>NC_060147.1:34812826-36041992 GCF_021461385.2 Schistocerca piceifrons | reverse complement strand
AAGAAAGGAACATAAATTATGGCACACACCGACACGAAACAGGGACAGGCTGATAGGACGTGAGATAAGGCATCAGGGAATAACTTCCGTGCTAACAGAGGGAGCTGCAGGGGATAAGAAGTGCAGAGAAAACAGAAATTGGAATACATCCTGCAAATAATTGAGGACCTAGGCCGCAAACATGATCAAACACACACACACACACACACACACACACACACACACACACACACACACAAAGTTAGATAAGTTTCGAGAAATTAGGGCTCATTCGGAGGCATATAGACATTTGGTTTAATCTCGCTTTGTTTGCGAGTGGAGCAGGAAAGGAAACGACTAATATTGGTACAAGATACCCTCCGCCATGCACCGTACGGTAGCTTGCAGAGTTTCTATGTAGATGTAGATCAACAAACTGGTGTCTCGTTGGGAGAACCGTGTCTGACGCTAGGGGAACTATGTCGAGAAATAAATACACTGAAGCGCCAAAGAAACTGGTATAGGCGTGCGTATTGAGATACAGAGATATGTAAACAGGCAGAATTCGGAACTGCGGTCGGTAACGACTAAGTAAAACAAAGTTGGCAGATAGTTTCAAATGGTTCAAATGGCTCTGAGCACTATGGGACTTAAAATCTGAGGTCATCAGTCCCCTGTAACTTAGAACTACTTAAACCTAACTAACCTAAGGACAACACACACATCCATCCCCAGGAACGAAAAATGGTTCAAATGGCTCTGACCACCATGGGACTTAACTTCTGAGGTCATCAGTCCCCTAGAACTTAGAACTACTTAAACCTAACTAACCTAAGGACATCACACACATCCATGCCCGAGGCAGGATTCGAACCTGCGACGGTAGCGGTCCCGCGGTTCCCGACTGTAGCGCCCAGAACCGCTCGGCCTCTCCGACCGGCGCCCCAGGAACGATTCGAACCTGCGACCGTAGCGGTCGCGCGGTTCCAGACTGTAGCGCCTAGAACCGCTCGGCCACAATGGCCGGCGTTAGATAGTTTACTGCTGCTACAATTGTAGGTTATCAAGATTCAACCGAATTTGAAGTCGGCGCACAAGCGATGGGACTCAACATCTCCGAGGTAGCGATGAAGTTGGGATTTCCCGTACGACCATTTCACGAGAGAACCGTGAATATTAGGAATCAGGTAAAACATCGAATGTCCGACTTCGTTGCGGCAGGGAAAGACGCTGCAAGAACGAGACCAACGACGAATGAAGAGAATCGTTCAACGTGACAGAAGTGCAACCCTTCCGCAAAGTTGAGAAGAGATCTCCACCCCTCGTACTCTTACGGATTTATGGACAGCCCTGCAGGATTTACGGTGTCAGTTTCCTCCAGCACTGCTTCAGACATTAGTCGAGTCCACGCCACGTCATATTGCGGCAGTTCGGCGTGCTAGCGGGTGCCCTACACGATATTAGACAGGCGTACCAGTTTCCTTGGCTCTTTAGTGTATGTAGATACGAAGAATAAAGACATAGAATGATAGTATTGTTTGTTTTACTTACAAAATTTTAAGAGTTTTCACTGAAAAAGTTCGGAGGCATTACTTTTCAGGACGCTTTGCATTTTGAGAATTAATATTTTACCTCTCCAGTCCGTCATGATTTCAATCAATTTTTCAAACAGGAATGTGTCATGTACCACCTAAAGTGAAAAGGAACTGTAGTTTCATTCCCAGAGGCCGCTCGCGGAAAACAAGAGACAATCGTAAAACCTACGTTTGGCGGGGTTGCCAGAATCTATTCAGGCCTTAACACGTAGACACGACAGTGGAAAACGTCTCACGAAACTCTCTGTTTCGTCTTGTGATAGTTGGATCGCATGTAAACTAGGACTGCTGATATTTTTAAAAACATCGGCAATCCGATATATCGATATTTAAACAAATATTATTAGAGGCACTCATAATATCGAAGAAAGTATGAATATATCGATACAGCGCTGGAAAAAATGTCTACGTACCGACCTATAAAAATTTCTGGAGCAGACTGCAAATATATTGCCGGCTTTAGAGCTGTATATTTAAGTT
This sequence comes from Schistocerca piceifrons, assembly GCF_021461385.2. Lineage (NCBI taxonomy): Eukaryota > Metazoa > Arthropoda > Insecta > Orthoptera > Acrididae > Schistocerca > Schistocerca piceifrons. Next base: position 36,039,938 of record NC_060147.1, on the reverse strand, counting down.
TTGATTTATTGTTATATATTCTGTATATCAACAAGCTAGCAGCCTGCTTATCTCCCTCGCAGCAAGAACTGAAAGGTCAAATGGCTCTGAGCACTATGGGACTTAACATCTGAGGTCATCAGTCCCCTAGACTTAGAACTAACTAAACCTAACCTAAGGACATCACACACATCCATGCCCGAGGCAGGATTCGAACCTGCGACAGTAGCAGTCGCGCGGTTCCAGACTGGAGCGGCTAGAACCGCTCGGCCACATCGGCCAGCACTGGTGCAAGAGTGGCAGGCTATACCCCAGCAGCTGCTCGACCACATGATCCAGAGTATGCCAACCCGTCGTGCGGCCTGTGTACGTGTGCATGGTGATCACATCCCGTATTGATGTCGTGGTACATGCGCAGGAAACAGTGGCGTTTTGTAGCACATGTGTTACGGGACGGTTGTCTCAACTTATCACCGATACCGTGACTTACAGATCTGTGTCCTGTGTGTTCCGTATGTGCCTATGCTATTAGCGCCAGTTTTGTGTAGTGCCACGAAGTGTGGCATCACATTCTGCAGTTATCCTTAATTTACGAGCATGAGTGTATATCTTCTTTTCATAGTGAAAGTAAAATTGTATTCAACAACAATTTCAAAAGAAGAATTTCGAACATTTACCAAAAATTGCGAAAAAATGTAATACAAAAAAAAAAAAATGTGGAGTATCGATATTCTCCTTTTATATTAATTTTTTTTCCAGTTTTCGGTAAATATTTGATATTCTATATATCGGGTGATCAAAAAGTCAGTATAAATTTGAAAACTGAATAAATCACGGAATAATGTAGATAGAGAGGTGCAAATTGACACACATGCTTGGAATGACGTTTTATTAGAACCAAAAAAATACTAAAGTTAAAAAAATGTCCGACAGATGGCGCTTCATCTGATCAGAATAGCAATAATTAGCATAACAAAGTAAGACAAAGCAAAGATGATGTTCTTTACAGGAAATGCCCAATATCTCCACCATCATTCCTCAACAATAGCTGTAGTCGAGGAATAATGTTATGAACAGCACTGTAAAGCATGTCCGGAGTTATGGTGAGGAATTGCTGTCGGATGTTGTCTTTCAGCATCCCTAGAGATGTCGGTCGATCACGATACACTTGAGACTTCAGGTAACACCAAAGCCAATAATCGCACGGACTGACGTCTGGGGACGTGGGAGGCCAAGCATGACGAAAGTGGCGGCTGAGCACACGATCATCACCAAACTACGCCCGTAAGAGATCTTTCGCGCGTCTAGCAATATGGGGTGGAGCGCCATCCTGCATAAACATGGTACATTCCAGCAGGTGTTTATCAGCCAGGCTGGGGATGATGCGATTCTGTAACATATCGGCGTACCTCTCACCCGTCACGGTAGCAGTTACAAAACCAGAGTCACTCTTTTCCTTGAAGAAAAAAGGCCCGATAACGGTAGATGTGGTAAATCCTACCCATACCGTGACTTTCTCGTCGTGCAATGGAGTGTCCACGACAGTTCTAGGACTTTCGGTAGCCCAAATTCTGCAGTTGTGGGCGTTGACCGACCCTCGGAACGTGAAATGAGCTTCGTCGGTGCACAACACGTTACTCAACCAATCGTCATCTTCCGCCATCTTTTGAAACGCCCACACCGCAAATGCCCTCCGCTTCACTAAATCACCAGGTAACAGTTCATGATGCCGATGGATTTTGTACGGATAGCATCGGAGGGTACGCGTCAGTGCCAACCAAACAGTAGTGTATGGAATGGCGGTGCGACGTGCGACTGCACGAGCGCTGACTTCCCCGCTACAGTCTCCATTTCTTCCTGAATTGTCTCAGCAGCATTAAGCCTTGTGCTCGGTTGGCCACTACGGGGTCAATCGACTAAACAACCCGTTGCTTCAAACTTCGAAATCATTCTCGCCACAGCTGCATTTGTCAACGGACCTTTACCCATTCAAATCCCCTTCCTACGGCGATAGGATCGTAACGCTGAACTAGCACATTCCCCATTCTGATGATACAGCTTCACTAAAAGCGCCTTTTCAGGTAACGTCAACATGCTGCGACTGCTGGCGAATCTGATTCTCTCTCTCATTACAGCACCTTTTATACACGATTGTCATGCCTAGTCACTGACGTTTTGCTGTCCAGCGTCACCTTTCGGACATTTTGTGAACTTCGCTTTTTTTTGTTCTGATAAAACCCCATGTCATTCCAAGCATGTGTGTCAATTTTTACCTCTCTATCTACATTATTCCGTGGTTTATTAAGTTTTCAAATTTATACTCAGTTTTTGATCACCCGGTATATTGCCTTCACATATCGGTATCATAAGGAGTACATTTCGATACATCGATATTTTACCAACAGCCCTAATGCAAACTCGGCAATGGCGAGGCGATACAGCAAGCAGTACGGAGGGATCGCCCGCACCACACGGAGGGTGCCTTGACCCAGCTCGTCCGTCACGAAGTGAAGGGGCGTTGATTTCCTGTGGCGGTGCGGATGGACGCCCGTCTCCTGCGTTTGTTTGGCCTGTCTCGCCTCTCATTGCCTTCATTCCGGCCGGCGATTACGCCAGAGACAGCATCTGTCGCCTCCTAGGCAGGCCCAATACTAATGACTTCCAGGGAAGCGCGAAACTCTCCAGATTCTGCCAACAGCCCCGCTAAACACTCTAAAAGCGGCCGGCTCCACAGAATTCTTCCGCCCACCTCCCTACTCCGATACCTCGCCTGATCGGCTAGAGGTGTTCCGTTACTGGTGCGACACATGTTGTCCCTATTTGGCAGTACGATTCCTCGATCTGTTGTAGAATTTTAGAACATGTATTTTGCTCGTGTATCATGCCATTTCTAGAGGCCGGGGTGGCCGAGTGGTTCTACGAGCTACAGTCTGGAACCGCGCGACCGCTACGGCCGCATGCTCGAATCCTGCCTCGGGCATGAATGTGTGTGATGTGCTTAGGTTAGTTAGGTTTAAGTAGTTCTAACTTCTAGGGGACTGATAACCCATAGTGCTCAGAACCATTTGAACCATGCCATTTCTGGAAACCCAGAATCTACTCTGTAGGAATCAACACGGATTCCGAAAACAGGGATCGTGTGCGACCCAACTCGCTTTATTTGTTCATGAGACCCAGAAATTATTAGATACAGACTCCCAGGTAGATGCAATTTTCCTCGACTTACGCAAGGCGTTCGATACAGTTCCGCACTGATAAACAAAGTAAGAGCCTACGGAATATCAGACCAGCTGTGTGGCTCGATTGGAGAGTTTTTAGCAAACAGAACACAGCATGTTGTTCTCAATGGAGAGACGTCTACAGACGTTAAAGTAACCTCTGGCGTGCCACAGTGGAGTGTTATGGGACCATTTCTTTTCACATTATATATAAATGACGTAGTAGATAGTGTCGGAAGTTCCAAGAGGCTTTTCGCGGATGATGCTCTAGTATACGGAGAAGATGCAGCATTAGAAAAATGCAGCGAAATGCAGGAACATCTGCAGCGGATAGGCATTTGGTGCAGGGAGTGGCAACTGACCCTTAACATAGACAAATTTAATGTATTGCGAATACATATAAAGAAGGATCCTTTATTGTATGATTATATGATAGCGCAACATACACTGGTATCTGGGAGTACGCGTACGGAACGATTTGAAGCGGAATGATCATATAAAATTAATTGTCGGTAAGGCGGGTGCCAGGTTGAGATTCATTGGGAGGGTCCTTAGAAAATGTAGTCCATCAACAAAGGAGGTGGCTTACAAAACACTCCTTCGACCTATACTTGAATATTGCTCATCAGTGTGGGATCCGTACCAGGTCGGATTGACAGAGGAGACAGAGAAGATCCAAAGAAGAGCGGCGCGTTTCGTGACAGGGTCATTTGATAAGCGTGATAGCGTTACGGAGATGTTTAGCAAACTCAAGTGGCAGACTCTGGAAGAGAGGCGCTCTGCATCGCGGTGTAGCTTGCTGTCCAGGTTTCAAGAGGGTGCGTTTCTGGATGAGGTATCGAATATATTGATTCCCCCTACTTATACCTCCCGAGGAGATCACGAGTGTAAAATTAGAGAGATTCGAGTGCGCACGGAGGCTTTCAGGCAGTCGTTCATTCCGCGAACCATACGCCACTGAAACAGCAAAGGGAGGCAATGTCAGTGGCACCTGAAGTGCCCTCCGCCACACACCGTTGGGTGGCTTGCGGAGTTTAAATGTAGATGTAGATGTAGATCAGATCAATACTCAACTCCTCCTCTGTCCGGACGCAAGATACTTCACGCAAGCGAAGACGAACTGTGCGAAGCGAATTTGTGGACACACAGTTCACTGCTTGTTTTCTGATGGCGCGAAGAGTATCTCTGATTTTTGGCAGTTCCATACTGAACTCCAATGTACAGGTGTCTGCAGTCCCAAATATGGCAATTTTTCTCCACTTTCCTTTGCTGTGTCTTCTTTAACCCACCCCGGAGCTGAGCTGTTCCTGCCACAAATACACTACTGGATATTAAAATTGCTACACCACGAAGATGACGTGCTACTAACGCGAAATTTAACCAACAGGAAGAAGATACTGTGATATGAAAATCATCGGTTTTTCAGAGCATTCAGACAAGGTTGGCGCCGGTGGTAACACCTACAACGTGCTGACATGGGAAAGTTTCCAACCGGTTTCTCATACAGCAACAGCAGTTGACTGGCGATGCCTGATGAAACGTTGTTGTGATGCCTCGTGTAAGGAGGAGAAATGCGTACCATCACGTTTCCGACTTTGATAAAGGTCAGATTGTGGCCTATCGCGATTGCGGTTTATCGTATCGCGACATTGCTGCTCGCGTTGGTCGAGACCCAATGACTGTTAGCAGAATATGGAATCGGTGGGTTCAGGAGGGTAATACGGAACGCCGTGCTGGATCCCAACGGCCTCGTATCACTAGCAGTCGAGATAACAGGCATCTTATCCGCATGGCTGTAACGGATCGTGCAGCCACGTCTCGATCACTGAGTCAACAGATGGGGACGTTTGCAAGACAACAACCATCTGCACGAACAGTTCGAAAACGTTTGCAGCAGCATGGACTGTCAGCTCGGAGACCACGGCTGCGGTTTCCGTTGAAACTGCATTACAGACAGGATCGCCTGCGATGGTGTACTCGACGACGAACCTGGGTGCATGGATGGCAAAACGTCATTTCCATGGATGAATCCAGGTTTTGCTTACAGCGCCATGATGGTCGCATCCGTGTTTGGCGACATCGCGGTGAACGCACATTGAAAGCCTGTATTCGTCTTCGCCATACTGGCGTATCACCCGGCGTCATGGTATGGGGTGTTATTGGTTACACGTCTCGGTCACCTCTTGTTCGCATCGACGGCACTTTGAACAGTGGACGTTACATTTCAGATGTTTTAGGACCCGTGGCTCTACCCTTCATTCGAACGGTGCGAAACCCTACATTTCAGCAGGATAACGCACGAACGCTTGTTGCAGGTCCTGTACGGGCCTTTCTGGATACAGAAAATGTTCGACTGCTGCCCTGGCCAGCACATTCTCCAGGTCTCTCACCAATTAAAAACGTCTGGTCAATGGTGGCCGAGCAACTGGCTCGCCACAATACGCCAGTCACTACTCTTGATGAACTGTGGTATCGTGTTGAAGCTCTGTTTGACTCAATGCCCAGGCGTATCAAGGCCGTTATTACGGCCAGAGGTGGTTGTTGTGGGTAGGGTCAAAATCGTAGAGAGAGACCAAAAGATGAATACACTAAGCAGATTCAGAAGGATGTAGGTTGCAGTAGGTACTGGGAGATGAAAGAGCTTGCACAGGATAGAGTGGCATGGAGAGCTGCATCAAACTAGTCTCTGGACTGAAGACCACAACAACAATTGATGGACTTCATGTTCCCAAACAACGATGGAATTTTTATGGATGACAGTGCGCCAAGTCGCCGGGCCACAGTTATTCGCGATTGGTTTGCAGAACGTTCTGGACAATTCTAGTGCATAATGTGTCCATCTCAGACGCCCGACATGAATTCCATCGAACATTCATGAGACATGCTCGAGAGGTCAGTTCGTACACCAAGTCCTACACCAGCGACACTTTCTCAACTATGAACGGCTATAGAATATTTCTGCAGGGGGCTTCCAACAACTTGCCCATGGGACGCCGAGTTACTGCACCACACTGGGCAAGAAGAGGTCCGACGCGATCACGATGTAGGAGGCTGCCCTTGACTTCTGACTCCTCAGCGTATTTCGTTGTTGAGGGGGGGAGGGGGGGAGGGGGATTGCGATAACGGAATGGTAACAGGAAGGTCACAAGTCAAAAAACAATCAAGCCCCTGAGGAAGACAGAAAAATTGCTGAATTAATAAAAACTGGTGGTGTGGCTGTAATAAAGGAACTGCACACATTAATATAAGATATATGGAAAACAGAAACTATGCCAGATAATTGGAAAATTGGAATAATAGTCCCTATTTATAAGAAAGGGGACAGAACAGCATGTGAAAACTATAGAGGTGTAACACTGCTAAGTACAGCTCATAAGATCTTCACAAGTATATTAAACGAAAGGATACAGAAGTGTGCAGAAGACATACTAGGAGAATATCAGTGTGGCTTTCGACCAGGCAGAGGAACAACTGATCAAATATTTGTGATAAGTCAAATGATGGAAAAGTTCTATGAATAAGATATAGATCTGCATTTGCTATTTATCGATTTCAAACAAGCGTTTGGCAGCATAAATCGGCAACAACTATACAGAGTACTGAAAGAAGTTGGTATATGTGCTAAATTAATAAGATGAATCAGAATGACAATGACAGAGACAAGAGCAAAAGTAAAGGTCCTAAGCAGAACAAGTGAAAAAAAAGGTTCAAATGGCTCTGAGCACTATGCGACTTAACTTCTGAGGTCATCAGTCGCCTAGAAATAATTAAACCTAACTAACCTAAGGACATCACACACATGCATCCCCGAGGCAGGATTCGAACCTGCTCGGCTCCAGACTGTAGCGCCTAGAACCGCATGGCCACTCCGGCCGGCGAACAAGAGAAAGCTTTAATAAAGATGTGAAGCAAGGGGATAGTCTCTCCACTGTCATATTCAATATAGCCCTGCATAGTGTGGTAAATAAAATCAACAAAAGAGGCACCATATTTATGAAAACTAGCCAGATATGTGCATACGCTGATGACACTGCTATAGTAGGAACAAATACCAATACACTCCTAGAAACATACTGGGCAATGGAAACAGAAGCCTTAAAAATTGGCCTCACAGTAAATGAAAACAAAACAAAGTACATGGTAATGTCATAATCTGAGGCCAGAAGAACCCGTAAAAACCTAAACATCAATGGGAAATGCTTCAATGGAGTGTCCTCTTTTAACTAATTGGGAGCCCTAATAACAAATGATAACAGTATTGGAAAGGCTATAAGGGAAAGAATACAAGCAGGAAACAGAGTTTACTTTGCAAATATGCAACTTTTCAAAAATAGCCTTGATACTGTGACAGTTTGAAATGTCAGCGTTAATTGAAAATGCCGCGAAGTGTGAAGTGCGTGCTGTAATAAGGTTTCTGACTGCAAAAAACTGTACACCGATAGAAATCTATCGGCAGCTTTGTGAAGTGTATGGGGACAACGTAATCACTGAAGGTGGAGTGCGTCAATGGGTCATAAAATTTAAAAATGGCCGAACTAACGTTCACGACGAAGAGCGAAATGGAAGACCCAGCATAGTGACTGCCGAACTTGTCGAAAAAGTCGATGCCGCGGTCCGTGAAAACCGTAATTTCACAATAACGGAACTCTCTATGAGTTTTCCACAAATTTCACGACATTTGGCTCTGAGCACTATGGGACTTAACATCTATGGTCATCAGTCCTCTAGAACTTAGAACTACTCAAACCTAACTAACCTAAGGACATCACACAACACCCAGCCATCACGAGGCAGAGAAAATCCCTGACCCCGCCGGGAATCGAACCCGGGGTCCCGGGCGTGGGAAGCGAGATTTCACGACGTTTGTTGCACGAAATCATTACCGAAAAGCTCGGTTACCACAAGTTTTGTGCAAGATGGATACCAAAAATCTTGACAGAGATTCACAAAAATCAGCGAATGGCTGCAGCGTTAACGTTTTTGGACGCTTACGAGAAAGATAGCGACTCATTACTCGATCGCATCGTTACTGGTGACGAAACATGGGTTAAGCATGTGAACTGCGAGACAAAATTGCAGTCAATGCAGTGGGGGCACACAAATTCCCCCCAAAAACCCAAGAAATGCGTGCAGATAATGTCGGCAAGGAAGGTTATGGCGACTGTCTTTTGGGACAGAAAAGGTGTGATTTTTGTGGATTTCCTGGAAAGAGGCACTACAATAAACTCTCAAAGGTTTTGTCAAACTCTGCACAACCTCAGAAGAGCAATACAAAACAAGCGCAGCGGAAAGTTGCGCTCAAAGATCTTGCCGATTCACGACAACGCCCGGGCCCACACGGCAAATGCCACTCGTGAAGTTCTCGAATCTTTTAAGTGGGAGTCGTTTCCTCACCCGCCGTACAGTCCCGACCTGGCACCGAGCGACTTCCACTTATTCCCAGCAATGAAGAAGTGGTTGGCTATGCAGCGTTTTGATGACGACGCACAGCTTCAAGAAGAGGTAACCACGCGGTTGAAGGCGCAGGCGGCCGAATTTTACGACGAAGGAATTTCCAAGCTCGTCCATCGCTACGATAAGTGACTTAATTTAAATGGCAACTATGTAGAAAAGTAGTATTTAAGTGTGGCTTTCATCTGTATATAATAAAAAAATTCCAATACTTTATTTATTTTTAATTGCAAAACGTAATGTACTTTGTGGATAGCCCTCGTACTACGCAAATCTATGGGCCAATAAGGGAGGAAGAAGGCTGGAGAATACGCTACAGTGCCGAATTACAAGAGTTAATACAAGGCAGGGACATAGTAAAATTTGTGAAATCACAGCGAACACGATGGATAGGACACTCTGAGAGAATGGCAGAGGATAGAATTGCCAAGAAAATGATGAAAGGTATGATACATTGAGTTAGGCGAAAAGGGAGAACTAGAAGAAGATGGATCGAAGAGGTAATAATATCACCAGTATGGGAGTCCGAGGGTGGAAAAGAGCAGCAAATAACCGAGAAGTGTGGAGGAAGATTGTTGAATAAGCTAAGGCTCACCAAGGGCTGTAACGGTACTGAAGAAGAAGAAGAAGAACAGGAAGGTCACCCGACCAGCCCTTGAACTAACCATGCCAAATCCAGTAGCAATACCGGCCCTTTCGATGCGAACAAAGGGACAAAAAAAGGTAAGACTGTCAGGGCGTCCTTTGTAGGACACGCTGGAGGTAAGTTGCGTTTGACTTAATCACGTTTGCGACAGGTAGTGAGCTTGAAACACAACCTTAAGCGCCCCCTGCACAGTAGCTGACGTGCGTTCGCCTCGGACCGACTGAGCGGTGCCCATCTGCTGGGAGTTCCCTGGCCGCTGCGTGCCCTGGCCGCCGGGCGATGCTATCTGCGGACATCCATCAGCTGGCCGGCTCCACAAATTGGACGCCATTAGCCTACCGCTGGACGCCCACGCAAAGCGCCCGGAATCCCAGCTGCCCCGGGAACAGGATTACACTTTAAAGGGCCGTCAACGTGGGGGTCGTTAACGGCGAAGCCGCAGTAGGTCACGCGGGCGACGCCGGGGAGGGAACGGGCCGCGGGGACGTCTCGCTTGAGGAAAGCAGCCGGGGAAGGTTGGGGGCTCCACGTCCCGCCGCCGACGGCGTCATTAACACCCAGCACAAGCCAGGGAAGAAGGGGGAAAGAAGTCAGCCGTGCATTTACACTACTGGCCATTAAAATTGCTACACCAAGAAGCAATGCAGATGATAAACGGGTATTCATTGGACAAATATATTATACTACAACTCACATCTGATTACATTTTAACGCAATTTGGGTGCATAGACCCTGAGAAATCAGTACCCAGAACAACCACCTCTGGCCGTAATAACGGCCTTGAACGCCTGGGCATTGACTCAAACAGAGCTTGGATGGCGTTTTCAATTGGTGAGAGATCTGGAGAATGTCCTGGCCAGGGCGGCAGTCGAACATTTTCTGTACCCAGAAAGGATCGTACAGGACCTGCAACATGCGGTCGTGCATTATCCTGCTGAAGTATAGGGTTTCGCAGGGATCGAATAAAGGATAGAGCCACGGGTCGTAACACATCTGAAATGTAGCGTCCCCTGTTCAAAGTGCCGTCAGTGCGAACAAGAGGTGACCGAGACGTGTAACCAATGGCACCATCACGCCGGGTGATACGACAGTATGGCGATGTCGAATACACGCTTCCAATGTGTGTTCACTGCGATGTCGCCAAACACGGATGCGACCATCATGATGCTGTAAACAGAACCTGGATTCATCCGAAAAAATGACGTATTGCCATTCGTGCACCCAGGTTCGTCGTTGAGTACACCATCGCAGGCGCTCCTGTCTGTGATGCAGCGTCAAGGGTAACCACAGCCGTGGTCTCCTAGCTGATATTCCGTGCTGCTGCAAACGTCGTCGATCTGTTGGTGCAGATGGTTGTTGTCTTGCAAACTCCCCATCTGTTGACTCAGGGATCGAGACGTGGCTGCACGATCTGTTACAGCCGTGTGGATAAGATGTCTGTCATCTCGACTGCTAGTGATGCGAGGCCGTTGGGATCCAGCACGGCGTTCCGTATTACCCTCCTGAACCCACCGATACCATATTCTGCTAACAGTCATTGGATCTCAACCAACGCGAGCAGCAATGTCGCGTTACGATAAACCGCAATCGCGATGGGCTAGAATCCGACCTTTATCAAAGTCGGAAACGAGATGGTACGCATTTCTCCTCCTTACACGAGGCATCACAACAACGTTTCACCAGGCAACGCAGGTCAATTGCTGTTTGTGTATGAAAAATCGGTTGGAAACTTTCCTCATGTCAGCACGTTGTAGGTGTCGCCACCGGCGCCCACCTTGTGTAAATGCTGTGAAAAGCTAATCATTTGCATATCACATCATCTTCTTCCTGTCGGTTAAATTTCGTGTCTGTAGCACGCCATCTTCGTGGTGTAGCAATTTTAATGGCCAGTAGTGTAGCTGAAGAGATTTTCGGAAATCACGGAAAACTTCAATCTCAACAGTAATACGGGAATTTCTTGGATACCAGTATCTCTCCACCACGCCGTTTCGCTCACCTACATTGCTACTCAGCAACTCACACTCATGTGCTCGGCAGAGGGTTCATCCAACTTCAAGGGCCATTCAATAAGTAATTGCCAGCAGCCGTAAAAAAGCTTATCAACCAATGAAATTCAGTTCAAGAGAAGCCTAAACTATTTATTGGTGGCCAGCTCCTTCTACTCCATTGATGTATTTCTACACCACGAAGATGACGAACTATAGACGCGAAATTTAACTGACAGGAAGAATATGCTGTCATATGCCAATGATTGGCTTTTCAGAGCATTTACACAAGTTACCGCCGGTGGCGACACCTACAACGTGCTGACGTGAGGAAAATGGTTAAAATGGCTCTGAGCACTTTGGGACTCAACATCTGAGGTCATTAGTCCCCTAGAACTTAGAACTACTTAAACCTAACTAACCTAAGGAGATCACACACATCCATGCTCGACGCAGGATTCGAACCTGCGACCGTAGCGGTCTCGCGGTTCCAGGCTGCGGCGCCTAGAACCGCCACTTCGGCCGGCGACATGAGAAAAGTTTCCAACCGATTCTCATACACAAACAGCTGTTGACCGGTGCTCCCTGGTGAAAGGATGTTGTGATGCTTCGTGGAAGGAGGAGAAATGCGTACCATCACGTTTCCGACATTGATAAAGGTCGGATTGTTGCCTATCGCGGTTGTGGTTTATCGTATCGCGACATTGCTGCTCGCGTTGGTCGAGATCCAATGACTGTTAGCAGAATATGGAATTGGTGGGTTCAGGAGGGTAATACGGAACGCTGTGCTGGATCCCAACGGCCTCGAATCACTAGCAGTCGAGATGACAGGCAACTTATCCGCAAGGCTGTAACGGATCGTGCAGCCACGTCTCGGTCACTGAGTCAACAGATGGGGACGTTTGCAATACAGCAACCATCTGCACGAACAGTTCGACGACGTTTGCAGCAGCACGGACTATCAGCTCGGAGAGCACGGCTGCGGTTACCCTTGACGCAGCATCACAGACAGGAACGCCAACGATGGTGTACTCAACGACGAACCTGGGTGCACGAATGGCAAAACGTCATTTTTTCGGATGAATCCAGGTTCTTTATCAGTAAACTCTTCCGGGCTAAGTTGCTGTGGTCGATCTGTAGAACTTCTTCCCCCTGACGTTTCGTTCTGAACTACGGAGAACATCTTCCGAGGTGAGTCGACTCACCTCGGAAGATGTTCTCCGTAGTTGAGAACGAAACGTCAGGGAGAAGAAGTTCTACAGATCGACCACAGCAACTTAGCCCGGAAGAGTTTACTGATAAAGACGCCGGCTGTGAAAGCCTACATGGAATGAATCCAGGTTCTGTTTACAGCATCATGATGGTCGCATCCGTGTTTGACGACATCGAGGTGAACGCACATTGGAAGCGCGTATTCGTCATCGCCATACTGGCGTATCACCCGGCGTGATGATACGGGGTGCCATTGGTTACATGTGTCGGTCACCTCTTGTTCGCATTGACGGCACTTTGAACGGTGGACGTTACATTTCAGATGTGTGACGATCCGTGGCTCTACCTATCGTTCGATTCCTGCGAAACCCTACATATCAGCAGGATATCAAGGCCGTTATTATGGCCAGATGTGGTTGTTCTGGGTACTGATTTTTCAGGATCTATGCACCCAAATTGCGGGAAAATGTAATCACATGTCAGTTCTAGTATATTTGTCCAATGAATACACGTTTATCATCTGCATTTGTTGTTGGTGTAGCAATTTTCATGGCCAGTATTAGCGATGTATGTTAATTGAGAATGTTATCTCACTGGTTGCGGTTATAAAGCTGCATGTGAAAGCGTTCCGATAGAATGGCAAAAGCGCAGGTTTAGGTTCCCGATCCGGCGCATCTGCTGACTGTCAGGAAATTTGACTGTGGGCCACACTCCGCTCCCGAGTGGAGTAACCCGCCCATAACGCATTTGGTTGCCGCTTCTTCTAGCGCAGCGATGCTGCTGCGTGGGTGTGCACAGCCGCGTGCTGCGTATCAAGGTAGCGGCCGTCCGCACACTCAGCGTCGTGCGTGTGTGTGTGTGTGCTGGGGTGGCGTTCCTGGAGATGGTATCGCAGCCATTACTCACGCGCCGTCCCATCAGCGCGACATAAACACCGCGTGCCGTGTTAGCGGCACTGCGCATGCGCGTCGACCCATCATTTCTCTCGCGCAGACCCCAGACACACCCGTCACGTGTCTTTGCCACCAAGCGCTGCCTAGTCACCTCTCCCCTGTACCTCACCGCGCTTAGTCACGTTTTCCGTCTCCGGCGATGGCTAATCGTTACACTGACGCCGACCGCTCTGACTCTCTTTCTCCGAAGCGATTGGTGAAAAAAAAAAAAAAAAAAAAAGGAAAGAACACCACACACATGTCATTTCTATAGTCTACATCTACATCTACATTTACACTCCGCAAGCCACCCGACGGTGTGTGGCGGAGGGCACTTTACGTGCCACTGTCATTACCTCCCTTTCCTGTTCCACTCGCGTATGGTTCGCGGGGAAGAACGACTGTCTGAAAGCCTCCGTGCGCGCTCTAATCTCTTTAATTTTACATTCGTGATCTCCTCGGGAGGTATAAGTAGGGGGAAGCAATATATTCGATACCTCATCCAGAAACGCACCCTCTCGAAACCTGGACAGCAAGCTACACCGCGATGCAGAGCGCCTCTCTTGCAGAGTCTGCCACTTGAGTTTGCCAAACATCTCCGTAACGCTATCACGGTTACCAAATAACCCTGTGACGAAACGCGCCGCTCTTCTTTGGATCTTCTCCATCTCCTCTGTCAACCCGACCAGGTACGGATCCCACACTGATGAGCAATACTCAAGTATAGGTCGAACGAGTGTTTTGTAAGCCACCTCCTTTGTTGATGGACTACATTTTCTAAGGACTCTCCCAATGAATCTCAACCTGGCACCCGCCTTACCAACAATTAATTTTATATGATCATTCCACTTCAAATCGTTCCGCACGCATACTCCCAGATATTTTACAGAAGTAACTGCTCCCAGTGTTTGTTCCGCCGTCATATAATCATACAATAAAGACTCCTGCTTTCTATGTATTCGCAATACATTACATTTGTTTATGTTAAGGGTCAGTTGCCACTCGCTCACCAAGTGCCTATCCGCTGCAGATCTTCCTGGATTTCGCTACAATTTTGTAATGCTGCAACTTCTGTGTATAGTCTAAGATTACAGCTATAACTCTCGGCTGGTACAAGACAGACGTACTCTCTGCCCAGGAAAACGCAATGTCTCCTGCCTACAAGTACAGTTTTTAACCAGTGGCTAACCGGGGTAGATGTACCGCAGGAATCCTTTAATCGATGCCGTATTGACTCACAAGGTTTACAGTACCTAGAAACACTGAATCAGGCACGTGTTGGCTCACGCCCAGAAGTGCTGACAGCGTGTCATGCAAATGCGGATAGTGAGAACAGAAGACTATCAGACTACCCTGCTCTACCACGTCAACACACTAGAAATGTTGATTTTTTTAAACAAAACATCGGGATTCCGATATATCGATATTTAAAAAACTGTCGTTATCGTCCCTCGATATATTATTATTACTATTTTCCATTATTCCCTCTTGGGAGAGCGACTTAACTTGAGTAGTCATGATTTCTTCTTCTTTCTTCGTTCTTCCCAAATTCTCTTCATACGGTCACTGTGTTCTCTCTTGCGTTCATTTTCCCGTTCTGTTCTCTGTATGTTCTTGTTTAAGTGTGTGTTTCTGTATGATGTTTCTAAACTGTTCTCTATTGTTTATGTTGTCTTGCGTGATCCCCAGATCTTTAATGTCTTCTTCTGCTTCAGATCCACTTTGTCTTGCTTTTGCTCTTGTTTACTATCTCAGAGGTTTGCCTTGTGAGCCTGCTTTTATTCGTCCTGCTGATATGTCCATAAAATTTCATCCTTCTCTTTCTAATGGTGCCTGTTATTGTTTCTACGCCTTTGTAAATCTCCCTAGTTGGCCTCTACGTCCAAATTCCTTCCCGAAACACTGGTCCATGTATTTACCTCACAAGGGAACCACCCCATCGCACCCCCCTCAGATTTGGTTATAAGTTGGCACAGTGGATAGGCCTTGAAAAACTGAAAACAGATCAATCGAGAAAACAGGAAGACGTTGTGTGAAACTATGAAAAAAAATAAGCAAAATACATTAACTAAGTAGTCCAAGCCCAAGATAGGTAACATCAAGGAGAATGTGAGCTTAGGAGCGCCGTGGTCCCGTGGTTATCGTGAGCAGCTGCGGAACGAGAGGTCCTTGGTTCAAGTCTTCCCTCGCGTGAAAATTTTAATTTCTTTATTTTCGCAAAGTTATGATCTGTCCGTTCGTTCATTGGCGTCTGTGTTCACTGTAATAAGTTTAGTGTCTGTGTTTTGCGACCGCACCGCAAAACCGTGCGATTAGCAGACGAAGGATGTGACTCTCCAATAGGAACCGAAAACATTTGATCGAAAGGTCATAGGTCAACCGATTCCTCCACAGGAAAACACGTCTGATATATTCTTTACGACACTGGTGACGGCATGTGAGTCACATGACAGGAATATGTTGTCGACCCACCTAACTGGTACACTTGGCGAATGGGTAAAAAGACTCTTCTACCTTGCCCGATTTAGGTTTTCTTGTGGATGTGATAATCACTCCCAAAAAAGTAATGAAAACATAAGAGTTTGTCACATAAACTGCAACATATGAATGCAACAGTTTCACAGTCGCACAGTTTTCCCTGTGCTCTGTCAAAACATATGTTTTGTTTCGATGTTTGTTTAGGTGTAGCGTCCCCATACTACGGCGTAGTTACCTCGCATTGGACGGACGGATGGACAGATAATAATTGTCTGAAAATAAAAAATTAAACTTTTCACTCGAGGCAAGACTTGTAACAAGGGCTTCTCATTCCGCAGCTGCTCACGCTAACCACGGGACCACAGCGCTCGTGAGCCCACCCTATCCTTGGTGTAGCCTATCTTGCGCATGGACTACTCAGTTTGTATATTTTGCCTATTTTTTTCATAGTTCCACACAGCTTCTTCCTGCTTTCTCGATTAATCTGTGTTCAGTTTTTCAAGGCCTAACCACTGTGCCAACTTATAACTAAATCTGAGGGGGGTGCGATGGGGAGGCTCCCTTGTCAGTATTTTTCTCTGCTGCTTTGCAATCTCTCTCATCTTCGTAGCCGGCCGAGGTGGCCGAGCGGTTCTAGGCGCTACAGTCTGGAACTGCGTGACTGCTACGGTCGCAGGTTCGAATCCTGCCTCGGGCATGGATGTGTGTGATGTCCTTAGGTTAGTTAGGTTTAAGTAGTTCTAAGATCTAGGGGACTGATGACCTCAGCAGTTAAGTCCCATAGTGCTCAGAGCCATTTGAACCATTTTTTTTTTTTTTATCTTCGTATGACGATGAATCACTGAAGTTTCTGCAGCATAAAGTGCTTCTGGTAGGACTACAGGAAACATTCCTCACACACAAATAAAGAAAAGATGTTATGTGGACATGTGTCCGGAAACGCTTAATTTCCATGTTAGAGCTCATTTTAGTTTCGTCAGTATGTACTGTACTTCCTCGATTCACCGCCGAGAAAAAAAAAATGGTTCAAATGGCTCTGAGCACTATAAGACTCAACTGCTGTGGTCATCAGTCCCCTAGAACTTAGAACTACTTAAAGCTAACTAACCTAAGGACATCACACACATGCATGCCCGGTTCAGGATTCGAACCTGGGACAGTAGCAGCAGCGCGGCTCCGGACTGGAGCGCCTAGAACCGCACGACCACCGTGGCCGGCTTCACCGCCAAGATTTCATACGGGATACTCTGGCTGTGCTGCTAGAACATGTGCCTTTACGACACAACATGTGGTTCATGCACGATGGAGCTCCTTCACATTTCAGTCGAAGTGTTCGTACGCTTCTCAACAACAGATTCGGTGATCGATGGATTGGTAGAGGCGGACCAATTCCGTGGACTCCACCCTCTCCTGCCCTCAACCCTCTTGACTTTCATTTATGGGGGCATTTGAAAGCTCTTGTCTACGCGACCCCGGTACCAAATGTAGAGACTCTTCGTGCTCGTATTGTGGACGGCTGTGATGCAATACACCATTGTCCAGGGCTGCATCAGTGCATCAGGGATTCCATGCGTCGGAAGGTGGATGCATGTATCCTCGCTAACGGAGGACATTTTGAACATTTCCTGTAACAAAGTGTTTGAAGTCACGCTGGTACGTTCTGTTGCTGTGTGTTTCCATTCCATGATTAATGTGATTTGAAGAGAAGTAATAAAATGAGCTCTAACATGAAAAGTGTTTCCGGACACATGTCCACATAACATATTTTCTTTCTTTGTGTGTGAGGAATGTTTCCTGAAAGCTTGGCCGTACCTTTTTGTAACACCCTATATATATATATATAAATCTCGATGCACCGGCGTATAAAAATATCGGTTGGACATTGTAAATATGCTGTATGCTGCCGGTTTTAGAGCTGTATATTTAAGTATTGATTTATCATTAGATATTCTGTAAATCAACAAGCTTGCAGCCTGCTATACCCGTAGGAGCAATAATTGGAAGGAAAACGATACAAGTTCACGCTCTGCGATAAGCACTTTGCTACCAGTGGTGACTGCAGGTAAGTGGCACAATAAATGGTGTCCGATGGGTCCATCGTTCGATTTCGTCTCATATCGGATTTGTCCCGAACCCTTCATGTCGACTTCCCTCTTTTTTCATTTCTGCCAATGCCAGCGACCTAGCAGACGTAGCGTCAAAACTGCATGGTGAAGCTCAACGTTGCAGTTTCTGTTGGTAGCCCCGAGCGCCTATTACGTCAGCATTTCCCCTCACATATCTCCGCCCGCTGCAAAGACCAGTCTTGTCATTTAGATTTTTGTTCATGTAAATGTCGCGTGACTAGGGTTTCCAGTCGGGTAGACCGTTCGCCGGGTGCAAGTCTTTCGATTTGAAGCCACTCCGGCGACATGCGTGTCGATGGGGATGGAATGATAATGATAAGGACAACACAACACCCAGTCCCTGAGAGGAGAAAATCTCCGACCCAATCAGGAATCGGACCCGAGCCGTTAGGCATAACATTCCGTCGCACTGACCACTCAGCTAGCAGGGGCGTACTGTATTTGAATACAAAAGCCTGTACTAGTTTCTTTAAGGACTCAGTGTAGATGTGTACACGCTGATTTACACTACTGGTCATTAAAATTGCTACACCACGAAGATGGCGTGCTACAGACGCGAAATTTAACCGACAGGAAGAAGATGGTGTGATATGCAAATGATTAGCTTTTCAGAGCATTCACACGAGGTTGGTGCCGGTGGCGACACCTACAACGTGCTGACATGACGAAAGTTTCCAACCGATTTCTCATACACAAACAGCAGCTGACCGGCGTTACTTGGAGAAACGTTGTTGTGATGCCTCGTGTAAGGAGGAGAAATGCGTACCATCACGTTTCCGACTTTGATAAAGGTCTGATTGTAGCCTATCGAGATTGCGGTTTATCGTATCGCGACATTGCTGCTCGCGTTGGTCGAATTCCAATGACTGTTAGCAGAATATTGAATCGGCGGGTTCAGGAGGGTAATACGGAACGCCGTGCTGGATCCCAACGACCTCGTATCACTAGCAGTCGAGATAACAGGCATCTTATCCGCATGGGTCTAACGGACCGGGCAGCCACGTCTTCATCCCTGAGTCAACAGATGGGGACGTTTGCAAGACAACAACCATCTGCACGAACAGTTCGACGACGTTTGCAGCACCATCCACTTTCAGTTCGGAGACAATGACTGCGGTTACCCTTGACGCTGCATCACAGACAGGAGCGCTTGCGATGGTGTACTCGACGACGAACCTGCGTTCACGAATGGTAAAACGTCATTTTTTCGGATGAATCCAGGTTCTGTTTACAGCTGATCCGTGTTTCGCGACGTCGCGGCGAACGCACGTTGGATGCGTGTATTCGTCATCGCTATACTGGCGTATCAGCCGGCGTGATGGTATGGGGTGCCATTGGTTACACGTCTCGGTCACCTCTTGTTCGCATTGACGGCACTTTCAACAGTGGACTCACATTTCAGATCTGTTACGACCCGTGGCTCTACCCTTCATTTGATCCCTGCGAAACCCTACATTTCAGCAGGATAATGCACGACCGCATGTTGCAGGTCCTGTACGGTCCTTTCTGGATACAGAAAATGTTCGACCGCTGCCCTGGCCAGGACATTCTCCAGATCTCTCGCCAATTGAAAACGTCTGGTCAATGGTGGCCGAGCAACTGGCTCGTCACAATACGCCAGTCACTGCTCTTGATGAACTGTGGTATCGTGTTGAAGCTGCATGGGCAGCTGCACCTGTACACGCCATCCAAGGTCTGTTTGACTCGATGCGCAGGCGTATCAAGGCTGTTATTGCGGCCAGAGGTGGCTGTTCTGGGTACTGCTTTCTCAGGATCTATGCACCCAAATTGCGTGAAAAGGTAATCACATTTCAGTTCTAGTATAACATATTTGTCCATTGAATACCCGTTATTCACCTGCATTTCTTTTTGGGGTAGCAATTTTAATGGCCAGTAGTGTGTAAATGGCAGTTCGGTTGTTTACAGAATCGGCTGTGGAGAGGTGAGGTTTACCAGTATGTAGCTGATCTCGAAAAGGCGAGAAGCAGCATTTGTGACGGCAGCGGCAGTACACGTGTCTGCAGGTATAGCGGGGCGGGTGAGGTTTCAGGACACGCAGCGCAGCGCGACACGGTAGCCGCGAGATGAAGACGGATAGGCGGTGATCCGTATTAATGGTCCAAAGCCGACAGCGGACCGCGCCGGCGCACACCAGCCGCTGACGCACACACACACACACACACACACACACACACATGTGTTGGCTCCTGTAGGACTAGCTACGGTGTGTCGTGCGCTCACAACCGTCACAACTCGCGCAAGAGGAAAAGCGAATATCGGAAAACAATTTCCGGTATAGCGTTTACAAGTTAGGCGCTAATCTGCCGGAAAACTGTTGTTCGGGCATCATCAACACGATGGAGTGAGGCCCGGACATCACTACCTTGGCAGCGGATTTGTCCGTTGTTTATACCGGTTCACGTCAGCAATGTTGACCTTGGACGGGCAACCGAATGGGTGCGCCTGTTACTGTTGGCTGCTTTCACTTTACGGCAAACTGAGGGAGGGCTGGTGGTATAAAGTCCCTGATCACAAGCGTTATGAAACTTCCTGGCAGATTAAAACTGTGTGCCCGACCGAGACTCGAACTCGGGACCTTTGCCTTTCGCGGGCAAGTGCTCTACCAACTGAGCTACCGAAGCACGACTCACGCCCGGTACTCACAGCTTTACTTCTGCCAGTACCTCGTCTCCTACCTTCCAAACTTTACAGAAGCTCTCCTGCGAACCAGGAGATAGATTCCATTTCGGCCTCCTCTATCTACAAGGTGTTGGCACATTTACCAACACATCATAAACAGTGTGATTTACGAACTAGAAACATCCCTCAAACTGCCGCTGGAGTGCATTCGATCGCATATACCACGCTGGGGCCCACGTGCCGTATGCACAAGTCGCATCGTTCCTGAGCGTTCAGCAGCACGTTGAACTCGGCACGCTCAACGTTAACGTTCGACAGCACGGTCCGTGTGTCGACGGCTTTACGCCCGAGCCACAACTCCGCCAGTCTCACCGGCCGCCCCAAACGACTGCATCTCGCCGTCTCGCGCGCCCCAGCCGAAAAGGCAAAGATGCTCGTGCCCGGGGACGCGCCATGGAGGCAAGAATAGAGGGAGACGCCGCGACGTCACAGCTGTGGAGCCGAGGGTAGCCATCTCAGTCCGACCAAAACATTGCTGCTGTAAGCTTGTGTGCATAGGCTTGTCGCTCGCTTTTGGAACGATTTTGCGCTATTATGGTGACTTGTGTGGTGTTCGGATGTACGAATCGTTCTGATTGTGATGCGAAATCGAAGGGAATAACATTTCACGTATAAGTTGTCTCGTTAAGTGTGATTTTACAACTTCATTGTGAATGAACGTGTGCTACATCGGTACTTGTACTATAGCGTGTTTTTCTCCCGTATGATTTTAGATTTCCTAAAAATGAAAGTCGTAAAGCTCTGTGGGAGAATGCCGTGAGGAGGAAGAATTGGCGTGCGTCTAAATGGAGCACTATATGTTCTCAGCATTTCCGAGAAGAGGACATAGACCGAACTTCCCTTTCAACAGTAAGGTTCCGAGAAAATACTGTACCATCAATTTTCCCTACGCACCCAAAACATTTGCAAAAGGTATGTTAATTCAAAGAATTAAATTCTTAGTTTTCAACTTCTCGTTTCAGTATAATACGTACGTATCGTCGATAATCGAAGTGTTGAGTAACTCGCTTTGTCTTCATCATGTACCAAATTAAAAGCTAACACTACATTAACTGACGTAAAGTATAGGCCTAAACAGGACACTGTGCAGATTTGCCATTCTATGTACCGTATTTCGGTAAATATTGGTGGTAATGAACAGTGTTTCCCAGTAGTGAAACGTAACTGAAATGTCCCAGTACGTATTACAAACAAGATGTATTTATGGGGCTTTGGAGGGAGGGTATAGCTGACTTAGTTTTCAGTTTGTATTATTACTGAAGTAACAAAATTGTATCGTTTACATTGAAGGCTAGCTATTCGTAATATTACATTAAAAACTATTTTTAATCAGAAGAAACGCGGAATTTCGCCTTTACGAGATTTTATTTTAAACAAAAACTTTGAAACAACTAATCTGATGACGTTACATGCGTATATGGTGCAATTAGCGACTGTAATACACTCAGCGCTATAGCACACCGGCAATGTTTTGGTCAGAGTGTCATGGCAGCGAGCCACGCCCCCATGGCTTCAAAACGTAGTACGGCTGGGATACGTAGCGCCATCTCCCCTTATTCTTACCTCCATGGGACGCGCCAAAGATAAGCCGATCGCTGACGATCGACCAGCGATCTGGCTCACGGAGTGTATGTAGCGAAGCGAGAGAGACCAAGGTTTATCCAGTCTGTCCAGGCACCTGGAGAACCCGGGGATGCCGCCCAGTACATGGTACCGCGCCGGAGTCGAGTGCGAAAGCTGGTTCCGAGATTAGACGGCGGGACAGCGAAACTTGCTCGCCCTCCGCGGCCGCCTCATGAATACCCGGTCCGGGGCATTCCTGGCCAGATTACGTGAAAGCTCCCAGCCCCCGGAGGGCCAAACAAATCTCGCGGGGACGCGACGGTAGCCGGCGTGTAATCGCCGCCGACAGCGATAACTCGGCCGATAGCGCGGACCACCTAGCGACTACACGGCCCGCGGCGCCTAATCTCCCGCATCGGCCGGCATTTCATTATTATAATGGACAAATTTTTAAAATCGTTTCCCTCTGTTGCCCCGTCCTAAGCCACACACTCCCGACGGCCGGCGTAACGCGCCCACTTGTTTGCGTTATCGGCAGCCGGACCGTGCTTACGATCCTTAATGACCTACCTCCATCACCTCCTCTTTTTCTCCTTTTCTGCTCTTCTCCCGTCTCCCTCTATTCCACAGCGGTGCACCCTTTCTCTCACCTAGCCTCTCCGTTCTTCCGAGATCTTCAAAGCTATTCCCGGATGCTTTGTTCCCAGATGATACGGTTGTCAATAATAATCAGGACACAGAGGAATTAATGACGTTAGCTGCCAGTTAGCAATGATTTACATGAATGGGAAAATTTGAAAAATTGTGGCGGGCCGGGATTCGAACCTAGGTCTTCTGCTCCGTAGGCAGATGCTCTG
This sequence comes from Schistocerca piceifrons, assembly GCF_021461385.2. Taxonomy (NCBI): domain Eukaryota; kingdom Metazoa; phylum Arthropoda; class Insecta; order Orthoptera; family Acrididae; genus Schistocerca; species Schistocerca piceifrons. The sequence goes on along the minus strand of NC_060147.1, from coordinate 36,016,791 downwards.
CTCACCGAGCTATCTTTTTTTTGTTTTGTTTTTAAATGTCATTTTGTTCACTGTTGTTCGTTGCATCTGTTCGGGGCGGACGTCGTAAGACATCCGTTTAAGTTCGTTGTTGATCGATTAGCTCAGTTTTTTTTTTATTACAGAGGGCTGTTAACCCTCTGACCGAACACGCTGAGCTACCGTGCCGGCAGCTATCCCGACCCATTGGTCATTGTAGCTGCACGGACGACTTTACCACGTCTCCCGTCAAGCCTAAATTCTCAACCCATTCACACACCACTAATGTACTGCCGCTTCGCCATTACCTTCACCACTCGCGGCATTTCGCCGATTCCCGTAAAGAGTGCTCACGCACTGAACTGATCACTGTCATTGTAATTTTTCCTCCTATCTATGTAATTATGTAGTCATGTAGTTCTCAATTCGTTCGAGCAATCAATCATTCATAATAGGAAACATAGTCATAACTCAGTCACTTTTACTTGTTAGAATGAAATCAGGCGATGATTCTTCTTCTCTGCGGGCTCGTGCTTTGCGGCAGTCTGCTAATCTGTACAAATAAAATGCCTCGTAATTTTGGGAGCGTTGTATAATCAGTCGGGAAACCTCAGATCAAGCGGATATTTGGCTTTGATGAAGTTTAACTTCCGAAGAAGTAATGAAGCTCTTGGATTATTAGATGCAGGTTCGTATCCAGTCTTTCGGAAGTTCCCTTCTAATTAACAACTACACAATATATCGATGAATATCATTAATTCTCAAATGTCAAATACACACCTTTGTATGAAGGAGCAATATATATATATATATATATATATATATATATATATATATATATATATATATATATATTTCCCTTTTAATCGTACAATTTCGTATCAGTTATCTTTTGCCATAAATCTCAATATTCAGATTACAATTCTTCAAACAATGCTCAGGCTAATCGGCACGATCTCGGAAGCTTTTTTTCCTAACAACCACTAGAGAGAGTACTACAAAGAATAATTATGCGCTCATGGCATAGATATTGTATGAAACTACTTTGCGCATGGATTCTGCGAGTATGAAGATAGAAAATTAGTAAACGTCATTCAAGGGTAGAATTGTATCAGAATAATTCATCGAATGCAAAGGGATATTACATCATCCTGGGCTTAACTGTGTATGTGGTATCTATGCTTTCGGACACGTCCGCACGGGGGACCCGGGTTCGAATCCTGGCCAACACAAATTTTCAATTTTCTCCACTGATAAAAGACATCATATTTACGCCAGTGACTGTAACACTTCCTTTATTTCACGATTGCAATTTCGGCCTTAGGCCATTATCAAGTGAAGATGTTATGGCTATGAGGCCATGTCAACCTAAAATGAGCTGACACATTTATAGGTCGTTGTCATTACTATTAAATACACTGGTGACGCTGTTACATAGTGCGAGCACACATATCCATATGTCATAAAACAACATAGTCTGTAGACACTCGTGTTCTTTAGCCCATCACTAGTCACATATGCAGTAAACTGCAGCGGCAGATTGCTGTTTACAGGCTACTGCAGTTTACTGAAGAAATGAAAATATTGTTGCTAAAGGGTGTATCTACACACTGTAAAACTTTCAAACATGTCGAATAAAAGATGGATTTAAAAAAAAAAAAGTGTGCATTTCTTTTGGAGTGACCCTCGTATTAATGTACACGTCCTGTCAATATCAACGCCCTATCTCTAGGCGTTGAAGGTGTTATGTTTTTTTTTAATGTACAGGGTGATTCAAAAAGAATACCACAACTTTAGGAATTTAAAACTCTGCAACGACAAAAGGCAGAGCTAAGCACTATCTGTCGGCGAATTAAGGGAGCTATAAAGTTTCATTTAGTTGTACATTTGTTCGCTTGAGGCGCTGTTGACTAGCCGTCAGCGTCAGTTGATGCTAAGATGGCGACCACTCAACAGAAAACTTTTTGTGTTATTGAGTACGGCAGAAGTGAATCGACGAGAGTTGTTCAGCGTGCATTTCGAACGAAGTATGGTGTTAAACCTCCTGATAGGTGGTGTATTAAACGTTGGTATAAACAGTTTACAGAGAATGGGTGGCATCTCGTGGTCGTGCGGTAGCGTTCTCGCTTCCCACGCCCGGGTTCCCGGGTTCGATTCCCGGCGGGGTCAGGGATTTTCTCTGCCTCGTGATGGCTGGGTGTTGTGTGATGTCCCTAGGTTAGTTAGGTTTAAGTAGTTCTAAGTTCTAGGGGACTGATGACCATAGATGTTAAGTCCCATAGTGCTGAGAGCCATTTGAACCATTTTAGAGAGTGGGTGTTTGTGCAAAGGGAAAAGTTCTGGACGGCCGAGAACGAGTGATGAAAATGTAGCACGCATCCAGCAAGCATTTGTTCGCAGCCCAGGAAAATCGACTCGCAGAGCTAGCAGAGAGCTGCAAATTCCACAATCAACTGTATGGAGAGTCCTACGAAAAAGGTTAGTTATGAAACCTTATCGTCTGAAATTGGTTCAAGCACTGTCTGCAGCTGATAAGATTAAAAGAATCGATTTCTGTGATTTTATCCTTGCTCAAATGGAAACAGATGAATCTTTCGTTTCAAAGATTGTGTTTAGTGATGAAGCAACTTTCCACACTAACGGGAAAGTCAACCGTCACAATGTCTGTATATGGGGCACTGAGAATCCGCGGGAAACAACTCAGTATGATCGTGACTCGCCTAAGGTGAACGTTTTCTGTGTCATTTCAGCCAATAAAGTTTTTGGTCCCTTTTTCTTCGAAGGTGCTATTGTAACTGGACTACAGTATCTGGAGATGTTAGAGAATTGGCTGTTCCCTCAGCTCGAACAAGAAGCACAACAATTCATATTTCAGCAGGATGGAGCGCCACCACATTGGCACTTATCTGTCCGTAACTACCTGAACGTCAACTACCCGAGGCGATGGATCGGCCGCCAGGCAGCCCGTGACAGAGCACTTCATCACTGGCCTCCAAGAAGCCCTGATCTTACCCCCTGCGATTTTTTCTTATGGGGGCATGTTAAGGATATGGTGTTTCGGCCACCTCTCCCAGCCACCATTGATGATTTGAAACGAGAAACAACAGCAGCTATCCAAACTGTTACGCCTGATATGCTACAGAGAGTGTGGAACGAGTTGGAGTATCTCTGAACTTGTTTTTGAGTGAAAAAAAACCTTTTTAAATACTATTTGTAATGAGGTATAACAGAAGGTTATATTATGTTTCTTTCATTAAATACACATTTTTAAAGTTGTGGTATTCTTTTTGAATCACCCTGTACTTTGTAGCACCGTCTGTAGTCTTGATAATGAACCCTTAGCTCGTGCTGACGATCTTTCTTACTATTTCGACACGCCGACACCTTTGCTTGCCCAACCTTGTAATGAAGTGCATTGTGCGTATTCGTTCGGCAGCTACAGGACACGATAATATAGCAGCCAAAGTGCTGTCGATAGCATGGTCAATTTGACAATAGTTTTGTGCAGCCGAGGTGGCTATACATACATCCTGTAATTAAATTAACGTACGGTTCCTTGACCTCAGGCAATAAAAATGTTTAAAAATTTTTTACTTGTATTCATTTTCTCGTTGTTGGCTGCAGTACGACTAGGGGTAGATTCTTGAGGCTGCAATTTTGACTTTGCGGGTTCCAGTTGACATAACAATTGATGAAGTACTTTCTGTTTCTATGACATCTTGTAATTTTATCCCATTCTACTATATCACACTGACTTCACAGTCTCAGTTTTCATAAAACCAAAAATTACATTATTACTGCCAAAATTAAAAACACGTTCGTTTCCATCAGAGGCATGCCCACTACCGCAAATTCATTCTACGGTACTAACACATTCCAAAGCGTTTGCAAAACAAAGGAGTTTACACCTTCTTGACAAAAGAAGAATCATCACCAAGTTACACAATTTGATCAAAAGTATCCGGACACCGCCAAAACCGTACGTTTTTCATATTAGGTGCATTGTGCTGCCACCTACTGCCAGGTACTCCATATCAGAGACCTCAGTAGTCATTAGACATCGTGAGAGAGCAGAATGCGGCGCTCCGCGGAAGTCACGGACTTCGAAGTCCGTCAGGTGATTGGGTGTCGCTTGTGTCATATGTCTGTACGTGAGATTTCCACACTTCTAAACATCCATAGGTCCACTGTTTCCGATGTGGTAGTGAAGTGGAAACGTGAAGGGACACGTACAGCACGAAAGCGTACAGGCCGACCTCGTCTATTGACTGACAGAGACTGCCGACAGTTGAAGAGGGTCGTAGTGTGTAATAGGCAGACATCTATCCAGACTATCGGACAGGAATTCCAAACTGCATCAGGGTCCACTGCAAGTACTATGACAGGCGGGAGGAGAGAAAACTTGGATTTCATGATCGAGCTGCTTCTCATAAGCGAAGTATCACACCGGTAAATGCTAAATGTTTCCTTGCTTGGTGTAAGGAATGTAAACATTGGACGACTGAACAGTGGAAAAACATTGTGTGGAATGACGAATCACGGTACACAGTGTGGCGATCCGATGGCAGGGTTTGGGTATGGCGAATGCCCGGTGAACGTCATCTGCCAGCGTGTGTAGCGCCAACAATAAAATTCGGAGGAGGTGGTGTTATGGTGTGTTCATGTTTTTCCTGGAGGGGGCTTGCACCCCTTGTTGTTTCGCGTGGCACTATCACAGCACAGGCCTACATTGATGTTTTAAGCACCTTCTTGCTTCCCACTGTTGAAGAGCAATTCGAGGATGGCGATTGCATCTTTCAACACCTTCGAGCACCTGTTCGTAATGCACGGCCTGTGGCGGAGTGGCTACACGACAATAACATCCCTGTAATGGACTGGCCTGCACAGAGTTGTGACCTGTATCCTACAGAACACCTTTGGGATGTTTTGGACCACCGACTTCGTGCCAGGCTTCACCGACCGGCATCGACATCTCTCCTCCGTACACACTCCGTGAAGAATGGGCTGCCATTCCCCAAGAAACCTTCCAGCACCAAATTGAAAGTATGCCAGCGAGAGTGGAAGCTGTCATCAAGGCTTAGGGTGGGCCAACACCATACTGAATTCCAACATTACCGATGGAGGGCGCCACGAACTTGTAAGTCATTTTCAGCCAGGTGTCCGGATACTTAGCGTTTGTCATTATTTTGTAAATGAATCCAGAAACAAATTTAATAATTAACATTAGATTGTGCAAATAATAACATGAATTTTAAGTATGCCACATATTTCGTAATTTCAAATATTTCTAAAAGAAGAATAATTTTAGCTATACAAACAGTACTAATAAACATCGATTGTTACAAATTAATTTCTTTTTATACATTTTAGCTTGAAGTACAGCACATCGTATACAAAATCATACGAAATTCTTTCAGTGAAACGGCCGAGATAATGGTCACCTATATGGGATTTCTAAAAGAAGAATAATTTTAGCTATACAAACAGTGCTAATAAACATCGATTGTTACAAATTAATTTCTTTTTATACATTTTAGCTTGAAGTACAGCACATCGTATACAAAATCATACGAAATTCTTTCAGTGAAACGGCCGAGATAATGGTCACCTATATGGGATTTCTAAAAGAAGAATAATTTTAGCTATACAAACAGTGCTAATAATCATCGATTGTTACAAATTAATTTCTTTTTATACATTTTAGCTTGAAGTACAGCACATCGTATACAAAATCATACGAAATTCTTTCAGTGAAACGGCCGAGATAAAGGTCACCTATATGGGATTTCTAAAAGAAGAATAATTTTAGCTATACAAACAGTGCTAATAAACATCGATTGTTACAAATTAATTTCTTTTTATACATTTTAGCTTGAAGTACAGCACATCGTATACAAAATCATACGAAATTCTTTCAGTGAAACGGCCGAGATAATGGTCACCTATATGGGATTTCTAAAAGAAGAATAATTTTAGCTATACAAACAGTGCTAATAAACATCGATTGTTACAAATTAATTTCTTTTTATACATTTTAGCTTGAAGTACAGCACATCGTATACAAAACCATACGAAATTCTTTCAGTGAAACGGCCGAGATAATGGTCACCTATATGGAATTTCTAAAAGAAGAATAATTTTAGCTATACAAACAGTGCTAATAAACATCGATTGTTACGAATTAATTTCTTGTTATACATTTTAGCTTGAAGTACAGCACATCGTATACAAAACCATACGAAATTCTTTCAGTGAAACGGCCGAGATAATGGTCACCTATATGGGATTTCTAAAAGAAGAATAATTTTAGCTATACAAACAGTGCTAATAAACATCGATTGTTACAAATTAATTTCTTTTTATACATTTTAGCTTGAAGTACAGCACATCGTATACAAAATCATACGAAATTCTTTCAGTGAAACAGCCGAGATAATGGTCAGCTATACGGGATTCGAAAATATCCCTTGCGTCGGCTATGTCTATAAAGAAAGGAGGGTGTCCCATTACAACGTGTTGGTGGGGAATTGGGACAGCACAGCTCAGTGGTTGAGAAGTGTCCTTGCGTCAGAGGTCAATATTAGAACTGTGTACGTATTCTGTCGCGCTATCGTTTACTCTGGCGCCTCAAGGTCAGCCGTTCAGTTGAGGTTAGCGTGTCTTCACACGCAACTCGCATACCGTGTTTGTGTACACAGCGTGGGCGATGTTCGTTCAGCCGCGGAAGCGATCTAGCCGCGCGTCCGTGCTACGCGGGCCGGTTCGCAGAGACACACGCTCACACGCACGCGGCTCCCGGTCCGGTGAAAGCGAGAGCTGTGGAATCGGCTACACCGGCGGCTACGAGGCCACAGCGGGCGCCTTTCAGAAATAGCGCCGCACAAACAAACCTCCGGCTCCACGCCCCGACGACGTACGCAGAGCAGCCTAGCGCCCTCCCCCGCAACGCACGACGCGTAATGTGCGTCGGCGACGGCCGGCATTTACTCGTCATCCGGGCGCTGCGTATTGATGTCTCCGCCGTCTGGCGGCTAGCGGAGACCGCGTGTGTGTGATTCTCAGTACGGGCACTGCCACACACATTTAAATGTCCTCTCATCTACACACACTCATCCGGACAATATGTCGTTCATTATTTCATTCCATTAAATCTCCAAGATTTCCACCTGAATTGACCGAGCATTTCCACAACACTCGGATGTTGGTCGAACGTACCCGTAACAAATCTAGCAGCAGGCCTCTGAACTGCTTCGACATCTTCAAAAATGGTTCAAATGGCTCTGAGCGCTATAGGACTTAGCATCTGAGGTTATCAGTCCCCTAGAACTTAGAACTACTTAAACCTAACTAATCTAAGGACATCACACACATCCATGCCCGAGGCAGGATTCGAAATTGCGACCGTAGCAATCGCGCGGTTCCGGACTGAAGCGCCTAGAACCGCACGGCCACCACGGTGGAAGAGGATGTAGATGAGGATGAAAAGGGAGATATGATACTGCGTGAAGAGTTTGACAGAACACTGAAAGATCTGAGTCGAAGCAAAGCTCCAGGAGTAGACAATATTCCATTAGAACTACTGACAGCCTTGGGAGAGCCAGTCCTGACAAAACTCTACCATCTGGTGAGTAAGATGTATGAGACAGGTGAAATACCCTCAGACTTCAAGAAGAATATAATAATTACAATCCCAAAGAAAGCAAGTGTTGACAGATGTGAAAATTACCGAACTATCAGTTTAATAAGTCACGGCAGCAAAATACTAACGCGAATTCTTCACAGACGAATGGAAAAACTGGTAGAAGCCGACCTCGGGGAAGATCAGTTTGGATTCCGTAGAAATACTGGAACACGTGAGGCAATACTGACCCTACGACTTATCTTAGAAGCTAGATTAACTAAAGGCAAACCTACGTTCCTAGCATTTGTAGACTTAGAGAAAGGTTTTGACAATATTGACTGGAATACTCTCTTCAAATTCTGAAGGTGGCAGGGGTAAAATACAGGGAGCGAAAAGCTATTTACAATTTGTACAGAAACCAGATGGCAGTTATAAGAGTCGAGGGACATGAAAGGGAAGCAGTGGTTGGGAAGGGAGTGAGACAGGGTTGTAGCCTCTCCTCGATGTTATTCAATCTCTATATTGAGCAAGCAGTGAAGGAAACAAAAGAAAAATTGCGAGTATGCATTAAAATCCATGGAGAAAAAATAAAAACTTTGAGGTTCGCCGATGACATTGTAATTATGTCAGAGACAGCAAAGGACTTGGAAGAGCAGCTGAACGGAATGGATAGTGTCTTGAAAGGAGGATATAAGATGAACATCAACAAAAGCAAAACTAGGATAATGGAATGTAGTCGAATTAAATCGGGTGATGCTGAGGGAATTAGATTAGGAAATGAGAGACTTAAAGTAGTAAAAGAGTTTTTCTATTCGGGGAGCAAAATAACTGATTGTTGTCGAAGTAGAGAGGATATAAAATGTAGACTGGCAATGGCAAGGAAAGTGTTCCTGAAGAAGAGAAATTTGTTAACATAGAGTATAGATTTAAGTGTCAGGAAGTCGCATCTGAAAGTATTTGTATGGAGTGTAGCCATGTATGGAAGTGAAACATGGACGATAAATAGTTTGGACAAGAAGAGAATAGAAGCTTTCGAAATGTGGCGCTACAGAAGAATGCTGAAGGTTAGTTGGGTAGATCACATAACTAATGAGGAAGTATTGAATAGGATTGGGGAGAAGTTTGTGGTACAACTTGACTAGAAGAAGGAACCGGTTGGTAGGACATGTTCTGAGGCATCAACGGATCACCAATTTAGTATTGGAAGGCAGCGTGGAGGGTAAAAACTGTAGAGGGAGACCAAGAGATGAATACACCAAGCAGATTCGGAAGGATGTAGGTTGCAGTAGGTACTGGGAGATGAAGAAGCTTGCACAGGATAGAGTAGCATGGAGAGCTGCATCAAACCAGTCTCAGGACTGAAGACCACAACAACAACAACGATCTTGTATCTCCCATAAACCACAGCATCATCAGCAAACAACTGTAGGTTGCTGCCCACCCTCTCCGCCAAATCATTTACGTGTGTAGAAAATAACTGCGGTCCTATCACGGTTTCCTGGGACACTCTTGAGAATAGCCGTGCTTCTGATGAACACTCATCGTCGACGACAAGATACTGGCCTCCGTCACTTAAGAAGTCTTCGAGTCATTCACGTATCTTGGAACGCGTTCCGTATGCTCGGACCTTCTTGAATTGTCCTCAATGGGGAGCCATGTCAAACTGTTTCCGGCCTGAAATCATTGAACTGTTGTTCCAGTGTTCTGTCCAATGTCACATGGAAATGAATAGGAGACAGTGAAATGAAAACGTAACACCCACCACAGCGACAGCATGGAATGGTTCCGTTCAAAAGTAATCACCACAGGCGTTAAGACATTTATCCCACCGGGAGAAGAGACGATCAATGCCCCTTTCGTGGAACGCGGTGGGGCGCTGATGGATCAACAACCGCAGCCACTTTTGCACTTCCTCGTCCGGCTGAAACTGGCGAACACAGTTCTGCACTGCTGTTCTCCTTACCCGACACATGGTTTCTGTGCCTCGAGCTCTATTAGATTTTCCGAGGGCACTCCCTTCCAGGGAAACATTCTAGACCCTCATCCTCAAAAAGTGGTTCTGAGCAGTATGGGACTTAACATCTGAGGTCATCAGTCCCCTACAACTTAGAACTACTTAAACCTAACTAACCTAAGAACATCACACACATCCATGCCCTAGGCAGGATTCGAACCTGCGACCGTAGCAGTCGCGCGGTTCCAGACTGAAGCGCCTAGAACCGCTCGGCCACACCGGCCGGCCCCATCCTCAAAAAGTCTTCAGGCCAGTGAAATATTTGAGAAATACTGATTTTTAGTACATAAAGGGGCCTAAGGATGGAGCCCTTTGGAACATCAACAACTGCCACCAATAGTGGTTACATTTACTGTTACTGACAAAACAGTCGTAAAAAGTATTATGGAGGATGTTCACATTCGAAAACATCCTTGGCCACTCCTCGCATTACCTGTATCCCTGATGAACAGTCGCCGTCCAGGACAATGCACTGGGTTCTATCACTCAAAATACTCATCCAGCAAGTGATATACTTCAGAATGGCTTGCAGCAGACATTGCTATTTTCAGAAATGTAGACGGGCCCCAGAGTGGCACCTTGTGGAACACCAAGAACTGCCGACAGTGGTAAGCTTAAACATGCCTGTTACTGAAAGAGAAACTGTAAAATGAATTATCGAAGACAAATAATGCAGAAACCTCCATAGCCGAATGGTTACTGTCGCTGCCTCCAGTGCAAAAGAACTAAGTATTGATACTCGGTACCTCTTGGATTTTTCTCAGATAGGGACATCTGGAACAGGGCAGCTTCGCGAGGCCAAATGAGGAGCTGCTTGAATAAACAGCAGCATCTACTGGAAATACGGGGCAGAGGGATTGTCGACATGCTGACCACTTACCACGATCACAGATATCCGCGGGATATTTATGTTTGTGATGGATGACATATAAATATAACAAAAATTTGGGAATTTATGCCGGCCGGGGTGGACGAGCGGTTCTAGGCGCTACAGTCTGGAACCGCGCGACCACTACGGTCGCAAGTTCGAATCCTGCCTCGGGTGTGGATGTGTGTGATGTCCTTAAGTTAGTTAGGTTTAAGTAGTTCTAAGTACTAGGGGACTGATGACCACAGAAGTTAAGTCCCATTGTGTTCAGAGCCATTTGAACCATTTGTGGTAAGATCTTATGGTACCAAACTAACTTACGTTAAGGACAACACACACAGCCTTGTCCGAGGGAGGGCTCGAACATTCGACGAGGACGAGGGGGCGGGGGGGGGGGGGGGGGGAGCCGCGCGAACCGTGACTGGACGCCCTAGACCGCGCTCGGCATATGACAAAAGATAGTACAAAATAGAAGAAGGGGAAGATAGCACTGAAACTGTGGAATGTGTAATGACTTCAAAGAAGAAACAATATGAAATCGCAGAGTAAACGAGAACTTCACGGAAGGAGAAAGCCACTGAAACTAAAGCTTTACCGACAACAGCAACGCTGATGATCAAATACACTCCAGGAAAAAGAAAAAAGATGAACCACGGAGGCACTGTCCAAATGTTACGGAAATCGGTAGATGTGTTGTACTTGTATAAACAAATAACCAGTTATAATTGCTGGAAAAGTGGATGATTTACTCAAGAGAAAAAGCTTCATAAACTGAGTAAGCCAATAACGAGTTGGTCCACTTCTGGCCTTAAGGGGAGTCGGAGGTGCCTATGCTGCCCATGTTAAAATCACTAAGTTTGAGGAACATTTATGAATAAACTACCAAATAGAAAAATTTGAATTTTATTTACATATAGAGTGGTTTAGTATTGCAGTTATCACAGAGGGATTTTGGAGTATCTTTTCTAGTTTCCTTCCGATTATTTTTTATTAATGACCCAAATTTATTTACAAATAATTGCTTTATAATTAAACTGAAATGAAACTACTGAACATATTGCCAAATGGCTGTGTTACAATGTAAGTTTGACCACTAGGAGTACTGTATAAAAATTTCATCTCTCTTACTTGAGTGGATTTTGAGAAAATGTTCCTTATATTCGAAAAATTCTAATTTACGGGAAATGGCTATCAAAGTTTCTCAATACATTCCTGCACTATAGGATGGATTATCAGGGTCTTCTTCTTCATCCTCCAAAAGCTTCCTCTTCTGTCTTCTTTCCTGGCCTGTTGTTCCATCATACTTCATATACCTTTCTCTTCTTTCTGCTCCTCTTATCCTTTCTCTGTCAATATTTCTTAGTGCTCGCACAGTGTTCACCCCAGCTGTAAATCCTAATGCCTTCAGAACTTCACACTTCACACTGTTCCCTTGGTTGTAGGTTGCTATTGCATCATAAATGCCAAAGTGCAGTGCTTTTATGCTTACAAACACCCTTTTAGGAATCACTTTCCAAATCAAATTGTTTACGCTCTCATTAGGATTCTGCGTCTTTCCGTGTAGACATTTGTGTAACAATTCTGGCTGTGCTAAGTCATGAAAAATTGGTTTTATTGTTCCCTCCTGATTCTTGTACATACTGCATATTACCCGCTTTACACAAGAAGTATAATACTACCAACAACAGGCGCAACACTGAACTAATTCGAAACGGTAAACAGCAAAGAGACGATGTTCCGCGCTCTTATTCATTGTAGTATCGCAACTTGGTATTAGTGTTAATTTTCTTTTCCCTACGTTTTTCCTCTTATGTACACGGTTACTAAAACGTGGCATCGTAACCAGAACAAAAGTGTACGACAATATTAAATGGAGCAAGATGTTCGAAATTCTGACGAAAATAGGAGTAAGCTGTAAGGAAATACGGGTAATATTTGTCACAGAAAACAATGTAGCCAACCCTTGCACACTCGCTGTATGCGTAACATAAGGCGCTGTATGCGTAACAGGCCGAGAAAATCCCAAGCAGTTCGCCAGGAAGTCACGAGAGGGTGTTAGATGCATTCACCGGCCGCCCATTTCCTCTGCAGGCGTGGGGGATATTGGTAATAACTCCACTTCTAGGGCGAGTAGAACAATAATTCAAAGTTTACATTAAAGAGGAATGTTCCAATTAATTTTCGGTAGCAAAAAAAAAAAGACGTAATGTTTTGGATTTGACCACCTCTGGCTCCCCTTAAACGAGCAGTTATTCGGCTTGGCATTGATTGGTATAGTTGTTCAACGTCCTCCTGACGGACATCGTAGCAAATTCTGTCTAATTGGCACGTTAGATGGTCCAAAGCCCGAGATGGTTGGAGAGCCTGCTCATAATTCTCTAAAGGTTCTGAACTTGAAAGAGATTCGGCGACCTTGGCGGACAAGGCAGGGTTTCGTAAGCACGAAGACAAGCACTAGGAACTCTCGCGGCGCGTCAGCGGCCGTTATCTTGCTGGAATGTAAGCCCAGGATGACTTGCCATGCAGGACAACAAACTGGACATAGAACATTGTCGACATACTGCTGCACTTTAAGGGTGTTGCAGATAACAACCAAAGGGATCAAAGCCATGAAACGAAATGCACCTCAGGTAAGAGCTACAGGTTGTCAGGCTCCATGGTAGGCGACAGTGGGTATCCCATTACTGCCTGGGGCTTCTCCATATCCATCTTTGCTGATCATCGGTGCTCACCGAGCGAGGTGGCGCAATGGCTAGCACACTGGACTCGCATTCGGGAGGACGACAGTTAATCCCGCGTCCGGCCATCCTGATTTAGGTTTTCCGTAATTTCCTTAAATCGCTCCAGGCAAATGCCAGGATGTTTCCTTAGAAAGGGCACGGCCGATGTCCTTCCCTAATTCGATGAGACCGATGACCTCGCTGTCTGGTCTCCTCCCCGAAACAACCCAACCCATCGGGGCTCAGTATGAAGCAGGACTGAAGACAAATCAATTCCAGTCAGATTCCAGGCCGTGTCTGGAGGCGCAATGAACAGCAGTGCGATACCAAACTGACTGTCGACCACTATACGGTCCGACAACCAGGAGTGGTTTTTGGGGTGCCACTTCTTTTTATAGTAGGATCCCTCTCGTTGTCATGCAGGGCACCCTTCCAGTACAGTGGTATGTTTTACACGCCTCGTTCTGTTCCCATTCATGGCAAGCCACCTTGGGCTTACATTTCAGCAAGATAATGCCAGTCCGCATGCGCCTATAGTATCAACTGCTTGCCTTCGTGCTTACCAAACCCTAAGTTGGCCAGCAAGGACGCCGGATCTCTCCCCGTACGAGAACGTTCAGAGCGTTATAGGCAGCGTCCTCCGGCAAGCTCAGGAGGTCGACGATCTAATGCGCCAGTTGGATAGGATTTGACACGAAATCCCCCAGAAGGACATCCATCAACTCTATCAACCAATGTCAAGCCGAACAACTGCATCCATAAGGGCCAGAGGTGTTACTGACTTCCTCAATTTCAGAAGCTCTTTCTCTTGAATATATCATCTAATTTTTCTGAAATTATTATCATTTGTTTGTCAGTACCTGTACATCACACCTACCGATTTCCGTCCCATTCGCATAATTCCTTCGTGGTAGCGTCGTTCTAGAGTGTATGTAGTGCGGCCCTAGAATGGAACCCTGTGGAGCGCCGAGTATCGCCATCGGCAGTAAGGCGGGCACGCGCTTGTTCCTTTTGGCCGGCATAGCGTCCCCATATCCATCTTTGCTGGTCATTGGGGCTGAGTTCGAAGCGGGACTCATGACTGAAGACAATTCAATTCTAGTCAGAATCCAGACTGTGTCTGGAGGCGCACTGAACAGCAGTGGGATACCAAACTGACTGTCGACCATTATATGGCCTGACTACCAGGAGTGTTTCTTGGGGTGCCACTTCTTTTTATGGCAGGATCCCTCTCGTTGTCGTTCATGGTACCCTCCCAGTACAGCGCTATGTTTTGCATGCTCCGTTCGCTTCCCCTTCAAGGCAAGCCATCCTGAGCTTACATTTCAGCAAGATAATGCCAGTCCGCAGGCGCCTATAGTATCTACTGCAAGTTGGCCAGCAAGGTCGGCGGATCTCTCCCTGTACGAGGATGTTCAGAGCGTTATAGGCAGCGTCCTCCAAGTAGCTCAGGATTTTGACGATCTAATGCTCCAGTTGGATAGGATTTGATACGAAATCCCCTAGAAGGACACCCATCAACTCTATCAACCAGTGTCAAGCCGAACAACTCCATCCATAAGGGCCAGAGGTGGACCAAAGTGTTACTAACTTCCTCAATTTCAGAAGCTCTTTCTCTTGAATATATCATCTAATTTTTCTGAAATTATTATCGCTTGCTTGTCAGTACCTGTACCTCACACCTACCGATTTCCGTCCCATTCGCATAATTCCTTCGTGGTAGCGTCGTTCTAGAGTGTATGTAGTGCGGCCCTAGAATGGAACCCTGTGGAGCGCCGAGTATCGCCATCGGCAGTAAGGCGCGCACGCGCTTGTTCCTTTTGGCCGGCATAGCGTCTCCATATCCATCTTTGCTGGTCATCGGGGCTGAGTTCGAAGCGGGACTTATGACTGAAGACAATTCAATTCCAGTCAGAATCCAGACTGTGTCTGGAGAAGCACTGAACAGCAATGGGATACCAAACTGACTGTCGATCATTATATGGCCTGACAACCAGGAGTGTTTCTTGGGGTGCCACTTCTTTTTATGGCACGATCCCTCTCGTTGTCATGCATGCTACCCTTCCAGTTCCAAAAATGGTTCAAATGGCTCTGAGCACCATGGGACTTAACTGTTGCGGTCATCAGTCCCCTAGAACTTAGAACTACTTAAACCTAACTAACCTAAGAACATCACACACACCCATGCCCGAGGCAGGATTCGAACCTGCGACCGTAGCGGTCGCGCGGTTCCGGACTGTAGCGCCTACAACCTCTCGGCCACCACGGCCGGCCCTTCCAGTACAGCTATATGTTTTTCACACACCGTTCTGTTCCCCTTCAAGGCAAGCCATCCTGGGGTTACATTTCAGCAAGATAATGCCAGTCCGCAAGCGCCTATAGTTTCTACTGCTTGCCTTCGTACTTGCCAAACCCTAAGTTAGCCAGCAAGGTCGGCGGATCTCTCCCCGTATGAGAACGATCAGAGCGTTATAGGCAGCGATCTCCAGCTAGCTCAGGATTTTGACTATCTAATGCGCCAGTTGGATAGGATTTTACACGAAATCCCCAGGAGGACACCCAACAACTCTATCAACCAGTTGTTGTTGTTGTTGTTGTCGTTGTGGTCTTCATTCCTGAGACTGGTTTGATGCAGTTCTCCATGCTACTCTATCCTGTGCAAGCTTTCTTCATCTCCCAGTACCTACTGCAGCCTACGTCCTTCTGAATCTGCTTAGTGTATTCATCTCTTGGTCTCCCTCTACGATTTTTACCCTCCACTCTGCCCTCCAGTACTAAATTGGTGATCCCTTGATGCCTCATAACATGTCCTACCAGCCGATCCCTTCTTCTAGTCAAGTTGTGCCACAAACTCCTCTTCTCCCCAATTCTATTCAATACCTCCTCATTAGTTATGTGATCTACCCATCTAATCTTCAGCATTTATCTGTAGCACCACATTTCGAAAGCTTATATTCTCTTCTTGTCTAAACTAATTATCGACCTCGTTTCACTTCCATACATGGCTACACTCCATACAAATACTTTCAGAAACGACTTCCTAACTCTTAAATCTACACTCGATGTTAACAAATTTCTCCTCTTCAGAAACAGTGTCCTTGTCATTGCTAGTCTACACTTTATATCCTCTCTGCTTCGACCATCATCAGTTATTTTGCTCTGCAAATAGCAAAACTCTTTTACTACTTTAAATTTCGCTTTTCCTAATCTAATTCCCTCAGCATCAACCGACTTAGTTCGACTACATTCCATTATCCTCGTTTTGCTTTTGATGATGTTCATCTTATATCCTCCTTTCAAGACACTATCCATTCCGTTCAGCTGCTCTTCCAGGTCCTTTGCTGTCTCTGACAGAATTACAATGTCATCGGGGAACCTCGAAGTTTTTATTTTTTCTCCATGGATTTTCATACCTACTCCGAACTTTTCTTTTGTTTCCTTCACTGCTTGCTCAATATACACGTTGAATAGCATCAGGGAGAGGCTACAACCTTGGCTCACTCCCTTCACAACCACTACTTCCCTTTCATGTCCCTCGCTCGACTCTTATAACTGCCATCTGCTTTCTGTACAAATTGTAAATAGCCTTTCGCTCCCTGTATTTTACCCCTGTCACCTTCAGAATTTGAAAATTCCAGTGAACATTGTCAAAAGCTTTCTCTAAGTCTACAAATGCTAGAAACGTAGGTTTGCCTTTCCTTAATCTTTCTTCTAAGATAAGCCGTAGGGTCAGCATTGCCTCACGTGTTCCAATATTTCTACAGAATTCAAACTGATCTTCCTCGAGATCGGCTTCTATCAGTTTTTCCATTCGTCTGTATAGAATTCGCGTTAGTATTTTGCAGCTGTGACTTATTAAACTGATGGTTCGGTAATTTTCAAACCTGTCAACACCTGCTTTCTTTGGGATTGGGATTATTATATTCTTCTTTAAGTCTGAGGGAATTTCAGCTGTCTCATACATCTTGCTGACCAGATGGTAGAGTTTTGTCAGGACTGGCTCTCCCAAGGTTGTCAGTAGTTCCAATGGAATGTTGTCTACTCCCGGGGCCTTGTTTCGACTTAGGTTTTTCAGAGCTCTGTCAAACTCTTCACGCATTATCATATCTCCCATTTCATCTTCATCTACCTCCTCTTCCATTTCCATACTATTGTCCTCAAGAACATCGCCTCTGTATAGACCCTCTATACACTCCTTCCACCTTTCTGCTAGGGCCAGAAGTGCACCAAAGTGTTACTGACTTCCTCAATTTCAGAAGCTCTTTCTCTTGAATATATCATCTAATTTTTCTGAAATTATCGTTTGTTTGTCAGCACCTGTACATCACATCTACCGATTTCCGTCCCATTCGGATAATTCCTTAGTGTATGTAGAGCGGCCCTAGGACGGAACCCTGTGGAGCACCGAGTATCGCCGCCAGCAGTAGGGCGCGCACGAGCTTGTTCCTTTTGGCCGGCACCGCAGTCATCCGGCGCGGCTTGCTAACGAGCCGAAGCCAGCCGGTAGTCTCGGATGCGGCGGCGGCTGCTGCAGCACTGATCTGGATCTCGCGGCGTGATGTGTGGCTGCGCCGGCCGCCTCATTAATCACCCCCTGCCCCCGCCTCTTTTCCTCCGCCTTTCTTCCGTCTTCCCCACCCACTCTTCGGCTCCTCCTCGGCCGGCCCACGGCCACCCACTATTGTCCGCGCAACGCTCGGATCTCCTTGATCCCATCCGGCGTCGGAATTCCTGGCCGGACCGCAGACCGGAGGAGAGATCTCGGGCCTCGGAGTCGTCGTCGCCGTGTCCTACAAGAAATGGCTGCTCGGGAAAAAAATAAATAAATAAAATGAGTGGAGGACGAGGGCAATCTGGCGTCTCGCGGGGCCTCTCGCACGCACGTGCTTTTGCGAGCAGACGAGAATAAGAAGAATGGTCGCCGCTGATAATTAATGTCGCCGCGGTCCCCAAAAACGAGGGCTGAGCTCGCGACGTCCAAGGAGAACACCTCAGCACAGTAGCGGGCGTGATTTATACCGCAGGTTCTTGCCGGGCGCCGCCGGAATGCCGTGGTGCGGCGGCGTGCCGCGAGGTGCGCTGCTGTCGCTGCCGCTGCCGCGGTGTTCCTCCGGGACCAGTTCTGGGGCCGCCGCAACTTGTCACGTCCCGTCTCACACTGGAGGCCAACTCGCTCCTCCTTTTTTTTCCCTCTCTCGGTGTACATTGCCGACATTGTTGTTCACTAATGTCGTGAAGAATACGTGACCGGGCGCGGAGTAGCCGCACTGCTGTTCACAGAAACACGCGCGACAAGAAAACACCGACAGAGGTATTGTCCTCGTAACAGCGGCAAACTGAGCGCCGTTTATCGTCTCTCCTGTCGGAGGTGCTGAAAAAGAGATTCACAGATTCCCTGCCTCTGTAGGTGCGGGTACGGCACGATGTTTCCTCGGCGACTAACACGGCACCTTTGACGACCTGCGTTGTGGTAATGGGTGTTTGAAGGCCTTTTTTATGTTCCAAGTACAGTGATGTGGAGACAATTACAGCAGTTAAAGTAGCCACTTCTGTGTAACAGTTGTAGAGTAGCAGGCAGATAGACAAGAGAGAGAGAGGGGGGGGAGGGGAGCTTATAACCATTAGACTGTAGGAAATACCGCAACCAGCTACAATTTTTCATGAAATGACCAGCTGACATCACAGCAGCTGAGAACAGTGCTCCAACTGCCATCTTCAAAGGTTGCCAGGGGTCTCATGATAGTCAGGTAATATTACCAAAAGCGGTCACCTATGTTCTTGAAGCATACATGGTGTGACCAAGACTGAATTATTGAAAGAAAAATTTAAAAAATTTTTGATCACTGCTCCAAAAATGTTTATTAAAATTTTTCTTGAAATGGTTTTATTATACCATTTCTAGATTCGCATCTGAGACCATCGTCCGATTTGATTTCTTGCAAGTTTTACATTTGTGCCCTAAAAAAGGCTTTTGTGATGCACAGTTTACGAAAGGTTTTTCATTTTACATTTGATCTTAAAAGTTTTTGTTGTTACATAGTGCTACAATAGGACATGTTCTGATGCATCAAGGGATCACAAATTTAGTTTTGGAGGGCAACGTGGAGGGTAAAAATCGTAGAGGGAGACCAAGAGATGAATACACTAAGCAGATTCAGGAGGATGTAGGTTGCAGTAAGTACTGGGAGATGAAGAAGCTTGCACAGGATAGGGTAGCATGGAGAGCTGAATCAAACCAGTCTCAGGACTGAAGACCACAACAACAACAACAACAACAACAACAGTGCTACAATACATTGTCCTTACTTCCTGAATAGCCCTCCGTTACATATTATAAGACAGGGGTTTGGTTTTCTTTCACAATCCATACTGATTCATGAACTGAACTGAAAATAAAATGACGGACACATTTGTTTATATCGACTCCTGATATCATCCGCAAAAGAATGTGATATGATATGTTGTGTGTTCAGACAAATCACACTTCTGGTGTTACTTCAGAGATACTTATACATAGTACAGATAATGTTATACAGTTAGAAATTTAATAATATAGCTTTGAAAGATGCTGGTAATGGCCAATGCAGAAATTTCTCTTTGTCAATTAATTGTTTCTGTCATTTCGAATTACAAGAGTTGTACAACATTTTGTATGTATATTTGGTTTTTTAATTTTAGTCGATCAATATACAGCCGTATTCACAATAACCCTGACTGTGTACTCGATGATCAACTGGAATAAAGAAACCCTCCATATCCATATCAATCCAAACTCATGCTGACTCCATTCGGTTGTTGAACCCAAATCTTCCCCCTCTTTCTTCTGACACTGCTGGTTTGAATGCCCACACCACATTTTCTGCTTGAATCACGATTTTGCACAACACTACCGTTGGCTTGAATTTCTCTGTAAAATTAGCCACGAAGTACTTTTCAGAAGCTACAAGGGTTCTGTGAATGGATCACTTGTTGTTGTTGTTGTTGTTGTTGTTGTGGTCTTCAGTACAAGGATTGGTTTGATGCAGCTCTCCATGCTACTCTATCCTGTGCAAGCTTCTTCATCTCCCAGTACCTATTGCAACTACTTCCTTCTGAATCTGCTTAGTGTATTCATGTCTTGGTCTCCCTCTACGATTTTTACCCCCCACGCTGCCCTTCAGTACTAAATTGGTGATCCCTTGATGCCTCAGAACATGTCCTACCACCCGATCCTTTCTTCTAGTCAAGTTGCGCCATAAACTCCTCCCCAATTCTATTCAATACCTCCTCTTTCGGTATGTGATCTACCCATCCAATCTTCAGCATTCTTCTGTTGCACCACATTTCCAAAGCTTCTATTCTCTTCTTGTCCAAACTATTTATCGTCCATGTTTCACTTCCATGCATGGCTGCACTCCGTACAAATACTTTCAGAAACGACTTCGTGACACTTAAATCTATACTCGATGTTAACAAATTTCTCTTCTTCAGAACCTCTTTCCTCGCCATTGCCCGTCTACATTTTATATCCTTTCTACTTCGAGCATCATCAGTTATTTAGCTCCCCAAATAGTAAAACTCATTTATTACTTTAAGCGTCTCATTTTCTAGTCTAATACCCTCAGCATCACCCGAGTTAACTCGACTACATTCCATTATCCTCGTTTTGTTTTTGTTGGTGTTCATCTTATATCCTCCTTTCAAGACACTGTCCATTCCGTTCAGCTGCTCTTTCCTTTGCTGTCTCTGACTGAATTACAATGTCATCGGCGAACATCAAATTTTTTATTTCTTCTCCATGGATTTTAAAACCTACACCGAATTTTTCTTTTGTTTCCTTTACTGCTTGCTCAATATACAGATTGAATAACAATGGGGGAGAGGCTATAACTCTGTCTCACTCTCTTCCCAACCACTGCTTCCCGTTCATGCCCCTCTATTCTTGTAACTGCAAACTGGTTTCTGCAAATTATAAATAGCCTTTCGCTCCCTGTATTTTACGCCTACCACCTTCAGAATTTGAAAGAGAGTATTCCAGTCAACATTGTCAAAAGCTTTCTCTAAGTCTACAAATGCTAGAAACGTAGGTTTGCCTTTCCTTAATCTATCTTCTAAGATAAGTCGTAGGGTCAATACTGCGTCGCGTGTTCCTGTATTTCTACGGAAGTCACTTACGGTATGTAAATTGAAGATGGGGTGGGGAGAAAGGAAAGGGACTGTTGGTGTCAGCTGCTCCGAGACTTTACACGGAATCATTGACGAAGACTGAAAATGTGTGCCAGACCGGGATTCGAACCTGGTATCTCTTGCTTACCAGGTACGTGTGATAACCGCAGCGCCAGCCAAACACAGCATTTATCACAACTGCACAGACTCTCTCGACCGACCCTCACTCGAACCTAGCACCGCCTATCTGCAGTCCCTATTCATGTCTCCATACTCGCTACTCTGAGATTCCTGCAGGAGGTCAGATGTGATGATGCATCCGCTCTGAAGAAGAGGGATTCGTTGCCCACTGAGACGAATCAATTATATGAATGCGTGGTGTAGTGTTCTTTCGGACACGACGCCACACATCCATATAATTCACTAACTCCTAACCGCTAATGAATACCTCCAATGAATTTAAATTTAATTTTGAGTCGCCAAATGAGGCAAGCACTTGGATTTAGACACCTGTGTCATCAATCAGGGCAGGTAAATAAATGACAATAACCTCTACCCACGTTTTCTTAGTGTACTATTGATCTTTCCAATCATACAACACTCGCACCTTGGGAACTTTTCTCCCATTCTCCAACAGCTCCTGTATAGTACGATAGAGGGAGATACAGATTTTAGAAAGTAGGTAACACACCCTGCTGCAAACACTGGATCACCCAACTGCTTTTATTATTTGTATCTAGTAGAAAATTAAGGCAGTGAAAGAAGTTTTATTGAACAGGTGATAGTTCTCACTGGCAGTTAATTTATGTTCCATCTATTTTCACTCGTAAAATTACAGAAGCTGTATCTCGGTCCACGGAGAAGACTAATTACTGGTTTAGCTCACCTCAATTACTATGAGATGGTTGGAAATGGGAGACCAGCAACGAGATCATCTCACTGAGATTACTGCAAAATGTCGTTTCTAGTTGGTAAGAATGATCTTCCTAATCTGTCTCATTTCACAACTGTGGATATGTTGCTGTGGTTCTGTTACAGCTGAAGAATATATCTATTATCACATTTACAGTTATTATAAATATCACAGCTGCTTTAATGAAACTAATTTCTCCTTCGTTACTTGAGAGTATTTCGAGCAAAAAGAATGCCGGCCGCTGCGGCCGAGCGGTTCTAGGTGTTTCAGTCCGGAACCGCGCTGCTGCTACGGCCGAAGGTTCGAATCCTGCCTCGGGCACGGATGTGTGTGACGTCCTTAGGTTAGTTAGGTTTAAGTAGTTCCAAGTCTAGGGGACTGATGACCTCAGATGTCCCATAGTGCTTAGACCCATTTGAACCATTTTGAAGCAAAAAGAATGCCGCCATTCGAAATCATATATTGCAAAACTTGCCATAACTAGAACCTGCTGAAAGAGAACGGTTCACATTGTTTGAGGCCAAAATTGGCTGAACACAGGCAAGTGATGAGTCCTTTACAAACATCGGTGATACCAATGCTCGGTTGGGAGAGGAACCCTATTCGGAAACACTCATGTCTCTGTGAGCGTCCGTAAGTTTTAGCTCTTTTACAGTTGTAAGGTAGAAAATAAACTCAACATTCGATAGCATTCTGCCAATGAAAGAGTTCATCTATTTTCGTCCTATAGCTTCTTGCCAAAACTGTGATTAATATCCTTAAAAATGGCGATTCACGGCAACAAAAAAGTTGACAGTAGATTCTCTTTCAATTCTCAGGAGATAAGAGACACGAAATTGGCCTTTTATTAAAGGACACCAAATATATTTCTTTCTCTTGAATTATGCACGGGAAACTGAAATCTGGGAATTTAAGATCTGACTTTCGCACGGCTTAAAACTGTCTTTTAACGCTAGCGCATTATTCTTATTACCGGTACTTCGAGACTGTTTAAAAATGAGCAACGTGAATAGGATGGTCCGGATTGGGGATTTTAGCTTCCATTCGAATTCCTTGTAACAAGAGCTTTTTTTCTCTTTCGATGCCAGCTCATTCAAGCGACACGGAGAATATGTGTCAGCAGTAACGATAAATGGAGAAAATTAAAGTGAGGTAAATCAAAAGCAAATATCACGGAGAACTTGAGTCAGACGGCGTGTCAGGCGTGTGATATGTGAAAATACAAACCACAAAAAAATTCTGATGTGGTAGATTTTCCTATTATCTAATTTGACATCCGATTTAAACACTCCTTTGTTTATGAATGGACAGGTGAAAGGTGTGTAACAGTCCAGGATTCAAATCCGGATCCTCATAGTCTTAGTGACCAACTGGCCAGGCACGCACCACAACCTAACGAAGCAGTTCCAGGTCTACCAACGTCCATCCTACATTCATTTACATTCGCACATAATCGCCACCGATGCTCATACATTATATCAGCCTGCGTATCACTCTTTCTTACTATTCCAACATCGTAAAATTGTTTCACTTGCTCCCTCACATAACATCATAGCCGCGACGACAATTTTGTTGTCTGTAAAGGTCCGAATGGAACCTAATCAAATCTAATGCCCCGGAAGGTTGCGTCTTCGACACTTACTTATTTTAGTATATACTAGAGCCCCATCCCGGCTTCCTCGGGTAGCACCACGTATGTATATTTAGATTACTTATTTATAATATGTAGTGATAAACACAAGTGTTCCACGAGTGTCAGTCTATCTCTAGAGAAAACCGCATCAAAATCCTCCACAATAATCCTCAGATTAGCCTTCACATACAGCCAGTAAAATGCGGCGGAGGACTTTAAACCATTGACATTTCGACAACATTATTTGCAGATGCAAAAAGTCTGGTTTGTATATGATAAAAAATGTGATAAATGGTGAATCAAACATAGTTTTTAGAACAGCTGGTAATGAAATCTACATCAAGAGTAATTATTGGTTTTTAGCCAATTCACTGTAAATTAAAATTCTAAAACCTAATAATATGGAGTTCGGAACTTGCGAGGTGGTTCCATCCAAAGTGTGCACGAAACACACATTAATGTAACCACTTTCTGCGGCGTGTAGATATAAGACGTTGACAGTTTTGAATTCTTGGGGTTGCAACTTGATAATACAATAAAATACCAAGGAAACATGTATAGGCATGCGTACTAAAATACAGAGATATGTAAACACGTAGAATACGGTGCTGCGGTCGGCCATGGCTATGTAAGATAACAAGTGTCTGGCGCAGTTGTTAGATAGGTTACTGATGCTACAACGTTAAGTTATCAGGATTTAAGTGAGTTTGAACGTGGTGTTATAGTCGACGCACCAGTGATGGGACACAACATCTCCGAGGTAGCGATGAAATGAGGATTTTTCCCTGCGACCATTTCACGTGTGTACCGCGAATATCAGGATTCCGGTGCAATTGCTGCGGCTGAAAAAGATCCTGCCAGAACGGGACCAAAGACGACTGAAGAGAAACGTTCAACGTGGCAGGAGTGCAACCCTTGCGCAAATTGCTTTAGATTTCAATGCTGGGCCATCAACAAGTGTCAGTGTGCGAAACATCATCGATATGGGCTTTCGGAGCCGAAAGCCACTCGTCTATCCTTGATGACTGCTCGACACAAGGCTTTAAGTCTCACTTGGGCCCGTCAACACCGACATTGGACTGTTGATGACTGTAAACATGTTGCCTGGTCGGACGACTCTCGTTTCAAGCTGTATCGAGCGGATGGACGTGTACGGGTATGGAGACAACCTCATCAATCCATGACCCTGCAGTAATGGTGTGGGGCATGTGCGGTTGGAGTGATATGGGACCGCCGATACTTCTGAATACGACTCTGACAGTTGACACGTACGTAAGCATGCTGTCTGATCACCTTCATCCATTCACGTCCACTGTGTATTTCGACGGACTTGGGCAATTCCAGCAGGACAATGCGACACCCCATACGTTGAGAATTGCCACAGAGTTGCTTCAGGAATACTCTTCTGAGTTTAAACGCTTCCGCTGACCACCAAACTCCCCAGACATCAACATTATTGAGCATATCTGGGATGCCTTGCAACGTGTTGCTCATAAGAGATCTCCATCCCTTCGTACTCTTACTTATTTACGGACAGCCCTTCAGGATTCATGGTGTCAGTTCCCTCCAGCACTGCTTCTGACATTAGTCGAGTCTACGTCACGTCGTATTGGAGCACTTCTGCGTGCTGTCAGGGGCTCTACACGATATTACACAGGTGTACCAGTTTCCTTAGCTCTTCAGTGTAAATACACTCGGAAGGAGCAAACTGAAGAACTGGAAAATTTTGGCATGCAAAGCGAATTTTGTCACAAGCAAACGGCCCAGTTTCATTACTTTCAATCCATTGTGTCATACAGTACAGTATTGTTATGCCAAGGAGAAATTTTCCGGGTCCAAACGGGGAAAGAGGTCACTTAGATCGTGACATCTGAGCTTTTGGCAGGAGGCTTTGTTCCGCAACACATGTGAAAGCTGCAGTGTGACGGACCCTCAGTGGAGGCGGAAGTGTTTCGCCATATTTTGTGTGACCTGTGCGAAGCGCTGGCGTCACTTCACTGCAGACATGAGAAAGCACTCAGAATGCGACCTGCATCTGTCTAGAAGTGAAATATTCCTCAGGCTGCATTACACCGCGCTGGGTCGGAAGGACAGACACACAAACACTTTTAACAAGAAAAAACGTTGCTTTTATTCCTATCAATTAAATAGGATAAAAGTTTTTTCTCGCATCATGCTGATACGATGGTATTAATGAAACTGTCAACTACTGAATGAAGAAACTGATCTCCAGGTGAAAAGTAAATACGGAACACGAATACATTTCTCCATGCTACATCTACATCTACATATATACCCCGCTAGCCACCAAGCGATTTGTGGCGGACAGGCCTTCTGTTTGCACTCTTGTATTGAAGTGCCACTGGGCTGTGCCCGTCTGACTTCTAGGAATGCGCTAGGGGGTTCATGAAGATGGTGGTTTGGTTTGTGTGCGTGTTTTTGAGTAAATGTTTGTTTTGAGTGTGTGTTTGTGTGTTTTAAATGTCCCTAAAGTGGCGCGTAAGGGTTAGTTTAGGTCTCTTATGTTGAGGGTCTGGATGTTCGCAGCCTAAATTTCGAATGAGGTGATGGGGCGATGTTTGTGTCCTCTCATAAAGTTTGGCAGATTTTTCCTTTATGAGGGAATAGATGGTGGGGTGTTCTAAGAAATCTCTGATTTGTGTGTTGCGGACGTATCTGTGAGCACCTGTGATTACCCGGAAGGTTTTATTTTGTAGCCGTTGTAGTCTTGAAAGTGAGGTGTCTGACGCCATTGACCACACTTCCGAACCATACAAGATGACCGGAAGCATGAGTTGGCGCCAGAGAAGCATTTTGCATTTTAAGGTGAGTCCTTCACCCTTCAGAAGAGGGTATAGTTGGGACAGGAGCGCGCACCCCTTGTTTGCCGCTTTCTTTATGTGTTGTCTCCATGTGAGGCGGTTGTCGATCTCCATCCCGAGGCAGGTGATACAATTTCGCCAGGCTAGGTCCCGACCACCAATTGTTAGTTGTTGGTCTGGGAGTTTTAGCCTGGTTGTGAAGTATATGGCCCGGGTTTTACTCGGATTGATTTTAATTTTCCATAAATTGCACCACTGCGTTATGGAGTCGAGGTGGGCTTGCAGCTTTCGTCGTATGAAGTCAAGGTTGCAGCTACTCCTGTAGATGGCAGTGTCATCGGCGTAGAGAGCGATCTCTCCGCCGACCTGCTTCGGTATGTCGTTCGTGTAAATGGAGTATAGGACGGGACCTAAAACCGAACCTTGCGGAACTCCGGCCGCAATCGGTCGCATCTGGCTCGATCCTGTCCCATTTCTTACGAAGAAGTGACGCTCCGCAAGAAATGAGTCAATGATCTTTATGTTATGTTCTGGGCACCCTATGTGATCTAGTTTGAATATTAGGCCATCGTGCCAGACGTGAACGAATGCTTTCTCTATGTCCAGGAATACTGCTCCCGTGGATTCTCTCTTTGCCATGGCCAGACAAGCGTGCTCTACCAAGCGCAGGCATTGTTGGACTGTGGAGTGCTCAGCGCGGAATCCAAACTGTTCAGGCAACAGGATGTTTTTGTCAGTAAGGAATTGCTGGAGGGTTGTGAGTATTAGCAGCTCAAGGATTTTACTCATGCCAGTGAGTAAGGAAATTGGTCTGTAAGTTTCGGGTAGGAGAAGGTTTTTGTTAGGTTTGGGGAGGGTGATTACCTTAGCAGTTTTCCACGCTGAGGGGAAGTAGGTGAGTTTTAGGCAAGCGTTGTGGCGGAGGGCACATTTTGCGCCAAGTCATATTCCCCCCCCCCCCCCCCCCCCCCCTCTGTTCCACTCGTGAATCGCGCAGGGGAAAAAAACTGTCTGAATGCCTCAGTACGGCCTCTAATTTCCCTTATCTTTGAATGATGATCATTGCGCGATTTGAAAGATGGTGGTAATAAAATAAGCTCGACATCCTCTGTGAAGATCGGATTTCGGAATTTAGTGAGCAGCCCCTTCCGCTTAGCGCGCAGTCTGTCTGCAAGTGTGCCCCACTTCAAACTTTCTATGAGATTTCTAACGCTCTCCCGATGGCTAAATGTACCAGTCACGAATCTTGCCGCCTTTCTTTGGACCTTCTCAATCTGTTGAACCAGACCCAACTGGTAAGGGTCCGATACAGACGAACAATACTCTAAGACTGTACGAACTAACGTATTGTAAGCTATTTCCTTTGTTGAAGGGTTGCATCGCTTCCGGATTCTACCAATAAACCGCAATCTAGAGTTCGCCTTACCCGTTACTTGTGTAATCTGATCATTCCATTTGAGATCATTTAGAATAGTCACACCCATATACTTGACGGATGTTGCCGCTTCCAAACACTGGGCATTTATTTTGTACTCGTTCATCAATGGGGATTTTCGCCTTGTTGAATGCAGTAGGTTACACTTACTAATATTGAGGGACAACTGCCAGTCATTATACCACTCATTTATTTTCTGCAAATCCTCACTGGTTTGTTCACAACTTTCGTGTGATACTGCTTTCCTGTAGACCAAAGCATCATCATGCTGATGATCTTCTTTCTGTAGATATATACTATTATATATCGTATAAGCTACTTGTACTGCTATACCTTTATTGACCTCGAAAGTTAAATTATTCCATCGTTTCAACAAGATGTATATTCTTTTGCAAGTTTTTACTATCAAAAACTGTCTTGATCACAATTTATTTACTACAGTGACCGATTTCAACCACTTCTGTGGTCATCTTCAGACCAATGAGTAGGAACCTCCTTCTGCTGGAGAATCACTGCTGAGTAGTGATTCTCCAGCAGAAGGAGATACCTACTCATTGGTCTGAAGATGACCACAGAAGTGGTTGAAACCGGCCACCGTAATAAATAAATTGTGATCAAGACTGTTTTTGATAGTAAACATTTGTAACACATTGATCACTGTCACTCTCATAATGTTTTCAAAAGTAATTTCTTTTGCAAGTAATGGTGTAAGATGACACAAGACGTAAACAGGTTTACTTTGCTGTCTTTGATTCACGCCATGTGTACGATGTCGTATTCCTTTAAAAAAGACCATTCTCAATTTCCTTGACCACACTTTGTCCAAACAAATGTATGTTCCTCTGTAATGACCATAATAGAATGCTGATAACCTTCTTACAAATTAATTGCATATGGCTCATGCCTCATGAAAGTAACAAACGTTTCCGTGATAGTTAGTAAAGCTCGAAGTAATTCCTCAGGGCTCCCACAATATATACATATACTGTATAAACGATAATTAGCAGAAACCTGTGCTAAATGTTGCAGATGGCTGGCTAACGACTAATAACACATAAGTTAAAGCTTGAAGAACCTCACTACATGGAGGGAAAGCAGCAGAAGAGCCAGCTACACTGAGAACAAATAAAAGTATATTCTACATCTACATAAATATTCTGCAAGCCGGCTGATGGTGTGTGACGGAGGATGCTTTTGGTACCACCAATTGATCCCCCCTTCCATGTTCGACTCGCGAATGACGCTTGGGAAGAATGATTGTCAGCATGTCTCTCTGTTAGGTGTAATTTCTGGAATAGCTCCAATACTTCGAATTTTCTCGGTACGTTTATTGCACATGATGTATGTAGACGGAAATAATATGTCATCTGTCTTTTCCAGGAATCCACTCTCCCGGAATTTCGAGAGTAAACGAGTCATGAAGCACAACACTTCTCTAGTAGCATTTCCCACTGGAGTTTTTTGAGCATCTCTGTAACACCTTCACACCAACTAAATGATCGGATCTTGTCATGTCTTCTACCAGGCCTAACTGTTAAGGGGCCCAGTCTGACGAATAACACTCAAGAATCGGTCGAACTAGTGATATTTAATGTGAATAGTGATTTACATGGATATTAAAATTGCTTAAACATAAACCTGAGCCTTACTTTAAAAAATATATGTATTACAATGGGCACAGAGTGCTGATTCTAAAACAATGAATGCATTTGAGCAGCGACTCAAAAAAGGGATGACTGAGCATTAAAAATTCTAGTCAGGAGCCCTAACAGAACCTTGAGCGACAGAGAGAGAGAGAGAGAGAGAGAGAGAGAAAGAGGGAGAGCGAGAAAGAGAGCGAGAGAGAGAGAGAGAGAGAGAGAGAGAGAGAGAGAGAGAGAGAGAGAGAGAGAAAGAGAAAGAGAGAGAGGAGAGGGAAGAGGGTAGAGAGTTTGAGACAGTGAGTGAGGAAGAGATAATAAGAGAGAAAGGGTGTATAAGAGAATCAAGATAATAATGGAGAAAAAGTGAGTATGAGGTAATAAGAGAATCAGAGTGTATGTGAGTGACTCAGTGGGAGAGATAGATAGATAGATAGGTAGATAGATAGATAGATAGATAGATAGATAGAGAGAGAGAGAGAGAGAGAGAGAGAGGAAGATAGTATGAGAGGTAAATGATAACAGCCAAACAGTTGCAAGATAAAGATTTATTAAAATTCTTGACCACAGTTTCGGTATATCGAAATATACCTTCATCAGAAGTAAAATACATTAAAATCACATCCTGCAGTGGAGATACATAAAACAATTGTGCCAAAGTCGCCGTCAGTAGTTAAAACATCATCACAATTGTTTTATGTATCTCCACTGCAGGATGTGATTTTGGTGTATTTTACTTCTGATGAAGGTATATTTAGATATACCGAAACTGTGGTCAAGAATTTTAATAAATCTTTATCCATCAACTGTTTGGCTGTTATCATTTAGTGTGAAGAATTTCAACAGTTGCTGTTTCAGCCATGTTTAAAATCTTGTAGTATGAGAGGAAAGAGAGAAGGAAAGAGAGTATTAGAATGTTATATAGCAAGAGAGGGGGAGGAAGAGAGTAGATAAGTGAGACAGAGTGAGAGAGAGAAAGAGAGAAAGTAAGAGAGTAGAAAATAGAGAGAGAGAGGGAGAGACAGAGGGTATGAGAGAGAGAGTAAGAGCAAGAGTAATAACATTGAGAGAGGATGAGAGTATGAGATGATAAGTGAGACAGTGTAAGAGAGAAAGGGAGAGATGAAGGGGAGAGAAGAGAAGAGGAGAGAGAAAGAGAGAGAGGGAAGAGAGTTTGAGAGAGGAAGAGATAATAAGAGAATCAAGATAATACTAGAGGGAGAAGAAGTGAGTATGAGGTAATAAGAGAATCAGAATGTATGTGAGTGAGTCAGTGGGAGAGAGAGATAGACAGAGAGAGAGAAAGAAAGAAAGAGAGAGAGAGAGGAGGGGGGGCAGAGGGAGGGAGGAAGATAGTATGAGACAGATAGAGAAGGGTAGAGAGTGCTACATAAAATGGTTCAAATGGCTCTGAGCACTATGGGACTTAACTGCTGAGGTCATCAGTCCCCTAGAACTTAGTACTTGAACCTAACTAACCTAAGGATGTCACACACACGCATGCCCAAGGCAGGATTCGAACCTGCGACCGTAGCGATCGCACGGTAGAGTGCTACATAGAAAAAGAAAGAGAGGAAGAGAGTATGAGATAATAAGTGAGACAGAGTGCGAGATAGAAAGAAAGTAAGAAAGTAGAAAATAGAGAATGAGAGAAAGAGAGAGAGAGAGAGAGAGAGAGAGAGAGTGAGGAAGAAAGGGAACAGAGTTTGGAGAGTGAGTGAGGAAGAGATAATAAGAGAGAAAGAGGTTATAAGTGAATCAATATAATAATGGAGAGGTTCAAATGGCTCTGAGCACTATGGGACTTAACTGCTGTGGTCATCACTCCCTTAGAACTTAGAACTACTTAAACCTAACTAACCTAAGGACATCACACACATCCATGCCTGAGGCAGGATTCGAACCTGCAACCATAGTGGTCATGCGGTTCCAGACTGTAGCGCCTAAAACCGCAAGGCCACTCCGGCTGGCTAATGGAGAGGAAGTGAGTACAAGGTAATAAGAGAATCAGAGTGTATGTGAGTGATTCAGTGGGAGAGATTGATAGATAGATAGATAGATAGATAGACATAGAGAGAGAGGGGGGGGGGGGAAGAGAGTTTGAGAGAGTGAGTGAGGAAGAGATAATAAGAGAGAAAGAGATTATAAGAGAAAATAATGGAGAGGAAGTGAGTACAAGGTAATAAG
Organism: Schistocerca piceifrons; assembly: GCF_021461385.2. Lineage (NCBI taxonomy): Eukaryota > Metazoa > Arthropoda > Insecta > Orthoptera > Acrididae > Schistocerca > Schistocerca piceifrons. The sequence goes on along the minus strand of NC_060147.1, from coordinate 35,984,796 downwards.
AGAATCTGAGTGTATGTGAATGACTCAGCAGGAGAGAGACATAGATAGATAAATAGAGGGATAGAGAGAGAGAGGGGGGGGGCAGAGGGATTGAGGAAGATAGTATGAGAGGGATAGAGGAGAGAAGAGAGTATTAGAGTGACACATAGCAAGAGAGGGAGAAGAAGAGAGTATGAGATGATAAGTGAGACAGAGTGAGAGAGAGAAAGTAAGAGAGTAGAAAATAGAGAGAGAAAGAGAGAGAGAGGGAGAGACAGAGAGTATGAGAGAGAGAGAGAGAGACAGGGAGAGACAGAGAGTATGAGAGAGGGAGTAAGAGTTGGGTTGTTTTGTGGGAAGAGACCAAACTGCGAGGTCATCGGTCTCGTCAGATCTGGGAAGGACTGGGAAGGAAGTCGGCCGTGCCCTTTCAGAGGAACCATCCCGGCATTTGCCTAGAGAGAGAGAGAGAGAGAGAGAGTAAGAGGAAGAGTAATAACAGTGGGAGAGATGAGAGTATGAGATGATAAGTGAGACAAAGTGTGTGAGAGAGAGAAAGGGAGAGGGGAAGGAACGAGAAGAGAGAGAAAGCGAGAGAGATACAGACAGAAAGAGAGAGAGAGAGAGAGAAGAGGAAAGAGGGGAAGAGAGTAAGTATGAGACAGGGAGGAGTAGAATACGGGAGAGAGAAAGTATAAGACAATAAGGGAGATACAGACAGGTGTGTGTGTGAGAGAGAGAGACAGAGAGAGAGAGAGAGAGAGAGAGAGAGCCAGGGAGATGGACAGAGAGCCAGAGCCAGTAACGTGTGACATGATCCGCAGAGTTGCGTCCTGGTCGCAGCGCCTCCGCTAAGCGCTTTTTCACGTCCCCCGCTGCCAATTAACGCCGCGCCGGCAGCGGGCGACCGTCCCAATCAAACCGGCACTCAATTACTCGCCGCCGGCTGCGCCTTCTTGTTCGGCCGCTGCCGGCCGTATTTATCGGGCGCCGTTTTTTCCCGGCCGCCAGCACCCTGGCTCTGTTCCGGTGGTCCCTGTCCCCTTGTCTGTGCTGGCAGAGTCGTTTTGTTGCCCGTCCGCTCCTGAGGGATGGATGCCCGTCCCCACTGACGGCCGTGTAAACGCTCGCCCGCCGCTTCTATTAACACCCTCTCGTGTCGTTCCTGCCCCGCTCCTCCGCGGATTTAATCTGTACCCAGTCGCAGGTAATTACTTAACGTCTCGAGACCTCCGGAGAGCTTCTACTACAGTTCCACGGTACCGGCACATTATCACCACCAATCATCGTGACCTAAAGGAGGCGTGCTTTTAAGAAGAATGGCACTCGCCAGGCTATGGCTAAACCACGTCGCCACATAAACGATTTTGTTCCGTGAGTCCTAGTACTGCAAGTCATGTGAGAAAAGTTCTGTGAAATTTATAAGGCTTATAAGATGATGCACTAGCGGAAGTGAAGCTGTGTTGGCGTATCGTAATTCGTGCTTTGATTATCAGAGCACTCGATTCATCTACATCTACATCTACGTAATTACTCTGCTATTCACAACAAAGTGACTGGCAGAGGGTTCAGTGAACCACCTTCAAGCTGTCTCTCTACCGTTCTACTCTCGAACGGCACGCGGGAAAAACGAGCACTTAAATTTTTCTGTGCGAGCCCTGATTTCTCTTATTTTATCGTGATGGATATTTCTCCCTATGTAGGTGGGTACCAACAGAACGTTTTCGCAACATTCACGGTCACACAGTTTTACTCTAACAGGAAGCGTGAAATTAGTGTACAGTCCGCTATGGAGTGAAATTTCATTCTGGAATGGCATAATCAGTTGTTACAGCCTCACTAAAAAAATCAGCCCTCAAAAAAGCACATCGTCCACTTTGAATCAATGTAGATGATCCCCAACAGATAGCTGGCCGTCACGTGAGCCTCCGCAGCCGACGTTAAGTCGTGGTAGTGAAGTGGTATACACTTCTGGTCATTAAAATTGCTACACCAAGAAGAAATGGAGATGATAAACGGGCATTCATCGGACAAATATATTATACTAGAACTGACATGTGATTACATTTTCACGCAATTTTGGGTGCGTAGATCCTGAGAAATCAGTACCCAGAACAACCACCTCTCAAGACTGAAGACCACGACATCAACAAACCAATTACCGAAAGATAATGGGCAGACCACTGGGGCAAAATAACTCGTATGGAAGATGGTGGTCCTTTCTTATTTATTATATGGTTGTGACGGCTGGGGAATGGCCGCAGACAGTCACTTGAAAAAGATTCGGAGCTTCCTAGACAAGGCTCCTTGAATCATCACAGGCACGCCTGGATCGACTTATCCGTCAAGACAGTAATGTGTCCACCATCACCTCACTCATTTAACGAAGAACACATCCATTCTACAGATATTCTGAAAATTCTCCATTCCAAATCATCTCATCCCCTGGTTCCGTCCCATTCCACGTAAACTACAAAGATCTGAAAAATATACACTAATTCGCCACTTTAGACTTAGCGTTGTATTTTACCCAAAACAAAAATTCGTGTAAGTATAATTATACGTCTCAATTCTATCAGCCAGTCTTCTTCGAAGAGCACAAGAGCAACTGGAAAACAAAATTGGTGAATACCAAGATGGCTTTCGCTCCAGTAGATCCTGCACAGAACAAATTTTCAATCTAAAGACTGTGATAAAATACTAAACAGTCAGAAACAGTCCAATAATTTGCACGTTTGTTGTTTTTAAAAAGCGTACGACTCAGTTGACCGACAATCATTTTTTGATATCCTTGAAGAACAAGGGTTAGATATGAAAGCCCTTAACCTCATCAAAAAAACATTGACCGATACTACCTCCAAGGTGAAATTCGTGGGTGAAATATCCGAGCCCTTCCTGATCAAAATTGGCGTCAGACAAGGTGGATGGTCTGTTTCCTTTCCTATTCTGCCTTGTGCTGGACAAGGTCATCCGCGAACGAGAAAAGGAATTGAAGAATAAAACTTGCTGTAAACCTATACAGATGAGACAAGGATGACATAAAAGTTTCATGCTTAGCTTTTGCTGACGACTTCACCTTACTAGCGGATGATGAGATAACAGCAATCGAACAGGTTGAAACCCTTAAGGAATGTGCAGAGAAAGTTTGTTCAAAAAAATGGTTCAAATGGCTTTGAGCACTATGCGACTTAACTTCTGAGGTCATCAGTCCCCTAGAACTTAGAACTACTTACCTAATTTACCTAAGGACATCACACTCATCCATGCCCGAGGTAAGATTCGAACCTGCGACCGTAGCGGTCGCGCGGTTCCAGACTGAAACGCCTAGAAAGTTGGTCTGCAAATATCTTTCCTGATGTCTGAGCTCATCGCGACAGAAACTGACACACAAAAATTGACTACAAAATATGTCATATCAATAAAGTCCCATATTTTAAATACTTAGGTAAAGTCCTTGAACCTTCGGGGCGAGAAAAAAATAGCACAAAACATTCGCCTCCAAAAACTAAAGAGAGCCTATGGAAGAACCTACAAGGTGTACAATAAAAAATGCTTGTCCAAAAACACTAAAATTAGGCACTATAATACAGTATTAAAACTTCGAAGTCCTGTATGCCAATGAAACACTGACAGTGCACATAAAAGGGACCTAGAAAACGTGTTGAAGAACGCAAAATCAGAAAGATACTAGGGCCAAATGAAACAGAAGAGGACTATAGACTACAATCTCCTCAGACAACTGAGAAATTGTCCAACCTTGCAGCAGACATTAGAAAAGGGCAATTAAATTTTTATGAGCACGTCTCCAGGATTCCTAAATCAAGACTTACGCGCAAAATTCTTAAATACATAGAAGGACTTAAAATTATACCCTGGATACAAGAGGTCAAATAGGACCTACAAAAAGCTCAGAAAAAATAATTCAGATATTTTGGACAGAGAGGTATTTAAACAGAAAGTTGACAGGTGGGAAGTTAAGCCAGAGAACGAAGCTTCGAAGAGAGCAGGAACGAAATGGACGGAGGAAAGAAAGAGAGCCCATGCAGAATAAATGACAGCAGTGTGGAAAAAAAGGGAAAAGAATCAAGAAGCTCTGTATGATCCTAATCGCACATAATAATAATTATTATTATTACACATCTCAAAAAACCACCATTTCAAAACTTCATATCTCAGATAGAAGACATTTTGGCAAAGTCCACCGGTCATTCACACTATAAGTGTACTCGATCGTTGATGCTGGAAATGGCAATAGACTCCAGTGTGCCACCAGCAATGGAAGATGAAGCTTTGACAAAGCCAGTCATTCGTGCTGGCGAAACGTTAGAAAAATCGTCAAACGATGGTCGCAGAAGTCAGGACAGAAGCCTGAGCGAGGGAGCAGTGAGCAGATAATGTTAAGCTGTGTTAGAGTGAGGAAGCAATTCTAATGGTATGTCTCAAACGTAAAGTCTCAATTTGTCAAAGTGTTGAATGAACATGATTATATCAAGATTGTAACGAAAACAGATTTGTGAAGGAGGAAGGTTAATGGAACTAAGTGTGTACCAGAAGTGGGATGTCAGAGGTAAACGTTATATTGATGTTATTTTTTTTTTCATTATAACTGCGCCATCGAACTAACTTGGTTATTGTACTGGGAATTGCCGGATTTGAAAGATAGGAAAGTGAATTGTTTGCATGTTAATGCGTTCGTTAAGTTTAAAAATCTGCCTTGAGCAGTTTTTCACAGTATGCAAAAAAAACTTAGTGTTGTCATTTATCAACATATTTTATTTTCCACTTGCCTTTCTCTTACAATTTTTAGTTGATCGTAGTCTTTCCAAAAGTATACCTCAATTCACAACTAAGAGGGAAGTCATTGCGCCTGACGAGTGTCTCTGTGTGTAGATATACTAATTTGCAGCTTTAGAATAGCGCCGCGCGAGATACGGTAGTACTGGGTTATCCAGATTTGCGCAGAATAGAGGTAACAACTAAATATTTTGACGTTTTTTTGTTTTTATTCAATCAGGGCCAACTTCAGAGACAGTTAGATTTTCTATATTGTGTATCACTTTTAGTTCTGGGATCAGTTTTGCAAAACTAATTATCGTAGGTTTTAAGCCAAAGTTTATACTGTTCAGAATTCTTGCAGTCAGTTTGTTAACTTCTACGGTATGAACGACTTCCCTTTACATTACGACAATTAAATATTATTACAATGCAGCTTTGAATACACATTAGGACAGTACAGGTTTCATTAAGACATTTCATTTACACTATGTGATCAAAACTATCCGGACACCTGGCTGAAAATGACTTACAAGTTCGTGGCGCCCTCCATCGCTAATACGAGAATTCAGTATGGTGTTGGCCCACCCTCAGCCTTGATGACAGCTTCCATTCTCGCAGGCATATATTCAATCAAGTGCTGGAAGGTTTCCTGGGGAATGGCAGCCCATTCTTCACGGAGTGCTGCACTGAGGAGAGGTATCTATGTTGGTCGGTGAGGCTTGGGACGAACTGTTCTATAGGATTTAGGTCAGGACTCTGTGCACGCCAGTCCATTACAGAGATGTTGTTGTCGTGTAACCACTCCCACACACGCCGTGCATTATGAACAGGTGGTCGATCGTGTTGAAAGATGCAGTCGCCATCCGCAAATTGCTCTTCAACAGTGTAAAGCAAGAAGGTGCCTAAAACATCAGTGTAGGCCTGTCCTGAGATAGTGCCACGTAAAACAAGCCACCACCATGAAAAACACGAACATACCGCCTCCGAATTTTACTGTTGGCACTACACACGCTGGCAGACGACGTTCACCGGGCATTCGCCATATCCATAACCTGCCATCGAATCACCACATTGTGTACCGTGATTCGTCATTCCACACAACGTTTTTCCACTGTTCAATCGTCCAATGTTTACGCTCCTTACACCAAGCGAGGCGTCGTTTGGCACTTCCCGGCGTGATGTGCGGCTTAAGAGCAGCCGCTCGACCATGAAATCCAAGTTTTCTCACCTCCCGCCTAACTGTCATAGTACTTGCAGTGGATCCTGATGCAGTCTGGAATTCCTGTGTGATGGTCTGGATAGATGTCTGACTATTACACATTACGACCCTCTTCAACTGTCGGCGGTCTCTGACAGTCAACAGACGAGGACGGCCTGTACGCTTTTGTGCTGTGCGTGTCATCGAAAACAGAGGACCTAGGGATGTTTAGGAGTGTGGAAATCTCGCGTACAGACGTACGACACAAGTGACACCCAGTCACCTGACCACGTTGGAAGTCCGTGTGTTCGGCGGAGCGCCCCAATCTCTCACGATGTCTAATGACTACTGAGGTCCCTGGTATGAAGTACCCGACGGTAGGTGGCAGCACAATGCACCTAATATGAAAAATGTATGTTTTTGGGGGTGTCCGGTACTTTTGATCACATAGTGTATTACAGCTCAGATCTAATTATCAGAAATAGAGCTACCATTGATATTGGTTTTATTAACACTACTGGTCCTTAAAATTGCAACACTAAGAAGAAATGCAGATGATAATCGGGTATTCATTGGACAAATATATTATACTAGAACTGACATGTGATTACATTTTCACACAATTTGGGTGCATAGATACTGAGAAATCAGTACCCAGAACAACCATCTCTGGCCGAAATAACGGCCTTGATAAGCCTACGCATTGAGTCAAACAGAGCTTGAATGGCGTGTACAGGTACAGCTGCCCATGCAGCTTCAACACGATACCACAGTTCATCAAGAGTAGTGACTGGCATATTGTGACACGAGCCAGTTGCTCGGCGACCATTGACCAGACGTTTTCAGTTGGTGAGAGATCTGGAGAATGTGCTGGCCAGGGCAGCAGTCGAACATTTTCTGTCTCCAGAAAGGCCTGTACAGGACCTGCTGAAATGTAGGGTTTCGCAGGGATCGAATGAAGGGTAGAGCCACGGGTCGTAACACATCTGAAATGTAATGTACACTGTTCAAAGTGCCGTCAATGCAAACAAGAGGTGACCGAGACGTGTAACCAGTGTCACCCCACACCATCACGCCGGGAGATACGCCAGTATGGCGATGACGAATACAAGCTTCCAATGTGTGTTCACCGCGATGTCGCCAAACACAGATGCAACCATCAGGATGCTGTAAACAGAACCTGGATTCATCCGAAAAAATGACGTTTTGCCATTCGTGCATCCAGGTTCGTCGTCGAGTACACCATCGCAGGCGCTCCGGTCTGTGATACAGCGTCAAGGGTAACAGCAGACAAGGTCTTCGAGCTGATAGTCCACGCTGCTGCAAACGTCGTGCAGATGGTTGTTGTCTTGCAAACGTCCCCATCTGTTGACTCAGGGATCGAGACGTGGCTGCACGATCCGTTACAGCCATGCGAATAAGATGCCCGTCATCTCGACTGGTAGTGATACGAGGCCGTTGGGATCCAGCAAGGCGTTCCGTATTACCCTCCTGAACCTACCGATTCCATATTCTGGTAACAGTCATTGGGTCTCGACCAACGCGAGTAGCAATGTCGCGATACGATAAACCGCAATCACGATAGGCTACAATCCGACCTTTATCAAAGTCGGAAATCGTGATGGTACGCATTTCTCCTCCTTACACGAGGCATCACAACAAAGTTTCACCAGGCAATGGCGGTCTACTGCCGTTTATCTATGAGAAATCGGTTGGAAATTTCCCTCAAGTCAGCACATTGTAGGTGTCGCCACCGGCGCCAACCTTCTGTGAATGCTCTGAAAAGCTAATCATTTGCATACCACAGCATCTTCTTCCTGTCGGTTAAATTTCGCGTCTGTAGCCCGTCATCTTCGTGGTGTAGCAATTTTAATGGCCAGTAGTGTATTTAGATAACTGTCACCTTGAACTTCCGGGATGTGGCGTGCTCAAGATTTTCACCACTAATCTGTACCGGGTTGGTGAATGACCTTTGGGAGGGCTGCTGAAACTCGCCATAATTCGGTTCCTCTTTAACCCGTGGACCTCACAAACGGAGCGTCTGACTCGCGCGTGTCCCGAGAAAAGAGCGGCAGTCCGTCTGCGGGCGAGATACGGCGTTTGCGGCGCGCAGCGGACAAAAGCGGGAAAGGTGTGAAAGTGAGATATGCGGCCAGCCATCCCGGGACAATGGCGGCGGTGCGGGCCCTACTGTGGAGCGTGGGCCAGAGACCACCGCCGAGAGACCACAGTAACTCAGGCCAAACGGCGCCGGCGCCGCTTTTGGGAGGCAGTGTGTGCTATTTAACGCACGGTCCCATAGATAACGTACACCCTGCGACTGTGAGCTGGAGCTAGCCTCATTCTCCCAAAGTCGGCAGCGCTAATGCGTGGCAAACACGGAGGCTGAGCGACTTTACAAGGGAAACTTTGAATATAAAACTTGTCAGTTACCGTTATCGAAGCAGTCTGTACGTAACAGGTTCCAGAGATATTACTAAAAATGAAAATTATCAATGTTCCACAGGGCATTGTTTTTGGACCACTTTTATTTTGCAGTAAATGTACAGGCGAAATAATGTGAACAATGGTAGTAATGGGATGATCGTGTTTGACGGTCAACAACACAGAAGGCACATGTCATGCTGGACTGTGCATTTTCAGTACGGACTAGTGCACAGTGCAGCTTGTTTACAAGTAGTGCACACTTCATATTTGCATTCAGAGGCCGAGGTCGACGTGCAATGAAAGACCTCACAGAAATCCAAAGAGGGCAGATTGTGGGGGCCCTATTAGCTGGAGCATCAGTAACTAAGATAGCCAAATTATTGCTGGTCCCGGCGGTGGTTCAAGTCCTCCCTCGGGCATGGGTGTGTGTGTTTGTCTCTAGGATAATTTAGTTTAAGTATTGTGTAAGCTTAAGGACTGATGACCTTAGCAGTTGTCCCATAAGCTTTCACACACCAAAAAGCCAACTTATTGGATGTTTCAAGAGCAACTGTTTGTCACAGCCTACAAAAAACATAGAAAGACATCATAGCGTAAACGTGGGTCAGCGACCACCGCCGAGAGACCACAATAATTCAGGCCAAACGGCGCCGGCGCTATGTTTGGGACTCAGTGTGTGCGATTTAACGCCCGGTCCCACAGATAATGTACACCCTGCAACTGTGAGCTGGAGCTACCCGCATTCTCCCGAAGTCGGCAGCACTAATGCATGGAAAACACGCAGTCTGAGCGACTTTACACGGAAAACTGGGCGTATAAAACTAGCCAGTTACCGTTATAGAAGCAGTCTGCACGTAACAGGTTCCAGAGATATTATTAAAAATGAAAAAAATTATCGATGTTCCTCACGGCATTGTTTTTGGACCACTTTTATTTTGCCGTTAATGTACAGGTGGTAGGTGAAATAATGTGAACAGTGGTAGCATTAGGATTGTCGTCTTTGACGGTCAACAACGCAGGTAAGGCACGTCTCATGCTGGTCTATGCATTTTCAGTACGGACGAGGCATCAGTTCAGGTTGTTTACAACTAGTGCTCACTTCATATTTGCATCAGAGGCCAAGGTCGACGTTGAATGGCCGACCTAACAGAGTGCCAAAGAGGACAGATTGTGGGGGCTCGATTAGCTGGAGAGTCAGTAACCAAGATAGCCATCTTATTGGATGTTTCAAGAACAACTGTTTGTCACAGCCTACCAAAAACTTGGAAAGACATTATAGTGTAAACGTGGGCCAGCGACCACCGCCGAGAGACCACAGTAACTCAGGCCAAACGGCGCCGGCGCCGCTTTTGGGAGGCAGCGTGTGCGATTTAACGCCCGGTCCCACAGATAATGTACACCCTGCGACAGTGAGTTGGAGCTTGCCGCGCTCTCCCGAAGTCGGTAGCGCTAATGTGTGGCAAACACGGAGGCTGAGCGACTTTACGCAGAAAACTGTGAGTATAAAACTTGTCAGTTACCGTTATTGAAGCAGTCTGTGCGTAACAGGTTCCAGAGGTGTTATTAAAAATTGCAAATTATCTATGTTCCTCAGGGTATTGTTTTTGAACCACTTTTATTTTGCAGTAAATGTACAGGAGATAGGCGAAATAATGTGAACATTAGTAGTCATGGGATTGTCGTGTTTGACGGTCAACAACGCAGGAAAGGCACATGTCATGCTGGACTGCATTTTCAGTTCGGACTAGGCATCAGCGCAGGTTGTTTACAAGTAGTACACACTTCGTATTTGCATTCAGAGGCCGAGGTCGACGTGGAATGAAAGACCTAACAGAGTTCCAAAGAGGGTAGACTGTGGGGGCCCAATTAGCTGTAGCATCAGTAACCATGATAGAAAACTTATTGGATGTTTCAAGAGCAACTGTTTGTCACAGCCTACAAAAAGGCATGGAAAGACACCATAGTGAAAACGTCGGCCAGCGACCACCGTCGAGAGAACACACTAATTCAGGCCAAACGGCACCGGTGCCGCTTTTGGGAGGCAGTGCGATTTAACGCCCGGTCCCACAGATAACGTACTGTGAGCCGGAGCTAGCCGCGTTCTCCCGAAGTCGGCAGCACTAATGCGTGGATAACACGGAGTCTGCGCTACTTTACGCGGAAAACTGGGAGTATAAAACTAGCCAGGTACCGTTATAGAAACAGTCTGTACGTAACAGGTTCCAGAAATATTATTAAAAAATGAAAATTATCGATGTTCCTCAGGGCATTGTTTTTGGACCACTTTTATTTTGCAGTAAATGTACAGGAGATAGGCGAAATAATGTGAACATTAGTAGTCATGGGATTGTCGTGTATGACGGTCAACAACGCAGGAAAGGCACATGTCATGCTGGACTGCATTTTCAGTTCGGACTAGGCATCAGCGCAGGTTGTTTACAAGTAGTACACACTTCGTATTTGCATTCAGAGGCCGAGGTCGACGTGGAATGAAAGACCTAACAGAGTTCCAAAGAGGGTAGACTGTGGGGGCCCAATTAGCTGTAGCATCAGTAACCATGATAGAAAACTTATTGGATGTTTCAAGAGCAACTGTTTGTCACAGCCTACAAAAAGGCATGGAAAGACATCATAGTGAAAACGTCGGCCAGCGACCACCGTCGAGAGAACACACTAATTCAGGCCAAACGGCACGGGTGCCGCTTTTGGGAGGCAGTGCGATTTAACGCCCGGTCCCACAGATAACGTACTGTGAGCCGGAGCTAGCCGCGTTCTCCCGAAGTCGGCAGCACTAATGCGTGGCAAACACGGAGTCTGCGCGGCTTTACGCGGAAAACTGGGATTATAAAACTAGCCAGGTACCGTTATAGAAACAGTCAGTACGTAACAGATTCCAGAAATATTATTAAAAAATGAAAATTATCGATGTTCCTCAGGGCATTGTTTTTGGACCACTTTTATTTTGCAGTAAATGTACAGGGGGCAGGCGAAATAATGTGAACAGTGGTGGTAATGGGATGGTCGTGTTTGACGGTCAACAAAGCAGGAAAGGAACGTGTCATGCTGGACTGTGCATTTTCAGTACGGACTAAGCATCAGTGCAGGTTGTTTACAAGGAGTGGACACTTTATATTTGCATTCAGAGACCGAGGTCGACGTGCAATGTCAGACCTAACAGAGTTCCAAAGAGGGCAGATTGTGGGGGCCCTATTAGCTGGAGCTTAAGTCACCAAGACAGCCAACTTACTGAATGAAACTTCCTGGCAGATTAAAACTGTGTGCCAGACCGAGATTCAAGTTCGGGACCTTTGCCTTACGCGGGGAACTGCTCCGCCAACTGAGCTACCCATGCACGACTCACGATTCGTCCTCACAGCTTTACTTCCGCCAGTGCCTCGTCTCCTTATTCTGGAAACTTGCTGAACGTTTCAAGAGCAACTGTTTCGGCAGTCATGACAGACTACACAAAACATGGAAAGACATCATTGTGTGAAGATAATAAACTAAAACTAAGTCCGAACTGGTCTTGGAAGGCCCAACGGAACCGACCGACCGCCGTGTCCTCCTCAATCCACAGGCGTCACTGGTTGCAGATATGGAGATGCATATGGTCAGCACACCGCTCTCCCGCCCGTATGTCAGTTTACGAGACCGGAGCTGCTACTTCTCAGTCAAGTAGCTGCTAAAAAAAAAAAAAAAAAAAAAAATGGCTCTGAGCACTATGGGACTTAACTTCTGAGGTCATCAGTCCTCTAGAACTTAGAACTACTTAAACCTAACTATCCTAAGGACATCACACACATCCATGGCCGAGGCAGGATTCGAACCTGCGACCGTAGCGGTCCCGCGGTTCTAAACTGTAGCGCCTAGAACCGCTCGGCCACCCCGGCCGGCGCAGCTGCTCAGTTTGCCTTACAAGGGCTGAGTGCACCCCGCTTGCCAACAGCACTCGGCAGGCTGGATGGTTAGCCATCCAAGTGCTAGTCCAGCGCTTAACTTCGGTGATCTGACAGGAACCCTGTTTCCACCGCGGCAAGGCAGCTGGCCGTGTAAAGACAATATGCGCCCAAATCGAAACTAAATGACAGAGATCACCAATTGTGTCAAAACAACACAAAACTACGAAGGGTAAAGAGCTCAATAGCCATCTTCGAGACTACATATCTACCGACACTGTCCGCCGAGAACTCCATAAAACGAATATTCATGGACGAGCTGCTACACCGAAACCATCAGTGACGACAACGAACGCAAAGAAGCGTAAAACATGGTGTCAGGAGCATAAATCTTGGGCGGCTGATCTGTGGAAACACGTCGTAATGTCGGACGAGTCAACGTGTTCGTTATTTGCTGCATCGGGTCCGGTTTACGTCTGGAGAACGCCAGAAGAAGCCTATAATCCTGCTTGTTTGATTCCAATGGTTAGGCATGGCAGTGGAAGTGTGAAGGTGGGGGCAGCCATATAATGGTATTTTGCTGGTCCCATCATTACTCTTAAAGGCAGTGTTACAGCCAACGATTATGTGAACATTTTAGGCGATCAGGTGCACCCCATGATTCAAATGTTGTTCCCCAACAATGATGCCATATTTCAAGACGATAACGCTCCTGTCCACACAGCCAGGACAGTACAGTCGGTGTATGAGGAGCATGCAACTGAACTGCAGCGTCTTCCCTGGCTGGCACAGTCCCGCATTATCAAACCCTTGTGGGTGGTATTGGAGCGCAATCTCCCTCGTAATTACAGGACTTAGAAGTGGTTCTGATCGAGTAGTGGCATAGGATCTCACTGGAGAGTATACAATCATTATACGCCAATATTACAAGAAGAATCGCAGCTTTATTACCGGCAAATGGGGATCCAACCCCTTATTAATATACCATTCACAAGTAAGTACTTTATTTTGCCCATCGCCTGCACACTGGTGTTTAAAATTATAGCAACAAACGGAAAGATTGCAAGGTTGCGTTTATTTTCAAATGGTTCAAATGGCTCTAAGCACTATAGGACTTAACATCTGAGTTCATCAGCCCCCTACACTTAGAACTACTTAAACCTAACTAACCTAAGGACATCACACACATCCATGCCCGAGGCAGGATTCGAACCTGCGACCGCAGCAGCCGAGTAGTTCCGGACTATTCCGTACTTATACTCTATCACACATTTTTAGTCATAATTCTGTGACCATGTTATAGAATATAGACCATTCTTTGTCTTATATTCTGAGGAAGACATTCCTAGCGGTGCAGAAAGCAGGTTAATTTGTTACAAATAATAACCGAGGGCTGATTTTCTTTCAATTGTAACTACACTCCTGGAAATGGAAAAAAGAACACATTGACACCGGTGTGTCAGACCCACCATACTTGCTCCGGACACTGCGAGAGGGCTGTACAAGCAATGATCACACGCATGGCACAGCGGACACACCAGGAACCGCGGTGTTGGCCGTCGAATGGCGCTAGCTGCGCAGCATTTGTGCACCGCCGCCGTCAGTGTCAGCCAGTTTGCCGTGGCATACGGAGCTCCATCGCAGTCTTTAACACTGGTAGCATGCCGCGACAGCGTGGACGTGAACCGTATGTGCAGTTGACGGACTTTGAGCGAGGGCGTATAGTGGGCATGCGGGAGGCCGGGTGGACGTACCGCCGAATTGCTCAACACGTGGGGCGTGAGGTCTCCATAGTACATCGATGTTGTCGCCAGTGGTCGGCGGAAGGTGCACGTGCCCGTCGACCTGGGACCGGACCGCAGCGACGCACGGATGCACGCCAAGACCGTAGGATCCTACGCAGTGCCGTAGGGAACCGCACCGCCACTTCCCAGCAAATTAGGGACACTGTTGCTCCTGGGGTATCGGCGAGGACCATTCGCAACCGTCTCCATGAAGCTGGGCCACGGTCCCGCACACCGTTAGGCCGTCTTCCGCTCACGCCCCAACATCGTGCAGCCCGCCTCCAGTGGTGTCGCGACAGGCGTGAATGGAGGGACGAATGGAGACGTGTCATCTTCAGCGATGAGAGTCGCTTCTGCCTTGGTGCCAATGATGGTCGTATGCGTGTTTGGCGCCGTGCAGGTGAGCGCCACAATCAGGACTGCATACGACCGAGGCACACAGGGCCAACACCCGGCATCATGGTGTGGGGAGCGATCTCCTACACTGGCCGTACACCACTGGTGATCGTCGAGGGGACACTGAATAGTGCACGGTACATCCAAACCGTCATCGAACCCATCGTTCTACCATTCCTAGACCGGCAAGGGAACTTGCTGTTCCAACAGGACAATGCACGTCCGCATGTATCCCGTGCCACCCAACGTGCTCTAGAAGGTGTAAGTCAACTACCCTGGCCAGCAAGATCTCCGGATCTGTCCCCCATTGAGCATGTTTGGGACTGGATGAAGCGTCGTCTCACGCGGTCTGCACGTCCAGCACGAACGCTGGTCCAACTGAGGCGCCAGGTGGAAATGGCATGGCAAGCCGTTCCACAGGACTACATCCAGCATCTCTACGATCGTCTCCATGGGAGAATAGCAGCCTGCATTGCTGCGAAAGGTGGATATACACTGTACTAGTGCCGACATTGTGCATGCTCTGTTGCCTGTGTCTATGTGCCTGTGGTTCTGTCAGTGTGATCATGTGATGTATCTGACCCCAGGAATGTGTCAATAAAGTTTCCCCTTCCTGGGACAATGAATTCACGGTGTTCTTATTTCAATTTCCAGGAGTGTATTTGCATTCAGAGGCCGAGGTCGACGTGCAATGTCAGACCTAACAGAGTTCCAAAGAGGGCAGATTGTGGGGGCCCTATTAGCTGGAGCTTAAGTCACCAAGACAGCCAACTTACTGAATGAAACTTCCTGGCAGATTAAAACTGTGTGCCAGACCGAGATTCAAGTTCGGGACCTTTGCCTTACGCGGGGAACTGCTCCGCCAACTGAGCTACCCATGCACGACTCACGATCCGTCCTCACAGCTTTACTTCCTCCAGTGCCTCGTCTCCTTATTCTGGAAACTTACTGAACGTTTCAAGAGCAACTGTTTCAGCATTCATGACAGCCTACACAAAACATGGAAAGACATCATTGTGTGAAGATAATAAACTAAAACTACGTCCGAACTGGTCTTGGAAGGCCCAACGGAACCGACCGACCGCCGTGTCATCTTCAATCCACAGGCGTCACTGGTTGCGGATATGGAGATGCATATGGTCAGCACACCGCTCTCCCGCCCGTATGTCAGTTTACGAGACCGGAGCCGCTACTTCTCAGTCAAGTAGCCGCTCAAAAAAAAAAAAAAAAAAAAAATGGCTCAGAGCACTAAGGGACTTAACTTCTGAGGTCATCAGCCCCCTATAACTTAGAACTACTTAAACATAACTATCCTAAGGACATCACACACATCCATGGCCGAGGCAGGATTCGAACCTCCGATCGTAGCGGTCTCGCGGTTCCAAACTGTAGCGCCTAGAACCGCTCGGCCACCCCGGTCGGCGTAGCTGCTCAGTTTGCCTCACAAGGGCTGAGTGCACCCCGCTTGCCAACAGCACCCGGCAGGCTGGATGGTTAGCCATCCATGTGTTAGTCCAGCCTGACAGCGCTTAACTTCGGTGATCTGACAGGAACCCGTGTTCCCACCGCGGCAAGGCAGCTGGCCGTGTAAAGACAATATGCGCCCAAATCGAAACTAAATGACAGAGATCACCAATTGTGTCAAAACAATACAAAACTACGAAGGGTAAAGTGACTAAAGAGCTCAATAGCCATCTTCGAGACCACATATCTACTGACACTGTCCGCCGAGAACTCCATAAAGTGAATATTCATGGACGAGCTGCTACACCGAAACCATCAGTGACGACAACGAACGCAAAGAAGCGTAAAACATGGTGTCAGGAGCATAAATCCTGGGCGGCTGATCTTTGGAAACACGTCGTAATGTCGGACGAGTCAACGTGTTCGTTATTTGCTACATCGGGTCCGGCTTACGTCTGGAGAACGCCAGAAGCCTATAATCCTGCTTGTTTGATTCCAATGGTTAGCCATGGCAGTGGAAGTGCGATGGTGGGGGCAGCCATATAATGGTATTCTGCTGGTCCCATCATTACTCTTAAAGGCAGTGTTACAGCCAACGATTATGTGAACATTTTAGGCGATCAGGTGCACCCCATGATTCAAATGTTGTTCCCCAACAATGATGCCATATTTCAAGACGATAACGCTCCTGTCCACAGAGCCAGGACAGTACAGTCGGTGTATGAGGAGCATGCAACTGAACTGCAGCGTCTTCCCTGGCTGGCACAGCCCCGCATTATCAAACCCTTGTGGGTGGTATTGGAGCGCAAACTCCCTCGTAATTACAGGACTTAGAAGTGGTGCTGATCGAGTAGTGGCATAAGATCTCACTGGGGAGTATACAATCATTATACGCCAATATTTCAAGAAGAATCGCAGATTTATTACCGGCAAATGGGGATCCAACCCCTTATTAATAAACCATTTACAAGTAAGTACAGGTGTTCACTTTATTTTGCCCATCGCCTGCACACTGGTGTTTAAAATTATGGCAACAAACGGAAACATTGCAAGGTTGCGTTTATTTTCAAATGGTTGAAATGGCTCTAAGCACTATAGGACTTAACATCTGAGTTCATCAGCCCCCTACACTTAGAACTACTTAAACCTAACTAACCTAAGGACATCACACACATCCATGCCCGAGGCAGGATTCGAACCTGCGACAGCAGCAGCCGAGTAGTTCCGGACTATTCCGTACTTATACTCTATCACACATTTTTAGTCATAATTCTGTGACCATGTTATAGAATATAGACCATTCTTTGTCTTATATTCTGAGGAAGACATTCCTAGCAGTGCAGAAAGCAGGTTAATTTGTTACAAATAATAACCGAGGGCTGATTTTCTTTCATTTGTAACTACACTCCTGGAAATGGAAAAAAGAACACATTGACACCGGTGTGTCAGACCCACCATACTTGCTCCGGACACTGCGAGAGGGCTGTACAAGCAATGATCACACGCACGGCACAGCGGACACACCAGGAACCGCGGTGTTGGCCGTCGAATGGCGCTAGCTGCGCAGCATTTGTGCACCGCCGCCGTCAGTGTCAGCCAGTTTGCCGTGGCATACGGAGCTCCATCGCAGTCTTTAACACTGGTAGCATGCCGCGACAGCGTGGACGTGAACCGTATGTGCAGTTGACGGACTTTGAACGAGGGCGTATAGTGGGCATGCGGGAGGCCGGGTGGACGTACCGCCGAATTGCTCAACACGTGGGGCGTGAGGTCTCCATAGTACATCGATGTTGTCGCCAGTGGTCGGCGGAAGGTGCACGTGCCCGTCGACCTGGGACCGGACCGCAGCGACGCACGGATGCACGCCAAGACCGTAGGATCCTACGCAGTGCCGTAGGGGACCGCACCGCCACTTCCCAGCAAATTAGGGACACTGTTGCTCCTGGGGTATCGGCGAGGACCATTCACAACCGTCTCCATGAAGCTGGGCCTCGGTCCCGCACACCGTTAGGCCGTCTTTCGCTCACGCCCCAACATCGTGCAGCCCGCCTCCAGTGGTGTCGCGACAGGCGTGAATGGAGGGACGAATGGAGACGTGTCATCTTCAGCGATGAGAGTCGCTTCTGCCTTGGTGCCAATGATGGTCGTATGCGTGTTTGGCGCCGTGCAGGTGAGCGCCACAATCAGGACTGCATACGACCGAGGCACACAGGGCCAACACCCGGCATCATGGTGTGGGGAGCGATCTCCTACACTGGCCGTACACCACTGGTGATCGTCGAGGGGACACTGAATAGTGCACGGTACATCCAAACCGTCATCGAACCCATCGTTCTACCATTCCTAGACCGGCAAGGGAACTTGCTGTTCCAACAGGACAATGCACGTCCGCATGTATCCCGTGCCACCCAACGTGCTCTAGAAGGTGTAAGTCAACTACCCTGGCCAGCAAGATCTCCGGATCTGTCCCCCATTGAGCATGTTTGGGACTGGATGAAGCGTCGTCTCACGCGGTCTGCACGTCCAGCACGAACGCTGGTCCAACTGAGGCGCCAGGTGGAAATGGCATGGCAAGCCGTTCCACAGGACTACATCCAGCATCTCTACTATCGTCTCCATGGGAGAATAGCAGCCTGCATTGCTGCGAAAGGTGGATATACACTGTACTAGTGCCGACATTGTGCATGCTCTGTTGCCTGTGTCTATGTGCCTGTGGTTCTGTCAGTGTGATCATGTGATGTATCTGACCCCAGAAATGTGTCAATAAAGTTTCCCCTTCCTGGGACAACGAATTCACGGTGTTCTTATTTCAATTTCCAGGAGTGTATTCACGGTCTCTGAGCGTGCAGCCATGTACAGGATTTTGCATTTATTTAACGCCTGCGGAACACCGGTATTGCAAGGAACACGGTTTGGGAAATTCTAGGCCGGCCGAAGTGGCCGTGCTGTTCTAGGCGCTAGAGTCCAGAACCGCGAGACCGCTACGGTCACAGGTTCGAATCCTGCCTCGGGCATGGATGTGTGTGATGTCCTTAGGTTAGTTAGGTTTAAGTAGTTCTTAGTTCTAGGGGACTGATGACCTCAGCAGTTAAGTCCCATAGTGCTGAGAGCCATTTGTTGGGAAATTCTGGTCTGTGGGACCCGAAACGGAGCCGCGTGGAACGGCGCCGCCAGCGCGCTGGCGCCAGCAGCGCGGCCGGGTGGGCGTGTGGGACTGGCGTCGCACGTGGGCCGACGTGGCACGTGCGCGGCGCATGCGCTTACCATATTTTAGGCGTTAATCAGCGCCGCTCCGGCAACGGCCCGCCGAGTATTAACGGCGCCATTATGCGGCGGCGTCGTCGGGTGATCGCCCGGCCCCGTCTCTACACGAGACAGGATGCGTGCCCCGCCACGCGCGCGCTAACGATGCGAGAAACACGCGGAAGTGGATGTCGTTCCCTTCCGTGCGGAGTCCGGACACATCTCTCATTTTGCCACTCCCGTCTCGTAATCGCTTCAAGGTGAATTACTGAAGGGGACCACACCGTGGTTCAGGTCGAAAAAAAGTCGATTTTCGGTTTTCGTCATATTTTGATAGATTAAGGTCTTATTTAAGTGCTCTGAAAAGGATTTTCCCGGAAAAAGTTTTTCGAGCATTTAAAGAGCATTTTCCCACCACGTGATTTATGTGCCACGCCCACTTTTCTGTCACCCACTGTCAACCCAGCCACTGTCTACTCTAAACCATATGGAGATGCTATTATTAGCAAAATAGAATGTGTAGGCCATGTTCAAAAACGTCTGGGAACAAGGCTGAGAAAACTAACTCTTGATATGAGAGGAAAAAAATTAGATGGAAAATTGTTGACTGGACAGAGTCGGTTAACTGAAATTGAAATAGAAAACTTGCAGGTATACAATGAGCAGGCAATTAGGTTAAATACAGAAAATCTGGAGGCAATGAAGAGAGATGCTTGGGCCATATTCTTCCATAAGATCTCTACTGATGATAATCCATGTCTTGGATTGTGTCCATCAGTAGAAAATTCGTGGTGCAAATACAATAGGGCTCAGGCAACTGGAGAATCTTATTTTGACCAGCCTTCTCTTCCTGTTGCTGTTATTACTGCAATTAAACCTATTTTCAGACTTGGGTCGTCCTGACCTTCTAAGGAAATGTCTGCATGGGCAACACAGAACCCAAATGAATGTTTCAACAGCATAATTTGGAACCGCCTCCCTAAAACTGTAGTTGTAGGCATGCATACAATGAAACTAGGAGTTCATGATACTGTTATTACATTCAGTTGTGGTAATACTGGAAAGTGTTGGGTACGGAAAAAGCTGGGAGTTAATCCTGGTGAAAATATGATCACACGGCTACAACATTGCGATAAAATGAGGATAGAAGATGCAGACAGGTCTGCACCTAATATGGTCAAGAAAGCAAGACAAACATCCAGGAAGATGAAAATGAAGACCTGCTAGAGACCTAAGAAGGGCCGTCATATGTAGCAGGACAGTTGTAATTAACTGTAAGTAACAAATTTCAAAAGTTTTTTCTGTAAAGTCAATTTCCCGCAAACTAAAATTTTCAGCACATATGCCCCATTATATCAGAAACTGTCATAGATAAATGAACGAAATTTTCAGAGACTCTGCGTAACATAAAAAGCCACCTCTGGTACTACACTCATTAATATTCCCCCATTAGGAAGTTCACAAAAAATATATTCTGCAGAAAAAACATAAAATTTTTTGTTCATAAATTTAAAAAAGCATATCTTAAAAACTATAAAATATATAAAGTATATTTTAATCCACTTGACTCTATTAGCATCATGTAACATGCAGTAAAAAGACACTCCTGGAAATTGAAATAAGAACACCGTGAATTCATTGTCCCAGGAAGGGGAAACTTTATTGACGCATTCCTGGGGTCAGATACATCACATGATCACACTGACAGAACCACAGGCACATAGACACAGGCAACAGAGCATGCACAATGTCGGCACTAGTACAGTGTATATCCACCTTTCGCAGCAATGCAGGCTGCTATTCTCCCATGGAGACGATCGTAGAGATGCTGGATGTAGTCCTGTGGAACGGCTTGCCATGCCATTTCCACCTGGCGCCTCAGTTGGACCAGCGTTCGTGCTGGACGTGCAGACCGCGTGAGACGACGCTTCATCCAGTCCCAAACATGCTCAATGGGGGACAGATCCGGAGATCTTGCTGGCCAGGGTAGTTGACTTACACCTTCTAGAGCACGTTGGGTGGCACGGGATACATGCGGACGTGCATTGTCCTGTTGGAACAGCAAGTTCCCTTGCCGGTCTAGGAATGGTAGAACGATGGGTTCGATGACGGTTTGGATGTACCGTGCACTATTCAGTGTCCCCTCGACGATCACCAGTGGTGTACGGCCAGTGTAGGAGATCGCTCCCCACACCATGATGCTGGGTGTTGGCCCTGTGTGCCTCGGTCGTATGCAGTCCTGATTGTGGCGCTCACCTGCACGGCGCCAAACACGCATACGACCATCATTGGCACCAAGGCAGAAGCGACTCTCATCGCTGAAGACGACACGTCTCCATTCGTCCCTCCATTCACGCCTGTCGCGACACCACTGGAGGCGGGCTGCACGATGTTGGGGCGTGAGCGGAAGACGGCCTAACGGTGTGCGGGACCGTAGCCCAGCTTCATGGAGACGGTTGCGAATGGTCCTCGCCGATACCCCAGGAGCAACAGTGTCCCTAATTTGCTGGGAAGTGGCGGTGCGGTCCCCTACGGCACTGCGTAGGATCCTACGGTCTTGGCGTGCATCCGTGCGTCGCTGCGGACCGGTCCCAGGTCGACGGGCACGTGCACCTTCCGCCGACCACTGGCGACAACATCGATGTACTGTGGAGACCTCACGCCCCACGTGTTGAGCAATTCGGCGGTACGTCCACCCGGCCTCCCGCATGCCCACTATACGCCCTCGCTCAAAGTCCGTCAACTGCACATACGGTTCACGTCCACGCTGTCGCGGCATGCTACCAGTGTTAAAGACTGCGATGGAGCTCCGTATGCCACGGCAAACTGGCTGACACTGACGGCGGCGGTGCACAAATGCTGCGCAGCTAGCGCCATTCGACGGCCAACACCGCGGTTCCTGGTGTGTCCGCTGTGCCGTGCGTGTGATCATTGCTTGTACAGCCCTCTCGCAGTGTCCGGAGCAAGTATTGTGGGTCTGACACACCGGTGTCAATGTGTTCTTTTTTCCATTTCCAGGAGTGTATTAAGGTCCTGCATCAAATAGTGTTTTCAGGGTTAGATAGGCAGGGTGTGGTTCCCTTATATGCTTTGTTGCCGCCGTGATAATACTACTAAACGCGCCGTGTTTTTCAGAAATCTGAGCTCGTCTGGCACCAATCCATCGATTCTAACTAAAAAGTAAAAAAAAACTAAACTCCTCCCGAACAGGCCATGAAGGCCCAAAGGCACCGACCGGCCGCCGTGTCATCCTCAGCCCACAGGCGTCACTGCATGCGGACATGGAGGGGCATGTGGTCAGCACACCGCTCTCCCGGCTGTGTGTCAGTTTACGACACCTGAGCCGCTACTTCTCAATCAAGTAGGTCCTCAGTTGGCCTCACAAGGGCTGAGTGGACCCCGCTTGCCAGTGGCGCTCGGCAGACCGGATGGTCACCCATCCAAGTGCTAGCCCAGCCCGACAGCGCTTAACTTCGGTGATCTGACGGGAACCGGTGTTACCACTGCGGCAAGGCCGTTGGCATCGATTCTAACTAGATTGCTTGAAACGAAAAATGGTTTGTTTGTCATGCCCTAAATTTTACGTAATACGAAACACTACGGAAAACTGAAACTTCCTGGCAGATTAAAACTGTGTGCCCGACCGAGACTCGAACTCGGGACCTTTGCCTTTCGCGGGCAAGTGCTCTACCAACTGAACTACCGAAGCACGACTCACGCCCGATACTCACAGCTTTACTTCTGCCAGTACCTCGTCTCCTACCTTCCAAACTTTACAGAAGCTCTCCTGCGAACCTAGTCTCGGTCGGGCACACAGTTTTAATTTGCCAGGAAGTTTCATATCAGCGCACACTCCGCTGCAGAGTGAAAATCTCATTCTAAATCAGGATAGTTGGACGCGTGATTGAAAAATATGGTTCAAATGGCTCTGAGCACTATGGGACTTAACATCTGAGGTCATCAGTCCCCTATAACTTATTATTACCTAAACCTAACTAACCTAAGGACATCACACACATCTATGCCCGAGGCAGGATTGGAACCTGCGACCGTAGCGGTAGCGCGGTTTCAGACTGAAGTTCCTGAACCGTCGTCCTTTCAAATGCGAGTCCAGTGTGCTAACCACTGCGCCACCTCGCTCGGTGGAAGTCAGAACAACCTCTTATTCCTAGTCACTTAATAGTTTTGTGGTTCATGGCTTCTATGAAGTAGTCCCACAAAGCCTGACATGAAAACACTAAAAAAAATCTCCGCCCGAACAGGACGGGATAGGCCCAACGGAGACCGACCGACCGCCAATTCACCCTCGGCTCATAAGCGTCAGTGGATACGGATGTGGAAAGGCATTTCGTCAGCACACGGCTCTTCCAGCCATTGTCAGGTTTCGTGGCCGAAGCTGCTACTTCTGAGTCAAGTAGCTCCTCAACTGGCTTCACAAGGACTGAATTCATCCTGCTTGCCAACAGCCCTTAACTTCGGTGATCTGACGCGAACCGGTTTTACCGCTGCGGCAAGACTGTTGGCATGTGAAACCACTGCTCACCTTCATTTCGACAATTTTTAGGGGAGCTTTTTGAAGAATTTGATGTATTTTAATCGTAGCAGGAAGTCAAAATACCTCGCATCTGACAACTAGTTCTACCTAAAAGACGATATTTTAATTAGTATTAATTAATTCAAACAGCAGTTAACAGACATTAATAAATTCCACAGTAGTTCGTGTAGACGAAGTCCAATTACAGTGCTCTAACCCTCTCATAAAATGAAGTAGTTTGACATACATTTGTATACACGGCCATCAGAAAAATGGTCCTATCACAGCCAAAAAACAGCGAATACTCCCTTTTTAAAACACTCTCATCCAAAAGTGCGTTACCAGCTGCCTCATCCTGCATTCCTCAGCTCCTTCAAAAATTTCCCCCAAATGTTTGCCATGCAAACATATTCGCGCTCTTATTAACTTGCAACTCACGTCTCACTCCCCAAACTGTAACTCGCTCACACCCACTAGTCCATATAGTCGCTCATAGTCATCCATTCCACTTGCCCATCCTCACTTACTCATCCAGTCCAACTCATTGTCACTATCCCTTTGTGGTTTTTAAACAGTCACTGTCTTCACTCTCACAGCCACAGTCTCCTTCGTTCTGTCCTACTACTACTGTCTCCCTCTTGTTCTCTGTTACTGCTACTATCTCACTCATTCCTTGGCACTGCTGTTTTCTCACTGTCACTGTCTCTCTCTTCCTCGTTGTTATTGTCATAGACTCTCATTATCACTGACTCTCATCCACTTCTACTTTCTCCTCCTCTTTATTCCTCTCCCACAGCTACTATCTTCTTCACTATTTTCCTACCACTGTTTGTCACTATCAACTTCATTGCACTGCCATTGTGTCCTCCTTTTTCTCTCACACTGCCCCTATCTCCGCTGTTTCTACACCACAACCATTGTCTATTACCTTCCAGTATTTTTTACTTTTCCGTCTCTTTCCCACGGACACTCTCTCATTCTTTCCCAGCATAAACAAGCGGGAATATGTTCGCATGCAAAAATTTTTTGAAATCTTTTTAAAGGTGCTAAGGAAAGTAGGAAGTGGAGCTGGTACCCTACTTTTCATACAGAGCCTTTTAAACACGAGCATATTCGCCTTTTTTGTGCTTCGACAGCAGCATTTTTCCACTGGCTCCCTTCTTTTTCTAGTCGCAGGAGACAAGTTCAAAAATGGCTCTGAGCACTATGGGACTTAACTTCTGTGGTCATCAGTCCCCTAGAACTTAGAACTACTTAAACCTAATCAACCTAAGGACATCACACACATCCATGCCCGAGGCAGGATTCGAACCTGCGACCGTAGCGGTCGCGCGGTTCCAGACTGTAGCGCCTAGAACCACTCGGTCACTCCGGTCGGCTGCAGGGAGCAAGTCACTCACATGAAAAGCAGTTTGTGGCTCAATAAAATATTGATAGGTCACTTACGTGAAATTGAAATAACTAATTTTACACCTCAAACCGGATTTCACGTGCACAAAAGTCTTGCATGTGCTTCATTACTACAACATGCGGTTCCTAGAGCCCTTCTGGTGATGACAGAGACACTTTACAGTATGTTTCCTCCGTGCTATGTCACTGTATAATCTACGTTTTCGCCTCACACCGGATTTGACGTTCGTGTTTACCTGCTCAAATAGGGTAACTCTGAATATCTGTGCCGGAAGCGGATAAATATATCAAAAAAATTTTCAACGTTTCGAGATCGCGATCATAGGAATATACCGAAAGAGATGCAGCCATTTGCTGTGTATAACAGCCTTGGAATCCGCGGCTCGATTTGGTGCGAAAACATAGCATGAAAATGCCTTTTTGGGGGTTCTCTGCGAGATAATGAGTTTAAACCTCTGTATCTCAGAAATGGATAAAGATCTCGATAAAATTTTCAATGTTGTTGGATATCGGGATCTTAGGAATATATCGAATAAATTAGTTGGGTTGGGTTGTTTGGGAAGGAGACCAGACAGCGAGGTCATCGGTCTCATCGGATTAGGGAAGGATGGAGAAGGAAGCCGACCGTGCCCTTTCAAAGGAACCATCCCGGCATTTGCCTGGAGCGATTTAGGGAAATCACGGAAAACCTAAATCAGGATGGCCGGACACGGGATTGAACCGTCGTCCTCCCGAATGCGAGTCCAGTGTCCAACCACTGCCCCACCTCGCTCGGTCGAATAAATTATATCCATTTACTGTGCATACCTGTCTTGCAATGCGTGACTCAGGTTTGGTACAAAAAAAAAAAAAATGGTGAAAAAGCCCTTTTTGGGGTTCTGAACTATGGCGCCTCGATAAGTCCCGTGCCAAAGGTGTACATATCGGTTATTAAGTAGGTGCAGCCACAGAACACAGTCCTTGAGGATGTTCCTTTTTTCGGCTGTGGAGATTCAGGCAAACGCCCGGATGGTTAACCTGAAAAAGACACGGCCGATTTCGCCATCGTAATACAGGTGTCCGAAAAGTCTTCCACTGATTACATAAATTGATAACTCAGGCTAGAAGTAAGAAACAAATATGAAGCTGGTATCTAATTGTTTACAAACTATCAAAGTTTATTGTTTCGTGCATACAAAGTGCAAATCGTTCAGGCCTTGTTGCCCAATGACAGTACACGTCGATATGAGTTTGCGGTTGAAATGCTATAACATATTGAGGACGATGATGGTTATCTCAGACGAATTGTCTTTTTCGACCTTTTTTGTGAGTGGAGTAGTGAATCGCCGTAATGTGCGCATTTGGGGTTCACAACCCCCTCGCGAGGTCATGGAGTGCACCAGAGGCAGTCCAAAGGTGAATGTTTGGTGCGCGCTATTGCACGATCGAATTATCGGACCATTCTTCTTCGCTGAGGCTACCGTAACACCTGCAGTGTATCTGGACATGTTGCAACTGTATGCTGTTCCTCAGCTGCTTCAGTATCACCCCGATGTCTTGTTTCAGCACCGCCTCCTGGGCGATGGATTGGTCGTGATGGGCCAACGGTTTAGCCTCCACGAGCTCCTGACATAACCGCATTAGACTTCTTTTTATGGGATTATGTCAAGGACGAGGTCTACCGAACACGTGTACCAGATCTTGAAACCCTGCGGCAACGGATAACCACAGTCGTTGAATCGATCCCTCCAGTGATGTTGGCTAATGTGTGGACGGAAATTGAATATCGCCTACATGTGCTACGTGCTACCAAGGGTGCTCATGTGGAAGTTTACTGATGTGTGAAAAAAACTTTGACAGTCTGTACACAATTAGACACCAGTTTCATATCTGTTTCTTACTTCTAGCCTGAGTTATCAATTTAGGTAATCAGGGAAGGACTTTTCGGACACCCTGTATTTCCCGTAATCACCGCTCCGATTTTGATGTTCTACCCGGCGACGGGGTCGTTAAACACTAATCTAGCTGTTCATAATTTGTCGTGGCAGCATTGCCACCTAATCCTAACAGCTACAAGAATCTGTCTCTTCCTGTGTCCCCACGTCGTACGTCAGACGAGTCACTTGGGAAATACACCTGCCGGCCGGAAGACGGGGCAGGGAGGGGCAGTCTGTGAGCGCTCAGGGAATTCCGAGTGGCGGAGCGGAAATAGAGTTTAGGGCGCGCACTTAGCGGCATTCCACAAATATTATCTCCCATTCATAAGCGGCGGGCCCGGTCGAACCCAAACAAAGACGCCGTCAGCGACGGCGGCTGCGGATTTATTTGTGCTGGCAGAGTAAACGCCGTCAAATCTCCGCTCCGGAGAGGAGCAGAGGAAGAAATATACAACACGGCCTCTGCCCGCCCGTCCGTCCGCGCTCGTGTTTGTTGCCCCGTCATCGCGCTGCCTCGACATTCTGTAGAACAGCAGCGGACGAGATGGCGCCACATCCACGCTCGTGGCTCTTCTGTACGCTATCAGTTATTACTTAGTAGTAAAGAGACCGTCAACGTAAACTCCGTCCACAGGTCCCTGCGGGCCAGCCGGCACCGACCGAACGCCGTGTCATCCTCTGTCATGACGTCATTGGGTGCGCTAAGGCTCCTATACAGGGTAAATGATAATTAATTGAAACCCTCAGCTGCACTTCTGTACGGTATCAGTTATTACTTAGTAGTAAAGAGACCGTCAACGTAAACTCCGTCCACAGGTCCCTGCGGGCCAGCCGGCACCGACCGAACGCCGTGTCATCCTCTGTCATGACGTCATTGGGTGCGCTAAGGCTCCTATACAGGGTAAATGATAATTAATTGAAACCCTCAGCTGCACTTCTGTACGGTATCAGTTATTACTTAGTAGTAAAGAGACCGTCAACGTAAACTCCGTCCACAGGTCCCTGCGGGCCAGCCGGCACCGACCGAACGCCGTGTCATCCTCTGTCATAACGTCATTGGGTGCGCTAAGGCTCCTATACAGGGTAAATGATAATTAATTGAAACCCTCAGCTGCACTTCTGTACGGTATCAGTTATTGCTTAGTAGTAAAGAGACCGTCAACGTAAACTCCGTCCACAGGTCCCTGCGGGCCAGCCGGCACCGACCGACCGCCGTGTCATCCTCTTCATGACGTCATTGGGTGCGCTAAGGCTCCTATACAGGGTAAATGATAATTAATTGAAGCCCTCAGCTGCACTTCTGTACGGTATCAGTTATTACTTAGTAGTAAAGAGACCGTCAACGTAAACTCCGTCCACAGGTCCCTGCGGGCCAGCCGGCACCGACCGAACGCCGTGTCATCCTCTGTAATGACGTCATTGGGTGCGCTAAGGCTCCTATACAGGGTAAATGATAATTAATTGAAACCCTCAGCTGCACTTCTGTACGATATTAGTTATTACTTAGTAGTAAAGAGACCGTCAACGTAAACTCCGTCGACAGGCCCCTGCGGGTCAGTCCGAACCGACCGACCGCCGTGTCATCCTCTTCATGACGTCATTGGGTGCGCTAAGGCTCCTATACAGGGTCAATGATAATTAATTGAAACCCTCAGCTGCACTTCTGTACGGTATCAGTTATTACTTAGTAGTAAAGAGACAGTCAACGTAAACTCCGTCCACAGGTCCCTGCGGGCCAGCCGGCACCGACCGAACGCCGTGTCATCCTCTGTAATGACGTCATTGGGTGCGCTAAGGCTCCTATACAGGGTAAATGGTAATTAATTGAAACCCTCAGCTGCACTTCTGTACGTTATTAGTTATTACTTAGTAGTAAAGAGACCGTCAACGTAAACTCCGTCGACAGGCCCCTGCGGGCCAGTCCGAACCGACCGACCGCCGTGTCATCCTCTTCATGACGTCATTGGGTGCGTTAAAGCTCCTATACAGGGTAAATGATATTTATTTGAAACCCCCAGCTGCCGACAGGTGTTGTTGATATACCTCGATGGGGACAGTTGAAAATGTGTGCCCCGACCGGGACTCGAACCCGCGATCTCCTGCTTACATGGCAGACGCTCTATCTATCTGACCCACCGAGGACACAGATGATAGCGTGACTGCAGGGACTTATCCGTCGCACGCTTCCCGTCAGAACCATATGCCCAACTGTAAACAATCTACATACGTAAGGTACCTAATAGATATTTCCCCATCCACTCATTACTCGCGCACACTAAGGTGACGATTCCCGTAAAAGTTCGGGCAACCTGTACGCATTCGCACAGACGAAGGTCAATGGCTGGTAGCCTTTAACTTGATATGTGAAGCGGACAACCTGTGTGCATTCGCGCAGAGGAAGGTCAATGGCTGGGTAGCCTTTATATGTGAAGCCGCGCGGGATTAGCCGAGCGGTCAAAGGCGCTGCAATCATGGACTGTGCGGCTGGTCTAGGTGGAGGTTCGAGTCCTCCCTCGGGCATGGGTGTGTGTGTTTGTCCTTAGGATAATGTAGGTTAAGTAGTGTGTAAGCATAGGGACTGATGACCTTAGCAATTTAGTACCTTAAGATTTCACACTTTTTTTTTGTATATGTGTGAAGATCTTCACATATAAAGTTATAGGCTATTACCCATTGACTTTCGTCTGTGCCAATGGGCAGTGAAACATATTGTAGGAACATCGGTAGAACATTACGTAGGAAATCAGCATACATTGCACCATTTAGATTGTCATCGATAAAATGGGGACAAATTATCCTTCCTCCCATAATGCCGCACCATACATTAACCCGCCAAGGTCGCTGATTTTCCACTTGTCGCAGCCGTCGTGGATTTTCCGTTGCCCAATAGTGCATATTACGCCTGTTTACATTACAGCTGTTGGTGAATGACGCTTTGTCGCTAAGTAGACCACGTGCAAAAAATCTGTCATCGTGTCGTAATTTCTCTTGTGTCCAGTGGCAGAACTGTACACGACGTTCAAAGTCGTTGCCATGCAATTCCTGGTGCATAGAAATATGGTACAGGTGCAATCGATGTTGATGTAGCATTCTCAACACCGACATTTTTGACATTTCCGATTCTCGCGCAATTTGTCTGCTACTGATGTGCGGATTAGCTGCGACAGCAGCTGAAACACCTACTTGGGCATCATCATTTGTTGCAGGTCGTGGTTGACGTATCACATGTGGCTGAACACTTCCTGTTTCCTTAAATAACGTAACTATCCGGCGAACGGTCCGGACACTTGGATGATGTCGTCCAGGATACCGAGCAGCAGACGTAGCACACGCCCGTTGGGCATTTTGATCACAATAGCCATACATCAACACGATATCGAGCTTTCCCGCAATTGGTAAACGGTCCATCTTAACACGGGTAATGTATCACGAAGCAAATACCGTCCGCACTGGCGGAATGTTACGTGATACCACGTACTTATACGTTTGTGACTATTACAGCGCCATCTATCACAAAGCGAAAATAGTGGTCCAACTAAAACATTCATATTTCTTTACGTACTACACGAATATATAACAAAAATTTGGGGGTTTCTATTTAAAAAGACGCAGCTGATATCCGTGTGAACTATGGCAGCGCCATCTAGCGGGCCAACCATAGCTCCATCTGGTTTCCCCCTTCAAGCTACACAAGTTTCGTTCTTTGTAGTTTTTTCGTTTGACGCTTATTTCGTGAGATATTTGGCCCAGTCACTATCAATGGTGCACCCTGTATAGACAAATAACAC
Source organism: Schistocerca piceifrons (assembly GCF_021461385.2). Classification (NCBI taxonomy): domain Eukaryota; kingdom Metazoa; phylum Arthropoda; class Insecta; order Orthoptera; family Acrididae; genus Schistocerca; species Schistocerca piceifrons. The sequence continues at coordinate 35,953,985 of NC_060147.1, read as the reverse complement.
AGCTAATGGTTAAAATGTATTTTCTAAAGCACTTAACGGCTGTTGGTTCTCATCTGATGAGAACATTAAATGAGTGTTACTTTGGAGTTTTCGTGAAACGTCATTCCGTAGTTGGGTGTATTGGATTGTGCGTTATTTGTAACATACACTTGCACACAGGTGTCAGACTGTTCCTTACGCCGCCGGACACGCCTGTAGCTGGTGTTTCTGGGGCGTAAGTATTGTAAACCGGCTGCGCGGAACGTCCGTCTTGGTCGGGTGGAGTGTGTCCAGTCGGCGCGCGACTTTCTGGGCAGGGTGTGCCAGCGGGCGGGTCCAGCCACGAAGCTCCACTACAGGCAGCGACCGCCCCCTGGCCGCGAAGATACCGCTCCGGCTGTCTTCCCATCTTCACCTCAACTGCCCCGCCGCCTTCGTCATCTTCGGCGCGCTTTTCGGCAATTCTTCAACATTCACAGCAGCCAAACAAACCTGCCAATATGCGCTCCGCCTGTCCAAGCACATACCGTCCGCCATAAAAAAATTCCGAGACTGGTTTTATTCTTAGTCAGTGCTGTAACTACAGTGCCAGCTTGAACTAACGAGTACAAAAAACAGATACCCGTTCGACCAATCAGTTGCGAGTAGGCGATGTTAAGTAGTGGACGAGCGACCGTAGGTTGTGAACGCTGCTGCGTCACAAAATCGCACTCTCTAAATCAAATTAGTCAGTTACATGTACACCAGATCATTTGTACGATACTTTTATCGAAGTGCTGTCGAATGAGACAGTTTCCGGGATGTGTATACGACACATTCTCACATGGAAATGGATGGTTTACTGTTGCCATAGTGAGAGGTGGTAGTGGAGTGTCTAGTGTACCTGGTCTTGAAAGTTTTAATGATAGAGATGTAATTGCCTATCGAACCTACCATATGTTTGAGATTGCTAATAAAGACTTTGGTAAATCTGCTTATGACTCTACCTCGCCACTTGTATTGTATACAATCCTAATGAATCTGTAGACGTTTTTCGTCGCGAAGCCGGCCGGAGTGGCCGTGCGGTTCTAGGCGCTACAGTCTGGAACCGAGCGCCCACTGCGGTCGCAGGTTCGAATCCTGCCTCGGGCATGGATGTGTGTGATGTCCTTAGGTTAGTTAGGTTTAATTAGTTCTAAGTTCTAGGCGACTGATAACCTCAGAAGTTAAGTCGCATAGTGCTCAGAGCCATTTGAACCATTTTTTTCGTCGCGGCGAGATCTATTTACGAAATTTCAGTCACCAACTTTCTCTTCCGAATGCGAAAATATTTTGTTGAGCCCAACCTACATAGGTAGGAATGATCATCAAAATAAAATAAGAGAAATCAGAGCTCGAACAGAAAGGCTTAGGTGTTCGTTTTTCCCGCGCGCTGTTCGGAGGTGGAATGGTAGAGAGATAGTATGATTGTGGTTCGATGAACCCTCTGCCAAGCACTTAAATGTGAATTGCAGAGTAGTCATGTAGATGAAACCAGATAGATGAGTAGACTAATGCTAGCACCAATGAAGGCATTACTTTCTTTGGTTCTACTCACAACTACACTTTTGAACAAGGCTTTTTTTATACGTTTGTTTGCAAGGCCCTCTTCCGCAGCGGCTTTTAAATTGAGTTGTTACCGGTTAACCGTATTGAGCTTACTGCAGTTTATGGCTGGCTCTGACCACTGTGGGATTTAACTTCTGAGGTCATCAGTCCCCTAGACCTTAGAACTAATTAAACCTAAATAACCTAAGGACAAAAAAAAAAAAAAAGTTTCAAATGGCTCTGAGCACTATGGGACTTAACACCTGTGGTCATCAGTCCCCTAGAGCTTAGAACTACTTAACCTAACTAACCTAAGGACATCACACATATCCATTCCCGAGGCAGGATTCGAACCTGCGACCGTAGCGGTCGCGCGGTTCCAGACTGTAGCGCCTAGAACCGCTCGGCTACCCAGACTGGTTGCAGTTTATGCAATTCTGTCACATGATGACATGTTTGGACACCGTGGCTGTTATTTGAAGACAAATGTTGGCGTTAGGACAAAACCAGCCACAAATTTACTTTCGGTTCGTCTATTCAAAGGGTACCGTTACCAGTTTCGAATCGTTTTGATTCATCTTCAGACGGTTTACACGCTTTCCTTATAACATGTGGTGCCTTTTTTACAGATTAATTGTCGTGAAATGTCGGTCTGGAGCGTTTGTTTTCATAAAATTCGTCCAACAGATGTAGATACACTCCCACTGCATTCTTATTGTTGCACACGTAAATTTTTCTCACTGAACACTTTAGATTTGTCACTGAAAAGATTTCTACTACGCACCACATGTTTTGTATGTATCAAAATCCGACAGTATTCAAATAGCTCGGATACACCAAAGCTTTTGAAAAAAAAAAAAAAAAAAAAAAAAAAACGCGATCAAGTCGGTATACGTCCGAGGCTATGGTTTTGGCGAGCCACGGCCAGTACATACTGTAAGTTGTCGAAGCGCCATTTCCCAGTACCTACGCATCCGGAGTGATGATAAAACCAAACGAAGGCTGTTTATCACTTTAACAATTTACGCATCACTTTCGGTGTTTCGCGATAAATGTAGGCGTGATTGTGGAATATCGTCTCTGTCATGTGTCTGGATTCGTGATTTCATGTCAGAGAGGTCACAGTTCGTAGTACGTGACGGCCAGTCATCGAGTAAACAAAAGTGATTTCTGGCGTTCCCCAAGATAGTGTTATAGACCCTCTGCTGTTCGTTATGTAAACGATTTAGGAGACAATCTGAGCAGTCGTCTTAGGTTGTTTGCAGGTGATGCTGTCGTCTGTCGACTAGTAAACTTATCAGAAGATCAGAACAAATTGCAAGACGATTTAGCAAAGATATCTGCATGGTGCAAAAATTAGCAATTGGCCCTAAATAACGAAAAGTGTGAGGTCATCGACATGAGCGCTAAAAGGACTCCGATAAACTTCTGTTATACGATAAATCAGTGAATTCTAATGGCCATAAATTCAACTAAATACCTAAGAGTTACAATTGTGAACATCTTAGCCGGCTGGAATGGCCGAGCGGTTCTAGGCGTTACAGTCTGGAACCGCGCGACCGCTACGGTCGCAGGTTCGAATCCTGCCTCGGGCAGGGATGTGTGTGATGTCCTTAGGTTAGTTAAGTTTTAAGTAGTTTTAGGGGACTGATGACCTCAGAAGTTAAGTCCCATAGTGCTCAGAGCCATTTGAACCATGAACATCTTAAATTGGAAGGAACAGTTAGAAAATCTTGTGGGGAAGGCTAACCAAAGACTGCGCTTTATTGGCAGACGCTTAGAAAATGTAACAGACCTACTAAATGGTCTGCCTACACTACGCTTGTCCATCCTCTTTCAGAATACTGCTGAGCGGTGTGGCTTGGTTCAAATGGCTCTGAGCACTACGGGACTTAATATGTGAGGTCATCAGTCCCCTAGACTTAGAACTACATAAACCTAACTAACGTAACTAACCTAACGACATCACACACATCCATGCCGGAGGCAGGATTCGAACCTGCGACCGTAGCAGCAGCGCGGTTCCGGACTGAAGCGCCTAGAACCACTCGGTCACAGCGGCCGTCTGAGCTGTGTGGGATCCTTACCAGAGAGGAGTGGCGCAGTACATCGAAAAAGTTCAAAGAAGGGCAGCACATTTTGTATTATCGAGAAATAGGGGAGAAAGTGTCACTGAAACGATACAGGATTTGGGATGGGCATCATGAAAACGAAGGCGTTTTTCCTTGCGACGGGATTTTATAACGAAATGTCAATCACCAGCTTTCTCCTCCGAATGCGAAAATATTTTGTTGACGCCGACCTACATAGCGTGAAACGATCATCATAATAAAATTAAGGAAATCAGCCACGCTGGATTAACCGAGCGGTCTGGGGTGCTACAGTCATGGACTGTGCGGCTGGTCCCGGAGGAGGTTCGAGTCCTCCCTCGGACATGGGTGTGTGTGTTTGTCCTTAGGATAATTTAGGTTAAGTAGTGTGTAAGCTTAGGGACTGATGACTTTAGCAGTTAAGTCCCATAAGATTTCACACACACTTGAATACATTTTTTTTAGGCAAATCAGGACTCACACGTGGGTGTTCATTTTTCCCGCGCGGTGTTCGAGACTGCAATAGTAGGGGATTATTCTGAAGGTGGTTCGAGGCACTTATGTGTTGATTTGCAGAGTATCGATGTAGATATAGATGCAAGGCTACACATTAACAATGTAATAAGGAGGTTCAAAAAGTGTCCGTTCGCAAATCGTACAGTCCAGAATCGGCAGTCGGATGAGGCAAAATCGCTGTGCGCCATCATTCCACAGATGCACCAGGATGAAGATACGCGTCTGCTAAAACACCGTGTCCCGCTGCGTGAAGAAGTCCGTAACTGCCTTCTTCACATTCTCGTCCGACAGGAATCGCCGACCCTTCAGAGCATTTTTTAAGGGAGCGAAGCTGTGATAATCACATGGGGTGAGATCGTGACTATAGGGCGGGTGCTCCATCTTTTCCCCACTTGAGTTGCCGTAACTTCTGCATTACGATATTTTGGATATGGGGACGTGCATTATAATGATGTAGCAGTCTGCATTCGATAACCGTGATTTTCGACAGACATGCTGCCCCATCCACATACTTCATTCTCCGACGGATGTCTACCGATGTTTGTCCTTCGGCAGCCAAGAAAACAATAATACCACGCTGGTCCTGTTTGGACGCAACTAATAACGTCGCCATAGTTCACGTTTCCGCATTTACCGCACGAACGTCGGAAACACTAATGCCTTGCGCACATGTCAGTGCTTATATACCCACATCCCAGTCACTCTACGTTGCGTATACGCTGCATCAACGCCCACAAACGGAAACCCTTTCATCATTCCTCATAACTTTAGCATGACCACACTCGTTCCCAGAACCAGGGAAACCAATGATATCCGGAAATATGTCGCCTACGATTACTTGCCTGCCCAGCGAAACCAACAGTTTCAGGAAATATATTTTCTAGGATTATTTGGCTCTTATATAGCCGAACACACTGTACAGTTCTGTAAACGTACAACTAACGCTGCGGAAAAAACAAACGCGAGACGGAACAACGAGCTACATCATCTCTGTCGTGCAGATATTTTCAGAGATCAAACGAAATCTAATTTCTCTGCAACGGGCCACGGGAAGCCACATGTCTGAGTAAATATCCCTAAACACCCCCTGGAGTGTTGTCCGTGGGCTTCAGATTCACCGTGTATACTGCGGCTCCCTGCGACTGCTACACTTTTTCTCTCCACAGTCAACTTAATGCATCTAGTTTGGTACGTCTTATCGCTGCGCCGCCCGTTGTGGCCGAGCGGTTCTAGGCGCTACAGTCTGGAAGCGGGCGACCGCTACGGTCGCAGGTTCGAATCCCGCCTCGTGACGACTGGGTGTTGTGTGATGTCCTTAGGTTAGTTAGGTTTAAGTAGCTCTAAGTTCTAAGCGACTGATGACCTCAGAAGTTAAGTCCCATAGCGCTCAGAGCCATTTTTTGTTTGTTTCCGATGCAATTTTTTTTATCTGTACACGTAATTTTCCACTTCGCGTTGTAGGAAACCATTTAATATTTCCTTAGGGCTCTGTACGTCAACCGGTAAGAACAGAAGCCTCAGCTGATCACTGCGTTGGCTCTGTGTCTGTCCGACTTTTAAGAACCATTTTTCTCAGAAACGGGTAGACATATCAATGTGAAATTTATGACACATACTAAGGTCTACGGTCCATTCACCGTGTACAATATTTAAAGCACTAATTCAAAAGGTACAGCTATTTAGCTACTTACACATACCGTGTATAGAGGGTGTTCCAAAATTCATGTTACATACTTCTAGTGGTTGTAGACGGGACTTGCTAGACCACGTTTCAGGTAGGAACCAACGTCCGGAAATGTCATCCTACGTTGCTACACAGCGTCCAAGTTATAGGCCCGGCCAATATATATATATATATATATATGGTTATAATAGAGGGAAACATTCCACGTAGGAAAAATATATCTAAAAACAAAGATGATGTGACTTACCAAATGAAAGTGCTGGCAGGTCGACAGACACACAAACAAACACAAGCATACACACAAAATTCAAGCTTTCGCAACAAACTGTTGCCTCATCAGGAAAGAAGGAAGGAGAGGGAAAGACGAAAGGATGTAGGTTTTAAGGGAGAGGGTAAGGAGTCATTCCAATCCCGGGAGCGGAAAGACTTACCTTAGAGGGAAAAAAGGACGGGTATACACTCGCACACACACACATATCCATCCACACATATACAGACACAAGGTCTTTAAATATGTCTGCTTGTGTCTATATATGTGTGGATGGATATGTGTGTGTGTGCACGAGTGTATACCCGTCCTTTTTTCCCCCTAAGGTAAGTCTTTCCGCTCCCGGGATTGGAATGACTCCTTACCCTCTCCCTTAAAACCCACATCCTTTCGTCTTTCCCTCTCCTTCCTTCTTTCCTGATGAGGCAACAGTTTGTTGCGAAAGCTTGAATTTTGTGTGTATGTTTGTGTATGTTTGTGTGTCTGTCGACCTGCCAGCACTTTCATTTGGTAAGTCACATCATCTTTGTTTTTAGATATATTTTTCCTACGTGGAATATTTCCCTCTATTATAACCATATATATATATATATATATATATATATATATATATATATATATATATTCTCCTGATCTCTCACCAATTGAAAACGTCTGGTCAATGGTGGCCGAGCAACTGGCTCGTCACAATACGCCAGTCACTACTCTTGATGAACTGTGGTATCGTGTTGAAGCTGCACGGGCAGCTATACCTGTACACGCCATCCAAGTTCTGTTTGACTCAATGCCCAGGCGTATCAAGGCCGTTATTACGGCCAGAGTTGGTTGTTCTGGGTACTGATTTCTCAGGATCTATGCATCCAAATTGCGTGAAAATGTGATCACATGTCAGTTCTAGTAAAACGAATTTGTCTAATGGACAGCCCTGCAGCCCTGTAACACTGCTTCGTACATTAGTCGAATCCATGCCATGTCTTGTTGCGGCCATTCTTCTTGGTGTAGCAATTTTAATGGCCCGTAGTATATCGACGTTGATTCACTGATAATGTTACCCACATTCTTAGGACGATGAAGACGCATTAATGCATTAATTTGCAGCAAGGGTCCCTCTATGGGGAACGGAAGAGTGAAAAGTTTTAAGCGAAAACCGGTTTGATATCTGAGACAGTGAAAGACATGTGCCGGTGTTGTTGCTGAGATTTTATGGTAGGCAGCTTTCAGAGGTGGTAGTATGGACCAAAACAAGAAAAAAAAAAAAAAAGGTCCAGTAAGCTTGAGCTCTAAAATGCATACCTTAACAGCTATGAGCTTTTGTTCAATAGGGGATATGTGTTTCACAGCAGTGTATAGGAACCAGTGCGGTTAGCGGCTAGAACAGGTTGCACGATCATAAGGAATTTCCGCATTGTATAATGAACGGTGGCTGTCTTTCAATGCGGTGAAATACGCAGAAGCGCCAAAGAAACTGGTATAGGCATGCGTGTTGAAATATAGAGAGCCGGCCGGGTTGGCCGAGTGGTTCTACGCGCTTCAGTCTGAAACCGCCCGACTGCTACGGTCGCAGGTTCGAATCCTGCCTCGGGCATGGATGTGCTGCGTGATGTCCTTAGGTTAGTTAGGTTTGAGTACTTCTGGGGGACTGATGACCTAAGATGATAAGTCCCATAGTTCTCAGAGACATTTGAACCATTTGAAATACAGGGCCGGCCGAAGTGGCCGTGCGGTTAAAGGCGCTGCAGTCTGGAACCGCAAGACCGCTACGGTCGCAGGTTCGAATCCTGCCTCGGGCATGGATGTTTGTGCTGTCCTTAGGTTAGTTAGGTTTAACTAGTTCTAAGTTCTAGGGGACTAATGACCTCAGCAGGTGAGTCCCATAGTGCTCAGAGCCATTTGAACCATTTTTTGAAATACAGAGATACGTAAACAGACAGAATACGGTTCTGCGGTCGGCAACGCCAAAATAAGACAAGTATCTGGCGCAGTTGTTAGATTGGTTTTTGCTGCTACAATGGCAGATTATTAAGGTCTGAGTGAGTTCCAACGTGGTATTGTAGCGGGGCACAAGGGATGGGACACAGCATCTCCAAGCTAGAGGTGAAGTGGGGATTTTCCCGTACGACCATTTTACAAGTGTACCGTGAATATCAGGGCTCCTGTAATACATCAAATCTCCGAGATCATTGGGGGCCGGAAAAAGATCCTGCAAGAACGGGACCAACGACGACTGAAAAGACTCGTTCTACGTGACTGAAGTGCAATCCTTCCGCAAATTGTTGCAGATTTCAATACTGGGCCATCAACAAGTGTGAGCGTGCGAACCATTGAACGAGACATCATCGATATGGGCTTTCGGAGCCGAAGGCCCACTCGTGTACTCTTTGACTGCACGGCACAAAGCTTTACGCCTCGCCTGTGCCCGTCAACACTGGCCTTGGACTGTTGATGACTGGAAACATGTTGCCAAGTGGTTTCAAATTGTATCGAGCGGATGGACGTGTACTGGTATGGAGGGTACCTCGTGAATCTATGGACCGTGCATGTCAGCAGGGGATTGTTCAAGCTGGTGGAGGCTCTGTAATGGTATTGGACGTGTGCAGTTGGAGTGATATGGGATCCCTAATAAGTCTAGATATCACGTAAGTAAGCATCCTCTCTGATCACCTACTTCCAAATCATGTCCATTGTGCATTCCGATGGACTTGGGCAATTCCAGCAGGACAATGCGACACCCCACACGTCCAGAATTGCTACAGAGTGGCTCCAGGAACACTCTTCTGAGTTTAAACACTTCCGCTGGCCATCAGACTTCCCAGACATGAACATTACTGAGCATGTCTGCTGCTGTTCAGAGCAGATCTGCACCTCCTAGTACACAAGAAAAGGGCAAGGCGAACTCTAGATTGCGGTTTATTGGTAGAATCCTGAAGCGATGCAGTCCTTCAACAAAGCTTACAGTACGTCAGTTCGTCCAGTCTTAGAGTATTGTTCGTCTGTATGGGACCCTTACCAGTTGGGTCTGATTCAAGAGATTGAGAAGGTCCAAAGAAGAGCGGCAAGATTCGTGACTGGTACATTTAGCCATCGCGAGAGCGTTACAAATCTCATAGAAAGTTTGAAGTGCAGATAGACGACGCGCTAAACGGGAGCGGCTGCTCACTAAATTCCGGTTCTAGACGCTTTAGTCTGGAACCGCATGACCGCTACGGTCGCAGGTTCGAATCCTGCCTCGGGCATGGATGTGTGTGATGTCCTTAGGTTAGTTAGCTTTAAGTAGTTCTAAGTCTAGGGGACTGATGACCACAGATGTTAAGTCCCATAGTGCTCAGAGCCATTTGAACCATCACTAAATTCCGAAATCCGACCTTGGCCGAGGATGTAGAGCACATATTATTACCACCAACTTTCAAATCGCGCAATGATCACCATTCAAAGATACGGGAAATTATAGCTCGTACTGAGGCGTTCACACAGTCGTTTTTCCCTCGCGCGATCCGCGAGTGGAACAGAGGGGGGAAATATGACTTTGGCGCGAATTGTGCCCTCCGACACACACCGCTTGGTGGCTAGCGGAGTATATATGTAGATGTACTCTTACAGATTTATGGACAGCCCTGCAGCCCTCTAACACTGCTTCATACATTAGTCGAATCCAGGCCATGTCTTGTTGCGCACTTCTACATCTACATGTACATGACTACTCTGCAATTCACATTTAAGTGCTTCGCAGAGGGTTCATCGAACCGCAATCATACTATCTCCCTACCATTCTACTCCCGAACAGCGCGCGGGAAAAACGAACACCTAAACCTTTCTGTTCGAACTCTGATTTCTCTTATTTTATTTTGATGATCATTCCTACCTATGTAGGTTGGGCTCAACAAAATATTTTCCCATTCCGAAGAGAAAGTTGGTGACTGAAATTTCGTAAGTAGATCTCGCCGCGACGAAAAACGTCTCTGCTTTAATGACTTCCATCCCAACTCGCGTATCATATCTGCCACACTCTCTCCCCTGTTACGTGCTAATACAAAACGAGCTGCCCTTTTTTGCACCCTTTCGATGTCCTCCGTCAATCCCACCTGGTAAGGATCCCACACCGCGCAGCAATATTCTAACAGAGGACGAACGAGTGTAGTGTAAGCTGCCTCTTTAGTGGACTTGTTGCATCTTCTAAGTGTCCTGCCAATGAAACGCAACCTTTGGCTCGCCTTCCCCACAATATTATCTATGTGGTCTTTCCAACTGAAGTTGTTCGTAATTTTAACACCCAGGTACTTAGATGAATTGACAGCCTTGAGAATTGTACTATTTATCGAGTAATCGAATTCCAACGGATTTCTTTTGGAACTCGTGTGGATCACCTCACACTTTTCGTTATTTAGCGTCAACTGCCACCTGCCACAGCATACAGCAATATTTTCTAAATCGCTTTGCAACTGATACTGGTCTTCGGATGACCTTACTAGACGGTAAATTACAGCATCATCTGCGAACAACAGATTGTCACCCAGGTCATTTATATAGATCAGGAACAGCTGACGTCCCAGGACTTCTGCGTGCTCGCGGCACCCCTACACGATATTAGACAGGTGTACCAGTTTCTTTGGCTCCTCGGGCATTAGGAAACTCTGGCGACGTTGCTATTAGCGCCCCCCTACGTTAGAATGAAAATTTTATGTTTGTGGCCGCGGCAGTTTGCATTGATTGAACGGTGGAGGCAGCGTGGAGCCAGGAAAGGAAGCGGACGAGCAGTATTGTCTCGGGGAAACGTCCGCCCACATGCTGATTGGTTCCCGTAATTTGATGCGAGCACGCGGGCCAGGTGGCTCCCCCAAAACGCGCTTCGCCCACTCGCCGCGGCCCTCACGACGCAGACGTCGACGGGCGGCGCGCCAGGCCGCTTTCGCAACGCCCACGGGTCTGGGTCTCGTTAATTGTGATGGACGGGCCAAAGGGACGGGCGAAGGCATTCAGCCGCGCCTGAATATTCATGCAGCGGCATACCTCGGCGTGCACCCTAGATTCCGGCCACTCGCTTTGCTCTACTACGTCTTAAGCAGCGTTCACGCCGGCCGCGGTGGCCGTGCGGTTCTAGGCGCTCCAGTCCGGAACCGCGCTGCTGCTGCGGTCGCACGTTCGAATCCTGCCTCGGGCATGGATGTGTGTGATGTCCTTAGGTTAGTCGGGTTTAAGTAGATCGAAGTTCTAGGGGACTGATGACCTCAGAAGTTAAGTCCCATAGTGCTCAGAGCCATTTGAACCATTTTTTTTAGCTTGCATTTATCTCGAATCTCTTTGCCCAACGTAAAGTCCCGAGCGACTGAAAATAAGCGCAGGTGACGCCTGTATATAAGAAGGGTAGAAGAACGGATCCTCAAAATTATAGACCAATATCCTTAACATCGGTTTGTTGCAGGATTCTCGAACATATTCTCAGTTCGAATATAATGAATTTCCTTGAGACAGAGAAGTTGCTGTCCATGCATCAGCACGGCTTTAGAAAGCATCGCTCCTGGGAAACGAAACTCGCCCTGTTTTCACATGATATCTTGCGAACCATGGATGAAGGGTATCAGACGGATGCCATATTCCTTGACTTTTGGAAAGCGTTTCACTCGGTGCCCCACTGCAGACTCTTAAGTAAGGTACGAGCATATGGGATTGGTTCCGAAATATGTGAGTGGCTCGAAGACTTCTTAAGTAATAGAACCCAGTACATTGTGCTCGATGGTGAGTGTTCATCGGAGGTGAGTGTATCATCTGGAGTGCCCCAGGGAAGTGTGGTTGGTCCGCTGTTGTTTTCTATCTACATCAATGATCTTTTGGATAGGGTGGATACCAATGTGCGGCTGTTTGCTGATGATGCTATGGTGTACGGGAAGGTGTCGTCGTTGAGTGACTGTAGGAGGATACAAGATGACTTGGACAGGATTTGTGATTGGTGTAAAGAATGGCAGCTAACTCTAAATATAGATAAATGTAAATTAATGCAGATGAATAGGAAAAAGAATCCTGTAATGTTTGAATACTCCACTAGTAGTGCAGCGCCTGACACAGTCACGTCGATTAAATATTTCGGCGTAACGTTGCAGAGAGATATGAAGTGGGACAAGCATGTAATGGCAGTTGTGGGGAAGGTGGATAGTCGTCTTCTGTTCATTGGTAGAATTTAGGGAAGATATGGTTCATCTGTAAAGGAGACAGTTTATAAAACACTAATACGACCTATTCTTGAGTACTGCTCAAGAGTTTGGGATCTCTATCAGGTCGGATTGAGGGAGGACATAGAAGCAATTCAGAGGCGGGCTGCTAGATTTGTTACTGGTAGGTTTGATCATCACGCGAGTGTTACGGAAATGCTTCAGGAACTCGGGTGGGAGTCTCTGGAGGAAAGGAGGCGTTCTTTTCGTGAATCGCTACTGAGGAAATTTAGAGAACCAGCATTTGAGACTGACTGCAGTACAATTTTACTGCCGCCAACTTACATTTCGCGGAAAGACCACAAAGATAAAATAAGAGAGATTAGGACTCTTACAGAGGCATATAGGCAGTCATTTTTCTCTCGTTCTGTTTGGGAGTGGAACAGGGAGAGAAGATGCTAGTTGTGGTACGAGGTACCCTCCGCCACGCGCCGTATGATGGATTTCGGAGTATGTATGTAGATGTAGATGTAGTTCTAAGTTCTAAGGGACTGATGACCTCAGAAAGTAAGTCGCATAGTGCTCAGACCCATTTGAACCATTTCTTTGTTAAGTTCCATAGTGCTCAGAGCCATTTGAACCACTCGATCAGCGTTCACAGTGACACCGCGAACGGTCGTCAGACGTGATCGCCAGAGGTCGCCCGATAACATCGGACGACAGTTCAGTCACGGTGCGTCCGATCTCATTCGTCAGTTTTCGACGGTGTTGGGTTAGAATCTAGTCTATGTAGGAAGTAGGCTATAATTTAGCCTCCTTGGGTGGGATGGCTACCACGACGCCTCTGTGTTGAAATGTGGTGTTTGCCGTTAAAGAGATGCCGAATGAGCTACATCTGCCTCGAAAAGAACGTTTCTAGTACCAAACACTCTGCCTTCAGCTGTTGAAATTACCAGAAAACTTTAACGAAATACCCATGTCCACCGGTGTCCAAAATTACAGCAACAAAACGAAATCTTGCACGGTTGCGTTTGTAGGTGACAGTAAAGTAGGAACAATGTAAAGCAGTGGTTCCCAACAGGTGGTCCGCGGACCCCAGGGGTCCGTGAGCTATGCCAGGGGGGTCCGCAAGATCCTATTAGAATAAAAAAATATATTAAATATATTTCGTATGATAACAATTTTTTTGTTTTGGACGCTTGCTGCATGAGCAGAGCTTCAGCGAACGCTAACTTCTGCGTCTAACGTCTTCCTAGAACCAACTGACGCTAGCACACTCTAGCGCAGAACTAGAATTAGATAGAGGCAAATAGTTCTGCTGTATGCCGTTAGACTGCGCGCGCTGCTTCTTTGCAGCCGACAACTGACAGTCACTTTACACACAAACCCGCATTTCAGACGACAATCGGCCATTGTTAATTTATTGCCAGTGCTTTCACAGAGCGTGTTGTTTACGTATTCAATATTCTGTACTAAAACGGTAGTGATTGTAAAGCGTTGTTTTTCGCGGAAGCTACAATTCCTGTAGTTAAAAATGGACCGTTGGCTAAAAAGTGGTTCGTTAAAACGAGTAAGACCTACAGATAAAGAGGAAGATAATGCATTTGATGTTCAAGCAAGTTAGTCAGCGACTCTCGAACCGAAGTTGTCAGTGTCCATTGAACGTAAATCGTCAGCGTCCCTTGAACCTAACCCTTACAAGATCAGTGTTAAGCTTACTGGAAAAATTAGAAAAAAATGGTTCAAATGGCTCTGAGCACTATGCGACTCAACTTCTGAGGTCATCAGTCGCCTAGAACTTAGAACTAATTAAACCTAACTAACCTAAGGACATCACACACATCCATGCCCGAAGCAGGATTCGAACCTGCGACCGTAGCGGTCACGCGGTTCCAGACTGAAGCGCCTTTAACCGCACGGCCACACCGGCCGGCAAAATTTAGAAAATAAAACTCTTATTACTTGGAAATCGGTTTTACGTTCACTGGACTTGAGCAACAGCCTAAACCTTAAGCTCAATATTTTTTCAATAATAAATATGTCAATATTTTTTCTAAGTACCGAAAATAGAAAACGTATAAAAAGACTGTTACCAGAATGAGACTTTCACTCTGCAGCGGAGTGTGCGCTGAATTGAAACTTCCTGGCAGATTAAAACTGAGTTCGAGTCTCGGTCGGGCACACAGTTTAAATCTGCCAGGAAGTTTCATATCAGCGCACACTCCGCTGCAGAGTGAAAATCTCATTCTGGTAACATCCCCCAGGCTGTGGCTAAGCCATGCCTCCACAGTATCCTTTCTTTCAGGAGTGCTAGTTCTGCAAGATTCGCAGGAGAGCTTCTGTAAAGTTTGGAAGAGGAGACGAGATACTGACAGAAGTAAAGCTGTGAGTAGCGGGCGTGAGTCGTGCTTCGGTAGCTCAGATGGTAGAGCACTTGCCCGCGAAAGGCAAAGGTCCCGAGTTCGGATCTCGGTCGGGCACACAGTTTAATCTGTCAGAAAGTTTCAAAAAGACTGTTAATTTGACTTTTTTAGGAACTTGATACTGTGATATGACAAGGCACCAATCATGCTCTATGAGGGGGTCCTCGAGAAAATTTTGTTGGGAAACCCTGATGTAAAGAATACAGAACGCAAACAACTACAATATGCATAACGGTAGAAAAAAACGTTCTTCGTTTTTTCCAAGTTAAGTGACTTGCACACATATTCAGCAACTGGTTAAAGTGCTCAGTAAGGGGTGTGACCACCTCTGGCAACGATACGGGCCGTACAGTGAATGACGTCATCAGTCTAATGTTGAGGCGGTAACGCCCATCCCTCCTGCGAAACTGCTCTCAGTCTTCGAGACTGGTTGATGGATGCTGATATGATGCAACCAATCTCCCTACAGAAGCATATCTCCAAAACTCGATATAGAATAAATTAAAAATTTCGTAGTATTGGTGCAAGAGTGAAAATATTAGCTTTTAGATTAGTATTTAGGCCATGGTAAATAACATCCAACATCACACACAATCTTTGAAACTGTGCTTTTCGGAACGCAGTGAAGGCCTAATCATTGGAAAGATGTAATCGCCAGACGTCAAATATCAAAGCGTCAATTCTAGGTTTTACTCGAGCCAAAATTGCGTATTTAATGTGCATGTCGGATTTTTTAATAGAGCTCAAATCTCAACTCTAGGCAAACACTAGAAATGTTGTGCAGACATATGTCAGTCAACATTCAATGTCTTTCATTCAGCATACGTTTGAATGCCAAACATGAAGTCTGGAAAAAGATACTCTGAAACCTACAGCAATGTAAAGTGGGAAAGCACACATGGACCCCATTTGCAAACCACTTCCCAAAAAGATCCACTCTCTCTTTCCAAGCATTAATCCCAGCTAGACGGGTATGCTGTTATGGTTAAATCGACGTGGCATGCCAGTTTTAATGGGTGGCCCTGTCACCACGACATACGCCCCTGAGATGCAACCAGTGTACGAGGTGCATTCAAGTTCTAAGGCCTCCGATTTTTTTCTCCGGACTGGAAGGAGATAGAAACACGCGCATTGTTTTAAAATGAGGCCGCGTTCATTGTCAATACATCTCAGAGATGGCAGCACCGTACGGCAGATGGAATTTTACCGCCAGCGGCGAGAATGAGAACTGTTTTAAATACTTAAAATGGCGACGTTTTCCTTACTTGAACAGCGTGCAATCATTCGTTTTCTGAATTTGCGTGGTGTGAAACCAATTGAAATTCATCGACAGTTGAAGGAGACATGTGGTGATGGAGTTATGGATGTGTCAAAAGTGCGTTCGTGGGTGCGACAGTTTAATGAAGGCAGAACATAGTGTGACAACAAACCGAAACAACCTCAGGCTCGCACAAGCCGGTCTGACGACATGATGGAGAAAGTGGAGAGAATTGTTTTGGGGATCGCCGAGTGACTGTTGAACAGATCGCGTCCAGAGTTGGCATTTCTGTGGGTTCTGTGCACACAATCCTGCATGACGACCTGAAAATGCGAAAAGTGTCATCCAGGTGGGTGCCACGAATGCTGACGGACGACCACACGGCTGCCCATGTGGCATGTTGCCGAGCAATGTTGACGCGCAACAACAGCACGAATGGGACTTTCTTTTCGTCGGTTGTGACAATGGATGAGACGTGGATGCCAGTTTTCAATCCAGAAACAAAGCGCCAGTCAGCTGAATGGAAGCACACAGATTCACCGCCACCAAAAAAATTTCGGGTAACCGCCAGTGCTGAAAAAATGATGGTGTCCATGTTCTGGGACAGCGAGGGCGTAATCCTTACCCATTGCGTTCCAAAGGGCACTACGGTAACAGGTGCATCCTACGAAAATGTCTTGAAGAACAAATTGATTCCTGCACTGCAACAAAAACATCAGGGAATGGCTGCGCGTGTGCTGTTTCACCGAGACTACGCACCCGCACATCGAGCTAACGTTACGCAACAGTTTCTTCGTGATAACAACTTTGAAGTGATTCCTCATGCTCCCTACTCACCTCACCTGGCTCCTAGTGACTTTTGGCTTTTTCCAACAATGAAAGACTCTCCGTGGCCGCACATTCACCAGCCGTGCTGCTATTGCCTCAGCGATTTTCCAGTGGTCAAAACAGACTCCTAAAGAAGCCTTCGCCGCTGCCATGGAATCAAGGCGTCAGCGTTGTGAAAAATATGTACGTCTGCAGGGTGATTATGTCGAGAAGTAATACCAGTTTCATCGATTTCGGGTGAGTAAATTAGAAAAAAATATCGGAGACCTTAGAACTTGAATGCACCTCGTACTCCAGCTGTCTGCATCTAGTGGAAGCCATGGAATAGTGCGAACGTGTTGCAAATGTCTGCGAGTCGTGTAACTGAGGCGCAACGTGAGGACCAGCCCAGTATTCACCTAGTGAGATGTGGAAAACCGCCTAAAAACCATATCCAGGCTGGCCGGCATTGGGCCTCGTCGTTAGTCTGCCGGGCAGATTCTATCCGGGGCCAGCGCGCCTACCCGAGTCCAGGAAGCAGCACGTTAGTGCTCTCGGCTACCCTGGCGGGTAACCCAAAAAGCTCCACTACAGTAATTTTAATCATAAGGTACACCATCCTTGTCACCTGAAGAAATTACTTTTCGAGGTTATAATCTACGTCTAAGATTTCCAGTAAAGATTTTGTCTACTTATGGTTTCTAATAAACCCGCAGTTTCAGTCCATAGATTCCCAGTTTCTCCACATTACGACATTTTTCATCGTCAGGAGGCCATAAACTACTCCTATGAGTGAACATTTCAGTTTCCCACAGTCCATGCTTCCTATCGTATTGGCCATTATGACCGAAAAAAACAAACTGATTTGAATTTCACCGATTGTCGTCCGAAATCCGTACGTTCGGGCCATGAGATCGGCTATATTGTGACCGCGCGCGTAGTGGCGTACTGATTTAAAAAGATCAGCCGTCTTCTGACGATGTCAATCGTCGGCGGAATCCACAGATATTGGCGCTGCTGTGATAGCAGGCTTACGATGTTACGTCATTCAGATGCGCTGCGGAATCGTTCTCTTTACTGACAAGGGAACCTCCCCATCGCACCCCCCTCAGATTTAGTTACAAGTTGGCACAGTGTATCCACCTTGAAAAACTGAACACAGATCAATCGAGAAAACAGGAAGAAGTTGTGTGGAACTATGAAAAAATAAGCATAATATACAAACTGATTAGTCCATGCGCAAGATACGCAATAACAATAAAGTAGTAAGGTTAGAAGTGCCGTGGTCTTGTGGTTAGCGTGAGCAGCTGCGGAACGAGAGGTCCCTAGTTCAAGCCTTCCATCGGATGAAACATTTTAACTTTTTTTCAGTTTATGTGACAAACGCTTACGTTTTATCACTTTTTTGGGAGTGATTATCACATTCACAAGAAAACCTAAATCGGGCAAGGTAGAAGAATCTTTTTACCCATTCGCCAAGTGTACAAGTTAGGTGGGTCGACAACATATTCCTATCACATGACGCACATGCCGTCACCAGTGTCGTATAGAATATATCAGACGTGTTTTCCTGTGGAGGAATCGGTTGACCTATGACCTTGCGATCAAATGTTTTCGGTTCCCATTGGAGAGGCACGTCCTTTCGTCTACTAATCGCACGGTTTTGCGGTGCGGTCGCAAAACACAGACACTAAACTTATTACAGTGAACAGAGATGTCAATGAACGAACGGACAGATCAGAACTTTGCAAAAATAGAGAAAGTAAACTTTTCACCCGATGGAAGATTTGAACCGAGAACCTCAGATTCCGCAGCTGCTCACGCTAACCACGGGACCACGGCGCTCTTGACCTCACAATAACCTTGATGTTGCCTTTGTTGCACATGGACTACTCAGTTTGAATATTTTGCTTATTTTTTCATAGTTCCACACAACTTCTTCCTGTTTTCTCGATTGATCTGTGTTTAGTTTTTCAAGGCCTAACCACTGTGCCAACTTATAACTAAATCTGAGGGAGGTGCGATGGGGAGGTTCCCTTGTTAGCAGGCGCAAGACCTGATGGACTGCCGATTTATACAGCATAGAGTTGATGCGCTGGTCTTTTAACTAATCTTCTTAAAACTAATTTTTATTCGCAACCTCACAGTCAGCCTGAATGTATGTACTGAGTGCACGATCGCACCCGCACGTTTTTTCATTGATTGTTGAATGTTATATACTTATTATTGATCTTCTTATTATGTTTATTATTACTACTACTAGTTTATCGTTATTATTAGCACCATTTCTTCCACACGCGTGATGCAATTGTTTCGTTATTTTTCTGTTCTGATCGTATATTCTGTGAAACTACGAATGCACTCTATATTTTTACTGCTTTTAAAGAAACGAAGCGAAAGCAGACTGCGAAGAGAACTTTGCTGTAAACTCCAAACTGCCCTTTTACGTGACATAAACGTTTTGTCTCATGTAACACTTTCTCGCATAATACAGTAAAAATTGTTATGATTGGGGTTTGAACCCAGGACGACGATCCAACGCTCTATCAACTTCTCCACGGAAGATATTTAATAATTACTGACAGTGTTTTTCCTGTGCTCCGTACTTCTCGTGTTACTTTTAACTAACTTTACGTCCATTCTTCTGGACGACAGCACATAGTACAAACTACATCGGAGATTTGCTTCATACTCTATCGACATCATCGTTTGGTACCTAGGTGAGTGTCTGGCATCTGGAGGTTTGGACATTTGCGCCGCGCCTCTTTGGCCGTAAACCAAATACCCCCGCGTCCGGCGAAGCAATAAGGAAGTTTGCGGAGCTATTGACGGGTCGATAAGAGCCCACTATTGTTCAGTGAGGTCGTGGAGTTCTCCAGCATCTCAGCAACAGGGAATTCCCGCAGTGAGGATTCCGAGAATCATCTCGTAAGGTGTGGGAGACAAGGAAAAAGGAAGGTACCATTGTGCTGCAGCTGCTAGATGTGATTGGCAGAAAAGCTCTGCCGACATCTTCCTGCAGTCAGCACGCTCCAAAGTGCTAAATGCTTGTTGTCGCGCGACGAATCATTGGAAAAATTTGTCTCACGTTAGGCGATCGACAGGCGAAAGACCAAACAAAAGACTAGACACAAGCTCAAGATGAAGCAGGATCTGCTGCGATAGTTTCCTCCACAGTGTACCATATGCCTTAGATCCAGGGACTATAGTTTTATTCTGGTACTTGGATCTGTTGCATCATCTTGTGGTATTTATTTTTACAAACAACTTTCTGTTGAGGGCAACTACAGCTCAGAACACTCAATAACCAGTGAAATTACCATACAAATTATAAAAATTAAAAAGTAAAAAATGATGAGGTGTTTGCAAACGCCGCATACCTCTATGAAGGTGCTCTATTCGCAACTAGTTTCATGTCACTATAGACGCAGGTTTATGATGGTTACATTTTGATATTTTAGATGGACAATTACGGAGCCCTAGCTTTCGGGAAGTTGTCCACGTTAAGAGTCAAAGCGCGCTGGTGGGTTGCAGTAATAAAATTGAGCACACCCGAAACATGCTTACCACAATATCCTATACGGTGTTATTCGGCCCACCCCATTTAGCAGTCATGCTTTGTACATTTTATTATGACAACCCACCAATGTTGTTTGACTCCTAACGTGGACAACATCCTAAAAGCTGGGTCTCCGTAATTGTCCATCTACAGTAACCACTATGAAACTGAAGATGGGTCTGAACTAAGTGCAAATGGTAGTAGCGAATAAAGAACCTTCATAGATCTATGCGGCGTTCTCAAATACATCATCATTTTTCACTTTTCAATTTTTACGGTAATCTGTATGTCTATTGAGTGATGTTATTCTATCTGTTCTTCCTGGTCAGCTCCTTGAGCGAGTCTTGGTTTTCTCTGATCCGTGTTTAGTGCTGCTAACAAGGGAACCTCCCCATCGCAGCCCCCTCAGATTTAGTTACAAGTTGGCACAGTGGATAGGCCTTGTAAAACTGAACACAGATCAATCGAGAAAACAGGAAGAAGTTGTGTGGAACTATGAAAAAATAAGCAAAACATACAAACTGAGTAGTCCATGCGCAAGATAGGCAATAACAATAAAGTACTAATGTTAGGAGTGCCGTGGTCTTGTGGTTAGCGTGAGCAGCTGTGGAACGAGAGGTCCCTGGTTCAAGCCTTCCATCGGATGAAACATTTTAACTTTTTTTCAGTTTATGTGACAAACGCTTACGTTTTATCACTTTTTTGGGAGTGATTATCACATCCACAAGAAAACCTAAATCGGGCAAGGTAGAAGAATCTTTTTACCCATTCACCAAGTGTACAAGTTAGGTGGGTCGACAACATATTCCTGTCATGTGACGCACATGCCGTCACCAGTGTCGTATAGAATATATCAGACTTGTTTTCCTGTGGAGGAATCGGTTGACCTATGACCTTGCGATCAAATGTTTTCGGTTCCCATTGGAGAGG
The DNA here is from genome assembly GCF_021461385.2 of Schistocerca piceifrons. Taxonomy (NCBI): domain Eukaryota; kingdom Metazoa; phylum Arthropoda; class Insecta; order Orthoptera; family Acrididae; genus Schistocerca; species Schistocerca piceifrons. Next base: position 35,932,765 of record NC_060147.1, on the reverse strand, counting down.
CACGTCCTTTCGTCTACTAATCGCACGGTTTTGCGGTGCGGTCGCAAAACACAGACACTAAACTTATTACAGTGAACAGAGATGTCAATGAACGAACGGACAGATCAGAACTTTGCAAAAATAGAGAAAGTAAACTTTTCACCCGAGGGAAGACTTGAACCGAGAACTTCAGATTCCGCAGCTGCTCACGCTAACCACGGGACCACGGCGCTCCTGAGTTCTCACTTTCTTTGATGTTGCCTATCTTGCACATGGACTACTCAGTTTGTATATTTTGCTTATTTTTTCATAGTTCCACACAACTTCTTCCTGTTTTCTCGATTGATCTGTGTTTAGTTTTTCAAGGCCTATCCAGTGTGCCAACTTATAACTAAATCTGGGGGGGGGGGGGGGGGGGGTGTGCGACGGGGAGGTTCCCTTGTAAGAATTGCACGGGATGACCATAGAAACTATACTACGTACAGCGATGTAAATGTGTTCCAAGTAGAATCGATTGGAAGAAAGCGCAGTGAAATAAAATGATCGTTTGGCGTCAATGGCGGGGCAGGTCCGGCCGCCTTGGTGCAGGTCTTATTACATTCGACGCCACATTGGGCGACCTGCACGCCGGATGGGGATGAAATGATGAAGACAACACAACACTCAGTTCCTCAGCGGAGAAGATTTCCGACCTAGCTGGGAATCTAATCTGGGCCCGTAGGACGGCAATCCGTCACGATGACCACTCAGCTATCGGGGCGGACTGAAGAAAGCGCAGAAAACTCCTCTATAGAACAAGCGTGAAGGAACGCCGGACCAATGCCCTTTCCTGCAGAGGTCTTCATCATGTTCCCAGTTGGAACATTTCCTTTAGAGGAAAAGCTTCTTTGCACAAATAACGACGGTTTCAGAAAGCATCGCTCGTGCGAAACTTCGAACTGTGTACGAAGCGCAACAGTCAGATTCCGCACTCCTAGATTTCCGGAAAGTGTTTGACATGGTGCCCCTCTACAAACTTTTAACGAAGCTACGGGCGTACTGAACAGGTTCCCAATATGTGAGTGCCTCGAAGACTTCGTAAGTCCTAACCTTGTAAGTTGTCCACCACGGCAAGTGTTCATTCTCTCTATATGTAAATGATCTGGAGGACAGTATGGGTAGCAATCTGTGACAGTTTGCTGATGATGCTATGGTGTATGGGAAGGTGTTGTCGTTGAGCGACTGTAGGAGGGTACAAGATGACTTAGACAAAATTTCTAGTTGGTATGATGGATGGCAGCTACACTGAAGAGCCAAGGAAACTGGCACACCTGCTTCATATAGTGTAGGGCCCCCGCGAGCACACTGAAGTGCCGCAACACGACGTGGCATGGACTCGACAAATGCCTGAAGTAGTGCTGGAGCGAACTGACACCATGAACCATGCAGGGCTGTCCATAAATCCATTACGAGGGGGTGGCGATCTCTTCTGAACAGCACGATGCAAGGTATCCCAGATATGCTCAATAGTGTTCATGTCTGGGGAGAATGGAAGTGTTCAAACTCAGAAGAGTGTTCCTGGAGCCACTCTGCAGTATTTCTGGAAGTGCGAGGTGTCGCATTGTCCTGCTGGAATTGCCCAAGTCCGTCGGATCGCACAATGGACACGAATGGATGCAGGTGATCAGACTCGATGCTTACGTTCGTGCCACCTGTCAGAGTCGTATCTAGACGCATCAGGGGTCTCATATCACTCCAACTGCACACGCCCTACACCATTACAGAGCCTCCACCAGTTTCAACAGTCTCCTGCTGAGATCATGGATCCATGAGGTTGTCTCCCTACCCGTTCACGTCCATCCGTTCGATACAATTTGTAACGAGATTCTTTTGACTAGGCAACATGTTTTTAGTCATCAACAGTATGTCGGTGTCGATGGGCCCAGGTGAGGCCTAAAGCTTTGTGTCGTGCAGTCATCAAGGGTAAAGTAGTAGGCCTTCGGCTCCGAAAACCGATATCCATGATGTTTCGTTGAATGGTTCGCACTCTGACACTTGTTGAAGGCCCAGCATTGAAATCTGCAGCAGTTTGCAAAAAGGCTGCACTTCTGTCACGTTGAACGATTCTCTTCAGCCGTCGTTGTTCCTGTTCTTACAAGATCTTTTTCCAGCCGCAGCGATGCCGGAGATTTGATGTTTTACCGGATTCCTGATTATCACGGTACACTCGTGAAATGGTCATATGGGAAAATCCCCACTTCATCGACACATCGGAGATGCTGTGTCCCATGACTCGTGCGCCGACTATAACACCACGTTCAAACTCACTTAAGTCTTGATAAGCCGCCACTGTAGCAGAAGTAAGCGATGTAACAACTGCGCCAGACACTTGTTGTGTTATACAGGCGTTACCGACCGCAGGACCGTATTCTGCCTGTATATGTATCCCTATATTTTAATACGCATCTCTATACCAATTTCTTTGGTGCTTCAGTGTACCTCTAAATATAGAAAAATGTGTGCTAATGCAGATGACTAGGAAAAACAAACCCATAATGCTCGATTTCAGGACTGGTAGTCTGCTGCTAGACACAGTCACGCAGTTCGCAGATCCAGACGTGACGAGTTTGCTATTCGATTAGCCTATGAGTACTTTCACATCTCCGGGATAATAACAGTCACAGTGCCCGGATCTAAGGTCGTTGAAGCCACATATTGTTGTGCAGTACATGCGGGATAGCCTGAAAGTGAATGTACGGTGTGTTGGACCGTTCTTTTTCACGGAGCTACCTTCACCGCAACAACTTACCCGGACGTGTTAGAACTTTACGTTTCACTACAGTTACAAAAATTTCTACCATGGATAGTTTTGCAACAAGATGCTGCAAGTTCATCTTGTGGATTCTTTGTCTGCCGTTTCCTGGATGAAACGATCCCGGGGAGATGAATCTATAGAGATGCTCCAACATGTTCATGTTCACCAGACACAACCCCTCTTCACTATTTAAGCTTGTCTGACGACCTGTCCTCACAGCTTCAATTCCGCCAGTACCTCCTCTCCTACATTCCAAACTTCACAGAAGCTCTCCTGCGAACCTTGAAGAAGTACCACTCCTGGAAGAAAGGATACTGCGAAGACATGGCTTAGATACAGCCTGGAGGTTGAAACTTCCTGGAAGATTAAAACCGTGTGCCGGGCCGAGACTCGAACTCGGGACCTCTGCATTTCGCGGGCAAGTGCTCTACCAACTGCGCTACCCAAGCACGACTCACGCACCGTCCTCACAGGTTTACTTCTGCCAGTACCTCGTCTCCTACCTTCCAAAGTTTACAAACTCTCCTGGAAGATGAACACTGTGTGCCCCACCGAGACTCGAACTCGGGACCTTTACCTTTGGCGGGTAAGTGCTCTACCGACTGAGCTACCCAAGCACGACTCACACCCGTCCTCGCAGTTTCAATTCTGCCAGTACCTTGTGCTTTTTTGCGGAGGGCAAAGGTCCCGATTTCAAGTCTCGGGGCGGCACACATTTAATCTGCCACGAAGTTTCATATCAGCGCACCCTCCGCCGCAGAGTGCAAATTTCACTGTGGAAACATCCCCCAGGCTGTGGCTAAGGCATATCACCACAATCCCCTCTCTTTAAGGAGTGCTAGTTGTGCATGATTCGCAGGAGAAGTTCTGTGAAGTAGGAGAGGAGGTACTGGCGAAATTGAAGCTGTAAGGACGTGTCGTGAGGCAAGCTTAAAGTGTTTCCTATAAAAAAAAACGGAATTACTCTTCAGCACGACCTCGTATAATTTAAGTTTCGTCATTTAGAAAATGAAAATGTGCACAGAAAATTATTTTTTTTCTAAACTTTAGTAACGCGTTAATCCTGGATATGGTAAGCAGGGGCGGGGGAACATTGGGAGGGGGTGGAAAGCAGGTTGGGGAGGGGTTGCTGGCTAATATCGGATAGCAGTCTAGGATGGTGATCTCAGAACCATTGGGAACCACTGCTGCAGTGTAAACGTTTGTTCCGTGATAAAAGCGGATGGCAGTGAACACAGGCTAAGATGTGCGAATGGTCCTTCTTCTTCCACTCGCTGCAGCACAGACATGTCCATACGCTCTTGCAACTTATCTCTGTATGGAGACAGTGGAGACGAGTATAGAGTGTGCCAGGTGGAGCAGTGGGCAGCCCAGGTGCTCCACTAGCTGGAGAGAAACGTAGTAATGGACAGACAGACAGAGAGGCGGGCGGGGTACTCACCGGACTTGACGGAGCAGTGGATGTGCGCGCGCGACTCGTAGTAGACCCAGTCGAAGCCCGCCTCGACGGCGAGCCGCGCCAGCATGCCGTACTTGGCGCGGTCGCGGTCGCTCGTCGTGACGTCGACGGCGCGGCCCTCGTAGTGCAGCGAATCTGCCGAGTGGTGGCCCTCCTCGTCCCAGCCCTCGGTGACGCGCAGCCGCACGCCCGGCCACTGGTTCATCACCGAGATGGCCAGCGTGTTCAGCCGCTCCTTGCACCGCTGCAACACGCAGCACACCACTCGCCGTCACTGCCGGCTCCAGAACCTCTACATCTACACTACTGGCCATTAACATTGCTACACCAACAAGAAATGCATATGATAAACAGGTATTCATTGGACAAATATATTATACTAGAACTGACATGTCATTACATTTTCACGCAATTTGGGAGGATAAATCCTGAGAAATCAGTACCCAGAACAACCACCTCTGGCCGTAATAACGGCCTTGATATGCCTGGGCATTGAGTCAAACAGAGCTTGGATGGCGTGTACAGGTACAGCAGCCCATGCAGCTTCAACACGATACCACACTTCATCAAGAGTAGTGCCTGGTGTACTGTGACGAGCCAGTTGCTCGGCCACCATTGGCCAGACGTTTTCAATTCGTGACAGATCTGGAGAATGTGCTGGCCAGAGCAGCAGTCGAACATTTTCTGTATCCAGAAAGGCCCGTACAGGACCAAAACATGCGGTCGTGCGTTATCCTGCTGAAGTGTAGGGTTTCGCAGGGATCGAATGAAGAGTAGAGCCACAGGTCGTAACACATCTGAAATGTGGTCCACTGTTCAAAGTGCCGTCAATGCGAACAAGAGGTGATCGTGTTTTGTAACCAATGCCACTCCACACCATCACGCTGGGTGATACGCCAGTAAGGTGATCACCAATACACGCTTCCAATGTGCGTTCACCGCGATGTCGCCAAACACGGATGCGATCATCACGATGCTGTAAACAGAACCTGGATTCATCCGAAAAAGTGACGTTTTGCCATTCGTGCACGCAGGTTCGTCGTCGAGTACACCATCGCAGGCGCTCCTGTCTGTGATGCAGCGTCAACGGTAACCGCAGCCACGGTCTCCGAGCTGATAGTCCACGCTGCTTCAAACGTCGTCGAACTGTTCGTGCAGATGGTTGTTGTCTTGCAAACGTCCCCATCTGTTGACTCAGGGATCGAGACGTGGCTGCACGATCCGTTACAGCCGTGCGGATAAGATTGCCTGTCATCTCGACTGCTAGTGATACGAAGCCGTTGTGATCCAGCACGGCGTTCCGTATTACCCTCCTGAACCCACCGATTCCATATTCTGCTAAACGTCATTGGATCTCGACCAACGCGATCAGCAATGTCGCGATACGATAAACCGCAATCGCGATAGGCTACAATCCGACCTTTATCAAAGTCGGAAACGGGATGGTACGCATTTCTCCTCCTTACACGAGGCATCACAACAACGTTTCACCAGGCACTGCCGGTCAACTGCTGCTTGTGTACGAGAAATCGGTTGGAAACTTTCCTCGTGTCAGCACGTTGTAGGTGTCGCCACCGGCGCCAACGTTGTGTGAATGCTCCGTAAAGGTATCATTTCCATATCACAGCATCTTCTTCCTGTCGGTTAAATTTCACGTCTGTAGCACGACATGTTCGTGGTGTAGCAATTTTAATGGCAAGTAGTGTATAAACATCACAAGCCAGGACACAGAGAACAGCACTAACCACAAACCTGTGTTCTCTTTTTGAAAACAAATTATTTTCGGTTTATTCAACAATGCCGAAATTTCGAGACAGATTGCTGGAATCGAACTCACGACCTTTGCCTTATGCGTGCATGTGCTCTACCAGGAGCTACCCTAATACTACTCAGGACTCATCTTCGCAGTTTTATTTCCTACCTAGCATGCCACTGGTAGAAACACACTGTAAAGAGCCAAAGAAAGTGGTACACCTGCCTAATATCGTGTAGGGACCCCGTGAGGACGCACTAGTGCCACAACATGACGTGCCATGGACTCGACTAGTTCTCAAATAGTGCTGGAGGGAACTGACACCACGAACCCTGCAGGGCTGTTCAGAAATGCGAAACAGTACGAGGGGGTGGAGATCTCTTTTGAACAGCACGTTGCAAGGCAAGATATCTACATCTACATCTACATCTATACTCCGCGAGCCACCTTACGGTGTGTGACGGAGGGTACTTATTGTACCACTATCTGATCCCCCCTTCCCTGTTCCATTCACGAATTGTGCGTGGGAAGAACGACTGCTTGTAAGTCTCCGTATTTGCTCTAATTTCTCGGATCTTTTCGTTGTGATCATTACGCGAGATATATGTGGGCGGTAGTAATATGTTGCCCATCTCTTCCCGGAATGTGCTCTCTCGTAATTTCGATAATAAACCTCTCCGTATTGCGTAACGCCTTTCTTGAAGTGTCCGCCACTGGAGCTTGTTCAGCATCTCCGTAACGCTCTCGCGCTGACTAAATGTCCCCATGACGAATCGCGCTGCTTTTCGCTGGATCATGTCTATCTCTTCTATTAATCCAACCTTGTAAGGGTCCCATACTGATGAGCAATACTCAAGAATCGGACGAACAAGCGTTTTGTAAGCTACTTCTTTCGTCGATGAGTCACATTTTCTTAGAATTCTTCCTGTGAATCTCAACCTGGCGCCTGCTTTTCCCACTATTTGTTTTATGTGATCATTCCACTTCAGATCGCTCCGGATAGTAACTCCTAAGTATTTTACGGTCGTTACCGCTTCCAATGATTTACCACCTATGGCATAATCGTACTGGAATGGATTTCTGCCCCTATGTATGCGCATTATATTACATTTATCTACGTTTAGGGAAAGCTGCCAGCTGTCGCACCATGCATTAATCCTCTGCAGGTCCTCCTGGAGTACGTACGAGTCTTCTGATGTTGCTACTTTCTTGTAGACAACCGTGTCATCTGCAAATATCCTCACGGAGCTACCGATGTTGTCAACTAAGTCATTTATGTATATTGTAAACAATAAAGGTCCTATCACGCTTCCCTGCGATACTCCCGAAATTACCTCTACATCTGCAGATTTTGAACCGTTAAGAATGACATGTTGTGTTCTTTCTTCTAGGAAATCCTGAATCCAATCACAAACCTGGTCCGATATTCCGTAAGCTCGTATTTTTTTCACTAAACGTAAGTGCGGAACCGTATCAAATGCCTTCCTGAAGTTCAGGAATACGGCATCAATCCGCTCGCCAGTGTCTACGGCACTGTGAATTTCTTGGGCAAATAGGGCGAGCTGAGTTTCACATGATCTCTGTTTGCGGAATCCATGTTGGTTATGATGAAGGAGATTTGTATTATCTAAGAACGTCATAATACGAGAACACAAAACATGTTCCATTATTCTACAACAGATTGACGTAAGCGAAATAGGCCTATAATTATTCGCATCTGATTTATGACCCTTCTTGAAAATGGGAACGACCTGCGCTTTCTTCCAGTCGCTAGGTACTTTACGTTCTTCCAGCGATCTACGATAAATTGCTGATAGAAAGGGGGCAAGTTCTTTAGCATAATCACTGTAAAATCTTAAGGGTATCTCGTCCGGTCCGGATGCTTTTCCGCTACTAAGTGATAGCAGTTGTTTTTCAATTCCGATATCGTTTATTTCAATATTTTCCATTTTGGCGTCCGTGCGACGGCTGAAGTCAGGGACCGTGTTACGATTTTCCGCAGTGAAACAGTTTCGGAACACTGAATTCAGTATTTCTGCCTTTCTTCGGTCGTCCTCTGTTTCGGTGCCATCGTGGTCAACGAGTGACTGAATAGGGGATTTAGATCCGCTTACCGATTTTACATATGACCAAAACTTTTTAGGGTTCTTGTTTAGATTGTTTGCCAATGTTTTATGTTCGAATTCGTTGAATGCTTCTCTCATTGCTCTCTTTACGCTCTTTTTCGCTTCGTTCAGCTTTTCCTTATCAGCTATGATTCGACTACTCTTAAAATTATGATGAAGCTTTCTTTGTTTCCGTAGTACCTTTCGTACATGATTGTTATACCACGGTGGATCTTTCCCCTCGCTTTGGACCTTAGTCGGTACGAACTTATCTAAGGCGTACTGGACGATGTTTCTGAATTTTTTCCATTTTTGTTCCACATCCTCTTCCTCAGAAATGAACGTTTGATGGTGGTCACTCAGATATTCTGCGATTTGTGCCCTATCACTCTTGTTAAGCAAATATATTTTCCTTCCTTTCTTGGCATTTCTTATTACACTTGTAGTCATTGATGCAACCACTGACTTATGATCACTGATACCCTCTTCTACATTCACGGAGTCGAAAAGTTCCGGTCTATTTGTTGCTATGAGGTCTAAAACGTTAGCTTCACGAGTTGGTTCTCTAACTATCTGCTCGAAGTAATTCTCGGACAAGGCAGTCAGGATAATGTCACAAGAGTCTCTGTCCCTGGCTCCAGTTCTGATTGTGTGACTATCCCATTCTATACCTGGTAGATTGAAGTCTCCCCCTATTACAATAGTATGATCACGAAACTTCTTCACGACGTTCTGCAGGTTCTCTCTGAGGCGCTCAACTACTACGGTTGCTGATGCAGGTGGTCTATAGAAGCATCCGACTATCATATCTGACCCACCTTTGATACTTAACTTAACCCAGATTATTTCACATTCGCATTCGCTAATAACTTCACTGGATATTATTGAATTCTTTACTGCTATAAATACTCCTCCACCATTGGCGTTTATCCTATCCTTGCGGTATATATTCCATTCTGTGTCTAGGATTTCGTTACTGTTCACTTCCGGTTTTAACCAACTTTCCGTTCCTAATACTATATGCGCACTATTTCCTTCAATAAGAGATACTAATTCAGGAACCTTGCCCTGGATACTCCTGCAGTTTACCAATATTACGTTAACTTTTCCTGTTTTTGGTCTCTGAGGACGGACGTTCTTTATCAACGATGATAATGTCCTCTCTGGTAAGCCGTCAGGTATTTTATCGTTTCGCCCAAGGGGGGGTCCCTCTAACCTAAAAAACCCCCGTGTGCACGCCACACGTACTCAGCTACCCTAGTAGCTGCTTCCGGTGTGTAGTGCACGCCTGACCTGTCTAGGGGGGCCCTACAGTTCTCCACCCAATAACGGAGGTCGATGAATTTGCAACCATTATAGTCGCAGAGTCGTCTGAGCCTCTGGTTTAGACCCTCCACACGGCTCCAAACCAGAGGACCGCGATCGACTCTGGGCACTATGCTGCAGATATTAAGCTCAGCTTGCACTCCGCGTGCGATGCTGGTTGTCTTCACCAAATCAGCCAGCCGCCGGAAGGAACCAAGGATGGCCTCAGAACCCAAGCGGCAGGCGTCATTCGTTCCGACATGTGCTACTATCTGCAGCCGGTCACACCCAGTGCGTTCAATAGCTGCCGGAAGGGCCTCCTCCACATTACGGACGAGACCCCCCGGCAAGCACACCGAGTGCTCAATAATGTTCATGTTTGGGAGTTTGGTGCTCAGCGTAAGTATTTAAACTCTTCCTGGAGCCACATGTGTGGCGCATCGCGTTGGGCCGGCCGCTGTAAGGGAGTGATTCTACGCGCTTCAGTCCGGAGCCGCGCGACTGCTACGGTCGCAGGTTCGAATCCTGCCTCGGGCATGGATGTTTGTGATGTCCTTAGGTTAGTTAGGTTTAAGTAGTTCTAAGTTCTAGGGGACTGCTGACCTCAGATGTTAAGTCCCATAGTGCTCAGAGCCATTAGAACCATTTTGTTGTAGGGGACTGATGACCTCAGATATTAAGTCCCATAGTGCTCACAAGGGAACCTCCCCATGGCACCCTCCTCAAATTTTATAAGTTGGCACAGTGGATAGGCCTTGAAAAACTGAACACAGATCAAACGAGATAACAGGAAGAAGTTGTGTGGAACTATGAAAAAAATTAGTAAAATATACATACTGAGTAGTCCATGCGCAAGATAGGCAACATCGAGGAGAATGTGAACTCAGGAGCGCCGTGGTCCCGTGGTTAGCGAGAGCAGCTACGGAACGAAAGGTTCAAGTCTTCCCTCGAGTGAAAAGTTTAACCTTTTTATTTTCAGTTTCTGTGACAAACTCTTATGTTTTCATCACTTTTTTGGGTGTGATTATCACAACCGCAAGAAAACCTAAATCGGGCAAGGCAGAAGAATCTTTTTACCCATTCGCCAAGTGTACAAGTTAGATGGGTCGACAACATATTCCTGTCATGTGACGCACATGCCGTCGTACAGAATATATCAGATGTGTTTTCCTTTGGAGGAATCGGTTGACCAATGACCTTGCGATCAAATGTTTTCGGTTCCCATTGGAGAGGCACGTCCTTTCGTCTACTAATCGCACGGTTTTGCGGTGCGGTCGCAAAACACAGACACTAAACTTATTACAGTGAACAGAGACGTCAATGAACGAACGGACAGATCGTAACTTTGCGAAAATAAAGATGCGATAATAAAGAAAGTAAAATTTTCAGCCGAAGGAAGATTTGAACCAAGGACCTCTCGTTCCCCAGCTACTCACGCTAACCACGGGACCACGGCGCTCCTGAGTTCACATTGTCCTTGATGTTGCCTATCTTCCGCATGGACTACTCAGTTTGTATATTTTACTACTTTTTTTCATAGTTGCACACAACTTCTTCCTGCTTTCTCGATTGATCTGTGTTCAGTTTTTCAAGGCCTACCCACTGTGCCAACTTATAACTAAATCTGAGGGGGGTGCGATGGGGAGGTTCCCTTGTCAGAGCCATTTGAGCCATTTGGTTCTCCGTAATTGTCCATCTACAATATGGAAATGTAACCATCATAAACCTGCGTCTATAGTGACGTGAAACTGGTAGTTGCGAATAAAGCACCTTCATAGAGGTATGCGGCGTTTGCAAACATCCCATCATTCTTTACTTTTTTAATTTTTATAATTTTCGTGGTAATTTCACAGGTTTTTGAGTGTTGAGTGTTGTTATTGTTCGGAAATCTAGGAAGACGATATCTACCTGTTCATCCGCATGTACTGTTAACAGCGTGTCGTGTGCGAATACAACAAGCTGTATGGTTCTTCATGGATGCGTACTGATGCTCCAAAGCAGAGAGCAAAGTCTCGTGGTATACACAGAGTGAGAAAGGGAGGGGGAGAGGGAGAGGTGTCGCGTTCCGCTGGGTCACGGTGTCTGGGCTCGCTGCCAGCTACGTAACTGCACTGTTGTGTAACACCGGCTGTTTAGCGTCCCCCACCGGCCTTATCTGACATCACCGCCGTGTCGCCGACACAACAGGTGAATGCCACGGCCGTTCATAACGACGGCTCGCGTCCGTCTGTTGCACACTGTCTAACAGTCGCAATCAGGCGGCAGTTTCTACCTCTTCATACACACGCTGCGAGCCACTTAGAAGTGCGTGGGGGAGGGTACTTAGCATCGCACTACAACTGAGGGATTCCTCCTTTACCAGTTGCCTATGGCTGCTTAAATGCGTATTTGAGCTCTGTAACTAGCCCCATTCTGTCTTCACGATCCGTATCGCAGCGATACTAACGGGGTTGTAGAATGTAACCAGACCAGGAACACCATCCCAACCCGCAATTCTTTAATGTATCGAACTCGCACTTATAAATCAGTTATAAAGGCCTATCCAAAAGTTTCCAATTGAGGGAGTTGCTACAGCGTATATGCAGCTTAAAGTGACTCAGATTCGGGTACATAAGCACCGAATTGAAGGGAAGCACTGAGAGTATTTTAGGAAAGTGCGATTCATCTAAAAAGGAGACAGCTGGCCGGGATGGCCGAGCGGTTCTAGGCGCTACAGTCTTGAACCGCACGACCGCTATGGTCGCAAGTTCGAATCCTGCCTCGGGCATGGATGTGTGTGATGTCCTTAGATTGGTTATGTTTAAGTAGTCCTAAGTTCTAGGGGACTGATGACCTCAGAAGTTAAGTTCCATTGTGCTCAGAGCCATTTTTTTTATTTTTTAAGGAGATAGCATATAGGACGCTGCTGCGAGCTGTTCTCGAGTGCTGCTGGACTGTTTGGGATCCGTACAGTGTCCTATTAAAGAAAGACATCGAAGCAATTCAGGGGCGGGCTGCTAGATTTGTTACCAGTATGTTCGAACATTGACTGGAATACTCTGTTTCAAATTCTAAAGGTGGCAGGGGTAAAATACAGGGAGCAGAAGGCTATTTACAATTTTTACAGAAACCAGATGGCAGTTATAAGAGTCGAGGGCCATGAAAGGGAAGCAGTGGTTGAGAAAGGAGTGAGACAGTGTTTTAGCCTCTCCCCGATGTTATTCAATCTGTATATTGAGCAAGCAGTAAAGGAAACAAAAGAAAAATTTGGAGTAGGTATTAAAATTCATGGAGAAGAAATAAAAACGTTGAGGTTCGCCGATGGCATTGTAATTCTGTCAGAGACAGCAAAGGACTTGGAAGGGCAGTTGAACGGAATGGACTGTGTCTTGAAAGAAGGGTATAAGATGAACATCAACAAAAGCAAAACGAGGATAATGGAATGTAGTCGCATTAAGTCGGGCGATGCTGAGGGAATTAGATTAGGAAATGAGACACTTAAAGTAGTAAAGGAGTTTTGCTATTTGGGGAGCAAAATAACTGATGATGGTCGAAGTAGAGAGGATATAAAATGTAGACTGGCAATGGCAAGGAAAGCGTTTCTGAAGAAGAGAAATTTGTTAACATCGAGTACTGATTTAAGTGTCAGGAAGTCATTTCTGAAAGTATTTGTATGGAGTATAGCCATGTATGGAAGTGAAACATGGACGATAAATAGTTTGGACAAGAAGAGAATATAAGCTTTCGAAATGTGGTGCTACAGAAGAATGCTGAAGATTAGATGGGTAGATCACATAACTAATGAGGAGGTATAGAATAGAATTGGGGAGAAGAGGAGTTCGTGGCACAACTTGGCAAGAAGAAGGGACCGGTTGGTAGGACATGTTCTGAGACATCGAGGAATCACCAATTTAGTATTGGAGGGCAGCGTGGAGGGTAAAAATAGTAGAGGGAGACCAAGAGATGAATACACTAAGCAGATTCAGAAGGATGTAGGTTGCAGTAAGTACTGGGAGATGAAGCAGCTTGCACGGGATAGAGTAGCATGGAGAGCTGCATCAAACCAGTCTCAGGACTGAAGAGAACAACAACAACAACAACAACAACATTTTCGAACAACACATGAGTGTTACGGAGATGCGTCGGGAATTCGAAGGGGAATCCCTGGAGGAAAGTCGACGTTCTTTTCGAGAAACACTATTGAGAAAATTTAGAGAACCGTCATTTGTTTCTGACTGGCGAACGACTATAATGCCGCCAACATACACTGCACGTAAGGACCACAAAGATAAGATACGGAAAATTAGGGCTCATTCGAAGGCATACAACGGTCTTATTCCCTCGCTCTACTTGAGAGTGAAACAGAAAAGGAAACAATCAGTATGAAGATGGTATTTGTTCTTTCGGACATGTCCGAAAGAACAGATAGCATCTTCATATAGTTGGGGCTAACCGGCCATTGACGCTCTTCTTCTGTGCTGGATGCACACGCATTGCCCGAACTCTTACGGGACTCGGTAAGATTGTCTACCGCGAGGAATGAGTGTAATGGGCAGGGGCACTACGAATGTAGTGTGTGGACACTAAGTTGGGAATGTGGGTCTCACGGGGAGCGTGCAAGGGATAAATCCCTGCAGTCGCACTATCCTCTGTGCCCTCGGAGGGCCGGCTGGGGATGTTAAGCCCCATAGTGCTCAGAGCCATTTGAACCATTTTTGAGGATGATCTTGCCTCAGGGGAGGATATTTCGGCTTTGTGACACCTTTCCCAATGAATACGTTCATACATGTGGGCCAGAATGGGCGCAACGTCTTACTGATAAATGGGCTCATGCTGCCATGTTTATTTTGTAAATTCGTCTGCATTCTGTAAGCACTGAAGTAAGATAAGATACCCCATCAACCAGTGAAGTTTCATTTCGTCCCCCCCCCCCCCCCCCCTCCAGTTGTGCTTCTTTACTTTTCTCGTTAGGCACCATGGCGACTGACAGCAAATGTTTCTAAAACCGAGGTAAGCCTGTTCCACATCTCTAATCGCCTTTCAAAGATCAGTCCACAGTTCGGCCCTCTTGGCACAGGCAGATACAGCGAAAGCCGAAAATACCTGGAAATCGCTCTGGACAGAACTTTAACATACAAAAAACACCTTCCCAACTTGGCCAAGAAGATACAAAGACGAGTGAACCTTGATCATACAATGTAAGCTTTCACGGCCGGTAGTGTCTTCACTTAAAACTTCCGGGCTGATAGGCCGTGGTCGAAGTATAAAACTGTCTCCTGACGTTTCGTCTCCAACTGCGAGAGGAATCCTCGGAGGTAAAGCGGCGAACTGCGAAGAGAACTCGAGGAAGCGCTGATTATACAGGCAGTACAGAGGGGGCCATTGTCCATCATGTGGCGTCGGCTATGAGATTGTCTCTGGTAATGCCAACATTCTCGACTGAAAGTAATCGAAAATCCAATTCATTATGGAGACGGAAAGGAATGGGCAATTGAACTTCCTGGATGTGTCTGTGATTAAACGACGGGACGGAACGTTGGACCATAAGGTGTATAGAAAGCCCACACATACTGATCGTTATCTACACAAAAATTCAAACCATCACCCTAGACAAAAAAAAAGGTGTAATGAAAACTTTGGTAGACAGGGCGTACA
The DNA here is from genome assembly GCF_021461385.2 of Schistocerca piceifrons. NCBI lineage: Eukaryota > Metazoa > Arthropoda > Insecta > Orthoptera > Acrididae > Schistocerca > Schistocerca piceifrons. The sequence continues at coordinate 35,917,736 of NC_060147.1, read as the reverse complement.
AATTTTGTGAACCTGTTTATTTAAAAGATGAGATTGAACATCTACGGTCAACTTTCGTGAAGAATGACTATTATAGCAAGGATATAGATCGAGCACTTCGCTCTAGGCAGAGAATCAGGAGTAACGACGAAAAACAGTCGTCCAAGGGCAAAGTTTTTCTTCCGTTCATTAGTAAGGTCACAGACCGCATTGGGAAAGTTTTAGGCACGTATGGGGTGGAAACTATTTTCAGACCCACCAGGAAAATGAAAGAATTTTTAAGGTCGGCAAAAGATGCACGACACCCTCTGGCTACACCGGGGGTATATAAAATTCCTTGTAGTTGTGCACAGGTTTACATCGGTACCACAAAGAGAAATGTGAACACCCGCCTTGTTGAACATAAGAGGAATTGCCGCCTCGGTCACACGGATTAATCGGCCGTAGTGGAACGTGTTTACCAGGAAGGTGTCATGAAATAAAATTCAGCAAGACGAGAGTCATATCAAAAACCTCGCATTATTACGCACGCTTGAATAGAGAGGCTATCGAGATTGATAAACACCGTAATAATTTTAACAGGAAAGACGAAGGTGTTAAACTGGATAAAATTTGGATGTCAGCGTTGCACCGCAAGCGTGACGATCGATTACTTTCAATCGAGAATGTTGGCATCACCAGAGACAATCTCATAGCCGCCGCCACGTGATCGACTGTGGCGCCCTCTGCACTTCCGATATAATCAGCGCTTCCTCGAGTTCTCTTCGCAGTTCGCCGCTTTACCTCCGAGGATGACTCCCGCAGTCGGAGACGAAACGTCAGGAGAGAGTTTTATACTTCGACCACGGCCTATCAGTCCGGAAGTTTTAAGTGAAGATGAGTGAAGCTTGTGAGAAAGCTGGCAGTGAGTACATGGGGAGCAACCACATCAGTCCTCCTAGGAGCATCGCTTGCACTGGTATACTCTGCAGCAGAATACTGTGCGCCAGTTTGGCTCTGAAGCGCCCACGTAGCGAAAGTAGATGTGCAAATGAACTCAGTTATGAGAGTAATTAGTGGTACAGTCCGGTCTACACCTGCTTGCTGGCTACCAGTGCTTTCAAACATCTGTCCACCAGATCACCGTCGGAATTTGTTAGAAAATCCGAAGAAGTTCTGGTCGTATGTAAAGTACACAAGCGGCAAGACGCAGTCAATACCTTCGCTGCGCAGTGCCGATGGTACTGTTACCGACGACTACGCCGCTAAAGCGGAGTTATTGAACGCAGTTTTCCGAAATTCCTTCACCACGGAAGAGAATGGAATATTCCAGAATTTGAAACACGAACAGCTGCTAGCATGAGTTTCTTAGAAGTAGATACCTTAGGGGTTGCGAAGCAACTCAGATCGCTTGATACGGGCAAGTCTTCAGGTCCAGATTATTTACCGATTAGGTTCCTTTCAGATTACGCTGATACAATAGCTCCCTACTTAGCAATCATATACAACCGCTCGCTCACCGATAAATCTGTACCTGCAGATTGGAAAATTGCGCAGGTCGCGCCAGTGTTTAAGAAGGGTAGTAGGAGTAATCCATCGAACTACAGACCTATATCATTGACGTCGGTTTGCAATAGGGTTTTGGAGCATATACTGTATTCAAACATTATGAATCACCTCGAACGATCTATTGATACGTAATCAGCATGGTTTCAGAAAACATCGTTCTTGTGCAACGCAGCTATATTTATTCGCACGAAGTAATGGCCGCTATCGACAGGGTATCTCAGGTTGATTCCGTATTTCTGGATTTCCGGAAAGCTTTTGACACCGTTCCTCACAAGCGACTTCTAATCAAGCTGCAGGCCTATGGGGTATCGTCTCAGTTGTGCGACTGGATTCGTGATTTCCTGTCAGGAAGGTCGCAGTTCGTAGTAATAGACGGCAAATCATCGAGTAAAACTGAAGTGATATCAGGTGTTCCCCAGGGAAGCGTCCTGGGACCTCTGCTGTTCCAGATCTATATAAATGACCTGGGTGACAATCTGAGCAGTTCTCTTAGGTTGTTCGCAGATGATGCTGTAATTTACCGTCTAGTAAGGTCATCCGAAGACCAGTATCAGTTGCAAAGCGATTTATAAAAGATGCTATATGGTGTGGCAGGTGGCAGTTGACGCTAAATAACGAAAAGTGTGAGGTGATCCGCATGAGTTCCAAAAGAAATCCGTTGGAATTCGATTACTCGATAAATAGTACAATTCTTAAGTCTGTCAATTCAACAAGGTACGTGGGTGTAAAAATTACGAACAACTTCAGTTGGAAAGACCACATAGATAATATTGTGGGGAAGATTGCGTCTCATTGGCAGGACACTTAGAAGATGCAACAAGTCCACTAAAGAGACAGCTTACACTACACTCGTTCGTCCTCTGTTAGAATATTGCTGCGCGGTGTGGGATCCTTACCAGGTGGGATTGACGGCGGACATCGAAAGGGTGCAAAAAAGGGCAGCTCGTTTTGTATTATCACGTAATAGGGGAGAGAGTGTGGCAGATATGATACGCGAGTTGGGATGGAAGTCATTAAAGCAGAGACGTTTTTCGTCGCGGCGAGATCTATTTACGAAATTTCAGTCACCAACTTTCTCTTCCGAATGCGAAAATATTTTGTTGAGCCCAACCTACTTAGGTAGGAATGATCATCAAAATAAAATAAGAGAAATCAGAGCTCGAACAGAAAGGTTTAGGTGTTCGTTTTTCCCGCGCGCTGTTCGGGAGTGGAATGATAGAGAGATAGTATGATTGTGGTTCGATGAACCCTCTGCCAAGCACTTAAATGTGAATTGCAGAGTAGTCATGTAGATGTAGAAGGCTGCTCTTTACAACCTCTGTCAGCAAGTTTCTGAAAACAACTCGATCCCTCTTCACGACGATTTGCTATCACTGCCCAGGAAACGCCTCAAATCTAGAAGACCAGCATATGAAGTGGGAGTCCAGATGCTATCCACAGGATTCGACCAGAACGCAGAGCGGAAACGTGAGTGGCAAGCTACAACAACCCGAAACCACGAACTTGTAGACAATCCAACAGTTCCAGTTCCAGGCTTCCACCAACCGAGGGAGGTGTGGGTGCAGTTAAACAGATATCGGACTGAAGAGGGTAGGTGCAAATACAACATGCACAAGTGGGGCCTTTCAAGTGACAGTGTGTGTGACTGTGGTGACACCCAAACAATGAGCCACATTGTGAATGACTGTCCAATCAGACGCTTCCCTGGTGGCACTGAGAAGCTCCATCAAGCATCCCACGAGGCACTCCGCTGGATCGAGCCCATCAACATCCGAGTGTAGTCTGAGCCGTTTTAAAACTTGTGTACTGTATATAATTTCACATGTTCGTTTTCATATACATCGTGACCGGGCCAAATATCTCACGAAATAAGCGTCAAACGAAAAAACTACAAAGAACGAAACTCGTCTAGGTTGAAGGGCGAAACCAGATGGCGCTGCCATAGGTCAAACGGATATCAACTGCGTTGTTTCAATAGTAACCTCGTTTTTTATTACAGATTCGTGTAGTACGTAAAGAAATATGAATGTTTTAGTTGGGCCACTTTTTTCGCTTTGTGATAGATGGCGCTGTAATAGTCATAAAGATATGGCTCACAGTTTTAGACGAACTGTTTGTAACAGATAGGTTTCTTAAATTAAAATACAGAACGTAAGTACATTTGAACGCTTTATTTCGGTTGTTCCAATGTGATACATGTACCTTTGTGAACTTATCATTTCTGAGAACGCATGCTGTTACAGCGTTATAACCTGTAAATACCACATTAATGCAATAAATGCCCAAAATGATGCCCGTCAACCTCAATGCATTTGGCATTACGTGTAACGACGTTCCTCTCAACAGCGAGTAGTTCCCCTTTCGTAATGTTGTCAGGCGTTGTCGGTGGATCACGATAGCAAATATCCTTCAACTTTCCCCACAGAAAGAAATCCGGGGACGTCAGATCCGGTGAACGTGCGGGCCGTGGTATGGTGCTTCGACGACCAATCCACCCGTCATGAAATATGCTATTCAATACCGCTTCAACCGCACGCGAGCTATGTGCCGGACATCCATCACGTTGGAAGTACATCGCCATTCTGACATGCAGTGAAACATCGATAAAATGGAGGCCAATTATCGTTCATCCCATAATGCCGCACCATACATTAATCCGCCAAGATCGCTGATGTTCCACTTGTCGCAGCCATCGTGGATTTTCCGTTGCTCAACAGTGCATATTACGCCTATGCCGGTGTACGTTCTCGCTTTTGGTGAATGAAGCTTCATCGTTAAATAGAACGCGTGCAAAAAATCTGTCATCGTGTCGTAATTTATCTTGTGCCCAGTGGTAGAACTATACACGAAGGCCAAAATCGTCGCCATACTATTCCTGGTGCATAGTAATATGGTACGGGTGCAGTCGATATAGCATTCTCAACACCGACGTTTTTGAGATTCCCGATTCTCGCGCAACTTGTATGCTGCTGATGTGCGGACTGGCCGCGACAGCAACTGAAACACCTACCTGGGCATCATCATTTGTTGCAGGTCGTGGTTGACGTTTCACATGTGGCTGAACACTTCCTGTTTCCTTAAATAACGGAACTATCCGGCGAACGGTCCGGACACTTGGATGATGTCGTCCAGGATACCGAGCAGCATACATAGCACACGCCCGTTGGGCATTTTGATCACAATAGCCATACATCAACACGATATCGACCATTTTCGCAATTGGTAAACGGCCCATTTTAACACGGGTAATGTGTCACGAAGCAAATACCGTCCGCATTGGTGAAATGTTACGCGATACCACGTACGTATACGTTTGTGACTATTACAGCGCCATCTGTCAGAAAGCGAAAAAATTGGTCCAACTGAAACATTCATATTTCTTTACGTACTACACGAATATGTAATAAAAAATTGTGGTTTCTATTTCTAAAAAAAAGCAGTTGATATCCGCTTGACTTGTGCCTGCGCCATCTAGCGGGCCAACCATTGCGCCATCTGGTTTCCCCCTTCAAGCTAGACGAGTTCTGTTCTTTGTAGTTTTTTCGTTTGATGCTTATTTCGTGAGATATTTGGCCCGGTCACTATCAATGGACCACCCTGAATATTTCTTTGTTTTGCTAAATGTATATTACTGTAATTGATGCATACGTTAATAATAATAATAATAATCGCATTTTTGGCGGCTGTGATACTCCGAGCGAGCGCACGTGCGACCTTGATGAGGGAGTCGGTCTGAATGGAACCTGCGAGCTGCGCCTCTCGTCTGCAGGAGATGCAGCGACAATGGCGACCACGCCCCTGCATCGCTGCAGTGGCGCCGCCGCCGTCATCTGCATACAACAACACCGGCAGCAGCTGCAGCAGCAGAAACAACAGCAATGCGGCGCTTGGCGCGGGCCATTGTCCCCATTGTGTTCCGATCGCGCGCGCCGCGGGGAGCTGGCGGCTGCGGGGGTGGCCGAAGTCGCGGGTAGTGGGCGAACCGGCGCGCCACCGAGCGACGCTGCGCGCTGAAGCCGTCGACACACGGGCCGTGCTGTCGAACGTTAACGTTCAGCGTGCCAAGTTCAACGTGCTGCTGAACGCTCAGCAACGATGCGACTTGTGCATACGGTACGTGGGCCCCAACGTGGTATACGCAATCGCAATGCACTCCAGCGACAGTTGAGGGATGTTTCTAGTTCGTAAATCACACTATTTACTCAACGGGCGCGCGTAAAATTCACGTTCTCGCTTCCCACGCGCGGGTTGCCGGGTTCGATTCCCGGCGGGGTCAGGGATTTTCTCTGCCTCGTGGTGACTGGGTTTTGTCTGATGTCCTTAGGTTAGTTAGGTTTAAGTAGTTCTAAGTTCTAGCGGACTGATGACCATATATGTTAAGTCCCATAGTGCTCAGAGCCGTTTGAACAGTTTTTTAAAATTCCCACGTTAGCTCTATTACAACGCACGTTTCCTCCATCGTCCACGGAATGGAAAGTACCATGTCCAATCAATAAGGACACAGGGTTGTAAAAGTTCCATCACAAACAGAGCGGTACAAATTTGGCATACTTCTCCGCATAAGCTAAACACTATTTCATCATTCCCACATTTTGGTAAAACCCCAAGGTCAGTCTTACTTGATCACTGTTCCTACCCAGCAGCAGAATTTTTGCAACATGTGAATTACGAAGCGTAAAAGAAAAAGGAGCAAAATATCTTTATACAAGTAGCGCAAGTTGTCCTGTAGATGAAGCCAGTCGAACAAAGTCACCCAACAAAAAAAGGTGGACTTATACTTACATAACATCAAATATTGTAGTACATACTTAACATTAACGCTTACGTATAGCCTTCTATCTGATCCGGAGAAGCCAGGTCATGGGGAATGCTCCGGGAACTCAAACAGGAATCCCTGGAGGAAAGGCGACGTTCTTTTCGAGGAATTTTATTGAGAAAATGTAGACAAGCGGCATTTGAAGCTGAGTGCCGAACGATTCTACTGCTGTCAACATACATTGCGCATAAGGACCACGAAGATGTTGTTGTTGTGGTCTTCAGTCCTGAGACTGGTTTGATGCAGCTCTCCATGCTACTCTATCCTGTGCAAGCTTCTTCATCTCCCAGTACCTACTGCAACCTACATCATTCTGAATCTGCTTAGTGGTATTCATCTCTTGGTCTCCCTCTACGATTTTTACCCTCCACGGTGCCCTCCAATGCTAAATTTGTGATCCCTTGATGCCTCAGAACATGTCCTACCAACCCATCCCTTCTTCTAGTCAAGTTGTGCCACAAACTTCTCCCCAATCCTATTCAATACCTCCTCATTAGTTACGTGATCTACCCACCTTATCTTCAGCATTCCTCTGTAGCACCACATTTCGAAAGCTTCTATTCTCTTCTTGTCCAAACTAGTTATCGTCCATGTTTCACTTCCATACATGGCTACACTCCATACAAATACTTTCAGAAACGACTTCCTGACACTTAAATCTATACTCGATGTTAACAAATTTTTCTTGAGAAACGCTTTCATTGCCATTGCCAGTCTACATTTTATATCCCCTCTACTTCGACCATCATCGGTTATTTTACTCCCTAAATACCAAAACTCCTTTACTACTTTAAGTGTCTCATTTCCTAATCTAATTCCCTCAGCATCACCCGACTTAATTTGACTACATTCCACGAAGATAAGATACACGAAATTAGGGCTCGTATGGATGCATACAGATAGTCGTTTTTCCCTCGCTGTATTTCGTAGTGGAACAGGGTAGGGAATTACACTAGTGGCACAGGACACCCTCCATCACGCACCGTACGGTCGCTCGCGGAGTATTTATGTAGCTGTAGACGTAGAGTTGTGATTTGAACGCAATGGATCACAATACGTTAAGATAGAACTTCGACTTAGCTTCAGAGACGAATGCCCAACATCATTACCTTGTCTCCAGTGGTCTCTTGAGGAAGGTTGGGCTTCAACTCCACTGCAGACAGGTCACTAAAAGTTTCCACACAAGAGTTTAAGGGGCTCCGGAAAGGCTCAAAATCATGAAAAGTTCAATTTTTACTTTTTTGCGTTTTCTGAATCTGCAGACTATTACCTTTTAATAGATATATAATTTATTCAATTCCGAAGACTACAACTATTTTTAAATTTTTTTTGAAATGTGTTCTACATGGGCGTGACCCACTGTGGCGCTGTTAAACTGCTGTCAAATGGTGTTATTATTAACGTCCGTGTTCATCAGGTACATTTTAGTGATGTGAGATAAAGTATGTGTTGTGGCTAACCTGTGATGGTTCAATATATATCGCTGGTGTGATTGTCGATTGTTTCATGTTTATTTACTCTGTCGTTATCTTGAAAATATTCGTAATTAATTCTGTTTCTTGAGTCTCTGTTTTGTTGAAGTATAATAATGAGTAAAAGTAAAGTTATTAGAAATCCTCTGAAGGCTTTTAAGAAAAAGAGAAATGTTGGAAAGCCAAAGGTATGTGTTATTACTGTAAACAATAAAGACGATAACCAAGTGAGTGAACCTAACCTCTCAAGTACACCTGCCCATAGCGGTCAAAGTGGGAAAGAAAATACTTCACAGAAGAAGCTTGGTTCAATGAGTGAAAACTATGAATGTTTTATGGGCGAATCGGATGTGAATGAAATATTTGATATGTCGGTTCTCAAAGGAATTTTTTCAAACTGTGTAAGATGTATTCATTGTAGTGAAGTTGGTCTGGAACTCTCCATAATAAAGCACGTAGGACTTGCTAGTGAAATACAACTGAAATGTGATAAGTGTTCATACATGACCACCTTTTGGAACAGTGTTGCAGTAACTGCAACTGAAGACAATGGTAGCAAAATCTACGAACACAACAACGAGCGATGCTTGCTTTAGACAAGGAACGCCTTCGGGCTGCAGACAGGGCTGTAAACAGTCTAGAAATACAAGCAAGAGTAAACAGGAGGAGGAACAAGAGGAAGCTGGAGGAGGAGTTTGCAGAGGATGAAGATAATCCATCCTATGGACCTGGAATGCACTAAAAAGTTAATCCAATCTTTGTCGCTCGATTCCCAAAACTTTTATTTTCTGATACTAATTACATGTTTTCTAAGGATCTTCCAAACATATTTGCTTCAAACTTTCAGTAAATGTTGCACAGTACCTTCTGCATAATTTAACACAGCCTTTTTCCAAAAAACTGTATATTTTTGAATATATAAATAAAAAATTGCAAAAAAATGTTGTGAATTTTCATTACAATTGAAAAAAAAATCATCTTTAATAACTGAACTAAAATTTTGTAAAATCCCTGTGTTAAGTTGTAGCCCATATTCGAACAAATAATCTGTAAAAAGTTCAACTTCCTACCTCAAATACTTTGTGAGGAAAGATGTAATTTATAAGCGTTATTTTAACATTGCAAGTATAGGGCGTTCCGGAGCCCCTTAAGCCGTCGTAAAAGGGAACGGTAGACACACCTCATAGTAACGCCCAGTAATAGGTAACCGGATTCATTAAACCAGATTGTGTACAGAAAGTCATTTTCCCTCGCCCAGTAAGTGAGTTGAACAAAAGTACTAGTACGATGTACCTAGGATGACCATACGTCCCGATTAATCGACACAGTCCCGCTTTTTGAGGCTCCAAAATTTGTCCCGACTCTTTTAAAAAACAAGCAATTTGTCCCGTTTTTCAAGGATTATTTTCAGACATTTAAAAAGTGGTTAAAATATTTTCTGAGTGTCGATTTTATAAACTATCAATTGAAACTGACATTCCGTACGTCGGTACCCCCTGATAATCTACAGCTTAAGCACTATAATTGTTGCGTACTCTTATTCTCTTTGCTTTTGCTTGCCGTTGTTGTCAGAGCTCAGTATCAGTTTCGTGCCGAAACGAAAATCAAAGTTTTCGGAAGAGCTTCAGAGGAAATTTCCTTGCTTCACTGCTACAGACAATGACTGCTCAGCAAAACGTAACGTACGTAACTGTGCTGAATCCGTGTCTCATGGTGGTGCTGCGGATCTCAAGCATCGTATGGAATCAGAGAAACAAAGGAAGAATCTTCGATCGGCAGGTTCCTCGCAAAAAATGACGAGATATTTTGTAACTTGAAATACACAGGAACAGAAAAACGTAGCTGCAGCAGAAGGAACCCTGTCATTCCATGTTGTTAAACACCACCAAAGCTATCGTTCTAATGACTGCAGTGTTCAACTAAACAAAACAAAAAATCGTGATTCTAAGATTGCAGAAAATGTTTCGTGTGGAAGAACGAAGTGTGAAGCAATTATCAACAATGTTATAGCTCCGCATTCCCAGAAACAGGTAATAGCTGCTGCAAACAGTGCAAAATACTTTTCAATATCAACTGATGCTAGCAACCATGGGCATCAGAAAATTTTTCCTGTGATAGTTCGGTATTTTTCTGTAAGTGAGGGTGGACTGCAGACGAAATTGCTTGATCTTGATGAATTGCAGAACGAAAAGTCCGAAACAATTTCCAATTATCTTTCTCATGTTATACAGTCATCTCAAAGTGTGCTGCATTTGGTGCAGACAATACTAACTATAAATATTTTTTTTTTGGGGGGGGGGTTAATGAGGAAAGAGGGTAATAATGTTTTCACACATCAGAAAGAAAAATTAAAAAACTCTGTTGGCATAGGTTGTCCAGCCCATGTTGTTCATAACACACTTCAAAGTGCTTGTGATGTTTTACCTGTTGACATTGACTGCATTGTCATGAAGTTGTACAACCACTTTCATATTTTTTCTATTCGTGTTGCAGAACTCACTGAATCCTGTGAATTTGTTGGTGTCACTTACAAAAATTTACTTTCCTTTTCCTAAACAAGGTGGCTTTCATTGTTGCCAGCCATAGAAAGGATCTTGAAAATGTATGAACCTTTGAAATCTTACTTTTTGTCACAGTCTAACTCAAAGTGCCCTGCAATCTTAAAGAGTTTTTTCAGTGATCCTATAAATGAATGTTATTTACTTTTTGTACATTCACAAATGAGTGTTTTCCAACAATCCATTCTGAGCATTGAGAAACAGAATAATTACACATGTGAAGTATTAGCAGTCTTAAATAAAGCGTTGACAAGTCTAAATTCAAGGAAACATGAACATTTTGTACCACTAAGTGTAAAAAAACTGCTGAATAATTGTGATGACCAGTCTGTTAAGAAATTTGACATAGCAGTATTAACGTTTTATGATGCTTCAGGAGACTATTTATCCTCATGGTTACAGGGAATAGCTGAGTTTTCTGTATTTTCATGGATGATGATCACAGAACCACCAGAATGGTCAGTAGTTGAAAAAACTTTAATGTGGCTAAACGAAAAGGGCATTCTAGTAAATGACAGCCTCTTATTTGATGAAATAGTTCATATGCCGTCATTTGCAAAACAACAAGTGGAAACGGACAGTGAACAATGGAATCAGTTGATGGCACATGAAAAATGGTGTAGGTTTTTCAGATCTTGCCAGTGTAATGAACAGTTCAGAGAATCGCTTAATATAGCGCAGTACTTCTTTTCACTCCCTGTCCACAATGCAAATGTTGAAAGAGTTTTCAGCTTACTATCGTCACAGTGGACAGATGAGAGGAATAGATTTACGGGTAGGAGCGTTAAGTGTATTTTACTGAACTGTTTAAACTTCAGTAAATACCGTTGCACTGACTTCTATTCATACTTATTAGGCCAACCTGAGTTGCTGAATGAAATTTCATCTTCGAAGAAATATGGCTGCAGTGTGGAATCCACAAAAGCATAAATTCCTTGTGTTCACTAACAAGGGAACCTCCCCATCGCACCCCCCTCAGATTTAGTTATAAGCTGGCACAGTGGATAGGCCTTGAAAAACTGAACAGAGGTCAATCGAGAAAACAGGGAGAGGTTGTGTGGAACTATGAAAAAAATAAGCAAATTATACAAACTGAGTAGTCCATGCGCACGATAGCATCAAGGATAGTGTGAGCTCAGGAGCGCCGTGGTCCCGTGGTTGGTGTAAGCACCTGCGGAATGAGAGGTCCTTGGTTCAAGTCTTCCCTCGAGTGAAAAGTTTAACTTTTTATGTAATCAACTTCGCTCTCCAAAATTCCAGGACATGTTCAGATTTGCTTGGACATATGCAGGATTTGACGGTCTACACACGGAAAAATTTGAAAACGTTAAAAACATATGTTTTGACAGAGCACAAGGAAAGCTGTGCGACTGTGAAACTATTTGCACTCATTTCTTGCAGTTTATGTGACAAACTCTTATGTTTTCAAAAAAATGGTTCAAATGGCTCTGAGCACTATGCGACTTAACTGCTGAGGTCATCAGTCGACTAGAACTTAGAACTACTTAAACCTAACTAACTTAAGGACATCACACACATCCATGCCCGAGGCAGGATTCGAACCTGCGACCGTAGCGGTTGCTCGGCTCCAGACTGTAGCGCCTAGAACCGCACGGCCACTCCGGCCTGCTCTTATGTTTTCATCACTTTCTTGGCAGTGATTATCACAACCACAAGAAAACCTAAATCGGGCAAGGTAGAAGAATCTTTTTACCCATTCGCCAAGTGTACAAGTTAGGTGGGTCGACAACATATTGCTGTCATGTGACGCACATGCCGTCACCAGTATCGTATAGAATATATCAGACGTGTTTTACTGTGGAGGAATCAGTTGACCTATGACCTTGCGATCAAATGTTTTCGGTTCCCATTGGAGAGGCACGCTCTTTCGTCTACTAATCGCACGGTTTTGCGGTGCGGTCGCAAAACACAGACACTAAACTTATTACAGTAAACAGAGACGTCAATGAACGAACCGGCAGACCATAACTTTGCGAAAATAAAGAAAGGAAACTTTTCACTCGAGGGAAGACTTGAACCCAGGTCCTCTCGTTCCGTAGCTGCTCACGCTAACCACAGGACCACGGCGTTTCTGAGCTCACACTATCCTTGATGTTGCCTATGTTGCACATGGACTACTCAGTTTGTATATTTTTCTTATTTTTTTCATAGTTCCACACAACTTCTTCCTGTTATCTCGTTTGATCTGTGTTCAGTTTTTCAAGGCCTATCCACTGTGCCAACTTATAACTAAATCTGAGGGGGATGCGATGGGGAGGTTCCCTTGTAGGAACTTTTTTTGTAGTGATTGTAACTGTATGTCTTTCTACTTTCTGTGTTATAAATGCTACATTTCTTAATACGTAAATTCCTGAAAACTTGAAATGTACTTCTTTCCAGTCTTTCCATTCTTTGTTTGGTTTTGTACACGCACACACACACACACACACACACATACAAATACACAAATATCAGTGAAGGCTATATTTGCAGAGGAAGAAGAAATGTTAGCATTAAAAATGATATTTAACGAGAAATAAAAATTGTCCGACTTTTTGGCCAAGAAAATGTATGAAAGTCCCACTTTTGTCCGAAGAAAATATGGTCACCCTAGTACAGTGCGTCCTTTACGAAGGCAGCAGCAGTTGCAGCAGGTGGAAACACGTGAGTGGAGAGGATATTTATCGCCCACGAGACACGGCTTGCTGATCGCGCGCATTGTTTACGGAGCTGCGGCCCAAACACTGTTGAACCGATCGGCTAGACTTCGGCGGAGGCGTAAAATGGCGTGAGAGGCGTTTATGGGGCTTTGTCTCGTCCGGGGGCGTGGGGGAGAGAGACTTGGGAAACGTTCGGCGTGCGGCGTTTACATGTGCGGGGTGCGGAGAAGCGACCAGCAGCGAAATTGGCGGCAAGACTAATTGCTGTTCGATTGGCAATAAACCATCGGAAACAGTAAGCTTCAAAAATACTTAGCAGTAACCGTCCGGAGAAACCTAAATTGAATGACCACATAAAAGTTTCGGGTGGTTATAATTAACTGCAGCTACTCGTGAAGGTGCAGTATGGGCTGTAATTGTATGGAGCGGAACTTGGTAGATATGCTAATGCATTTATGTGGAACCGATTTTCACTGGAAAAAAAAAGATTAGTTACGATTTTGGCCACTGCAATTCCGGCGCTGTACCTCTCCGGTACTCACACAGAACAATCGGAGGTTAATAATAAAATTAACTTTATGTCTTTCTCACTTGTATGACCTTCTCTGCCCAAGTCTCGTTTCTAATCTGTTGCTTATGGAAACATTTCTAGTCGTCTTTCTTACATTCACTGCACTAGATTTCCACCTAATGGCTAAAAGTGGAACTAATTCGATTCCGCATTAACGTATTAGCATACCTACCAAGTTTTGCTAATGGTTCAAATGGCTCTGAGCACTATGGGACAACATCTGAGGTCGTCAGTCCCTTAGAACTTAGAACTACTTAAACCTAACTAACCTAAGGACATCACACACATCCAGGACCGTGGCAGGATTCGAACCAGCGACTGTAGCAGTCGCGGGGTACCAGTGTGAAGTGCCTAGAACCACGTGGCCACAGCGACCGGCGGTATGGAGACAACCTCATGAATCCATGGATTCCGCATATCAGCAGGGGACTGTTGAAGATGGTGGAGGCTCTATAACGGTGTGAGGGGCGTGCAGTTGGAGTGATGTGGGACCCGTGATACTTCTAGATACGACTCTGACAGGTGACACCTACGTAAGCATCCTGTCTGATCATCTGCATCCATTCACGTCCACTGTGCATTCTGAAGGACTTGGGCAATTCCATCAGGACAATGCGACACCCCAAAAGTCCAGAACTGCTACACAGAGGCTCCAGGAACACACTTCTAATTTCAAACACTTCCGCTGGCCACCAGACCCCCCCAATATGAACATTACTGAGCATATCTGGGATGTTGGCAACGTGCTGTTCAAAAAAGATCTCTTAGTGATGTATGTACAGACCTGCAGGATTCATGGTGTCAGTTCCCCTCAGCGCTACTTCAGACATTACTGGAGTCTATGCCACATCGTGTTGCGACACTACACGATATTATGCAGATGTGCCAGTTTCTTTGGCTCTTCGGTGTAACATTATACACGCGCCTTGACGACAACTAATGATACCTTCAGTGCCGATACATCCTAACTCTCAGGGCCTGCCAGCCCGAAGGTAATGGAACCGCTCGAATAAGGTGGGAAATCCGGGTTCAATTCCCGATCCGGAACAAAATTTTTAATGGTCGCCATCGGATTTATTTCAGTGCCCGACTGCGGCTGACGTCTGAAGTTCTCTTACGACGGGGTTGTAGCCTATCGGCATGTAATTTAACGTCCACACTGAGCAAACTGTGCAAGAAAAAAAGGAGAAATTTGGGAAGAGAGGACTGAAAGCCTTCGACGTTTGCCGATGAGACTAATTCTGTTACGGGTGTCTAGGGCCTTGGAAGAACAGTTTAACGGAATGTATGTTATCTTGAAAAAGGATGATAAGATGAAGATCAGTAAAGGTTAATTAAGGATGGAAGGCAGTCGGATCAGGTGATGCTGAGCGAATTAGATTAGGAAATCAGACATTTAAAGTAGCAGTTGAGTTTTGCTATTTGGGGAGGAAAATAACTGATGATGGTGGATGTAGAGGGGATATAAAATATAGACTGGCTCTGGCCAGAAAGGCGTTTGTGAAGAAGAGGAATTCAGTAACATCGATTATAGATTTGTCAGGAAGTCTTTTCTGAAAGTATTTGTGTGGAGTGTACCCATGTATGGAAGCGAAACATGGACGACAGATAGTTTACACAAGAAGAGAACCTTTCGAAATGTGATGCTACAGAAGAATGCTGAAGATTAGATGGGTAGATCACATTAACTAATGGGGAGGTAATAGAATTGTGGAGAAGAGGAATTTGTGGCACAACTTGACTAGAAGAAGGGACCGGTTGGTAGAACACGATCTGAGGCATCAAAGGATCACCAATTTGGTGTTAGAGGGAAGTAAAATGGTTCAAATGGCTCTGAGCACTATGGGACTTAACATCTGAGGTCATCAGTCCCCTAGAACTTAGAACTACTTAAACCTAACTAACCTATGGACATCACACACATCAATGCACGAGGGCCGGCCGCGGTGGTCTCGCGGTTCTAGGCGCGCAGTCCGGAACCGCGCGACTGCTACGGTCGCAGGTTCGAATCCTGCCTCGGGCATGGATGTGTGTGATGTCCTTAGGTTAGTTGGGTTTACGTAGTTCTAAGTTCTAGGGGACTGATGACCACAGCAGTTGAGTCCCACAGTGCTGAGAGCCATTTTTGAACCAATGCACGAGGCAGGATTCGAACGTTTGATCGTAGCGGTCGCGCGGTTCCAGACTTAAGCGCCTACAACTGCTCGACCACACCGTCCGGCTTAGAGGGAAGCGTGCGCAGTAAGAATTATAGAGGGAGAGCAAGAGATGAATACACTAAGCAAATTCACAAGAATGTAGGCTGCAGTAGGTACTGGGAGATGAAGAAGCTTGCACAGGATAGAGTAGCATGGAGAGCTGCATCGAACCAGTCTCTGGGCTGAAGACAACAGTAGCAACAACAACCTCCTCCTCTTTTGTTTTTTAAATAGAGTATTCGCTGTCAGTAGGAGGTACTGAATCAAACAGGGGAAAATAGAAATTTATAGTAGCGCTTGCTAAAAGGAGGGATTGTTCGAAAGGGCACGAAGAGTGACCTCAAGAAATAGTCAATTTGGTAATGGACGGAGGTTCCGGTGCGGAGGGAGGGGGGAATTGTAGTGGAAGACTAAGTCTCGAAGGCATTACATCTACATCTACATACATACTCCGCAATCCACCATACGGTGCGTGGCAGAGGGTACCTCGTACCACAACTAGCATCTTCTCTCCCTGTTCCACTCCCAAACAGAACGAGGGAAAAATGACTGCCTATATGCCTCTGTACGGACCCTAATCTCTCTTATCTTATCTTTGTGGTCTTTCCGAGAAATATAAGTTGGCGGCAGTAAATTTGTACTGCAGTCAGCTTCAAATGCTGGTTCTCTAAATTTCCTCAGTAGCGATTCACGAAAAGAACGCCTCATTTCATCCAGAAACTCCCACCCGAGTTCCTGAAGCATTTCCGTAACACTCGCGTGATGATCAAACCTACCAGTAACAAATCTAGCAGCCCGCCTTTGAATTGCTTCTATGTCCTCCCTCAATCCGACCTGATAGGGATCCCAAACTCTCGAGCAGTACTCAAGAATAAGTGGTATTAGTGTTTTATAAGCGGTCAAGAAATTTCTGAGGATGTACGTCTGTAGTACAGCATTGTATGGTAGTGAAACATGGACTGTGGGAAAACCGGAACAGAAGAGAATCGAAGCATTTGAGATGTGGTGCTATAGACGAATGTTGAAAATTAGGTGGACTGATAAGGTAAGGAATGAGGAGGTTCTACGCAGAATCGGAGAGGAAAGGAATATGTGGAAAACACTGATAAGGAGAAGGGACAGGATGATAGGACATCTGCTAAGACATGAGGGAATGACTTCCATGGTACTAGAGGGAGCCGTAGAGGGCAAAAACTGTAGAGGAAGACAGAGATTGGAATACGTCAAGCAAATAATTGAGGACGTCGGTTGCAAGTGCTACTCTGAGATGAAGAGGTTAGCACAGGAAAGGAATTCGTGGCGGGCCGCATCAAACCAGTCAGTAGACTGATGACCAAAAAAAAAAAAAAAAAAAAAAAAAAAAAAAAAAAAGCTGTCAAGTTCAAGCGGATGTATTTTGGTATTTTGCAATAGTTACTCGGAGATCGGAGATAAAGAGGCTCGCACAGGATATTGTAGCATCGAGAGCTGCAATCAAACCAGTCTTCGGTCTGAAGACCACAACTACAGGTGTTGTTCAACAGCTCGTGGCGTTCGTACCGGCTGCAGGCGAGAGGCCGCATTGACCTCGAGACGGAACTGGAAGAGAAGCCGACGAAGAGGAAAACAGGAGATGTGAGCGGAGATTTGCGGCGCTAAGTTGGCATTACACGTGTTTCCGTAGCGCAGAAGCGGCCTGGCGAAGCGAGATGCTGAGCAGATACTGGCCCTGGCGGTGGGTAGCTTTTGTAAGCCAGGAGGCAAACCGTGTCCGCATTGGTCAACTGCGCGCGAAATTGGTTCGCCTTTGTTGTGGGCCAGCGAAAGGATGGGGCCTCTCGTAGCGGGGGTGGATGCCGGCGGTCAAGCGGCGCGGAATCGATACCTCGCGATTTGTGAAGGCGGGCAGCTGTGTCTACAAACAAGCGACTCCCATTGTCGTGCCGGGCTGGAAGTGCAACGCTGTGTGGAGCTTGGATGAGCCAGCGCTGGGATTTGTTCAGCGGCTTCTTGTGTGATCGCAGAGTCTGTTAACACGGCACACACACACACGCACACCACACACACACACACACGCCTCTGCAGTTGAAAGACCACCTGGGCTGTCTGCTCGAGCCACAGGCAACACACCACCTCTGCCATAATATGCCGCGCGTGCCGGCAGCATACTAACAGGGGATGCATGCTGCCTAACGATCCGCTCATTCTTCGTGCGATTCCAGTACGCACTTCCGGCGAATCAGTAACTCATTTTCAGCGCGCTAGTTGGCACCTCTGAACATGATGAGCATACAGGTCGATTATACACTACTGGCCATTAAAATTGCTACACCAAGAAGAAATGTAAATGATGAACGGGTATTCCTTGGACAAATATATTATACTAGAACTGACATGTGATTACATTTTCACGCAGTTTGGTTGCATACATCCTGACAAATCAGTACCCAGAACAACCACCTCTGGCCGTAATATAGGCCTTGATACGCCTGGGCATTGAGTCAGACAGAGCTTGGATGGCGTGTACAGGTACAGCTGCCCATGCAGCTTCAACACGATACCACAGTTCATCAAGAGTAGTGACTGGCGTATTGTGACGAGCCAGTTGCTCGGCCACCATTGACCAGACGTTTTCATTTGGTGAGATATCTGTAGAATGTTCTGGACAGGGCAACAGTCGAACATTTTCTGTATCCAGAAAGGATCGTACAGGACATGCAACATGCGGTCGTGCATTATCCCGCTGAAATGTAGGGTTTCGCAGGGATCGAATGAAGGGTAGAGCCACGGGTCGTAACACATCTGAAATGTAACGTGCACTGTTCAAAGTGCCGTCAATGCGGACATGAGGTGACCGAGAGGTGTAACCAATGGCACCCCATACCATCACGCCGGGTGATACGCCAGTATGCCGATGGCGAATACACGCCTCCAATGTGCGTTCACCGCGATGTCACCAAACACGGATGCGACCATCATGATGCTGTAAACAGAAGCTGGATTCACCCGAAAAATGACGTTTTGCCATTCGTGCACCCAGGTTCGTCCTCGGGTACACCATCGCAGGCGTTCCTGTCTGTGATGCAGCGTCAAGGGTAACAGCAGCCACGGTCTCCGAGCTGATAGTCCGTGCTGCTGCAAACGTCGTGAACTGTTCGTGCAGATGGTTGTTGGCTCGGGGATCGAGACGTGGCTGCACGATCCGTTACAGCCATGCGGATAATATGCCTGTCATCTCGACTGCTAGTGATACGAGGCCGTTGGGATACAGCACGGTGTTCCGTATTACCCTCCTGAACCCATCGATTCCATATTCTGCTAACAGTCATTGGATCTCGACCAACGCGAGCAGCAATGTCGCGATGCGATAAACCGTAATCGCGATAGGCTACAATGCGACCTTTATCAATGTCGGAAACGTGATGGTACGCATTTCTCCTCCTTACACGAGGCATGACAACAAAATTTCACCTGGCAACGTCGGTCAACTGCTGTTTGTGTATGAGAAATCGGGTGGAAACTTTCGTCATGTCAGCACGTTGTATGTGTCGCCACCGGCGCCAACCTTGTGTGAATGCTCTGAAAAGCTAATCATTTGCATATCCCAGCATCTTCTTCCTGTCGGTTAAATTTCGCGTCTGTGGCACTTCATCTTCGTGTTGTAGCAATTTTAATGGCCAGTAGTGTAATAAAAACCGGCATCAAAGTAAACCTGTTTTTATAAATATGACGTGGTTTGGTAAAAGTACACTATACCTAGCAGGAACATTTTCTCAAAGGCTACATTACTTATCACTTTCACGCTTAGTAATTAGATAAACTAGTATGTGAACCGGTACTTTAATACCAGTCTTGCAACAGTTTTTCAAAGTTATGTGTATTTTATAAAAATTTAAACAAATTTGATCTTTTTATCTGGAATAGTTCGTCAGAAAATATTCTTTATGCACTGAAAACTGAAAGTTGCAGGAAGTTCAGAAACGAAATTTTATTAGCACGAAACAAAGGAATTAAAGACATTAGTTACCAGTGTGCATTAGCTTCTTCATTTGAAGAGTTTGCTGTCGCTTGAATCAAAATAGAATTAGATGGAGTTTACTCCCGGTCTGCACCATGACTGAAGACCATTTACTTTTCGATTAATGCGTTTAAACGTGGTCGGACAAGCACCGATGACGTAGCGCGCTCCGGCCGTCCAATTGAGTTCACCAGAAAGGGAGCCATCGACAAAATCCATGATATGGTAATTCAAGGCCGCCGATTAAAAACTTGTGGGCCTGATGAGACGATAAGCATATCAACAGAGCGAGTGCATGTTATCCTGTACGGAGCTTTGGCTACGAAGAAACTGTGCGCAATGTGGGTACAGCGATTCCGCGCTGTCCACTAAAAACGCATTAGGCACGACATTTCAGTACAATGTGTGGCAATGTTTAATCGCAATTCGCAATAGTTTTTGCGCCAATTTGTGACTGTTGATGAAACCTGTATCGGTCACTACACACCAGGGTCAAAATAATGGAAAAAGGATGGCGAAAGTACACCGAAGATCTTTTTCACAGCTCGTAAGGTGTTGGCCAATGTTTTTTCATATTCACAAGAAATGATCCGCATAGATTACTTGGAAAGAGGTGGAAACATAACAGTATCCTATTACGCTCCGTTGTTGGATCGTCTTAAATTCGCGTTGGTTGAAAAAAGGACCAGCACTGCCAAGCAAAAAGTGCTCTTTTACGGGGATAATGAACCACTGCACACCTCAGAGATAAGAATGGCAATTCACCAGATGTAGTTCCAAGCGGTTTGTTACTGTTCCCGAACTGGAAACTTTCGATTGCTGGGAAGAAATTTTTATCAAACGAGGAAGCCACAGTTGCAGTCAGCGCGTACTCTGCAGAGTTCGACAGAATCTCTTTTTTCCGATTTAATGAAAAAGCTGGAGGAGCGCTGGGCCGGATGTATATTCATCAAAGAGACTAAGTAGAGAAGTAAGGTGATTTGTTTACGAAACAAAAAAAATGGTTCAAATGGCTCTGAGCACTATGGGACTTAACATCTGTGGTCATCAGTCGCCTAGAACTTAGAACTAATTAAACCTAACTAACATAAGGACATCACACACATCCATGCCCGAGGCAGGATTCGAACCTGCGACCGTAGCAGTCACGCGGTTCCGGACTGCGCGCCTAGAACCGCTAGACCACCGCGGCCGGCTTTACGAAACAGAGACTGTGTCAAGAAGTAAGGTGAGTTGTTTACGAAACAAACATTTTTCTTGTTTTTTTTTATCAGACTTATCAAACCATATAAATGATATGCCCTCTAGTATTACTTACAATTCTAAAATATTTTTGTTTGCTGATGACACTAGCTCGGTATTAAAGGATTTTGTGTGCAACATTGGCTCTGGTTCAAATTGTGCAGCTCATGACATAAGTTCATGGCTCGTAGGAAATAAACTAACGCTAAATCACAGTAAGACTCAGCTTTTACAGTTTTCAATACACAATTCAACAAAGCCCCACGTTTTAGTTTCACAGAATGGGCATATGATTACTGAAACCGAACAGTTCAAATTTTTAGGTGTTCGGATGGATAGTAAGCTGTCGAGGAAAAGCCCCGATCAGGATTTTGTTCAAAGACATAATGCTGCCATTTTTACTATTCGAACAGTATCTGAAGTAAGCGATCGTTCGACACGAAAGTTGGTGTACTTTGCTTATTTTCGTTCGCTGACGTCGTATGGTAATATATTTTGGGGTAACTCTTTCCAATCTAAAAGGATATTTTGGCTCAGAAACGGGCAGTTCGGGCAGTAACTGGTGTAAGACCCCGAACCTCTAGTCGACCTCAGTTCATTTATCTGGGTACTTCGACATTGGCCTCTCAATATATATATTCTTTACTGGCGTTTCTTGTTAGCAATATCAGCTTATTCCAAAGAATTAGCAGCTTTCACTCAGTTAATACTCTGCAGAAATCCAACCTGCATTTGGTTCGGACTTCCTTATCTCTTGTGCAGAAAGGTGTGCAGTATACTGTTTCATCCATTTTCAATAAGCTACCACAAGACTCCAGAAATCTTAGCAGTAGTCCACGCGCTTTCAAATCGAAACTGAAAGAGTTTCCTCGTGTATTACTCCCTCTATTCTGTCGAGGAGTTCCTTGAAAAATTAAGCTGATTCTTATGTAACATTGTTGATTGCCTTTACTTGAACTTGTGGCTTGACTCTTTTTGTGTTCATAAACATTTTATTTTTATCTGTTATTACTTTTGTGTGGTAATTTAATGTACTGAAATGTAAAGAAGACGAAATAAATATCCGAGAATTCGAATCGAGAACAGCTGCCAACATGAGTAACGTAGAAATAAATATCCTCGGAGTAGTGAAGCAACTTAAATCACGTAATAAACGCAAGTCTTCTGGTCTAGACTGTATACCAATTAGGTTCCTTTCGGAGTATGCGGATGATTAGCTCCATACTTAACGATCACATACAACCGTTCGCTCGCCGAAAGATCCGTACCCAAAGACTGGAAAGTTGCACAGGTCACACCAATATTCAAGGAAGGTAGTAGGAGTAATCCACTAAATTTCTGGCCCATATAGTTAACGTCGATATGCAGCAGGATTTTGGAACATATACGTATTGTGTTCGAACGTTATGAATTACCTTAAAGAAAACAGTCTATTGACACACAGTCAACATGGGTTTAGCAAACATCGTTCCTGTGAAACACAAGTAGCTCTGTATTCACATGAAGTGTTCAGTGCTGTTGACAAGGGATCTCAGATCGATTCCGTATTTATGGATTTTCGGAAGGCTTTTTACATCGTACCACACAAGCGGCTCGTAGTGGAATTGCGTGCATCTGGAATTTCTTCTCAGTTATGTGACAGGATTTGTGATTTCCTGTCAGAGAGGTCACAGTTCGTAGTAATTGACGTAAAGTCATCGAGTAAAACAGAAGTGATTTCTGGCGTTCTCCAAATTCGTGTTATAGGCCTTTGCTGTTTCTTATCTCGTATATAAACGATTTGGGAAACAATGAGCAGCCGTCTTAAAAAAAAAAAAAAAAATGTTCAAATGGCTCTGAGCACTATGGGACTTAACATGTGAGGTCATCAGTCCCCTACAAATTAGAACTACTTAAACCTAACTAACCTAAGGACATCACACACATCCATGCTCGAGGCAGGATTCGAACCTGCGACCGTAGCGGTCGCGCGGCTCCAGACTGAAATGCCTAGAACCGCTCGGCCACATCGGCCGGTTCAGTCGCCTTCTGTTGTTTGCAGATGACGCTGCCATTTATCGACTAATAAAGTCATCAGAAAATCAAAACAAATTGCAAAACGATATAGAAAAGATATCTGAATGGTGCGAAAATGGGCAGTTGACCCTAAATAACGAAAAGTGTGAGGTCATCCACATGAGTGATAAAAAGAATCCCTTAAAAGTTCTGTTACACGATAAATCAGTCAAATGTAAAGGCTGTAAATTCAACTAAATGCCTAGGAATTACAATCACGATCAACTGAAATTGGAAGGAACACGCAGAAACTGTTGTGGGGAAGGCTAACCAAAGACTGCGTTTTATTCGCAGGACACTTAGAAAATGTAACAGACCTACTAAGGAGACTGCCTACACTACGCTTGTCCGTACTCTTTTAGAATACTGTTGCGCGGTGTGGGATCCTTACCACATAGGACTGACGGAGTACATTGAAAAAGTTCAAAGAAGGGCAGCAGGTTTCGTATTATCGCGGAATATGGGAGAGAGTGTCACTGAAATGATACAGGATTTGGGCTGGACATGATTAAAAGAAAGGCGTTTTTCGTTGCGACAGTATCTTCTCACGAAATTCCAATCACCAAATTTCGCCTACGAATGCGAAAATATTTTGTTGACACCGATCAATACGATAAAATAAGGAGCCGGTCGTGGTGGCCGCGCGGTTCTAGGCGCTACAGTCTGTAACCGCGCGACCGCTACGGTCGGATGTTCGAATCCTGCCTCGAGCATGGATGTGTGTGATGTCCTTAGGTTCTAGGGGACTGATGACCTGAGTTGTTAAGTCCCATAGTGCTCAGAGCCATTTGAACCATTTTTTGATGTTGTTGTTGTTGTTGTGCTGATCAGTCCTGAGAGTGGTTTGATGCAGCTCTCCATGCTATTGTATCCTGTGCAAGCTTCTTCATCTCCCAGTACTTACTGCTTAGTGTATTCAACCCTTGGTCTCCCTCTACGATTCTTACCCTCCACGCTGCCCTCCAATGCTAAATTTGTGATCCGTTGATGCCTCAGAGCATGTCCTACCAACCGGTCCCATCTTCTTGTCAAGTTGTGCCACAAACTCCTCTTCTCCCCAATTCTATTCAATACCTCCTCATTAGTTACGTGATCTACCCATCTAATCTTCAGCATTCTTCTGTAGCACCACATTTCGAAAGCTTCTATTCTCTTCTTGTCTAAACTATTTATCGTCCACGTTTCTCTTCCATACATGGCTACACTCCATACAAATACTTTGAGAAACGACTTCCTGACACTTAAATCTATACTCAACGTTAACAAATTTCTCTTCTTCAGTCTACATTTTATATCCTCTCTAATTCGACCATCATCAGTTATTTTGCTTCCCAAATAGCAAAACTCCTTTACTACTTTAAGTGTCTCATTTACTAATCTAATTCCCTCAGCATCACCCGCCTTAATTCGACTACATTCCATTATTCTTGTTTTGCTTTTGTTGATGTTCATCTTATATCCTCCTTTCAAGACACTGTCCATTCCGTTCAAGTGCTCTTTCAAGTCCTCTGTTGTCTCTGACAGAATTACAATGTAATCGGCGAACCTCAAAGTTTTTATTTCTTCTCCATGGATTTTAATACCTACTCCGAATTTTTCTTTTGTTTCCTTTACTGCTTGCTCAATATACAGATTGAATAACATCGGGGAGAGGCTACAACCCTGTCTCACTCCATTCCCAACCACTGCTTCCGTTTCATGCTCCTCGACTCTTATAACTGCCATCTGGTTTCTGTACAAATTGTAAATAGCCTTTCGCTCCCTGTATTTTACCCCTGCCACCTTTAGAACTTGAAAGAGAGTATTCCAGTCAACATTGTCAAAAGCTTTCTCTAAGTCTACAAATGCTAGTAACGTAGGTTTGCCTTTCCTTAATCTTTCTTCTAAGATAAGTCGTAAGGTCAGTATTGCCTCACGTGTTCCAACATTCCTACGGAACCCAAACTGATCATCCCCGATGTGGGCTTCTACCAGAAGTCACAGCTGCAAAATACTAACGCGAATTCTCAGGATCTGTGCACCCCAAATTGCGTGAAAATGTAATCACATGTCAGTTCTAGTATAATATATTTGTCCAATGAATACCTGTTTGTCATCTGTATTTCTTCTTGGTGTGGCAATTTTAATGGCCAGTAGTGTAAATAAAAAAAATCTTGCAAAATTTAATTCGATTTTACTATTTTGACGATGATAGCAAAATCCCAAGGAACGGGTCCGTATTTTCATGAACCCCTCGCACCACACGCGATGACTCAGCGATGTGCGCGGGACGCCTGGCCAGGACATTTCATTCAGCATTGCTGGGCGACCGCGCGGAACAGCAAAGTAGGAAAATACGCGAATTCCCGGAGGTGAGGCTTCGCGCGCCGGGCAGGTGTGTGGGAACCACCAGGAGGGGGTCCCGAGGGATGGGGCAAAGCTGCGGGAAGCCTCCTGCTACCTGTCTTCCGGCCTCTCCAGACCCGCAACTCCGGACTTTGCCACAGGAAGCTCTGAGGCAGGAGCATTAGCCATAGCCGCGTCCGGCTAATCGCCGTATTTGTCAAAGCCCCGGCCTGCTGCTGATGTATGGTCACTCCCGTGGGAAACTCTCTTTCTGTCTGTCACTAAGGCACGTCTTGAGTGTCGAGCGTGACGAAACTCGCTGCTCGTTCAAAGCAGAGGTTCAATAGATTGTCCCAAGAGCTGCTCCCAATATTTATTCTCTATATAACAAGTAGCATGATCAAGCCATTGCTCTCTAACATTGACACCTTGCAGATTGACCCTCTTGAATTTTGTTCGCGCTTGAAAGCCAGAGCTACAGGACATTAATCTTCTGAAGCAGTACGGTCCAGTTTTCAAACTCGAAAAATTCACCAATAAATATATGAATATTTTGCAGTGACGGTAGCTGCGGATTGTCTTTTACAGAAGAAAACTTTTACCCAGTCGTAGGAACCATTCCACTATTATATCGTGACATACATGGATACTTCTTTTCATATATATAAAAAAGGATTTAGTGTGTTTTCTTATAACCGTGAACTTTATTCGATAGTCGGGAGAAGCAACTTTTTGAAATATTAATCCATTTCCATATGTATTATCAGATGGAAATAATAATTAACAAGCACTGAACCATCATATTAAAAAAAACTAAAATCTTTTTAATTTTATATACTAATTGCACAAATTGTAAGTATCCACAATTCACATGAAAATACATTAAAATCCGATACATAAACACGAAATGTCTTATTTTTAAATGAAGTATCATCTCCTCCCAGTTGCTTTTCCTATATATATATATATATATATATATATATATATATATATATATATATATAGTTTATTCATTTGTTTTCCGTTTAGGCAGTATTGTCAACGTATGAATCGACTCTTTCATTTGTTTTCCGTTTAGGCAGTATTGTCAACGTATGAATCGACTCTTTCCTTATATATATATATATATATATATATATATATATATATATATATATAAATCGACTTTTTCCATTCATACGTTGGCAATACTGCCTAAACGGAAAACAAATGAATAAACTCCGTGTTCAATGCGAAACATATGAAACTACAGTACTGATCGCCTTGTGAAATTTTACAAAAGAGTGGTGAAATGGGAAAAAATACAAAAGTAACGTAAGAAAAAGTGCTTGCAAAAAAAGGGGGAAAAATTGGAAAAATGAAGGTGCAATCAATTTTCTTCCGACATCAACATCCGCTAATAAAGAAGCAAAAAGTAGTGGTATCCAGACTATGTAAACAAGAAGCAAAAAGACCGTCACTATATTGTACGCTAATTTTATAACGAAACACTATTCTCAATTTATAAATGGTTCAAATGGTTCACATGGCTCTGAGCACTATGGGCTTAACATCTGAGGTCATCACTCCTCTAGACTTAGCCCGAGGCTGGATTCGAACCTGCGACCGTACCGGTCGCGTAGTTGCAGACTGAAGCGCCTAGAACCGCTCGGCCACACCGGCCGGCAATCTATAAATACCAACATGTTGACATCTCTATATATAGGGTGTATCACAATTCACGTTACACACTTCTAGAGGTCGCAGAGGGAACTTAGTAGATCAGATTTGTCATAGGAATCCATGTCCGGAGGCGTCATCCAATGACTCTACAGAGCGTCAAAGTCATAGGTACCAGCGCCTATAAATGTATGTATATACACTGTGACGATGTTACAGACTTTCAAGGACGCTGGAGACGCATAAATGTATCAATTTGAGGTAACGGTACCTGTACTAAAAACGAACGAGTCGTAAGTTATAAGAGAAAACCGTACTGATACTTTTGACAGTGGAATACATGTAATGGCCTGTTGTGGATATGATTGTAGGGTAGACAGCTGTCAGAGGTGGTTGTACATACCAAAACAAGAAAAAAAGTTCAGTACACAAGGGGTCTAAAATGAATATCTGAGGACCTATGAGCAGTTGTTTATCTCCACTACTGTGAAATGCATCTCCTATTATGAACAAGTGATCATGGCTCTTAAGGTACGCATTTTAGAGCCCAAGTTTAGTGCACTTTTCTGGTTTTTTTTTTTTTTTTTTTTTTTTCTCTTCACAGTATCATTCTTGAAACTAAACTCCTGGACACTTGCCAACAACAATACCAGTACATGTATTTCACCGTCAGAGCTATCAGAACTTTTGTTTTTTGCTTATAACTTCCACTCGTTCGTTTTCGGTTCAGGGATCCTTACCTCGAATTGCCACATTTACCCATCTGTATGATCCTACAAAGTTTGTAACATCACGGAATCTCCCTGGATATATACTAAAGCGCTAAAGAAACTGATACGGGCATGCATATTCAAATTCAGAGATATGTAAACAGGCCGAATACGGCGCTGCGGTCGGCAACGGCTATGCAAGACAACAAGTGTCTGACGCAGTTGTTAGATCGGTTACTGCTGCTACAATGGCAGGTAATCAAGATTTCAGTGAGTTTGAACGTGGTGTTATAGTCCGCGCATGAGCGATGGGACACAGGATCATGAGGTAGCAAAGAAGTCGGGATTTTCCAGTACGACCATTTCACGAGTGTACCGTGAATATCAGGAATCCGGTAAAACATGAAATCTCCAACGTCGCTACGGCCTGGAAAGGATCCTGCAAGAAAGGGACCAACGACGGCTGAAGAGAATCGTTCGACGACACAGAACTGCAACCATCCGCAAATTGCTGCAGATTTCAATGCTGGGCCATTAACAAGTATCAGCGTGCGAACTATTCAACGAACCATTATCGATGTCAGCTTTCAGAGCCGAAGGCCCACTTATCCTTGATGACTGCTCGACTTGCCTGGGCACGTCAAAACCGGCATTGGTCTGCCGATGGCTGTAAAGATGTTGCCTGGCGGGACGAGTGTAGTTTCAAATTGTATCGAGCGGATGGACGTGTACGGTGGCTATGGAGACAACCTCATGACTACACGGATCCTGCATCTCAGCAGGGGACTGTTCAAGCTCGTGAAGGCTGTGTAATGGTGCGGCGCATGTGCAGTTCGAGCGATATGCGACATCTGATACGTCTAGATACGACTCTGACCGGTAATACGCACGTAAGCATCCTGTCTGATCACCTGCATCCATTCATGCCCATTGTGCATGCCGACGGACTTGGGCAATTCCAGCAGGACAATGCGACACCCCATACGTCCAGAATTGCTACAGAGTGGCTCCAGGAACACCCTTCTGAGTTTAAGCACTTCCGCTAGCCACAAGACTCCCCAGACAGGAAGATTATTGAGCATATCTTGGATGCCTTCTAACGTGCTGTTCAGATCTCCACCCCTCGTACTATTACGGATTTATGGGCAGCCATGCGGGATTCATGGTGTCAATTCCGTCCAGCACCAAATCAGACATTAGTCGAGACCATGCAATGTCGCTGCGGCACTTCTGCTTGTTCCCGGGGCCCTGCACGAAATTACGCAGGTGTACCAATTTCTTTGACTCTTCCACATCTACATCTACATGTATAATCCGCAAACCACCCAATGGTGTGTGGAGGAGGGCACTTTACGTGCCACTGTGATTACCTCCCTTTCCTGTTCCAGTCGCGTGTGGTTCGCGGGAAGAACGACTGTCTGAAAGCCACCGTGCGCGCTCGAATCTCTCTAATTTTACATTCGTGATCTCCTCGGGAGGTATAAGTAGGGGGAAGCAATGTATTCGATACCTCATCCAGAAACGCATCCTCCCGAAACCTGGACAGCAAGCTACACCACGATGCAGAGCACCTCTCTTGCCGAGACTGCCACTTGAGTTTGTTAAACATCTCCGTAACGCCATCACGCTTACCAAATAACCCTGTGACGAAACGCGCCGCTCTTCTTTGGATCTTCTCTATCTCTTCTGTCAACCCGACCTAGTACGAATCCCACACTGATGAGCAATACTCAGGTATAGGTCGAACGAGTGTTTTGTAAGCCACCTTTTTTCTAAGGACTGTCCCAATGAATCTCAACCTGGCACCCGCCTTACCAACAATTAATTTTATATCACTTCCCAGATATTTTACAGAAGTAACTGCTACCAGTGTTGGTTCCGCTATCATATAATCATACAATAAAGGATCCTTCTTTCTATGTATTCGCAATACATTACATTTGTCTATGTTAAGGGTCAGTTGCTACTCCCTGCACCAAGTGCCTATCCGCTGCAGATCTTCCTGAATTTCGTTGCAATTTTCTAATGCTGCAACCTCCCTGTGTACTACACCATCATCCGTGAAAAACGATGTGTAGTGTAGTGTAGTAACTATCCGCCGACACCGTGCAAGCAAGATTCAAGTAAAATGTCTCGCCTATTCGGGAATATACCAGGTGATCAAAAAGTCAGTATAAATTTGAAAACTGAATTAATCACGGAATAATGTGGATAGAGAGGTACAAATTGACACACATGCTTGGAATGACATGGGATTTTATTAGAATAAACAAAAACAAAAAAAACGAAATACAAAAGTTAAAAAAATATCCGACAGATGGTGCTTCAGCTGATCAGAATAGCAATAATCAGCATAACAAAGTAAGACAAAGCAAATATGATGTTCTGTACAGGAAATGCTCAATATGTCCACCACCATAATTCCTCAACAATAGCTGTAGTCGAGGAATAATGTTGTGAACAGCACTGTAAAGCATGTCTGGAGTTATGATGAGGCATTGGCGTCGGATGTTGTCTTTCAGCACCCCTAGAGATGTCGGTCGATCACGATACACTTGCGACTTCAGGTAACCCCAAAGCCAATAACCGCACGGACTGAGGTCTGGGGACCTGGGAAGCCAAGCATGACGAAAGTGGCGGCTGAGCACACGATCATCACCAAACGACGCGCGCAAGAGACCTTTCGCGCGTCTAGCAATATGGGGTGGAGCGCCATCCTGCATAAACATCGTACGTTCCCGCAGGTGCTTATCAGCCAGGCGGGGGATGATGCGATTCTGTAACATATCGGCGTACCTCTCACCCGTCACGGTAGCAGTTACAAAACCAGAATCACGCATTTCCTCGAAGAAAAAAGGCCCGATAACGGTAGATGTGGTAAATCCTACCCATACCGTGACTTTCTCGTCGTGCAATGGAGTTTCCGCGACAGTTCTAGGATTTTCCGTATCCCAAATTCTGCAGTTGTGGGCGTTGACAGACCCTCGGAGCGTGAAATGAGCTTCGTCGGCTCACAACACGTTACTCAACCAATCGTCATCTTCCGCCATCTTTTGAAACGCCCTCACCGCAAATGCCCTCCGCTTCACTAATTCGCCAGGTAACAGTTCATGATGCCGATGGATTTTGTACGGATAACATCGGAGCGTACGCCCAAGTGCCAACCAAACAGTAGTGTATGGAATGCCGGTGCGACGTGCGACTGCACGAGCGCTGACTTCCCCGTGCATAGACGAACCCGCTACAGTCTCCATTTCGTCCTGAACTGTCTCAGCAGCCTTGTGCTCGGTCGGTCACTACGGGGTCTACCGTCTAAACAACCCGTGGCTTCGGACTTCGAAATCATTCTCGCCACAGCTGCATTTGTGAACGGACCTTTACCCGTTCGAATCCCCTTCCTGTGGCGATAGGATCGTAACGCTGAACTAGCACATTCCCCATTCTGATAATACAGCTTCACTAAAAGCGCCTTTTCGGGTAACGTCAACATGCTGCGACTGCTGGCGCATCTGCTTCTCTCTCTCATTACAGCTCCTTTTATACACGATTGTCATGCGCAGTCACTGGCGTTTTGCTGTCCAGCGCCCTCTGTCGGACATTTTGTGAACTTTGTTTTTTTGTGGTTCTAATAAAACCCCATGTCATTCCAAACATATGTGTCAATTTTTACCTGTCTATCTACATTATTGCGTGGTTTATTAAGTTTTCAAATTTATACCGACTTTTTGATCTCCGGGTACATAGTGGATGTGCCAGTACAAGTTGTAAGCACGTGGCTGACGACATATGGAAGTGTATGTACAGAGATTAAGTTTGTACAGAACGAGCGCTACCCACTCTTGCCCGTTTGTTAAGTTGCGTCGGAGTGCTTTACGAAAATTTCGTCCGGGCATTGAACTGTATGAAGAAATTCGACTCGGTCGCTCCTCTTATAGACTCGGCGTCCTTCCGAATGCTCCCAGCCGGTCGGTTCACCGCTACAGAACGGTACCCGCGCCGAAAAAAGAGAACACGGCGAGAGGAATGCGAGAGAATAATCGGCAATGAGAGTTTATTATACCGCAGCGGACGCCAACGCGACTGCTGCTTATTGCCGTAGCGGCACCGTATTGTGCTGCACTGTATTGTATTGTATGGTAATGGCCGGGCGGCCGGGCGGCGGTTGCATTCGGCACAACAGTCGACAACCGCAAGTCTCTGCCCCGCGAGATGCACCGGCCGGCTTTCGAACTGGGAGCCCCAGGACAAAGCGAGCCAGGGTATTCCTGTGTCGCCGTGAACCATATTTACCATTCGCTGTGTATAGGTCCATAGTCGGGCTGTCGGTAAAATATATTGACATTTTTTCCAACATTAATCGACACACACGGATTTGTCTTGATGGTGTTGAGACAGCAACCAGCCACAAATTTATTTTAAGTTCCTTTATTCAAAGGGTACCGCTACCAGTTTCGAATCGTACCTTTCACGTTTTCATGACAACATCTGCTGCGTTTTTTAATGATTAGTCATCCAAATATATACACCACTGGCCATTAAAATTGCAACACCAAGAAGAAATGCAGATGATAAACGGGTATTCATTGGACATATACTAGAACTGATATGTGACTACATTTTCACGCAATTAGGGTGTATAGATCCTGAGAAATCAGTACCCAGAACAACCACCTCTGGCCTTAATAACGGCCTTGCTACGCCTGGGCATTGAGTCAGAGCTTGGATGGCGTGTACAGGTACAGCTGCCCATGCAGCTTCAACACGGTACCACAGTTCATCAAGAGTAGTGACTGGCGTATTGTGACGAACCAGTTGCTCGGCCACCATTGACCAGACGTTTTCAGTTTGTGAGAGATCTGGAGGATGTGCTGTCCAGGGCAGCAGTCGAACATTTTCTGTATCCAGAAAGGCCCGTACAGGACCTGCAACATGCGGTCGTGCATTATCCTGCTGAAATGTAGGGTTTCGCAGGTATCGAATGAAGGGTAGAGCCACGGGTCGTAACACATCTGAAATGTAACGTCCACTGTTCAGAGTGCCGTCAATGCGAACAAGAGGTGTCCGAGACGTGTAACCAATGGCACCCCATACCATCACGCCGGGTGATACGCCAGTATGGCGGTGACGAATACACTCTTCGAATGTGCGTTCACCGCGATGTCGCCTAACACGGATGAAACCATCGTGATGCTGTAAACAGAATCTGGATTCATCCGAAAAAATGACGTTTTGCCATTCGTGCACCCAGGTTCGTCGTCGAGTACACCATCGCAGGCGCTCCTGTCTGTGATGCAGTGTCAAGGATAACCGCAGCCACGGTCTCCGAGCTGATAGTCCCTGCTGCTGCAAACGTCGTTGAACTGTTCGTGCAGATGGTTGTTTTCTTGCAAACGTCCCCATCTGTTGATTCAGGGATCGAGACGTGGCTGCACGATCCGTTACAGCCATGCGGATAAGATGCCTGTCATCTCGACTGCTAGTGATACGAGGCCGTTGGGATCCAGCACGGCGTTCTGTGTTACCCTCCTGAAACCACCGATTTCATATGCTGCTAACAGTCATTGGATGTCGACCACCGCGAGCAGCAATGTCGCGATACGATAAACCGCAATCGCGACAGGCTACAATCCGACCTTTATGGAAGTCGGAAACGTGATGGTACGCATTTCTCCTCCTTACACGAGGCATCACAACAACGTTTCACCAGGCAACGCCGGTCAGCTGCTGTTTGTGTATGAGAAAGTGGTTGGAAACTTTCGTCATGTCAGCACGTTGTAGGTTTCGCCCCTGGTGCCAACCTTGTGTGAGTGCTCTGAAAAGCTAATCATTTGCATATCACAGCATCTTCTCGTTGTCGGTTAAATTTCGCGTCTGTAGCACGTCATCTTCGTGGTGTAGCAATTTTAATGGTCTGTAGTGTATTTTAAGTTCCTTTATTGAAAAGGTACGGTTACCAGTTTCGAATCATTACGATTCATCGTGAGACGGCTTTCATGTTTTCATTAGAACATGTGCTGCTTTTTTTACTGATTACTTATCCTAAAATGTAAATAATAAATAGTTATAAGCATGCCACAAAGATGGTTGACTTACAGATTTGCATTGGGATGAGACTCACGTGAAATGTCGGTTTGGAGTACTTGTTTTCGTAGTTTTCGTCCAGCAGACAACGTTTGTAGTTTTCGTCGCATTCACATCATTGCACACATAAACTTGCATAATTGAGCGCTTCAGATTTGTCACTAAATACATTTGCACCACATTTAAATCGTTGCACTCGCATATTTTTATCACTGAGCACTTCAGCTTAGTCACAGAACAGACTTCTAACCTGCACCGCATTTTTTGATAGATTCATAGTGCTTACAAACATATGTGTGTCAAAGATTCAATGATATATCGTAACATTACAAAGATGCTACATGTTTCGAAAATGATCATATATTCACTTATGCAACTGAAACGCCTTTTACACCAGTACAGATTTGCGACGATGTGAATACGGCGAAAACTACAAATGTTGTCTGCTGGACGAAAACTATGAAAACATGTTCTACAAACCGACATTTCACGTGAGTCACATCACAATGCAACCATCCTTGTGACGTGCTTATAATTATGTATTATTTATATTTTACGTTAACTAATCAGTAAAAACCGCAGCACATGTTGTAATGAAAACATGAAAGCCGTCTGAAGACGAATCGTAACGATTCGAAACCGGTAACGGCACCTTTTGAATAAAAGAAACTTAAAATAAATTTGTGGCTGGTTGCTGTCTCAACACCATCAACATTTGTCTTCAAATAACAACCACGGTCTCCAACCACGTCATCATACTGCAAAATCGGATTTCTTTGTCTTGTTCTTGGGTGCTGATAAGTACATTCTGCTGGATTTCTTAGTTTATGGGCCATTATATGTAGTTGCACATATGTTGATACAGGTTTTACTGATGGGCTTTTACTGGGTTACTCATTATAGCCCATTGTGACATGTAAATAATGGATTTGCCATATAAGATGTTCCTCGGTAGTAGTTTGTCAACATATACGGAAGAGGCAAAGAAACTGGTACACCTGCCTAACATCGTGTAGGGTCCCTGCGATCACACAGAAGTGTCGCAATACGACGTGGCAGGTACTCGACTTATGTCTGAATCCTGCATGGCTGTCCATAAATCCGTAACAGTACGAGGGGGTGAACATCTCTACTGAACAGAACATTGGAGGCATCCTAGATGTGCTCAATAATATTCATATCTGGGGAGTCTGGTGGCCAAATTTTCAAACCGCTCCAAGCACTGTGGAACTTAACATCTGAGGTCATCAGTCCCCTAGACTTAGATCTGGTTAAACCTAGCTAACATAAGGACATCACACGCATCCATGCCCGACGCAGGATTCGAACCTGCGACCGTAGCAGCCGCGTGGTTTCGGGCCACCCTGTAGCAAATCTGGATGTGCGTAGCTAGCTACTCCTCAAATCAACGTGCAGACCGCATAGGTATCTATGTCGTATCTGTGGTGTCACCGCCAGACACGACACTTGCTAGGTGGTAGCCTTTAAATCGGCCGCGGACCGTTAGTATACGTCGGACCCGCGTGTCGCCACTATCAGTGATTGCAGACCGAGCGCCGCCACACGGCAGGTCTAGAGAGACTTCCTAGCACTCGACCCAGTTGTACAGCCGACTTTGCTAGCGATGGTTCACTGACAAAATACGTTCTCATTTGCCGAGACGATAGTTAGCATAGCCTTCAGCTACGTCATTTGCTACGACCTAGCAAGGCGCCATTATCAGTTGCTATTGATATTGTAAATAATGTACAGACAGGAGCTACGTTCAACATTAATGGATTAAAGTTAAGTATTCCACCATCTGCGTCCGTTTTTCTAAGTTCTAATTTCCTTGTCCTGTTCCAGATCTCACGCCAGCCTGCGTGAGCTTAAACGTGTGCCTTTCGGCTTCCTCTAACATTAGTGGGTTGGCTCTCCTGCCAATCCACAACAGTATCTGTATTACGAGTTTACTACTTTATTGCATTCCCATATGGAGCATCGGAAAAATATCCATGTACAATGTGGGTCTTGAGAATGTTCATGGATATTTAACTCTTTATTTATTTTCAATATAGACAGAACGACATGGCTACCGTATCGACAACGAAGGTTCAAAAATGGTTTAATGGTTCAAATGGCTGTGAGCGCTATAGGACTCAACTGCTGTGGTCATAAGTCCCCTAGAACTTAGAACTACTTAAATCAAAAATGGTTCAAATGGCTCTGAGCACTATGGGACTTAACTTCTGAGGTCATCAGTCCCCTAGAACCTAGAACAACTTAAACCTAACTAACCTAAAGACATCACACACATCCAACCCCGAGGCAGGATTCGAACCTGCGACCGTAGTGGTCCCGAGGTTCCAGACTGTAGTGCCTAGAACCGCTCGGCCGGCCGGCCGACAACGAAGGAAATGAGCGTTTTAACAGAGCTAACGTAGGAACTGTACGTCCGTGTTTTTTCGTAAACAAAGTGAGGATGAACTGCAAGCCAGATACAGCCGACAACTGCGGCTGGAGAGCGCTGCAGTCCGTGCACCAATCACGGGTGATTTCCCTAAATCGCTCCAGGCAAATGCCGGGATGGTTCCTTTGGCAGGGCACGGCCGATTTCCTTCCCCGTCCTTCTCCGTTGAGACCTGTGACCTCGCTGTTTGGTCTCTTCCAACCCAACCCAACCCAACCAGTCACGATATGAAGCACGTCTGGCGTGCTTTCAGAAACACGTCCGTTTGAGTACGGTTTAAATTAATGTTAACATTACGATTTTTAATTTCATTAATCAGTCTTAACCCAACACATCGCGATTACTTTTTCGTTTTTATTTTCTTTTTCCCCACATCACAAAGGCAGGAACCTCGGTGCTAGGACAACGTGTTCGCTAGAGCTCCGCATAGCCAAAGCACAAAGTGGTTCTTGTACACTCATGGTTGGTCTGAGCGGCGGTTTGCACGAAACGCTTGTTCGCGTGCGCTTGTAGGGGTTGTAGTTAATCCACCTTACGGACGGAGACGTAGAGGTATCCTCGCAGCTAGGTGCTAGGCAGAGGGCGACACGTGGAGTGGTGGGCGCCTTCGCTATCAGCGGCTGACTGCGTGGGAGTGCGGGCGTCAGCGCCGGCGCTGACAAGGCGGCCATTGACGGCGGCTGGGGCTGCTGACACGCTGGCTCTCCCCGCTGACAGCTGAGCCAGAGGCTCGGCTCACGCGCCGAGCCGAGCCGAGCCGAGTCGAGGAACAATGTCCCGTGGCAAAGCCAGCCGCTGTATTGGGCCGACCTCACTTCCGAAAACGCAAACCGGGCTGCTAGCACCTGGGCCAGCCGGTGTGGCAGAGCGGTTCTAGGCGCTTCAGTCTGGAACCCAGCGACCGCTACGGTCGCGGGTTCTAATCCTGCCTCGGGCATGGATGTGTGTGATGTCCTTAGGTTAGTTAGGTATACGAGGTGTGGCTAGAAAAAAACCGGACTAGTACTGGTGAAACAATAAAACGAATGCAATAAGGCTGAAAGTCGCGTGGCCTGTCACGTGACTCTCGCTCCGCCTACTGCTCGAGTTTCATCTGCCTCCTGCACTCAGTCTGCCCCTGGCGTCTGTTTTAAGTAGTTGACGTTTTGTCTGTGCGTCGGAAAATGTTGAGTGTACAGAAAGAACAGCGTGTTAACATCAAATTTTGTTTCAAACTAGGAAAATCTGCAAGTGAAACGTTTGTAATGTTACAACAAGTGTACGGCGATGATTGTTTATCGCGAACACAAGTGTTTGAGTGGTTTAAACGATTTAAAGATGGCCGCGAAGACACCAGTGATGACACTCGCACTGGCAGACCATTGTCAGCAAAAACTGATGCAAACATTGAAAAAATCGGTAAACTTGTTCGACAAGATCGCCGTTTAACAATCAGAGCAGTGTCTGAGTTAACAGAAGTTGACAAGGAAAGTGTTAGGCAGATTCTTCATGAAAGTTTCAACATGAACAAAGTGTGTTCAAAAATGGTTCCAAAGTGTCTCACAATTGAACAGAAGGAACGCCGAAGAATGATTTGTTCTGACATCCTGGAAAACATTGAAAGTGACCCCACCTTCTTACAAAATGTTATTACTTGCGATGAATCGTGGTTTTTTACTTACGATCCCGAAACTAAACGCCAATCGATGCATTGGAAAACTCCTGGTTCTCCACGACAAAAAAAAGCACGAATGTCAAAATCGAAATTCAAGGCAATGACGATTGTTTTTTTTTTTGACATCAAAGGGATTGTGCACATTGATTGGGTACCAGAGGAACAAACAGTGAATTAGCATTACTACATTAGCGTCCTGGCTACCCTACGAGAGCGAGTACGGAGAAAACGGAACGATTTGTGGAGAAAAAAGTCATGGATCCTTCACCAAGACAATGCCCCAGCTCACAGTGCGTTGTCAGTGAAGACGTTTTTGGCAAAACACAACATTCCCATCTTAGATCATCCACCCTACTCACCTGATTTGGCCCCCTGTGACTTTTTTCTTTTCCCTAAAGTCAAGTCAGCTTTGAAAGGAACTAGATTTGAGACTGTTGAAGCAGTAAAAGAAAAAGCGACGGAAGTAATGTATGGACTTACCGAAAATGATCTGCAGCATTGCTATGAACAGTGGAAAATTCGTATGGAGCGGTGTAGAGACCGAGGAGGAGAGTACATTGAAGGAGATAACATGAAATTGTAAATAAATGTTTTTTCCAGCATCAGTCCGGTTTTTTTCTAGCCGCACCTCGTAAGTAGTTCTAAGTTCTAGCGGACTGATGACCTCGGATGTTAAGTCCCATAGTGCTCAGAGCCATTTGAAGTGGCGGATGCAATTCGCGAAATAGGATGTATCCAAGACAGCAGACTTCTGGGATACTGCCATTAGAACCATTTTTTTTTCTGGTACCCTTATCTACACTGAAGTGCCAAAGAAACTGGTATAGGCAAGCGTATTCAAATACAGATATGTGAACAGGCAGAATACGGCGCTGTGGTCGGCAACGCCTAAATAAGACAACAAGTGTCTGGCGCAGTTGTTACATCGGTTACTGCTGCTACAATGGCAGGTTATCAACATTTAACTGAGTTACAACATGGTCTTACAGTCGGCGCACGAGCGATGGGACACAGTATCTCCGAGGAAGCTATGAAGTGAGGATTTTCCCGTACCATCATTTCACGAGTGAAACGTGAATGTCAGAAGTCCAGTAAAACATTAAATCTCCGTCATCGCTACAGCCTGAAAAAGATCCTGCAAGAACGGGACCTACGACGATTGAAGACAATCGTTCAACGTGACAGAAGTGCAACCCTTCCACAAACTGCTGTAGATCTGGGCCATCAACAAGTGTCAGCGTGCGAACTATTCAACTAAACATCATATATTTAGGCTTTACGAGTCGAAGACGCACTAGTATTCCCTTGATGACTGCACGACGAAAAGCTTTACGCCTCGTCTGATCCCGTCAATATCGACATTGGACTGTGGATGACTGGAAACATGTTGCCTTGTCGTGAGCGAGCGGTTCTAGGCGCTTCAGTCCAGAACCGCGCTGCTGCTACCGTCACAGGTTCGAATCCTGCCTCGGGCATGGATGTGTGTGCTGTCCGTAGGACGGTTTAAGTAGTTCTAAGGGACTGATGACCTCAGATGTTAAGTCCCATAGTGCTCAGAGCCATTTGAATCATTTTGTTGCCTTGTCGGACCACTCTCGTTTCAAATTGTGTCGAGCATATGGATGTGTACGGGTATGGAGACAACCTCATGAATCCGTGTACCCTGCATCTCAGCAGGGGACTGTTCAAGCTGGTGAAGGCTCTGGAACGGTGTGGGGCGTGTTCGGTTGGAGTTAAATGGGACCCCTGATACGTCTAGATACGACTCTGACAGGTGACACGTACGTAAGCATCGTGTCTGATCACCTGCATCCAATTCATGTCCATTAAGCATTCCGACGGAATTGGGCAATTCCAGTAGGACAATACGACACCCCAAACGTCCAGAATTGGTACAGAGAGGCTCGAGGAACACTGTTCTGAGTTTAAACACTTCTGCTGGCCACCAAACACCCCAGACAGGAACATTATTAAGCATATCTGGGACGCCTTGCAACGTTCTGTTAAGAAGAGACCTCCACCCCCTCGTACTACACGGATTTACGGACAGTCTTGCAGGTTTCATGGTGTCAGTTCCCTCCAGCACTACCTCAGACATTAGTCGAGTCCATGCCACGTCGTGTTGCGGCACTTCTGCTTGCCCAACCGGGCCCTACACGATATTAGGCAGGAGTACCAGTTTATCTAGCTCATCAGTGTAAATCTGAAGTATGCGGATCATTGTTAATTGAATGGCAGAGGGTAAATTCCACTGTTAGATTTATTCCGGTTATTTCCTGTTCCACTCACGTTTGGGGCGCGGGAAGAATGATTGTCTGAATCCGTCACCCGATAATAAATCTAATCTTACCCTCACAATCCCTATGTGAGAGAAGTTTGGTGTTATATTGCTTTCCAACAGGTGGTTCATGAAACTTTGTTATTAGACTTACACAGAATAATTTACTAGTATCTTCAAGTGTCTGCCAGTTGAGTTTCTTCCGCATCTCTGTAACACTGATCGACGGTTCGAACAAACCTGTGACAATCCGTGCTGCCCTTCTGTCCATACGTTCAATATATTTTCTTACAAGGGGAGGCCGCCAATTGTGAAATTCAGATTCGATTCATACTGCGCATAATAAAAGCTCATGGCCAGAGGTGTAATGTGGCAAAGCACCAAGATGTACTTCTCAGCCGTTGTCGAGAAAATCGACAGTTAAAAGAAACCGCGACGGTGAAATAGTCTCTACGATTACTAATTATCTACAGCGTCGTGGCGCAGCGGTAAGCGTTCGGGTTCATAATCCGAAGGTCGCCGGATCGAATCTCGCGCCATGTAACCTTTTTTTTTTTTTAGTATTTGTTTTTTGTAATTCAAATATATATATAATTCCCGGCAATCAGTTGCAACAATTATGCATATAATAAGTTGTTGAAAGTCGTTTGTCGTGGAAAAACTGGCGACTTCGAACATCATCATGTTTTCCGCAAACAAAGTTGTATTTCACAAATGTTATTAATTGTCTTCATAATGTTAACCACGTATAGTTAACGGAAGACGTAGAAACGATATTCCGAAACGAATACATATAGCGTAAGTCAAACGTTCGAATTAGAATAGAAACCCCACGAACACAAATTTGCTGTGGCAGGTATGAAAGATAAACTCCGTTACTCGCTCGTTACACTTGAAGGACAGATGTTGAATGGGCCGTAACGAGCCGCCGCATAACAGCGTAGTTGCCTGCTAACTTCGAAAGAAGGTAGATGAGGTCCCTAGCGGAACTTATAACATCGTCGAAAATCAGTGCGGACGGGAGAGTTTTGGTACACCCTGTTAAACAAACGGAAAAATGGAGGCGGTACAATTGGAGATCGATCCGCCTTCACCAACATGCATAAGCAATTCATTAATAGTTATATATATATGATGTGTTGGTAAATATGCCAACACCTTGTAGATAGAGGAGGCCTAAATGCACGCTATTTACTGCAGACGGGCGTGAATCCTGGAACAGGATAAGTAGTGAATTCTAATAAGAAAAGTATGCAGCTTCTCGAATACTTAACTTTATTCTATCCTTGTGGTACATCGCTCTTGATAATACAAATAAGACTATCTTCAGATACGGTTAATGGCGCCTTGCTAGGTCGTAGCCATGGACTTAGCTGAAGGCTATTCTAACTGTCTCTCGGCAAATGAGAGAAAGGCTTCGTCAGTGTAGTCGCTAGCAAAGTCGTCGTACAACTGGGGCGAGTGCTCTATCGTATCTCGAGACCTGCCTTGTGGTGGCGCTCGGTCTGCGATCACACAGTGGCGACACGCGGGTCCGACATGTACTAAATGGACCGCGGACGATTTAAGCTACCACCTAGCAAGTGTGGTGTCTGGCGGTGACACCACATTATATATATATATATATATATATATATATATATATATATATATATATATATATAACTATTATTTGAACTACAAAAAACTATTAATAAAAAAAATTGTATGGCGCGAGATTCGATCCGACGACCTTCGGATTACGATCCCGAGCGCTTACCGCTGCGCCACGACGCTGTGGAAAACTATTAATCGTAGAGAGTATTTTACCGCAACGGTTTCTTTTAACTGTCGATTTTCTCGACAACGGCTGAGAAGTGCACCTTGGTGCTTTGCCACATTACACCTCTGGCCATGAGCTTTTATTATGCGGAGTATGAATCGAATCTGAATTTCACAATTGGCGGCCTCCCCTTGTTAGTCCTATTAGTCGTGCATGGAGAGCTGCATCAAACCAGTCTCAGGACTGAAGACCACAACAACAACAACAATCTGTTAGTCGTATCTGATATGGGTGCAACTCACTTCAGCAATATTCTAGGATAGGTCGCACGAGTGAT
The DNA here is from genome assembly GCF_021461385.2 of Schistocerca piceifrons. Classification (NCBI taxonomy): domain Eukaryota; kingdom Metazoa; phylum Arthropoda; class Insecta; order Orthoptera; family Acrididae; genus Schistocerca; species Schistocerca piceifrons. The sequence goes on along the minus strand of NC_060147.1, from coordinate 35,875,385 downwards.
TTGTAAGGAATCTCCGTTCTACACTGCTTACACTTCCCCAGTATTCTACAAATAAACCGAAGTCTACCACCTACTTTACCCACGACAGAAGCTATGTGATCATGCCATTTCATATCAGAAGAAAGTGTTTCACCTAGGTATTTGTATGAGTTGGCTGACTTCCGTTGTGACTCTTTGATATTATAAAATAGTGTGTTTTTTTCGTTTTGTGATGTGCACAGTTTTTTATGAACGTTTAAAGCAAGTTGCAGTCTGTGCACAACTTTGAAATCTTATCAAGTTCTGACACAATATTTGTGCAGCTTCTTTTGAGCAGTACTTGATCAGCAAAAAAATTTGAGTTTACTATTAATATTGTCCATGAAACGGCCTTGCCGCAGTGGATACACCGGTTCCCGTCAGATCACCGAAATTAAGCGCTGTCGAGCGTGGCCGGCACTTGGGTGGGTGACGGTTCGGGCCGCCACACACTGTTGCCATTTTTCGGGTTGCACTCAGCCCCTTGATGCCAATTGAGGAGCTACTCGACCGAATAGTAGCGGCTCCGGTCAAGAATACCATCATAACGACCGGGAGAGCGGTGTGCTGACCCCACGCCCTCCTATCCGCATCCTCAGCTGAGGATGACACGGCGGTCGGATGGTCCCGATGGGCCACTTGTGGCCTGAAGACGGAGTGCCACTAATATTGTCCACAAAGTCGTTAACATGAGCACCAAGGAACCCAACACACTTCCTTGGGGCACACCCGAAGTTACTTCTTGCCTTTGTGCTTGCCAAACCCTACCTTCGCCAGCTACGTCGGTGGACCTCTCCCCAGTTGAGGATGTTACGAGCACTATGGGCAGGGCCCGCCAACAAGCTCGAGATTTTGACGATCTGACGTGCGAATTGAGCAGAATATCGCTCATGAGGACATCCAACATTTCTATCAATCAAAGCCACGCCGAATAACTGCTTGCACAAGGGCCAGAGGTGGAATAACTCGTCATTGACTTGCCCAATTTGGGTAGCTCTCTCTCTTCAAAAAATGATCCAATTTTCCTCAAATTGTGATCATGTGTTTAGCGGTAAATGTACATGACATCTATCGATTTCTGTTCCATTTGGATAATTCCTACGTGGTGCGTCTTAGAGTGTAGTTACTGTCGAGTTGAACTATTAGTTTCTTCATTTACTGTTGTGAAGTAAAAAATCAAGGAATTTTCGGTCTGTAGCGAGAATTTTCATGAGATATTTGAGCATGTATGATGTATATGTCTCAGTTTTAATATCAGAGAAACATGGTACAAAGTGTTTATATAGCAGGAGGGCTATACAAGGAAGATGATGTTCACACATTCACTCCACCTCATTGCATCACGCGTTAATGTTAGCGTTTGAAAACAGAAATTAAGCAATGCCACCTTATGTAATCCATACTACAGCCTTACGAAATAGTGATGTTCGTATTGATATTTAAAAAATAATTTAGTTTCATGACCGAAATACAGTTAATCACATTCCTTTTTGCCCCTCTGAAAATTAAATTTTACTCCTCAGTGAGTAATTGGCTTGGCTCTGAGCACTACGCGACTTAACTTCTGAGGTTATGAGTCGCCTAGAACTTAGAACTAATTAAACCTAACTAACCTAAGGACGTCACACACATCCATGGCCGAGGCAGGATTCGAAACTGCGACCGTAGCGGTCGCTCGGTTCCAGACTCTAGCGCCTAGAACCGCACGGCCACCGTTGTTTTAGGCGGGTAGGCATCTTCTAACCACAAATAGCACCAGTGACGTCTTTGAACCGCGGGTGTCAGCCATAAATGATTGACAACCTCTAAATGCTGTCAACTTTTGTTTTCGATGTGGAGATGGTTCAAATGGTTCAAATGGCTCTGAGCACTATGGGACTTAACTTCTAAGGTCATCAGTCCCCTAGAACTTAGAACTACTTAAACCTAACTAACCTAAGGACATCACACACATCCATGCCCGAGGCAGGATTCGAACCTGCGACCGTAGCGGCCGCGCGGTTCCAGACTGTAGCGCCTTTAACCGCTTGGCCACCACGGCCGGCCCTGATGTGGAGATGGTTACGAGTAATGTCGAAAGCGCCTGGTGATTTTTAAAGTTAAATGAAAAACAAAACCTTCGATCCGAACAAGCCTTGGAAGACCTGACTGACCTCCATGTCATCCTTGGAATCACTCGATGCGGCTACGGAGTGGGCATGTGGTCAGCACACCGTTCTCCCGGTCGTTGTCAGCTTTGGTGACCGGAGCCGTTTCTTCTACATCTACATCCACACTCCGCAAGCCACCTGACGGTGTGTGGCGGAGGGTACTTTGTCTACCTCTATCGGTTCTCCCTTCTATTCCAGTCTCGTATTGTTCGTGGAAAGAAGGATTGTCGGTATGCCTCTGTGTGGGCTCTAATCTCTCTGATTTTATCCTCATGGTCTCTTCGCGAGATATACGTAGTCGTTTAATGAACAAAGTAAGAGCATATGGACTATCAGACCAATTGTGTGATTGGATTGAAGAGTTCCTAGATCACAGAACGCAGCATGGCATTCTCAATGGAGAGAAGTCTTCCGAAGTAAGAGTGATTTCAGGTGTGCCGCAGGGTAGTGTCATAGGACCGTTGCTATTCACAATATACATAAATGACGTTGTGGATAACATTGGAAGTTCACTGAGGCTTTTTGCGGATGAAGCTGTGGTATCTCGAGAGGTTGTAACAGTGGAAAATTGTACTGAAATGCAGGAGGATCTGCAGCGAATTGACGCATGGTGCAGGGAATGGCAATTGAATCTCAATGTAGACAAGTGTAATGTACTGCGAATACATAGAAAGATAGATCCCTTATCATTTAGCTAAAAATAGCAGGTCAGCAACTGGAAGCAGTTAATTCCATAAATTATGTGGGAGTGCGCATTAGGAGTGATTTAAAATGGAATGATCATATAAGGTTGATCGTCGGTAAAGCAGATGCCAGACTGAGATTCATTGGAAGAATCCTAAGGAACTGCAATCCGAAAACAAAGGAAGTAGGTTACAACACACTTGTTCGCCCACTGCTTGACTACTGCTCAGCAGTGTGGGATCCGTACCAGATAGGGTTGATAGAAGAGATAGAGAAGATCCAACGGAGAGCAGCGCGCTTCGTTACAGGATCATTTAGTAATCGCGAAAGCGTTACGGAGATGATAGATAAACTCCAGTGGAAGATTCTGCAAGAGAGACGCTCAGTAGCTCGGTACGGGCTTTTGTTAAAGTTTCGAGAACATACCTTCACCGAAGAGTCAAGCAGTATATTGCTCCCTCCTACGTATATCTCGCGAAGAGACCATGAGAATAAAATCAGAGAGATTAGAGCCCACACAGAAGCATACCGACAATCCTTCTTTCCACGAACGGTAGGAGACTGGAATAGAAGGGAGAACCGATAGAGGTACTCAAGGTACCCTCCGCCACACACCGTCAGGTGGCTTGCGGAGTATGGATGTAGATGTAGATGTAGATACTGCTCGACTCATCGGTGAGGGTATGTTCACGAACCTTCAACAAACGCCCGTACCGAGCTACTGAGCGTCTCTCCTGCAAAGTCTTCCACTGGAGTTTATCCATCAGTCATCTAGCCCCTCAATTGATCTCACAAGGGCTGAGTGCATCCCGCTTCCCAAAAGCGCTCGGCACACCAAACGGTCACCCATCCAGGTGATAGCCGAGCTCGACAGCGCTTAACTTCGTTATCTGCCGTTAGTGATGGTGACTTCGTAGGTGAAGGTACTACTCTGTGCTTTGGACTTGTTTTGCGGAGCGGGCGCAAACACACACGCACACACACACACACACACACATAAGAGGGTGGGGTGAGACTGACACGTGGAACTAGAACGCAGGTGAGCCTCCGCGGGTGGCTGTGTCGCGTGATTGACTGGTGGGTGGTGCCGAGCTGTCTGACGCCCACACAAGGTGGGGGTGGCAACGGCCGTGGCAGGCACACAGCACACAAACACACCGGAACACACCGGCCGCACCTTGTTCAAAGCCGCCGGCACCGCCGCCCACACAAAGGCAGGGTCGGGACCGCCTGTCTCCAGTGTCCTGCCTCTTTCACTGCGCTGACCCTTCCCCCACACTCCTATTCGCGAAGTCGCTGTGATAGCGCAGACCGTTGCGATTTGCCTTCACGAGGCAATTTTTAAAATTTCTCTTTTAACCTTCTCACAAGTGGAATGAGGAATACTTCACGCTCACCTTTTGAAAACGTTGTAACCTATTCGGTTACTTTTTACGAGGTGAGTTGAATAAGTATGTTGTTGTTGTTGTGGTCTTCAGTCCTGAGACTGGTTTGATGCAGCTCTCCATGTTACTCTATGCTGTGCAAGCCTCTTCATCTCCCAGTACCTACTGCAACCTACATCCTTCTGAATCTGCTTAGTGTATTCATCTCTTGGTCTCCCTCTACGATTTTTACCCTCTACGCTGCCCTCCAGTACCAAATTGGTGGTCCCTTGATGCCTTAGAACATGTCCTACCAACCGGTCCCGGTGAAAGAAGTAAAGTGAATAAGTAATGTAACACAATTTTTTTTCTGATAGGAGGTTGGTTTTATTCACGATTGCAGTACAACATATAAATTCCCACTCGTTTTCCTGCAAAATCGTACACTACTGGTCATCAAAATTGCTACACCACGAAGGTGACGTGCTACAGACGCGAAATTTAACCGACAGGAAGAAGATGCTGTCATATGCAAATGATTAGCTTTTCAGAGCATTCACACGAGGTTGGCGCCGGTGGCGACACCTACAACTTGCTGACATGAGGAAAGTTTCCAACCAATTTCTGACACACAAACAGCAGTCGACCGGCGTTGCCTGGTGAAACGTTGTTGTGATGCCTCGTGCAAGGCGGAGAAATGCGTACCATCACGTTTCCGACTTTGATAAAGGTCGGATTGCTGCCCATCGCGATTGCGGTTTATCGTATCGCGACATTACTGCTCGCGTTGGTTGAGATCCAATGACTGTTAGCAGAATATGGAATCGGTGGGTTCAGGAGGATAATACAGAACGCCGTGCTGGATCCCAACGGCCTCGTATCACTAGCAGTCGAGATGACAGGTATCTTATCCGCATCGCTGTAACGGATCGTGGAGCCACTTCTCGATCCCTGAGTCAACAGATGCGGACGTTTGCAAGACAACAACCATCTGCACGAACAGTGTGACGACGTTTCCAGCAGCACGGACTATCAGCTCGGAGACCGTGGCTGCGGTTACTTTTGACGCTGCATCACAGACAGGAGCGCCTGCGATGGTGTACTCAACGACGAACCTGGGTGCACGAATAGCAAAACGTGAATTTTTCGGATGAATCCAGGTTCTGTTTACAGCATCATGATGGTCGTATCCGTGTTTGGCGACATCGCGGTGAACGCACATTGGTAGCGTGTATTCGTCATCGCCATACTGGCGTATCACCCGGCGTGCTGGTATGGGGTGCCATTGGTTACACATCTCGGTCTCCTCTTGTTCGCATTGACGGTACTTTGAACAGTGGACGTTACATTTCAGATGTCTTTCGCCCCCATGGCTCTACCCTTCATTCGATCGCTGCGAAACCCTGCATTTCAGCAGGATAATGCACGACCGCATGTTGCAGGTCCTGTACGGGCGTTTCTGGATAGAGGAAATATTCGACTGCTGCCCTGGCCAGCACATTCTCCAGATCTCTCACCAATTGGAAACGTCTGGTCAACGGTGGCCGAGCAACTGGCCCGTCACAATACGCCAGTCACTACTCTCGATGAACTGTGGTATCGTGTTGAAGCTGCATAGGCAGCTGTACCTGTAGACGCCATCCAAGCTCTGTGTGACTCAATGCCCAGGCGTATCGAGGCCGTTATTAGGGCCAGAGTAGATTGTTTTGGGTACTGATTTCTCAGGATCTATGCACCCAAATTGCGTGAAAATACACTCCTGGAAATGGAAAAAAGAACACATTGACACCGGTGCGTCAGACCCACCATACTGGCTCCGGACACTGCGAGAGGGCTGTACAAGCAATGATCACACGCACGGCACAGCGGACACACCAGGAACCGCGGTGTTGGCCGTCGAATGGCGCTAGCTGCGCAGCATTTGTGCACCGCCGCCGTCAGTGCCAGCCAGTTTGCCGTGGCATACGGAGCTCCATCGCAGTCTTTAACACTGGTAGCATGCCGCGACAGCGTGGACGTGAACCGTATGTGCAGTTGATGGACTTTGAGCGAGGGCGTATAGTGGGCATGCGGGAGGCCGGGTGGACGTACCGCCGAATTGCTCAACACGTGGGGCGTGAGGTCTCCACAGTACATCGATGTTGTCGCCTGTGGTCGGCGGAAGGTGCACGTGCCCGTCGACCTGGGACCGGACCGCAGCGACGCACGGATGCACGCCAAGACCGTAGGATCCTACGCAGTGCCGTAGGGGACCGCACCGCCACTTCCCAGCAAATTAGGGACACTGTTGCTCCTGGGATATCGGCGAGGACCATTCGCAACCGTCTCCATGAAGCTGGGCTACGGTCCCGTACACCGTTAGGCCGTCTTCCGCTCACGTCCCAACATCGTGCAGCCCGCCTCCAGTGGTGTCGCGACAGGCGTGAATGGAGGGACGAATGGAGACGTGTAGTCTTCAGCAATGTGAGTCGCTTCTGCCTTGGTGCCAATGATGGTCGTATGCGTGTTTGACGCCGTGCAGGCGAGCGCCACAATCAGGACTGCATACGACCGAGGCACACATGGCCAACACCCGGCATCATGGTGTGGGGAGCGATCTCCTACACTGGCCGTACACCACTGGTGATCGTCGAGGGGACACTGAATAGTGCACGGTACATCCAAACCGTCATTGAACCCATCGTTCTACCATTCCTAGACCGACAAGGGAACTTGCTGTTCCAACAGGACAATGCACGTCCGCATGTATCCTGTGCCACCCAACGTGCTCTAGAAGGTGTAAGTCAACTACCCTGGCCAGCAAGATCTCCGGATCTGTCCCCCATTGAGCATGTTTGGGACTGGATGAAGCGTCGTCTCAGGCGGTCTGCACGTCCAGCACGAACGCTGGTCCAACTGAGGCGCCAGGTGGAAATGGCATGGCAAGCCGTTCCACAGGACTACATCCAGCATCTCTACGATCGTCTCCATGGGAGAATAGCAGCCTGCATTGCTGCGAAAGGTGGATATACACTGTACTAGTGCCGACATTGTGCATGCTCTGTTGCCTGTGTCTATGTGCCTGTGGTTCTGTCAGTGTGATCATGTGATGTATCTGACCCCAGGAATGTGTCAATAAAGTTTCCCCTTCGTGGGACAATGAATTGACGGTGTTCTTATTTCAATTTCCAGGAGTGTATAATCCACATGTCAGTTCTAGTATAGTATATTTGTCCAATGAGTACCCCTTTATCATCTGCATTTCTTCTTGGTGTAGCAATGTTAATGGCCAGTAGTGTATGTGTGTGAGCGCGAGCGTGGGCGCGTGATGAGGTGGCTGGCCGGCCGGAAGAGAGAGACAGGGAGAGCTCTCCGGCCGCTCGGTCCCACGCAACAGGCGCCTGGCTGCCACCGCGGACACCCGACTCGCCGCGAGGCGCCGAAACGGACGTCGGCGCCGGAAGCGGTCGCGAGCCAGCCCGGCCGTCTCCAGTTACCTGCCTGCCTGCCTGCGGCCGGCCCGCTCCAGCGCCGCCTGCCTCGGGATCGGAGATGGCTCCAGCGGTAGGCGCTCCCACGACGAGACCACAGCACGGGTAGCAAGGGGACGCAGACGCGACGAGGAATGTCCAACTGTATCCGTCTCACTCTTTCTACTGCTCCATCTACACTGGAGAGTCAAAGAAACTGGTACACCTGCCTAATACCGTCTAGAGACCCCCTAAGAGCCGCAACAGGACGTGGCATGGACTCGACTGATGTCTAAAGTAACGCTGCAGGGAACTGAAACCATGAATACTGGAGGGCTGTCCATAGATCCGTAAGAGTACGAGGGGATGGAGATCTCTACTGAACAACACGTTGCAAGGCATCCCTGATATGCTCAATAATGTCCATATCTGGGGAGTTTGATGGCCAGCGGAACTGCTTAAACTCAGAATAGTGTTCCTGTACCGAGTCTGTAGAAATTCTGGACGTATGGGTTGTCGCATTGTTCTGTTGGAATTGACCAAGTCCTTCGGAATGCACATTGGACGTGAATGGATGCAGGCAGTAAGACAGTATGCTTATGTGTCACCTGTCAGAGTCGTATCTAGACATATCAGGGGTCCCATATCACTCCAGCTGCACACGTCCCACATCATTACACAGCCTTCACCAGCTTGGACAGTCCCCTGCTGACATGCAGGGTCCATGGACCCGTGAGGTTGTCTCCATACCCGTACACGTCCATCCGCGCGATTCAATTTGAAACGAAACTCGTCCGACCAGGCAATATTTTTCCTGGACTGTGCGGCTGATCCCGACGGAGGTTCGAGTCCTCCCCCGGGCATAGGTGTGTGTGTTTGTCCTTAGGATAATGTAGGTTAATTAGTGTGTAAGCTTAGGGACTGATGACCTTAGCGGTTAAGTCTCATTAGATTTCATACACATTCGAACAATATTTTTCCAGTCATCAACAGTCCAACGTCGGTGTTGACGGGCCCAGGCGATGCGTAAAGGTTTGTGTAGTGCATTCATCAAGGGTCCACGAGGGGACCTTTGGCTCCGGAAGCTGATATCGATGATGTTTCGAATGGCTCTGAGCTCTAGGGGACTCAACTTCTAAGCATCAGTCCCCTAGAACGTATCAACTACTTAAAACTAACTAACCTAAGGACACCACACACATCCATGCCCGAGGCAGGATTCGAACCTGCGACCGTAGCGGTCGCGCGGTTTCGATGATGTTTCGTTGAATGGTTCGAATGCTCACACTTGTTGATGGCCCTGCATTGAAATCTGCAGCAATTTGCGGAATCGTTGCACTTCTGTCACGTTGAACGATTTTTTTCCCGTTCTCGCAGGATCTTTCTCTGGCCGCAGCGATGTCGGATATTTGATGTTTTACCGGATTCCTGATATTCACGGTTGTTGTTGTTGTTGTTGTGGTCTTCAGTCCTGAGACTGGTTTGATGCAGCTCTCCATGCTACTCTATCCTGTGCAAGCTTTTTCATCTCCCAGTACCTACTGCAACCTACATCCTTCTGAATCTGCTTAGTGTATTCATCTCTTGGTCTCCCTCTACGATTTTTACCCTCCATGCTGCCCTCCAATACTAAATTGGTGATCCCTTGATGCCTCAGAACATGTCCTACCAACCGATCCCTTCTTCTGGTCAAGTTGTGCCACAAACTTCTCTTCTCCCCAATCCTATTCAATACTTCCTCATTAGTTATGTGATCTACCCATCTAATCTTCAGCATTCTTCTGTAGCACCACATTTCGAAAGCTTCTATTCTCTTCTTGTCCAAACTATTTATCGTCCATGTTTCACTTCCATACATGGCTACACTCCATACGAATACTTCCAGAAATGGCTTCCTGACACTTAAATCAATACTGGATGTTAACAAATTTCTCTTCTTCAGAAACGCTTTCCTTGCCATTGCCAGTCTACATTTTATATCCTCTCTACTTCGACCATCATCAGTTATTTTGCTCCCCAAATAGCAAAACTCCTTTACTACTTTAAGTGCCTCATTTCCTAAGCTAATTCCCTCAGCATCACCCGACTTAATTAGACTACATTCCATTATCCTTGTTTTGCTTTTGTTGACGTTCATCTTATATCCTCCTTTCAAGACACTGTCCATTCCATTCAACTGCTCTTCCAAGTCCTTTGCTGTCTCTGACAGAATTACAATGTCATCGGCGAACCTCAAAGTTTTTATTTCTTCTCCCTGAATTTTAATACCTAATCCGAATTTTTCTTTTGTTTCCTTTACTGCTTGCTCAATATACAGATTGAACAACATCGGGAAGAGGCTATATTCACGGTACACTCGTGAAATGGTGGTACCGGAATATCCCCATTTCAACACTACCTCAGAAATGCTGTGTACCATCGCTTGCGCGCCGACTGTAACACCAGGTCCAAAGTCAATTGAATTTTGATAACCTGCGATTGTAGCAGCCGTAACCAACTGCGCCAGACACTTGTTGTATCCACTGCAAACGCGATTGACGATGCCCTTGTGTCAACATGTGAACACGTAGGGGTGGTCTGTTGCGCAGCTCCTTGGTCAGCAATGTACGATAAACAGTGTGCTTCGAAACGCTAGTGCGTGCACCAGCATTGTGCTCTTTCGGCAGAAATGCCACAGATCACCATCTATCCTGCTCAACAATGAGGACAAGCGTCCAAACCTAACGTTCTGTGAAGGGTTGTTGACATCGACTAGTTGTTTGATTTGGAGAAGAGACCAACAGTGAGGTCATAGGTCCCATCGGATTAAGGAAGGCTGGGGAGGGAAGACGGCCGTGTCCTTTCACAGGAAACATCCCGGCATTTGCCCGTAGCGATTCAGGGAAATCACGGAAAACCTAAATCAGGGTGGCCGGACGTGGGTTTGAAACGTGGTCCTCCCGAATTTGAGTCCAGTATGCAAACCACTGCGGCACCTCGCTCGGTAGACATGGACGTCTAAACATTTAGCGTCTAGTTGTAGTTTCACTGTCTTTGCTCTTTCCTCAGATGCTCATGACAGTAGCTTGTGAACATGGACCAACTTGGCCGATTTCTACACTACTGGCCAAGAAAATTGCTACACCGCGAAGATGACGTGCTACAGACGCGAAATTTAACCGACAGGAAGAAGATGCTGTGATATGCAAATGATTAGCTTCTCAGAGCATTCACACAAGGTGGGCGCCGGTGGCGACACCTACAACTTGCTGGCATGAGGAAAGTTTGCAACCGATTTCTCGTACACAAACAGCAGTTGACCGGAGTTGCCTGGTGAAACGTTGTTGTGATGCCTCGTGTAAGGAAGAGAAATGCGTAGCATCATGTTACCGACTTTAAAGCCTGTCGCGATTGCGGTTCATCGTATCGCGACATTGCTGCTCGCGTTGGTCGAGGTCAGATGACTGTTAGGAGAAGATGGAATCGGTGGGTTCAGGAGGGTAATACGGAACGCCGTGCTGTATCCCAACGGCCTCGTATCACTAGCAGTCGAGATGACAGGCGTCTTATCCGCATGGCTACAACAGATCGTGCATCCACGATCCCTGAGTCGACAAAATGGTTCAAATGGCTCTGAGCACTATGGGACTTAACATCTTAGGTCATCAGTCCCCTAGAACTTAGAACTAGTTAAACCTAACTAACCGAAGGACATCACACACATCCATGCCCGAGGCAGGATTCGAACCTGCGACCGTAGCAGTCGCGCGGTTCCGGACTGCGCGCCTAGAACCGCGAGACCACCGCGGCCGGCCCTGAGTCGACAGATGGGGACGTCTGCAAGACATCAACCATCTGCACGAACATTTCGACGACGTTTGCAGCAGCATGGACTATCAGCTCGGAGACCGTGGTTGCGGTTACCCTTGACGCTGCATCACATACAGGAGCGTCTGCGATGGAGTACTCGACGACGAACCTGGGTGCACGAATGGCAAAACGTCATTTTCTTGGATGAATCCAGGTTCTGTTTACAGCATCATGATGGTCGTATCCGTGTTTGGCGACATCGCGGTAAACGCACATTGGAAGCGTGTATTCGTCATCGCCATACTGGCGTATCACCCTGCGTGATGGTATGGGGTGTGGTGTCAAAGCCAGAAACCACACTTGCTAGGTGGTAGCCTTTAAATCGGCCGCGGTCCGTTAGTATACGTCGGACCCGCGTGTTGCCACTGTCAGTGATTGCAGACCGAGCGCCGCCACACGGCAGGTCTAGAGAGACTTCCTAGCACTCGCCCCAATTGTACAGCCGACTTTGCTAGGAAAGGTTCACTGACAAATACGCTCTAATTTGCCGAGACGATAGTTAGCATAGCCTTCAGCTACGTCATTTGCTACGACCTAGCAAGGCGCCATTATCAACAGATATTTAACTTGTGATGCCTGTACCGTCAGACCGATGTTCACCACTTATGGATTAAAGTTAAGTATTCTACCAGTTACCTCCTGTTTTGCTAGTCTTATTTCTCTGACCTGTTCCAGACCTCACGACAGACTGGGTGAGCTTACGCGTGCCTTTCGGCTACGAGTCATAGTGGATTGGCTGTCGGGCCATTCCACTACATGGGGTGCCATTGATTACACGTCTCGGTCACCTCTTCTTCGCATTGACGGCACTTTGAACAGTGGACGTTACATTTCAGATTTGTTACGACCCGTGGCTCTACCCTTCACTCGATCCCTGCGAAACCCTACATTTCAGCAGGATAATGCACGACCGCATGTTGCAGGTCCTGTACGGGCCTTTCTGGATACAGAAAATGTTCGACTGTTGCCCTGACCAGCACATTCTCCAGATCTCTCGCCAATTGAAAACGTCTGGTCAGTGGTCGCCGAGCAACTGGCTCGTGACAATACGCCAGTCACTACCCTTGATGAACTGTGGTATCGTGTCGAAGCTGCATGGGCAGCTGTACCTGTACACGCCATCCGAGCTCTGTTTGACTCAATGCCCAGGCGTATCAAGGCCGTTATTACGGCCAGAGGTGGTTGCTCTGGGTACTGATTTCTCAGGATCTTTGCACTCAAATTGCGTGAAAATGTAATCACATGTAGTTTCTAGTGTAATGTAATTGTCGAATGAATACCCGTTTATCATCTGCATTTCTTCTTGGTGTAGCAATTTTAATGGCCAGTAGTGTAGATACTCGGTCACAGGTTTGTGTAATAATAATCTGCCCTTTGTCACAGTAGTTTATCTCAATGGATTTCCAATTTACAGCCGCTATCACCCTTCCGTGTCTGCTCCGCATACATGCTTTTGTTACCGCGTCACTTGCGCGCAACGCTACCATGCGGCATCCGATGTCGCGATGGGCACTGGTCATAATGTTTTGGCTTATCAGTATAAGTGCGGTGAGGTACTTGTAACTGTTACTAATACATCTGATCGTCGTGTTTTATCAGCCCTCCCTAGCTCTGCTTGTGTATCGCTACATAGCTGTGTGATGATAATGAAGCGGGTGACGCGTGAATGCCTCGCCCTGCGCCCTCCCTGATCCCGGCTGGGGGTGACACGGCGGGCGCGCGCTGTCACAACACGTAGCGCGGGGGATTAAGGCCCCACTCCATTAATCAGAGCCGCGGCCGGGGAACCTGCTACCGACATTGTGCCGAGGTCGCTAGCTGCGTGTACGTCGCTGCTTTTCACTCCTGGTGCCCCCACAACACCGCAGATCAGCGGCGACCCGTACTAACAGGAGGTGTTCCACAGGGTTCAAGAGCGGGACCATTTGTCCCAGCCTGACGTACAGCGTAGCCAAAACACGTGCCGTCCAGATTGTACACCCCGGCTTCTGCCACAACACTGGAGGTGTGTGGCAACCCGCACTAAGGGTTGAAGACCGGAACCAACAGTCCCAGCTACACGTACAAAGCATCCAAAACAAGTATGTACCATATTGCAGTGCCATTGTACACTACTGGTCATTAAAATTTCTACACCACGAAGATGACGTGATACAGACGCGAAATTTAACCGACAGGAAGAAGATGCTGTGATATGCAAGTGATTAGCTTTTCAGAACATTCACACAAGGTTGGCGCCGGTGGCGACACCTACAACGTGCTGACATGAGGGAAGTTTCCAACCGATTTCTCATACACAAACAACAGTTGACTGGCGTTGCCTGGTGAAACGTTGTTGTGATGCCTCGTGTAAGGAGAAGAAATGCGTACCATAACGTTTCCGACTTTGATAAAGGTCGGATTGTAGCCTATCGCGATTGCGGTTTATCGTATCGCGACATTGCTGCTCGCGTTGGTCGAGATCCAATGACTGTTAGCAGATATGGAATCGGTGGGTTCAGGAGAGTAATACGGAACGCCGTGCTGGATCCCAACGGCCTCATATCACTAGCAGTCGGGCTGACAGGCATCTTATCCGCACGGCTGTAACGGATCGTACAGCTACCTCTCGATCCCTGAGTCAGCAGCTGGGGACGTTTGCAAGACAACAACCATCTGCACGAACAGTTCGACGACGTTTGCAGCAGCATGGACTATCATCTCGGACACCGTGGCTGCGGTTACCCTTGACGCTGCATCACATACAGGAGCGCCTGCGATGGTGTACTCGACGACGAACCTGCGTGCACGAATGGCAAAACGTCATTTTTTCGGATGAATCCAGGTTCTGTTTACAGCATCGTGATGGTCTAATCGGTGTTTGGCAACATCGCGGTGAACGCACATTGGAAGCGTGTATTCGTCATGGCCATACTGGCGTATCACCCGGTGTGTTGTTATGGGGTGGCATTAGTTACACGTCTCGGTCACCACTTGTTCGCATTGACGGCTCTTTGAACAGTGGACGTTACATTTCAGATTTGTTACGACCCGTGGCTCTACCCTTTACTCGATCCCTGCGAAACCCTACATTTAAGCAGGATAATGCACGACAGCATGTTGCAGGTCCTGTACGGGCCTTTCTGGATACTGAAAATGTTCGAGTGCTGCCCTGGCCAGCACATTCTCCAGATCTCTCACCAACTGAAAACGTCTGGTCAATGGTGACCGAACAACTGGCTCGTCACAATTCGCGAGTCACTACTCTTGATGAACTGTGGTATCGTGTTGAAGCTGCATGGGCAGCTGTACCTGTTCACGCCATCCAAGCTTTGTTTGACTCAATGTCCAGTCGTATTAAGCCCGTTATTACGGCCAGAGGTGGCGGTTGCGGGTACTGATTTCTCAGGATCTATGCACCCAAATTGCGTTAAATGGTAATCACATGTCTGTTCTAGTATAATATACTTATCCAATGAATACCCGTTTATCATCTGCATTTCTTCTTGGTGTAGCAATTATAATGGCCAGTAGCATAATTCTGAATTACGACGCAAAGTTTATTCCGACATGCACGCATCTCTAGGCAGTGCGGAGACTACACCCGTTATGAAACGCATTAAATACACTGAAGAGGCAAAGAAACTGGTACACCTGCCTAATATTGTGTAGGGCCCCCGCGAGGACGCAGAAGTGCCTAAACACGACGTCTCATGGACTCGACTAATGTCTCAAGTAGTGATGGAGGGGACTGACACCATTAATCCTGCAGGGCCAGTCGTTGTGACCGAGCGGTTCTAGGCGCTTCAGTCCGGAACCGCGCTGCATTTACGGTCGCAAGTTCGAATCCTACCTCGGGCATGGATGTGTGTGATGTTGTTAGGTTAGTTAGGTTTAACTAGTTCTAAGTTCTAGGGGACTGATGATCTCAGATGTTAAGTTCCATAGTGCTTGGAGCCATTTGAACCAATCCTGCAGGCCTTTTCATATACCCGTAAGAGTACGAGGTGGTGGAGATCTCTTCTGAGAAGCACGTTGCACGGCATCGCAGATATGCTCAATAATGTTCATATCTAGGAAGTTTGGTGCCTAGCGCTGTCCAGAAGAGTGTTCCTGGTTCCACTCTATAGCAATTCTGGACGTATGAGGTGTCGCATTGTCCAGCTTGAATTTCCCAAGTTCGTCGGTATGCATAACGGACATGAATGGATGCAGGTGATCAGACAGGATGCTTACGTACGAGTCACCTGTCAAATTTGTATGTAGACATATCAGGGGTCACATGTCACTCCAACTACACACGCCCGATACTATTACAGAGTCTCCACCAGCTCAAAGAGCCCCCTGCTGACATGAAGTATTCATGGATTTATGAGATTCTCCCCATACCCGTACACGTCCATCCGATCGATACAATCTGAAACTAGACTCGTCCGACCTGTAAACATGTTTGCAGTCATCAACAGTCCAATGTCGGTGTGACGGGCCCAGGCGAGGCGCACACACATGGGATGTACTGACATGGGATTATGATTGGTGCACGTACACCCCTGCATGTCTTTGACAGAAGAACAGTAAGAGGTCAGGTGTATTGGGACGTCATTTTGCACCAGTATGTCTGCCTTTTCAGGTCTGCAGTGGGTCCCTCCTGGATGATAACGCACGGCCCCACCGAGCTGCCATCGTGGAGGAGTACCTTGAAACCGAAGATACCAGGCCAATGGAGTGGCCTGCCTGTTCTCCAGACCTAAACCCCATCGAGCACGTCTGGGATGCTCTCGGTCGACGTATCGCTGCACATCTTCAAACCCTTAGGACACTTCAGGAGCTCCGACAGCCACTGGTGCAAGAGTGGGAGGCTGTACCCCAGCAGCTGCTCGACCACCTGAGCCAGAGTATGCCAAACCGTTGTGCGGCCTGTGTACGTGTGCATGGTGGTCATATCCCATATGTCGGGGTACATGCGCAGGAGCAGTGAAGTTCTGTAGCACATGTGTTCAAATGGCTCTGAGCACTATGGGACTCAACTGCTGAGGTCATTAGTCCCCTAGAACTTAGAACTACTCAAACCTAACTAACCTAAGGACATCACAAACATCCATGCCCGAGGCAGGATTCGAACCTGCGACCGTAGCGGTCCTGCGGTTCCAGACTGCAGCGCCTTCAACCGTACGGCCACTTCGGCCAGCGCACATGTGTTTCAGGACGGTTTTCTCAACTTATCACCAATACCGTGGACTTGCAGATCTGAGTCGTGTGTGTTCCCTATGTGCCTATGCTATTATCCACAGTTTTCTATAGTGCCACGTTGTGTGGCACCACATTCTGTAATTATCCTTAATTTATGAGAATTAGTGTAGTTTTGGTAATATGCAGTCTCTCTATAGAATGGGAGGTCAGTTTGGGGTAAATTTGATATAGACACATGAAATGGGGAAGTTATGATGTTGACTTCTTAAATAATAAAATCCAGTATGTTAACCTCGACGGCGAGAGTTCATCAGAGACGAGGGTACCGTCAGGGGTGGCCCAGGGAAGAGTTCCACGACAACTGTTGTTCTTTATATACATAAATGATTTGGCAGACAGTTTGGGCAACAATCTGCCGTTGTTTGCTGATGAAGCCGCGGTGTACTGTAAGGTGTCGAAGATGAGCGACTGTCGGAAGATACAAAACGACTTAGACAAAATTTCCAGTTGGTGTGATGAATAGCAGCTAACTCTAAATGTGGGAAAATATATGTAAATGCGGATGAATAGGAAGATCAAACGTGCGATGTTCAGATACAGTATAACTAGTGTGTGTTTGTCCTTAGGATAATTTAGGTTAAGTAGTGTGTAAGCTTGGGACTGATGACCTTAGCAGTTAAGTCCCATAAGATTTCACACACATTTGAACATTTTCATAACTAGTGTTCTGCTTGACACTGTCAAATCGTTTAAATAATTGGGCGTAACGCTGCAAAGCGATATGTGGTGGAAGGAGCATGTGAGAATTGTTGTAGAGAAGGTGAACGGTCTACTTCGGTTTATTGGGAGAATTTTTGTAGTGGTTCACCTGTGAAAGTGGACCGCATATAAAGAAGACCGCATATAGGACGCTGGTACGACCTATTCTTGAGTACTGCTCGAGTGTTTGGGATATGTGCCAGGGCGGATTGAAGGAAGACATCGAAGCGACACGGGCTGCTAGATTTGTTACCGGTAGGTTCGAACAACACGTAAGTGATACGCAGGGCTTCGGGAACTCAAATGGGAATCCGTGAAGGAAAGGCGACGTTCTTTTCGCCAAACACTGTGGAGAAAATTAAGAAAACCTGCAGCTGAAGCTGACTCCCGAACGCTTCTACTGCCGCCAACAGACATTCCGCCCAAAGACCACGATGATAGGATACGAGAAATTAGGGCTCGTACGGAGGCACACAGATGGTCGTTTCTTCCCTCACTCAATTTCCGAGTGGAACAGGAAGGGAATGGAGAAGTAGTGCTACAGGGTACGCACCGTACGGTGGGTTGCGGAGTTTCTACGTACGAGGGGCGTTTGAAACGTCTGTGCAAAGTCTGAGAGATGGCACCACCGGCGCGTATCGGGGTCATGTTTAATTAGTAGCGTCTTTGGAAAGAACGCACACCAAGTTCCAGAGTATTGGTCTATTTCTTTGTGTTTGGCATTCGTGTGAATCAAGGAAGTCGAGTGATTGTCAAAAAATGGACGAAGAAGAATTTTGTGTGGGGATTAAACATTTCATTATGAAAGGCAAAACGCCTCAGGCGACTAAAGAGAAGCTCGATAAACAGTATAGAGACACTACACTTTCGATTAGAACAGTTTATCAGTGGTTTCAAAATTTTCGGAGTGGCCATATGGGCAGAAGTGTTTCTGAACGTTCTGGACGCCCTGTGGAGGTTACTACTGCAGAAATCACTGATAAAATCCATGAAATGGTGATGAATGACAGAAGAGTTAAGGTGCATGAGATTGCTAGTGGTGTGGGCATCTCGAATGAACAGGTACATAATATTTTCCATAAACATTTGGACATGAGAAAGCTATCCGCGCGATGGGTTCCGCGATTGCTCACGCTTGACCAAAAACGGAATCGTGTGAAGTGTTGCAAGGGTGGTTTGCAACTGTTCAGGAAGAGTCCGCAGGACTTTAAGCATCGTTTCGTAGGTGTGGATGAAACATGGATACATTACTATACTCCTGAGACCAAACAACAGTCAAAACAATGCGTTACCGAAGGACAATCTGCACCAAAACAGGCGAAGACCATTCCTTCGGCCGGAAAGTTTGTGGCGACTGTCTTACGGGGTTCGCAACGGATAATCCTCATCGACTATCTGGAAAAGGGTACAACTATTACAAGTGAATATTATTCATCGTTATTGGACTGTAAGAAAAGCCAGCTGCAAGAAAAACGCTGGCGATTGGACCGCAAAAAGTCCTTTTCCATCACGACAATGCACCAGCACACACCTCAGCTGTTGTGGACGCAAAATTAATGGAAATAGGATTCCAACTCATTTCACATCCCCCCTATTCTGCAGACTTGGCTCCCTTGGACTGCTATTTGTTCCCGAATTTGAAGAAATGGCTGGCGGGACAAATATTTTATTCAAACGAGGAGGTGATTGCAGCAACTATTAGCTATTTTGCAGACTTGGACAATTCCTGTTATTCGGAAGGGATCAACAAATTAGAACAGCGTTGGACGAAGTGTCTAAGTCTAAAAGGAGACTACGTCGAAAAATAAGAAAGGTTTACCCCAAACACGTAAGCAGTTTTTACTTTTGCACGGACTCTTCAAACGCCTCCCGTAGATGTAGACACGGGGGAGTACATACAGTCATATTCTTTCAACGTTGTCATCCTTGAACGTAACGGAATAAAGATATGGTACAGTAAAAACCAACCTCTGCCTTGTGCTGCGCTGTTATTGGAAGGACACCGGTTTGTAAGCAGAATGTTATACTCAACTGCTGAAGCGTTAACAAGTTAATAGCAGTTGCGTTTCTGAGAACTGCAAATAGCATGTTTAATAGTCCGGTATGTCAGCAAGTGCCAACAGCTATACGCACCTGTGTTACGTGACGGCGTTAAAGCAGGCGGTAAACGGAGTTATCTGCGAGACTACCACATGAAATTAAATGCGCTGCCGTGCCGCTGGACCTATAGCCGGTCACCTACCGAGATAAGTCTGGACACTGTGTTATTGTCACTCCACTTATCTCGCCGCCACTGTGGCGGAAAGGACGATGCATTAAAGCGATACGGCCGTGTCTGCAGCACGGCGAAAGCGGCGTTCCCAGAACAGCCATCACTCCATCCGCAAATGCGGTAACCACGTGTACGAGGCATTACTGCACCACTCTCGGCCGCAGCTTTCTGGCGGAATGGAGCGTTTTGCAAGGGGCTGTAAATCTGTTACGACCGACTTCCTAGCCTTTGTCTACTGGTGTTACGCGGTAGCAACGTTCCAGTTGTAACGGCCTCGAAGACCTCACAGCACACACTGCACGCTGTAATGCGACTACCTGTGTCAAGCAGTATCGTAGAACGCGAAACACAAAAGTAATGCACAACCCGACACCAGGTGTATTTTTTTCATATTTCTGCTAGAACTGTTGATATTTTTAAAAATTATCGGGGAGCGGATTTATAGACATTCAAAAACATATCGTTCTTGGCACTTGATGTACGGAAAAATGATCGATATATCGTGAGAAAAAATATCGACGTAGCGGCCAAAAAGAATATCGGCTGCTCATCGTAAATATACCGTAGGGCTGTCTATATTCAAGTATTGATTTATTATTATATACGCTGTATATCAACGAGCTAGTTGCCTGCTTATCCCCTCAGAGCAATAATTGAAAGGAAAACGATGCACGTTCACGCTTGGCGATAACCACTTTGCTAACAATGGTAACTGCAGGTAAGTGGCACAATAAAAGGTGTCCGGTGGGTCCGTCGTTCTAATTTGTCTGGAACACTTCATGTCAACTTCTCTGTTTTTTCACGTCTGCCAACGCCAGCGACCCAGCAATTGTAGCGTCAAATTGTGGACCCAGCAACTGTAGCGTCAAACTGCGTGGTGAAGTTAAACGTTGCAGTTTTGTTGGTAGCGTCGATTATGACAGCATTTCCCCTCACACGTCCGTGCCCACCGCAAAGACCAACATTGGTTCAAAATGGCTCTAAGCACTATGGGACTTGCCGTCCGGGGTGGCCGAGCGGTTCTAGGCGCTACAGTCTGGAACCGCCGGACCGCTACAGTCGTAGGTTTGAATCGTGCCTCGGGCATGGATGTGTGTGATGTCCTTAGGTTAGTTAGGTTTAAGTAGTTGTGTTCTAGGGGACTGATGACCTCGTAAGTCCCATAGTGCTTAGAGCCATTTGAACCATCTGAAAAACGCCGTTGTTTTAATGACTGCCACCCTAATTCACTCATCATGTCCGTTGCACTCTCTCTTTGCGGTAGTACAAGACGAGCTGCCCTTCTTTGAAGTTGTCCGTCTGTACCGTCTGATGCAGATCTCAGACCGCATGGAAATATTCCAAAAGAGGGTGGGAAAGAGCAGTGTAAGCAGTCTCTTTAGCAGACCTGTTGCATTTTCTAAGTGTTATGCCAATAAATCGCAGTCTTTGGTTTACGTAAAACATTCTCTATGTGATTGTTCGAATTGAAGTTATTCGTAATTGTGATCCTTATTTTTTTTAGGTGCCTTTACATTTGTGTGATTTACAGTGTAGCTGAAATTTAGCGGATTTCTTATAGTACTGATGTAGATAACTTCACACTTTTCATTATTTAGAATCAATTGCTACTTTTTGCACCACACAGATATCTCGTCCACATCATTTTACGGTTGGTTTTGATCATCTGATGACTTTACAAGACGGTAAATGACATCATCATATGCAAACAATGTAAGAGGACTGGTCAGATTGCCTTCTGGTGGAGGCTCTGATACGTCTAGATCCATCTAGAAACGACTCTGACAGGTGAGACTTACGTAAACATCCTGTTTGATCACCTGAATCCATTCACGTTCATTGTGCATTCAGACGGACATGGGCAATTCCAGGAGGACAATGCGACACCTTCACAATTGCTACAGAGTGGCTCCATGAACAAACTCTTCTGAGTTTAAACACTTCAGATGGCCACCAAACACCCCAGACAAGACTATTACTGCCGGCCGGAGTGGCCGAGCGGTTCTAGGCGCTACAGTCTGGAACCGCGTGGCCGCTACGGTCGCAGGTTCGAATCCTGCCTAGGGGCATGGATGTGTGTGATGTCCGTAGGTTAGTTAGGTTTAAGTGGTTCTAAATTCTATGGGACTGATGACCACAGAACTTAAGTCCCATAGTGCTCAGAGCCATTTGAACCATGACCATTACTGAGCGTATCTGGGATGTCTTGCAACGTGCTGTTCAGAAGATATTTCGACCCCCTCGTACTCTTACGGATTTATGGACAACCCTGCAGGATTGATGGTGTCAGTTCCCTCCAGCACTACTTCAGACATCAGTCGAGTCCACTCCACGTCGTGTTGCGGCACTTGTGAGTGCTCGCGGAGGCCGTATACGATATTAGGGAGGTGTACCAGATTTTGTGGCTCATCCGTGTATAACTATACATTACTACACAACACACCGAGCGGGGTGGCGCAGTGGTTAGACACTGGACTCGCATTCGGGAGGACGACGGTTCAATCCCGCGTCCGGCCATCCTGATTTAGGTTTTCCGTGATTTCCCTAAATCGCTCCAGGCAAATGCCGGGATGGTTCCTCTAAAAGGGCACGGCCGACTTCCTTCCCCATCCTTCCCTAATCCGATGAGACCGATGACCTCGCTGTCTGGTCTCTTCCCCCGAACCAAGCAACCTACTACACAACAAAAACTAATTAGCCACTTTCAGTTGTCTACATTGTTTTCTCATATATTATGGAAAATAATAGGGCAATATTTTAATATGGCGCTCTGAACTATCTTGTTGATGAGTGTTAGTGTGGCCACATAGCACAAGAGATGTCAGCTCGTAACATATGCTTTGTCGAATGAAATTTTCACTCTACTGCGGAGTGTGCGCTGACATAAAACTTCCTGGCAGATTAAATCTGCGTGCCGGACCGAGAGTCGAACTCGGGACCTTTGCCTTTCGCGGGCAAGTACTCTACCAACTGAGCTACCCAAGCACGACTCACGCCCCGTCCTCACAGTTTTCATTCCGCCATTACCTCGTCTCCTACCTTCCAGACTTCACAGAAGCTCTCCTGCGAACCTTGCAGAACTAGCACTCCTGCAAGAAAGGATATTGCGGAGACATGGCTTAGCTACAGTCCGGGGCATTTTCCAGACTGAGATTTTCCCTCTGCAGCGGGGTGTGCGCTGATATGAAACTTCCTGGCAGATTAAAACTGTGTGCTGGACCGAGACTCGAACTCGAGACCTTTGCCTTTCGCGGGCAAGTGTTCTACCAACTGAGCTACCCAAGCACGACTCACGCCCCGTCCTCACAGCTTTAATTCTGCCAGTATCTCGTCTCCTACCTTCCAAACTTCACAGAAGGTCTCCTGCGAACCTTGCAGAACTAGCAATCCTGAAAGAAAGGATATAGCGGAGACATGGCTGTGAGGACGGGGCGTGAGTCGTGCTTGGGTAGCTCAGTTGGTAGAGCACTTGCCCGCGAAATGCAAAGGTCCCGAGTTCGAGTCTCGGTCCAGCACACAGTTTTAATCTGCTAGGAAGTTTCATATCAGCGCACACCCCGCTGCAGAGGGAAATTCTCAGTCTGGAAAATGCCCCGGACTGTAGCTAAGCCATGTCTCCGCAATATCCTTTCTTGCAGGAGTGCTAGTTCTGCAAGGTTCGCAGGAGAGCTTCTGTGAAGTTTGGAAGGTAGGAGACGAGGTACTGGCGGTATTAAAGCTGTGAGGACGGGGCGTGAGTAGTGCTTGGGTAGCTCAGTTGGTAGAGCGCTTGCCCACGTAAGGCAGTCGCGAGTTCGAGTCTCGGTCCGACACACAGTTTTAACCTGCCAGGAAGTTTGATGTGCCTTGTCCTCTGCCGTCCATTCTCACTACCGCACACAAATTCTCCAGCAGAGCCGGGGCCAGGGATTTTCTCTGCCTCGTGATGACTGGGTGTTGTGTGCTGTCCTTAGGTTGGTTAGGTTTAAGTACTAAGTTCTAGGGAACTGATGACCACAGATGTTAAGTCCCATAGTGCTCAGAGCCGATCTCCAGCAGAGCACTTACGCCCTGTACGTCCTTCTTCCAGCCCGTCCGTTAGCGTAATCAGCGCCACACCGCGCTCGTGCTTATCTTTGCAGGAATGCAGGCAGATCGCGACGCAGTTTCCCCAGAAGCCGTTATCAGCTGTCCCGCAGGTCTAAATGACAGCACGGCCGCGCCCGCCGCTGCCTTGTTTGTAAACACGGCCAGCACTTAGTCGGACGCCGAATTAACTGACGCCAGGGGGGAAGAAGTGTGGTCGCCGCTGACCCCGTGGCGCACACGTAAACCACCCTCCACCACCTGCCCGCGCCTTTACGAGCGCGTCTGTTTGTCCGCGTCGCCGCTACACAAACACTCCCCCATTATTCCGCCTGCGCCGGCCTCAAAACTCTCTTTCCCGAGTCGTAAAGCAGCACGAGGCGCGGAATGAAAGCTACAGCCGCAAAAAAGCACATTCGAGATATGCGGCAGCCACAGCCGCTGCTAACTACGTCTTAATATGCTATCGCCCCCTGCTTAATCGCAGTGGCACCTCAGACATGTTAACTGGATGAGACTGCTTCACGTAGCGAACCTGTCTCGCCATCTCGTACTGCTGACAAAATGGTTCAAATGGCTCTGAGCACTGTGGGACTTAACAGCTATGGTCATCAGTCCCCTAGAACTTAGAACTACTTAAACCTAACTAACCTAAGGACAGCACACAACACCCAGTCATCACGAGGCAGAGAAAATCCCTGACCCCGCCGGGAATCGAACCCGGGAACCCGGGCGTGGGAAGCGAGAACGCTACCGCACGACCACGAGCTGCGGACGTACTGCTGACAAAGAAAAGCCGTACTTCAACACGGCAAATTTGTTTATAAGCTCCTAGAGTATTCCAACCAACTTACTGACCCCTTTTTTTGCTCGCACTGATCGTCCGAGCCATTAATTATGATACGCACTATATTCCAGAATGAGATTGTCATTCTGCAGCGGAGTGTCCGCCGATATGAAACTTTCCTGACAGATTAACACTGTGTGCCGGGCCGAGACTCGAACTAGGGACCCTTGCCTTTCGCGGGCAAGTGCTCTACCATCTGAGCTACCCAAGCACGACTCACGCCCCGTCCTCACAGCTTTACTTCTGCCAGTACCTCGTCTCCTGCCTTCCAAACTTCGCAGAAGGTCTTCTGCGAACCTTGCAGAACTAGCACCTGTGCAAGAAAGGATACTGCGGAGACATGGCTTAGCCACAGCCTGGGGGATGTTTCTAGAATGAGATTTTCACTCTGCAGCGGAGTGTGCGCTCATATGAAACTTCCTGACAGATTAATACTGTGTGCCGGACCGAGACTCGAACTCAGTACCTTTGCCTTTCTCGGGCAAGTGCTCTACCAACAAATTTGCTAATTTCGTAGTTTGGTGTGCAGCGTCAAGTTGATGTTTTGTTTGGAATGTCGTTACCTTACGTCTTCCAATTCTTTAGCTCTGTTTGAAGTTACGAAGCCACCCACCGCTTCCCTTAAAATCACTGTAATCTATGTCGCACGCAATTTGATGTGTATAACGTAGTGGGTCGCTATCATGCACGTCCTGTAAATTGTATGGAGCATCCTTAAAAGACAGACACACCAGTTTTTGTAACAAGAGCGCCTTGTCCTCCCTTCAGTATCCGTAGTTTTTCTTATGCAATACACTGTCACATTAGTGCGGATTTACTGGAAACTTCATAATTGTTTTTTCCTATGCTCCGGATGATCTTCCATGTATGTATTATGTTAAGTACCCGCTGCATGTTTGCTCCCTGTCCGACAAGGATGATAATCTACATGGCTTGGAAGCTGTTTCACTTTTTAAGCACGCATCATCATCATTGTACTCCTCACGCACATTGTCCGCACAGTCGGTCGCATACGACACCACACTTTCCACAGATCCATCTTGGAGAAAAGCTAACATTTCATTTGCCACTCCTGTCTTACTCTGGCTTCCTCTCTGGCGAAATGTCAACTTCGGCAACTGTTGCTGTAACTACACTCCTGGAAACTGAAATAAGAACACCGTGAATTCATTGTCCCAGGAAGGGGAAACCTTATTGACACATTCCTGGGGTCAGATACATCACAT
Organism: Schistocerca piceifrons; assembly: GCF_021461385.2. Taxonomy (NCBI): domain Eukaryota; kingdom Metazoa; phylum Arthropoda; class Insecta; order Orthoptera; family Acrididae; genus Schistocerca; species Schistocerca piceifrons. Next base: position 35,849,533 of record NC_060147.1, on the reverse strand, counting down.
GATCACACTGACAGAACCACAGGCACATAGACACAGGCAACAGAGCATGCACAATGTCGGCACTAGTACAGTGTATATCCACCTTTCGCAGCAATGCAGGCTGCTATTCTCCCATGGAGACGATCGTAGAGATGCTGGATGTAGTCCTGTGGAACGGCTTGCCATGCCATTTCCACCTGGCGCCTCAGTTGGACCAGCGTTCGTGCTGGACGTGCAGACCGCGTGAGACGACGCTTCATCCAGTCCCAAACATGCTCAATGGGGGACAGATCCGGAGATCTTGCTGGCCAGGGTAGTTGACTTACACCTTCTAGAGCACGTTGGGTGGCACGGGATACATGCGGACGTGCATTGTCCTGTTGGAACAGCAAGTTCCCTTGCCGGTCTAGGAATGGTAGAACGATGGGTTCGATGACGGTTTGGATGTACCGTGCACTATTCAGTGTCCCCTCGACGATCACCAGTGGTGTACGGCCAGTGTAGGAGATCGCTCCCCACACCATGATGCCGGGTGTTGGCCCTGTGTGCCTCGGTCGTATGCAGTCCTGATTGTGGCGCTCACCTGCACGGCGCCAAACACGCATACGACCATCATTGGCACCAAGGCAGAAGCGACTCTCATCGCTGAAGACGACACGTCTCCATTCGTCCCTCCATTCACGCCTGTCGCGACACCACTGGAGGCGGGCTGCACGATGTTGGGGCGTGAGCGGAAGACGGCCTAACGGTGTGCGGGACCGTAGCCCAGCTTCATGGAGACGGTTGCGAATGGTCCTCGCCGATACCCCAGGAGCAACAGTGTCCCTAATTTGCTGGGAAGTGGCGGTGCGGTCCCCTACGGCACTGCGTAGGATCCTACGGTCTTGGCGTGCATCCGTGCGTCGCTGCGGTCCGGTCCCAGGTCGACGGGCACGTGCACCTTCCGCCGACCACTGGCGACAACATCGATGTACTGTGGAGACCTCACGCCCCACGTGTTGAGCAACTCGGCGGTACGTCCACCCGGCCTCCCGCATGCCCACTATACGCCCTCGCTCAAAGTCCGTCAACTGCACATACGGTTCACGTCCACGCTGTCGCGGCATGCTACCAGTGTTAAAGACTGCGATGGAGCTCCGTATGCCACGGCAAACTGGCTGACACTGACGGCGGCGGTGCACAAATGCTGCGCAGCTAGCGCCATTCGACGGCCAACACCGCGGTTCCTGGTGTGTCCGCTGTGCCGTGCGTGTGATCATTGCTTGTACAGCCCTCTCGCAGTGTCCGGAGCAAGTATGGTGGGTCTGACACACCGGTGTCAATGTGTTCTTTTTTCCATTTCCAGGAGTGTATTTGACGACCGAAATTATCTTGCGATGTTTTCGATAACGCTTGAGAAGTACGCGCTACTGCTCACACATTTTGTTGTCCTCATGGAGTGCTACGACTGTACGAAGTTTGAAGTAAATCCGCGTTCCAAACGTCGTGGCCGCCCCTTGTAAGGGATGGACGGTGTACAGCACACAGAGGCTCTGAAGGGTAATGAGAGAGTCGGAGCAAATGACGCAATGGAAGAATCAGTGTCGCCGGATCCACTGCGTGGCTTGATACAGCGCGAAGGTCTCTGCTGTAAATACCGAGCAGTGTCGCGGGAGCCGATACCGAAAATCGTCGGTGCTAGAAAGTGGTGACGTGCGATGTGACAGAGATCAGAGTATCAGTAACGCCGTGGCACTGCGGGTTTGTGCCCTCTTGTTTCTCCGTCCGGGAAGGAGGGCAGTAACTCGTGCGAGGCGAGAGCGCTCCATGATGGCGCTTGCCGTAGCAGTTAGCTGGTCGCTGCTACCTGGAGAGGAGGCAGTCCCACTTAGCGGCCGGCTCTCCTGTGGGAAGACGGCCAAGCCGCGTAAAAACAAAGCCACCCCAAGGGTGCCGACAAGGCGTCGTCATCGTAAAAAAATCTCATTATCATATATAAACGAGAAACACAGTCTCTTTGTGCTATAATGCCGTATGAGTTCGCTGCCCTTTTTATCTACACCTGTATCATCAAACATCCTCCACAAACCATGCTTGGACGGTACCTTTTACCACTGCTAGCCACTTCCATTTCCTTCTTGGTGCAATAATTTACCAACAGCCGTATGTACTGTAGAAATTTATTTTATTTTATGAACTTCTGTGTGCTACCAGTTTCGGCATTACATTGATGCCATCTTCAGGCCCCATTCGTCATAGCCGTAAAATCGCTATACACAGGAGCCATTTAACTGGATCCGTTAAAGGCGCTACAGTCTGGAACCGCGCGACCGCTACGGTCGCAGGTTCGAATCTTGCCTCGGGCATGGATGTGTGTGATGTCCTTAGGTTAGTTAGGTTTAAGTAGTCCTCAGTTCTAGGGGACTGATGACCTTATAAGTTAAGTCCCATACCGCTCAGAGCCATTTGAACCATTTTGAACTGGATCCGTGAATCAAATCGTCCTGCAACAGCTCTTGGTGGCCAGGCGACACTGTCTGTGTCGCGACAACTATATATAAAAAAAATTATCAACACGAAACATTACACACTCTAAGGAAAGAAATCGACGCAACACGAAGGAATTGTCTAGCTAGCAGGGCTATCGGTAGACCTGCAGAGGATTAATGCATGGTGCGACAGCTGGCAGCTTTCCCTAAACGTAGATAAATGTAATATAATGCGCATACATAGGGGCAGAAATCCATTCCAGTACGATTATGCCATAGGTGGTAAATCATTGGAAGCGGTAACGACCGTAAAATACTTAGGAGTTACTATCCGGAGCGATCTGAAGTGGAATGATCACATAAAACAAATAGTGGGAAAAGCAGGCGCCAGGTTGAGATTCATAGGAAGAATTCTAAGAAAATGTGACTCATCGACGAAAGAAGTAGCTTACAAAACGCTTGTTCGTCCGATTCTTGAGTATTGCTCATCAGTATGGGACCCTTACCAGGTTGGATTAATAGAAGAGATAGACATGATCCAGCGAAAAGCAGCGCGATTCGTCATGGGGACATTTAGTCAGCGCGAGAGCGTTACGGAGATGCTGAACAAGCTCCAGTGGCGGACACTTCAAGAAAGGCGTTACGCAATACGGAGAGGTTTATTATCGAAATTACGAGAGAGCACATTCCGGGAAGAGATGGGCAACATATTACTACCGCCCACATATATCTCGCGTAATGATCACAACGAAAAGATCCGAGAAATTAGAGCAAATACGGAGACTTACAAGCAGTCGTTCTTCGCACGCACAATTCGTGAATGGAACAGGGAAGGGGGGATCAGATAGTGGTACAATAAGTACCCTCCGCCACACACCGTAAGGTGGCTCGCAGAGTATAGATGTAGATGTAGATGTGGTGTACATCTACAGACAAACATATGATTGCAATACTCGCATTTCAGAAAATTGGGTGATTTATTCAAGATGCACAAAAAGAACAAGTCAGTAAGTCGTCGGTCCACCTATGGCCCTTTAGTTATTTGGCTTGGGATTCATTGATACAATTGTTGGATGTCCATCTTAGGGATATGGAGCCGAGTTCTGTCCAATTGACGCTTTATAACATCAGAATCTCGATATCGTTGTGGGGACCTGCCCATAATGCTCCAAAAGTTATCAAGAGGGGAGAGAGCCGACGATATTGCTACCCGAGGTAGGGAGTCTGAAGACTCGCTGTGCGCGGGCGGCCATTATCTTGCTGGAATATACGTCCAGAATAGCTTGCCACGGAGAGCAACAAAACAGGATGTAGAATATCGGTGACGTACTGCTATGCAGGAAAGGTGTCGCGGATGACAACCAAAGGGGTCCTGTTATGAAATAAAATGGCACCCCTGACCACCACTCCTGGTTGTCGGGAAGTCAGACAGGCACGTTGGTATCCCAGGACTGTCCAGGAAATCTTCGGGCACGTCTTCGCCCGGGAATCTTATTGAGTGCAGTAGAATTGCCTTCTGTGTTGAGTCCTTGAGCCCGTATCACCAGCTAAGACGAGTCTGGAGACGCCCCAGGGGTGGGGTACCAATTGGTCGGCCGCTGTGACCGAGCGCTTCTAGGCGCTTCAGTCCGGAACCGCGCTGCTGCTACGGTCGCAGGTTCGAATCCTGCCTCGGGCATGGCTGTGTGTGATGTCCTTAGGTTAGTTGGGTTTAAGTAGTTCTAAGTCTAGATGACTGATGACCTCAGATGTTAAGTCCCATAGGGCTTAGAGCCATTGGAACCATTTTTCCCGAAGCGACAAACATATTTGTCACAGTCGCCTTAAATTATGATTTATCTACTGCTACTGCAACCTAACTTGCTTAGTGTAACTGAAAATGCAAGTCGAGTTAAAGTTACAGGTTATGTGTCCCTACTGGTGGTCCATGGTCTCTGCCCGTCGTACAGGCAGGAGCAAACATACCGAACGCAAAACACATCTTTGGACACACGGAAATTTGGAGGGTGACAGTGAACTATATGAAATAAAATAGTCAAACCTTCTGAACGATTTGCGTTAGCACGTTCAAACTATAAGGTTGGTCGCGGGGCATGATGGAAATTAGTACGCGCGTGCATGGTTTGGTTTTGTGACGAAGCACACTTTTACTTGGATGGGTTCGTCAATGAGCAAGCTGCGCGAAGTGGCCGCGCGGTTTGAGACGCCATTCACGGTTTGAGGCTCCATTGACGGGAGGTTCGAGACCCCCCCTCGGGCATGGCTGTGTGTGTGTGTGTGTTGTTCTTAGCATAAGTTAGTTTAAGTAGTGTTTAAGGCTAGGTACCGATGACCTCAGCAGTTTGGTCCCTTAGGAACTCATACACACACAGAATTCTTAGGAATTGAAATTATTGTATACTCCTTGAAGTGCGAGGGTATACCGCCCGCCTTGGTATCTTGCATACCAGATGGTAGAGATTTGTCACTGCTGGCTCTCCCAAGGGTGTCAGTAGTTCTGACGAACAGTCGTCTACTCCAGTGGCCTTGCTTCGATTTAGGTCTTTAAATGCTCTTTCAAATTTTTCTCGCAGTATCGCATCTCATGTCTCATCTTCATCTATTTCCCATTGTTTTCCTATGAGGTTGCCGAAATTAAACGATCATTTATGTTATCTCTTAAGTCGACATCCCTTCCTCTCAACGTGTACTAATCGTAGAGGCAGGAGTATGGTGTTCTCTAAAACTCACTGTTTGGAAAAATTTTAACATAAGACTTTCAACTTTCATAGGCAAAAGGATTCAACAGTTTCATACCTATATTTTGCGAAGCTAACTCATTATTCAAGGATAACATTTCTTTTGTCTAAAAATACTTATTAAGTGGATAATTTGTATACAGCTTTGTGATCTGTGACCATTGCCGTAGCCCATTATCACTGGCCGTTGTACAAGATGACTTTCCTACAAGAACATACTTTCCGAAAAGGACAGCACATGTGGCCGAGCGGTTCTAGGTGCTTCAGCCTGGAACCGCGTGACCGCTACGGTCGCAGGTTCGAATCCTGCCTCGGGCATGGATGTGTGTGATGTCCTTAGGTTAGTTAGGTTTAAGCAGTTCTAAGTTCTAGGGGACTGATGACCTCATACGTTAAGTCCCATAGTGCTCAGAGCCATTTGAACCATTTGATACCAATCTGACTGTTGCCCGCCGTACTGTCGGCAACCAAGAGGGATGGTCTGAAGTATCATTTCTTTTCCCAAAAGGATCCTTTTAGTAGTCATCCGCGGCATCCTTACAGCACAGCGATAAATCGACGATACTCTACGCCCCGTTTTGGTGCCCTTCATTACGACCCATCCTCGGTTTAGCCTTCAACAAGATAATGCCCGCCCGTACACGGCGAGAATTTCTGCCTTGGCCAGCAACGTCGTCGGATCTTTCCCCAGTTGAGAATGTTTGGAGCATTATGGGCATGGCTCTAAAACTATCTTGGGATTTTGACAACCTAACATAGCAACTGGACAGAATTTGGCGTGGTATCCATTAGGAATCAAAGCCAAGCCGAATAACTGGTTGCATATGGGCCAGAGGTGGGCCAACGTACTATTAACTTGTTGAATTTGTGAAACTCTCTCCCTTGAATAAGATATCCAATTTTGTGAAACTATAATAACTTCTTTGTCTGTACATGAACATCACATACAGCGTGTTTCGTCCTATTCGGAAGATTGCTTCGTAGTGCGTCGTTTTTTGTTTTTTAGATTTTATCAACTTATGTCCACGATATAAAATTACAGCACTAGTCTTCCCAACAGTTTTCAAACGTCATTCATTTTGTTAAATGTATTTTTGTTCCAGTCTTTGATCACAATATCAATTCTTTTGACGATGACCGGTTTCAGCCAGTAATGGCCATCCTCAGAGCTTTCCTCCACCATGTCCTAAAGTGATAAGACCGTAATGAAGAAAAGATCCGAGAATGGTCATTACTGGCTGAAAGCGGTCATCGCCAAAAGAATTTATATTGTGATCAAAGACTGGAATAAAAAACATTTGACGGTATTGGATCACTAAGAACCTTCAACATCGCAGCGCGTCAGCAATCGTTGGTTAATACATTAAAAAACTAAAAACCCACCTCGATTGCGAAAAAAGCACCTAGTGTTAAGTGTTAACCCAAGTTTCGGCGTAGATAACTGCACCTTCTTCAGAACAACAATAAAACCCACAAGTGCCTAAGAAGACCTTTGTCAATGATATGTACTGTTTGTGTTTTCCTTTTCTTTTTCGTTTATAAATGTATAGCCATGATGTTCTTCTAATCATTGACAAAGGTCTTCTTAGGCACTTATGGGCTTCATTATTGTTCTGAAGAAGGTGTAGTTATCTACGCCGAAACCTGGGTTAACACTTAACACTAGGTGCTTTTTTCGCGATCGAGGCGGGTTTTTAGTTTTTTAATGTATTGGATCACTGTTCATATAAGCGACTATGTCGCAGCTGGTGATTCATTCATCTACATCTACATCTACATTTATACTCCGCAAGCCACCCAACGGTGTGTGGCGGAGGGCACTTTACGTGCCACTGTCATTACCTCCCTTTCCTGTTCCAGTCGCGTATGGTTCGCGGAAAGAACGACTGTCTGAAAGCCTCCGTGCGCGCTCTAATCTCTCTGATTTTACATTCGTGATCTCCTCGGGAGGTATAAGTAGGGGGAAGCAATATATTCGATACCTCATCCAGAAACGCACCCTCTCGACACCTGGACAGCAAGCTACACCGCGATGCAGAGCGCCTCTCTTGCAGAGTCTGCCACGAGTTTGCTAAACATCTCCGTAACTCTATCACGCCTAGCAAATAACCCTGTGACGAAAGGCGCCGCTCTTCTTTGGATCTTCTCTATCTCCTCCGCCAACCCGACCTGGTACAGATCCCACACTGATGAGCAATACTCAAGTATAGGTCGAAAGAGTGTTTTGTAAGCCACCTCCTTTGTTGATGGACTACATTTTCGAAGGGCTCTCCCAATGAATCTCAACTTGGCACCCGCCTTACCAACAATTAATTTTATATGATCATTCCACTTCAATTCGTTGCGTACACATACTCCCAGATATATTACAGAAGTAACTGCTACCAGTGTTTGTTCTGCTATCATATAATCATACAATAAAGGATCCTTCTTTCTATGTATTCGCAATACATTACATTTGTCGATGTTAAGGGCCAGTTGCCACTCCCTGCACCAAGTGCCTATCCGCTGCAGATCTTCCTGCATTTCGCTGCAATTTTCTAATGCTGCAACTTCTCTGTATACTACAGCATCATCCGCGAAAAGCCGCATGGAACTTCCGACACTATCTACTAGGTCATTTATATATATTGTGAAAAGCAATGGTCCCATAACACTCGCCTGTGGCACGCCAGAGGTTACTTTAACGTATGAAGACGTCTCTCCATTGATAACAACATGCTGTGTTCTGTTTGCTAAAAACTCTTCAATCCAGCCACACAGCTGGTCTGATATTCCGTAGGCTCTTACTTTGTTTATCAGGCGACAGTGCGGAACTGTGTTAAACGCCTTCCGGAAGTCAAGGAAAATGGCATCTACCTGGGAGCCTGTATCTAATATTTTCTGGGTCTCATGAACAAATAAAGCGAGTTGGGTCTCACACGATCGCTGTTTCCGGAATCCATGTTGACTCCTCCAGAGTAGTTTCTGGGTTTCCAGAAATGACATGATACGCGAGCAAAAAACATGTTCTAAAATTCTACAACAGATCGGTGTCAGAGATATAGGTCTATAATTTTGCGCATCTGCTCGACGACCCTTCTTGAAGACTGGGACTACCTGTGCTCTTTTCCAATCATTTGGAACCTTCCGTTCCTCTAGAGACATTTTGTTCATTGAAACATGTCCTGCTTGCTTCATAGTTGCTTAGCTTTGTACATGGAACAAAAATACGAATTTTTTTGCGTGTTGTTATTTTCCGAAAACCTCGTTTCGATATCTCTGAACCGCTCGCCAAATAGGTATGTTCCGTAATTCGGAACGCTCCGAGTATATTAGGTATGTGCTGGAGTCCTTATCAGAGCCGCGCTGGTAGCTGTGAGCAGTGTTGAGACGGAGTTGTGCGTTGTTGATTGCCGGGCAGCGGATGTTTTGCCGTGTTCATTCACGGACGCCGGAAGCGCCCGCCGGGGACCCGGGTTCGCATCCCAGACACAACATCAACACCAGCAGCTCGGCGTGGGTTGATGAACTTGCACTGTGAGAGTCTCCGGGAATAAAGAGCTGCCCCCTCGCTCCTCGCTTATCGCTGCTTATCATTACTATTACAACAGACATTAAGATAGAACATTCAAAACAAAACAAGAATACCTCAAGGCAGCGTTCTCGTACCAGACTTGTATACCATCCACGCAAATTACCCACCGCCGCACACAAAACACGCGGAGTTACTTCTGTTTCTGTGAACGAATCCTTTGAGCACTTCGCAAGGAGAGAGATGTAATGGTTCGAGTGCGTGCTGAAAAGTAATTCCACCCAATTCTTTATTCTGTTCTCAGTATCGGTTGACGTATTACAAGTTACTCAGTCGATCGACATAAAAGTTTTCTGGGTATGGTACCGCTTCATAATGTAAAAACTACCGCTGCTGGAGAAAAACCAACGTTTCGGCCACGATTGCAGCGGCCTTCTTCTGGGTCTAATGGTGACGGCGGTGTTAAGCGGAGGAAGTAATTGCATCAACAAGTAGTACTGTCATACCTTAATACACAAATCACGTAGAGTTAATACCACTACACACATACACACCGTAGTAACTAGTTAATACACGCGTTAAGCGTTTACCGAAGCCCTCCCACTTAGAATAGCTAGGTAAAGATACATCTTTTGCTATCTAAATCTTTCCTTTCGTGTATTTTTTCTGTGGTGTCACCGCCAGACACCACACTTGCTAGGTGGTAGCCTTTAAGTCGGCCGCGGTCCGTTAGGAGGAGTAGGAGATTAGTGTTTAACGTCCCGTCGACAACGAGGTCATTAGAGACGGAGCGCAAGCTCGGGTGAGGGAAGGATGGGGAAGGAAATCGGCCGTGCCCTTTCAAAGGAACCATCCCGGCATTTGCATGAAGCGATTTAGGGAAATCACGGAAAACCTAAATCAGGATGGCCGGAGACGGGATTGAACCGTCGTCCTCCCGAATGCGAGTCCAGTGTGCTGCGGTCCGTTAGTATACGTCGGACCCGCGTGTCGCCACTATCAGTGATTGCAGACCGAGCGCCGCCACACGGCAGGTCTAGAGAGACTTCCTAGCACTCGCCCCAGTTGTACAGCCGACTTTGCTAGCGACGCTACACTGACAAAATACGCTCTCATTAGCCGAGACTATGGTTAGCATAGCCTTCAGCTACGTCATTTGCTACGACCTAGCAAGGCGCCATTATCAGTTGCTATTGATATTGTAAAGAATGTACAGATAAGAGCTACGTTCAACATTGATGGATTAAAGTTAAGTATTCCAGCAGCTACGTACCTTTTTTGCTAGTCTAATTTCCTTGACCTGTTCCAGACCTCACGCCAGCCTGCGTGAGCTTAAAACGCGTGCCTTTTGGCTTCCTCCAAACTCCGAGGCTTGGCTCCTGCCCATCCACAACATTTCCTTATTGAGAATACAGTAAAATTTGTTTTCTTTCCTTCCCTTCCCAAATTATACCTTATGTAGCTTGAGTTTATATATATAAAAAAACGAGAAAAGTATTACAATTCTGAAAACTGACTAGTATATAGTAGCAAACGACAGACTATAGTCACCAAGGTGGTGGCTCATTCTACAGTGTAAACAAATATACCTAAACTAAAATAAAACTCCTCCCGCCGGCCGGAGTGGCCGAGCGGTTCTAGGCGCTACAGTCTGGAACCGCGCGACCGCTACGGTCGCAGGTTCGAATCCTGCCTCGGGCAGGTTAGTTCGGTTTAAGTAGTTCTAAGTTCTCGGCGACTGATGACCTCAGAAGTTAAGTCCCATAGTGCTCAGAGCCATTTGAACCATTTTCTGAAAACTCCTCCCGAACAGGTCTTGGAAGGCCCAACGGTACCGACCGGCCGCCGTGTCAGATCATAGGCGTCACTGGATGCTGATATGGAGGGGCATGTGGTCAGCACACCGCTCTCCCGGCCGTATTTCAGTTTCCGAGACCGGAGCCGCTACTTCGTAATCAAGTAGCTCCTCAGTTTGCCTCACAAGGGCTGAGTGTACCCCGCTTGACAACAGCGGTCACCAGATCTGATGGTTCCACAATGAGATTTTCACTCTGCAGCGGAGTGTGCGCTGATACGATACTTCCTGGAAGATTAAAACTGTGTGCCGGACCGAGACTCGAACTCGGGACCTTTGCATTTCGCGGGCAAGTGCTCTACCAACTGAGCTACCCAAGCACGACTCACGCCCCATCCTCACAGCCATATCTCTGCAATATCCTTTCTTTCAGGAGTGCTAGTTCTGCAAGGTTCGCAGGAGAGCTTCTGTAATGTTTGGAAGGTAGGAGACGAGGTACTGGCAGAAGTAAAGCTGTGAGGACGGGGCGTGAATCGTGCTTGGGTAACTCAGTTGGTAGAGCACGTGCCCGCTACAGGCAAAGGTCCAGTCTTCGAGTCTCGGTCCGGCAGAAAGTTTTAACCTAGCAGGAAGTTTCATATCAGAGCACACTCCACTGCAGAGTGAAAATCTCATTCTGAAAACATCCCCCAAGCTGTGGCTAAGCCATATCTCCGCAATATCCTTTCTTTCAAGAGTGCTAGTTCTGCAGGGTTCGCAGGAGAGCTTCTGTAAGGTTTGGAAGGTAGGAGACGAGGTACTGGCAGAAGTAAAGCTGTGAGGACGGGGCGTGAGTCGTGCTTGGGTAGCTCAGTTGGTAGAGCACTTGCCCGCAGAAGGCAAAGGTCCCGAGTCGAGTCTCGGTCCGGCACACAGTTTTAATCTGCCAGGAAGTTTCAGATCGGATGGTCACCCATACAAGGGCTAGGCCAGCCCGACAGCGCTTATCTTCGGTGATCTGACGGGAACCGGTGTTACCATTGCGGCAAGGCCGTTGGCTATAAGCATATCTATTTTTTAAGCACCCACTATAGACTGATTTGACGTGACGTCAAGTCACCCATGAAGTGAAACTCAAAGTGGGTGCTGCCATTTATGTTGCACGGCTTCAGTTGAAATTACGTGCGGCGTGATTGCGCAGCTGCGTGTCAAGTGCTGCGGAGCCGTCCCGTGGCGATGACAAAGTTGCCTGCCCATGCGTGTGCGTGCGTGTGTGTGTGCGTGGGTGTGTGTTGTCCCGTGGGAAGTGTCACCTCCACCGCTGGGCGCGCTCCATAACGCGACCACTGGCTGGAGAAAACGCGTTGCGGGGCTTGGGTTACACTGCCGGCGATCCGCCGCATTCCAGCTCCAGAGCACACGCGGCCGCGGCCGCTCCAGCCTCGTCCGGGTGTCCCTGGAACTGCGCCCCACTCCCTGGTGCCTTCCAGGACGCCACCTGCATCCTACAGGATACACGAGTTGCACAAGACTCAGAGCCTGCTAGTGTTATTTGAAAGGGGTACTTTCCAAGAATGATTGCCTATCGAAGTCGCGGAGTAAGCGATACATATCGAACGTGCGATTGATCATGCGACCCCGGTGGCGGGCGTTATGATCGTCATCTAGCCACATGACCATCTTCTCCTTCTGTGCGAATGCACAAACAGTGGCCGAACTCTTACGGGAATCGGCAACGCGCCGCAAGTAATGAGTATAATGGGCGGGGGCACTACGAATGTAGTGCGGGACAATACGTTGAGAATGTGGGTTTCGCGGGAGGCGTGCCAGAGATAAATCCCTGCAGTCGCGATATCTTCTGTGTCCTCGGTGGCTCAGATGGATAGAGCGTCTGCCATGTAAGCTGTAGATCCTGGGTCGCAGTTGACGTATGTCAACATCTGAAAGCAGCTAAGGGTGTTCATTTCACTGTAATTTCATTCTAACGAGCTGCACGGTCACCGATGGTAACTGTTCTTTCGGACATGTCCGAAAGAACAGATACCATCTTAGTATACAGGGTGTTACAAAAAGGTACGGCCAAACTTTCAGGAAACATTCCTCACACACAAATAAACAAAAGATGTTATGTGGACACGTGTCCGGAAACGCCTAATTTCCATGTTAGAGCTAATTTTATTATTTCTCTTCAAATCACATTAATCATGGAATGGAAACACACAGCAACAGAACGTCCCAGCGTGACTTCAAACACTTTGTTACAGGAAATGTTCAAAATGTCGTCCGTTAGCGAGGATACATGCATTCGCCCTCCGTCGCATGGAATTCCTGATGCGCTCATGCAGCCCTGGAGAATGGCGTATTGTATCACAGCCGTCCACAATACGAGCACGAAGAGTCTCTACATTTGGTACCGCGGTTGCGTAGACAAGAGCTTTCAAATGCCCCCATAAGTGAAAGTCAAGAGGGTTGAGGTCAGGAGAGCGTGGAGGCCATGGAATTGGTCCGCCTCTACCAATCCGTCAGTCACCCAATATGTTGTTGAGAAGCGTAAGATCACTTCGACTGAAATGTGCAGGAGCTCCATCGTGCATGAACCACATGTTGTGTCGTACTTGTAAAGGCACATGTTCTAGCAGCACAGGTAGAGTATCCCGTATGAAATCATGATAACGTGCTCCATTGAGCGTAGGTGGAAGAACTAAAATGAGCTCTAACATGGAAATTAAGCGTTTCCGGACACATGTCCACATAAAATCTTTTCTTTATTTGCGTGTGAGGAATGTTTCCTGAAAGTTTGGCCGTACATTTTTGTAACACCCTGTATATATTTTTATCTGTTTTCCGTTGTTCCCTTGTTGTTGTTGTTGTTGTGGTCTTCAGTCCTGAGACTGGTTTGATGCAGCTCTCCATGCTACTCTATCCTGTGCAAGCTTCTTCATCTCCCAGTACCTACTGCAACCTACATCCTTCTGAATCTGCTTAGTGTATTCATCTCTTGGTCTCCCCCTATGATTTTTACCCTCCACGCTGCCCTCCAATACTAAATTGGTGATCCCTTGATGCCTCAGAACATGTCCTACCAACCGATCCCTTCTTCTGGTCAAGTTGTGATACAAACTTCTCTTCTCCCCAATCCTATTCAATACTTCCTCATTAGTTATGTGATCTACCCATCTAATCTTCAGCATTCTTCTGTAGCACCACATTTCAAAAGCTTCTATTCTCTTCTTGTCCAAACTATTTACCGTCCATGTTTCACTTCCATACATGGCTACACTCCATACAAATACTTTCAGAAATAACTTCCTGACACTTAAATCTATACTCGATGTTAACAAATTTCTCTTCTTCAGAAACGCTTTCCTTGCCATTGCCAGTCTACATTTTATATCCTCTCTACTTCGTCCATCATCAGTTATTTTGCTCCCCAAATAGCAAAACTCCTTTACTACTTGAAGTGTCTCATTTCCTAATCTAATACCCTCAGCATCACCCGACTTAATTCGACTACATTCCATTATCCTCGTTTTGCTTTTGTTGATGTTCATCTTATATCCTCCCTTCAAGACACCATCCATTTCGTTCAACTGCTCTTCCAAGTCCTTTGCTGTCTCTGCCAGAATTACAATGTCATCGGCGAACCTCAAAGTTTTTATTTCTTCTCCATGGATTTTAATACCTACTCCAAATTTTTCTTTTGTTTCCTTTACTGCTTGCTCAATATAGAGATTGAATAACATCGGGGAGAGGCTACAACCCTGTCTTACTCCCTTCCCAACCTCTGCTTCCCTTTCATGTCCCTCAACTCTTATAACTGCCATCTGGTTTCTGTACAAGTTGTAAATAGCCTTTCGCTCCTTGTATTTTACCCCTGCCACCTTTAGAATTTGAAAGAGAGTATTCCAGTCAACATTGTCAAAAGCTTTCTCTAAGTCTACAAATGCTAGAAACTTAGGTTTGCCTTTCCTTAATCTTTCTTCTAAGATAAGTCGTAAGGTCAGTATTGCCTCACGTGTTCCAGTATTTCTACGGAATCCAAACTGATCTTCCCCGAGGTCGGCTTCTACTAGTTTTTCCATTCGTCTGTAAAGAATTCGTGTTAGTACTTTGCAGCTGTGGCTTATTAAACTGATTGTTCGGTAATTTTGACATCTGTCAACACCTGCTTTCTTTGGGATTGGAATTATTATATTCTTCTTGAAGTCTGAGGGTATTTCGCCTGTTTCATACATCTTGCTCACCATATGGTAGAGTTTTGTCAGGACTGGCTCTCCCAAGGCCGTCAGTAGTTCCAATGGAATGTTGTCTACTCCGGGGGCCTTGTTTCGACTCAGGTCCTTCAGTGCTCTGTCAAACTCTTCACGCAGTATCGTATCTCCCATTTCATCTTCATCTACATCCTCTTCTATTTCCATAATATTGTCCTCAAGTGCATCGCCCTTGTATAGACCCTCTATATACTCCTTCCACCTTTCTGCTTTCCCTTCTTTGCTTAGAACTGGGTTTCCATCTGAGCTCTTGATGTTCATACATGTGGTTCTCTTATCTCCAAAGGTCTCTTCAATTTTCCTGTAGGCAGTATCTATCTTACCCCTAGTGAGATAAGCCACTACATCCTTACATTTGTTCTCTAGCCATCTCTGCTTAGCCATTTTGCACTTCCTGTCGACCTCATTTTTGAGACGTTTGTATTCCTTTTTGCCTGCTTCATTTACTGCATTTTTATATTTTCTCCTTTCATCAATTAAATTCAATATTTCTTCTGTTACCACTTGCTCAAAAATAACATACCTCCGCGAATTATGTGTGAGTTGCTAGGGAAACCCAGACGATTTATGTCGCCGGCCGGTGTGGCCGAGCGGTTCTAGGCGTTTCAGTCTGGAACCACAGGACCGCTACGGTCGCAGGTTCGAATCCTGCCTCGGGCATGGCTATGTATGATGTCCTTAGGTTAGTCAGGTTTAAGTAGTTCTAAATCTAGGGGACTGATGACCTTAGATGTTAAGTCCCATAGTGCTCAGAGCTATTTGAACCATTTTTGAACGATTTATGTCGTTAGTGAGTGAGATGTCTGGTGTTCTTGACGTTTCTTCGGCGGATTCTCTCACTTCGAAGAATTTCATTCCATGTTTATGCAGCGTAGAAAATTGTTTGACTTTTTGTAGCAAATATGGAGTACTACCGGATGAGGAAAGAAGGGACTGTGTAGAGTGTGGTGGTGCGAAATACGTAAAACCTCGTAAGAACAGTTTCGACGCTGAAATACCGTTACAATTTCATTGCGGACAGTGCGAAAAACGAACGAGTATCAGCAAGAATACACGATTCGTCTCTTCCAAATTATCCATCCACACCATCGGAATGGACTTTCACATGACGACAACACCGACGACGAGTGAGGTAAGTCGTCTCCTTTGCAATTACAAGTATTTTTGTAACGCTCTTCTTTTGTCGTTGCTGTAGTGACCAACGTAAACATACTCATAACGCCTGCCAGTGTCGCATGATCGATTTACGATCGCACGTTCGATAGGTATCTTTTGGACCCCGCGACTTCGATAGGCTATCATTCTTGGAAATTACCGAAAAGAACGTAGTTCAGCAACCACTAGTTCTGCTCTCAAGAGTTCGGAACAGAGAAAAACAGAACTAAGCAACTACCACAAAATTGATCCCAGACAACCGGGCTGGGTTCCGAAAGAATCACGGAACAATAGACCCGTTCCTAAGAGACTGCTCTAGCATTAGAAAAGGGCTACGTTGAGTTTTGTGGCCTTCAGTTCGAAGACTGCTGCCCTCCATGCTACTCTATCCTGTGCAAGCTTCTTCATCTCCCAGTACCTACTGCAACCTACATCCTTTTGAATCTGCTTCTGTATTCATTTCTTGTTCTCTCTCTACGATTTCCCCCCCCCCCCCCCCCCCAAACACTTCCACTTCAGCCGGCCGTTGTGGCCGTCGCGGTTCAAGGCGCTTCAGTCCGGAACCGAGCTGCTGCTACGGTCGCAGGTTCGAATCCTGCCTCGGTCATGGCTGTGTATGATGTCCTTAGGTTAGTCAGGTTTAAGTAGTTCTAAGTTGACTGATGACCTCAAATGTTAAGCCCCATAGTGCTTAGAGCCGTTTTTTTAACCTTCCACTTCCCTTCGACACTAAATTCGTGGCCCCTTGATGACTCAGAATGTGTTCAAATAACTTACAGGCTTGCTACCGGGTGAGGTCGTCGACCACCGCAGATATTTCGACAGGAGCACATAGGCACAAACGCAAGGAGGAGGAGATGTGCAAGGGAATTTAATACCTCGGTTCACAGAGGAGAAACACATACAGAAGTGTCAATACACACAAATATAACCAACATCAGAAATATCGATAGTAACCATTAATCAACAGGTGAGGCAGCACTAATTCTGTCCCTCTGTTCTTTGAGGAGAGTCAGAGGGACAGAGTTGAAAATTTCTGGTATCATTTAACTTTAGGACTCTGTATCTGAGAATGACCAAAAACAGAGTTGTACCACTATCCGAATAAGCCCTGGCCATTAAAATTGCTACACCACGAAGATGACGTGCTACAGACGCGAAATTTAACCGACAGGAACGAGATGCTGTGATATGCAAATGATTAGCTTTTCAGAGCATTCACACAAGGTTGGCGCCGGTGGCGACACCTACAACGTGCTGACATGAGGAAAGTTTCCAACCGATTTATCATATACAACAGTAGTTGACTGGCGTTGCCTGGTGAAACGTTGTTGTGGTGCCTCGTGTAAGGAGGAGAAATGCGTACCATCACGTTTCCGACTTTGATGAAGGTCGGATTGTAGTCTATCGCCATTGCGTTGCTTTGTTGGCAGAATATGGAATCTGTGACTTCAGGAGGGTAATACGGAACGCTGTGCTGGATCCCAACGGCCTCGAATGACTAGCAGTCGAGATGACAGGCATCTTATCCGCATGGCTGTAACGGATCGTGCAGCCACGTATCGAACCCTGAGTCAACAGATTGGGACGTTTGCAAGACAACAACCATCTGCACGAACAGTTCGACGACGTTTGCAGCAGCACGAACTATGAGCTCGGAGACCGTGGCTGCAGTTACCCTTGCCGCTGCATTACAGACAGGAGCGCCTGCGATGGTGTACTGGACGGCGAACCTGGGTGCACGAATGGCAAAACGTCATTTTTTCGGATGAATCCAAGTTTTGTTTACAGCATCATGATGGTCGCATCCGTGTTTGGCGACATCGCGGTGAACGCACATTGGAAGCGTGTGTTCATCATCGCCATGCTGGCGTATCACCCGGCGTGATGGTATGGGATGCCACTGGTTACACGTCTCGGTCACCTCTTGTTCGCATTGACGGCACTTTGAACAGTGGACGTTACATTTCAGATGTGTTACGACCCGTGGCTCTACCCTTCATTCGATCCCAGCGAAACCCTACATTTCAGCAGGATAATGCACGACCACATGATGCAGGTCCTGTACGGGCCTTTCTGGATACAGAAAATGTTCGTCTGCTGAACTGGCCAGCCCATTCTCGAGATCTCTCACCAACTGTAAACGTCTGCTCAATGGTGGTCGAGCAACTGGCTCGTCACAATACGCCAGTCACTACTCTTGATGAACTGTGGCATCGTGTTGAAGCTGCATGGGTAGCTGAACCAGTACACACCATCCAAGCTCTGACTCAATGCCCAGGCATATCAAGGCCGTTATTACGGCCAGAGGTGGTTGTTCTGGGTACTGATTTCTCAGGATCTATGCACCCAAATTGCGTGAAAATGTAGTGACATGTCAGTTTTAGTGTAATATGTCCAATGAATACCCGTTTACCATCTGCATTTCTTCTTGGTGTAGCAATTTTAATGGCCAGTAGTGCAATCAAAATAGCGAAATTAATCCGACGCTTCGGCCGCGTCGCATCGGCCATGCTCAGGCATATAACGTAGCGGTTGACCAGTGTACTTTAATAGGAGACACGACAGCTGTGGTTTGGCATGGAACCCCTCAGCAGTTCTCCTCACTTTGGCCGCACCCAGCGGCGAGCCCCCTGTTGCCGCAGGAACGTCGATCCATCAGCTTGGTGACGCGCCAGTGTGGACGGGAACAAAGTGGCGAACAGTGCGGTATAAAGGCAGGGCAGAGTGGAGAGCAGCCAACACACAGGAGAGGCCCAGCCCGCCGCGGGAACCCGCTCTCACCTGTCGCACGTCCGCTGCCGCCCGCCACCACCGCCCATTGTCCGGTAGTCGCGCCATAAATCTGCCGCCAGCTACCCCTCTGGACTCCAACCACTGTTCTCGCAGCCACACGGCGCGCGGCAGATTTATGGAGATCCGCCTAGGCGTGAGACCGCTGCCGACGCGTCAATAGCGACCCGGCCATCGATGACACCAAGGAAAGCTCCGAAGGCCCCCGTAAACAATCAAAGTTGTCTGCCAAATGCGCGTTTGTCTACAGGAGTTCTATCTATATCCGAATCCGGCTCCATCTACTGCCGGGCCTGGGTGCTGATGAGTCCTCTCCATTTGGCTCGGTCCTCCCACCATTTGCTGCCAGGTCACACCTCTCCTTTCTACAGATATTCTCACTCCCATTTTCCACCGTGTTGTTCTTGGGCGCTCTGTAGGTATTTTCCCATCCATTCTTTTTTTTTTTTTTTTTTTTTTTTTTTTTTTTTTTTTTGGGGGTGGGGGGGTGGGGGTCATCAGTCTGCTGACTGGTTTGATGCAGCCCGCCACGAATTCCTTTCCTGTGCTAACCTCTTCATCTCAGAGTAGCACTTGCAACCTACGTCCTCAATTATTTGCTTGACGTATTCCAATCTCTGTCTTCCTCTACAGTTTTTGCCCTCTACAGCTCCATCTAGTACCATGGAAGTCATTCCCTCATGTCTTAGCAGATGTCCTATCATCCTGTCCCTTCTCCTTATCAGTGTTTTCCACATATTCCTTTCCTCTCCGATTCTGCGTAGAACCTCCTCATTCCTTTCCTTATCAGTCCACCTAAATTTCAACATTCGTCTATAGCACCACATGTCAAATGCTTCGATTCTCTTCTGTTCCGGTTTTCCCACAGTCCATGTTTCACTACCATACAATGCTGTACTCCAGACGTACATCCTCAGAAATTAAGGACGGTATTTGATATTAGTAGACTTCTCTTGGCCAGAAATGCCTTTTTTGCTATAGCGAGTCTGCTTTTGATGTCCTCCTTGCTCCGTCCGTCATTGGTTATTTTACTGCCTAGGTAGCAGGATTCGTTAACTTTATTGACTTCGTGACCATCAATCCTGATGTTACGTTTCTCGCTGATCTCATTTCTACTACTTCTCATTACCTTCCTCTTTCTCCGATTTACTCTCAAACCATGCTGTGTACTCATTAGACTATTCATTCCGTTCAGCAGATCATTTAATTCTTCATCACTTTCACTCAGGATAGCAATGTCATCAGCGAATCGTATCATTGATATACTTTCACCTTGTATTTTAATTCCACTCCTGAACCTTTCTTTTATTTCCATCATTGCTTCCTCGATGTACAGATTGAAGAGTAGGGGCGAAAGTGTACAGCCTTGTCTTACACCCTTCTAATACGAGCACTTCGTTCTTGATCGTCCACTCTTATTATTCCCTCTTGGTTGTTGTACATACTGTATATGACCCGTCTCTCCCTATAGCTTACCCCTACTTTTTTCAGAGTCTCGAACAGCTTGCACCATTTTATATTGTCGAACGCTTTTTCCAGGTCGACAAATCCTATGAAAGTGTCTTGATTTTTCTTTAGCCTTGCTTCCATTATTAGCCGTAACGTCAGAATTGCCTCTCTCGTCCCTTTACTTTTCCTAAAGCCAAACTGATCGTCACCTAGTGCATTCTCAATTTTCTTTTCCATTCTTCTCTATATTATTCTTGTAAGCAGCTTCGATGCGTGAGCTGTTAAGCTGATTGTGCGATAATTCTCGCACTTGTCAGCTCTTGCCGTCTTCGTAATTGTGTGGATGATGTTTTTCCGAAAGTCAGATGGTATATCGCCAGACTCATATATTTTACACACCAACGTGGATAGTCGTTTTGTTGCCACTTCCCCCAATGATTTTAGAAATTCTGATGGAATGTTATCTATCCCTTCTGCCTTATTTGACCATAAGTCCTCCAAATCTCTTTTAAATTCCGATTCTAATACTGGATCCCCTATCTCTTCTAAATCAACTCCTGTTTCTTCTTCTATCACATCAGACAAATCTTCACCCTCATAGAGGCTTTCAATGTATTCTTTCCACCTATCTGCTCTCTCCTCTGCATTTAACAGTGGAATTCCCGTTGCACTCTTAATGTTACCACCGTTGCTTTTAATGTCACCAAAGGTTGTTTTGACTTTCCTGTATGCTTAGTCTGTCCTTCCGACAATCATATCTTTTTCGATGTCTTTAATTCTTCCATAATTTTGGGGAGTCTCTGCCCATGCATCCTCTTAACATGCCTGTACCGTCTTAATCTCTTTCTTTCAATTTCTTCTCTCATACTTTCTTGTTTGAGGTCCTTTCTAATCTCTACATTCCTTACTCTGTCCATTCTCGTTTTTCCCTTAAGTTCTCTGAGAAATATCATTTCCCCTGCTTGCAGTCTGCTCCAGTCCCTTTCTATGTCCATGTTTCTCCCCCATAGGTGACAATAGGGATGTAATAAATCCTATACATAAGAAGTTTTGCTCTTTCTGAAACTTCGTTATTCCAAATCAGGTGTTTTATTGTTTGGTAGAAATTGCCTCCTTTCTGTAACCTCCTATTAATTTCGTTAGTTATTCTTCCATCCCTAGATATTTCACTCCCTAAATAAGTGAAACTTGCTACCACTTTGAGGGGTCCTCCATTCAAGGTAATATTTCCGTTGATTCCTTTCTCTCTTCCAAATACCATTACGTCACTCTTATCTTTATTTATTTTTAATCCATACCTTGTGCTGGATTAGCCGAGCGGTGTAAGGCACTGCAGTCCTGGACTGTGCGGCTGGTCCCGGCGGAGGTTCGAGTCCTCCCTCGGGCATGGGTGTGTGTGTGTTTGTCCTTAGGATAATTTAGGGCAAGTAGTGTGTAAGCTTAGGGACTGATGACCTTAGCAGTTAAGTCCCATAAGATTTCACACTAATAATCCATACCTTTTCATTATTTCCTTCCATGTGTCAAGCTGTAACTGTACATCTACCTCTTTACCACCCCATATTACCATATCATCTGCAAAAATCATCTTTTGTCTTTTATCTTTTACTATATCTCTAACTGCCCTATTCATTCCCTCCATCACAACATTAAAAAGCCTACACGAGCTACACGGTAAAATTAAATTCACTGTGGAAGAAGAGAAAAATGGTGAACTGCAATTTCTCGACCTAAGTATTAGGAAACAAAATGGTAGGCATGTTTTAAAATATTTAGGAAACCAACCACAAATGATGTGTTGATACAAAATAATTCCTGCCATCCTAATAGCCAGAAACTTTCTGCTTTTAGATCTTTGATAGATAGAGCCTTTAGAGTCCCTATGAATGAAGAAGACAGAATGACTGAGCTCAAAATCGTGAAACAACTAGCCAGAGCTAACAGATATCACCTGTTGTGTACATAGTTCCGCGTAGTCAGCTCGTACACAACTTTCCCACTAGAGCGCGCCCCGCTAAGCACAACAGCGCAGGCGCAGCGCTCGTCCGTCTCCGCACTACGAGATGACACTGCCTTAGAGACGGACCAAATTCTGCTTCCGCCGATCCGCGTATTAATATGTAACGCAGCCAATGAGATTGCTGCTAACGTAGAACCTTTTCTCCTGCGGATCACACTCGCGCAGTGATACCTGAACGCGCGAGGTATTATAACGAGTGTACAGACCTCCGATTGGTCAGTCTGCATTTGTCTGCACCAGTCTGTACCAGTCTGCATTAGTCTGTGCCAGTCTATAGTCAAGTTTCAGTCTGCACCTAAGAAGATTGTCATATTCCTGTACATAGCCATGAAGATAAATGAATAGACACTTTTGTCAAGTATCAGAGATATGTGAGAATAAGATTAACGTACCAAGACCAAAGGAACTTCAGATTGTCAATTGTAAATACCATCCAGAACCAAGTTAAGTAAGTTTATGCTCGTTATTATTTTAATGTGTGTGAAAATTAATCAAGTTCTGTTTAAAGTTGGTCACCATCAACCTGCTAGTCTAAGCGTGCAAGTGGCATTTCTATCGTCTGACCTAACGGCAGAAGATAAACACGCCACGATAAGACCACGAGACATATTGCTGACACTCGCCTACTTCGTTAGAGCGACAAGTCAAACAATCTGATAGTGTGTGTACCGAAGGTCTTACAGTACACACACCACATCACCAAAACGTTGTCAGTAAATTAATACGACAGAAACAGCGCGCGAATGCAAGGAAGAATACTGCAAATAAAATTACGAGAGTTACACTTCCATACTTCGGTGATATTTCGCAAAAAGTGGCTAACATTTTCAACCCTTTTAACGTTCATACCGCTTTTCAGACCAATAATACGCTGCGATTTAAACTATGAAATAATTTGCAGCAGGAAAGCGATAAATATGAGACAGCTGGGGTCTATAAAATTCAGTGTAACACGTGCAAGGCAAGCTATGTAGGCCAAACGGGTAGGCCCTTTAAAGTACGTTACGAAGAACATAGTGATGCTTTCCGGCTTAATAATTTCGAAAAGTCAGCTGTAGCCACGCATATTTGGGAAACGAGGCACCCCATGTTGGGAATAGATCAGGATCTCGTTATTGTACATAGACAGGACAAAGGCAAAAAGCTGGATCTACTAGAACAGCTGGAAATTACGATACATAGAGTGGATAATCAGAACACACTGAATGAACAGCTAACTGGTGATACAAATAACTTTTTCAAACATTTCACTGGTTTCTTTTAGTAACTAAATTTTTAGCAATTGGCGGGATACCATCATTTCATGAGGTCCTTGGAACATGAACACGTTATCTGTTTGTATGGACAACTCAGTGACTTGCTTGTTTACTTGCGCGTGAGCTCACTCGCGTTTCAGTGTCGTGTTTGGCTACGTGGTGTGTGGTATCAACTACGATAGAAGAGAGAACCATGTGGTTAGATATTGAACACCATAGGCGACACCATTTTAGAGTTTTTAATATTTTGACGACTATGTGGAGATGCACCTTGGAAGACACGGCTGCAACAAGGGAAGTAGCCACGATGTTTTAATTTTATTATCAATTTTATTGTGCCGGGTGCATGTTCCATTTTAGTGAGTTTTAATAGGTTCTTTTACTTTTTATAATTCTGATGGTGGAAGCTTGACTTCCGAAACGCGTCACTCTTAGTGTTTTGAGCCGATATATTTTTTAACAAGACTGTACACGAACGCGACGGGATTGAATGAAGACATCAAAGCAGTTCAGAGGCGGGCTGCTGGATTTGTCACTGGTATGTTTGAACATTAGAGATAAGAACGGTAACTTGATATATGACAACCAGAGAATTGTAGGAAGATGGAAACAATACTTCTCAGAAATGTTGAATCGCCCAGACCAAGACGGGATATTACCTGCAAACGCTGCGGAGGAAAACAAAGATGAAGAATGGGAAGTTAGTGAAGAAGACGTGAAAATCGCAATCAAAGAACTCAGAAACAACAAAGCCCCAGGGGAGGACGGAATAACACCAGAATTAATCAGGGAGAGAGGTGAGAGCTGACAATTAGAGATATATCTACTGATCCACTTGATATGGGAGAAGGAGACACTGCCAGCAGAATGGTTCAAAAATGGTTCAAATGGCTCTGAGCACTATGGGACTTAACTTCTGAGGGCATCAGTCCCCTAGAACTTAGAACTACTTAAACCTAACTAACCTAAGGACATCACACACATCCATGCCCGAGGCAGGATTCGAACCTGCGACCGTAGCGGTCGCGCGGTTCCAGGCTGTAGCGCCTAGAACCGCTCGGTCACTACCTGCAGTACTCCGTGCCCGTCTCCTAGAACTGATGGTGAGATATCGGTCTTCTTGTGGTGTTGTACACTGTGGACGTCCCGTTTCCTGTCTGCTGGAATAGTTGCCATAGTCCTGAGATCACACTTTGTGGCACACGGAGGGCCCGTGCTACGACCTGCTGTGTTTGACCAGCCTCCAGTCGCCCCAGTATTCTACTCCTCATAACGTCATCAATATGTGTTCTCTGAGCCATTTTCAACACCGAGTCACCAGTAGCACGTCTGAAAACGTCTGCACACTTACGAGGTGCATTCAAGTTCTAAGGCCTCCGATTTTTTTTCTCCGGACTGGAAAGAGATAGAAACATGCGCATTGTTTTAAAATGAGGCCGCGTTCATTGTCAATACGTCCCAGAGATGGCAGCACCGTACGGCAGATGGCATTTTACCACCAGCGGCGAGAATGAGAACTGTTTTAAATACTTAAAATGGCGACGTTTTCCTTACTTGAGCAGCGTGCAATCGTTCGTTTTCTGAATTTGCGTGGTGTGAAACCAATTGAAATTCATCGACAGTTGAAGAAAACATGTGGTGATGGAGTTATGGATGTGTCAAAATTGCGTTCGTAGGTGCGACAGTTTAATGAAGGCAGAACATCGTGTGACAACAAACCGAAACAACCTCGGGCTCGCACAAGCTGGTCTGACGACACGATCGAGAAAGTGGAGAGAATTGTTTTGGGCTATCGCCGAATGACTGTTGAACAGATCGCCTCCAGAGTTGGCATTTCTGTGGGTTCTGTGCACACAATCCTGCATGACGACCTGAAAATACGAAAAGTGTCATCCAGGTGGGTGCCACGAATGCTGACGGACGACCACATGGCTGCTCGTGTGGCATGTTGCCAAGCAACGTTGACGCGCAACGACAGCACGAATGGGACTTTCTTTTCGACGGTTGTGACAATGGATGAGACGTGGATGCCATTTTTCAATCCAGAAACAATGCGCCAGTCAGCTCAATGGAAGCACACAGATTCGCCGCCACCAAAAAAATTTCGGGTAACCGCCAGTGCTGAAAAAATGATGGTGTCCTTGTTCTGGGACAGCGAGGGCGTAATCTTTACCCATTGCGTTCCAAAGGGCACTACGGTAACAGGTGCATCCTACGAAAATGTTTTGAAGAACGAATTCCTTCCTGCACTGCAACAAAAACGTCCAGGAAGGGCTGCGCGTGTGCTGTTTCACCAAGACAACGCACCCGCACATCGAGCTAAGGTTACGCAACAGTTTCTTCGTGATAACAACTTTGAAGTGATTCCTCATGCTCCCTACTCACCTGACCTGGCTCCTAGTGACTTTTGGCTTTTTCCAACAATGAAAGACACTCTCCGTGGCCGCACATTCACCAGCCGTGCTGCTATTGCCTCAGCGATTTTCCAGTGGTCAAAACAGACTCCTAAAGAAGCCTTCGCGGCTGCCATGGAATCATGGCGTGAGCGTTGTGAAAAATGTGTACGTCTGCAGGGCGATTACGTCGAGAAGTAACGCCAGTTTCATAGATTTCGGGTGAGTAGTTAATTAGAAAAAAATCGGAGGCCTTAGAACTTGAATGCACCTCGCATTCGCTGCACCGTACTCTGACATGCACCAACACAGCTCTGCGTATGTGGACTGCTGCCAGCGCCACCGAGCGACGACCGCAGCTCAAAAGCACCGCATGGTCATACCCCGAGGTAAGTTAAACCCCCAAACCGCCCACCAGAGCGTTGTTTCACCATATATCAGCATTATCCTTAATTTATGAGCATGAGTGTAGATACGTTACACAGCTATCGCTTACCTCCTTCTCAGTCAGCGCTTATCCCAACCTTTTGTGCTTCCATTGCCGCTCACCTTCTGCCGTGGGACAAAACAAAAGGAACGAAGGTGAAACAGCCAGGGGTTCACTTACGTAGAGCCGCATTGCTGCCGTATGAATCCTGTTGACAAAGACGTGAACATACCCGGAAGGGGCGCTATCTCAGTCAGACTAGCCGACTCGCATGCTCAGCAGTTTGGGCCGACGATATTTCTGAAGCTAGAGTCAGAAGCTCTCTTCTTGGGAGCGGCTGTCTTCCTCGAAATGGCGACAGCAATACCCAGAGTGCTTCCTGTACCTACCCATACCACCGCGGACGCAGATTAGAACATTTCTCCGAAGATCCCAGTCGCGCCCTTTCTTTCTTTGACATCCCGCCGGCAGATAGCCTTAGCACCGAAATCGTTAGAGATCAGAAACGGAGCGTGTGAGGTCTGCCTACGTCAGAACTGAAGACATCCGTTACGTCAGTGACGTGCTGACTTCTTTGCTCCGCTCTACAGTTCCGCCTTAGCGTGCAGGAGCGTAACACCGTGACATAGCTCGGAAGCTGAGTGCACTGACTTGCTGTTATGTTTTAGCGGTCACAGGCCGAAAATCAACGACTGGCCGCATCAGACTGTCCCTAAGGAAGGTGTGTTTAGTGAGAGAGTAAGACGAAAATTAAGATGCGAAATGCATACGATTACAAAATTACTGCGTAATAGCATCGATCCACACCTGTCGCGGAAAACATAGAAAATTTTTCCAATGAAACAGAATAGTTACATTTTTGGTTAATATACACTCCTGGAAATGGAAAAAAGAACACACTGACACCGGTGTGTCAGACCCAAAATACTTGCTCCGGACACTGCGAGAGGGCTGTACAAGCAATGATCACACCCACGGCACAGCGGACACACCAGGAACTGCGGTGTTGGCCGTCGAATGGTGCTAGCTGCGCAGCATTTATGCACCGCCGCCGTCAGTGTCAGCCAGTTTGCCGTGGCATACGGAGCTCCATCGCAGTCTTTAACACTGGTAGCATGCCGCGACAGCGTGGACGTGAACCGTATGTGCAGTTGACGGACTTTGAGCGAGGGCGTATAGTGGGCATGCGGGAGGCCGGGTGGACGTACCGCCGAATTGCTCAACACGTGGGGCGTGAGGTCTCCACAGTACATCGATGTTGTCGCCAGTGGTCGGCGGAAGGTGCACGTGCCCGTCGACCTGGGACCGGACCGCAGCGACGCACGGATGCACGCCAAGACCGTAGGATCCTACGCAGTGCCGTAGGGGACCGCACCGCCACTTCCCAGCAAATTAGGGACACTGTTGCTCCTGGGGTATCGGCGAGGACCATTCGCAACCGTCTCCATGAAGCTGGGCTACGGTCCCGCACACCGTTAGGCCATCTTCCGCTCACGCCCCAACATCGTGTAGCCCGCCTCCAGTGGTGTCGCGACAGGCGTGAATGGAGGGACGAATGGAGACGTGTCGTCTTCAGCGATGAGAGTCGCTTCTGCCTTGGTGCCAATGATGGTCGTATGCGTGTTTGGCGCCGTGCAGGTGAGCGCCACAATCAGGACTGCATACGACCGAGGCAAACAGGGCCAACACCCGGCATCATGGTGTGGGGAGCGATCTCCTACACTGGCCGTACACCACTGGTGATCGTCGAGGGGACACTGAATAGTGCACGGTACATCCAAACCGTCATCGAACCCATCGTTCTACCATTCCTAGACCGGCAAGGGAACTTGCTGTTCCAACAGGACAATGCACGTCCGCATGTATCCCGTGCCACCCAACGTGCTCTAGAAGGTGTAAGTCAACTACCCTGGCCAGCAAGATCTCCGGATCTGTCCCCCATTGAGCATGTTTGGGACTGGATGAAGCGTCGTCTCACGCGGTCTGCACGTCCAGCACGAACGCTGGTCCAACTGAGGCGCCAGGTGGAAATGGCATGGCAAGCCGTTCCAGAGGACTACATCCAGCATCTCTACGATCGTCTCCATGGGAGAATAGCAGCCTGCATTGCTGCGAAAGGTGGATATACACTGTACTAGTGCCGACATTGTGCATGCTCTGTTGCCTGTGTCTATGTGCCTGTGGTTCTGTCAGTGTGATCATGTGATGTATCTGACCCCAGGAATGTGTCAATAAAGTTTCCCCTTCCTGGGACAATGAATTCACGGTGTTCTTATTTCAATTTCCAGGAGTGTATTTACAGCAGTCAGGGAAATTTTTTACACGTACGTACATATATGCATATGTATAAACATAAATATAAATACATACATATGAACACACACATATTTTGTATACGGGTGAGACGCTGGCCGGGATGGCCGAGCGGTTCTAGGCGCTACAATCTGAAACCGCGAGACCGCTACGGTCGCTGGTTCGAATCCTGCCTCGGGCATGAATGAGTGTGATGTCCTGAGGTTAGTTAGGTTTAAGTAGGTCTAAGTTCTAGGGGACTGATGATCTCAGAAGTTAAGTCCCATAGTGCTCAGAACCATTTTATTAGATTAAAACTGTTTGCCGGACCGAGACTCGAACTTGGGACCTTTGCCTTTCGCGCGTAAGTGCTCTTCCATCTGAGCTACCCAAGAAAGACTCACGAGAACGGGTCGGCAGCTCAGCTGGTAGAGCAGTTGCCCGCAACAGGCAAAGGTCCCGAGTTCGAGTCTTGGTCCGGCACACAGTTTTAATCTACCAAGAAGTTCCATATCAGTACACACTCACCTGAAGAGTGAAAATTTTATTCTATACTTATCTGGATTATTTCTTTGCTTCATTGTCGTCTATTCGTCAGTTTCGTTTCTAATAGTAAATTATCAAATAACCTGTGAAGTATATATATATGTATGTATATACAGTGTTATTACAAATGATTGAAGCGATTTCACAGGTCTACAATAACTTTATTATTTGAGATATTTTCACAATGCTTTGCACACACATACAAAAACTCAAAAAGTTTTTTTAGGCATTCACAAATGTTCGATATGTGCCCCTTTAGTGATTCGGCAGACATCAAGCCGATAATCAAGTTCCTCCCACACTCGGCGCAGCATGTCCCCATCAATGAGTTCGAAAGCATCGTTGATGCGAGCTCACAGTTCTGGCACGTTTCTTGGTAGAGGAGGTTTAAACACTGAATCTTTCACATAACCCCACAGAAACAAATCACATGGGGTTAAGTCGCGAGAGCGTGGAGGCCATGACACGAATTGTTGATCATGATCCCCACCACGACCGATCCATCGGTTTTCCAATCTCCTGTTTAAGAAATGCTTCTGCTTTAGCCTTTTCCGTAAGATTTTCCAAACCGTCGGCTGTGGTACGTTTAGCTTCCTGCTTGCTTTATTCGTCGACTTCCGCTGCTACGCGTGAAACTTGCCCGCACGCGTTCAACCGTTTCTTCGCTCACTGCAGGCCGACCCGTTGATTGCCCCTTACAGAGGCATCCAGAAGCTTTAAACTGCGCATACCATCGCCAAATGGAGTTAGCAGTTGCTGGATCTTTCTTGAACTTCGTCCTGAAGTGTCGTTGCACTGTTATGACTGACTGATGTGAGTGCATTTCAAGCACGACATACGCTTTCTCGGCTCCTGTCCCCATTTTGTCTCACTGCGCTCTCGAGCGCTCTGGCGGCAGAAACCTGAAGTGCGGCTTCAGCCGAGCAAAACTTTATGAGTTTTTCTACGTATCTGTAGTGTGTCGTGACCATATGTCAATGAATGGAGCTACAGTGAATTTATGAAATCGCTTCAATCATTTGTAATAGCCCTGTATATATATATATATATATATATATATATATATATATATATATATGTGTGTGTGTGTGTGTGTGTGTGTGTGTGTGTGTGTGTGTGTATGTAAAAATAGAGAACGGTAACTTGTAAATCCAGAACAAGGTCACTATGGCTGCAGTACATTACGACTTTGTTTTTATAAAACAGATCTGATGAGGATAGGTACTTCCAGTTTTGAAGATAGGTCGTCGAGCAGATGCGCAAAACTATAGACCTATATCTCTGACGTCGACCTGTTGTAGAATTTTAGAACATGTTTTTTGCTCCCGCATCATGTCGTTTTTGGAAACCCAGAATCTACTATGTAGGAATCAACATGGATTCCGGAAACAGCTATCGTGTGAGACTCAACTCGCTTTATTTGTTCATGAGACCCAGAAAAATATTAGATACAGGCTCCCAGGTAGATGCCATTTTCCTTGACTTCCGGAAGGCGTTCGATACAGTTCCGCACTGTCGCCTGATAAACAAAGTAAGAGTCTACGGAATATCAGACCAGTTGTGTGGCTGGATTGAAGAGTTTTTAGCAAACAGAACACAGCATGTTGTTCTCAATGGAGAGACGTCTACCGACGCTAAAGTAACCTCTGGCGTGCCACAGGGGAGTGTTATGGGACCATTGCTTTTCACAATATATGTAAATGACCTAGTAGATAGTGTTGGAAGTTCCATGCGGCTTTTCGCGTTTGATGCTGTAGTATACAGAGAAGTTGCAGCATTGGAAAATTGCAGCGAAATGCAGGAAGATCTGCAGCGGATAGGCACTTGGTGCAGGGAGTGGCAACTGGCCCTTAACACGGACAAATGTAATGTATTGCGAATACATAGAAAGAAGGATCCTGTATTGTATGATTATATGATAGAGGAACAAACACTGGTAGCAGCTACTTCTGTAAAATATCTGGGAGTATGCGTGCGGAACGGTTTGAAGTGGAATGATCATGTAAAATTAATTGTTGGTAAAGCGTGTACCAGGTTGAGATTCCTTGGGAGAGTCCTTACAAAATGTAGTCCATCAACAAAGAAGGTGGCTTACAAAACACTCGTTCGACCTATACTTGAGTATTGTTCAGCAGTGTGGGATCCGTACCAGATCGGATTGACCGAGGAGGTAGAGAAGGTCCAAAGAAGAGCGGCGCGTTTCGTCACAGGGTTATCTGGTAACCGTGATAGCGTTACGGAGATGTTTAGCAAACTCAAGTGGCAGACTCTGCAAGAGAGGCGCTCTGCATCGCGGTGTAGCTTGCTCGCCAGGTTTCGAGAGGGTGCGTTTCTGGATGAGGTATCGAATATATTGCTTCCCCCTACTTATACCTCCCGAGGAGATCACGAATGTAAAATTAGAGAGATTAGAGCGCGCACGGAGGCTTTCAGACAGTCGTTCTTCCCGTGAACCATACGCGACTGGAACAGGAAAGGGAGGTAATGACAGTGGCACGTAAAGTGCCCTCCGCCACACACCGTTGGGTGGCTTGCGGAGTATAAGTGTAGATGTAGATGTAGATGGGTATAACAGACCGAAACCGGTAATCTGTATACAAAAAGTTTGTGAACATAAACGTAAATTAAAGGAAACTTAAGGTCAAACTAATTGTTGATGTACATATACTACGTCGTAGTACGATCTGCATATTTGACAAATGTAGACACCCCTCTACTCACGTGAGTCACTTACTTCCGCTCTATCTCTCTCTTTCTTACCCTTTGTCCCTCTCAGTGCCTCGCCCTTTTGTCTTCTACCTGCGCAGCCGCGCAGGCTGTTGACCCAGATCCTTATCGGCTCTGGCAGACACAAACACAGAGCCGATTAGCAGCCGCTCGCCAAGCGGAGCACCCCGGAAGTGCACCTCCCTGATTTCATTAGTGCTCTCCCACCATTTCCGGCACTAAACTGTGGACTGGGATACTGGGACGAGTTTCCTCTTCACTGTACCTACAAGTGCCCACTAGGCAACCAGCAGTCTACATCTACATCTACATCTACATCCATACTCCGCAAGCCACCTGACGGTGTGTGGCGGAGGGTACCTTGAGTACCTCTATCGGTTCTCCCTTCTATTCCAGTTTCGTATTGTTCGTGGAAAGAAGGATTGTCGGTATGCTTCTGTGTGGGCTCTAATCTCTCTTCGCGAGATATACGTAGGAGGGAGCAATATACTGCTTGACTCCTCGGTGAAGGTATGTTCTCGAAACTTCAACAAAAGCCAGTACCGAGCTACTGAGCGTCTCTCCTGCAGAGTCGCGACTACTAAATGATCCTGTAACGAAGCGCGCTGTTCTCCGTTGGATCTTCTCTATCTCTTCTATCAACCCTATCTGGTACGGATCCCACACTGCTGAGCAGTATCCAAGCAGTGGGCGAACAAGCGTACTGTATCCTACTTCCTTTGTTTTCGGATTGCACTTCCTTAGGATTCTTCCAGTGAATCTCAGTCTGGCATCTGCTTTACCGACGATTAATTTTATATGATCATTCCATTTTGAATCATTCCTAATGCGTACTCCCAGATAATTTATGGAATTAACTGCTTCCAGTTGCTGACCTGCTATATTGTAGCTAAGTGATAAGGGAACTATCTTTCTATGTATTCGCAGCACATTACACTTGTCTACATTGAGATTCAATTGCCATTCCCTGCACCACGCGTCAATTCGCTGCAGATCCTCCTGCATTTCTGTACAATTTTCCATTGTTACAACCTCTCGATACACTACAGCATCATCTGCAAAAAGCCTCAGTGAACTTCCGATGTCATCCACAAGGTCATTTATGTATATTGTGAATAGCAACGGTCCTACGACACTCCCCTGCGGCACACCTGAAATCACTCTTACTTCGGAAGACTTCTCTCCATTGAGAATGGCATGCTGCGTTCTGTTATCTAGGAACTCTTCAATCCAATCACACAATTGGTCTGATAGTCCATATGCTCTTACTTTGTTCATTAAACGACTGTGGGGAACTGTATCGAACGCCTTGCGGAAGTCAAGAAACACGGCATCTACCTGGGAACCCGACATGTAACAGCAATGAAGTAACCACCTATAACCTTTTTGGACTGTAGCGAACGTTTCCATCCTGTCACGGTGCAGATTGTCACGACAACACGCGGAAGGATTCTAATTAATTCCCTATTCACAACTCCCTTTATTTCCTTCGAGAGTGCCGGCCGTTGTGACCGAGCGGTTCTAGACGCTTCAGTCCGGAACCGCGCTGTTGCTACGATCGCAGGTTCGAATCCTGCCTCGGGCATTGATGTCCTTAGTTTGGTTTAAGTACTGGGTGATCAAAAAGTCAGTATAAATTTGAAAACTGAATAAATCTCGGAACAATGTAGATAGAGAGGTACAAATGCAAAGATAATGTTCTTTACAGGAAATGCTCAATATGTCCACCATCATTCCTCAACATTAGCCGTAGTCGGGGAATAATGCTGTGAACAGCACTGTAAAGCATGTCCGGAGTTATGGTCAGGCATTGGCGTCGGATGTTGTCTTTCAGCATCCCTAGAGATGTCGGTCGATCACGATACGCTTGCGACTTCAGGTAACCCCAAAGCCAATAATGGCACGGACTGAGGTCTGGGGACCTGGGAGGCCATGCATGACGAAAGTGGCGGATGAGCACACGATCGTCACCAAACGACCCGCGGGAGAGATCTTTCACGCGTCTAGCAATATGGGGTGGAGCGCCATCCTGCATAAACATCGTACGTTCCAGCAGGTGTTTATCAGCCAGGCTGGGGATGATGCGATTCTGTAACATATCGGCGTACCTCTCACCCGTCACGGTAGCAGTTTTGCTGTCTAGCGCCATCTGTCGGACATTTTGTGAACGTTGTTTTGTTTGGGTTCTAATAAAACCCCTAGTTATTCCAAGCATGTGTGTCAATTTTTACCTCTCTATCTACATTTTTCCGTGGTTTATTAAGTTTTCAAATTTATTCTGACTTTTTGATCACCCGGTAGTCTAGGGGACTGATGACCTCAGATGTGAAGTCCCAAAGTGCTTAGAGCCATTTGAACCATTTAAACCTTCGACAGACTCACGAGTACAACAACAGTTTGCCGGCTTCGACTCTTACGCCTCACCAACAGAATTAAAAATAAAAGGGGCGAGCAAAAAGTTCCCGTTCGAAGGCCGTAGCGCCCAGAATCGCCCAATGAAGCGACATTGCATTACCATAGAGGCAACCATCCCATGGATGCACCAGGTTGAAAATATCCGTTTAGTAAAGCACCTTGTCCTGCTGTATTAAGAAGTCCTTAACTCCCTGCTGCACATACACGACCGACAGGAAACGTCGACTCTTTAAGGACTTTTTTAAGGGACCGAGGAGTGATAATTGCATGGGGAGAGGTCAGGACTACAGGGCGGGTGTTCGAATGTCTACCATTTGAGATGGCGTAACTTCTGCGTTACGACATTTGCAATATGGTGTCGTGCGTCATGAAGAAGCAGCACGATCATTTTGGACAGACATGCTGCCCAACACATCATTCTCCGATGGATGTCTATCCGCGTTTGTCCTTCACCACCACAGAATAGATTAACAGCTCCTTGGTCCTTTCTGGACACATTTGGTAACAGCGTCACCATTGTTCATGTTTCCACATTTACCGCACGCACGTCGGAAAGACTTGATGCCACTGCAGTACCTTGCCTACTTGTCGGTGCTTATACACTTGCATCAAAGTTGCGCTTCTTCACGTATACGCTGAAGCAACATCATCTTACGAAAACTTTTTAATCGCCCCCTTGAAACCTCCCCTTAGAAAAATTTATGAATTACTGTTCAAAAATGGCTTTCAGCACTATGGGACTTTGCAGAGGTCATCAGTCCTCTAGAGCATAGAACTACTTAAACCTAACTAACCTAAGGACATCACACACATCCATCCCTGAGGCAGGATTCGAACCTGCGACCGTAGCTGTCCCGCGGTTCCAGACGGCAGCGCGTAGAACCGCTCGGCCACTCCGGCCGGCTGAATTACTGTGGTGATAAACCCCTTACGTTATTTGATTTTCAAACAGCTGAGCAAAACTGAACGTACTCAGACATTTCTCTCTTTACTTATTCTGATCATCACTAAACTGACACACAATATTTTTAGCGCAACGCAATCCGACTTTCAATAATCCCTACAAAAGAATGGCCCTGACTAACAATAACCTACACCTTTCATGAATCACTTACATAAATCTTCGTTATTCGAACTACTGCAATACAGCGAGCGCCAATACTGCCAGCTAAATAAATGATTTTAACTACTGAAGTCACAAACTACTGGTAGGCATAATTAGCAAATGAAAGATTTTGATAGAGAAGAAACAATGTATTTACCTTAATAGTGTTCAAAAATCATAATATATACAGCAGTTCATGACATCCAGTCTTGCAAAATTTACTGTCTCTGATGGACACACGTCCAGATCATCCGCTCTCAAAACTCCGCCATTTCTCTCCCCACATCCACCACTGCTGGCGGCTCACCTCCAACTGACTAACGCTACGCGCTGTTAACAGCCAACTGCCCAACACTACAATATTCCAACAATGCCAACCAGCCACAGACTGCACACAGCACAGTCAGTGATTTTCATACAGAGCGCTACGTGGCGTTACCAATATAAAAACCTAAACAGCCTACTTACACCGTTATACACTAAATTTTTACACGCTTGCTGATAAATTAAGGATAATGCTGACACACGGTGAAACAACACTCTGGTGGGCGGTTTGCGGGTTTAAATCACCTCGGGGTATGACCATGCGGTGCATTTGACCTGCGGTCGTCGCACGGTGGCGCTGGCAGCAGTCCACATACGCAGAGGTGTGTTGGTGTATGTCAGAGTACGGTGCAGCGAGTAAGTGTGCAGACGTTTTCAGACGTCCTAATGGTGACTGTGTGTTGAAAATGGCTCAAAGAACACGTATTGATGACGTTATGGGGGGTAGAGTACTAGGGTGACTGGAGGCTGGGCCGACCGGAGCGGCCGAGCGGTTCTAGGCGCTTCAGTCTGGAACCGCGCGACCGCTACGGTCGCAGGTTCGAATCCTGCCTCGGGCATGGGTGTGTGTGATGTCCTTAGGTCAGTTAGGTTTAAGTAGTTCTAAGTTCTAGGGGACTGATGACCTCAGAAGTTGAGTCCCATAGTGCTCAGAGCCATTTGAACCATTTTTTTGAACTGGAGGCTGGTCAAACACAGCAGGTTGTAGCACGGGCCCTCCGTGTGCCACAAAGTGTGATCTCAAGATTATGGCAACGATTCCAGCAGACAGGGAAAGTCTCCAGGCGCTACAGTACGGGACGTCCACAGCGTACAACAGCACAAGAAGACCGATATCTCACCATCAGTGCCCGCTGACGGCCACGGAGTTCTGCAGGTAGACCGTGTATAAAGCGAAATTTCATCCGTTATAATAATTTATATTCTCTGAATTAAAAAGCTGACGCGAGCTTTCCATTTCCCCCCCCCCCCCCCCCTTTAAATGAGGACCCCTCCCCTTCATTTTGAGCTCACGTGAATGATGGCTGTCCGGTAGGACCTTATAGAAAGATTGGGAGATGCAAACACCCCACCGGCGCGCTGTGAGTACTTCTCGCGTGTCCTTCACGTGCAGGAAGATACGTCCCGACCTTGCTGAACAAAAGAGCAGCGCTGACTGGCTTCTGCAGTGGAAGGCGATGCAGTATGGACGCCGAGGCGGTGTTGCGCAATGTGTCAGCCAGACACACATGCCGCGTCAGGGTGAGGGCCGCGCTTGCGAAACCGACCACCTGCGACTCGCTGAACGCTGCCGCACTGTGGAGTTGGGCTATGTGTACAACAGCTGAGGGCATTGCTCATCTCACAGGCGTCCTCAACGTGATTGGTTGCCGATTTGTTCCGAAATTCTACGAGGGTGAGTCAAATGAAAACCTTAAATTTGTAGTAACAAATCGAAAT
The DNA here is from genome assembly GCF_021461385.2 of Schistocerca piceifrons. Lineage (NCBI taxonomy): Eukaryota > Metazoa > Arthropoda > Insecta > Orthoptera > Acrididae > Schistocerca > Schistocerca piceifrons. Next base: position 35,812,447 of record NC_060147.1, on the reverse strand, counting down.
TTCGCGCCGTTATCCTGTAAGTTGGTAAGCGTGCTGCAAACAGCGTGCATAATGGCCTGTAGGTGGCAGCATAGTGCAGATGCACACATACCGTCGCAGTATCAGTATAAAGATGGCCGCCCCACTTAAGACGTGCACCAGGAAAGAACAGCGTTCTGTTATTCGGTTTTTGGTAGTGGAGGTGTCAAACCTATTGAAGGTTCAGTACGGTGATGCATGTTTGTCACAGCAGCAAGTTTACGAATGGAGTAGGAAGTTCGCAAATGGTGTGACTTCAGTGGAAGATGCTCCTCGTCCAGGTCAGACACAACGAGCTGTGACTCCACAGAACATTTCAGCAGTTGAAGCCATAGTGAAGGAAAACCGCCGAGTGACACTGAATGACATTGCACCATGTTTACAGATTAGTCATGGGTCAGCACACCACATTGTGCATGATGTGCTCCAGTTTCACGAAGTGTCTGCAAGATGGGTGCCACGGCAGCTGACTCCTGAAATGAGAGAACGACGTGTTGATGCTTGTGAAGAACTTCTTCCGCGCTTTGAACGAGATGGTGATGGCTTCCTTGCAAGAATCGTTACTGGAGACGAAACCTGGGCTCACTTCCACCAACGGGAAACGAAGAGAGCGAGCAAGGAATGGCGCCATTCCTCATCACCAAAACCAAAGAAGTTTCGAACAGAACCATCAGCAGGGAAGGTTACGCTGACTCCCTTTTGGGGTGCCAAGAGGGACCACTGTCACCAGTGCATCATACACAGATCTCGTAAAAAAATCGGCCGGCCGAGGTGGCCGAGCGATTGTACGCGCTACAGTCTGGATCCGCACGACCGCTACGATCGCAGGTTCGAATCCTGCCTCGGGCATGGATGGGTGTGATGTCCTTAGGTTAGTTAGGTCTAAGTAGTCCTATGGGTCTGATGACCTCAGAAGTTAAGGCCCATAGTGCTCAGAGCGATTTGAACCATATGAACCTAAAAAAATTATCTGCGGCCTGCAATCAAAACAAAGCCACGTGGATTGCTGTCAGCGGGTGTCCTTTAACATGACAATGCAAGGTCCCACACTGCCCTTACAACGGTTGCAACAATCACAGACCTGCATTTTGACTGTCTGCCTCATCCACCATACTCACCAGACCTTGCCCCAAGTGATTTCCACATGTTTAGACCACTCAATGAGGCAATGGGGGGAAAGAAGTTCCGTTCTGATGAAGAGGTACGCCACGCGGTGCTTGTGTGGTTGCGCGAACTACTAAAAGAATTTTTTTCTAAAGGAATTTATGCACTTTGTAAGCGCTGGAGGACTTGCATTGAGCGTGGGAGAGATTACGTTGAAAAGTGATACAGCTTTGTACCACTTCTGCACAATAAATAATATTAAAAAAATGTTTAAGGTTTACATTTGTCTTATTCTCGTATTTTTCTGTGCTATTTTTTCGTCATCTAGCCAGTCGTCTTCTTCAGGTGCTTCGAGCTATGTTCTAATGAGTACTCTCCGCTTGGATGTCAACTAGCCCAAATTACAATAAAATACACTTGGAGACAAAAATATGACGCACCAGCAAGGAATTATCCGAATGGGACGCAAATTAACAGTTGTGACGTACATGGACAGTTAAACAAAAGGTTACAATTGTAAGTAGGCTGTTTAGGTTTTTATGTTTGTAACGGGAGGTAGTGCTCTGTATGAAAATCACTGGCTGTGCTGTGTGCAGTCTGTGGCTGGTTGGACTCATTGTTGGAATATTCGCTATTGTAGTGTTGGGTAGTTGGATGTGAACAGCGCGTAGCTTTGGGCAGTTGGAGGTGAGCCGCCAGCCAGTGGTGGATGTGGAGAAGGATGGCAAATAGCCCTGAGCACTATGGGACTTAACTTCTGAGGTCATCAGCCCCTAGAACTTACAACTACTTAAACCTAACGACATCACACACATCCATGCCCGAGGTAGGATTCGAACGTGCGACCGTAGCGGTCCCGCGGTTCCAGACTGTAGCGCCTAGAACCGCTCGGCCACCCCGGCCGGCTCCTTGGAAACAATTTTTTATAATCAGTGAAAGACCTTACGCTCATCCTGTATTATCGGCCGGGCCGCTATTAATAACTGAGTTTGATTCGCAAGGCGCCCTGCACTAGAAAGCCTATATACAGAGAGAGAGTGGTTAATGCTCGTTAGACCGTAGATAGTACACAGCCTACAGCAATTATTTTGCCAGAATTCGTGCGGGAAATACTGTCGCCCGTTGACTGCCACAAGACATGGACCAGCACTCACATTACAGCAGAAAACTTATTATTTAGTATATAACTACTATACACTTAATGTGGAGTAAGTGGAAGTGTGGCGTGATGCTCTGCATTAGCTATTCATTACAACGTTCCGGAAAAATGGAAATCAACTAGGAATAAATAAGTTTCATGTCTATGATTTTAGACGCCCTGATTTCCGAGTTTCCTGCTTAGATCTTCATTGTTGAAGTTAGTAGGCTGTAAGCTTCATATACGAGGGTTGGAACTTCAACAGTGGCAACTATTTATTTACAGCTTGTACAAAATAGATACGTGTTTCAAAGTTTTATTGACCTTCACTGTAGTCACCAGCATTGTGTATAACCCGTTGCCAGCGATGTGGAAGTCGTAGGACACTCTTAGCAGTGCCAGTTGTGTTGACAATTGGAGCGGCGCGGTCTATTGCCTGACGAATTTGTAGCAGTTCTGAAGCGAATGCTGTGAAGTGTTTCCTTCAGTTCAGAAATCGAGTTGAACTCCAGAGGGCTTAAACTAGGGGAGTGCAGTAGGTGGTATAGCACTTAGCAGCCCCGTCAGTGAAACAAATCAGTAACAGCTTGCACTGTACGTGCTTGAGTACCTGCAAAATGATGGTCAGGTCCTACAGAAAGTGTCATTACTTCCGTCTCTAAGCTGGTCGTAGGTTGTGTTCCAAAAATGAACAGCATAGAGACAGAAGTGACGACACTTTCTGCAGGACCTGACCATCATTTTGCAGGACAATGCTCAAGCACGTACAGTGCAAGCTGTTACTGATTTGTTTGACTGATGGGGCTGCTATGTGCTATACCATCTACTGCACTCTCCTCACTTAAGCCCTCGTAAGTTCCACTCGATTTCTAAACTGAAGGAAACACTTCACGGCATTCGTTTCAGAACTGCTACAAATTTGTTGGGCTATAGACCGTGCCGCTCGAACTGTCAACACAACTGGCACTGCTAAGAGTATCCTACGACTTCCACATCGCTGGCAACGGGTTCTAATTAAGTTCTACTCGCATCCGTAGTATTGGACGGAATAAGTGATTCCAAATTCGTTTTCTTTCATATAAAAACAGAAGCTGCATTCGTTGTTTGGTGTTCTGCAGACTTCTGTGTGTATGCTATTTTTGCGAACCTGAGTGTGAACTGTTCGATTTAAATGCAATGTAAGAATATTGCTCGTATTCTACGTTATTTTTGTTTGCATCCGTTATCCGTACTTCTTCGCATTTAACGGAGAACTCAATGTTAGCTGGTTTTGGCAGTACTGGCAGTCAGCTTATTTATGTCTTGTCACGGAGTGGGTATGCCGGCCGCTGTGGGCGAGCGGTTCTAGGCGCTTCAGTCCGGAACCGCGCGACTGCTACGGTCGCAGGTTCGAAACCTGGCTCGGGTATGGATGTGTGTGATGTCATTAGGTTAGTTATGTTTAAGTAGCTCTACGTTCAAGGGGACTGATGACCTCAGAAGTTAAGTCCCATAGTGCTCAGAGCCATTTGATTTGAAAAATATTATTATCTAGTACTAGTATTTCGAAAAGCAATAACACGCACTTCCGCGACATATTTCACGTATTTAGAGTTCACTGCCTCACCACTTGGTGCGCTGTTGTCGTCTCCGTAAGACAGGCTTTGCAATTCTGATATTTTGGTGTTCTGTGATGTCAGCCGTCAACATGGTGGTTACGGGGGCGTTTTTTTACAAGACAGAAGAGGAAAAAGATTTCTGCTACATCTACAACCGGTATAACAAAAAGCAGAGTAGAAAGTACGTACACATAACCAACAATCTTCCATAAATATAAATTAGCGAAATACAGTTGTTGTTGTTGTGGTCTTCAGTCCTGAGACTGGTTTGATGCAGCTCTCCATGCTACTCTATCCTGTGCAAGCTTCTTCATCTCTCAGTACTTACTGCAACCTACATCCTTCTGAATCTGCTTAGTGTATTCATCTCTTGGTCTCCCTCTACGATTTTTACCCTCCAAGCTGTCCTCCAATGCTAAATTTGTGATCCCTTGATGCCTCAGAACATGCCCTACCAACCGTTCCCTTCCTGTTGTCAAGTTGTGCCACAAACTCCTCTTCTCCCCAATTCTATTCAATACCTCCTCATTAGTTACGTGATCTACCCATCTAATCTTGAACATTCTTCTGCAGCACCACCTTTCGAAAGCTTCTATTCTCTTCTTGTCCAAACTATTTATCGTCCATGTTTCACTTCCATACATGGCTACACTCCATACAAATACTTTCAGAAACGACTTAAATCTATACTCGATGTTAACAAATTTCTCTTCTCCAGAAACGCTTTCCTTGCCATTGCCAGTCTACATTTTATATCTTCTCTACTTCGACCATTATCAGTAATTTTGCTCCCCAAATAGCAAAGCTCATTTACTACTTTAAGCGTCTGATTACCCAATCTAATTCCCTCACCATCACCTGATATAATTCGATTACATTCCATTATCCTCGTTTTGCTTTTGTTGGTGTTCATCTTATACCCTCCTTTCAAGACACTGTCCATACCGTTCAGCTGCTCTTCCAGGTCCTTTTCTGTCTGTTACAGAATTACAAGGCGAACCTCAAAGTTTCTATTTCTTCTTCATGGATTTTAAAACCTACTCCGAATTTTTCTTTTGTTTCCTTCACTGCTTGCTCAATATACAGATTGAATAACATCGGGGATAGGCTACAACCCTGTCTCACTCCCTTCCCAACCACTGCTTCCCTTTCATGCCCCTCGACTCTTATAACTGCCATCTGGTTTCTGTACAAATTGTAAATAATCTTTCGCTCCCTGTATTTTACCCCTGCCACCTTCAGAATTTGAAACAGAGTGCTCCAGTCAACATTGTCAAAAGCCAAAATGCAGTAGGTAAACAAAATTGTTATTTTGCACAGGACAACTGCAGCATCCAACTCGCTGTCAGTATTTTAACGACGTTTTTTCTGAAGATGCAAATACGTTTTATGCTAACCGAAGATGAGTGAAAGCTCGAGACGCGTATTAGCTTAAATAAAAATACATAAAAAAGTGAATGGTTAATGTTATTCCTAAAATAATATAATCCACAGCCACGGAGCTCAACATCCAATATAATGGACAATTTACCGGAAATCGCAGAGTTTAAAAGTAAATATAGAATCTCTGAGTTGTCGAAGTGCGTCTCAGCATTGATACTAGAAGGACCAGGGAGCGAGACCGGATTCAAGAAAATTTTCAACCTGTGTGGAAGTTTCGGATCAATGTGCGTTCTGCTGCGTACTGGCGCACCCTCTTGTCAGCCGCTGCTCTGTAAACGCGTTATCTGTCGTTCCGGTAGCGGCTGCCCCAGATAGGTGGGAGATCTCGCGCCTCCAAAACGTCAAGGACGGCAGGGAGATACTGCTTTCTGGACACAGGAGGGTTTTTCATGCTGAAGGACGTCGCCAGTTGACAGATTGCAGGGTTAAGCATACAAGCGACAGTAAACGTTCCATGTTTCTTTGAGTGCACTTTGTAGGGAAGCAGAGAAAAAAAAAGTAAACAGCAACAGCACGCAGTGCTTTAAACGTCGGTAAACATTTGACGTGTTTGACAAACTTTACACAGCGACAGCAGCTGTCCCGGTTAACTGCGTGTTTCCTATCGGCTCTCGCAGAGCCAGTCTGCATCTGGACGCTGTGAATAGCAGGGGAATTTATGGCTGAGGGTGCCATGTATTCAGGTCATCAACGGACTTAAGGTTAATGGAGTGCAGTCGACTTAAATCAGGGGATGACGAGAGAATTATTCTAAGCAATGAGACACTAAAAGTGGTTCGAAATTCGCTGACTGCAGATTCCTTAACATCAGCTGTATTATGTACAGATCTATAAGACAATGGGGACATATGAAAATTTTTGCCAGACCGGGACTACAACCCGTATTTCTCACTTATCGCGAGCAGTCGCTTCGGCTATCCGTGCACGCTCGTCGGACCTGCCCTAGCTCCCGTATATCACATTCGTTACATCCTTATACAGTTAGGTCATGAGGTGGCTGTAATTTCGCGCCTTACAAGCACTCATCTACGTACTTTGCCGTGATGTGCAACCGCAGTTAGGTATCATTTGATAGTTTGTATATCGTACGGGGCTCACTCCAAAAGAAATGCACACTATTTTTGTAAAAATACAGTTTTCATTCTGCATGTGTGAAAGTTTTACGGTGTGTAGATACATCCTTCCCGCTTGTTTTCAAACTTAGTTCAACCTGTTCCCGTGAGTGGCGCCGTCACAGCATGTCTTCAAGATGGCTGCTGTTGTGACTTGGCAAGACAGCCAAGCCACTATGAGAGGAAGCCGAAAGGCACGCGTTTAAGCTCACGCAGGCTGGCGTGAGGTCTGGAACAGTTAAAGGAGTTGAGTCTAGTAAAAAAGTACGGAGCTTCTGGAATACTTAACTTTAATCCATAATTGGTGAACATCGGTCTGACGGTACATGCATCACAAGATAAATAGCAAATGATAATGGCGCCTTGCTAGGTCGTAGCAAATGACGTAGCTGAAGGCTATGCTAACTATCGTCTCTGCAAATGACAGAGTAATTTGTCAGTGAACCATCGCTAGCAAAGTCGGCTGTACAACTGGGGCGAGTGCTAGGAAGTCTGTCTAGACTTGCCGTGTGGCGGCGCTCGGTCTGCAATCACTGACAGTGGCGACACGCGGGTCCGACGTATACTAACGGACCGCGGCCGATTTAAAGGCTCCCACCTAGCAAGTGTGGTGTCTGGCGGTGACACCACAGCTGCTACACTTGACGTTCCTCTGAAGCAATGTGCTGTCATAGAATTCCTGTGCTGTGAAAACGAGACAGTGGGTAAAATCCAGAAGAGGTTGAAAAATGTGTACGGAGATGCTGCTGTCGATCGCAGTACAGTTAGTCGGTGGGCAAGCAGGTTACGTGACGAAAGCGGGCACGGCAATATTGAGGATTGTCCTGGCAGCGGCAGGCCTCGTACTGCACACACTCCACACGATGTGCAGAGAGTTAACGAATTGGTGACTGCTGACAGACGCATCACAGTGAACGAATTGTCACGCTACGTTGGGATAGCGGAAGGAAGTGTTTGCAGAATACTGAACGTTTGGCGTTGAACAAGGTCTGTGCCAGGTGGGTTCCCAGGATGTTGACAGTGGCTCACAGAGAAAAGGAGTATGCAGCGAACTTTTGGAACAGTACGAGAATGGTGGAGACGAATTTCTTGGAAGAATTGTGACAGGTGATGAAAAATGGAGTCCGCAGCTCGTGGTCGTGCGGTAGCGTTCTCGCTTCCCACGCCCGGGTTCCCGGGTTCGATTCCCGGCGGGGTCAGGGATTTTCTCTGCCTCGTGATGACTGGGTGTTGTGTGATGTCCTTAGGTTTAAGTAGTTCTAGGGGACTGATGACCATAGATGTTAAGTCCCATAGTGCTCAGAGCCATGAAAAATGGATCCGTCGTTTTTCACCAGAGACGAAGAGTCAATCAATGGAGTGGCATCGTGCAAATTCACCCAAGAAAAAAAAATTCAAAACCTCACCTTGTGCCGGAAAAGTTATGGCCACGGTGTTTTTCGATTCCGAAGTACTCTTGCTTGTGGACGTCATGCCAAGTGGAACCACTATAAATTCTGATGCAAATGTGACGACACTGAAGAAACTCCAAGCTCGACTGAGTCGTGATCGACCACATCGGCCAAAGCAGGATGTTTTGCTGTTGCACGACAATGCACGGCCACATGTCAGTCAAAAAACCATGGAAGCGATCACAAAACTCGGATGGACAACACTTACAGTCCTGACCTGGCTCCATGTGACTATCATCTCTTTGGGAAACTCAAAGACTCTCTTCGTGGAACAAGGTTTGAAGATGATGACTCCCTTGTGCACGCTGCCAAACAGTGGCTCCAACATGTTGGTGCAGAATTTTACCGTGCGGGTATACAGGCGCTGGTTCCAAGATGGCGTAAGGCAGTTGAGAGAGATGGAAATTATGTGGAGAAATGAAAATATTGTTCCTGAAGGATGTAACTACACACTGTAAAACTTTCGAACATGTAGAATAATAGATGGAATTAAAAAAGAATAGTGTGCATTTCCTTTGGAGTGACCCTCGTATTTATGTCTTGCCCTGGTTGAGATATTTCAAGGTGCTATTTTCCAGTATAGTGGGCGGATGTCGGAGTCTTTCTTGAAGCAGTCGGACTGCTACGTCGCGTAGTTTGTGCAGCGTGCCGTCTATCCCACCGAGGGCTGTGGGTTCTGGTATTGGCGCCACGGAAGTTGCCGCGAGGGACCGGCGAAAGGGGACTGTGTGTGGTGCTGGCGGCGTGAGGGGGACGCAGGTGCAGAGGGGGGGGGGGGGAGGGGGAGGTGCGATGCACGCGTCTTGTGCTTGTGTGTGTGTGTGTGTGTGTGTGTGTGTGTGTGTGTGTGTGTGTTATCTGGCTGCGTGTTATGGCGACACGCTTCCGGCCGCTGCCCCACACGTGCGACCTGACCTGGCGCAACCTCTCTCTGTTCCCGCTCAGCCGGCGCACACAACACCTTCTGCTAATACGTACACCCAGGTGCCCACATTGGCATACAGAAACAGTGCGATTGCCGGCAGTCCGAATTTACATATGTGGAACCTCGCTTCACGAGCATCTCCCATAATGCGCAATTCGCGTAACGAGCAAAACAAATTGTAAAATTATTCGCTTAACGAGCGATGTTTCGCGTAACGAGCGACGACGATTTAGTGTGACATCACCAGCCGTTCGCGCGCGGCAGGGGAAACGTTCAACCATACGAACACCTTTCATTGCCGGCAGCGGCATATGAGCAACGTCTTCATAATCCGTTCATCATAAGAATAAGCCTGATGTAAACGAACACAAACGCGATGATTGGTCAGAAGCCGTAGCACACGTGTTGGTGCGCTTTTGGAAGTAGGTCCTGCTTACACAATCTACATCTGCATCCATACTCCGCAAGCCACCTGACGGTGTGTGGCGGAGGGTACCTTCTTTGAGTACCTCTATCGGTTCTCCCTTCCATTCCAGTCTCGTATTGTTCGTGGAAAGAAAGATTGTCGGTATGCCTCTGTGTGGCTCTAATCTCTCTGATTTCATCCTCATGGTCTCTTCGCGAGATTTACGTAGGAGGGATCAATATACTGCTTGACTCCTCGGTGAAGGTATGTTCCCGAAACTTCAACAAAAGTCCGTACCGAGCTAGTGAGCGTCTCTCCAGCAGAGTCTTCCACTGGAGGTTATCTATCATTTCCGTAACGCTTTCGCGATTACTAAATGATCCTGTAACGAAGCGCGCTGCTCTCCGTTGGATCTTCTCTATCTCTTCTATCAACCCTATCTGTTATTATTCCACACCGGTGGGGTCGCCACAATATGATCATAAGTATCTCCACACCCCCCAAAACATACGTTCTTCATATTAGGTGCATTGTGCTGCCACCTACTGCCAGGTACTCCATATCAGCGACCTCAGTAGCCATTAGACATCGTGAGAGAGCAGAATGGGGCGCTCCGCGGAACTCACAGACTTCGAACGTGGTCAAGTGATCGGGTGTCACTTGCGTCATACGTCTGTATCCGAGGTTTCCACACTCCTAAACATCCCTTGGTGATGTGATAGTGAAGTGCAAACGTGAAGGTACACGTACAGAACAAAAGCGTACAGGCCGACCTCGTCTGTTGACTGACAGAGACCACCGACAGTTGAAGAGGGTCGTAATGTTCTAACAATACCACCACTTGCAAAGTAGGTTAGAAATCAGATTAATAATGTTTCTCACGCAGCATATGTTCGCTTTATCGGGCAACAACAAAGTTATTGACTGTGCATGGTATCGTCAGAATGGAAATAATGATGTCACTGTAAGAAAGTCATTAATTTTGACACTTATCTTGAATGGATTCCCACGTAAATTTCGTCGAAGTGCCGGCCGAAGTGGCCGTGCGGTTAAAGGCGCTGCAGTCTGGAACCGCAAGACCGCTACGGTCGCAGGTTCGAATCCTGCCTCGGGCATGGATGTGTGTGATGTCCTTAGGTTAGTTAGGTTTAACTAGTTCTAAGTTCTAGGGGACTAATGACCTCAGCAGTTGAGTCCCATAGTGCTCAGAGCCATTTGAACCATTTTTTTCGTCGAAGTTGTTATGGCTCATCTTGTTGATTCTAGGGTAATTCCACTTTGACTGCTAGAAGGTCCAGATCTGTATTTTAGCAATATTGGAAGACCTAACAAATGCATTTTTCAGGAAATTTTTAATGATCGAACAATCCCAGATCAGAATAATGGTATGGTTAAAATAACTTTTGACTTGGTGTTCACGATCCACATTTTTATTAAACTTCTTATAAATTCACATATACTTCTTCTTAATTCTTACATAATCAAGAAAACAGTTTTGTATCAATCTTCATATATTTAATTTCCACTTTAACCAAACACAAGACTTGGCTGTTTTTTTACAAAAAACAACTCCTGCAAAGTGAAACAAAGACTGCCCTGTGCGCATTCGCGCCAAAACCGTTACAAGTAAGTCAAAGATTATGACAGTTTCACAGAAATGAATACACACAAGAACCATATGACTGTAATGTATCGATACATCGGAGAACTTATACATTAATAAAACGAAATGTGAATATTGTCACAAAAAATATGTCTGTTACTTCGCAGAAAGGTAGTACGACATTACTGGTATCGAGAACTGGGATTGGAGTGCCGTAATGGTCACGTAAATAAAGAACCATTACCATGTGTAATAGGCAGACATCTATCCAGACCATCACACAGGAATTCCAAACTACATCACGATCCACTGCAAATACTATGACTGGCGGGAGGTGAGAAAACTTGGATTTCATGGTCGAGCGGCTGCTCATAAGCCACACATTACGCCGGTAAATGCCAAACGACGCCTCGCTTGGTGTAAGGAGCGTAAACATTGGACGATTGAACAGTGGAAAGACGTTGTGTGGAGTGACGAATCACGGTACACAATGTGGCGATCCGATGGTAGGGTGTGGGTATGCTGAATGCCCGGTGAACGTCATCTGCCAGCGTCTGTAGTGCCGACAGTAAAATTGGGAGGCGGTGGTGTTATGGTGTGGTCGTGTTTTTCATGGAGTAGGCTTGCACCCCTTGTTTTGCGTAGCACTATCACACCACAGGCCTATATTGATGTCTTAAGCATCTTCTTGCTTCCCACTGTTGAAGAGCAAATCGGGGATGGCGATTGCATCTTTCAACATGATCGAGCACCTGTTCATAATGCACGGCCTGTGGCGGAGTGGTTGCACGACGGTAGCATCTTTGTAATGGACTGGCCTGCACAGAGTCCTGACCTGAATCGTATGGAACACCTTTGGGATGTTTTGCTACGCCTCACCGACCGACATCGATACCTCTCCTCAGTGCAACACTCCGTGAAGAATGGGCTGCCATACCCCAAGAAACCTCCCACCACCTGATTCAACGTATGCCTGCTAGAGTGAAAGCTGTCATCAAGGCTAAGGGTGGGCCAACACCATTCTGAACTGCAGCATTAGCAATGGAGGCCGCGACGAACTTGTAAGTTATTTTCAGCCAGGTGTCCGGATACTTTTGATCACATAGTGTATGTCTGAGATGTGCGTATGCAACAAGGTGACCGGTAAAAAGCTCATCCTAAACTCTTCTAATGATTTCAATCAAAATTTGTGCACATATTGATTACGATCTGGAAAGAAATACCGTAGGGCTAAAAACCAACAGCTTCCTATTGGAGCGCGCGGGGTAGCTTTTCGATCAAGGGCGCCTTGCATGGTTCGCGCGGCTAGCCCCGTCAAAGGTTCGAATCCATCAATATGTGTTGTCCTGAGCGTAAGTTAGTTTAAGTTAGATTAAGTAGTGTATAAGCCTAGGGACCAATGACCTCAGCAGTTTGGACCCATAGGATCTTTTCACATATTGGGGTAAGTGTGACAACATGGAAAGAACGGGAGTAAGAGGCGATGGACAGAGAGAGGGGAATGAGAAAATGGACGGAGAACAGAGGGAGGAGGGGACTGACAGAGAAAGGAAGGAGATGGAGTAATAGGAGACTGGAGTAAATAAATATCCGAGCAACGGTAGCTTTCTTAGCTAGTGTTGTTATAATAACAAATGAGAAACTGAAAGTCAAACGGGCTGACGAAACTGCTCGTTTCGTATAGTACTGTTGTTGGAAATGAAGAGAAGTGTCTGAAGCACAGTAATGCGTGAAATTTTCACATCTCCAGCAATTCCATCGCACTACGTCAAAGATTTGCTGTATGTATGGACAGCCTTCATTGCGGTACAGGGTTCCCCACAACAGTCGCGCCATACTATAGACGGAGGAGCTGTCTACGCGTTGAAATATGACAGAGCCGAGGTTAACGAAGCAAAGGACTGCTTGTTAGGTGTAAACTTTCCACACCGTGACATTTACATGAGGATGACATACAACACTCGCACTGAAACGGCTTCCACCTTCGTCATATCCGCTTAGGTTACTTACGGCGCAATACATGACAAGGTGCAGCAAAGATATTCTGCCATTGACCTATGGCATCGGCAATATAGTGTGTTGTGACTGTAAACAATACCAAAAGACAACCTGGAATGGTTCAAAATGCACAGTAAATTAATAAAAATGGTAATAATTAGTCACATTTATAAAAACCATTTTTTGAGTGGAAACGACCTTCATTCGTCGTCACGCACAGTCATGGTCGTAATTATTGCCCGTAGAACAAATCTTCATGTATAGGGGGTTGTTAAATGAGAACGAGACAGACGGAAAGAAGTAAGTAAACTGTTTGTTATTTCAAAAGTATAGCTCATGACTCTTAATACATTTACCCCACTGTGAGACAAGATGGTCAGCGCTTTCTTGAAATATGTCTACAGTCCTGCAGTACCATGATTGTATCCATAGATCGGTTGATAAAATATATCGATACTTTTTCCACAAAAATTCGATTAATACCGGCTCTATAGTATCGCGCAAACATATCGATATCGTAATGGCAATACCGACTGCTGATATATGTATTTCAAATTACATTTTTTTCGCTATTGTCGGTAAATAATTGAAATTGTAGTAGAGCGTTATTTTGCCTTCACTGTGTGAAAGAGTCTTACTACTTTTTGAACTTCCATGACGCTTAAACTTTCTCTTTGACTGCGTAAAGCAAGTATAGATGGCACACAGAAGTAGTCCGATTGGCGATGTGAATGTATCCGATGTGAAGAAGTAGCAGACCAGTTGCCTTAAAAAACAGTTTGTTCTATTCCTTTACATCAGCATTCTTCAAAAGTAGCTGCTGAGACTGATGAACAAAAATCTCAATGACAAGATCGGTGTTTGCGGTTGGCGGAGACGTGAGAGTGAAAAATGCTAACGTAATCATTTATAGGCGCTGCCGGCAGAAACTGCGCCGTTGCCGGCCGTTGTGGACGAGCGGTTCTAGGCCCGTCAGTCCGGAACCGCGCGACCGCAACGTTCGGAGGTTGGAATCCTGCCTCGGGCATGGATGTGTGTGCTGTCCTTAGGTTAGTTAGGTTTAAGTAGTTCTAAGTTCTAGGGGACTGATGACCTCAGAAGTTAAGTCCCATAGTGCTCAGAGCCATTTCAACCATTTGAACTGCACCGTTTAACTTCACCACGCAGTTTTGACACTACAATTGCTAGGTCACTGGCGTTGGCAGAAATGGAAAACAGGGTAGTCGACATGAAGCGTTCCGGACCAATACAATTTATTTAATTCAAAAAATGGCTCTGAGCACTATGGGACTTAACTGCTGAGGTCATCAGTCCCCTAGAACTTAGAACTACTTAAACCTAACTAACCTAAGGACATCACACACATCCATGCCCGAGGCAGGATTCGAACCAATTTATTTAATTTATGAAAAAATGAATGAGCTGTTACATTTCAGCCGGCCGGGGTGACCGAGCGGTTCTAGGCGCTACAGTCTGGAATCGCGCGACCGCTACGGTCGCAGGTTCGAATCCTGCCTCGGGCATGGATGTGTGTGATGTCCTTAGGTTAGTTAGGTTTAAGTAGTTCTAAGTTCTAGGGGACTGATGACCTTAGAAGTTGAGTCCCATAGTGTTGAGAGCCAATTTTTTGTTACATTTCAAACTTCATGTTTAGAAAAATCCCAAATTTGATGGTTAATTATCTCAATTTTTACCACAGTTTTTAATGGATTTGGAAAATTCTAGAGTTTCATACACCTGCAAGTATAGTTTGTATGCTGTGCAAAATTCATTGAAGAGTGTCTCTTACTTATGAAGGAACGAGTACCTATAGCAACAAATGCAGCCAATAGTATGTGAAAAAATGATGAAATTACGCATCAAAAAATTTATTTTGTTACGTTTTTAAACTTTCACTACTATGAGTGTGAATCCTGAATTCTTCCTGCTACGGTCTCAGGTTCGAATCCTGCCTCGGGCATGGATGTGTGTGATGTCCTTAGGTTAGGTTAGGTTTAAGTAGTTCTAAATTCTAGGGGACTGATGACCTCAGATATCGAGTCTCATAGTGCTCAGAGCCATTTGAACCTTTTGAACCCTTCGTGGTCATGCTGACAAAGTTTTATGAATTTCAGAAGGAGATTTTCACTCTCCAGCGGAGTGTGCGCTGATATGAAACTTCCTGGCAGATTAAAACTGTGTGCCCGACCGAGACTCGAACTCGGTAGGTCAGATGGTAGAGCACTTGCCCGCGAAAGGCAAAGGTCCCGAGTTCGAGCCTCGGTCGGGCTAACAGTTTTAATCTTCCAGGAAGTTTCAAGTTTTATGAATTTGTTTGTAAAAGTACGAACAGTAGATATTAAAATGTCCTGTGGTGCATCTCCTGCTCCAGGTCGGCCTCTTTGACGTCCTACGCCCTTAACAGTGCTCTGGTTAGTACAGCCTTGCTTCTTGGCTGGTGACAGATTTCTAACACAGCTGAGGAGATGCTTCCGTGTACCTCATGTGGCAGCACCAGCAGCTGCCAATCGCCTTCTGGGAAACATCACGTCTCCTTCCCGATGCATGCAGTAACTGTTTATAGCCTGCCGCAGGCCAAGGTCGCTTACTTTCGCTGCTAGCGCTCTAACTACATTCATCATTCGCGTTTGCTGACGCATTCGATAGAGACGTCTCTCTAGCGCTGCCTCGTCCTCAGCGCCAACAAGACTCAGACGGTATCTAATTACAGACGAGCAAAATCTACAACATGCCGATTAGCGTTTAAGAAACTGTCTACACGTACACGATCCAACAAAAACTGTGGTATTATTCATCGAAACAAGAAAAATAAGTCCAACAAACATGAGTCTGGAAACGCATGCTTTTCAAGATAAACACGTGTTTATACACTACTGGCCATTAAAATTGCTACACCTAGAAGAAATGCAGATAATAAACGGGTATTCATTGGACAAATATATTATACTAGAACTGACATGTGAATACATTTTCACGCAATTTGGGTGCATAGATCCTGAGAAATCAGTACCCAGAACAACCACCTCTGGCCGTAATAACGGCCTTGATACGCCTGGGCATTGGTTCAGAGCTTGGATGGCGTGTACAGGTACAGCTGCCCATGGAGCTTCAACACAATACCACAGTTCATCAAGAGTAGTGACTGACGTATTGTGACGAGCCAGTTGCTCGGCCACCGTTGACCAGACTTTTTCAATTGCTGACACATCTGGAGAATTTGCTGGCCAGGGCAGCAGTCGAACATTTTCTGTATCCAGAAAGGCCCGTACAGGACCTGCAACATGCGGTCGTGCATTATCCTGCAGAAATGTAGGGTTTCGCAGGGATCGAATGAAGGGTAGAGCCACAGGTCGTAACACAGCTGAAATGTAACGTCTACTGTTCAAAGTGCCGTCACTGCGAACAAGAGGTGACCGAGACGTGTAACCAATGGCCCCTCATACCATCACGCCGGGTAATATGCCAGTATGGCGATGAGGAATACACGCTTCCAATGTGCGTTCACCGCGATGTCGCCAAACACGGATGCGACCATCACGATGCTGTAACCAGAACCTGGATTCATCCGAAAAAATGACGTTTTGCCATTCGCGCACACAGGTTCGTCGTTGAGACACCATCGCAGGCGCTCCTGTCTGTGATGCAGTGTCAAGGGTAACCGCAGCCACGGTCTCCTACCTGATAGTCCCTGCTGCTGCAAACGTCGTCGAACTGTTCGTGCAGATGGTTGTTGTCTAGCAGACGTCCCCATCTGTCGACTCAGGGATCGAGACGTGGCTGCACGATCCGTTACAGCCGTGCGTATAACATGCCTGTCATCTCGACTGCTAGTGATTCGAGGCCGTTGGGATCCAGCACAGTGTTCCGTATTACCCTCCTGAACCCACCAATTCCATATTCTGCTAACAGTGATTGGATCTCGACCAACGCGAGCAGCAATGTCGCGATACGATAAACCGCAATCGCGATAGGCTACAATCCGACCTTTATCAAAGTCGGAAACGTGATGGTACACATTTCTCCTCCTTACACGAGATATCGCAAAAACGTTTCACCAGGCAACGCCGGTCAACTGCTGTTTGTGAATGAAAAATCGGTTGGAAACTTTTCTCATGTCAGGACGTTGTAGGTGTCGCCACCGGCGCCAACCTTGTGTGAATGCTCTGAGAAGCTAATCATTTGCATATCACAGCATCTTCTTCCTGTCGGTTAAATTTCGCGTCTGTAGCACGTCATCTTCGTGGTTTAGCAATTTTAATGGCCAGTAGTGTATTAAGAACTTTTTACGGTTTATTATTATTGTGATCTAAATTCTAGGCATATGTGGCACTTCGGAAGTGGGTATCAAGACATTCTGTTTCTGGGACGATGGTGAGAGGTGAGACCAGTGACATCCGAATATTGGATCTGAGGCTGAATGGTTGCTAATTGTTGACCATTATGGCAAACTGGTCAGAGCGCTTGTTGTCGCAATCCGCCCTATCCGGTGAATGCATTGAGGCTTCGTCAAAAAAAATGGTTCGAATGGCTCTGAGCACTATGGGACTTGACTTCTGTGGTCATGAGTCCCCTAGAACTTATAACTACTTAAACCTAACTAACCTAAGGACATCACACACATCCATGCCCGAGGCAGGATGCGAACAAGCGACCGGAGCGGTCGCGCGGTTCCAGACTGTAGCGACTAGAACCGCTCGGTCACTCCGGCTCCGTCTGTGTACTGTCCCGACTATCCCACGGCGAGTGAGGACGACACTGCAAATGCCGTTGCCCCGTCTGTAGACTGGAAAAGGATGGCTGGGAAAAATGCGCCGTGTGTGACGTCATAGCGCCGGGCCCTCCCACGCAACACCTGTTGCAGGAGTTGGGTGCGTTCATTTTGCAACAACGGCCGGAAGCTCTGCTTTGAATCAGAGCGGCATCGGATGCGTCACATGCGAGCGGGGGAACATGTGCGAAGCACGTGGGACCAACTGGGCGTACGTAACTTTCGAATTCACAGTTCACGAGATAGAGACGCAGCTGATGCCCTATACAGTGGCTTGGCGAGGCGCTCTAGATCTACACCAGTCAGCCAATGAACAATGATGGAGGGTACTTCCATCCAATAAATGTCTGTGCTATTCCATTCGTGTAGTGTCCTTTTTTAAACTTTCTCCATGTGAAACGGTACAGTAGTTTCCGCTCTATAAGCAGCAGGTTTCGCTGCTCGCTGGCACGGGGAAATACGTCTGCAGGGCGATTACGTCGAGAAGTAACGCCAGTTTCATCGATTTCGGGTGAGTAGTTAATTAGAAAAAAAATCGAAGGCTTTAGAAGTTGAATGCACCTCGTAGACGCAGCTCCGCAGCCAATTTTATTACACGACGCGGCCGGCCGCGGGTGCAACAGAACCCATGTGGACGCGTGGAAAGATATGTCAAGCTTCATAATACGTATTTATACGAGTCGTGTATTATGCATTTCTTGTACGAGGATGTGAATCTGCACATGAACTTTCCTAATCCTGCTCACACCTTTCCGTAAAGCGTGGCCAAATGTTGGGAAGTAGTTCTGTAGTATAGTAGTGCCAACCTTACTCCTGGCTAGGGGATCAGAAAGACAGCACAGGCAGGTAAAAGTCAAAGACTTTCCAGCGTCACAAGATTTGGGGTGGAGAGATTGGTCACGGCCAAGTGGTTCGACCACCCGCCATATTCTAGGAGTGTTACAGAAGACGGGTAAGTGAGCAGCCGTGCCCTCAGTGCGTCTGTCTCAATGTTCACGCACGGAAGAGAGGTATTTGAATATTTGTACTAATTCTTTTATTTCCAGCTTCGGATTGTGTAAGGTAATGAATGTGCTAGTTTAATTCCGGAAATTTGACCCCCTGTGTTATAGTATCTGGTCCCCAGTTTGCCCGTTATCCGCCTCACATAGTGAATGTCCTACGTAAAATATTGGGAAACTTTGGTGGTATACATTTGGCCAACGCAATTCCGTCTTGCCCGTAGAAATGTGCGTGCAGATTAGTATATAATATACCCGAGCTATAAGTTGTAAAATTGCAATATCTGTAAACTGAAACAATTGCTGCTATCGCTGTAAAGTCGAATGATAATGTACAAAATAAATAGGTAATCAACTGTCATCAATCCTTAACATACCTTAAAAAAATTACATAGGAGTCCAGTTAAAGGAATTCATTTAAAAATAGAAGCTATAGAATGCAGGGACAGCATCAGCGTGTGAGCCCTCCAGCCCCTCGCCTAGTATCGTACAGAAAGGACACGCTCTCTAGGTAGCGCTCTCAAGCTCCCCTCCCCAGTTATCCGTTGCGCAATTTTGATTCAGAGCTTGACATCAACTTTCATCTGGCGTCCCTAGGCAAGGAGGCAAGACGGTAAACTTTCCCATGTAGTCAGTCAATACAATCTGGTAAGGATCCCACACCGAGCAGCAGTATTCTAAAAGATGGCGGACAAGCGTAGTGTAGGCAGTCTCCTTAGTAGTCTGTTACATTTTCTAAGTGTCCTGCCAATAATGCACTCTTTGGTTAGCCTTTCCTAGATCTTTTCTACGTGTTCCTTCCAATTTAAGTTGTTCGTTATTGTAGTTCCTAGGTATTTAGTTGAATTTACGGCCTTTAGATTTGACTGATTTATCGTATAACAGAAGTTTAACGGATTCCTTTTTGCACTCATGTTAATGACCTCACAATTTTTTATTATTTAGGGTAAAGCACCGATTTTCGCACCATACAGATATAAAAAAATGGTTCAAATGGCTCTGAGCACTATGGGACTTAAGAGCTGAGGTCATCAGTCCCCTAGAACTTAGAACTACTTAAACCTAACTAACCTAAGGACATCACACACATCCATGGCCGAGGCAGGATTCGAACCTGCGACCGTAGCGGTCACGCGGCTTCAGACTGTAGCGCCTAGAACCGCACGGCCACGCCGGCCAGCTTACAGATATCATTTTTAAATCATTTTGCATTTTGTTTTGATCTTCTGATGACTTTACAAGTCTATAAATGATAGCATCATCTGCAAACAAGCGAAGACAGCTGCTCAGATTGTCTCTCCAAATCGTTTGTATATAGATAAGGGACAGGAAAGGGCCTGTAACACTACCTTGGGGAACGCCAGAAATCACTTCTGTTTTACTCGATGACTTTCCGTCAGATACTGCGAACTGTGACCTCTCCGACAGGAAATCACGAATCCACATAACTGAGACGATATTCCGTAAGCACGCAATGTCACTAAAAGCCGCTTGTGTGGTACAGTGTGAAAAGCCTTCCGGAAATCCAGGAATGTGGGTAAGAGAGGCTGTGACGACCTTCTCATTGTGTGACACGTTCAGGGTTGGACTGGACAGAATTGTGGTGTAATTTGGTGCTATAGTCTATCTGTAAACTCAAGACCGAGCTACGCTTCTGGTGGGGGAAGTAGCCTTTCCCGGAAGAACGCTGCCACCGGCCTACAGGGGCACCCAAAATCTGTTGCCCATTATCTAAATGGTTCAAATGGCTCTGAGCACTATGGGACTCAACTGCTGAGGTCATTAGTCCCCTAGAACTTAGAACTAGTTAAACCTAACTAACCTAAGGACATCACAAACATCCATGCCCGAGGCAGGATTCGAACCTGCGACCGTAGCGGTCTTACGGTTCCAGACTGCAGCGCCTTTAACCGCACGCCCATTATCTGTCTAGCGGTGTACATCGGCGTGCAGTGATATACATCGTTTCTATGCGTGGGACCTTAGTTGCCAGTGTCAATCAGTTAACTCTGTATATTCACTGATATACTCCGGATGGATAATCTCCCTGCATTGCAAGTAAATGTGGAGAATAGGGCCGGCCGAGGTGGCCGAGCGGTTCTAGGCGCTACAGTCCGGAACCGCGCGATCTCTACGGTCGCAGGTTCGAATCCTGCCTCGGGCATGGATGTGTGTGATGTCCTTAGATAAGTTAGGTTTAAGTAGTTCTAAGTTCTAGGGGACTGATGACCTCAGAAGTTAAGTCCCATAGTGCTCAGAGCCATTTGAACCATTTTGCAGAATGCGAAGAAGAGGAGGTATTTGCGCAGTAACGAGCGTTCGATCCTCTCTAACGTTATTACAGCGTGTGTTAAAGAGGCGACACAAAAAGAACTGTTGGCTAATATTACCACGCCCAATCAAAGGGCTGCAGTTTATGCAAACGTTAGCCTCGCCACAACAAGCCGCATAAATCACTGGAATCGCCGCGAAGGAAAACTAACAATTTAGGGAAGAAACCCATCGTTATAGACTGTTTCACAAAATCAGTCATTCGACAAACGATGGAGGACTTTACATAAACCAAAAAATAGTGCCCACATTACGGAAATTACTTACCGCCGTGAAACAAAAAAATACATTTTCCTTGGCAGAAAGATGTTTTACACAAGACATTGCGTGAAATGGGATTTACCTGGAAATACTTTTCAGACATGTTTACGAACACAGTGGGAATCGAACAGTGCGAATCGAACTAATACAACACACGAAATTATAAACTTCTGTTTTAGAAAGTCTCTTCGGGTTTGCTGCCGGATCCTAAAATCAACTTTATATTTCGGCGCTCCAACTGCTCGCCATCTTCAGGAAAATGCTGCTTCTGCTGATGAGCCCCGTTCTCAGCGGGACTCATCAGCAGAAGCAGCATTTTCCTGAAGATGGCGAGCAGTTGGAGCGCCGAAATATCGAGTCAAGTTGATTTTAGGATCCGGCAGCAAAGCTGAAGAGACTTTCTAGACTTATTACGCCGGGAAAGCCTACGTAATCAAACTTCTGGTTACTTTTTAAACACT
This sequence comes from Schistocerca piceifrons, assembly GCF_021461385.2. Classification (NCBI taxonomy): domain Eukaryota; kingdom Metazoa; phylum Arthropoda; class Insecta; order Orthoptera; family Acrididae; genus Schistocerca; species Schistocerca piceifrons. The sequence goes on along the minus strand of NC_060147.1, from coordinate 35,790,829 downwards.
CTTCGTGTTGCAAGAATTGTTTAGTTTCAATGCAGCCCTTCAAAGAAAACTTCTACCTTTTAGTAGAAACACAAAGTAAGAACAAGCCTTAACTTTTACAGGTTGATTGGACTATATCTGGTTCGTCTTACGAATAGAGGAACATACATTCACATGAATAGGCATTCGGTTCTATGTTTCTTGTAGAATCCTGACTTCCTTTCTTATGTTAATATTATCTACTCTATAACGTTGAGAAAGCTTTTGACAATATTGACTGGAATTGTTTCAAATTCTGAAGGTGGCAGGGGTAAAATACAGGGAGCGGAAGGCTATTTACAATTTGTACAGAAACCAGATGGCAGTTATAAGAGTCGAGGGGCATGAAAGGGAAGCAGTGATTGGGTAGGGAGTGAGACAGGGTTCTAGCCTCTCCCCGATGTTATTCAATCGGTATATTGAGCAAGCGGTAAAGGAAACAAAAGAAAAATTCTGAGTGGGTATTAAAATCCATGGAGAAGAAATAAAAACTTTGAGGTTCGCCGATGGCATTGTAATTCTGTCAGAGACAGCAAAGGACTTGGAAGAGCAGTTGAATGGAATGGATAGTGACTTGAAAGGAGTATATAAGATGAACATTATCAAAAGCAAAACGAGGATCATGCAATGTAGTAGAATTAAGTCGGGTGATGCTGAGGGAATTAGATCAGGAAATGAGACAGTTGAAGTAGTAGATGAGTTTTGTTATTTGGGGAGCAAAATAACTGATGATGGTCGAAGTAGAGAAGATATAAAATGCAGACTGGCAAGGAAAGCGTTTCTGAAGAAGATAAATTTGTTAACATCGAGGAGAGATTTAAGTGTCAAGAAGTTGTTTCTGAGAGTATTTTTGTGGTGTCACCGCCAGACACCACACTTGCTAGGTGGTAGTTTAAATCGGCCGCGGTCCATGTAGTACATGTCGGACCCGCGTGTCGCCACTGTGATCGCAGACCTAGCGCCACCACCAAGGCAGGTCTCGTGATACGAGAGTGGACTCGGCCCCCAGTTGTACGAGAACCAAGCTACCGCCCAGTTGTACGAGAACCAAGCTACCGCCCAGTTGTACGCGAACCTAGCTATCGCCCAGTTGTACTAAGCCTTTCTCTCTCATTAGCCGAGAGACAGAATAGCCATCAGAAGTTACTGGCTACGAACTAACAAGGAGCCATTTGTATCAGTGCCTATAGCTTCGAGTATTCAAGAGAGATGTATTCCAAGGAATAAATAAAAGTTAAGTAAAAAGCATCTACATACTTTTCTTCGTATTCATTTATAAGTTCTCATGTTCCAGACTTCACGCCCGTCTGCTGTATGCCGTGCACTATCGGCTACCGCGTAGTCAAGCTTTCTTTTTCAGCAAACAACATCACGGTGTCGGTCCAGCTACCGACACTACAATTATTGGCGACGAGGGAAAAGGACCTTTTTCTGATTGCTTACATTTATTTCTGATTGCTTACATTTAATTGTGTCATGGCTTCGCCACATTCTCCAGAGGTACTGTCCGAATTTTATCGCTTGCAGAATCAGCAGACGCAGGCGTTACTGGATGCCCTTGGACAGCTCGTCCGGGGTCAACGTGCGCTGCACACCGATGCGGCCGCCGCCGCTTCTTCGCTACCGCTGCCACTGAACGCTGTTGCACCTCCCTTTCGACCATACGTGGCAGCCGATGAGACCTGGCAAGAGTGGTCTCGTCAGTTCGCCTTTCACATGGCTGCCTACAGAATTCAAGGTAATGAGCGGCAGCCGTTTTTGCTTTCTTGTGTCGGTGTGTCCACATACCGTGTGATAGTGAAATTGTTTCCCCGACGCGACGTAGCAACTTTGTCATACGAGGAAATTTTGTCTGCATTAGATGCCTATTTCAAAGAAACAGTTAATGTGGTTGCAAAACGGTATACGTTTTTTCGTACAAAACGTACGGCCGGTCAAACTAATAGGGAGTGGGTAGCAACATTGCAAGGACTTACTAGGGACTGTGCCTTTGAATGTGACTGTGGTCTTTCTTATTCAGATACAATGGTGCGGGATGCAATTGCACAGAACGTTTCTGATGTTCGCATACGGGAGCAAATTTTGAAACTAGTTAATCCCTCCCTTCAACAAGTGATAGACATATTGGATAGACAGGACACACTTGACTGTGCTCAGGAATCTTTTGAAACTTCGCCAGCCGTGTGTAACATTAACCGGCCCGCTGGACGCGCTCCGCGGCCCGGTAACCGGGCCTTGCGCCCGTCGACACAGCGACCGCAGCGTGCTAACCCAGGTGTGCCGCGCCAGCGCACAAATGCAGTGAAATCATGCCCGCGGTGTGCTACTAGACATTCGCGTGAACATTGCCCGTCACGCCAAACTATTTGCTTTTTCTGCAATAAGAAAGGACATGTTCAAAGTGTTTGCCAGAAAAAGCTCAGATCAGACAATCACAATCATTCCAGGCCCTTTGTTTCGCGCCGGAATCGAAACAAGGACACTCAGGCTCGTGGACCTTCGCCTATGGACATTCATGTCGTTAATTCCACTTCGTCCAGTGACACTTTCTCTAACAGTAACAGTGATCGTCCCACAAAAACTGTGCGTCGACGTCGCCGGAAATCACGTCAATTAGCCACTGATTCTGTACCAGTGTCTGTTCCAATTGCACAAAACAGTCGCTCTTGTCGTCAGCAGGACAATAAACTTTTTGTGGACTTAGACTTTGAAGGCAAAGTGATACCATTCCAGCTCGATACCGGAGCTGCAGTTTCATTGCTCAATCACGACACGTACAAACAACTGGGCGCACCTCCGTTGCGTGCCGCAAATGTTAAGCTAACTACATATTCCGGACAGAAAATTCCTGTGTTAGGACAGTGCAGCCTTCTTGCAACATTCAAGGGACAAACAAAACTTGTGTCGTTTTACGTTCTTCGTTCTTCTTCTGCAGTGAACTTATTTGGTCTAGATTTATTTAAGTTGTTTAACATGTCTATTGTAAATCAGGTCCTATCAGTGAATCAGACTGTGCCTACAGACAGTGTTTCTCGGCTGTGTGACGAAATTGCAGACATTTTTTGCACCGGGCTTCGGTTGCGCTAAAAACTATGCAGCACATTTAGAACTGAAGGTAAACGCGCAACCGAAATTTTTCAGGGCGCGCAATGTTCCCCACGCATTGCGTGATGAGGTCGCAAGAACGTTACACGATCTCGAATCACAGGGTGTCATTGAACGTGTGCAAGCTTCTCTCTGGGCCTCACCCTTAGTAATTTTGCCAAAACCTTCCGGAAAATTGAGACTTTGCGTGGACTTCAAGGCCACAGTGAATCCACAGCTAGTGACTGCTACTTTTCCTTTGCCCCGCCCGGAAGATCTTTTTGCTAAACTGTGCCCGGGAAAATATTTTTCAAAGTTGGACCTAGCCGATGCGTACTTGCAAATACCGGTGGATGACGAATCCCAGCGCGTATTGGTGGTTAACACGCATCTTGGATTGTACCGCTTCAAAAGACTGCCTTTCGGGTGTGCATCCGCCCCTGCCTTGTTTCAGCAATATTTACAAACTATTTGTGCGTCGGTCCCTACTGCAGCAAACTATCTGGACGATATAGTGATCTCCGGACAGACGGAAGAAGATCATCTTGCGAATTTACGAACATTATTTCAGGTCTTGCGGCAAAATGGTCTTCGCTTGAGGAAGGACAAATGTGTGTTTTTTGCTCGTGACTTACCATACCTGGGACATGTCATTAATGCCCAAGGCATACATCCAAGTCCAGCGCACCTCCGTGCCATACACGACTTGCCTTCCCCTCAAAATCTGAAACAGCTACAGAGTGTGTTGGGTAAACTTAATTATTACCATAAATATGTGCGCAATGCCTCTTCCATTTCAGCTCCGCTTCATCGCTTACGCCGTAAAGGTGTTCCGTTCGTCTGGACGCCGGAATGTGAACGCGCCTTTCGCCAGTTGAAATCGGCGTTGCTTTCTAATACTTGCCTTACGCCATTCGATCCCCAGAAACCCCTTTTGTTGATGGTAGATGCATCGGATTTCGGGATCGGTGCTGTGCTTGCGCACAAAGTTGGCTCACAAGATCGCCCTATTGCCTTTGCGTCCAAATTGCTCTCGTCTGCGCAAAGAAATTATTCACAGATAGAGAAAGAAGCTTTGGCTCTCGTGTTTGGTGTTACTAAGTTCCATGATTTCTTGTATGGTCGTCACTTTACCATCATCACAGACCACAAACCTTTGACATCGCTTTTTCATCCGACCAAGCCTGTACCTCCACGTACAGCGCAGAAATTCATTCGCTGGTCTATTTTCCTCTCGCAGTACCGCTACGATATCTTGTATCGGTCCACTGCTAAGCACGGAAACGCCGATGCGTTGTCCCGTTTGCCTGTTGCTGAGGATAAAGCATTCGATTCTTCCGAACTTGCTTGCATGTTCATTGATTCGGAAACCGATGAAGTGGTCGAATCGTTTCCGATTGATTTTCGTCGGGTCGCTACAGCCACAGCTGCTGACCCTGTCCTTGCTACTGTTTTACGTTTTGTTGCTACGCAATGGCCTTTGTCGAAGTCTCGGATCGAGGATCCGTTGGTTCGCCGATTTTTTGCTCACAAGGAGAGACTTTTTGTTCGACGTGGTGTTTTGTTGTTGCGTTCTGATAATGATCAGTCCAGAGTCGTGGTTCCACGTTCGTTACAGTCCTCTGTTTTACGGCTTCTTCATCAAGGACATTGGGGTATAGTGCGAACGAAACAACTTGCTCGTCAGCACTGTACTTGGTTCGGAATCGATGCTGCGATTACGAATATGTGTTCTTCGTGCCCGGCGTGTGCCGAACAACAGTCCGCACCGCCGCGGAAAGTCTTTGCGTGGCCAAAAGCCACTTCCCCTTGGCAACGCTTGCACATTGATTTTGCTGGTCCATTCTGGAATGCTCGATGGTTGGTTCTGGTCGACGCCTTCAGTAATTTTCCTTTTGTTGTTAGGATGTCTTCCACGACGTCCTCCGCCACCATCCAAGCGTTGTCTGCTATCTTTTGCATTGAAGGTCTTCCGCAGACTATTGTTTCCGACAATGGCCCACAATTCATGTCTGCAGAATTTCAGTCATTCTGCCAGGCCAATGGTATTCAACATCTGACATCCGCGCCGTTTTCGCCTCAGTCCAACGGTGCTGCTGAACGATTGGTCCGGACTTTCAAGTCACAGATGTTGAAATTGAAAGAGTCGCATTCTCGGGAGGACGCATTGTTGCTCTTTTTGTCTTCGTATCGCTCTCAGCCCCGAGATGGTCGCTCGCCGGCTGAGTTGCTCCACGGTCGTCCTCATCGCACCTTGATGTCTTTGCTGCATCCGCCGCATCAGGTTCCTGTGCAGCGGCAGACTCCTGCTTTTGCTCCAGGCGACGTTGTATTTTATCGCAACTATCGAGGTTCACGGCGTTGGCTCGCAGGGCGCATTCTTCGCTGCCTCGGCCGCGCGATGTATTTGGTTTTGGGGGCCTCTGGTGAGGTGCGTCGGCATCTCAATCAGCTGCGCCTCTGTCGTCGCTCGGGTTCTGCCGCTCCCCGTCTGCTTTCAGCGCCGGTGCCGTCCGGTCAGCGCCCTGGGGACCCATCTACTGGCTCGCCTCATCCCCAGGTGTTACCGACGATGCCTTCCGTTTTGCCCCATGGCGACGCGCCGCCGCCGCTGCAGCAGCAGCAGCCGCCGCCGCCGCCGCCGCCGCCGCTTGTTCTCCCGCCGCCGGCGCCCGCATTCGACGCTTCGTTGCAGCCGCCAAGCGCCTCCCAGGGTCACGCGCCGCCGATCGCTTCCCGTGACCAGCTGTCCTCCGCCATGGAACTCCCGACCGCTCCGGACCACATGACGTCATCGCGCGTCGGCTACCCCGACGCAATGGAGGTCGACACTTCGGCCCCTCATGTTTCTTTACGGGCGCATACACCGCATGTTGACGTGCACCCTGGACTAGTTTTGCAGGCGTTTCCTAGCTCCCCTCGGACCGGATGGCCGGGTGCGGGTGGCACAGCCTCGCCTGTTGTTAGGCTCCCCACCTCATCGCATACGTCAACATGTGGTCCTCCCCACGGCGGGCGGAAGCCTTATTACACGACCGTTCGCCGATTTGCGGGGGAGGAATGTGGTGTCACCGCCAGACACCACACTTGCTAGGTGGTAGTTTAAATCGGCCGCGGTCCATGTAGTACATGTCGGACCCGCGTGTCGCCACTGTGATCGCAGACCTAGCGCCACCACCAAGGCAGGTCTCGTGATACGAGAGTGGACTCGACCCCAGTTGTACGAGAACCAAGCTACCGCCCAGTTGTACGAGAACCAAGCTACCGCCCAGTTGTACGCGAACCTAGCTATCGCCCAGTTGTACTAAGCCTTTCTCTCTCATTAGCCGAGAGACAGAATAGCCATCAGAAGTTACTGGCTACGAACTAACAAGGAGCCATTTGTATCAGTGCCTACAGCTTCGAGTATTCAAGAGAGATGTATTCCAAGGAATAAATAAAAGTTAAGTAAAAAGCATCTACATACTTTTCTTCGTATTCATTTATAAGTTCTCATGTTCCAGACTTCACGCCCGTCTGCTGTATGCCGTGCACTATCGGCTACCGCGTAGTCAAGCTTTCTTTTTCAGCAAACAACATCACGGTGTCGGTCCAGCTACCGACACTACAATTTTTATGGAGTGTAGCCATGCATGGAAGTGAAACATGGACGATAAATAGTTTGGACAAGAAGAGAACAGAATCTTTCGAAATGTGGTGCTACAGAAGAATGCTGAAGATTAGACGGGTAGATCACGTAAGTAATGAGGAGGTATTGAATAGAATTGGGGAGGAGTTTGTGGCACAACTTGACAAGGAGAATGGATCGGTTGGTAGGGCATGTTCTGAGGCATCAAGAGATCACAAATTTAACATTGGAGGGCAGCGTGGAGGGTAAAAATCTTATAGGGAGACCAAGAGATGAATACACCAAGCAGATTCAGAAGGCTGTAGGATGCAGTAAGTACTGCGAGATGAAGATGCTTGCACAGGATAGAGTAGCATGGAGAGCTGCATCAAACCAGTCTCAGGGCTGAAGACCACAACAAAAACAACCTTGTGTTTCGAAAGAAGCTATCGTCTTTTGTTTTCCTTGTACTCTTAACGCATCTGTCTAAAAACGCAGCCGAGACGTATGTGTACACGGCGTCGCCAGAGATTTAAAGCGCGCGCCACGGCAGGGACGGTAATAAGTTGTGAAACAGCCTGTAGATGCGCCCTGTGACGTAGCGGGGTAGGCATAGTGGTGACTCGCTCGCTCGCTCCAGTTTACCGACAGACTATAATGGGACATCATTAATCCACTTTACACGTTAAACTTCGAAACTGTGGCCTCTCTCTCCGCATATGTGGAGACCTTGCTGTTTCCACCCCCTAGGGCTACGTCACTGGAAGCCAGGTTTTTGCGCAGCTACAGGGTTTTGGAAAGTGGTTCTTTAATTTTCTTGCGCATTGTACAATAGAGTCGAAACTGCGGGAGGCAACCTTAAATCGTGGTTGCTTTATACATAGTACATGAATTCGATGAACGTTGCCTCTGGAACGATTAGTTACAAAATAAAGGTTCCTGGCATATGAAATGTTCGGGTACTTGGGGGATGTGTGTCTCTGAATGCTGTGGAGTTCCCCGTCGTAGCAACGCGAGCGAGTGACAGAACGCGGAAGACAGCAGCATGACGTTTCTACCCGGTTGCAGCATGACATCTTCAGGTAAATGTGACGGCTTACAACCCGTCATGCCTGCGGTGCCACAGCAGCCGTAACGACGGCTCTGTAATATTTTCTCCGTAACAATGGTTTGTCAGCTGCAGCGGGAAAACAGCGGCGTACATACTGTGAGCGACAGTTCCTAACACACTATCGAGCGAGGATGTAAGTGCAACTAACGCAACAAAAATTAAACGAAACGCTATTACGATGGCACTGACAAAGGTCTTCATTGTTTTTCCACTTTCTTTGTCTTCAACAATATATCGGCAACGATGATTCTTGGGAGCACACTGTCGTATTCAGGTACTCTCATGACGTTAATGCATACATTATTACACACATTAGACACTATACCAGGCATCCGTAAAGTTCCATTTTCCTTTCAAGAAACTATAACCTGAAAACCTACAGAACACGCATGGACATATGAGTAATAGCCCCTCTACAGTACATGTCTTCTGTGCGATTCACAATTGTGCCTGACATAAGGTTCATCGAACAAAGTTCAAGGTAGGGCCGCCGCGAGCACGAAGTGCCGCAGCACGACATGGCATGGACTCGACTAATGTCTGAAGTAGTGCTGGAGGGAAACGACACCATGAATCCTGCAGGGCTGTACATAAATCAGTAAAAGTACGAAGGGGTGGAGATCTCTTCTGAATAGCACGTTACAAGGCATGCATCCCAGATATCCTCAATAGTGTTCATTACAGGGGAGTTAAGTGGCCAGCGGAAGTGTTTGAACTCAGAAGTGTGTCCCTGGAGCCACTCTGTAGCAATTCTGGACATGTGGGGTCACGCATTGTCCTGCTGGAATTGCACAAGACCGTCGGATTGCACAATGGATATGAGTGTACATGATCAGAGAGCGTGTCTAAGTACGTGTCGCCTGTCAGAGTCGTATCTAGACGTATCAGGGATCCCATATCACTCCAACTGCACACGCCCCTCACCATTACAGACCCTCCATTAGCTTGAACAGTCCCATCCTGACACGCAGGGTCCATGGATTCATGAGGTTGTATCCATATCCGTACAAGTCCATCCGCTGGATACAGTTTGAAACGATACTCGTCCAACCAGGCAACATGTTTCCAGTTGTCAACAGTCCAATGTCGGTATTGACGGGCCGAGGCGAGCAGTAAAGCTTTGTGTCTTGCAGTCATCAAGGGTACACGAGAGGGCCTTCTGCTCTGAAAGCCCATATCGATGGTGTTTTGTTGTATGGTTCGGACGCTGACACTTGCTGATGCCCAGCATTGAAATCTGCAGCTATCTGCTGAAGTGTTGCACTTCTGTCACGTTGAACGATTCTCTTCAGTCGTCGTTGGTCCCGTTCTTGCAGGATCTTTTTCCGGCCGCAGCGACGTCGGAGATTTGATGTTTTACCGGATTCCTGATTTTCACGGTACACTCGTGAAATGGTCGCACGGAAAAATCCCCACTTCATTGCTACCTGGGAACCCCGGATTTCTATTATGTTATTATAACGATCATTCCCCGTATGTAGGCGGGTGCCAACATAATATTTTCGTCGTCGGAGGAGAAAATTTGTGATTAAGCCTTAAGATCAGGTTCTCACTCGACTTTTTATTGCATTTTTATAGGTATATGTGCCTAGAATGTTGGGACGAAAAAGGTTCTTAATCCGTGCGTCACAAAAGTTTCTACAGCCAACTGTTTGCAGCAGTGTCTTGCCCACCGTGGGACGCTCTCAGACAGTAACGCCAGGCTCAGACAGAAAACTCGTCGTACCGTGACGCACGTTCACGAAATGGTTTATACTGCGGTATACGTGCAAACATACTCGCCGAAAAAGGTGACGAGCAACGTGTGCAGGCTGTCAAACGGAACATATCCAGCTCAGTCAAATCGGCTTTTCTCTCCAAGAAGAACGAGGGAAGGGTCTATACAGGGTGTCACGAAAAGGTAAGGCCAAACTTTCAGGAAACATTCACCACACACAAAGAAAGAAAATATGTTATGTAGACATGTGTCCGGAAACGCTTACTTTCCGTGTTAGAGCTCATTTTATTACTTCTCTTCAAATCACATTAATCATGGAATGGAAACACACAGCAACAGAACGTAACAGCGTGACTTCACTTTGTTACAGGAAATGTTCAAAATGTCCTCCGTTAGCGAGGATACATGCATCCACCCTCCGTCCCATGGAATCCCTGATGCGCTGATGCAGCCCTGGAGAATGGCGTATTGTATCACAGCCGTCCACAATACGAACACGAAGAGTCTCTACATTTGGTACCGGGGTCGCGTAGACAAGAGCTTTCAAATCCCCCCATAAATGAAAGTCAAGAGGGTTGAGGTCAGGAGAGCGTGGAGGCCACGGAATTGGTCCGCCTCTACCAATCCATCGGTCACCGAATCTGTTCTTGAGAAGCGTACGAACACTTCGACTGAAACGTGCAGGAGCTTCATCGTGCATGAACCACATATTGTGTCGTACTTGTAAAGGCACATGTTCTAGCAGCACAGGTAGAGTATCCCGTATGAAATCATGATGACGTGCTCCATTGAGCGTAGGTGGAAGAACATACTGACGAAACTAAAATGAGCTCTAACATGGAAATTAAGCGTTTCCGGACACATGTCCACATAACATCTTCTCTTTATTTGTGTGTGAGGAATGTTTCCTGAAAGTTTGGCCGTACCTTTTTGTAACACCCTGTGTATGGTCGTGGAATTACAGACTAAAGGTAAGGAACTGAAAAATGATTTTTTTAGTCAAATTTCGGTCAAAATTGGCCAATAAATAATTTTTTGGATTAGCCATTTTGAATTTCGAAACTCCAACTTCAGGTTTGTGTTCAGCGACATCAGAAATATATAATAACACGTAATTTTTATGCAGATGAACTAATAATACATCTAAAAGATTTTTCTAAACTTTAAACAGGTTTTTTCTCCAGAAAGGATTTTTCAAAACTGCATGTACTATAAAATAAAAACGGTTCAACCTGTTGTCTTCTACCTTTGGCCCCCGAAAAGTAAACACTTTTCTTGGGAGCTTACACCTATAATATATGGAACTTGTTAATAGTAACTATTTTTGTGAAGCCATAAAGAGTGAAACAAACTCTCAAAAATCGAACTCAAAATTTCGTTTTATCACCATATCCTTAAATTTAAGGTAATTTCATTGTAGTTAGGTATAAGCTCCCATTAAGTTTAGGTAGTGCAGACTGATTTTATCAATTTTCGATTTCAGATAACTCCTGAGGGGCTACACTGCACGCAGTCCGCGAACTTCAAACTCTCAGGCCCTTGATCAAACCACAGTTACGAATGCCCTTTTTTTTTGCACTGAAAATCTAAAATAATTTTCAAAGTAAGCTGCATCATAATCCCCAAACAGATCCTTTGTATGTCTTTTCATTGCCACAAAAAAAAAATTCCAAATTTTGTATATTTTTTGCTCATTTTAAGGACAACTTGGCATTAAATCTTTCCGTGCGAGCTCTGAATTCTCTTATTTTATTACAAAGATCATTTCTTCCTGTTTATATGGGCGCTAATAAAATGTATTCGCATTCGGAGGAGAGAGCTGTTGATTTAAATTTCATAAAAAGATAGCGTAAGTTTTCTTCGCAGAAGAAACCTTTCATCAGGACGTGTTCGAACAGTTCCTACTACCACAGAGCGAAGAGCTTACAGCGTTGCGTCATCTTCTAGCATGACTGTGCAACCCTGCATTGGAATTTGAACTCGTGGGATGTGCTGAATGACACATTTGTCGAGAGGCGGATGGGTCATTATTGTCCCAACGCAAGCTTCTCCCCCCCCCCCCCTCCCCTGCTCCCCCCCCCCCTTCTCCACACACACAAGCTGTCCTAATGTCACGGAGTTAGAATTCATTTTGTGCAATTGCGACACTACTTCACCAGTCAAGGACACTGCGACACTTCGTACACGAATCCATAAAACAGTTAGAACTACTGAACTAGAATATTGCCTTGATGATCTACGAGCGATGAGTGAGGTAATCATTAAAATTCCAGCATAACACAAAAGAAATCTTTAAGAGTTGGTAAACGCTTTACAACAAACCACGATGCTCTGTCTCCAATAGTTTAGAACTTCCGATTTTTTGAACTGATTGCGTGACTTTATGGAAATTCCGTATATATTAAACGGCTAAACCAGTGCAAAATTCCTGTTGCATGTTGCCTATGTAATGCCTTCCGTATTGATGGAATTTAAAATAAGAAAATACTTTCTTAATCTACTCTTAAGAGGTATAAACCCCCACTAATTGAATTGGAAGGGGTGGACAACAAGATCTTGTTCATTGCTTTTGGCCTCCCAGGTCACCAGACCTCAAACCTTGCGATGTTTTTCCGTGGAGGCACATAAAAGACGAGTCTTAGGCCTATATCTGGCTTCTACTCTTCAAGAGCTGAGAAATAGAATTGTTGAAACTGTCGCTACAGTAAAAAGGGACGTGTTGATTCGCGTGTGGAATGAGATGGGCTACGTTTCGAAGTTTCTCGAACAACTGACAGAGTGCATGTTGAATGTACCGGGTGATCAAAAAGTCAGTATAAATTTGAAAACTGAATAAATCACGGAATGATGTAGATAGAGGGGTAAAAATTGACACACATGCTTGGAATGACATGGAGTTTTATTAGAACCAAAAAAATACAAAGTTCAAAACATGTCCGACAGATGGCGCTTCATCTGATCAGAATAGCAATAACAAGCATAACAAAGTAAGACAAAGCAAAGATGATGTTCTTTATAGGAAATGCTCAATATGTCCACCATCATTCCTCAACAAAAGCTGTAGCCGAGGAATCATGTGGTGAACAGCACTGTAAAGCATGCCCGGAGTTATGGTGAGGCATTGGCGTCGGATGTTGTCTTTCAGTATCCGTAGAGATGTCGGTCGATCACGATACACTTGCGACTTCAGGTAACCCCAAAGCCAATAATCGCACGGACTGAGGTCTGGGGACCTGGGAGGACCAGCATGACAGAAGTGGTGGCTGAGCACACGATCATCACCAAACGACACGCGCAAGAGATCTTCCACGCGTCTAGCAATACTTTTTTTTTCTTTGATTGTAATAAAACCCCATGTTATTTCAAGCATGTGTGTCAATTTTTACCTATCTGCATTATTGCGTGGTTTATTAAGTTTTCAAATTTATACTGACTTTTTGATCACCCGGTATATTACAGTGTCTCTGGAAACATAAAACATTGCAACTTCCTCTATCCATTGCATGTCCGATGTGTGTCGATCTTCCATAGCTTGTCTGCATTAAAGAACTGAAATCTGTTCTTTCTTTTTGAATCACTCTGTGTATAATGTGACGTGGCACGTAAATTTTGCTATCAATTGCACAGGTTACGCTTGTAACTGATACATTAAGATCTCGGGATGATTCGTGTTGAACTGAAATCGATCATCTAAAAAAAATTTAATGCAATTAAGATGGGCGATAAACCTGTTACAATGAGAGGACTTAGCGTCACCCAACGAACTTAGGATATGATTTCAGATAGTTTTCAAGCTTTTTCTCGTTAACATCCCCCACATAATAACGAAAAAAAGTGACGATGTGAGAAAGGAAAAATAAGCTGAAGATGTGAATTGAAGTTAGTGTTTGGCAGAGTCTGTTCTGCTACAAGTATGATACCTATAATGCTGCGGTGGTATCATAGCTAGCAACCCTGCCCATTAAGCAAGGAGACCCGGGTTGAAATCCCGGCCACAGCACAAATTTTAATTCATTTCTACATCTACATCTACATTTATACTCCGCAAGCCACCCAACGGTGTGTGGCGGAGGGCACTTTACGTGCCACTGTCATTACCTCCCTTTCCTGTTCCAGTCGCGTATGGTTCGCGGGAAGAACGACTGTCTGAAAGCTTCCGTGCGCGCTCTAATCTCTCTAATTTTACATTCGTGTTCTCCTCGGGAGGTATAAGTAGGGGGAAGCAATATATTAGATACCTCATCCAGAAACGCACCCCCTCGAAACCTGGCGAGCAATCTACACCGCGATGCAGAGCGCCTCTCTTGCAGAGTCTGCCACTCGAGTTTGCTAAACATCTCCGTAACGCTATCACGCTTACCAAATAACCCTGTGACGAAACGCGCCGCTCTTCTTTGGATCTTCTCTATCTCCTCCGTCAAACCGATCTGGTACGGATCCCACACTGATGAGCAATACTCAATTATAGGTCGAACGAGTGTTTTGTAAGCCACCTCCTTTGTTGATGGACTACATGCTCTAAGGACTCTCCCAATGAATCTCAACCTGGTACCCGTCTTACCAACAACTAATTTTATATGATCATTCCACTTCAAATCGTTCCGCACGCATACTCCCAGATATTTTACAGAAGTAACTGCTACCAATGTTTGTTTCGCTATCATATAATCATACAATAAAGGTTCCTTCTTTCTATGTATTCGCAATACATTACATTTGTCTATGTTAAGGGTCAGTTGCCACTCCCTGCACCAAGTGCCTATCCGCTGCAGATCTTCCTGCATTTCGCTACAATTTTCTAATGCTGTAACTTCTCTGTATATTACAGCATCATCCGCGAAAAGCCGCGTGGAACTTCCGACACTATCTACTACTTCAGTCATTATCGTAGAAAGAAATAAGTTTATCTCTTACTACATGTTCGTCACACATGCAGTGAAGCCTCAGCATCAGGTATGGTGCTTTAATTTACTACTTCCTTGCTACTATTTGCAACAGTTTGCAGAAAGTATGCACATATATGACAGAAAGTACCTGCTAAATTATAGTACTGTACGGCAGATAGTTCAGGGGATATGTCACAAACAGTGAGAAGCGTGAAAAGCTAGTATTTCTTATAACGTAGCGCAAATTTCCCTGACTATTATGACTCTAGTAATATAAGAGGGTTATTCGGAAAGTAAGGTCTTATCGGGTGTGAAATGGAGCTTCCACTCTCGCAGGCATACGTTCAATCGGCTGTTGGGAGGTTTCTTGGGGAATGGCTGCCCATTCTTCACGGAGTGCTGTACTGAGGAGAGGTATCGATGTCGGTCGGTGAGGCCTGGCACGAAGTCGGCGTTGCAAAACATTGCAAAGGTATTCTGTAGGATTCAGGTCAGGACTCTGTGCAGGCCAGTCCATTACAGGGATGTTATTGTCGTGTAACCACTCCGCCACAGGCCGTGGATTATAAAGAGGTGCTCGGTCGTGTTGAAAGATGCAATCGCCACCCCGAATTGCTCTTCAACAGTGGGAAGCAAGAAGGTGCTTAAACCATCAATGTAGGCCTGTGCTGTGATAGTGCCACGCAAAACAAGGGGTGCAAGTCCTATGCACGAAAAACATGACCACACCATAACACCACCGCCTCCGAATGTTACTGTTGTCAGTACACACGCTGGCAGATGACGTTCACCGGGCATTCGCCATACCCACACCCTGCCATCGGATCGTCACATTGTGTACCGTGATTCGTCACTCCACACAACGTTTTTCCACTGTTCAATCGTCCAATGTTTATGCTCCTTGCAGCGATCGAGGCGTCGTTTGGCATTTACCGTCGTGATGTGTGGCCTATGAGCAACCGCTTGACCATGAAGTCCAAGTTTTCTCACCCCCCGCCTAACTGTCAAAGTACTTACAGTGGATCCTGATGTACTGTGGAATTCTCGTGTGATGGTCTGGATAGATGTCTGCCTATCACACATTACGGTCCTCTTCAACTGTCGGTGGTAGACGAGGTCGGCGTGTACGTTTTTGTGCTGTTCGTGTCTCTTGAAACCTCCACTTAGAAAAATGTATGAATGATTGTGCTGATAAACCCCTTACGTTATTTGATTTTCAAACAGCTGGGCAGAACTGAACGTACTCAGACATTTCGCTCTTCACTTATTCTGATCAACACTAAACTGACACACAATATTTTTAGCGCAACGCAATCTTACTTCCAATAATCTCTACAAAAGAATGGCCCTGACTAATAATAACCTATACCTTTCATGAATCACTTACCTCACAACGTTACTCGAACTACTGCAATACAGCAATCGCCAATACTGCAATACAGCTAAATAAAAGATTCTAACTACTGAAGGCACTAACTACTGATAGGCATAGTTAGCAAATGAAAGATTTTGATGGAGAGCAAACAATCTATTTACCTTAATAGTGTTCAAAAGTCATAATATATATATAATCAGTTCATGACATCCTGTCTTAGAAATTTCCTTTTTCTGGAGGAGACACATCCAGATCGTCCGCTCACAAAACTCCGCCATCTCTCTGCCCACATCCACCACTGCTGGCGTCTCACCTCCAATTGTGCAACGCTACGCGCTGTCAACAGCCAACTGCCCAACACTACAATAGCAAATTCCAACAATGGCAACCAGCCACAGACTTCACACAGCACAGTTAGTGATTTTCGTATAGAGCGCTACGTGACATTACGAACATAGAAACCTAAACAGCCTACTTAGGAGTGGGAGAAATCTCGCGTACATACGTATGACACAAGTGACACCCAATCACCTGACCACGTTCGACGTCCCTGAATTCCGCGGAGCGCCCCATTCTGCTCTCCCACGATGTTTAATGACCACTGAGGTCGCTGATATGGAGTACCTGGCAGTAGGTGGCAGCACAATACACCTCATATGAAAAGCGTATGTTTTTGGGGCTGTCCGGATACTTTTGATCTCATAGTGTTGTTGTTGTGGTGGTCTTCAGTCCTGAGACTGGTTTGATGCAGCTCTCCATGCTACTCTATCCTGTGCAAGCTTCTTCATCTCCCAGTACCTACTCCAACCTACATCCTTCTGAATCTGTTTAGTGTATTCATCTCTTGGTCTCCCTCTACGATTTTTACCCTCCACGCTGCCCTCCAATACTAAATTGGTGATCCCTTGATGCCTCAGAACATGTCCTACCAACCGATCCCTTCTTCTTGTCAAGTTGTGCCACAAACTTCTCTTCTCCTCAATCCTATTCAATACTTCCTCATTAGTTATGTGATCCACCCATCTAATCTTCAGCATTCTTCTGTAGCACCACATTTCAAAAGCTTCTATTCTCTTCTTGTCCAAACTATTTATCGTCCATGTTTCACTTCCATACATGGCTACACTCCATACGGATACTTTCAGAAATGACTTCCTGACACTTAAATTTATACTCGATGTTAACAAGTTTCTCTTCTTCAGAAACGCTTTCCTTGCCATTGCCAGTCTACATTTTATATCTTCTCTACTTCGACCATCATCAGTTATTTTGCTCCCCAAATAGCAAAACTCCTTTACTACTTTAAGCGTCTCATTTCCTAATCGAATTCCCTCAGCATCACCCGACTTAATTCGATTACATTCCATTATCCTCTCATATTGTATACACCACAAATGTAAATGTCTGGAGTTGAATCCTGAGTAGTTCCCAGGACTCCTTCTTTCTGTGAAATGTCTCCACGACGCCTGTGGCTTGGAGCCCCCATTAAACTGTAGGTTGCCGCATAGCCGGCTGGGTGAGTCCGCCGAGTGTCCTTTACCTGCGGTTCCCAGCCTGGCTTACCAACACACTAGAGACTCGGCCTGTTTCTAGAACATACTGTCGTCACCGCCAAGTGTCCCCGCAGGTGTTTGCGAACAAGTGAAGAGCACTCGTGATTTGTTTGTGGGCGTTTATGTCAGGGTCGTGAGGACTATTTCTACGGCTTTGCGTCAACTCATGTAGAGGCGAGGAATGAGGAAAGAGAGGCCAGCTCGCTAGCCGGGCAGCTACGACCTTCGCAGCTCGTCTCTCGGTGACTCGAGTGACCCTCTGTGTTTGTTTCTCTCTCTCTCTCTCTCTCTCTCTCTCTCTGTCCGTCATCAAAACTGAAGGGACGTGGATGAGGCAGCACTTGTCCCCTTACGACTACCACGACCTTCCAAGAGGGTTCCAATAATAGATGTCCAGAAAAGAAACTCCGATTGTCATGCAATATAAGTTTGTGCCTAATCGCAAGAGCCTTGAGCAGTATTGAAGGTTGAAGGCGCACGAATCGTACCGACAGGCATGGATCAGTACCACACCAACGATTGTCGTCGAAAGTGCGATTGCATGGCACATCAAGCGAAATTTGTGGCTGAATTGAGGATTTTTTGGTCGAGAAGACGCAGCATATAACGGATGGGGACTCGCAGACTGATGCAGAAGTGACTTTAGGCGTGTTCCAAGAGAGTACGTATGTTAGGACCCTTTTCCCTTCTCTGACATTACCTTTCTTTATAGAAATAGCCGATACCAGGGATATTTTCGAATCTCGTATAGGTGATCATTATCTCGGCTGTTTCACTGAAACAGTTTCATATGATTTCGTATACGATATGTTGTAGTGATATTGAATTTAACTGATGAAAGGAGAAAATATAAAAATGCAGTAAATAAAGCAGGCATAAAGGAATACAAACGTCTCAAAAATTAGATCGACAGGAAGTGCAAAATGGCTAAGGCAGGATGGGTAGAGGACAAATGTAAGGATGTAGAGGTTTATCTCACTAGGGGTAAGATAGATACTGCCTATAGGAAAAATAAAGAGACCTTTGGCGAAAAGAGAACCACTTGCATGAATGTTAAGAGCTCAGATAGAAACCGAGTTCTAAGCAAAGAAGGGAAAGCAGAAAGGTCGAAGGAGTACATAGAGGATCTATAGAAGGGCTTGAGGACAATATTATGGAAATGGAAGAGGATGTAGATGAAGATGAAATGGGAGATATGATACTGCGTGAAGAGTTTGACAGAGCACTGAAAGACTTAAGTCGAAACAAGGCCCTGGGAGTAGACAACATTCCATTAGAACTACTGACAGCCTTGGGAGAGCCAGTCCTGACAAAACTCTACCATCTGGTGAGCAAGATGTATGAGACAGGCGAAATGCCCTCAGACTTCAAGAAGAATATAATAATTCCAAACCCAAAGAAAGCAGGGGTTCACAGATGTGAAAATTACCGAACTATCAGTTTAATAAGCCACGGCTGCAAAATACTAACGCGAATTCTTTACAGACAAATGGAAAAATTGGTAGAAGCCGACCTCGGGGAAGATCAGTTTGGATTCCGTAGAAATGTTGGAACACGTGAGGCAATACTGACCCTACGAAGTATTTTAGAAAATAGATTAAGGAAAGGCAAACCTACGTTTCTATCATTTGTAGACTTAGGGAAAGCTTTTGACATTGTTGTCTGGAATACTCTCTTTCAAATTCTGAAGGGGGCAGGGGTAAAATACAGGGAGCGAAAGGCCATTTACAATTTGCACAGAAACCAGATGGCAGTTGTAAGAGTCGATGGACATGAAAGGGAGGAAGTGGTTGGGAAGGGAGTGAGACAGGGTTGTAGCCTCTCCCCAATGATATTCAATCTGTATATTGAGCAAGCAGTAAAGGAAACTAAAGAAAAATTCAGAGTAGGAATTAAAACCCACGGAGAAGAAATAAAAACTTTGAGGTTCGCCGATGACTTCGTAATTCTGTCAGAGACAGCAAAGGACTTGGAGGAGCAGTTCAACGGAATGGCCAGTGTCTTGAAAGAAGGATATAAGATGGACACCAACAAAAGCAAAACGAGGATAATGGAATGCGGTCGAATTAATTCGGGTGATGCTGAGGAAATTAGATTAGGAAATGAGACACTTAAAGTAGTAAAGGAGTTTTGCTATTTGGGGAGCAAAATAACTGATGATGGTCGAAGTAGAGAGGATATAAAATGTAGACTGGCAATGGCAAGGAAAGCGTTTCTGAAGAAGAGAAACTTGTTAACATCGAGTATTGATATAACCGTCAGGAAGTCGTTTCTGAAAGTATTTGTGTGGAATGTAGCCATGTATGGAAGTGAAACGTGAACGATAAATAGTTTAGACAAGAAGAGAATAGATGCTTTCGAAATGTGGTGCTACAGAAGAATGCTGAAGATTAGATGGGTAGATCACATAAATAATGAGGAGGAATTGAATACAGTTGGGGAGAAGAGGAGTTTGTGGCACAACTCTACAAGAAAAAGGGATCGGTTGGTAGGACATGTTCTGAGGCATCAAGGGATCACCAATTTAGTACTGGAGGGAAACGGGGAGGATAAAAATTGTAGAGGGAGACTAAGCAGATTCAGAAGGATGTAGGTTGCACTAGGTACTGGGAGATGAAGAAGCTTGCACAGGATAGAGTAGCGTGGAGAGCTGCATCAAACCAGTATCAGGACTGAAGACCACAACAACAACAACATGGAAATAGCCGATTTCAGGGATATTTTCGAATCTCGTATAGGTGATCATTATTTCGACTGTTTCACTGAAAGAATTTCATATGTTTTGTATACGATATGTTGTATTTCAGGCTAAAATGTACAAAAAAGAAATTAATTTCCTACAATCGATATTTACTAGCTCTGTATAGCTAAAATTATTCTTATTTTAGAAATTTTTAAAATTACGAAATGTCTGCCATAGTTAAAATTTGTATTATTAATTACACAATCCAACGATAATTACTGTAGGATTCATGTAGATGTAGATCCATGTAGATGTAGATGTAGACGTAGGTACGCTGTTAAGGGGCCTGCAAGCGTTCAATATTTATTGACAATATTAGTTCGTCAAACCTTCAATATATACCGAAGCGACCTCACACTACCAATAAAATTGACAAAAATTGTCAGTTAACAACTCTGTTTTCTGAAGTTAATACGTAGAACACCCAAAAGGAAGCGAGTGCTGCAATTACATTAACTACAGCTTGCAAGCAACAGAAAACAACGAAAAAGAGGAAATGGGTCGGAGATTGGTTGAAAAGAGGAGCCACTAGTCACATGTTAATTTACTCGCTGAAATCAGAAGCACGGGTCCGAAGATTTCCTAAATTATTTTCCGATGAGTCCGATGACTATTGTACGACAAGTTGTTAGCGTTGATACGAGATAAAATAGACACGGAAAATACCGTAATGAGAGAGGCAGTCACATTCGGAAGAGAGTAGGAGCAACTTCGAGATGCCTGGCGACATTCTAATTCTCGAAGTATTCCGTAATAGCAGCATGGAAACCTGCGAAGTAATTACAGCTATCTGTCAAGGACCTGTTCAGGCAATGAACGTAAAACATTTTTAACGCTTTGCGGTAATTATTGAAATCGACATGCGTTGTAGAGACCTCTTACTAGTCATTGTAGATATATGACATATTTTTCGAAATGGGAGTGATTTTCAAAACTGTTGTGTAACAGGACGATCTATACTACATTTTCAAATTAATGGAATAAGCAGCGTCATAGAAAAACCTCTGTTAACCATTCTGAAGTGGCGAGTACAATGACTACCCTTGCATAGACTTATTAAAATTCCCCATTTTACAAACACCCCTTAAAAATTGAATCTGATGTATGAGATACATAACGGAGAATGAAAAAATAAACCGTGCACACTAACGCCGCGTGGCTGGTTCCTGAAGCTCTGCCAACATCTGAATACAAGGTATTGACAATATTTGACCTCACACTTTCATTATGTATTGACAATACTGAGAATCTTTCGAGGCCTGTCAACATTGCTCATCATTATTTCTACACTCATGCTCATAAATTAAGGATAATTGCAGAATGTGGTGCCGCACAACCTGGCACTACACAGAACTGGCGCTAACAGCATAGGCACATAGGGAACACACACGACACAGATCTGTAAGTCCACGGTATTGGTGATAAGTTGAGAAAACCGTCCCGAAACACGTGTGCTACAAAACGCCACTGTTTCGTGCGCATGTACCCCGACATCAATATGGGATATGACCACCATGCACACGTACACAGGCCGCACAACGGGTTGGCATACTCCGGATCAGGTGGTCGAGCAGCTGCTGGGGTATAGCCTCCCATTCTTGCACCAGTGCCTGTCGGAGCTCCTGAAGTGTTCTGGGGGTTTGAAGACGTGCAGTGACACGTCGATCGAAATTATCCCAGACATCCTCTAAGGGGTTTTTATCTGGAGAACAGGCACGCCACTCCATTAGCCTGATACCTTCTGTTTCAGGGTACTCCTCCTCGATGGAAGCTAGGTGGGGCCGTGCATTATCATCCATCAGGAGGAAGGTGGGACCCACTGCACCCCTGAAAAGGCTGACATACTGGTGCAAAATGACGTCCCAATTCACCTGACCTGTTACAGTTCCTCTGTCAAAGATGTGCAGGGGTGTACGTGCACCAATCATAATCCCACCCCACACCATCAAACCACGACCTGCATACAGCTCCCTTTCAAGGACATTAAGGGGTTGGTATCTGGTTCCTGGTTCACGGCAGATGAAAACCCGGCGAGAATTACTGTTCAGACTATACCTGGTCTCGACCGTGAACATAACCTGGGACCTCTGTTCCAATGACCATGTACTGTGCTCTTAACACCAGGTTTTACGCGCACTCCTGTGTCCAGGGGTCAGTTCAAAGTACCTTGCAGGTCTCCGGGCGAATAAACCGTATCTTTTCAATCGTCTGGAGACAAATGTTCCACTGGCTGCGGTAAGGTCCCGAGCAAGGCTACCTGCAGTACTCCGTGGCCGTCTGCGGGCACTGATGGTGACATATCGGTCTTCTTGTGGTGTTGCACACTGTGGACGTCCCGTACTGTAGCGCCTGGACACGTTTCCTGTCTGCTGGAATCGTTGCCATGATCTTGAGATCACACTTTGTGGCACACGGAGGGCCCGTGCTACGACCTGCTGTGTTTTACCAGCCTCGTCGCGCTAGTATTCTACCCCTCATAACGTCATCAATATGTGTTCTTTGAGCAATTTTCAACACACAGTCGCCATTGACTTGTCTAAAAACGTCTGCACACTTACTCGCTGCACTGTACTCCGACATGCACCAACACACCTCTGCGTATGTGGACTGCTGCCAGCGGCACCATGCAGCGACCGCAGGTCAAATGCACCGCATGGTCATACCCCGAGGTGATTTAGACCGGCAAACCGCCCACCAGAGCGTTGTTTCACCATGTATCAGCATTATCGTTAGTTTATGTGCATGAGTGTAGTATTGACAATACACGCCCTGAGATAGTCAATATATTGACAGTTTGGCAATATTATTGAACGTGTGACTACTATGCACTGTTCAATTAACCCAACATCCCCCCCTCCCCCCCACTGGTTTCTCAAATTCTCAAAAATAATTTCCCAACTGTCTCCCCGTGGTACATCTCTCTATCGGTATCTCTCTTCTTTCTCTCTCTTTTCTGTGTGCGTATGTGTGTGTGTGTGTGTGTGTGTGTGTGTGTGTGTGTGTGTGTGTGTGTTTGTGTGTGTTAGTGCGTCTGTCGGTAGGAGCGTATCGATGGTACAGGAAACGCTCTGTGTAGCGAACACACTCCGCGTGCGACCTCGGCCTTGAAAGCCGATAACGAGTCGCTCTGTTTGCTTTGACTTCCGAGAGCTGCCGTAGCCGATCTGTTGCACTTCTGATGCTGTAGCACTTCTGGATAAGCTCAGCAAACCATCTGCCGAGCGTGAGATTTTTTCTTCCCTACCAATAAGAGCGAAAGAGCGATACTACTATCAGAAACTACGTGGACCATACGAGGGGTGTCTGAAAAGTCCGTGCCAAGATAAAAACTACTTACGTTTTTGGGGTAAACTTTTTTTCTTTTTTCTTTTTCGGCATAGTCTCCTCTTAGATTTGATGATCCCTTCCGAATAATAGGAATTGTTCAAGTCTACAAACTAGCTATCAGTTGCTGCAATCACCTCCTCCTTTGAATAAAATCGTTGTCCCGCCAGGCATTTCTTCGAATTGGGGAACAAACAATAGTCCGAGGGAGCCAAGTCTGGAGAATAGGGTGGATGTGAAACCAGTTGCAATGCTATTTCCATTAATTTTAAGACCACAACTTCTGAGGTGTGTGCTGGTGCATTATCGTGATGGATAAGGACTTTCTTGAGGTCCAGTCGCCGGCGTTTTTCTTGCAGCTCGGTTTTCAAACGGTCCAATAACCATGAGTAATACGCACCTGTAATAGTTTTACCCTTTCCAGACACACGATGAGGATTATCCGTTGCGAATCCCGAAAGACAGTCGCCATAACCTTTCCGGCCGAAGGAATGGTCTTCGCCTTTTTTTGGTGCAGATTGTCCTTCGGTAACCCATTGTTTAGAATGTTGTTTGGTCGCGGGAGTTTAGTAATGTATCTGTTATATCCTAGCCAGTAATGCCACCCGAGCCCGCTGCCAAAAGGTTGGCAGCATCAAAGTCCGGACGCCGTCCGCATAAGCAGCGCCAGCGAGACAGGAAATCGCCGCAAGTCTGCGCGCGCCACCGCTGGCTTCTGGCTTCTTAAGCGCTGGAGTCGCGAGCGCTAGGACAGTTCTGTATTCGCCGCTCAGTTGTATACTCGCCACCGAATTGTGTACTTGCTAGTCAGTTGTGTGTTCATCGCAGCAGAGTTGTTGTTTGTCGTCCGCCGACGCTGACCTAGCCGCTCCGACTCGAACTAGACAGATTTCTGTAGACACGGAGTTCACGACCTTGTTTCTGTATCTTCGTTAATAAAGATAAGTACCTACTTTTATTTAATCTGAGTGTTTGGGCTTTCATCTTTCTGTTCACTGTTCCAGCGGACCGGTCGGCCCGCTATTAAAAGTGTGGCGGTGACTTCGTAAGCCGTTTCTACAGCGAATTGTTTGTCGCTACGAACACCGCCACAAAAGTATCCATGTTTCTTTCACAGTGACGAAACGATACTTCTGCGGATTCTTCCTGAACAGCTGCAAACCATCCTTGCAACACTTCACACGATTCCGTTTTTGGTCAAGCGTGAGCAATCGGGGAACCCATCTTGTGGATAGCTTTCTCATGTCCAAATATTTATGCAAAATATTATGCACCCGCTCATACTAAATGCCCACAGCACTAGCACAATCTCACGTACCTTAACTCTTCTGTCATCCATCACCATATCATGGATTTTATCAATGATTTCTGGAGTCGTAACCTGCACAGGGCGTCCAGAACGTTCAGCGTCACTTGTGCCCATATGGCCACTCCGAAAATTTTGAAACCACTCATAAACTGTTCTAATCGAAGGTGCAGAGTCA
Organism: Schistocerca piceifrons; assembly: GCF_021461385.2. Classification (NCBI taxonomy): domain Eukaryota; kingdom Metazoa; phylum Arthropoda; class Insecta; order Orthoptera; family Acrididae; genus Schistocerca; species Schistocerca piceifrons. Next base: position 35,765,927 of record NC_060147.1, on the reverse strand, counting down.
CCATAATGCTTATCAAGCTTCTCTTTAGTCTCCTGAGGCGTTTCGCCTTTCATAAAGTAATGCTTAGTTACCACACGAAATTATTTTTCGTCGATTTTTTGACAATCACTCGACTTCCTTGATTCACACGAATGCCAGACACAAAGAAATAGACCAATATGGCTGACTGAAACGTGGTGTGCGTTCTTTCCAAAGATGCTACTAACTAAACATGACCTCGATGCGCGCCGGTGGTGCCATCTCTCGGACTTTGCACGGACTTTTCAAACGGCCCTCGTACATGTAGCTATTAATAGATAACACTGAGTTTATAAATCATTACTGCTCATCATCAAGGACGATGATTTCGAACCCTACGTAACTAGTAGGAGTAAAATACCTTTTCAGCCGAGGATCCAACATTAGGATTTTAATAATGATTCTGAAATATACAGGGTTATTACTTGATGTCGCTAGAAACTTTCAGCGACGGTCGAGATGGGTAAATGCAACAATTTGATATAGGAGCCCCTTGTCGGGAAACTACGTAGTCAAAAGTTATAAGCAAAAATCGTTCGGATTCCTCTGACAGTGGAATACACGTTTTAGTGCTTTTATTGCTAGGTTTAGCAAGCATTGGCTCTAAAATGCATTCCATAAGAGTAGTGGGCACGTTTTCCTTTTCGCTGCTATGAGACATCTCTTTTACTGAACGACTGCTTATAGCTAATCTGGCGGACGTCACTTTGAACAATTGATATGAGCTACATTCATTGCGGTGTACGCTTTTTATGTCCATAAACTAATAAATATACAGTAGACGATAAATATAATGCTTTCCTCAAGACTTTTCTCGTGCTCTTTAAAAGTTGCTTCCCGTTAGAACTTTCAAAACAGGGTACTAGCACAAACAGGCAGCCTGGGTGGCTGACTAGAGGGATAAGAATATCCTGTAGAACAAAGTGGCAACTATATCAAAACGTTAGAAACAGTCAAAATCTAAATGCAGCAGCCCATTACAAACAGTATTGTAAGGTGCTTAAAAAAGTTATTAGGAAGGCAAAAAGTATGTGGTATGCACATAGCATACCTAAGTCTCAGGATAAAATTAAAATCATATGGTCAGTCGTAAAGGAAGTGGCTGGTCTGCAGAGACAGGTCGAGGATATAGAATCAGTGCGTAGTGGGGATGTCCGTGTTACTGATAAGTCGCATATATGTACAGTATTTAATAATCACTTTCTGAATATAGCAGGTGAACTAAATAGAAACCTAGTCCCAACAGGGAATCATATAGCGCTCTTAGAAGAAAGTGTTCCGAGACTGTTACCTGAAATGCTCCTCCATGATACTGACAAGAGGGAGATTGAGTTAATAATTAAATCACTAAAGACCAAGAACTCTCATGGATATGACGGGGTATCTAGCAGAATACTGAAGTATTGTTCTATGTATGTTAGCCCAGTTCTCAGCCATATCTGTAACTTTTCCTTTAGGAGTGGTCGGTTTCCTGACCGATTAAAGTACTCGGTAGTGAAGCCACTTTATAAAAAGGGAGACACGGATAATGTTGACAATTATAGACCTATTTCTATGCCATCGGTGTTTGCCAAAGTTATCGAGACGGTTGTATATACAAGGTTACTGCAGCGTTTAAATTCACATAATTTGCTGTCAAATGTTCAGTTTGGTTTTAGAAATGGCTTAACAACTGAAAATGCTATATTCTCTTTTCTCTGTGAGGTTTTGGACGGATTAAATAAAAGGTTGCTAACGCTAGGTGTTTTCTTTGATTTAACGAAGGCTTTTGACTGTTTTGACCACAAAATAATACTGCAGAAGTTGGACCATTATGGAGTAAGGGGATTAGCTTACAATTGGTTCGCCTCTTACTTTAAGAACAGAAAGCAGAGGGTAATTCTCCGCAATACTGAGTGGTAGTGATGATCAGTCCCAATGGGGCACTGTTAAGTGGGGTGTTCCCCAAGGGTCGGTGCTGGGGCCACTGCTGTTTCTTATTTATATAAATGATATACCTTCTAGTATTACAGGTGATTCAAAAATATTTCTGTTTGCTGATGACACCAGCTTGGTAGTGAAGGATCTTGTGTGTAATACTGAAGCAGTATCAAATATTGTAGTTCATGAAATAAGTTTGTGGCCTGTGGAAAATAATTTGACGCAAAATCACAGTAAGACTCAGTTTTTACAGTTTCTAACTCACAATTCAACAAGAACCGATATTTTGATCAGACAGAATGGGCATATTATAAGCGAGACGGATCAGTTCAAGTTCCTAGGCGTTCGGATAGATAGTAAGCTGTTGTGGAAAGCCCATGTTCAGGATCTTGTTCAGAAACTAAATGCTGCTTTATTTACCATTAGAACAGTATCTGAAATAAGTGACAGTTCAACACGAAAAGTGGTGTACTTCGCATGTTTTCATACGCTTATGTCATATGGTATTATTTTTTGGGGTAATTCTTCTGATTCAAAAAGGGTGTTTTTGGCTCAAAAACGGGCTGTTCGAGCTATGTGTGGTGTAAGTTCGAGAACCTCTTGTCGGCCCCTATTCAATAGTCGGGGAATTCTGACATTGCCCTCACAGTATATATTTTCTTTAATGTCGTTTGTTGTTAGCAATATTAGCTTATTCCCAAGAGTTAGCAGCTTTCACTCAGTTAATACTAGGCAGAAATCAAATCTGCACGTGGAATGCACTTCCTTGACTCTTGTGCAGAATGGAGTTCAGTATTCTGCTGCATCCATTTTCAGTAAGCTACTACAAGAACTCAAAAAATCTTAGCAGTAGCCCAAACACTTTTAAGTCAAAAGTGAAGAGCTTCCTCGTGGCTCACTCTCCTTCTATTCTGTCGAGGAGCTCCTGGAAGAGCCGAAAAATTAAGCAAATTCCAGTGTTACATTGTTGATTTTCTTTATTTAAACTTACGATTTGTCTCCTGAAAATGTTTCTTATATTTCATTTTATCTGTTTCTACTATCGTGTTATAATTTCATGTATTTACTCGTTCCATGACCATGGAGACTTCTCCTTCATTTGGTCCCACGGAACAATAAATAAATAAATTTAAAAGAACCATTGGTTCCTTGTCTCAGTATAATCGGTTGTAGACCCATTATCACCTGTTTCAGTTTGACCCAAAATGTTTGATGCACCTTGTATATTGAAGTGATGGTATTAACTATTAATAGTAACGATAACGCATATAGTATCGACCGCTTGGAGTAGTATTGTTAATGTTGGTGATCGGGAATGCGAAACATCAGTATTTAAAAATATATCATTATCGACCCTCAAGACATCGGAAAAGAAGTGTCGACATATCAACGGAAAAAATATCGATGTTACGGCCTATATAAATATCGACTGCACATTGTAATTATACTGTCAGAGTATTTAAGTTTTGACTTATTATTAGATTCTCTGTACATCAACAAGCCTATGGCCTGCTTATCCCCCTTAGAGCAAGAATTGAAACGAAAATGATGCACGTTCACGCTTGGCGATAACCACTTTGCTAAACATGGTAACTGCATGTAAGTGGCACAATAGAAGGTGTCCGATTGGTCCGTCGTTCTGTTGCGTCACACATCGGATTTGTCCGGAACACTTCACGTCGACTTCCCTGTTTTTTTCATTTCCGCAGACGCAAGCAAACTAGCAGCTGTGGTGTCAAAATTACGTGGTGAAGCTAAACGTGGTTGTTTCTGTTGGTCCTCACACGTCTCCGCCCACGACAAAGACCATTGTTGTCTCTTAGATTTTTGTTCATCAGCTGCTTAAACCCGCCAGGGTAGCCAAGAGCGATAATGCGCCGCTTCCTGGACTCGGGTAGGCGCGCTGGATTAACGACGAGGGCTGGTGTGTCGTTTTCCCCATCCCACTAGGTGAATACCGGGCTGGTCCCCACGTCTCGCCTCAGTTACACGACCCATAGACAAAAAAAAATTGACTGTAAGCGCTATGGGACTTAACATCTGAGGTCATCAGTCCCCTAGAACTTAGAACTACTTAAACCTAACTAACCTAAGGACATCACGCACATCCATGCCCGAGGCAGGATTCGGACCTGCGAGCGTAGCAGCAGCGCGGTTCCGGACTGAAGCGCCTAGAACCGCTCGGCCACAACGGCCGGCGACTCAACATTTGAAACACATTCGCACTATTTCATGATTTACACTAGACGCAGACAGCTGAGGTACTCTTGATTCCGTCTCCAGGGATACGCGGTGGCGACACGCAGGGCATCCGGCCATCCCTAACAGTAACATTGCCAAATCCGATTGTAACTATGTCGACCCTCCGAAACTGCGGGCAACGGTACAAGCGAAAAGAAAAAAAAAATTTTGCAACTGTTCCTGAAGGATGGCGATGTGAAGAAATAGCTCACTAGTTGCGTTAAAAATTGTTTTTTAACGCAGCTGGTGTGCTATTTTTTTCACATCGGATATCTTGTTTCAGTCACACCGCCACACCGCAGTGCAATTGGCCTTCTTCTTTTGTGCCACTTATACTTGCTTCGCCGGCCGCGGAGGTCTAGGCGCTCAGTCCGGACCCGCGTGACTGCTACGGTCGCAGGTTCGAATCCTGCCGCGGGCATGGATGTGTGTGATGTCATTAGGTTAGTTAGGTTTAAGTAGTTCTAAGTTCTAGGGGACTGATGACCTCAGATGTTAAGTCCCATAGTGCTCAGAGCCATTTGCACCATTTTTTTATACTTGCTTCACACAAAGAGAAAGACTGGATGTGATGAAATGTCAAAAAACCAGTAAGACTCCTTCATACAATGAAAGTAAAATTATGTTCTACCACAATTTCAAAAATTTACCGAAAATAGCGAGATAAATATAATATAAAATAAAAACGTCGGCTTTCGATATAGCCATTTCGGTATCGGTATATCGATATAATGGCGACTATACCGTCGATTCAGATCGATACATACAGGCAGAGGTCTCGATATATCTATATTTTACCCTCAGCCCCAGTTTGAGAATGTTTCTGACACGTTTGAATAAAACCAGTGGGGAGGCCGCTGTGTTCTCCGAGTGTTTGCTAGGGCAGACGAGCCTCCCCCAAACTTTCTCAATGCTCCGGAGCGGTGTGTTTTCGCAGGCCGTCATCGTCCTCGCCGTTCTGTAGACAGGTCGTGCCTAGGCATCGGGGCGCGAGCTGACCAGAGAAGCGAACGTCGAGTGCCGCTGTGGCCTCGAGGAGTTTGGGTCCGAGCAGTTGACGAGCTCGCGACAGCCGGCTGGCCTCTGCGGTCTGCTGCCGACACCTGGACGGCTTATCCTCGACACGTGTCAGCCACCCCACCCCCTCAACCCTCCTGCCGCAGGGCCCACACAAGTGCTGTTAACAATACACCTGGACTGTCTCTCTCCTGCCGCACGCAGCCCAGTCTGACACACTCTGTGGAGCAACGCATCGGAGGATGCTAAGTTCACCCAACCTGGATATGATGTGACGTCATTATGACGTATATATACGCTTTAGTCGATTAACACACCTATCGACTTTTACGAATGTTCGAGATTCTAAACTGTCGTCAGCTAGTGGCTTGTTTTGGCACGTGCGATTCTGAAAACAGCTCAGTGTGGTAGCGTATATGTATTACGCCAAAATAAAAGAGATGGATATTAATAGAAATATTCCTGACCGTGGCCTTGAAAACACCACGTAAAAAAGTGAAGTCTTCTTATGTCTCGACCAGATTAGATTGTGTGATTGTTGTATTGAATGCTTACGCCGAAAATAATATTTATTTATTATCAACATTTTAGTATGGTTTCATACAATTGGTCTTGTCAGTACATATTAGATTGCAGCAGCATACTCTTGCTGACTTTTTTTTCTTAATTTATATAGCTGAAAGAGAACTCGTGCAAGTTTGTTAGCTAAGTAATTTATATGTCCATCCCAAGATAGTCTTTTATCAACCATAATTCCAAGTAATTTTACACTCGGACAGGTGCCTTAGTATCCAGTAATGACTGATGTGTAGAATGATTGAATTTCGAACTTAAAAAGAAAAATATGAGGCATTGTTGAAGAAAAATCGTCGACCGGAGATGATATACGAGGGGAAGTGGATTTCTCAATGTAATCTTAACCAAAGGTTAGTGTCTAGTACTGATTGGCGTATGAAATGATTGAATGCAGTGTCAAAGCATTCCATGGTGGTAAGCTTTTCTCTCATTAGTCTCTCGAATGCTGAACACATAATTAGAGACGAGCAAACGGAAAACAACGCACAGGACACAAACACAGTACAATACACGATTTAAACGCAAAAAACACATTTAATCGAATGGCGCAGAGCACAGCGCTACCATGTCACAATCTCTCGAAAGTTCACAAAAGTCGAATAGTCGATATACGGTTTCTATCGTTTTCGATGTAGCGTGTATGCGTCATAATGACGTCACATCGTATCCAAGTCCGGTGAACTTAGCATCCTCCCAACGCATCCACATGGCACTTGCTCCACACGATACGGCCCCCGCGCTGTAAAGCCGTCGGCACACGGACCGTGCTGTCGAACGTTAACGTTGAGCGTGCCAAGTTCAACGTGCTGCTGAACGCTCAGGAACGATGCGACTTGTGCATACGGTACGTGGACCCCAACGTGGTACACGCGATCACAACGCACTCCAGCGGCAGTTGAGGGATGTTTCTAGTTCGTAAATCACACTGTTTACTCAACGGGCGCGCGTAAAATTTCCACGTTCACTCTATTAGAACGTACATTTCCTCCATCGTCCAAGCAAAGGAAAGTACCGTGTCCAATCAGTAAGGGCACAGGCTTATAAAAGTTCCATAACAAACAGTGTAGTACAAATTTGGAATACTTCTCCACATCTGATAAACATAATTTCATCACTCCCACATTTTAGTAAAACCCCAAGGTCAGTCTTACTTGATCACTGTTCCTACCCAGTAGCAGAACCTTTGCAACATTTGAATTACGAAGTATTTTAAACATAGCTGCGCAACAGCAACGGTTCCACGTAATAGGATTAAAAACAGCCGACCAGTTGCAAAGGATAAAGTAATCTTTACCTAGGTTTCGATAGATTTAAATCTATCTTCTTCAGAAGGCGGCAGTATTACATTAACATGGAGTGATATGTCATTATCGTTTTTACAAACATCTGCATAGCTCCATTAGTCCAAATAAAATATAGCCCTGAGAATAGGGTTTGTCAGACAAATTAAAATAAGTACATGGAAGTTGGAGAGCGCTCTCCAACTTCCATGTACTTATTTTAATTTGTCTGACAAACCCTATTCTCAGGGCTATATTTTATTTGGACTAATGGAGCTATGCAGATGTTTGTAAAAACGATAATGACATATCACTCCATGTTAATGTAATACTGCCGCCTTCTGAAGAAGATAGATTTAAATCTATCGAAACCTAGGTAAAGATTACTTTATCCTTTGCAACTGGTCGGCTGTTTTTAATCCTATTATGAATTACGAAGCGTAAAAGAAAAAGCAGCAAAATATCTTTATACAAGTAGCGCAAGCTGTCCTATAGATTAAGCCAATCGAACAAAGACACCCCTCAAAAAAGGTGAACTTGTATTTACATTGTTGTATCTAGACAAGACAGCCTAGACACAATGAGAGGAAGCCGAAAGGCACGCGCTTTTAACTCACGCAGGCTGGCGTGAGGTCTGAAACAGGATACGTAATGAATGCTATAAAGAAAAGTACGTAGCTGCTGGAATACTTAACTTTAATCCATAATCGGCGTACATCGCTCTTGTACAGATATAATCTCCATTTTTATGTACTGGTAATGGCGCCTTGCTAGGTCGTAGCCAATGTAGCTGAAGGCTATGCTAACTATCGTCTCGGCTAATGAGGGCGTAATTGTCAGTAATCCATCTCAGGCAAAGTCGGCTGTACAACTGGGGCGAGTGCTAGTACGTCTCTCTAGACCTGCCGTGTGGTGGCGCTCGGTCTGCTATCACTGACAGTGGCGACACGCGGGTCCGACGTATACTAATGGACCGCGGCCGATTTAAAAGCTACCACCTAGCATGTGTGATGTCTGGCGGTGACACCACGTACATAACATCAAATATTATATACATATATTGAACTATTAAAGTATCAGAACCTAATAAAAACGCGAATGTTAGGCGAAAAAAAATTGGTTGTGTCAGGACGCGACCACCGCCCCAACAAAAAAACTCATTTCTGGACAGTGACCCTATTAATTACGCTTTTTTTGCGTTTTGTTCGTTGTGTTTGGTCGTTGCCGCCGTCACAATGACAGCCGTTCAAGTTCGTTTGTTGATCCTTCCACTCAGTTTTTTTTATTACAGATAGCAACCGCGTCTCTGACCGAATACGCTTTCTTTTTCTTTTTTTTTTTTAACTCTCATTTTGTTCGTTTTCGTTCGTTGTATTTCCTCTAGGCGGACGTCGAAAGACACCCGCTTCAGTTCGTTGTTGATCCATTAACTCAGTTTTTTTTTATTACAGAGGGCAGCTAGCCAAGTGACCGAACACGCTGAGCTACCGTGCCGGCTAGCTACAGCAACATCACGCCTTTCGTATCTAATCGCTAAAAACCTTAATCGTAGATATGTTACTAACTGAAATTTAATTATAACAAATTGTTCCAAGAATAATGCGTTTTGGGTGTATCTTCAGTGAGTCGCTGCCTTCAAATAGCCTACTCTCATAAAAGGCAAGTTAAAATAATTCTTTTGCCACGAATATGGGCCCGCATCTCGTGGTCGTGCGGTAGCGTTCTCGCTTCCCACGCCCGGGTTCCCGGGTTCGATTCCCGGCGGGGTCAGGAATTTTCTCTGCCTCGTGATGGCTGGGTGTTGTGTGCTGTCCTTAGGTTAGTTAGGTTTAAGTAGTTCTAAGTTCTAGGGGACTGATGACCATAGCTGTTAAGTCCCATAGTGCTCAGAGCCATTTGAACCATTTTGAACCAGCCACGAATATGATGTTTCTCATTATTTTATTGGAACGAATCACACAGTTAACAACGGGTTTTGCAGTGATTCTCAATTTGCTGGTGCTCAGACCCGGCATATACACGTATAGGCTTGTAATGAATGCCAATACGGCGCCTCACAACTTTTTACTGGAGAGAGACGGCGTGCGTGTGACGTAGGTGGCGTTGTGCCATCTCATTGGTCAACGCTCAGACGCACACTCAGAATATCTGACATGCCAGATATTGCTCTGCACGTTCGGAAAGAGTCCCGAGCGTGCTATTCCACGCTGTGACGTCAGAAACTCGGCACGCTCAACGCCCAACGTTCGGATGCACGGTCCGTGTGCCGACGGCTTAAGGGAATGCTGCGATGCAGCATTTGTTGACGTGTCAAAAAGACAAGAGCTGCTGTGGAAATCATCCACCTCTGCATTCAAAGCTGTACGGTCCCTCGATGTATATTTGGACGAGCCATGTTTGACAGTTCATTTATTTCTGGCGTTTGATATTGTAAACCGGCTCACCTATCATTGTTTAATTGCTTACATATTGCTAAACAGCGCCAAAGAATCTAGTATATGCATGCATATTCAAGGACATATATCTGTAAACAGGCAAAATACGGCGCTGCGGTCGGCAACGACTGTATAAGACAACAAGTGTCTGGCGCAGTTGTTAGATCGGTTGTCCGCAGCTCGTGGTCGTGCGGTAGCGTTCTCGCTTCCCGCGCCCGGGTTCGATTCCCGGCGGGGTCAGGGATTTTCTCTGCCTCGTGATGACTGGGTGTTGTGTGATGTCCTTAGGTTAGTTAGGTTTAAGTAGTTCTAAGTTCTAGGGGACTGGTGACCATAGATGTTAAGTCCCATAGTGCTCAGAGCCATTTTTTGTTAGATCGGTTGCTGCTGCTACAATGGCATCTCCGAGGTACCGACGTAGTGGGAATTTTTCCGTACGACCATTTCACGAGAGTGCCGTGAATATCAGGAATAAAACATCAAATCTCCGACATCGCTGCCGCCGGAAAAAGATCCTGCAAGAACGGAACCAGCGACGACTGAAGATAATCGTTCAACGTGGCAGAAGACCAACTCTTCAACAAATTGCTCCAAATTTCAATGCTGGGCCATCAACAAGTGACAGAGTGCGTACCGTTCAACGAAACATCGATGCGGGCTTTCAGAGCCGTAGACCCACTCGTGTCCCCTTGATGACTGCACGACACAAAGCTTTACGTCTCGCCTGGGTCCGTCAACACCGACATCGGACTGTTGATGACTGGAAACATGTTGCCTAGAGGGACGAGTTTCGTTTCAAATTGTATCGAGTGGGTGAACGTGTACAGCTATGGAGACAACGCCACAAATTCATGGACGTGAAAGTGAATGAAAATAATTTTGGATACAGAAAGATCTGAACCTGCTACAGATTACGTTGTAAGTCTGAACCACTATCCACTACACTATACCGAACTTCTGAAACCCACGACCTTGTGCTTAGTGTTACCATCTCGTGAAGGCTTTATCACCTATATGTTCTTAACTGACATTTGATTACAGCAAATCCCATCAATAACAATGCGGTTTTGATGTCTCTCCAATGTGCCATTGCCTTCAAACAGCATACTTTTCTAACACCCAAGATACGTGGTGTTCAAAAAGTCTCTCCGCAGTGCCGTATGATTGTTCGCCTGCCTGGGCTACTTCCCTTCAAGTGGACTCTCCTGACATTCCACTGTTTCGTTTATCTCAGCCAGCGTCAGTAGTATCGTTGGTGTGCGTCGTTACGTGTTGACGTCAACGTTTAAGTTTAGTTCCTTTCTCCGTTTGTTTTGTTTTTATCACTGTTAAAATGCTAACCATTGAGGAACGTGTGTTTTTAGTCGAACAAGTGTTCAAAGCTGGCGGTAAATACAGTTTCAGTTCGTGAAACATTTAATTCAGTTTTCCCGGAGACAACACTCCCACATCGGGATACTGTGCGAGATTTGACTAACAAATTTCGAAGTAGAGGTTCAGTGACAGATGCACCGAGAAGTGGTCGTCCTAGCGTTTTGTCTGAGCATAAACTACTCGATATTTCCTACAAAATGTCCGTGAGTCCGAACAAGTCAGTAAGAAAACTCTCCCAGGAAATCGATGTTAGTGTCGGAACGGCCCACACAGCTGTAAAGAAAAAATTAGAGCTTCTCTCATACAAAGTGACAGTCGTGCAAGAACTGAAAAATACTGATCATGGCAAGAGACTGCATTATTGTCTATGGTTCAAAGATTTCGTTGAACAAAATGGGATATTCACTGATGAGGCGTGGTTTTATTCATCCGGGTGCATCAACTCGCAAAATTCTCGTATGTGGAGTACTGCAAATCCGTTCTGTATTCATGAGGAACCATTTCCTTTTGTGAAAATAGGAGTTTGGATTGCAATTTCTAGACGTCGGATTGTGGCTCCCATATTTTTCAGCGAAACAATAAACGCACAACGACACTGCAGTGATATTCTGCACCCATTCATAGGAGAATTTGTGTTAAGTGAAATACTGAACGGTTATTTTCAACAAGGTGGTGCAACCGCACATACAGCTCGCGTTTCAATGTCACTGCTTGCTGATGTTTTTGGTGATCGCAAAATTTCACAGGGACTCCACGATGGCCTGACCTAATGTGGTTCAAATGGCTCTGAGCACTATGGGACTTAACTTCTAAGGTCATCAGTCCCCTAGAACTTAGAACCACTTAAACCTAACTAACCTAAGGACATCACACACATCCATGCCCCAGGCAGGATTCGAACCTGCGACCGTAGCAGCAGCGCCTAGAACCGCTCGGCCACCACGGCCGGCTGGACGTAAGTGATAACATGAAGCACAGTATATATGGGTATCGATCGAAAACGAGGAAATCCAATATGGCATCTCCCAGGTTCTGCCCGTGACGCAAAGAGCGTTCTTGTTTCTTATTGGTTCAACATTTCACGGCAAGTTTCCGAAATATCGCAGAGCTTATTTTGTCTTCCAAGCGCGGGACTGCCTCCAGAGAGTGAAATAACAGGAAATGACGTCACAAAACTCTTACAGCTCGACGTAAGCGGCAGCTAACTCGCCCCGAGTGATGACAGGCTAGGCACACAAATTTGCAGATCCTCATCGAGCTAGCCATGTCTATTGTCCGACGCAAACGAAAAGGAATGTCGGACTGACACGTTCTCTGGCCGTTTTTCGGTCCAATCTACACTTCAGACCTACCATAATCGACAACATGGTAAAGACGTTGACGATACCGCCATCTTTTCTCGTGACAGACAGCCATAATCGATGGATAGACGCCCCAAGACTTGGAAATATGATGTTATAGACTCATGCTCATAAATTAAGGGTAACTGCAGAATGTGGTGCCACACCAAACTGGCGCTAATAGCATAGGCACATAGGGAACACACACGGCACATATCTGTAAGTCCACGGTATTGGTGATGAGAAAACCGTCCCGAAACACATGTGCTACAAAACACCACTTTTTCCTGCGCATGTAACCCGACATCAATATGGGATATGCACACGTACACAGGCCGCACAACGGGTTGGCATACTCTGGATCAGGTGGTCGAGCAGCTGCTGGGGTATAGCCTCCAATTCTTACACCAGTGCCTGTCGGAGCCCCTGAAGGGGTTTGAAGACGTGCAGCGATATGTCGACCGAGAACATCCCAGACGTGCTCCATGGGGTTTAGGTCTGGAGAACAGGCAGGCCATTTGCCTGATATCTTCTGTTTCAAGGTACTCCTCCACTATGGCAGCTCGGTGGGGCCGTGCGTTATCATCCATCAGGAGGAAGGTGGGACCCACTGCACCCCCGATAAGGCGGTGCATATTGGTGCAAAATGGAGTCCCGATGCACCTGACCTGTTACAGTTCCTTTGTCAAAGACATGCAGGGGTGTTCGTGCACCAATCGTAATCCCACCCCACACCATCAAACCATGACCTCCACACACGTCCCTTTCAAAGACATTAAGGGGTTGGTATCTGGTTCCTGGTTCACGCCACATGAAAACCCGGCGAGAATCACTGTTCAGACTATACCTGGACTGGTCCGTGAACATAACCTGGGACCAGTGTTCCAATGACCATGTGCTGTGTTCCTGACACCAGGCTTTACGGGCTCTCCTGTGACCAGGGGTCAGTGGAATGCACCTTGCAGGTCTCCGGGCGAATAAACCGTGTCTGTTCAGTCGTCTGTAGACTGTGTATCTGGAGACAACTGTTCCAGTGGCTGCGGTAAGGTCCCGAGCAAGGCTACCTGCAGTACTCCGTGGCCGTCTGCGGGCACTGATGGTGAGATATCGGTCTTCTTGTGGTGTTGTACACCGTGGACGTCCAGTACTGTAGCGCCTGGACACGTTTCCTGTCTGCTAGAATCGTTGCCATAATCTTGAGATCACACTTTGTGGCACACGAGATGCTGTGTTTGACCAGCCTCCAGTCGCCCTCGTATTCTAACCTTCATAACGTCATCAATATGTGTTCTCTGAGCCATTTTCAACACACAACTAGCACGTCTGTACACCTACTCTCTGCACGGTACTCTGACATGCACCGACACACCTCTGCGTATGTGGACTGCTGCCAGCACCACCGTGCGACGACCGCAGGTGAAATGCACGGTATGGTCATACCCCGAGGTGATTTAAACCCGCAAACCGCCCACCAGAGCGGTGTTTCACCATGTGTCAGCATTATCCTTAATTGATAAGGATGAGTGTAAATGGAAAATAGGCTTTAATGGATCAAAGCGCCAAGCTGTAATATTCAACAGGAGAACAGAACAAATCACCCAGATACAAGTGTTCGGAACACACATCATCCAAATCTACATGACTCCTCTGCAATGAACACGTAAGTGTCTGGTAGGGGGTTGATCGAAACACCTTGTTGTAGTCGGTTGGCTAGACAAACAATCGAACAAATCGTATTAATCAGTTTTATTACAATGAGACAATTACAATACTTAATTTCGATGTGTGTCGCAAGCAAAGGGCGACACACAAAATAATCAGTCTTCTTTGGGCTAGAGAAACACTAGCTTGTGCTGCATAGAGATTCCTAACAAAGTGGCCAACATTGAAGCTGCTATCCAAGTGCGCGCCCACCAGTCGGGCGCATCGCTTATGTCTTCACATAGGAGCCGCTGCTGTAGCGTTGTCGTCCTGGAAGGGAGGTCCGGTCAGCGTGCGATTGGCTGACTTCTTCTCAGAGCCTTCTCTTCCCTGTCGTTCCCGACTGGCGTGCCGGCGCTGACACTACGCTCTAACACACTTTACTTCTTCACCGTTCCACTCCCGAAAAGCGTGTGGGAGAACTGAACACGGGGACCTCTCCGTGTGAACTCCATCTCGTGTTTTATTACGACCTTCATTTATCCCAACGTAGGCTGTCACCAATAAAATACTTCCGCTTCCAGAGGAGAAAGTTGTTGACTGAAATTCTGTGAAAAGATCTCACTCCAATAAATAACGTCTTTGTTTCAATGATTGTCACCCCTAACTCGCGTCTCCTGTCCGTGACACTTTCTCCCCTGTTTCTCGATAACACGAAACTGCAATTTCTTGGACATTTTCGATTCCCTGCGTCAATCCTATCTGGTGAGGATCCCATTCAGCACGCAGCAGTACTCCAAATGAGGATGGACAGGCGCGGTGTAGGCAATCTCTTTAGTAGACCTGTTGCGTCTTCTAAATCTTCTGCCAATGAAACGCTGACATTAGTTTGCCTTCACCACAACAATATAAGAGGGTTGTCCAATAAGTTATGCCCCAATTTCTTAAAAAATCCATTAATATACGTAGACAAATATAGCACCATTCTTATTCATCTATCAGAGATCATTGGAATAGCGGAAAGTTCCACGGGACTGGAAGACGGCCCAGGTCATAGCAATCTATAAAAAGGTTAGAAAATCGGATGCACATAATTACCTGCCAATTTCACTGACGTCGATTTGTTGTAGAATCATGGAACATATTTTGTGTTAAGACATAATGACCTTTCTAGACCCTGAGAAGCTCTCCAGCAGAAACCAGCACGGTTTTAGGAAAGAGCGGTCATGCGAGACACAGCTGGCCCTCTTTGCGCACGATATACAACAGGCTCTAGATACCGGCTCCCAGGTTGATGCCATATTTCTCGACTTTCGAACGGCGTTCGACTCAGTTCCGCACTGTCGCTTGCTCCAAAAAGTTCGCACTTTCGGTCTATCCGATGACATATGCGGTTGGATAGAAAGTTTTCCAACAGACACAGAGCAATATGTCGGCCAGAATGGGGTGACTTCAACAGAAACAAGTGTAACTTTAGGTGCGCCCCTCTGCTTTTTACGATTTACATAAACGATCTGTTTGATGGTATTGACAGCGGCATTAAACTGTTTGCCGATGATGCTGTAGTCTACAGGAATGTAGTATCACACGAAAGCTGTGAACAAATCAATGAGGATTTGCAGAAAATAAATGCATGGTGTAATGACTGGCAGTTATCTCTCAATATTAGCAAGTGTAATGTACTGCGTATAACAAGGCAAAAATCCCCATTAATGTAAGAATACAAAATAAATGCCCAACCTTTGGAAGCAGTAACGTCCATCACGTATTTGGGTCTGACTATTCAAAATGATCTCAAATGGAATGATCAGATTACACAAGTAATGGGTAAGGCGAACTCTAGATTGCAGTTTATTGGTAGAATCCTGAAGCGATGCAGTCCTTCAACAAAGGAAATTGCTTACAATACGTTAGTTCATCCAGTCATATTGTTCGTCTGTATGGGAGCCTTACCAGTTGGGGCTGATTCAAGAGATTGAGAAGTTCCAAAGAAGAGCGGCAAGATTCGTGACTGGTACATTTAACCATAGCGAGGGTGTTACAAATCTCATAGAAAGTTTGAAGTGGGACACACTTGCAGATAGACAGCGCGCTAAAGAGAAGGGGCTGCTCACTAAATTCCGGAATCCAATCTTCGCCGAGGATGTAGAGCATATATTATTACGAGCAACTTTCAAATCGCGCAATGATCACCATTCAAAGATAAGGGAAATTAGAGCTCGGACTGAGGCGTTCAGGCAGTCGTTTTTCCCTCGCGCGATCCTTGAGTGCAACAGGGGTGGGTGGGGGTGGGGGGGTGGGGGGTAGGAATATGACTTTGGCGCCAATTGTGCCCTTCGCCACACACAGCTTAGTTACTAGCGGAGTATTTATGTAGATGTAGACAAACGTCCTTGTAGGTGCTTCACATCTGATGTATGTTCTGTGCGACGGAGAAGTTTCGAATCGTTCTGGCAGATGGCAGAGCCGTGGTACAGCGTCAAAATGGCGTCTACATACGACTCACGTTACAAGCAGCGTGCTGTCATTGAATTCCTGCCTGCAGAAAAATAAACCGTGGTGAACATCCATAAACGTTTGTGTGCAGTGTATGGCGGTGCTGCAGTTGATAGGAGTACAGTTGGGCGATGGGTAAAGAAAGTCACAGCCTCAGGAAATGCAGAAACAGAGCTCCACGATCAGCCGCGCTCTGGACGTCCTGTCACAGCCACTGCTCCAGACGTGCTGAAGCGTGCGGATGACATTATTCGTGCCGACCGGCGCATCACAACTCGACAACTGGCTCTACAGTTGTCGGGCGGCATTGGATGTGCGTCTGCAATGATCGAGACTCTCGGATATTCAAAGAGGTGCTCACGGTGGCTTCCACGAATGCTCACAGCGGACCACAAGATTCAAAGAAAGGCCATTTCATCTGAATTGTTGGAGCGTTTTGAGACCGACGTATCGTTGCGGGGCGCGAAAGCTGGGTGCGCCACTTTGCGCCGGAAACAAAAAGGCAGTTCATAGAGTGGTATTATCCTGATTCACCTCAAAAGAAGAAATTCACGACAACCCCCTCTGTCGGAAAAGTCGCGGGATTGTGATGGCGTCATGCTCGTGGATGTGATGCCAAGAGGGTCAACCATCAATTCAGAAGCCTACGTGAAGACACTGAATAAATTCGAGAACCTTTTCCAACGTTAATAAAATCTTCTCGGGCTTCCAGCCGCGTCAGGTGGTTAAAATCCCACGAGCTATCGACCGAGCTCTCCCCAGTCATCGTCAAGTGCTAAGACTGACTGCTGTGTCACCCTGCCCGCGTCGTTATATAGCAGCACTGATGTCTGTGACGTCATTGGTGCTCTCTTCCTCGTCATATATGGTAATGTTTTCATTCCGCGTCCGTCGCGCCCGTTTTAACATCGCGATGAAAACATTACCATAAATGGCGAGGAAGAGAGCACCAATGACGTCACAGCCATCAGTGCTACTATATAACGACGCGGGCAGGGTGACACAGCAGTCAGTCTTAGCACTTGACGATGACTGGGGAGAGCTCGGTCGAAAGCTCGTGGGATTTTAACCACCTGACGCGGCTCGAAGCCCGAGAAGATTTTATTAATTCATATCACCGCGAAATCATGGATTCATACATGACCTTTGCCGACTTGTGCGACTGGACGAAAATCCAGCAGAAATCTTGCTCCAACACGATAATGCACCCCCACACGCAAGTCTGAGAATCCAGGAACACATCGTAAAATAGGGTTGGACATCATTGCCTCAGCCACCATGCAGTCCAGACCTGGCACCCTCGGACTTCCATTTCTTTGTGTCCCTTAAAGATTCTCTATGGGGAACACACTTTGAAGATGACGAGAGTGTCAGTCGTGCAGTGAAAACATGGCTACGCCTACAGGACAAGAGCTTTTACCAGCAGGGAATAAATGCTGTTCCACAGCACTCGGGTACCACTGTAGAACGTGATGGAGATTATGTAGAAAGTAGGACATGGGCACGACATGTTGATGTACATTGTCACGAAATTCTGACTCTTATCAATAAATGCACCGGTCGCCATTAAAGTTGCTACACCACGAAGATGACGTGCTACAGACGCGAAATTTAACCGACAGGAACAAGATGCTGTGATATGGGAATGATTAGCTTCTCAGAGCATACACACTAGTTGGCGCCGGTGGCGACACCTACAACGTGCTGACATGACGAAAGTTTCCAACCGATTTCTCATACATATACAGCAGTTGACCGGCGTTGCCTGGTGAAACGTTGTTGTGATGCCTCGTGTAAGGAGGAGAAATGCGTACCACCACGTTTCCGACTTTGATAAAGGTAGGATTGTAGCCTATCGCGATTGCGGTTTATCGTATCGCAATATTGCTGCTCGCGTTGGTCGAGATCCAATGACTGTTAGCAGAATATGGAATCGGTGGGTTCAGGAGGGTAATACGGGACGCCGTGCTGGATCCCAACGGCCTCGTATCACTAGCAGTTGAGATGACAGGCATCTTATCCGCATGGCTGTAACGGATCGTGCAGCCACGTCTCGATCCCTGAGTCAACAGATGGGGACGTTTGCAAGACAACAACCATCTGCACGAACAGTTCGACGACGTTTGCAGCAGCATGGACTATCAGCTCGGAGACCGTGGCAGGGGTTACCCTTGACGCTGCATCACAGACAGGAACGCCTGCGATGGTGTACTCGACGACGAACCTGGGTGCACGAATGGCAAAACGTCATTTTTGCGGATGAATCCAGGTTCTGTTTACAGCATAGTGATGGTCGCATCCGTGTTTGGCGACATCGTGGTGAACGCACATTGGAAGCGAGTATTCGTCATCGCCATACTGGCGTATCACCCGGCGTGATGGTATGGGGTGCCATTGGTTACACGTCTCGGTCACCTCTTGTTCGCATTGACGGCAGTTTGAACAGTGGACGTGACATATCAGATGTGTTACGACCCGTGGCTCTACCCTTCATTCGATCCGTGCGAACCCTACATTTCAGCAGTACAATGCACGACCGCATGTTGCAGGTCCTGTACGGGCCTTTCTGGATACAGAAAATGTTCGACTGCTGCCCTGGCAAGCACATTCTCGAGATCTCTCACCAATTGAAAACATCTGGTCAATGGTGGCCGAGCAACTGGCTCGTCACAATACGCCAGTCACTACTCTTGATGAACTGTGGTATCGTGTTGAAGCTGCATGGGCAGCTGTACCTGTACACGCCATGCAAGCTCTATTTGACTCAATGCCCAAGCGTATGAAGGCCGTTATTACGGCCAGAGGTGGTTGTTCTGGGTACTCAGGATGTATGCACCCAAATTGCTTGAAAATGTAATCACATGTCAGTTCTAGTATAATATATTTGTCCAATCAATACACGTTTATCATTTGCATTCCTTCTTGGTGTAACAATTTTAATGGCCAGTAGTGTACGTTCTGAGAAAAGAAAATGTGGGGCATCACTTATTGAACGATGCTCGAACATTGGGGAGGAGGGGGGGGGGAGGAAGTGTTTAAACAACACGGTGCGCGTTGTATGCATTGCGTGCATGCCGCGTAGCTGGCATTAGGAGAGCAGCAGCTGTTGTCGGCGGTCCACAAAGGCACAGCTGGGGCACTCTTCCCTTGTCCCTTCTGTCTGTGTCTTCCTTGCCGCGCGATCCAGAGAAGGCGCTTAGCACCAATTAGCTGGATGGACGACAGAGTCCGCCGGGGCGCTGTGGTGCACTGTAATGAATCACCCACTCCACCTGTTGCGCCTCCACGTCCACGGGCAACAGAACCGGCTCAACACGGAAACCGCATTTCGGCAGCGGATCTTCGGTCTCCTGTTTACGTGTAAGCAGTTTCGTTTCTGCTATTAGGTAAGACTTGACGGCCGCCTGGGGTGGCAGAATTTTAGGGGCGGAAAGGGCGAAAAAAATTAATTTCACATCAAACAAAGAAAAATTGAGCCTATGAGGAGAATAAATGGGAAAGAGTAAAAATTAAGAAGCAGAATTCGTTTCAAAAACATGTTGTTGTTCGGTCTTCAGTCTGGAGACTGGTTTGATAGAGCTCTCCATGCTACCCTCTCCCATGCGAGAACGCGCCCACGAGACCACGATGACCCAGTACTGAAATCTGCAGCACTTTGGGGAAGGGTTGAACTTCTGCCGCGTTGAACGATTCTCTTCAGTCGTCGTCGGTTCCGTCCTTGCAGCATCTTTTACCGGCCGCAGCGATATCAGAGATTCGACGTTTCACCGTATTCCTGATATTCACGGTACACTCGAGAAATCGTCGTACAGAAAAATCCCCATTCCGTCCCTACCTCGGAGATGCTGTGTCCCATCGCTCGTGGGCCGACTATAACACCACGTTCAGACTCACTTAAATCTTGATAACCTACCATTGTAGCAGTAGCAACCGATCTAACAACTGCACCAGACACTTGCTGTGCCATATATAGGCGTTGCCGAACGTATTCTGCCTGTTTACATATCTCTGTATTTGAATATGCATGCCTACACCTGTTTCTTTGGCTCTTGAGTGTAGTTCTTAAGGGACTCCGGAAAGGCTCAAAATCATGAAAAGTTCAATTTTTACTTTTTTGCGTTTTCTGAATCTGCAGACTATTACCTTTTAATAGATATATAATTTATTCAATTCCGAAGACTACAACTATTTTTAAATGTGTTCTACATGGGCGTGACCCACTGTGGCGCTGTTAAACTGCTGTCAAATGGTGTTATTATTAACGTCCGTGTTCATCAGGTACATTTTAGTGATGTGAGATAAAGTATGTGTTGTGGCTAACCTGTGATGGTTCAATATATATCGCTGGTGTGATTGTCGATTGTTTCATGTTTATTTACTCTGTCGTTATCTCGAAAATATTCGTAATTAATTCTGTTTCTTGAGTCTCTGTTTTGTTGAAGAATAATAATGAGTAAAAGTAAAGTTATTAGAAATCCTCTGAAGGAGAAATGTTGGAGAGCCAAAGGTATGTGTTATTACTGTAAACAATAAAGACGATAACCAAGTGAGTGAACCTAACCTCTCAAGTACACCTGCCCATAGCAGTCAAAGTGGGAAAGAAAATACTTCACAGAAGAAGCTTGGTTCAATGAGTGAAAACTATGAATGTTTTATGGGCGAATCGGATGTGAATGAAATATTTGATATGTCGGTTCTCAAAGGAATTTTTTCAATCTGTGTAAGATGTATTCATTGTAGTGAAGTTGGTCTGGAACTCTCCATAATAAAGCACGTAGGACTTGCTAGTGAAATACAACTGAAATGTGATAAGTGTTCATACATGACCACCTTTTGGAACAGTGTTGCAGTAACTGCAACTGAAGAAAATGGTAGCAAAATCTACGAACACAACAACGAGCGATGCTTGCTTTAGACAAGGAACGCCTTCGGGCTGCAGACAGGGCTGTAAAGAGTCTAGAAATACAAGCAAGAGTAAACAGGAGGAGGAAGAAGAGGAAGCTGGAGGAGGAGTTTGCAGAGGATGAAGATAATCCATCCTATGGACCTGGAATGCACTAAAAAGTTAATCCAATCTTTGTCGCTCGATTCCCAAAACTTTTGTTTTCTCATACTAATTACATGTTTTCTAAGAATCTTCCAAACATATTTGTTTCAAACTTTTAGTAAATGTTACACAGTACCTTCTGCATAATTTAACACAGCCTTTTTCCAAAAAACTGTATATTTTTGAATATATAAATAAAAAATTGCAAAAAAATGTTGTGAATTTTCATTACAATTGAAAAAAAATCATCTTTAATAACTGAACTAAAATTTTGTGAAATCCCTGTGTTGAAATGTAGCCCATATTCCAATAAATAATCTGTAAAAAGTTCAACTTCCTACCTCAAATACTTTGTGAGGAAAGATGTAATTTATAAGCGTTATTTTAACATTGCAAGTATAGGGCGTTCCGGAGTCCCTTAAGGTACGCATTTCAGAAGCCAATCTTGCCATAATTTTTTGCTTCGAATGATCGTTTCTGCCATATCCCTGAATACTGACCATTCCTCTTGGGGCGCCGCGTATACTCTGCGAGGGCTGAGCGATGATGTAGGGACGTGGCCGTTCTAAGAGCCACGGAGAATTGCAACTCTATAATCATTTACTTACTCGCCTATGGTGTGTATGTGTAGGAGCTACGAGGGTCCCTCCAAAAGAAATGCACGCTATTTTTGTAAAAACACAGTTTTCATTCTGCATGTGTGAAAGTTTTACAGTGTGTAGATACATCCTTCCCGCTTGTTTTCAAACTTAGTTCGACCTGTTCCCGTGAGTGGCGCCGTCACAGCATGTCTTCAAGATGGCTGCTACACTTGACGTTCGTCAGAAGCAACGTGCTGTCATAGAATTCCTGTCCTGTGAAAGCGAGACAGTGGGAAACATCCACAAGAGGTTGGAAAAGCGGTACGGAGATGCTGCTGTCGATCGCAGTACAGTTAGTCGGTGGGCGAGCAGGTAAATGGAAATGTCGTGTGGCTAGGGCCTCCCATCGGGTAGACCGTTCGCCTGGTGCAGGTCTTTCGATTCGACGCCACTTCGGCGACTTGCGCGTCGATAGGGATGAAATGATGATGATTAGGACAGCACAACACCTAGTCCCTGATCGGAGAAAATTTCCGACCGAGCCGGGAATCGAACCCGAGCCCTTAGGATTGACAGTCTGTCACGTTGACCACTTTTTTTTTCTTTTTTTTAAATCTCATTTTGTTCGCTTTCGTTCGTTGCATCTGCTCGGGGCGGACGTCGTAAAACATCCATTTAAGTTCGTTGTTGATCGATTAACTCAGTTTTTTTTTTATTACAGAGGGCTGCTAACCCTCTGACCGAGCACGCTGAGCTACCGTGTCGGCGTGCGGAGTGTGCGCTGATATGAAACTTCCTGGCAGATTGAAACTGTGTGCCCGACCGAGACTTGAACTTGGGACCTTTGCCTTTCGCGGGCAAGTGCTCTACCATCTGAGCTACCGAAGCACGACCACTCAGCTACCGGGGCGGCGGCAAGCAGGTTACGTGATGAAAGCGGTCACGGCTATATTGAGGATTGTTGTCACAGCGGCAGGCCTCGTACTGCACACACTCCAGACAATGTGCAGAGAGTTAACGAATTGGTGACTGCTGACAGACGCGTCACAGTGAACGAATTTTCATGGTACGTAGGGGTAGGAGAAGGAAGTGTTTGCAGAATATTGAAAGTGTTGGCGTTAAAAAAGGTTTGTGCCAGGTGGGTTCCCAGGATGTTGACAGTGGGTCCCAAAGGAACAAGAAAAACGGTATGCAGCGAACTTTTGGAACAGTACGAGAATGGTGGAGATGAATTTATTGGAAGAATTGTGACAGGTGATGAAACATGGCCTGATCATATTTCACCAAAGAGGCAATCAGTGGAGAGGCATCATGCAAATTCACCCAAGAAAAAAAAAATTCAAAACCACACCTTCTGCTGGAAAAGTTATGGCTACGGTGTTTTTCGATTCCGGAGGACTCTTGCTTGTGGACGTCATGCCAAGTGGAACCACTATAAATTCTGATGCATATGTGACGACACTGAAGAAACTTCAAGCTCGACTGAGTCGTGTTCGACCACATCCGGAAAAGCAGGATGTTTTGCTGTTGCACGACAATGCACGGCCACATGTCAGTCAAAAAACCATGGATGCGATCACAAAACTCGGATGGGCAACACTGAAACACCCGCCTTACAGCCCTGACCTGGCTCCATGTGACTATCATCTCTTTGGGAAACTGAAAGACTCTCTTTGTGGAAGAAGGTTTGAAGATGATGACTCCCTTGTGCACGCTGCCAAACAGTGGCTCCAACAGGTTGGTCCAGAATTTTACTGTGCAATTATACAGGCGCTGGTTCCAAGATGGCTTAAGGCAGTTGAGAGGTATGGAAATTATGTGGAGAAATGAAAATATTGTTCCTAAAGGATGTATCTACACACTGTAAAACTTTCAAACATGTAGAATAAAAGATGGATTTAAAAAGAAATAGTGTGCATTTCTTTTGGAGTGACCCTCGTAAATTGACATCCGGCCATGTCTCGCGGTTGCCTTCTTTTTTTCTTGTTGGTGGAGTGTAAACGAGAGGGCGTGGGAAGGGAGGGGGGTAGGGGGAGAGGATGGTAGGAGAGAGAAATAGACGGTGTAAGAGAGGGAAAGCCGCAGTAGGGAGGCAGACAGCACACGAATTCCCAATTACCACGGCTTTCACTCCCGCGGTGCGTCCCTACACGAGACCAGCTTTTGAGGTTACGGCGGCGACGCACAACGCCGCTCTCGTGGTCTTAGCCCCGCACACGGGCGGGCGTACTCCCGCACCTGACAACTCTTCACGCCTAGACGTCGGTCCCGCATGTCGCTATGGAAATGTTCGCGCGCTCTCCCAACACACACGGGAGACAGAACTACCGCTCGCTCAACACACGGGCCTCGCGCGCGCCAACTACCGGCGTTCGCTGCTAATAGGATATGATTAATCGCCCAAGCTAGTGCTACAGTGTAGCTCATTAAACTTTATCGCGGACTTCAATCTGCCGTTTAACGTCCTCTCTCGTTTGCTGCCTACGGAGAAGGTAATCGGCGTCAGAGCGACGCGAGGAACTCGTACGTATCTGCCTGACAAGTTACGCAACTGGAAACCGGAGGAAGTCTGGTTTGCATCTCCATCGACTGGAGGTAGGAGACGAGATACTGGCAGAAGTAAAGCTGTGAGTACCTGGCGTGAGTCGTGCTTCGGTAGCTCAGATGGTAGAGCACTTGCCCGCGAAAGGCAAAGGTCCCGAGTTCGAGTCTCGGTCGAGCACATAGTTTTAATCTGCCAGGAAGTTTCATATCAGCTCACACTCCGCTGCAGAGTGAAAATGTTATTCTGGTAACATCCCCCAGGCTGTGGCTAAGCCATGTCTCCGCAATATCCTTTCTTTCAGGAGTACTAGTTCTGCAAGTTTCGCAGGAGGGCTTTTGTAAAGTTTGGAAGGTAGGAGACGAGATACTGGCAGAAGTAAAGCTGTGAGTACCTGGCGTGAGTCGTCCTTCGATAGCTCAGATGGTAGAGCACTTGCCCGCGAAAGGCAAAAGGTCCCGAGTTCGAGTCTCGGTCGGTCACACAGTTTTAATCTGCCAGGAAGTTTCATCTCCATCGACTGCCTTCATCTTCATCTACGTATTCATAGATACTCCACAAGCCTCCGTACGGAGCGTGGCGGAGGGTACCTTGTACCAGTACTTCTCCCTTCCTTTCCTGCTCCACTCGCAAACAGAGCGAGGGAAATGGTTCAAATGGCTCTGAGCACTATGAGACTTAACATCTGAAGTCATCAGTCACCTTGACGTAGAACTACTTAAACCTAACTGACCGAAGGACACTACACACATTCATGCCGGAGGCAGGATTCAAACTTGCGACCGTAGCTGCATCGCGGTTCCGGACTGAAGTGCCTAGAACCGCCGGCCACAGCGGGCGCCCAGCGAGAGAAAAACGACTATCTTTACGTCTCCGTATGACCCCTAATTACTCGAAACTTATCTTCGTAGTCCTTAAGCGCAAAGTGATGAAAAGTATCCGGACACCCCCAAAATCAAACGTTTCTCCCATTAAACGCTGCCACCTATTGGCCGGTACTCCATATCAGCAACCTCAGTAGTCAGTAGACATCGTGAGAGAGCAGAATGGGACGCTCCGCCGAACTCAACGGCTTCGCACGTGGTCAGGTGATGGGGTGTCATTTGTGGCATACGTGTGTACGTGAGATTTCCACACTCCTAAACATCCCTAGGTCTACTGTTTCTGACGTGATGCTGAAGTGCTAAAGTGAAGGGACACGTGCATCACAAAAGCGTATACGCCGACCTCGTCTGTTGACTGACAGAGACCGCCGATAGTTAAAGAGGGTCGTAATGTGTAATAGGCAGACATCTATCCAGACCATTATGCAGTAATTCCAAACTGCATCAGGATCCACTATGACAGTTAGGCTGGAGGTGAGAAAACTTGAATTTAATGGTCGAGCGGCTGCTCATAGTCCACATAGGACGCCGGTAGATGCCAAACGTACCTCGTTTGGTGTAAGGAAAGTAAACATTGGACGATTCAACAGTGGAAAAATTTTGTGTGAAGTGACGAATGAGGTGATCTGATGGCAGGGCATGGGTGTGGCGAATGTCCGGTGAACGTCATCTGCCAGCGTGTGTAGTGCCAACAGTGAAATTCGGAGGCTGTGGTGTTATGGTGTGGTCGTGTTTTTCATGGAGGGGCCTTGCACCCCTTGTTGTTTTGCGTGCACTATCACAGCACAGGCCTACATTGACGTTTTAAGCATCTTCTTGTTTCCCACTGTTGCAGAGCAATTCAGGAATGGTGATTGCATCTTTCAACACGATCGAGCACCTGTTCGTAGTGCACGGCCTGTGGCGGAGTGGTTACACGACAATAACATCCCTATAATGGACTGGCCTGCACAGAGTCCTGACCTGAATCCTACAGAATACCTTTGCAATGTTTTGGAATCCCAACTTCATGCCAGGCCTCACCGACCGATATTGATACCTCTCCTCAGTGGTGCAAAATGGTTCAGATAGCTCTAAGCACTATGGGACTTAACATCTGATGTCATCAGTCCCTTAGACTTGGAAGTACTTAAACCTAACTAACCTAAGGACATCACACACATCCGTGCCCGAGGCAGGATTCGAACATGCGACCGAAGCGATAGCGTGGTTCCAGACTGAAGCGCCTAGAACCACTCGACCACAGCGGCCGGCTCTTATTAGGTGCTTTGAAATCTTATACTTTTAAATCTTTATCGAAATGACTTTGATAATTATTTTTATTCACTTAATTTGCTTAAACGTATTTTTTATTTGTATTCCTTTGTCTCGTCATTTTAATCACCGTACTATCTTTTTCAATTGCTCTCATTTTTAATTCCGGTCATTCGTTTTCCAGTGGGAATCTTTATGCATGTGATTTTAATGGTCGCTACGTATTAAGATCGATTTAATCTGTTCTGTTTCTTCCTACACTCCTGGAAATGGAAAAAAGAATACATTGACACCGGTGTGTCAGACCCACCATACTTGCTCCGGCCACTGCGAGAGGGCTGTAAATGCAATGATCACACGAACGGCACAACGGACACACCAGGAACCGCGGTGTTGGCCGTCGAATGGCGCTAGCTGCGCAGCATTTGTGCACCGCCGCCGTCAGTGTCAGCCAGTTTGCCGTGGCATACGGAGCTCCATCGCAGTCTTTAACACTGGTAGCATGCCGCGACAGCGTGGACGTGAACCGTATGTGCAGTTGACGGACTTTGAGCGAGGGCGTATTGTGGGCATGCGGGAGGCCGGGTGGACGTACCGCCGAATTGCTCAACACGTGGGGCGTGAGGTCTCCACAGTACATCGATGTTGTCGCCAGTGGTCGGCGGAAGGTGCACGTGCCCGTCGACCTGGGACCGGACCGCAGCGACGCACGGATGCACGCCAAGACCGTAGGATCCAACACGGTGCCGTAGGGGACCGCACCGCCACTTCCCAGCAAATTAGGGACACTGTTGCTCCTGGGGTATCGGCGAGGACCATTCGCAACCGTCTCCATGAAGCTGGGCTACGGTCCCGCACACCGTTAGGCCGTCTTCTGCTCACGCCCCAACATCGTGCAGCCCGCCTCCAGTGGTGTCGCGACAGGCGTGAATGGAGGGACGAATGGAGACGTGTCGTCTTCAGCGATGAGAGTCGCTTTTGCCTTGGTGCCAATGATGGTCGTATGCGTGTTTGGCGCCGTGCAGGTGAGCGCCACAATCAGGACTGCATACGACCGAGGCACACGGGGCCAACACTCGGCATCATGGTGTGGGGAGCGATCTCCTACACTGGCCGTACACCACTGATGATCGTCGAGAGGACATTGAATAGTGCACGGTACATCCAAACCGTCATCGAACCCATCGTTCTACCATTCCTAGACCAGCAAGGGAACTTGCTGTTCCAACAGGACAATGCACGTCCGCATGTATCCCGTGCCACCCAACGTGCTCTAGAAGGTGTAAGTCAACTACCCTGGCCAGCAAGATCTCCGGATCTGTCCCCCATTGAGCATGTTTGGGACTGGATGAAGCGTCGTCTCACGCGGTCTGCACGTCCAGCACGAACGCTGGTCCAACTGGGGCGCCAGGTGGAAATGGCATGGCAAGCCGTTCCACAGGACTACATCCAGCATCTCTACGATCGTCTCCATGGGAGAATAGCAGCCTGCATTGCTGCGAAAGGTGGATATACACTGTACTAGTGCCGACATTGTGCATGCTCTGTTGCCTGTGCCTATGTGCCTGTGTTTCTGTCAGTGTGATCATGTGATGTATCTGACCCCAGGAATGTGTCAATAAAGTTTCCCCTTCCTGGGACAATGAATTCACGGTGTTCTTATTTCAGTTTCCAGGAGTGTATATTTTCGTCCATGTTGCTGCATTAATTATTGTACCACAAGTAATATTTTCCTTCCCTGTTCCACTCGCAAATACAGGAAGGTAAAAAGGACTGTTTGTATTTGTCCGTATCAGCGCTAATTTTTCGAATTTTATTTTCATGGTCCTTCCGCGAACGGTTCGTTAGCGGCAGTAGAATCGTTCGCCAATCAGCTTCCAATGCTAGTTCTCTAAATTTTCTCAATAGCATTTGAGAAGAACGTCCCCTTCGCTCTAAGGATTCTCATGGCTCTTAGGCACTCTTTCTAACCGAATCAGCTCATTCATCCTGGCCAGAGGGGTGCTACATCATGCTGATAAATAGACTCTCACTTCCCAGTTCTATGCAAATCTGACTCAATACTATAAACACTGAAATAACATCACGCAGCCTCTGAACCACAGAGTATAAATACCTATGGAGTAAGCATTCGGAAGCGCAGAACTATTCTGTCTGCAACATCTCCTGCAGCTAAAGTCACGTGATTTTGGGACAGCGCATTTTAGCCCGCATAAATCACATGAAGAAGTACCGTGCAGCTATAACGTTTTACAGACATCTTGACAGTTTGATACCAGGAGCTGAAGTTGGCTTAAAGATGGCGAGGAGCAATAGTACTGTGATTTTCCGCCACAGTATCGTGGCTAGGATTCCACTTTATTTCGGCCGCTGCGGTAGAGCCGTTCTAAGCGCTTCAGTCTGGAACCGCGCTGCTGCTACGGTCGCAGGTTCGAATCCTGCTTCGGACATGGATATGTGTGGTGTCCTTAGGTTAGTTAGGTTTAAGTAGTTCTAAGTCTAGGGAACTGATGACCTGAGATGATAAGTCCCATAGTGCTCAGAGCCATTTGAACCATTTTTGAACCACTTTATTTACCTTTCTTCGGTGACAGAATAAGAAGTGACAGCCAACAGTATTGTTTTACGTTTTCTGTTGCACGTAATATTGTCGAATATCTGTTCTAATTAATTATGTTAAATGTAAATGTCGTGTGACTAGGGCCTCCCGTCGGGTAGACCGCTTCCCTGGTGCAGGTCTTTCGAGTTGACGCCACTTCGGCGACTTGCGTGTCGATGGGGATCAAATCATTATGATTAGGACAACACAACACCCAGTCCCTGAGCGGAGAAAATCTTCGACACAGCTGGAAATCGAACCTAGGGCTCTTAGGATTGACATTCTGTCGCGCTGACCATTTAGCTACCGGGGGCGGACAGTAATTAATTATGTTACCAAGACATTGTAGACAGCGCCCAAGTGTCACGAAAAAGCAGCGCATTTGGAACAATGAAAGTGTTACAGTAAATGCAGTAAGCATTTCCACCACCCGTTTTTCAATTATTTTTTTCAATTTTCCTTTACCCTACTGCTTGTTATAAAGTGAAATGTCTATAAAATTTTCTCGTCATCTCTTCAGGAAAGTAAAAATATGAAGTACAAGATCAACATTCGAATTCTGTGGTAATAAAAGAAGTGACAGCCACCAATATTTTTTTTTTATATTTTCTTTTGGGCTGACTCCTGTTGTCAAATCTGTTTTAATTAATCACGCTACAATGACACTGAATAGGAAACAGTCTTAAGCAGAAATACTTCGGCACACGAAGGGGTTTGAGAACCTACATAAATTGGATGAAATTAATCAGACTGTCATGTAAAAATTTTATCTGCATATGAACATAGCGGCAACATGTGTATAGACTCACTGGCATTTGACTTGCACACATTTGCATACTTATCTAGCACTTGTCTCGTAAACACATGATCATAAAATCGCAGAAATTATCTCTACAACGCAAGACTGCATAATACTGTACTGTGTCGCGATATTTTGCAACATGTAAAGTGCCTCATATCAATCTGACGTTTACGATTATGCATTCGTTGTACGTACCTATGAAAAGTAACTAGTCCTCTTTTCACGTACGTCTCTTTACATCCGTGGCATCATAGCTGTTACTAAAACTCAAACGTGCAGAAACGGGTGTAAAACAAGGCGAATTCACGTGATATTCAAGTTTCGCTATTACAAACAGTGTCGTACCAGAATCACGTGACTTTCCTGGTTTGATGTCGAGAACGAGCCCCGTATATTATGCTCACTCCATAGATATACACTGAAGCGCCAAAGAAACTAGACAGATATGCGCATTCAAATACAAAGATATACAAACAGACAGAATACAGCGCTGCGGTACATTATAAAAAGCCATTGTACAGTACGTGGTGCAGGGTTGATCGTACCAATATTATCGATTTTCAACTTTATTCACAGGCTCTACAATTTGGGAATTCCTGCCAGCTTAATAAAACAACTGAAGACATTTATTCCGAAAACTACACGGTGTAATAACATTAATGTGACCACCGCCTATATTCGATCTCACCGTACGATAATCACTCATAAACGACAGGTAGAAGCACTAGCAGTGGAGGGTATATACACTGGTATAGACATGCGTATTCAAATACAAAGATATGTAAACAGGGTGAATACGGCACTGCGGTCGGCAACGACTATATAAGACAACAAGTGTCTGGCGCAGTTGTTGGATCGGTTACTGCTGCTACAATGGAGGCTTATCAAGATTAAAGTGAGTTTCAACTAGGTATAGTAGTCGGCGCACGAGCGATAGGACACAGCATCTCCGAGGTAGTGGTGGAGAGAGGATTTTCCCGTAGGACCATTTCACGAATGTACCGCGAATATTAGGAATCTGGTAAAACATCAAATCTCCGACATCGCTGCGGCCGGAAAAAGATCCTACAAGAACGGGACCAAAGGCGACTGAAGCAGATCGTTCAACTTGACAGACGTGAAACCCCTCGGCAAATTGCTGTAGATTTGAATGCTGTGTCATCAACAAGTGTCAAAGTGCGAAACATTCGACCAAACCATGGATATGGGTTTTCGGAGCCGAAGGTCAACTCGTGTACCCTTGATGACTGCACGACGCAATGCTTTACGCCTCGCTTGGACGCGTCAACACCGACATTGGACTGTTGATGACTGGAGACATGTTGCCTGGTCGGACGAGTCTCGTTTCAAATTGTATCGATTGGATAGACGTGTACGGGTATGGAGACAACCTCACGAATCCATGGACCTTGCATATCAGCAGAGGACTGTTCAAGCTGGTGGAGGCTCTGTAATGGTGTGCGGCGTGTAGTTGAAGTGATATGGGACCCCTGATTCGCCTACATACGACTCTTACAGGTGACACGTACATAAGCATCCTGTCTGATCACCTGCATCCATTCATGTCCATTGTGCATTCCGACGGACTTGGGCTATTCCAGCAGGACAATGTGACAGCCCATACGTCCAGAATTGCTACAGAATGGTTCCAGGACCACTTCTGTTGGTCGCCAAATTCTCCAGAAATGAACATTATTGAGCATATCTGGGCTGCATTACAAAGTACTGTCGAGAAGAGATCTCCATTCCCTCGTACTCTTACGGATTTATGGACAGCCCTGCAGGATTCATGGTGTCAGTTCCCTCCAGCACTACTTCAGACATTAGTCGAGTCCATGACACGTCTTGTTGCTGCACTTCTGAGCGCTCGCGGGTTCCCTATACGATATTAGGCAGGTGTACAAATTTTTGGCTCTTGAGTGTATTTGCTCCATGCTCTGAACCAGTGAAGTTTCATTTCGTTTCCGCCTCCTTCCCCCACCCCCGCCAAGGATGCTTTACTTTTTTCTGCTAGGCGATGTAGTTTGGTAGACGCTACACAAGGAACCAGTAGCTTGGTTTAAAAATCACAGTTTTAAATTCCACTATACAGGGTGATTCAAAAAGAATACCACAACTTTAAAAATGTGTATTTAATGAAAGAAACATAATATAACCTGTTATACATCATTACAAAGAGTATTTAAAAAGGTTTTTTTACACTCAAAAACAAGTTCAGAGATGTTCAATATGGCCCCCTCCAGACACTCGAGCAATATCAACCCGATACTCCAACTCGTTCCACACTCTCTGTAGCATATCAGGCGTAACAGTTTGGATAGCTGCTGTTATTTCTCGTTTCAAATCATCAATGGTGGCTGGGAGAGGTGGCCGAAACACCATATCCTTAACATACCCCCATAAGAAAAAATCGCAGGGGGTAAGATCAGGGCTTCTTGGAGGCCAGTGATGAAGTGTTCTGTCACGGGCTGCCTGGCGGCCGATCCATCGCCTCGGGTAGTTGACGTTCAGGTTTCATAACTAACCTTTTTCGTAGGACTCTCCATACAGTTGATTGTGGAATTTGCAGCTCTCTGATAGCTCTGCGAGTCGATTTTCCTCGGCTGCGAACAAATGCTTGCTGGATGCGTGCTACATTTTCATCACTCGTTCTCGGCCGTCCAGAACTTTTCCCTTCGCACAAACACCCATTCTCTGTAAACTGTTTATACCAACGTTTAATACACCACCTATCAGGAGGTTTAACACCATACTTCGTTCGAAATGCACGCTGAACAACTGTCGTCGATTCACTTCTGCCGTGCTCAATAACACAAAAAGCTGTCTGTTGAGCGGTCGCCATCTTAGCATCAACTGACGCTGACGCCTAGTCAACAGCGCCTCAAGCGAACAAATGTACAACTAAATGAAACCTTATAGCTCCCTTAATTCGCCGACAGATAGTGCTTAGCTCTGCCTTTTGTCGTTGCAGAGTTTTAAATTCCTAAAGTTGTGGTATTCTTTTTGAATCACCCTGTATAATGCCTTAGATGTTGTCGAGACTAGGAGCGCGGAATGCAGTGTTACCGAGCTGTAATGGTGTTTTCTCCTAATTTTGTTTTTTAGGCAGGTGACGTGCTCCGGAGAGTAATAAGAAGGAATTCTCAGGCGTGGACATTGCGACAAGCAATCGCCATCAAAATGGCACTCACGTGGGCCCGTAAAAGCGGGGCCATTTTCGCCGCGTTAGCCAAACGACCTGTTTATCAGGTGACGGCCTGAAGGGCGCCCTTCGGACTTTCGTGCCATAAACAGCGAATTGC
Source organism: Schistocerca piceifrons (assembly GCF_021461385.2). NCBI lineage: Eukaryota > Metazoa > Arthropoda > Insecta > Orthoptera > Acrididae > Schistocerca > Schistocerca piceifrons. Next base: position 35,732,578 of record NC_060147.1, on the reverse strand, counting down.
AATTCCGTTACCCCCCCCCTCCCCCCCCCCCCGCCCCCCCCCGTAAAAGCGGCGACCCCTGCTGTTCAAGTGGGCAGCGCCTTGCTGCACTCGAATCTCATATATACTGCGCCAGGAGTGCAGTCCGCGTATTTGCATCTCTAAGAGTTTCCACGAACTCGCTGTAACGCCGACAGATTACGGTGAGCCGCGGTCCGGGTGCGAAGAACACGCCAACTCTCCTAATGGCTGACCATTACCGAGAGGACGCAACTGGGAATATTTTTCTCCGTGCAATAGGTACTAAAAGGCAGGGAGAATGCAATTTTGTACAGAATTTTCCTCATTTCAGAGAAGCTCAGTGCACGCCTGTGTCATGCTTTTGCCACAAAACATTAATACTATACTGATACAAAAACAGCAACATGAGGAATTGTGGGCCCGCTGCAGGCCGTTGTGGCCGAGCAGTTCTAGGCGCTTCAGTCTGGAACCCCGCGACTGCTACGGTCGCAGGTTCGAATCCTGCCTCGGGCATGGATGTGTGTGATGTCCTTAGGTTAGTCAGGTTTAAGTAGTTCTAAGTTCTAGGGGACTGATGACCTCAGAAATTAAGTCGCATAGTGCTCAGAGCCATTTGAACCTGTTTCTTTTTTTAAATATTGTTCTATGCGAATGCCTTCATAATGCCTTATTTTCTATTTGTGACAGCATAGCATACAGGGTGTAAATTTTACGTTTACAAACCAGAATAACTCGAAAAAAAAGCTTCAAACGAAAAAACGTCTAGAACCCAACGTTGATTATTTTCGATGGGGACATCTACTGGTGCTAAAATTAGCCCGCCAACCCAGCTCCCTGGAGGTGGTGCGGGAGGCAACTTTAAAATTTCAAATGGGAACTCCCATTTCTTTTTTTTTTTTTTTTGCAGAAGCAGATTCTACACAAAAAACTACGTACATTTTGTCTTAATCATTTGTTCTGATTCTTGGTAGCTTCCGCACGTCACGATGATAATGTGAAGTTGATATAATACGTTCCTGCAACAGGGTCATCACACCTGTCACGGTTTCCTCAGAAGAGTTTGTCGTGTACTGCAAGCCGCACAACGAACGATAGTACCGGTACGTGAAAAACATTGTAATCCTGTCAGAGACAGGGAAGGACCTGGAAGAGCAACCTGAATGAACAATGTCTTGAAAGGAGGATATAAGATGAACATCAGCAGAAGCAAAACGAGGATAATGGAATGTAGTCGAATTAAATCGGCTGATGCTGAAGGAATTAGATTACGAAGAGAGACGCTTAAAGTAGTAAATGAGTATTGCTATTTGGGGAGCAAAATAACTGATGATGGTCGAAGTAGAGAGGAAATACAACGTAGACTGGCGATGGCAAGGAAAGCGTTTCTGAAGAAGAGAAATTTGTTAACATCGAGTATAGATTTAAGCGTCGGGAAGTCGTTTCTGAAAGTATTTGTATGGAGTGTAGCCATGTATGGAAGTGAAACATGGACGATAAATATTTCAGAGAAGAAGAGAATAGAAGCTTCCGAAATGTGGTGCTACAGAAGAATGCTGAAGACGAGATGGGTATATCACGTAAGTAACGAGGAGGTATTGAATTGAGTTGGGGAAAAATTTTGGAAATTTGTGGTAAGGTCTTATGGGACCAACTGCTGAGGTGATCGGTCCCTAAACTTAAGCACTATTTAATCTGACTTAAACTACGGCTACCCCGCGCTTTTTGGGGAGAGAAGGAATTCGCGGACACTTTCTGAGGCACCAAGGGATCACCAATTTATTACTGGAGCGAAGCCTCGAGGGTATACATCGCAGAGGGAGACCAAGAGATTAATAGCGCAAACTGATCAAGAAGGATGTAAGCTGCAGTAGGTACTGGGAGCTGAAGAAGCTTGCACAGTATAGAGTAGCATGGAGAGCTTCATCAAACCAGTCTCAGGGCTGAAGACCATAACAACAACAAGAACAGAAGTTTTTGAAATAAGATACCATAGAAAAACGTTCGAGATGCGACGTGTATATCGAGTGGCTAATGAGGAGATAGTGAAACGAAATGGCGATAAAATTTATATTTATATGAAGATGGGATCTGTTCTTTCGGACATGTCCATCTTCAAATATATGTACACTACTGGCCATTAAAATTGCTACACCACGAAGATGACGTGCTACACAGCTTAAATTCTGCCAGTACCTCGCCTCTTACCTTCCAAACTTCACAGAAGCGCTCCTGCAGACCTTGCACAACTAGCACTCCTGTAAGAAAGGATATTGCGAAGACATGGCTCAGCCACAGCCTGGGGGATGTTTCCAGAGTGAAAATTTCGCTCTGCACTGGAGTGTGCGCTGATATGAAACTTCTGCAAGGTCTGCAAGAGAGCTTCTATGAAGTTTAGGAGACGAGGTACTGGCGGAACTGATGCTGTGGTCGTGAGTCCTGCTTTAGTAGCTCAGATGGTGGAGCGCTTGCCCGCGAAAGGCAAAGGTCCCGAGTTCGAATGTCGGTCCGGCACAGTTTTAATTTGTCGGGAAGTTTATTATTTGGCAGGTTGTTAATTCATAACGTTACCAGCGAAGGTCCCAACACAGTGCCCTGGGGAACACCTAGGTTGTGAATCGTGCTTGGGTAGCTTAGATGGTGGAGAGCTTGCCCGTGTAAGGCAAAGGTCCCGAGTTCTAATGTCGGTCCAGCACAGTTTTAATCTGCCAGGAAGTTTCTTATTTGGCAGGTTGTTAATCCAAATAGTTACCAGTGAAGGTCCCAATACAGTGCCCTGGGGAACACCTGGGTCGTGATTCGTGCTTGGGTAGCTCAGATGGTGGAGCACTTGCCCGCAAAAGGCAAAGGTCCCGAGTTCGAATTGCAGTCCGGCACAGTTTTAGTCTGCCAGGAAGTTTCTTATTTGGCAGGTTGTTAATTCATAACGTTATCAGCGAAGGTCCCAACACAGTGCCCTGGGGAACACCTAGGTTGTGAGTCGTGCTTGGGTAGCTTAGATGGTGGAGAGCTTGCCCGTGTAAGGCAAAGGTCCCGAGTTCTAATGTCGGTCCGGCACAGTTTTAATCTGCCAGGAAGTTTCTTATTTGGCAGGTTGTTAATTCATAACGTTACCAGCAAAGGTCCCAACACAGTGCCCTGGGGAACACCTAGGTTGTGAGTTGTGCTTGCTTAGCTCAGATGGTGGAGAGCTTGCCCGTGTAAGGCAAAGGTCCCGAGTTCTAATGTCGGTCCGGCACAGTTTTAATCTGCCAGGAAGTTTCTTATTTGGCAGGTTGTTAATTCATAACGTTACCAGCGAAGGTCCCAACACAGTGCCCTGGGGAACGCGTGAAATTAATTCAACCTGGCTCCCCGTCCGAGATGAGACGCCGCGTCCTCCTCAAGAGTGGATGGCAATGTTAAAATGCGCCTGGGTGTTGCAACCTCGGCGAACAGTAGTGGAGGGTATGATGGAGGAGGCTGGCGGGAGCGGCCGGCCATTAGCATGTGATCTGCCGGCATTAGCAAGTCGTGCCGGCAGTCCCGTAGCGCCATGTAAGGCTGGGCCGGCGAGACAATGCCGCCGTAAAGCAGGCGCACGGCAGCCGGGATCCATAATCGCCGCGACCCCCGACCCTGCTTTGGGATTCGATGAGGCCGCCGAGTGCAGTGGGAGGGACCGGCACACGCGCATCTGCATCTACATCTGCATCTACAACTCCGCAGATCGCTATAAAGTTTCTTTATTGTAGCGTACAGTAAGTAAGACTCCTTCCACAGAAGGGGACTGGTCTGATGTAGACCTCCACCGTAGCCTAGACTGCGAGTCTCTCCATCTCTGCATAACGACTGCAGCGTACATCAATTCCAGACTGCTTACTGTATTCATCTATCGGTCTCCCTTATCACTCTGTCCTTCTCTTCCCTCACCCCCACCCCAACCCCCCCCCCCCCCTCTGCAACCAACTAACCTCCCCACCCACACATATTTCCAAATTGAAGAGTCGTTCATACCTCAGAATGTGTCCTATCAACCAATCCCTTCTTTCGGCTAGCGGCGCAGTCTAATGCGCTGCTTCCCGACCAGGAAGGCGTGCCGGCACCCGGCACGAATCCGCCCGGCGGATTAGTGTCGAGGTCCGGTGTGCCAGCCAGCCTGTGGATGGTTCTTAGGCGGTTTTCCGTCTGCCTCGGCGAATGCAGGCTGGTTCCCCTTATTCCGCCTCAGTTAGACTATGTCGGCGACTGCTGCGCGTACCCCGTCTTACACCATAATTATTCTACCACGCGAACATTTGGGGTTAACTCGTCTCGTATGAGACGTTCCCGGGTGTGTGTGTGTGGTGGTGGTGGGGGGGGGGGGGTTCCACTGGGCCAGAACCGCAGAGTAACCCTGGGTTCGGTGTGGGGCGGCGGTGGAGTGGGTGGACTGCTGTGGCCTGTTGTGGGGTTGTGAACCATGAGGGCTACGGCGGGATGAAGCCTCTCCGTCGTTTCTAGGTCCCCGGTTCCATACACAATACAGAATCCCTTCTTTTGGCCAACTTGTGCAATAAATTTGTAAGTAGGCTGTTTAGGTTTTTATGTTGGTAACGCCACATAGCGCTCTATGAAAATCACTGACTGTGCTGTCTGATGGCTGTGGTTGGTTTGCATTGTTGGAATAGGAGCCATTGTAGTGTTGGGCAGTTGGCTGTTAACAGCGCGTAGCGTTGGGCAGTTGGAGGTGAGCCGCCAGCAGTGGTGGATTTGAGGAGAGAGATGGCGGAGTTTTGAGAGCGGATGATCTGGACGTGTGTCCATCAGAGACAGTAAATTTGTAAGACTGGATGTCATGCACTGATATATATATATATATATATATATATATATATATATATATATATATATATATATATTATCACTTTTGAACACTATTAAGGTAAATACATCAGTAGTTAGTGCCTTCAGTAGGTTGAATCTTTTATTTAGCTGGCAGTATTGGCGCTCGCTGTATTGCAGTAGTTCGACTAACGAAGATTTTTGTGAGGTAAGTGATTTGTGAAAGGTATAGTTTAATGCTAGTCAGGGCCATTCTTTTGTAGGGATTTTTGAAAGTCAGATTGCGTTGCGCTAAAAATATTGTGTGTCAGTTTAAGCACAGTCATTTATAATTCTTCTAAGGGACGTTTCAAATTTTATCATGAAATTACAATTAAATGAATACCCTTAGTTGCATACAGGCGTTGATGTATATCAACGGGAACAGGTGAAAATGTGTGCCCCGACCGGGACTCGAACCCGGGATCCCCTGCTTACATGCCAGACGCTCTATCCTTTCCTTTTTTTTTTTTTTGCATTTTGTTCCTTGTTGATCGTTGTGTTTGGTCGTTGCGGACGTCACACGACATCCGTTCAAGTTCGTTGATTGATCCTTGCATCAGTTTTTTTATTACAGAGGCCAACCAGCTCTCTTACCGAACACGCTGAGCTACCGTGCCGGCGGCCTCTATCTGAGCCACAGAGGATAGTACAATTCCAGGGACTTATCTCTGGCACACCTCCCGTGAGATCCACATTCGCAGCTTATTGTCCAGCACTAGTGCCCCTGCCAATCACACTCATTACTCGCGATTTTATCGCCGATCCCAGTAAGCGATCGGGCACTGTTTGTGCAAGTGCACGGAAGAAGATGGTGAAATGGTCGGTGAGCTTTAAATACAAATATACACCACGAAGAAATGCAGATGATAAACGGATATTCATTGGACAAATGTATTCTCCTAGAACTGATATGTGATTACATTTACACGCAATTTGGGTGCATAGATCCTGAGAAAGCAGTACCCAGAACAACCACCTCTGGCCCTAATAACGGCCTTGATTCCCCTGGGCATTGAGTCAAACAGAGCTCTGATGGCGTGTACACGTACAGTTGCCCGTGCAGCTTCAACACGATACCACAGTTCATCAAGAGTAGTGACTGGTGTATTGTGGCGAGCCAGTTGCTCGGCCATCATTGACCAGACGTTTTCAGTTGGTGAAACATCTGGAAAATGTGCTGGCCACGGCGGCAGTCGAACATTTTCTGTATCCAGAAAGACCCATACAGGACCTGCAACATGCGGTCGTGCATTGTACTGCTGAAATGTGGGGTTTCGCAGGGATCGAATGAAGGGTAGAGCCACGGGTCGTAAAACATCTGAAGTGTAACGTCCACTGTTCAAAGTGCCGTCAATGCGAATAAGAGGTGACCGAGACGTGTAACCCATGGCACCCCATACCATCACGCCGGGTGATACGCCAGTATGGCGATGACGAATACACACTTGCAATGTGCGATGTCGCCAAACACGGCTGCGACCATCATGATGCTGTAAACAGAACCTGGATTCATCGAAAAAAATGACGTTTTGCCATTGGTGCACATCGGTTCGCCGTCGAGTACACCATCGCAGGCGCTCCTGTCTGTGATGCAGCGTCAAAGGTAACCGCAGCCACGGTCTCCGAGCTGATAGTCCGTGCTGCTGGAAACGTCGTCGAACTGTTCGTACAGACGGTTGTTGTCTTCCAAACGTCCCCATCTGTTGACTCAGGGATCGAGACGTGGCTGCACGATCCGTTACAGCCATGCGGATAAGATGCCTGTCATCTCGACTGCTAGTGATACGAGGCCGTTGGGATCCAGCACTGCGTTCCGTATTACCCTCCTGAACCCACCGATTCCATATTCTGCTAACAGTCATTGGATCTCGACCAACGCGAGCAGCAATGTCGCGATACGATAAACCGCAATCGCGATAGGCTACAATGCGACCTTTATCAATGTCGGAAACGTGATGGTACGCATTTCTCCTCCTTACTACAACGTTTCACCAGGCAATGCCGGTCAACTGCTGTTTGTGTATGAGAAATCTGTTGTAAGCTTTCCTCATGTCAGCACGTTGTAGGTGTCGCCACCGGCGCCAAACTGGTGTGAATTCTCTGAAAACCAAATCATTTGCATATCACAGCATCTTCCTCCTGTCGGTTATATTTCGCATGTGTAGCACATCTTCGTGGTGTAGCAATTTTAATGGTCAGTAGTGTAAGTTCTGGCTTTCCCCAGGACACTGTCTTAGGACCTTCGCTGGTAATGATTTGAATTAACAACCTGCCAAATAAGAAACTTCCTGGCAGATTAAAACTGTTCCTGTCTGAGATTCGAACTCGGAACCTTTGCCCAAGCACGACTCACGACTCGCCCTCACAGATTCAATTCCGCCAGTACCTCGTCTCCTACCTTCCAAACTTCATAGAAGGTCTCTTGCAGGCCTTGCAGAAGTTTCACATCAGCGCACATTCCGTTGGAGAGCGAAATTTCCATTCTGGAAGCACCCTCCAGACTGTAGCTAAGCCATGTCTCCGCAATAGCCGCGCGGGATTAGCCGCGCGGTCTCAGGCGCTGCAGTCGTGGACTGTGCGGCTGGTCCTGGCGGAGATTCAAGTCCTCCCTCGGGCATGGGTGTGTGTGTTTGTCCTTACGTTAAGTAGTGTGCAAGCTTAGGGACTGATGACCTTAGCAGTTAAGTCCATTAAGATTTCATACACATTTGAACATTTTGAACATCTCCGCAATATCCTTTCTTCCAGGAACGTTGACCACTCAGCTACCGGTCGCGGACACAACATTGGTTGAGGAACTTGGCACGGACCTGAAGCAGCGCGGAATGACGTACCTGCATCTGTTATCCAAGTCCCGTTTAAGCTGATACCGAGATGGCAACTCTGTGTACTGAATTCTGCTTCTTGTATACCATCAAATAACTTACCGATTTAATCCTATTTTTCCTTCTGTTGTGTACACGCACAGTGAGTAAAATTTCGTTATTTGGTCCTTCCTAGTGTTTCAGTTTTAATGACTATCGCTGTATGATGTACTTACTGGAAACATTCAGTTAAAACTGGATAATATTTAAAGTAGTTCAAAGACTGCTAAGTTTCTTCAACAGTCTATCACATGGCATGGCAATGAATCACAAATGCCGGCCGGTGTGGCCCTGCGCTTCTAAGCGCTTCAGTCTGGAACCGCGCGACCGCGACGGTCGCAGGATCGAATCCTGCATCGGGCATGGATGTGTGTAATGTCCTTTGCTTAGTTAGGTTTAAGTAGTTCTAAGTTCTAGGGGACTGATGACCTCAGATGTTAAGTTCCATAGTGCTCAGAGCCATTTGAACCATTTTAACCTGGGACATAAACATGGTACGCAATTAACAAATGTTACCCTTTCATGTGGGAATTAAAACGTGTTTCTTTCAATGCTTTAATTGTTCTTTTTCTTCCACCTGTCCTTACAAACGTTTCCGTGAAGTTACATTCTACTAAGATCACTCCTTTGTCATAGCAGCCGTCTCACGTACCGAGAGTTTATTTATAATCTTCCCGTAAAATAAATGATTGCAGTTTGCTCTACGGAAGAGTTAATAACTTCCGGTGCTAGACTATGTCATCAAAAGTATCCGGACACCCCCAAAAAGATATGTTTTTCGTATTAGGTGCATTGTGCTGCCACCTACTACCAGGTAACCCATATCAGCGACCTCAGTAGTCATTAGATATCGCGAAAGATCAGAATGGGGCGCTCCGCCGAATTCACGGACTACGAACGTGGTCGGATGATTGGGTGTCACTTGTGTCATACGTCTGTACGCGAGATTTCCACACTCCTAAACATCCCTAGGTGATGTGATACTGAAGTGGAAACGTCAAGGGACACGTACAGCACAAAAGCATACAGGCGGATCTCGTCTGTTGACTGACAGAAACCGCCGACAGTTAAAGAGGGTCGTAATGTGTAATACGCAGTCATCTATCCACACCACCACACAGGAATCCGAAACTGCATCAGGATACATTGCAAGTACTATGACAGTTAGGTGGGAGGTCAGAAAACCTGGATTCCATGGTCGAGCGGCTGCTCATAAGCCACACATCACGCCGGTAAATGCCAAACCACGCCTCGGTTGGTGTAAGGAGCGTAAACATTGTACGATTGAACAGTGGAAAAACGTTGTGCGGAGTGACGAATCACGGTACACACTGTGGCGATCCTATGGCAGGGTGTGGGTACGGCGAATGCCCGGTGAAAGTCACCTGCCAGCTTGTGTAGTGCTAACAGTAAAATTCGGAGGCGGTGGTGTTATGGTGTGATCGTGTTTTTCATGGAGGGGGCTTGCACCCCTTGTTGTTTTGCGTGGCACTATCACATCACAGGCTTACATCGATGTTTTAAGCACCTTCTTGCTTCCCACTGTTGAAGAGCAATTCGGGGACGGCGATTGCGAAATCCCGCTTCCAGCCATCCTGATTTAGGTTTTCCGTGATTTCCCTAAATCGTTTCAGGCAAATGCCGGGATGGTTCCTTTGAAAGGGCACTGCCGATTTCCTTCCCCATCCTTCCCTAACCCGAGCTAGCGCTCCGTCTCTAATGACCTCGTTGTCGACGGGACGTTAAACAATACTAACCTAACCTTTCAACACGATCGAGCACCTGTTCATAATGCACGGCCTGTGGCGGAGTGGTTACACGACAATAACATCCCTGTAATGGACTGGCTTGCACAAAGTCCTGACCTGAATCCTGTAGAACTCCTTTGGGATGTTTTGGAACACCGACTTCGTGCCAGGCCTGACCGACCGACATCGATACCTCTCCTCAGTACAGCACTCCGTGAAGAATGGGCTGCCATTCTCCAAGAAACCTTCCAGCACCTGATTGAACGTATGCCTGCGAGAGTGGAAGTTGTCATCAAGGCTAAGGGTGGGCCAACACCATATTGAATTCCAGCACTACCGATGGAGGGCGCCACGAACTTGTAAGCCATTTTCTGCCAGGTGTCCGGATACTTTTGATCACATAGCGTATTTGTATTCGTCGTGGAAAGAACTCGGAGCGCGTATTAAACCTCTGTAGCAGGCATGCCGCGTTACTTCACTGCGAGTAGCTCCGATGCAAGAGATGATCCGTATTTGATTTGACACACGCTAAGCAGAAAGCGACCGCTAGCGTGTAGCGGCAGCCGTATAATGGCAAACCAATGGCAGCGCTGATCAGAAAATAAGGTGCTAACAAGGCGTCTTCCGCGGAGCCGCCGCTTACAACTTATTATGTTTGGCTCATCCGTCTTCTGACTGTTTAGAAGCGACCCGCCACGAATTCCTCTCTTGTCTCCACTTCATCTCAGAGTTGTACCCTACATCCTCAATTATTCATTCGATATACTCCACTCTCTGTCTTCCTCTACAGTTTTTTCCCCTCTACACCTCCCTCTGGTACTGTGGATGTTATTTCTTGATGCCTTAACACGTGTCCTGTCAACCTGACCGTTCTTCTCAATGTTTCCCACATATCCCTTTCCTCTCCGATTTTGAGCAGAATCTCTCCATTCCTTACCTTATCAATCCACCTAAATTTCAACGTTCTTCTGTAGGACCCATCTCAAACTTTCGAGTCTCTTCTGTTCCGATTTTCCCACAGGTCATGTTTCACTACCATAAAATTCTGTGCTCCAATCGTACATTCTTAGAAATTTTTTCCTCAATTCACGAACGAAGTTTGATACTTCTGTCGACCGGAGACGCTGTTTTAGCAGTGCTGGTCTGCTTTTCATGTCCTATCTTGCTTCTTCCGTGAAGTGTTATTATATGGGGTGTTCAAAAAGTCTCCGCAGTGCCATATGATTATTAGCCGCGCGTGCCGTATGATTGTTCGCCTACCTGGGTTACTTCCCTTCAAGTAGACTCTCCCAACATTAGACTGTTTCGTTTATCTCAGCCAGCGTCAGTAGTATCATTGGTGTGTGTCGCTACGTGTTGTGAACGTTTAAGTTTAGTTCCTTTGTTTCGTTTGTTTCGTTTTTGTCACTGTTAAAATGCCAACCATTGAGGAACGTGTGTTTTCAGTCGAACAAGTGTTCAAAGCTGGTGGCAGATACACAGTTTCAGTTCGTCAAACATTTAATTCAGTTTTCCCGGAGACAACACTCCCACATCGCGATACTGTGCGAGATTCGATTAACAAATTTCGAAGTACGGGTTCAGTGACAGATGCGCCGAGAATTGGTCGTCCTAGCGTTTTGTCTGAGGATAAACTACTCGATATTTCCGATAAAATGTCCACGATTCCGAACAAGTCAGTAAGAAAACTCGCCCAGGAAATCGATGTTAGTGTCGGAGTGGCCCACACAGCTGTAAGGAAAACATTAGAACTTTTCCCATACAAAGTGACAGTCGTGCAAGAGCTGAAAAATACTGATCATGGCAAGAGATCGCATTATTGTAACGGTTCAAAAATTTCGTTGAACAAAATGGAAGGGATATTCACTGATGAAGCGTGGTTTTATTTATCCGGGTACATGAACTCGCAAAATTCTCGTATGTGGAGTACTGCAAATCCATTCTGTATTCATGAGGAACCATTTCCTTTTGTGAAAATAGGTATCTGGATTGCAATTTCAAGACGTCGGATTGTGGGTCGCATATTTTTCAGCGAAACAATAAACGCACAACGATACTGCAGTGATATTCTGTACCCATTCATAGGAGAACTTGTGATAAGTGAAATACTGAACGGTTATTTTCAACAAGCTGGTGCAACCGAGCATACAGCTCGCGTTTCAATGTCACTGCTTACTGATGCTTCTGGTGATCGCATAATTTCACAGGGACTTTGGCCTCCACGATCGCCTCACCTAACACCAGCTGACTTTTTCTTTTGGGGTGCAGCGAAAGCAACTGTCTATAAAAACCGTCCAAAATCCATCGATGAATTGAAAACTGCAATAGCCACTTTCACTGCTTCTGTTACAGAAGAAATGTCCGCCCCAGTAGCTGAGTGGTCAGCGTGACGGATTGCTGTCCTCTGGGCCCGGGTTCGATTCCCGGCTGGGTCGGAGATTTTCTCCACTCAGGGACTGGGTGTTGTGTTGTGTTCATCATCATTTCATCCCCATCCGGCGTGCAGGTCGCCCAATGTGGCGCCGAATGTAATAAGACCTGCGATATGGCGGCCGGACCTGCCCCGCGAGGGGCCTCCCGGCCAATGACGCCAGACGCTCATTTCCATTTCCACAGAAGAAATGTTACAGCTTGTGTTTGGAAACATGATTAGACGAATTGAATTGTGTATTCACCAACAGGGGGGGGGGGGGGGGGACACTTTCAACACTTAATGTGAAAATTGTAAGTAAAAATGAATATTCAATAAATTAATTACTTGTATTTCGCTGAATTTCATTTCGGTGTATTCCCTGCTGCATACGGCACGCACGGCTAACAATCATACGGCACTGCGGAGAGAGTTTTTGAACACCCCGTACTGCTTAGGTAGTAGAAATCCTTAAAGTTGCCTACTTCGTGGTCCCCGATTTGATGGTAAATTTCTCACTAATATCATTTCTGCTACTCCCCATTACACGCTTGTTTATTCGCGTTACTCTTAATCCAGATTCTGTATTCTTAAGCCATATTCTGACTATTCTATTCAGTATGCCCTCTATTTCTTCCTTGCTTTCACTAGTCACAACAATGTCATCAGCGAATCTTATGTTTTATGTTCTTTCACGCTGAATTTTAATACAACTCTTGTACTTTTCTGTTATTTACACCTCGCTTTTTCCACGTATCTATTGAATAGTAGTGGTGAGAGACTATGTTCCTGTTCTACAACCTTTTCAAACAGAATAGTTCGTTCTTCCGCTCTTATTTTTCCTTCTCGCTTATTGTGCATGTCGCATATTACCCTCCTTTCGCTGTGGGTTACACATAGAGAATTTAGAGCGCCTTGCGCCACCTCTAGGTCCATAAATCCTATGAGAAGGTCTTGATTTTTCTTCAGTCTTGCTTCCATTCTGAAGCGCATCGTCACAAATGCCTTTGTGCCTTTCCCTTGTCTAAAGCCAAACAATCTCCATCTAGCACATCGTGAATTCTTTGCATTCTTGTCGCCGTTACTAACGACACAAACCAAAGCATTTGAATTCAGTGAGTTAAATACGAGGGACATTCATTAATTAAAGAGACAAATTGGCGTGGGGATAAACAGTTAGTAGGGCAAGTTTGGTTATTTTATGGCTTTAAGTTGGCATCACTTGGATGAGCGCTGATCAGCTGATGTGTCAATATCGTTTTGTTTATAACTTCAAAAATACATATCAAGATGGCGAGTCCGCTTGAAACGTCCACAGCAGTTGAACAACGTTCTGTTATTTGGGCCGGCCGCGGTGGTCTAGCGGTTCTGGCGCTGCAGTCTGGAACCGCGGGACTGCTACGGTCGCAGGTTCGAATCCTGCCTCGGGCATGGGTGTGTGTGATTTCCTTAGGTTAGTTAGGTTTAAGTAGTTCTAAGTTCTAGGGGACTTATGACCTAAGATTTTGAGTCCCATAGTGCTCAGAGCCATTTTTTCTGTTATTTGTTTTTCACTTGCTGAAGGTGAGAAACCAGTCAATATATACTTTAAAATGTCTAAAGTTTATCATGAAGGTTGTATGTATCGTGCAAATTCTTACAAATTGGTAGAGCAGTTCAAAAATGGTCGTGACTCAGTGATTGACGAACACCGTTCTGGCCGACCAGTTGCAGTTTCAACTCCCTCACTTGAAAGTCGAATTGATGACATTATTCGAGCCGACCGCCGTGTGACTGTGGAAATGATAGTTTATAAAGTTCACGTTAGTACTGGTACAGTTCATAACATTATCTATAACAAGCTGAAGAACCGCGAAACATGTGCAAGACGGGTATCAAAGGAGTTGACGCGGCTACACAAGGAAACAATAGTTGAGAGTGTGCACGGAGCTAAAGGAACGTTATGAAAGAGAAGGTTAGCGCTTCCTCAAGAAATTCTTAACTTGTGATGAAACTTGGGTTCACTATTATGAGCCAGAATCAAAAAAACAAAGCATAGGGTGGAAGCACACACCAACTCACCCGTCAAGAAAAAATTCAAAAAAGTCATGTTGACGATGTTTTGGGATGCTGAAGGTCCAGTTTTTTTGTGATTATATCGAAGAGCAGCGTACAATGAGAAGCCAATACTACTCGGATTTGCTTTTAAACAAGGTGGATCTTAGAAGTGTGATTCTCCAGCAAGATAACGCACGTCCTCATATTGCTCAACTAACCCTTAAACCATCGACTAAATGGGCTGGGAAGTACTGTCCCATCTCCCTTACAGCCCTGATTTAGCACCTAGTGATTTCATTTTTGTTTGGAGCACTGAAGGAGGCATTAGGTGGGAAGAGGTTCCAGGACAACGGGGACGTGATGAAAATTTGTGGGAAATTGGTTCAAACACCAAGAGTTCTCTGCAGCCGGAATAAAAAAGGCTTGTAGCTCGTTGGAACTAGTGCTTAAATGTTGAAGTGGATTATGTTGAAAAGTAGAAAAAGTTTTACTTTGCAAAAAGAAACGCTTTTTTCTCCAGATCAATTTGTCTCTTATTATTGAATGACCCTCCTAGGTAGCTTTGTTTCGATTACTTTTTTCTGGAGTCTTAGACGTACGGAAATTTGTGAGAACATTGGACCAGAGCCTTTCAAAAACTATCAACAGCGGCGGGTAGCGTTTATTACTTATTTTTGCACGTTCTGCAATCAGCTGGTTTCTCCCCTCATTGTCCGCAGAGGATTAAGTCGAAAATCCTTCGTCGCACTTTAACTTTTTCCGGCTTTTACGAACTGCCTTTTCTTTTACAGCACTTGCGTTCTTTGCTCTTATATTCTGTGAAACATCGCACAAGTTATCTTCAAGGAAACCACACTGTCAGTTCAGCTGCGTGTGTTCGCCAGCCAGTAGCTTTGCAAGTCCTCATGTGACGACATGAACTGCAGGTACTCGTAGGACCTGCAAGAGAAAAGCCGACGCCTCACTGCAGTCAAACGTGGCCCCTGTACTCGCTAACCAGACCAACCGGAATGGTGAGTGTTAGTGGAAATTAAGCGTAACATCAAGGGCACGTGGTACTGGACGATTCACTAATATACACTCCAAGACAGAATGGCACACCGTTAAGCAGTTATCCGAATGGGACGGAATTCAGCATATGTGAGGTACGTGCGCGGACAAACGAGAACGATTACAATTTCGGAAAAACTGGATGATTTATTTAAGAGAAAGAGCTTCAGAAACCGAGCAAGTTAATAATGCGTTGGTCCACCTCTGGCCCCTTATGCAAGCAGATGTTCCGCGTGGCATATACCCATGGAGTTACTTGATGTTGTAATCTTACCGTCCCACACAACACCAGTCTATTTTCAGTCTCTTCATAAAGATTAATTCGTTTCATAACGTTCGAGAGGCATAAGATGTACAGATAAATTTTTTACTTATCTTCATTTTCTCATTGTTCGCTGCACTTCGTCACGTATAGGGGTAGATTCTTGAGGCTGAAATTTTTTTAACTTTGCGGGTTCCAGTTTTTTTTTAATTTGTGGTAAGATGTTATGGGACTAAACTGCGTAGGTCATCGGTCCCTAAGCTTACACACTACTTAACCTAACTTACGCTATGGGCAACACAGACACCGATGCCCGAGGCAGGACTCGAACCTCCGACGGGGGCAGCCGCGCGAACCGTGACAAGACGCCACAGACCGCGAGGCTATCCCGCGCGGTGGTTCCAGATGATACGATGAATATTAAGTAATTCTGCTCTTCTTTTTCTATGACCTTTTCATTTTATCCCATTCTTCTATGTCACACTGTCATCACAATCTCCACTTCCATAAAACAGAAATTTACATAGAATGAGATTTTCACTCTGCAGCGGAGTGTGCGCTGATATGAAACTTCCTGGCAGATTAAAACTGTGTGCCCGACCGAGACTCGAACTCGGGACTGGCAGAAGTAAAGCTGTGAGTACCGGGCGTGAGTCGTGCTCGGGTAGCTCAGTTGGTAGAGCACTTGCCCGCGAAAGGCAAAGGTCCCGAGTTCGAGTCTCGGTCGGGCACACAGTTTTAATCTGCCAGGAAGTTTCAGAAATTTACTTTGTTATTTCCAAACATAAAACACGTCCGAACCCATCAGAGGCATGCCCACCACCACTAACTCGTTCTGCGGTACTAACAACATTCCAAGGAATTTACAAAACAAATGACTTTACAGACTTTCTTGACAAAAGAGCCTTCACCAGGTTTTATCATTATTTTGTAAATGACTCCAGGAATAAATGTAATAGTTAGCGACAGATTGCGTAAATAATAGTAGGAATTTTAAGTGTGCCACATATTTCGTAGTTTCAAATATTTCCCAAAGAAAAGTAATTTTAACTGTACATACAGAGTTAGTACAAGTCGATTGTAGCACGTTAATTTCTTGTTATACATTTTAGCCTGAAATATGACGCATTGTATACAAAATCAAATCGAACACATTTCGGTAAACAGCTGAGATAATATTCAGCTATACAAGATTCGAAACTGCTCCTGGTATCGGCTATTTCGAGGGGCGTTTGAAAGGTCCGCGCAAAGTCCGAGAGATGGCACTACCGGCGCGTCTCGAGGTCATGTTTAGTTAGTAGTATCTTTGGAAAGAACGCACACCAAGTTTCAGCCGTACTGGTCTATTTCTTTGTGTTTGGCATTCGTGTGAATCAAGGAAGTCGAGTGATTGTCAAAATGTGGACGAAAAATAATTTCGTGAGGTGATTAAACAGTACAGTTTATAAGTGGTTTCAAAATTTTTGGAGTGGCCATATTGGCAGAAGTGCTGCTGAACAATCTGGACGCCCTGTGGAGATTACGACTCCAGAAATCATTGATAAAATCCATGATATGGTGATGGATGACGAGTTAAGGTGCGTGAGATTGCTAGTGCTGTGGGCATTTCGAATGAATGGCTACATACTATTTTGCATAAAAAAGGCTCTGAGCACTATGGGAAAGAACATCTGAGGTCATCAGTCCTCTAGAACCTAGAACTACTTAAACCTAAATAACCTAAGGACATCACACACATCCATGCCCGAGGCAGGATTCCAACCTACGACCGTAGCGGTCGCGCGGTTCCAGACTCAAGCGCCTAGAACCTTTCGGCCAATCAGCCCGGCTATTTCGCATAAACATCTGGACAAGAGAAAGCTATCCGTGAGATGGGTTCCGCGATTGCTCACGCTTGACCAAAAACGAAATCGTCTGAAGTGTTGCAAGGATGGTTTGCAACTGTTCAGGAAAAATCCGCATGACTGTAAGCGTCGTTTCGTAGTTGTGGATGAAACATGGATACATTACTATTCTCCTGAGACCAAACAACAATCTGAACAATGGGTTACCAAGGGAGAACTTGCACTAAAAAAGTGAAGACCATTCCCTCGGCCAGAAAGGTTATGGCGACTGGAATTCACAAGGGATAATCCTTATTGACTATCTGGAAAAGGGTAAAACTATTACAGGTGCATAGTATTCATCGTTAATGTACCGTTGGAAAACCGAGGTGCAAAAAAAACGTCGGCCATTGGATCGCAAAAAATCCTTTTGCATCACGACAATGCACCAGCACAAACCTCAGCAGTTGTGGTCGCAAAATTAATGGAAATGAGATTCCAACTCGTTTCACATCACCCCTATTCTCCACACTTGGCTCCCTCGGGTTACTGTTTGTTCCCCAATTTGAAGAAATGGCTGGCGGGATAACGATTTTATTCAAAGGAGGAGGTGATTGCAGCAACTAGCAGCTATTTTGCAGAGTTGGACAATTCCTATTATTTGGAAGGGATCAAAAAATTAGAACAGCGTTGTACGAAGTGTATGCGTCTAAAAGGAGGCTATGCTGAAAAATAAAAAAGGTTTACCCCTAACATGTAAGTAGTTTTTATTTTTGCACGGACCTTTCTAACGCCCCTCGTATGTTAGACTAGGGCGTCCCATTACGATGTACTCTTGATGGATCTGCTGCTAAATTCTGTCCAACTGGCGAGTTAGATACTGGTTGGAAGGCCCTGCCCATAATGCTCCAAGCGTTTCCAATTAGGGAGAGGGCCGGCGACTTTAGCTGGCGAAGGCATGGTATTCTTTTTTTTTAAAAAAAAAAAAAAAAAGAAATTCATCAAAACCAATAACATACATAGTAACCCACCACCTAAAATATTAGTGGGTGGAAGTAACATAGAAAAGTTCTTAATTATCAAGCAGCATTTACCAAAACTTTATCTACTTATTGTTAGTATTAACTACAGGATGGAAGGTTAGCTACTCTATGGGCATGCCTACTATTTGACCTACTATTAACCTACTATCTATCTACTCTACTCTGCCGGCCGAAGTGGCCGTGCGGTTAAAGGCGCTGCAGTCTGGAACCGCAAGACCGCTGCGGTCGCAGGTTCGAATCCTGCCTCGGGCATGGATGTTTGTGATGTCCTTAGGTTAGTTAGGTTTAACTAGTTCTAAGTTCTAGGGGACTAATGACCTCAGCAGTTGAGTCCCATAGTGCTCAGAGCCATTTGAACCAACCAACTCTACTCTACTCTGCTAAGCTACATCCTGCAGCGTTACAAGTGTGCCAGCTGAATACAAACCTACATTGTTGGCCTGGCCCACCGAGCTAATCCTAGAGGGCGTGCCCATGGCACTGGGCTGGCCTTAATGGAAAATCGCTGCAGGTCTTTTCAGAGTATCCTAAAATCTATTTTCTAGTAGTAAATTCTAACTACTGAGTCATAATGAGTGTGTGGTCTCTATAATCGGTAGGTTCAGACCCTCCCTCTAATGCTGGACGCGACGGATCCCGATCGTCACAGCGGTCGACCAGTACGCGCCCTGGCGGAATGGGATAGGTGTGTGATGTCACTTTATTGCTCATCCGTTACTCTATCTCACTACGGTATTCTCGCAGGACTTTGGCGGATACCTGGCTGGCTAGTCTGTCGATGATATTAAAGGTAACCGGGTTCCTGATTAGATGAAAGGTGTCTGTGTTTGGCAGTGAGTTCCTTAAGTCCGTGGCAATATGTAAGTAGGCTGTTTATGTTTTCTCATTGGCAACGATACGTAGCGCTCTGTATGAAAATCACTGGCTGTGCTGTGTACAGTCTGTGACTAGTTTGCATTGTTCTCTGCCATTGTAGTGTTGGGCAGCTGGATGTGAACAGCGCGTAGCGTTGCGTAGTTGGAGGTGAGCCGCCAGCAGTGGTGGATGTGGGGAGAGAAATGGCGGAGTTTTGAAATTTGTAAGACTAGATGTCATGAGCTGCTATATATATATTATGACTTTTGATGACTATTAAGGTAAATACATTGTTTGTTCTCTATTAAAATCTTTCATTTGCTAACTATGGCTATCAGTAGTTAGTGCCTTCCGTAGTTTGAATCTTTTATTTAGCTGGCAGTAGTGGCGCTCGCTGTATTGCAGTAGTTCGAGTAACAAAGATTTTGGTGAGGTAAGTGATTTGTGAAACGTATAGGTTAATGTTCGTCAGGGCCATTCATTTGTAGGGATTTATGAAAGTCAGATTGCGTTGCGCCAAAAGAAAATACTGTGTGTCAGTAATTTTTCTAAGGGGACGTTTCAAACATCATCGAAAAAGGGATACTCGTAGACCACGTGGTCCGGTGTACCTATCACAGCACCACAGTCACCGAAACGGCAAAGATGTGCCGGATACGGACCATTCCCCGTGAGGGAGTGCAGCATTCCCTTACTAGGCTGAAAGTGCTTCATTCTTAACCGCTCCTGGATGTTTGGTAGTAACATGTTCTCCTCCCTGTCTCATCCCCATCCCAGATCTCTTGCCATAGTTCCACTCCCCTTTTTCTCATTGATGGACTATCCCCCCCTCAAACCCCCATGAGGTCCTCAGTTTTTTCAATCTATCCCCCTTTTGCTCAGTACTATGCAGCCTGCTCCCTGATTTTTACACCTAGGGGGCACAGCCCCATGAGAATCCACAGTGCTCCCCCTGGGGATGTACGGTAGGCTCCGACTGAACGCAGTAGCATGTTGCGCTGCGCTCTCCTCATGGCCGTAGCAGGAACGACCCTCGTGAGCCTGCGAGCCCAGACTCCGGGCCCGTAGCCCACGATGGAGGCGATGATTGTGTTATGATACTTGATGAGGTTTGGGGGAAGATAGAACCGCCTATGCCCTATCGTGATGAGATTATTTAGGACCTCTAACAACTCTTTGTGCCTGGTGAACCTCCATTTCTAATCTACTACAACTCCCACGTTTGCCAAGCCCGAAGCCACGCAGTAGAAACTCTTGCCGTGTGCGAGCGGGCGTTATCTTGCTGAAGTGTAAGCGCAGGGTGGCTGGCCATGCAGGTCAACAAAACGGAACGTAGAATTACCGTCGAGGTAGCGCTGTGCTGTAAGGTGCCGCGGATGACAACCGAAGAGGTCCTCCTCTGAAAATAAATGGCAGCCCCTAGCGTGACTCCTGCCAACACCGACTCAGAGGAAGGCCTCGGCGCTTATTGGTGACGTCACGTCAGCTAGGCACGGCGAACGCCAGGTCTGCTGCAGGCAGAAACGCCTGGACGTGCTTATCACTATAAATCTCTTATTTTTGGACAAAATGCTAGGTATTGTTTTGGATTCTGCAGTTTTATTTAGATGAAATATTTTCTTACTATCGTAAAGCTGCAAATGAAGAGCATAGTTCTGTATTACTGAATCCAGTCGAAACAAACGTAGATCAGGATGAGAAGATGCTTTGCCCCATTGCAAGCTTCGGAAATTTTACGTTCAAGAAACTACATTTACTTGATCGATTTTGTTATCGAAACTTACCCCAACCCCCTTACAATGAACTCGTTTCTTTCATTTATTTGTTTTCGTTTGACATCGTCACTGGAAATGTGAACTAATTTACATGTGTAAATGACCAACTGTTGCCAGTCATCAGATTACAGTCGTTTTCAACGAAAGGAATTCTAAACAGGAAACAAAATAGCTTCATCCATCGAAAATACTGCTGAGCTTAAAAAATTTTATTTGATAAAACTAGTATCTCTCTTTTGCCTCTTCTTCTGTCCCCCACCCCCTCCCCCAACGTGTACAATCGCAAGATATTTCATTAAAATTCAGTGCTCCTCACCCCATCGTCAACCAAGATACCTAAAGAAGAGCACCAATATGTTCACAGTTTCTTGTAAAAGCAACCCAGTACAAACGTAACTTCCTCAGATACACAAATAAGGTAAAGAAGCACGAATTCTGTTGCTGCTGGACCATGAAGTTGTTTTTGTATGTCAATCCTTAAAACAGGCGGAAATTTAAGTTCAGGAGTACAGTATTTGTTAAGAAGTGTAAAGAAATGCACAATTAATTGATTGCAGAAATCTCTCAGAGCAATGTGTGTTGGTCAACTACCGCCAATAGTTCCACATTTTCCTGTGTCAGGGAGGGAGACACCACCATTATGAGTATATGCCTGCAACAGAGCTGGCGTTTGCCGTGCCTAGCTGACGTGACGTCACCAAAAAGTGCCGAGGCCTTCCTTTGAGTCGGTGTTGCTCCTGCTCGCAGCTCCGAGTTGCTCGCTGTTTGAAATGTACCCGCCGGCCCCAGCTGCACGTGGGCGCCTGGAGGTAGGCCCCGAAGGTTAAGGTACGGGGCGGCGAGTAGAGCCTCGCCAATGGCGCATGCGCGGTGCGTCCCGCCCTTCGTGGGCGTTTATTTTGCTAGCCGGACTCCGTGACGGATTACACCTGTACCGACATTCCGCCGGCCGGACCGCTAACAAGACCACGCAGACCGCACTACACACACAACAACCCGCGCACAGTCCGCCATTTCTGCACCGCAGGCGGCAAACCGCTACAGACACTCTGGTTCCCGCCGCCACTTCCCCGCAAAGTAATGGCGTGCAGAGGACAGGACCTCAACGCGGAAATGCTTTGGCAGAAAATATTGTTATAAGATATCTTTCATACGTACTGCATAATGTTATTCATTGCTTGCTGTGGGCTGCGGTGTTACCCGCGGTTAAACAGTTATCAACAGAATGTAGAGGGGACTTGGTATATCAAGTTTTACGGGGGGAACCAACGTTCGAAAACATCATTGGACGACGCGACAGACTGCCAAATTTATAGGCGCCGCCTCCAGTGAATGTATGTATGCAGGGTGATTCACGAAGATATTCAAATATTACCGAACTATCAGTTTAATAAGTTGCAGCTGCAAAATTCTCACGCGCATTCTCTACATACGAATGGAAAAACTGGTGGAAGCCGACCTCGGGGAAGATCAGTTTGGATTCCGTAGAAATATTGGAACACGTGAGGCAATACTGACCCTACGACTTATCTTAGAACCTAGGTTTATATAAGGCAAACCTACATTTCTAGCATTAGTAGACTTAGAGAAAGCTTTGGAAAATGTTGACTGGAATACTCTCTTTCAAATTCTAAAGGTGGCAGGGGTAAAATACAGGGAGCGAAAGGCTATTTACAATTTGTACAGAAACCAGATGGCAGTTATAAGAGTCGAAGGACATAAAAGGGAAGCAGTGGTTGGGAAGGGAGAGAGACAGGGTTGTAGCCTATCCCCAACGTTATTCAATCTGTACATTGAGCAAGCAATAAAGGAAACAAAAGAAAAATTCGAAGCAGGTATTAAAATCCATGGAGAAGAAATAAAAACTTTGAGGTTCGCCGATGACATTGTAATTCTGTCAAAGACAGCAAAGGACTTGGAAGAGCAGTTGAACGGAATGGACAGTGTCTTGAAAGTAGGATATAAGACGAACATCAACAAAAGCAAAACGAGGATAATGGAATGTAGTCGAATTAAGTCGGGTGATGCTAACGGCATTAGATTACGAAATGAGACACTTAAAGTAGTAAAGGAATTTTGCTATTTGGGGAGCAAAATAACTGATGATGGTCGATGTAGAGAGGATATAAAATGTAGACTGGCAATGGCAAGGAAAGCGTTTCTGAAGAAGAGAAATTTGTTAACATCCAATATAAATTTAAATGTCAGGAAGTCGTTTCTGAAAGTATTTGTATGGAGTGTAGCCATGTATGGAAGTGAAACTTGGACGATAAATAGATTAGACAAGAAGAGAATAGAAGCTTTCGAAATGTGGTTCTACAGAAGAATGCTGAAGATTAGATGGGTAGATCACATAACTAATGAGGAAGTATTGAATAGAATTGGGGAGAAGAGGAGCTTGTGGCACAACTTGACTAGAAGAAGGGATCGGTTGGTAGGACATGTTCTGAGACATCGAGGGATCACCAATTTAGTATTGGAGGGCAGCGTGGACGGTAAAAATCGTAGAGGGATACCAAGAGATGAATACACTAAGCGGATTCAGAAGGATGTAGGTTGCAGTAGGTGCTGGGAGATGAAGAAGCTTGCACAGGATAGAGTAGCATGGGGAGCTGCATCAAACCAGTCTCAGGACTGAAGACCACAACAACAACAATACGCAAAAAATCATCATTTCCTGCCAGTCGCGAGCAAATAATTCCACAACCAACTGTTTGGATAGGCTGAGGAAACGCCTGCAAATGAAACGATACACTTGCGGATAGAGTTTTGCAATGGTGTGAGGCACTTAATGGAAGAGGGAGATTTCAACGATGAGGGAATTGGAAATTTGTGGTAAGGTCTTATGGGACAAAACTGCTGTGGTCATCGGTCCCTAAGCTTACGCACTAGTTAATATAACTAACTTACGCTGAAGACAATACACACAGGTGCTCCATCACACTTACACACCCATGTTCGTGACTTCTTGGATGCAGACTTGCCACAGTAATGGATCGGTCTTGCATCAGCCGGCAATCTGGAGTAGCTGGGCGTAGCTCCAGCGTTCACCGGAACTGACACTGATTTTTGCCTGTGGCGTCACATCAAAGACATAGTTTTCATTCCTACTCCTACCCACAACATTGCCGACTTACCATTCTGGGACGTGTCAGGGCAGCTGTGAATGAAACAGACGTTGACACTTCGGGACGGGTGGGAGCTGGAGTCCGCAGCTCGTGGTCGTGCGGTAGCGTTCTCGTTTCTCACGTCCGGGTTCCCGGGTTCGATTCCCGGAGGGGTGAGGGATTTTCTCTGCCTCGTGATTACTGAGTCTTGTGTAATGTCCTTAGGTTAGTTAGGTTTAAGTAGTTCTAAGTTCTAGGGGACTGATGACCATGGCTGTTAAGTCCCATAGTGCTCAGGGCCATTTTTATTGTGAGCTGGATTGTTCTTCAGACTCTACGTGTGCCTCCTGTATAACAACGCACGCAATGAGCATTTGTGAACAAAGCAGAAAAAAAAGTCTCATGTTGCTCTTCCCATAAATATAGACACACAGCGCATTACGTCAATATATGCACTTTTTACAATCACTTGAAAGTGTCTAGATCACTTGAATGACACCGTAGAGAATACTGTTATAAGCTGGCTATAATTTCGCACCTTACAAGCACTCATCCACATACTTTGCCGTGAATTACAAACAAAGTTAGGTATCATGTAATAGGTTGTACATTGTATACTTGACTGACGTTTTCACTTGCGCCTTGTAAATAATTGTTAACGCTTATTGCATGAAAGGTGATGGAGTCTCTTTATTATCAGAACGGCGTAATGAATGATTGCCTAGAATGAGATTTTCACTCTACAGCTGAAATGAAACTTCAAAAATGGTTCAAATGGCTCTGAGCACTATGGGACTTAACTTCTGAAGTCATCAGTCCCCTAGAACTTAGAACTACTTAAACCTAACTAACCTAAGGACATCAAACACATTCGTGCGCGAGGCAGGATTCGAACCTGCGACCGTAGCGGTCGCGCGGTTCCAGACTGTAGCGCCTAGACCCGCTCGGCCACTTCGGCCGGCGATATGAAACTTCCTGGAAGATTAAAACAGTGTGCCGGACCGAGACTCGACTCGGGACCTTTGCTGTGAGGACAGGGTGTGAGTCGTGCTTGGGCAGTTCAGTTGGTAGAGTGAAAGGCAGAGGTCCCGAGTTCGAGTCTCGGTCCGGCACACAGTTTCAACCTGGCAGGAAGTTTCATATCAGCGCACACTCCACTGCAGAGTGAAAATCTCATTCTGGAAACATCCCCCAGGCTGTTGCTAAGCCTTGTCTCCGCGATATCCTTTCTTTCAGGAGTGCTACTTTTGCAAGGTTCGCAGGAGAGCTTCTGTAAAGTTTGGACGGTAGGAGACGAGGTACGGGCGGAAGTAAAGGTGTGAGGACCGGGCGTGAGTCGTGCTTGGGTAGCTCAGTTGGTAGAGCGCTCGCCCGCGAAAGACAAAGGTCCCGAGTTCGAGTCTCGGTCCGGCACACAGTTTTAATCTGCCAGAAAGTTTCTATGAGTGCCTATACTAGTAGTTGGAACGACAGTGGAGATGAAACGGCAGGTGGAACTCAAGCCCTGGTGGAAGGCCCACACAGGTGTTGGTCCTGCTTAAACACAGGAAGTAGCAAGACGGATGTTGAGACACCTCAGCGCTGGAGCACAATAGAGTCGCGACTGGCCGGTATTGTAGCCGGACGGGAAGGATTATACTTCGGAAACTACGAAAATCTTGGACGCAACAGAGGAATGCGGAAGCGTCACCTCAGAAGCCACGCAGGCTGGGTTATTTCCGCCGATTTTCACTCAAAAGCGTTCCATTGTACGAGTACATGTTTTTCCTCATAAACTTTCCGCGCTGGACGACAAAAGACTAAAATATGGTTGCTCGGCGTTCGGAAGAATCTGTAGAGAGGGAGAATATTCCGTGGTTTCGGGAATGTGATTCGTTTTCGGAATTACGGGGGTGGGAAGCCGAGCCTTGCTGGGAAGCCAGCGGTGAAGAGACGAGGTCTTCCGTTGTGAGCGCTCGTGTGTGACGGTCGCTCGATATCAAGAATCGAATTCTTTTTATCGAACTTCAGATGTCGAACCAGACAAATTCATGAGTACTATACAGGGTGATTCAAAAATGCATGTAAATATTTTAAGGGTGTATTTGTGAGGTAAATATAAGACAAAAATGTTCTATAAATGTTTTTCCATAAACGTTTAATTCCAGAGTTATCGTTAAATACGAAAGTCATGTCCGTATCAAAACGACGGCAGTGCAAGCAGCAGGATGCCATATTCTGGTACGTAATTCACATACGTATCTCCCAACAGTTGATTCGAAACTGCATGAATAGTGTTTGTTTTTGTTTGCACGTGATGTTTACTCCTACTGTACGGAAGATGGCGCTGATGTTGTTGGTAGCGGAAAAGTACGTCCTGTCGT
Organism: Schistocerca piceifrons; assembly: GCF_021461385.2. Classification (NCBI taxonomy): domain Eukaryota; kingdom Metazoa; phylum Arthropoda; class Insecta; order Orthoptera; family Acrididae; genus Schistocerca; species Schistocerca piceifrons. The sequence continues at coordinate 35,706,399 of NC_060147.1, read as the reverse complement.
TCATTCATCGTCGGAAGGCTAAAGGTTTCGTGCACATGATGTACTCAAACAGTGAGTATGCTGATATGCACCTTGTGTATGGTGCAGCAGATGGAAATGCACTTGCAGCAAGACGAAGGTACAGTGAGCTGTTTCCAGGAAGACGGTTACCAAGTCATCAGACGTTTGTATCTGTGGACAGACGTATGCGGGAGTATGGCATTCGTCCTGGGCCACATTCAGGTCGACCACTTGAGCATGCAGTGAACGTCGAGGAACATGTTTTGGACCTGGTAGACCAAGATCCATCTATCAGTACGAGACAAATTAGTGCAGCTGTACGACTTCCACAATCTACTGTATGGCGGCTGCTTCGGAGACAACAGTTGCATCCATTTCACCTGCAAAAAGTGCACGAATTGACACCTGAAGACTATCCTCGCCGTCAGCAATTCTGCCAGTGATTACAAGAGCGTCATTTGAATGATCCAATGTTCATTCGGCGGATATTATTCACAGATGAGGCCATGTTTACTCGTGCGGGTGTAATCAATTCGCATAATATGCACCAGTGGGCTGTCGAGAATCCTGGCGCGAGAATTGTGCGTGGATATCAACATCAATTCTCCATAAACATTTGGTGTGGTATTGTGGGGAATTACTTACTCGGACCTCATGTTCTGCCTCCAAGGCTGAATGGGCACGCGTACTGCGAATTTTTGGAGGGAGAATTGCCTGGATTGTTACAGGATGTCCCTCTTGCAACACGAGCCACCATGTGGTTTAGGCACGATGGTGCTCCCGCCCATTACAGCCGCAACGTAAGGGCGTACCTCAATTCTGCGTATCCACATCGATGGATAGGTCGCGGAGGACCAATTGCTTGGCCAGCCAGATCACCTGACCTGAACCCTTTAGACTTTTATTTATGGGGCCGACTAAAGACATTGGTGTATTCTTCTGCAGTACCGAACAGAGAAGTGCTACAACAAAGAATTGAAGGTGGTTGTGAAATTATTCGTGGAGAGTTGAACGGACTGTGTAATGTGCAAAGATCATTGATGCGACGAGCACGGGTCTGTCTGCAAGTTCAGGGACAGCATTTTGAACATGCATTGCATTAAGATTTGTGCAAATACAGTACAGTACAGTACAGTCTGTAAAATGCTTCAATTTTCCTTAGTTATTGTGCATTGCTGTAGTTCAATCAACAGGACCTAAATTAATACAGTGTTCGCGAGGAATTGTTTCAGTTTGTTACGTCACGTTTATTTATCAGTTTGCGTTGTTAGTCCAAATGCACTGTAACTAAACTGTGAACTCTGGGGATTAAATACCTTACGTTGTATTGAATGTATTATCCTGTTTTGTTCATAACTCTGTAATAAGCCAAGTATGGAAAAAATTGTATAGAACATTTTTGTCTTATATTTACCTCACAAATACACCCTTGAAATATTTACATGCATTTTTGAATCACCCTGTATAGTACAATCGAAGAAAAGTATCCATCTCAGGACCGAAAAACTAATGAAGAAAGTTTAACTTACCACACAGAAAGCCAGCACATTTGCGCATATCAGGAATGTCATCTCTTACCTGAAACAGAAAGAAAGAGGACTGTCAAAACAAAAGATAAATATAAGAAAAAGACAAACAAGAACTTCATCAGCTAGCATCCCTCCAGTAAAATTCCCTTTCAAAAGTAATGGACCACATGACGAGAAAAAATCTTTAATAGCGTCGTTGACACCAGGTATGATAGTATATTTGTGCCTACCTGCTCTAATGCTTGGATGTACACTTTTTTATATTGCAAATATATTGGAAGCAGTACAGGAAACAAAAGAAAAATTTGGAGTAGGAATTAAAATCCATGGAGAAGATTTATAATATTACTTGAAAATACAGCTCTTCGGTTGCACAGGTAAAAATTTCCAACTTTACCTAGGTTTCAACTGCTCTAAGGCAGCCTTCATCAGAAGTAAAAAAAATTTACATTACCTATAACAGAGTTTTGGAATAACATAAAAATTATTAAATTAAACATATGTAATAAAATTACATCATAGCTAACTGCTACGGTACAGTAGACAAAGAAAGCATACTTACATAGAGTAAATAGTTATGAAATGATTTAGAGCAACACTGCTCGCTTTAAAGATAAAAATATATTTGTACATTATAAAATTTTCCTAGGAATGCACAACTTGATTAAGACGCTCCGCTAAGGGTCGCGTATGCGGCCGGCACTGTAAGCAGCACCAGACTGAGGGGCGCGCGCGCCGTCGGTGTTAGCAAGTCGGCACCTTGTATCGCGCCATCTAGTACTGAATGCTTGTAATTCACAGTGACAACAGCTGTCAGAAGCATTGGAACAGGAGTGCACGTAATGTGCTGATTACATTATCTCAGATAGTATGTAACAGATCGAAAGCTGAACAAAGTATTATACTGTAAAACAGAGAGAGAGAGAGAGAACAATATTTAAGGCTACAGTACGGGAAGCATAATAGCAATATTTCGCGTTAAGTGATTTTAAGCAAGGGCTTTATACCATCAAAGAAATTTTTATCACGTAATTGTAATTGCTCATTAAGGATTAAATGGTCGTTACGGGAAAAATGTTTGAAAATTTCCAACTGTTCAAGAATATCAAGTCTGAAGCCTTTCTTTTCTGTATGTAAGATACTAATATCATGAACATCTTTAGGTTTGTGTCCTATGATAAGAAGGTGGTCAGCGAATGACGAATTATGTACGTTCGTACCTTTTTTCCCTAATAGATGCTCTTTATATCTAATCAAAAATGCTGAGCAAGTGTCACAGGTGATTTTATAAACGCCTGAGTTTTGCAGAGGCGACCGTCTTGGTTCTAAATTATGGATAAGATTATTTTTGAGAGAGTTGTTGGTAGAGAAAACTACGTTGCAGCCATATTTATTTTTAAGGAGACGTTGCAATCTGTAGGTTAGTGGCCCTACATACGGTAAAGAGAAGTATTTCTTCAAATCTCTAGGCTCGTCAATAGTGGTCCCAAGCGTGGTAATTCTATTATTGGTTTTCTGTCTGAAGACATCATCTACTATATTTGGTTCGTAACCATTATTAACTGCAACGGTTTTTATTAGATTCAATTCGTTTTTTAAATTTTCAGAGGACAAAGGGGTAGAGATTGCTCTACGAACAGCAGAGTGAAAAAATGCTTTTTTGTGAGATCGTTGGTGTATGGAACAGGCTGGCACAAGTTGGTCAGAAAAAGAATCCTTACGAAAAATATTGAAAGAAATTTTGTCATTCACTATTGTCAAAGTTAAGTCTAAATAATTTAACTGACGGGAGCTGTTTTCAAGTTCACATGTGAAGGTCACTTTTTCATGTAGTTCCTTAAAGATCTCGAACAGGTGGTTAATGCCATCGTTCGTTCCGTTATAGACGATTAAAATGTCATCGACGTACCTAGAATATGAAACAATTCCTAAGGTGGTAGTGGAAAAATTTTTGAAAAATGTCTCTTCTAGAGAGTTGATAAAAATGCCTGCTAGGATGCCAGCTAAGAGATTGCCCATAGCAAGACCATCAGGTTCTTGGTACAGCTGTCCATTGAATTCGAAATAATTGTACTTTGTTACGATCTGCATTAGATTAACATGGAGAAGAAATAAAAACTGAGGTTTTCCGAAGACATTGTAATTCTGTCAGAGAGTGACCTGGAACACAGTTGAACGAAATGGACAGTGTCTTGAAAGGTGGATATAAGGTGAACGCCAACAAAAGCAAAGCGAGGATAATGGAATGTAGTCGAATTAAGTCGGGTGATGCTGAGGGAATTAGATTAGGAAATGAGACACTTAAAGCAGTAAAGGAGTTTTGCTATTTGGGGAGCAAAATAACTGATGATGGTCGAAGTAGAGAGGATATAAAATATAGACTGGCAATGGCAAGGAAAGTGTTTGTGAAGAAGAGAAATTTGTTAACATCGAGTACAGATTTAAGTGTCAGGAAGTCGTTTCTGAAAGTATTTGTATGGAGTGTAGGCACGTGTGGAAGTGAAACATGGACGATACATAGTTTAGACAAGAAGAGAATAGAAGCTTTCGAAGTGTGGTGCTTCAGAAGAATGCTGAAGATTAGATGGGTAGATCACGTAACTAATGAGGAGGTATTGCATAGAATTGGGGAGAAGAGGAGTTTGTGGCACAACTTGACAAGAAGAAGGAGCCAGTTGGTAGGACATGTTCTGAGGCATCAAGGGATCACAAATTTAGCATTGGAGGACAGCGTGGAGGGTAAAAATCGTAGAGGGAGACCAAAAGATGAATAAACTAAGCAGATTCAGAAGGATGGAGGTTGCAGCAAGCACTGGGAGATGAAGAAGCTTGCACAGGATTGGGTAGCATGGTGAGCTGCATCAAACTAGTCTCAGGACTGAAGACCACAACAACAACAGATTCAGTTGTCGTTCCATAGACCCAAAACTGAATTGACTCTTGTGGATGTGGAACATTTCAGAAAGTATAACATAGAAAACATAAATCATTTCAATATAACACTCACTACGCTGATCACTGTCAGGAGATTCTCAAAATAGGTGAATACATTACACCAAACTGGAACTGCTAATATTTACGGAACTAAAACACTGTCAGAATGAACATGGTTTTGCACTTTTAACAAATTTATCACAAACAAAATACCTAATCTTCACTGTTGTGACCAAGTTATGCGAAAACTGAAATCTAACAGACATTTTTACTTAAGCTGGGCTAACAGTACCTGTTAAGATATTCAGCTATAGAGCAGATGGAGCTGCCTATCAAAAAGTTTCTCTAACTGTGATTAAACTGTGTTTCATCTGAAACCAAGTTTTTAGTGGTTGCTGGCAATTTATTGAAAATACGTGCTCCTGAATATTGGACCCCTTTTTGGACTGAGGCAAGTGATTTTAGGTCTTTATGTAGACTGTTCTTATATCTAGTATTAGTACTATGTACTGAGCTATTGATTGGAAATGGAGATATATTAGTTTCAACAAATTTCATTAAGGAATAGATATACTAAGAATCAGAGGTTAGAATACATTGTCCCTTGAACAGTTCTCTATATGATTTTCTTGAATTTCCACCACAAATGCGTCTTATTAAACGCTTTTACACCCTAAAAACTTTTGCTTGGTTTGACGAGTTACCCCAGAAAATGATCTTGTATAACATAATAGAATGAAAGTAAGCAAAACATGTAAGGTTTCTTTTATTTATATCTCATACATCTGACATCATTCGCATTGCAAATACAGACTTGTTTAGGCGCTTCAGCAATTCTGTGGTATGCCCTTCCAACCTGAATTTGTAATTCCAGAAGTTTAACACTGTCAGCTTCTTCGGTCTGCGTGTCTTCACATGTTATGCACATACTAGAAGGGAATATCTAACAGCTTCTGAACTGCATATAGTGAGTCTTTTGAAAGTTTAATGACAGTGAATTAGCTTTGAACCATTTATTAATGTCAGTGAAAATTTGATTAGCAGCCATTTTTAAAATTATGCTTGACTTGCTACTCATTGAAATGTTTTTATCACTGGAAAACAAAACAAATTTAGCACCTGCCAATGTGACAGACGAGGGGTCATTTATGAACACAAGAGAAAGCAACGGACCTAAGATGCAACCTAGAGACACACCACATGAAATTAATTCCCAATGAGACGAAGACTGACAGTTTACTGCAGAGGTACAACGACACCCTTGGTTTCCTGTTAGTTAGATAAGACTTAAACTATCTCGCAGCACTGCCGGAGACACCATAATATTCTTATTTATTTAAGAGAATGCTGTGATTGCACATTCAAAGGCTTTTGACAGCTCACAGAAAATGCGACTAGCCTCTAATTTGTTATCGAATGAATTAAGTTTATTCTCACTGTGTGTGCAAATAGATTTCTCTATCTCAAAACCCTTAAGAAACCCGAACTATGTGTGGTATCACCGCCAGACACCACACTTGCTAGGTCGTAGCCTTTAAATCGGCCGCGAACCGTTAGTATACGTCGGACCCGCGTGTCGCCACTATAAGTGATTGCAGACCGAGCGCCGCCACACGGCAGGTCTAGAGAGTCTTCCTAGCACTCGCCCCAGTTGTAAAGCCGACTTTGCTAGCGATGGTTCACTGACAAAATACGCTCTCATTTGCCGAGACGATAGTTAGCATAGCCTTCAGCTACGTCATTTGCTACGACCTAGCAAGGCGCCATGTTCAGTTGTTATTGATATTGTAAATAACGTACAGAAAAGAGCTACGTACAACATTAATGTATTAAAGTTAAGTATTCTACCAGTTACCTCCTTTTTTCTAAGTTCTAATTACCTTGTCCTGTTCCAGACCTCACGCCAGCCTGCGTGAGCTAAAACGCGTGCCTTTCGGCTTCCTCTCAATTTAGTGGGTTGGTCTCCTGCCAGCCCACAACACTATGACTTTGAGAATATACAGGGTGATTCAAAAAGAATACCACAACTTTAGGAATTTAAAACTCTGCAACGACAAAAGGCAGAGCTAAGCACTATCTGTCGGCGAATTAAGGGAGCTATGAAGTTTCATTTAGTTGTACATTTGTTCGCCATTTCAGCCAATAAAGTTTTTGGTCCCTTTTTCTTCGAAGGTGCTACTGTAACTGGACTACAGTATCTGGAGATGTTAGGGAATTGGCTGTTCCCTCAGCTCGAACAAGAAGCACAACAATTCATATTTCAGCAGGATGGAGCGCCACCACATTGGAACTTATCTGTCCGTAACTACCTGAACGTCAACTACCCGAGGCGATGGATCGGCCGCCAGGCAGCCCGTGACAGAGCACTTCATCACTGGCCTCCAAGAAGCCCTGATCCTACCCCCTGCGATTTTTTCTTATGGGGGTATGTTAAGGATATGGTGTTTCTGCCACCTCTCCCAACCACCATTGATGATTTGAAACGAGAAATAACAGCAGCTATCCAAACTGTTACGCCTGATATGCTACAGAGAGTGTGGAACGAGTTGGAGTATCGGGTTGATATTGCTCGTGTGTCTGGAGGGGGCAGTATTGAACATCTCTGAACTTGTTTTTGAGTGAAAAAAAACCTTTTTAAATACTCTTTGTAATGTATAACAGAAGGTTATATTATGTTTCTTTCATTAAATACACATTTTTAAAGTTGTGGTACTCTTTTTGAATCACCCTGTATTACGCAGTCATATGCTTAAGGAGACGCTTGAACACAACCTTTTCAGGCATTTCTGGAAAAGCCGGAAAAAGTGAAATTGGTCGATAGTTTTATGGTATCTCTTCATCCCCCTTCTTGTAAAGAGGCTTAACTTCAGCATATTTTGGCCATTCTGAAAATGTTATCCTCCATGAATGCCCCCTTCTCCCATCACAACTTTCTTCCAAGTTGTAGGACAAGTACTCTTGCCCTGATGACGTACCCAGAGTGAGCCGCCGTGTCCCGGTGTATCAGGGACTGCCAAGTTCTGCGGCGACCCTGGCGTTATTTATGGCGTCGGCTGGGACGACGCGGCGGGGATCGAAACGCTCGCACGAGGCCGTAAGCGGACAGGGCTCTGGAGCCGAGGCATTGGTGAGGAGCCCCGCTGTGGTTCGGCTTTTGTTGTGTCGGTGGGCGGGTCCCGCTCCCCCTCCCCCACCCTCCCCCCTGCGGGGCATCACGCGCAGGGTCGGGGTCAGACGGACTCTTCTCCCACGGCGCCAGCCCTAGACTTGTACAGACGCACGCAGCGCCGGCTCTGCGCTACCCGTGGCCTCTATCTGCACCTGGTAGCCGCGGGGTGCTCTTACTGCGAAGTGACGTCTTGCCGGGGCAATAGAATTTGCCTTACTTCAATTAGCTGCTCATATGACTAAGATTGGAACCTCCTGTTGACGTTAATCCGTGTTTGCTATTTAAAAATTGGGTTGTTTTGAAAACCCGCCTTATGCAAACACAGTTTATTGTACTCACCAAAACATGTTTTGACAGCTACGTGTCATCATCAGTGGGTCAAATTTCATTTCTGTAAAATACAATATCAAATTTATAATAATTTAACTGTTTTGGGCCTAAGAATTTCAATATACGCAATTTGCTTTGTTTTGTTTAAACGCTCACCTTAAAATTACGTTGCTAAATGAACTGCATTATTATACACCAGTTATTTGTGCTCGTTTTCGTCGTTTTTTTGACAGCATGTCTGCGAACTAACCAAGAAAAGGACTAAAAACAGCACAAAAAAGGTGTATTATAATGCAGTTTATTTAGCGATGTAATTTTAAGGTGAGCCACTAAACAAAACAAAGCGAATTGCATATATTGTAATTCTTACACTTACAACAGTTAAATTATTATAAATTTGATATTGTATTTTACAGAAATAAAAATTTGACCCACCAAAGATGACACATAGGCGTCGAAACATGTCTAGGCAAATATAAAAAATAAACTATTTGTGTATGCGTAAGCCGAATTTTCAAAACAACCAAATTTTCAATTACTTGGTTTTTCTTCTCCCTTTCGTAGAAGCAATAGTCGCTATTTCTGGCAAAGAAAAAAAAAAAGAAGCCAAGAAGTACAATGAATGGAAAACATCCCTATCAGTAGCATTTTTAATGATCTGAAATCCATATTGACCATTAATCGACAGTCACTGTTCCAAAAATAAGGAAAGACACCTCTCCCAGTCACAAAATTTGTTGAGTACCAACTTTAAATGCGAACATTTTATGTTAGGCTTTACCGTGATTGTAATTGACATTAAATGAAATAGCAAAACTCCTTTACTACTTTAAGTGTGTCATTTCCTAATCTAATTCCCTCAGCATCACCTGACTTAATTCGACTACATTCCATTATCCTCGTTTTTGTTTTGTTGATCTAATCTAAATGACCATAGTAGCAGCAACACCCACCACCAGTAGCAACTTTTTACTAGTTTTTATTTCGAGAGGCATGTATTTCTCTATCGGTATCAGTTCTGCCAAACTCCCCCGCCCCCCCCCTCCCTCAACTCCGATTGGTAACAGGATGAAATTTCCTTGTACGAGGACTATTCGGAAAGTAAGGTCTGATTGATCATGCAATTGAAACAATAGTAAAAATCCGATGAAGCTTTGCACAGATATGTTGGGCAGTGTCTTCAGTATGGCCATCGATGGCGTCACGCCGCTCTTATCAGTTCTGAGCGCGAAGTGAGCACGTAAAGATACGTAAAAAGTAGTGTCCCCCACCAAGTATGAGGGTCTGGTGAGCGATTTCGCCTGATTTCATGCAGCCCGCATAACATAGCTGTCACGCATCTCATTTTTCATTTCTCGCCCGCCCTCTGCAGGGGAAATGAGGACGCTCCTTCACCGTTTTCAGTGGTAAGTGTTTGATCACCCACCACACAGCAAGGAGCTGGCTCCCTCTGATGTTCATCTGTGCTTACATGAGCCGCTGGCTATGATGACTGTCGGGTCGCAAAAGCCGTCAAGCGCGGACGCCACACGCAACACACCACTGTCGGGTTGGTTGCCTACTCAGCCCCTGCGACTACAAGACGTTCAGATTCCGTCACTTGCAGGTCTTTGCGTACACCGCACCACAGTGCAGAGGGCGTGTAAATCAGCAAGAGAGGTCGCTTGTACCACGAACCTTTTGCTGTACCTTCCAGTGTCACGGGCAGCAAATCAGGAAGCAGTGTACCTCCGCCATGCGGGTATTTAGGACCGCGTCCGCGACCCCTACATGAAAATCATAGACGACTTTCTCACACACAGGAAGTTTTTCGTAAAAATTGATAAAGAACAATCAAGCATAAAATCATTGGAACAAGGAATCCCTCAAAGGTCGGTACTGTCGCCGACAATGTTCATATTGTACACTGAAGCGCCAAAGAAACTGGTATAGGCATGTGTGTTCAAACATAGGGATATAGCTTATCAAGTTTGAAGTGATTTTAAACGTGGTATTACAGTCGGCGCACGAGCGACGGGACACAGCATCTCCGAGGTAGCGATGAAGTGGGGATTTTTCCGGACGACCATTTCACGAGTGTACCGTGAATATAAGGAATTCGGTAAAATATCACATTTCCGACATTGCTGCGCTGGAAAAAGATCCTGCAAGAACGGGACCAACGATGACTGAAGAGAATTATTCAACGTGACAGAAGGGCAACCCTTCCGCAAATTGCTGCAGATTTCAATGCTGGGCCATCAACAAGTGTCAGCGTGCGAATCATTCAACGAAACATCATCGATATGAGGTTTCGGAGCAGAAGGCCCACTCGCCTACCCTTGATTAATGCACCACAGAAAGCTTTAGGCCTCGCCTGGATACACCGACATTGGACTGTTGATGACTAGAAACATGTTGCCTGGTCGGACAAGTCTCGTTTCAAATTGTATCGAAAGGCTGGATCACTCACAACTTTCAGTACAGTGATTTTTAACATGTGTGAGAGTCTGCACAAATGGACCATAAGAAAGCTGTAAGTACAAGACGTTCCAAATTGCGCCACTAACCACATATAAAAATCGACGACTAAAAATATCACTTTTTTTATGTAGCGCAGTAATGTCAACAAAACAGAGCAGAACCTCACGTTACGAAAAAATGGAATAGTACAAATAGTACAAATAAATACAAACTTGAAAACGGGTATCATTTACCGAAACGCATAAATAAAGCATAAATAAAACAAAATCTTGACTACTAGCAGAAAGTTACTTATAAACAAACTTTATCGTTGAAGGCTTAAAGCCCTGATTATGTTGGTATCATTAGTTTCGGATTATTCACGCATAAACTAATGAAAAGTCAAAACCAAAAGTGGCAAATAAGAGAAAAATACGAATTGTATGTTCATGTTCTGCCTCTTTGGCAAATAGTGCGTAGTGTGGAATCGTATATTGTATCGTAGCAGACGTAATCTATAAAAGATAGCTCCCTAAATTACAATTTAATAATATACACTGACGGAAAAAAATCACAACGTCAAGAAAAAAAGGAAATTAGCGTGTGGCATTGTAGGTCGGGAGGTCCCGTCCGGGGAAGATAGGCCGCCGAGTCAACGCCAAAATGGGCGACTTGCCTCACAGTTTTCATTGTTTAGGGTCAACTGCCAACTTTCGCACAATACAAGTATTTTTTCTAAGTTCAGATGGTTCAAATGGGTCTAAGCACCATGGGACTTCTGAGGTCATCAGTCCCCTAGACTTAAACCTAACTAACCTAAGGACATCACATACATCCATGCCCGAGGCAGGATTCGAAACTGCGACCGTAGCAGCAACGCGGTTCCGGACTGAAGCGCCTAGAACCGCTCGGCCACTGCGGCCGGCAATTTCTAAGTCTTTTGTAATGAAACGACAGCGTCATCTGCAAATAACCTACGGCGGCTGCTCAGATTGTCTCCCAAATCGTTTACACAGATAAGGAACTGCAAAAGGCCTATAACACCACTTCTGTTTTACTCGATGACTTTCCGTCAATTACTGCGAACTGTGACCTACCTGACAGGAAATTACGAATCCAGTCACATAACTGAGACGATACTCCATAAGCACGCAATTTCACTGCAAGCTGCTTGTGTAGTACACAATGAAAATCTAGAAATACGGAATCAATTGGAAACCCTTGTCAATAGCATTCAACATTTCATGCGAGTAAACAGCTAGTTGGGTTTCACAAGAACGATATTTCGTAAATCCATGCTGACTATGTGTCAATAGGTCATTTCTTTGAGGTAATTCATAATGTTCGAACACAATGTATGTTCCGAAATCCTGCTGCATATCGCCTTGAATGATATGGGCCTGTAATGGATTACTCCTACTTCCTTTTTTGAAAATTGGGCAACTTCCCTGTCTTTGGATACGGATCTTTCCTGCAGCAAGTGGTTGTGTATGATCGTTAGGTATGGAGCTATTGAATCAGCATACTCTGAAAGGACTTGCTTTTATTAAGTATTTTAAGTTGTTTAACTACTCCGTGGATGAGATTTTCACTCTGCAGCGGAGTGTGCGCTGATACGAAACTTCCTGGCAGATTAAAACTGTGTGCCCGACCGAGACTCGAACTCGGGACCTTTGCCTTTCGCGGGCAAGTGCTCTACCAACTGAGCAAGGTTCGCAGGAGAGCTTCTGTAAAGTTTGGAAGGTAGGAGACGAGATACTGGCAGAAGTAAAGCTGTGGGTACCGGGCGTGAGTCGTGCTTCGGTAGCTCAGTTGGTAGAGCACTTGCCCGCGAAAGGCAAAGGTCCCGAGTTCGAGTCTCGGTCGGGCACACAGTTTTAATCTGCCAGGAAGTTACTCCGTGGATATCTGGTTCTAAGTTACTCATGTTGGCACCTGTTCTTGATCCGAATGCCTATAGGATACCAGAGAGAAGGAGACAGCTGCGACTGATATTGTCCGTAGGCTGCGGCGAGACGTCAGAGGAACTGAGCTATGCGCTGGTTGGTCGGATGGGCAGAGCTTTTATGACGCTTCTCGGAGCTGTCCGTCGGAGACGAGGTGCGCCGTAAATCGCCCTCGGGGTTCGTCACATCAAATGCGAGTTTACGAGCGTCCACGGCGTCATGCATATTCATGTCGGCGCGCTCCGGGGACGTTGAAAGCGTGCGTCGTGAAAGCATGTTATCCGCTAAGTAATACAGATCCAATTAAAGCCACTGGAACGCCAGTGACAATTACAGCAGTTAAGGTGTAGTAACGTGAAATAATGTCGACCAGAAATGCCACACCTCCCGAATAATGAGTCTGTCGTGATAAATGAAAGTTTGTGTCGCGCCGGGACTCGAACTGGGATCTCATGTTTCTTCCTGTAGCAGGGCAAATTCGGACCACTTACTTGTTCTTATTCGACACGGCAGGTGCGGGATATACAGAGGGGTCCAAAAAATGTATCCACTGTTTAAAAGTCCATAACTTGCAAATTAATTGACGGAGTTGTCTCATTTTTGGTGAAAGTGTAGCTTAAAGTCCAACTTACAGATATCACTGTAGGTGTTCGAAATGGTCACCATTAACATCCATACACAAACGATGCCGCCGAACTGCAGCACGAACTACTGACTGCAACGTGTTCAGTTGGATATTTGCACATGAATGTACGACGGATTCTCGAAGTTCATCCAATGTGCGTGGCTTTTGTCGATAAACGATGTCCTTTAGTGTTCCCCGCAGGTAAAAGTCCAGAGGAGTTAAGTCTGGGGAATGTGGTGGATACTCCACAGCACCGCTACGGCCAATCCATCTTCCTGGTAGATTTTCGTCGAGATACACCCTAACACGATTTTGGTAGTGGACTGGTGCACCATGTTGTTGACAGTAAACATTTCCATCTCCATACAAGTCTCGGATGGCAGGTAAATGGATGTCTGAAGCTTCTGAAGGTACACCTCACCGGTAACTGTGCCGTCAAAGAAGAATGGCCCAATCAAGTCCCGGTAAGACAACCCACACCACACATTTACTCCTGGCAAAATCAAGGCTTTGTCTACATGCACGTCGGATTTTCGGCGGCCCAGTAGATGCAATTGCGGCGGTTTACTGTACCATTGAGTTTGAACTGTGCCTCATCAGACCACGCAATCATCTCTGCAAACTCTTCATCGTTGCGCACCGTGTTAGTAAACCACTCGCAGTACTCCATTCTACGATCGGGGTCGTCTTCGTTCATTGCGTGTAGCAATCGTGGGATATAGCACTTCCACTTTGCTGTCTTCAAAATTCACCGAACACTTGAGCGACTCACTCCAGTTTCACGGGCACACTGTCTCCGTGGTGAGCGAGTGAATTGCTGTAACACACGAGGAAAGTTAGCTGGACTTGTTACTATTACAGGTCGTCCACATCGTTGTTTGTGTACATCTTTAACACAGCCTTCGGCTTCAAATTTGTCTCGAATGCGACGAAACTTTAAACGTGTCGGTGGCTCTGTTTGATGCTCATTTCGCCATTGCCGTTGAACCTCATTAATGTTTCCGTATTTAAAATACCACTTCAAAGCCTTGCACCAGCCATGTTAAGTCGAGTAGCTAGGTGCAAGTAGGAACAAAACACTGACTGTCTGGTGACTGTCATTTGACAAAACAAAACAACGCAATAAAACGCTTGTGTGGCGATTGCCGAAACTGCGAACTACTACACTATCAAAGATGAAACACCTCTGTCAATTAGTTTGCCAGTTATGGGCTTTTAAACAGTGGATACATATTTTGGGCCACTCTATACAGGGTGTTACAAAAAGGTACGGCCAAACTTTCAGGAAACATTACTCACACACAAATAAAGACAAGATGTTATGTGGACATGTGTCCGGAAACGCTTAATTGCCGTGTTAGAGCTCATTTTAGTTTCGTCAGTATGTACTGTACTTCCTCGATTCACCGCCAGTTGGCCCAATTGAAGGAAGGTAGTGTTGACTTCGGTGCTTGTGTTGACATGCGACTCATTGCTCTACACTATTAGCATCAAGCACATCAGTACGTAGCATCAACAGGTTAGTGTTCATCACGAACGTGGTTTTGCGGTCAGTGCAATGTTTACAAATGCGGAGTTGGCAGATGCCCATTTGATGTACGGATTAGCACGGGGCAATAGCCGTGGCGCGGTACGTTTGTATCGAGACAGATTTCCAGAACGAAGGTGTCCCGACAGGAAGACGTTCGAAGCATTTAATCGGCGTCTTAGGGAGCACGGAACATTCCAGCCTATGACTCGCCACTGGGGAAGACCTAGAACGACGAGGACACCTGCAATGGACGAGGCAATTCTTCGTGCAGTTGATTATAATCCTAATGTCAGCGTCAGAGAAGTTGCTGCTGTACAAGGTAACGTTGACCACGTCACTGTATGGAGAGTGCTACGGGGGAACCAATTGTTTCCGTGCCATGTACAGTGTGTGCAGGCGCTATCAGCAGCTGATTGGCCTCCACGGGTACACTTCTGCTAATGCTTCATCCGACAATGTGTCAATCCTCATTTCAGTGCAAATGTTCTCTTTACGGATGAGGCTTCATTCCAACGTGATCAAATTGTAAATTTTCACAATCAACATGTGTGGGCTGACGAGAATCCGCACGCAATTGTGCAATCACGTCATCAACCCAGATTTTCTGTGAACGTTTGGGCAGGCATTGTTGGTGATGTCTTGACTGGGCCCCATGTTCTTCCACCTACGCTCAATGGAGCACGTTATCATGATTTCATACGGGATACTCTACCTGTGCTGCTAGAACATGTGCCTTTACAAGTACGACACAACATGTGGTTCATGCACGATGGAGCTCCTGCACATTTCAGTCGAAGTGTTCGTACGCTTCTCAACAGCAGATTCGGTGACCGATGGATTGGTAGAGGCGGACCAATTCCGTGGCCTCCACGCTCTCCTGACCTCAACCCTCTTGACTTTCATTTATGGGGGCATTTGAAAGCTCTTGTCTACGCGACCCCGGTACCAAATGTAGAGACTCTTGGTGCTCGTAATGTGGACGGCTGTGATACAATACACCATTGTCCAGGGCTGCATCAGCGCATCGGGGATTCCATGCGACGGAGGGTGGATGCATGTATCCTCGCTAACGGAGGACATTTTGAACATTTCCTGTAACAAAGTGAAGTCACGCTGGTACGTTCTGTTGCTGTGTGTTTCCATTCCATGGTTAATGTGATTTGAAGAGAAGTAATAAAATGAGCTCTAACATGTAAATTAAGCGTTTCCGGACACATGTCCACATAATATATTTTCTTTCTTTGTGTGTGAGGAATGTTTCCTGAAAGTTTGGCCGTACCTTTTTGTAACACCCTGTATAAAGGGTATCGGGGGCGACACGGAAATCAGCGATTTACCTGACGTCCAAAAAGGCACGATGTTTGGTTATCGGGCCAAGGGTCAAAGCATTTCGGAAACCGGTGCTGAGGTAACTGTGGCCATACTTTGACAAGGGTGAACAGAGATGCAACTGTTCAGCTGAAGACCGCCGAGATCAACCAAGGGGCTACCAACAGCCTATCCTCAAAGAGCGTTCAGCAAACATTGCTGCGTATTGGCCTCCGCGGCTGATGTCTGGTTCACACTCCCGTGCCGACTGCTCCACATCGGGGACAAAGGCTAGATTTGGCACGGCAGTAAACTGGAAGTCCATTGAGTGGCGACAGGTGGCCCTTTCACGTGAATCACGTTTTATGCTCCTTCGGACTGAAATCAAAACTCTGCAACAATCGCCGTAAGAGTCCAGGCCGTAGTAGAGAGCCTTATGGTGTGGGGAATATTTTCGTAGCGTTCCCTGGCTGCGTCATTCTGGAAGCCACAATAGATCAACAAGTATGTTATATATCCAACCCCTGCAGGCAGTTCTTCTTTTTGCTCGACACGAAGGCATCTACCAGCAGGACAATGCAACGAGTCACACAGCTTACAGTGTACGCGAGTGTTTGGAAGAGCACCAGTATGAGTTTACCGTATTTCCCTGGCCACCAGACGCCCCGTATTTAAACCAACCAAAAATATATAGCTCGATCGAGCTGCTCACATCGTGAGCAACCTAGCGCAGCTGAACAAGGCATTGGCGTCGCTACCACTCCACGTCCATGACGGAAACTCACTGGTTCTCATGTTGCACGTGTCGCAGCGGTCCGCAATGCAAAATGCGGTTATTCAGGCTTTTGGCAGGTAGACGCAGTAGTATTGCTGGACAATGTATACACTACTGGCCATTAAAATTGCTACACCAAGAAGAAAGGCAGATGATAAACGGGTATTCATTGGACAAATATATTATGCTAGAACTGACACGTGATCACATTTTCACACATTTTAGGTGCATAGATCATGAGAAATCTGTACTCAGAACGACCACCTCTGGCCGTAATAACGGCCTTGATACGCCTGGGCATTGAGTCAAACAGAGCTTGGATGGCGTGTACAGGTACAGCTGCCCATGCAGCTTCCACACGATACCACAGTTCACCAACAGTAGTGACTGGCGTATTGTGATGAGCCAGTTGCTCGGCCACCATTGACCAGACATTTTCAATTGGAGAGAGATCTGGAGAATGTGCTGGCCAGGGCAGCAGTCGAACATTTTCTGTATCCAGAAAGGCCCGTTCAGAAATTGCTACACGCGGTGGTGCATTATCCTGCTGAAATGTAGGGTTTCGCAGGGATCGAATGAAGGGCAGAGCCACGGGTCGTAACACATCTGAAATGTAACGTCCACTGTTCAAAGTGCCGTCACTGCGAACAAGAGGTGACCGAGACGTGTAACCAATGGCACCCCATACCATCATGCCGGGTGATACGCCAGTATGGCGATGACGAATACGCGCTTCCAATGTGCGTTCACCGCGATGTCGCCAAACACGGATGCGACCATCATGATGCTGTAAACAGAACCTGGATTCATCCGAAAAAATGACGTTTTGCCATTCGTGCACCCAGGTTCGTCGTTGAGTACACCATCGCAGGCGCTCCTGTCTGTGATGCAGCGTCAAGGGTAACCGCAGCCACGGTGTCCGAGCTGATAGTCCATGCTGCTGCAAACGTCGTCGAACTGTTCGTGCAGATGGTTGTTGTCTAGCAAACGTCCCCATCTGTTGACTCAGGGATCGAGATGTGGCTGCACGATCCGTTACAGCCGTGTGGATAAGATGCCTGTCATCTCGACTGCTAGTGATACGAGGCCGTTGGGATCCAGCACGGCTTTCTGTATTACCCTCCTGATTCCATATTCTGCTAACAGTCATTGGATCTCGACCAACGCGAGCAGTAATGTCGCGATACGATAAACCGCAATCGCGATAGGCTACAATCTGACCTTTATCAAAGTCGGAAACGTAATGGTACGCATTTCTCCTCCTTACACGAGGCATCACAACAACGTGTCACCAGGCAACGCCGGTCAACTGCTGTTTGTGTATGAGAAATCGGTTGGAAACTTTCGTCATGTCAGCGTGTTGTAGGTGTCGCCACCGGCGCCAACCTTGTGTGAATGCTCTGAAACGCTCAGTATCTTCTTCCTGTCGGTTAAATTTCACGTCTGTAGCACGTCACCTTCGTGGTATAGCAATTTTAATGGCCAGTAGTGTGTGTGACTCTCTTTTCGAAGTGTCTTCGTACATCAGCTGCAGAAAGCCTGAGTTTAGTATAAATATTGTCTGCCAAGTCATTACGATGGAAATGAAGAACACGCAGAGCTAAGAAGTGGTCCGTGCTAGGATTTCCCGCGCGCCAACAACGTAGCAGTCCGACCCCTCTAAGTGACGCCGGCTCCAGTTGGCAGACGCTGTTAGCGTCTATTAGGAGGAGGGCTTCAAACTTCTTTCTCTGCCGGCGGAAGAGCTCTGGCCCCCTTCAAACATAAGCGCGCGCACACACACACACACACACACACACACACACACACACAGACACACACACACACACACACACACACACACACGCACGCACGCACATGAACAGATCACTAACCCCACGTATCTACACTCGCTATGCTCTGCTAGCTTTCAGTCTTCCTCGAGTCGCACCGACCCAAGTAGTGCAATGGTTTTGAAAGTAGAGAGGCGGTCTCCCTATGATCGTTCACAAACCTCTGATGACCCTCTGTTCGTCCAAAGCAAATAATTTACGAGGGGCATTCAATAACCAAAGAGACAAAGTGGACTGGGGAAAAACTGTTAGTAGGGCAAGTTTGGTACTTTTACGCCTTTAAGTTGGTATCTGCTAAGACATGAGGGAATGACTTACATGGTGCTAGAGGGAGCTGTAGAGAGCAAAAACTGTAGAGGAAGACAGAGATTGGAATACGTCAAGCAAATAATTGAGGACGTAGGTTGCAAGTGCTACTCTGAGACGAAGAGGTTAGCACAGGAAAGGAATTCGTGGCGGGCCGCATCAAACGAGTCAGTAGACTGATGACAAAAAAAAAAAAAAAAAAAAAAAAAGTTGGCATCACTAGGATGAGCCCTGATCACCTGATGTATCAACATTGTTTTGTTTATAACCTAAAAAATACAAGATGGTGAGTCCGCTTGAAACGTCCACATTAGTTGAACAACGTTCTGTTATTCGTTTTTCACTTAAAGGTGAGAAACCAGTGAATATACCGAGTGATCAAAAAGTCAGTATAAATTTGAAAACTGAATAAATCAGGGAATAATGTAGATTTTTTTTTTTTTGGTCATCAGTCTACTGACTCGTTTGATGCGGCCCAGTCCTAGTGATTTCCATTTGTTTTGTGCACTGAAGGTGGCGTTACGTGGGAAGAGGTTCCAGGACAACGAAGAAGTGAAAAAGTTTGTGGGAAATTGGTTCAAACATCAAGATAAAGAGCTGTGAGTACCGGGCGTGAGTCGTGCTTCGGTAGCTCAGTTGGTAGAGCACTTTCCCGCGTTAGGCAAAAGTCCCGAGTTCGAGTCTCGGTCGGGCACACAGTTTTAATCTGCCAGGAAGTTTCATCAAGATAAAGAGTTCTTTGCAGCCGGAATAAAAAAAGGCTTTTAGCTCGTTGGAACAAGGGGATTATGTTGAAAAGTAGAAAAAGTATTCTTTTGTAAAAATAAATGCTTTTTTTCTCCAGACCAATTTGTCTCTT
This sequence comes from Schistocerca piceifrons, assembly GCF_021461385.2. NCBI lineage: Eukaryota > Metazoa > Arthropoda > Insecta > Orthoptera > Acrididae > Schistocerca > Schistocerca piceifrons. Next base: position 35,686,813 of record NC_060147.1, on the reverse strand, counting down.
TGATCATCGAATGACCCTCGTATATCAGCTGTTCCAGTTTAACATTTAACGCATTACAAGGGCTAGGAAATAATATGGAAACAGCGACAGAAAATGCGCCCTTGAACATAAATGCAGATTCCAGCCAAGCATATATATAGGTTGCTCTGTTCATTGTCCTCAGTAGCTGTCGCAGTCAGAATAGTGTTCTATGTAGTTGTGAGTGTACTAGGCCGGTCTTAAGAGAGTTCAAACCAAATTCTTGGTACTCGTATGGTGGGTGTTTCTGTAAGCAAGGTAGTCAAAGTGTTTGGTGTTCCAAGAGGCATCGTATCGAAGATTTGTTTGTCATGCAGCGAAAGAGGAAGAACATTATCCCGTAAATCATAACGCGAACAAAATAGTGTGTTGAGTGATCCGTGACGGACAGTCATTGAAGAGAAGTGTTAAAAGTCATCCAAAGCCCAGATAGCATAAAAAATTTCTCTATTTAAGACGACCTGTTTCAACAGCCAGTGCTATCATCTTCAGGTCTTTTACATCGTTTTGTTATATAACATTTTCACTTTACGCTGAGTGATCCGCCAGGTGAGCCGAGAGCGCTAATGCGCCGTTTCCTGGAATCGGGCAGGCGCGCCGACCCCGGACCGAATACGCCCGGCTGATTTAGCGTCGAGGGCTGGTGTGCTGGCCAGACTGGGTGGGTTTTTAGGCGGTTTTCCACATCCGGCAAGGTGAGTACTGGGCTGGTTCCCAGGTCCCGCCTCAGTTACACGACTCGCAGACAATTGAAAACACTTTCATGGCTTAAACTAGACACAGACAGCTAGGGTACATTCAATCCGTCCTGGTGGGTAAAGGGTGGCGACAAGAAGGGGATCTGGCCATCGTTTGACACTAACATCACCAACTCCATGCTAACACTGCCTACCCCGCATTGAAGTGGCACAAAGGCCACAAGAAAATGATGATTTCACCCTGAATGGATTTGCACTGTGATGGATTTTATCCACTTGATGTCTTGTGCGTGAGGCTAACAGTAAAATGAAAATGTTATGCAACAAAAAGATGTAACAGACCTGAATATGACAGTAATGACTGTTGAAACAAGTCGTCTTAAACAAAGAAATTTTTAATGCGATCTTGTCTTTTGAATGTTTTTTAAAATCAAGGATGTTCGCCCTTCAATACTCTGAAAATGAGAAAATTCTATCGAAGAAGATTGTGGCGAAAAGCCGGCCGGGGTGGCCGAGCGGTTCTAGGCGCTACAGTCTGGAACCGCGCGACCGCTACGGTCGCAGGTTCGAATCCTGCCTCGGGCATGGATGTGTGTGATGTCCATAGGTCAGAAGTTAAGTCCCATAGTGCTCAGAGCCATTGGAACCATTTTTTTGTGGCGAAAAATGAGCCGACAGTAGCTGAAAAGGTCGCTGCAGAACTGAATATCGCGAACTCCGCCAGCACCAAGAAAAGCCGAATGTAGCTCTATTGCAGAACGAGCTAGAATTCTAAAACCACTCATCACTCTTGTAAATGGCCATAACAGGAACGCGTGGCGTCGAATCAATGAAGCCTGGGCTATGGAGGAATGGAAGAAAGTTATTTCTTCCGATGAAGCATATTTCGCGCTTTTTCCGAGTTTACGTCCCAGGTGTGTAACATGGTGGGGGGGAGGGGGGGAGGGGGTTCGGTGACGATTTGGGGAGCTCGATCGTGGTCTTCCATGGGCCCCATGGCTAATCCGCAAGGTCGTATTACTTGCAAGGATTACGGCACCATTTTCGCTGATCGCCTCCATCTCGTGTCTGTTCCCACATGGCAGGATTAGAAAAAGGACCGGGTATTTAAAAAGAAAGGAAAAAGCAAGTCAGTGCATTAAACTGTGAGTGTGGCATCAGCTGCCACAGACTGTGGTCATGTGTGTTTAAGCAGGAACAACGAGGAACGATTCGACTTTTGGCGGTGGAGGGAACTGGAGGACGTGAAATCTATCGACAGATGAAGGCTGTGTACGGCGAGTACAGTCTGAGTCGTTCAAGTGTTGTGCAATGGCGCGAACGATTCGTTGAGGGGTGCGAGTCACTGGAAGACGAAGCTCGTCCTGGACAGGCTGATCGTGTCATCACACCGGAAATGGTGAATGCTTTAGTCTTGGACAACCGCAGAATCACCGTGGACGAGATCCGTCGGTTACTGGGTATTAGCGTGGGCACCGCCCACACCATAATCCATCAACACTGGAACTTTCGACAAAATCTGCGAGCAGAGGGGATCCCCAGCAACTGACTGCCGAACACCGCAATACTCGAATGGCACTGTCTTTGTCATCTGCAACGTTATCATGAAGAGGAATACGGGTTTCTATCGCGCTTTGTAACAGGTGTCGAAACATGGTGTCACCATTTTGAACCGGAAAGCAAGCGTCAGAGCAAGCAGTGGAAACATGCGACTTCACCACCTCCAACGAAACTAAAGGCCGTGCACACCAGTTCTGGTAAGGTCACGATGTCCTACGAGGGCACACTGCTTGTCGAGTTCCTTGAACGGAGAACCACCATCAATGCCCAGGGACATCAAGCCGCTTTACAGAACCTTAGACCAGCCATCGAGTCGAAACGCCATGTTGTCCAATGGCGTTATCCTCCAGCACGACAATGCCCACCCCAGACACGGCCAATGCGGTGAAGACGATATTGCAGCAGTTCCGGTGAGAAACGCTGGAACATATAGTATACAGTCCCGACCTTTCACCGTGTGACTTTCATGTGTTTGAACATCTAAAACGAGGTATTCACAGACATGGATTCACAATGGACGACGAAGTGTGTGACTGGGTCCAGACCTGAATCCGACAGCAACCTGCTAGTTTGAAACTTCCTGGCAGATTAAAACTGTGTGGCAGACCGAGACTCGAACTCGGTGCCGACTTAGAGGCTCGGTCCAGCACACAGTTTTAATCTGCCAGGAAGTTTCATATCAGCGCACACTCCGCTGCAGAGTGAAAATCTCATTCTGGAAACATCCGCCAGGCTGTAGCTAAGCCATGTCTCTGCAATATCTTTTCTTCCAGGAGTGCTAGTTGTGCAAGGTTTGCAGAAGAGTTTCTGTAAAATTTGGAAGGTAGGAGACGAGGTACTGGCGGAATTAAAGCTGTGAGGACGGGGCGTGAGTCGTACTTGGGCAGCTCAGATAATGCCGGCACGGTAGCTCAGCGTGTTCGGTCAGAGAGCTGGTTGGCCTCTGTAATAAAAAAACTGAGCGGAAGGATCAACGAACGAACTTGAATGAATGTCATGTGACGTCCGCGACGACCAAACACAACGATCAATAAGGAACAAATGAAAAAAAAAAAAAGATGGTAGAGTACTTGCTCGCGAAAGGCATAGGTCCCGAGTTCGAGTCTCGGTCCGGCACAGCTTTAATCTACCAGGAAGTTTCATATTAGCTCACACTCCGCTGCAGAGTGAAAATCTCATTCTAGCCTACTAACTCCTTCATGGATGGAATCGACCTGCTAGTGTCGCAATGGGATAAAAGCGCCAACAGTTTCGGCGACTATTTTTGAGTATGTCTACTGTGTATAACAACATTTTTGAGTTAATAAAATCGTCACCGTCACTTTACACTAGTGACCGGGTTTCATTTGAATGCCCCTGTTTATTGAAAGAAGGAATAGAAGGAACGGTGGAGCGAAAATGGGGAAGAGGAAAAAGAAGACATCAAATGCTGGGCAATATCAAAGGAGGCAAATATTCAGAAATGAAAAGACTGGCTATGGACGGACAAAAGTGGAAGACGTTTAACACATGACAAGACCTGCCGTAAGGCACAATACCTTACTACTACTACCACAGGGTGAAATGTATTTAAATTGACAAACTCTGGGAGGTTGTAGGGGACATCAAAACAAATATTTTTCCCTAATGTAATTTTTTCCTGTGAGGATTATTTAAACCGGTGGAGGCTGTATTACGCTCTCCAGTTGTTAGAGGGCGTATTACGCTCTACAGTTGTAGGCAACTGCTGTCTACCAGTGTAGTAGTGAATTGTCTACTAATGGGGCGATACACCTGGAGTGAGTACACTGATATGGTTGGTGCGTACTACGTAGCGCACCACAACGGACGAGCTGCACAGCGGGTTTATCAACAACAATATCCTAATCGCCGTATCCCACATCATACGACCTTTGCTGATGTGTACCAACGTCTGCGTGAGACCGGGTCATTTAGCAGATTACCTGGACAGGGACGCCGTCGCACGGTAAGAACGCTGCAATTTGAGGAAGCTGTCTCGCAGCATGTGTAGCGGGATCCTTAAATCAGCACTCGTGCAATTGCACGCAACATGGGGACGAATCAGACTAATGTAAGAACAGTCCTTCGAGAGCAATTGTTACGTCCATCTCACTTAACAGCGTGTCCACACCCTGGAACCAGTTGATTATCCACCCAGAGCACAGTTTTCCCAGTGGTACCTGGAACAGTGTGAAGTGCATCCTACATCTCCATCTGTGTTTTTTACCGATGAAGCAACGTTCGGGCGTGATGGAGTCTTCAACATACACAATTCGCATGTTTGGAGTGAGGATAATCTACATGCCACAGTTACTAGCGCTCGTCAAGTGCGGCTCTTCGTCAATGTGTGGATCGGTGTTGTTGGGGACTGTTTAATTGGGCCGTATCTGCTACCTAGGCCATTAAATGGCAGGCACTATTACAATTTTCTCGCCAGAGCATTGCCAGAATTGCTGGAAGTCCCGCTCCCTACAAGACAACGCATGTGGTTCCAACATGACGGGGCGCCGGCACATTTCAGTCGTCGTGTGCGTCGATTCCTGGACCGACGGTTCCCAGAAACGTGTATTGGCAGAGGTGGCCCTGTACCATGGCCTGATCGATCCCCAGATATGTCCCCTCTGGACTTTTTTGTGTGGGGAGAGATGCGCAACCTTGTTTACGCAACTCCTGTTGCATCAGAAGAGGATCTGGCTGCCCGGACAGTAGCAGCAGCAGGAACAATTCAGGATACTCCTGGGGTTTTTGCTCTTGTCAGACAGAACATGATCCGACGGTGGAACCTTTGTTTACATGTCAATGGAGGCATTTTTGAAAATCTACTGTATATTAAAATAGGGCTGTGTTAATGTGCTGTCATTCTTGGTCATAAAAAAATGGGAAAGTGTTTGTTGGTTTAATTAATTTGCCGCCAGAGAAATCTTCCTCTACCGGTTTAAATACTCCTTACAGCAAAAAATGACATTAGGGAAAAATGTTGTGTTTCGATGTCTCCTACAACCTCCCAGAGTTTGTCGGTTTAAATGCTTTTCACCCCGTATAAAACACTAAAAGTTGCGACTGAAGGCGTTTTTCACTCGTAATTCCAGTGTTACATATTTCTTCCGCGTTATGCACTGCACTGGACAGAAAAGTCTAGCAGACTCTTTGAGCCGCGGTTGGGAGGCGAGACGCGGCGTTGGCAGCCCTGCGGACAGGTATCAGCGCTGACGCGGCGTCAGATGGAGTGCGCGCTATCTGACGCCCACGCACTGCTAACCCACTTACGAAGAGCCGGACACAGGCCGACATGTGCCGTGGCAGCGAGCAGCTGATCTCCTAGCGGTGGTATGGGCGTCATTTCTAAAACCCTTCTGTTCGTATTTATATACAGGGTGGTCCATTGATTGTGACCGGGCCAAATATCTCCCGAAATAAGCGCCAAACGAAAAAACTGCAAAGAACGAAACTTGTGTAGCTTGAAGGGGGAAACCAGATGGTGCTATGGTTGGTCCGGCTAGATGGTGCTGCCATAGGTCAAACTGATATCAACTGCGTTTTTTAAAAATAGTATCCTCCCTTTATATTACATATTCGTGTGGTACGTAAAGAAATGTGAATGTTTTAGTTAGACCACTTTCTTCGCTTTGTGATAGATGGCGCTGTAATAGTCACAAACGTATGGCTAACAACTTTAGACGAACAGTTGTTAACTGGTAGGTTTTTAAAATTAAAATACAGAACTTAGGTACGTTTGAACATTTTATTTCGGTTGTTCCAATGTGATAAATGTACCTTTTTGAACTTATCATTTCTGAGAACGCATACTGTTACAGCGTGATTACCTGCAAATACCACATTAATGCAATAAATGCTCAAAATGATGTCCGTCAACCTCAATTCATTTGGTAATACGTGTAACGACATTCCTCTCAACAGCCAGTAGTTCGCCTTCCGTAATGTTCGCACATGCACTGACAATGCGCTGACGCATGTTGTCAGGTGTTGTCGATGGATGACGATAGCAAATATCCTTCAACTTCCCCCACAGAAAGAAATCCGCGGACGTCAGATCAGGTGAACGTGCGGGCCATGGTATGGTGCTTCGACGAACACTCCACCTGTCTTGAAATATGCTATTCAATACCGCTTCAACCGCACGCGAGCTATGTGCCGGACATCCATCACGTTGGAAGTACATCGCCATTCTGTCATGCAGTGAAACATCTTGTAGTAACATCGGTAGAACATTACGTAGGAAATCAGCATACATAGCACTATTTAGCCATCGATAAAATGGGGGCCAATTATTCTTCCTCCCATAATGCCGCACCATACATTAACCCGGCAAGGTCGCTGATGTTCCACTTGTCGAAGCCATCGTGGATTTTCCGTTGCCCAATAGTGCATATTATGCCGTTTTACGTTACCGCTGTTGGTGAATGGCGCTTCGTCGCTAAATAGAACGCGTCTAAAAAATCTGTCATCGTCCCGTAATTTCTCTTCTGCCCAGTGGCAGAACTGTACACGACGTTCAAAGCCGTCACCATGCAGTTCCTGGTGCACAGAAATATGGTACGGGTGCAATCTATGTTGATGTAGCATTCTCAACACCGACGTTTTTGAGATTCCCGATTCTCGCGCAATTTGTCTGCTACTGATGTGCGGATTAGCCGCAACAGCAGCTAAAACACCTACTTGAGAATCATCATTTGTTGCAGGTCGTGGCTGACGTTTCACATGTGGCTGAACACTTCCTGTTTCCTTAAATAACGTAACTATCCGGCGAACGGTCCGGAAACTTGGATGATGTCGTCCAGGATACCGAGCAGCATACATAGCACACGCCCGTTGGGCATTTTGATCACAATAGCCATACATCAACACGATATCGACCTTTTCCGCAATTGGTAAACGGTCCATTTTAACACGGGTAATGTATCACGAAGCAAATACCGTCCGCACTGGCGGGATGTTACGTGATACCACGTACTTATGCGTTTGTGACTATTACAGAGCCATCCATCACAAAAAAAAGTCCAAGAAACGTAATACACGAATATGTAATAAAAAATGGGGGTTCCTATTAAAAAAAAAGCAGTTAATATCCGGTTGACCTGTGGCAACGCCATCTAGCGGGCCAACCATAGCTCCATCTGGTTTCTCCCTTCAAGCTAGACGAGTCTCGTTCTTTGTAGTTTTTCCGTTTGACGCTTATTTCGCGAGATATTTGGCCCGGTCACTATCAGTGGACTACCCTGTATATAGGAGGTAGTCAAATGAAAACCCAACACCCGTCACAACGGGACCGTGGAATGGTCCCATTCAAAAGCAATCACCACACGCTTGACAGATTTATGCCACTGGGAGACGGATCTGCCAATGCCTAAAATTGGTTCCATTCTATACTGGGGGCCTGATGCAGGAACCAGTTACGAATTTCTTAAAATAAGACGGTCTCGATTGCAAAATCTTTTTCATTTACGGGAAATGCGTTTCGCCTTTTTGCGGCATCATCAGATTGGCATAAAAATTAGTGTGGCATGCTAACATTCGTTCCTTAATTCCCACATAAGGCATCGAGATAAAAATTTTGTAAGGAACCATCGTCCTACCGCATGAACATAATAAACTGAAAATAAAATTTCCTGGCAGATTAAAAATGTGTGCCGGACAGAGACTCGAACTCAGGACATTTGCTTTCGAGTCTCGGTCCGGCACACAGTTTTAATCAGCCAGGAAGTTTCATATCAGCGCACACACCGGTGCAGAGTGAAAAATCTCATTCTGGAAACTGAAAATAATTTATTTCATGTGTATGTCAGATTAGGTCAGCCATCTCAGAATTTTGTTCGTAAGATGATACAGCAAGAAGTCCTTAATAGTGATTTACATAGTGTGGATCTAAGAGGTCTGTTCAAAAAATTCCGCAACATTCGTAATTTGGCGCCAATGGTGTGTTGGAGCGAAATGCGGTTGGCATCCATGCACGCACCAGTATTCAATGTGTAACTGCCAGATGCTTCATGACTGTGAATCTTTTGCAGCTATTGCAAGTGACAATAGTTTTATTATTTTTTTTTACCACCACAAAGATGGCACCTCCCACACCTTCTCACAGTCTCATCGTGATTGGCGGGAATTGATTGATGGGGCGACAGAAATCCATGAATATCTCGTGGTAGAGTAGAGAGCTGAGCCCTTTCTTTCAAATGGCAGTCCATCAGAGCCGAGGCCAGGTTTGTTAGGCAGGTTCTTCTTCTGGATTGTTTGCAAAAAACAAGACCTGGGAATCTATCCCAGCAATATCCAGATAACGAAAAAACAATGCTAAGGGCCATCTTCTTGTGGTCCTTTGTGTAGAGTAGGATGTACACATATAATCCACAGTATCGTCTCCACCTTTTGTTGCATTGTAGTCCAAATTTACAAAAGACTTGCTTGTAGCGGTGTCGATTTCAGCAGTTTCGTGCATTGACGACAGGAAAAGCACAACCTTGTTCCTTTTTGTTTGGCACGAAACAAGACAGAAGTCATCTTGAAATCCGAAAAGACAATTTCCAATTTCTCGCGATCTGTTGGGCAAAAACTCCGGAGGAATTTCCTTCTTGTTCTTTTTCAGTGTTCCAGTGAACGTTAGCCCATTTTCTAAAAGATACTGGGCTGCAGGGTAACTACTGTAGTAGTTGTCCGTAGTTACATTCCATATGAATACATTTACCAGTCAGTTGTACACATCAAAAATATCATTGCTAATTACTGCATAAATAGCTCTGTCCATGATCATGGAATAAGAGATAGACCAAGAATAAAAATAAAACTCGAGTAGAACGTTGCGTCGCACAGTTCACCAATTTAGAGATGGCAGAGTTAGAGAATCAACGGGTCTGCATTAAATTTTGTGTGAGACGCAATAAAACCTTAACAGAGACCCACCAAATGATGTAGGAATCCTACGGTGATGGGTGCTTAAGTCGTACTCGGTGTTACGCATGGTCCGGTGTCACGGACAGATGTTAAAGATGACCCTCGTTCAGGACGCCAATCGATGTCTACCTACGACGCTCATGTCAGTAACGTCAACGAAATTGTGAGTGCGAATCGCAGGTTGACTGTTCGAGAGACTGCAGAAGAATGTGACATTTCAATTGGATCATGTCATGAAACGCTGAGACAACATCTCCGAATGCATCGTGTTATCGCCAACTTCGTCCCACAGCTCATGAGTCAAGACCAGAAAGACTTTGCCTCGCAATCTGTGAAGAGCTTTTGAATCGCGCAAATGAGATGTTGGTTAAGAGAATAATGACTGATGATGAGACGTGAGTCTACGGTTATGATGTTGACACCAAGGTTCAATCGTTACAATGGGTCGGGAAAGGTTCTCCAAGACCAAAGAAAGCACGTCAGGTCAAAGCTATGCTGACTTTGAAGGATTAGTTCACCATGAATTCGTGCCACGGTGACAAACTGTTAATCGATGGTACTATAAAAAAATGGCTCTGAGCAATATGGGACTTAACAGGAGGTCATCATTCCCCTAGACTTAGAACTACTTAAACCTACCTAACCTAAGGACATCACACACATCCACGCTCGAGGCAGGATTCGGACCTGCGACCGTAGCAGCAGCGCAGTTCCAGACTGAAACGCCCAGAACCGCTCGGCCACAACGGAAGGAGACGGTACTATCGGGACGTCTTGCGACATCTGCGAGAAAATGTGAGAAGGAAACAGCTTGAAATGTGGCGAGACAGTTCATGGCTCTTGCATCACGATAACGCACCCGCACCTTCATCCCTGTTGGTGCGTGACTATTGCACAGGAAACGAAATCACTGTGCTGCCTCATCTTCTGTACTCTCCAGACCTGGCCCATGTGGACTTTTTTTTATTTCCAAAATAGGAAACCACACCGAGAGACGAAGATTTGCAACGACAGACGAGATAAAAGAAAATTCGCAGACGGAGCTTCGCGCGATCCAGCAACAGGCGTACCAAGGCTGCTTCCGGAAGTGGAGGAGAGATTTCGAAGGAGACAATGCACAATAAGAAAATGATAAGCTTAGGAAAATTTTGCGGACAAAGTTCCGGATTTTTTTGCACAGACTTCGTAGATGCGCACAAAAACGAGGACCCTGATGCCCTATCGTCTTGTCCCTTCTTGTTGTCAGTTTTTTTTCTTTCTTTTTTTGAGGTGTTCCTTTCTCTCCGATTCTGTGCACAGCCTCCTCATTTCTTACCTTACCAGTCCACCTAATTTTCAACATTCGTCTGCATCACCACATCTGAAGTGCTTCGATTCTCTTCTGTTCCGGTTTTCCCACAGTCCGTATTTCACTACCAAACAATGCTGCGCTCCAAACATACTTTCTCAGAAATTTCTTCCTCCAGTTAAGGTCTATTTTTGATACTAATAGACTTCTATTGGCCAGGAATGCCCTTTTTGCTAGTGCTAGTCTACTTTTGATGTCCTCCTTGCCCCGCCGTCATTGGTTATTTCCGCGTTAGGTAGCAGTATTTGCCAATTTCGCCTGCTTCGCGATCACCAATCCTGATGTTAAGTTTCCCGCTGTTCTCATTTCTGATACTTCTCATTACTTTCGTCTTCTTTTTTCGAATTATTCTCAGTCCATATTCCGTACTCATTACACTGCTTATTACATTGAGCACATCCTGTAATTATTTTTCACTTCCTCTGAGGATACCAATGTCATCACCATGAAACTCATCATTGATATCCTTTCTCCTTCCACTTTAATCCCACTCTTGAACCTTTCTTTCATTTCTGTCATTGCTTCTTCGATGTGTAGACTGAACAATAGGGACGAAAGACTACGTCGCTGTTTTATACCCTTTTTAAACTGAGCACTTCGTTCTTTGTCTTCCACTTTTATTGTTCCTCCTTGGAATTATACGTAGTACCTACTACCCTTCTTTCTCTGTACGTTACAACAATTTATCAGAGAATTTCCAAGAATTTGCACCATTTTGGATACTCGAAGTCTCATTGTACGATTATACTCGTACTTGGCGGCTCTTGCTATCTTCGGAATTATACGGATGATGTTCTTCCAAAAGTCTGATGGTATATCGTCAGTCTCATATATTCTACACACCAACGTCAATTTTGTTGCCACTTTCCCGAAGGATTTTAGAAACACCGATGAAATAATGTCTATCCCTTCTGCCTTATCTGATTTTAGGTCCTCAAAAACTGCTTTAAATTGTGATTCTAATACTGGTTTATGTGATCGCTCTAAGCTTGTTAACACCAGTGCCAACCAATTTTAATTGTATATTACAGCACTGAGGATGGTTACTAAGTGACTGAAAATCGATTCTGCTGATAATAAAACAACGAAATACGGCAATGCTGATTTTCCTTCCAATTCTATGCACTATTTGGTCGTGGTGCACACAACACTTACATGGAGTCGCCAATCCCTATCTCTTCCCTACAGACCCGTGTTTTTCTGTCATATCGACAGACACCTGTTCCACCTCATATAGACGCTTTCAGTGTGCTCTTTCTATCTATCCGCTCTCTCCTTTACATTTAACCGTGCAATTCCCATTCGCAGTCTTAATGTCACCGCTCTTGCAATTAATTTCACCTAAGGTTGTTTGGACTTCTCTGTACGCCGAGTCAGTCCTTCTGACAATCAGTTCTTCACATTTTTCATGCAGCCGTTTCCTCTTATCTTCCCTGCCCCTCCTCATTCATCAGCAACCTGTATTGCTGTGTTCCTGAATTTCCCTCAACATTTTTGCACTTCCCTCTTTCGTCGATCAGCGGAAGTACTTCTCCTGTTACCAGTGCTTTCTTCGCAGTTACCTCCCTTATACCTATGTTTTTTCCATCTTCTGTGATAACCCTTTTTAGAGATGTAAATTCCTCACTGTTGCCGGCCGCTGTGGCCGAGCGGTTCTAGGCGCTCTAGTCCGGAACCACGCGGCTGCTGTGGTCGCAGGTTCGAATCCTGCCTCGGGCATGGATGTGTGTGATGTCAGGTTATTTAGGTTTAACTAGTTCTAAGTCTAAGGGACTGATGACCTCAGATGTTAAGTCCCATAGTGCTCACAGCCATTTGAACCATTTTGTTTTCAACTGTACTACCTACCGAGCTGTCCAGATAGACTATGCAGCCTAATATACCGGGTGATCAAAAAGTCAGTATAAATTTGAAAACTGAATAAATCACGGAATATTGTAGATAGAGAGGTACAAATTGACACACATGCTTGGAATGACATGGGGTTTATGCAGGATGGCGCTCCACCCCATATTGCTAGACGCGTGAAAGATCTCTGGCGATTGTCGTTTGGTGATGATCGTGTACTTAGCCGCCACTTCCGTCATGCTTGGCTTCCCAGGTCCCCAGACCTCAGTCCGTGCGATTATTGGCTTTGGGGTTACCTGAAGTCGCAAATGTATCGTGATCGACCGACATCTCTAGGGATGCTGCATGATAACATCCTACGCCAATGCCTCACCATAACTCCGGACATGCTTTACAGTGCTGTTCACAACATTATTCCTCGACTACAGCTATCGTTGAGGAATTATGGTGGACATATTGAGCATTTCCTGTAAAGAACATCATCTTTGTAAATAAGTTATACACAAATGCAACCAGTCACTTTTTTGAATAATAATGCTTTATTCCATGAACCGGTTTTCGAACCTTTTCAGGCTCATCTTCAGATGGTTTCGGGAGGATCCGGGAAGTTACAGCATTACTGGTAGTAACATAATGCTGGGTGCTGGTTTGCGACAGTATAGGCGGCTTTTTTCGTATCTGTCTGCCTCCATTTTCATGTCCAGAAGACTTTCACACAAACTATTTTAGTTTACACTTTGACAGTGACACTTTTCCAGCATCCAGCATGCGCTTTACAACTGTTGCTTGTAGCAAAGATCTTGACAGAAAGATATGGCATAAGCCTACTTTGTACAGAGATGTGATTTGTTGTTCTTTACACGTGTTAAAGTCGGTATAAGGGCAAGTATTTTAATCAGAATGGCGATAACATGAGAGCACGAGATAAAATAAATAAATAAATTACTACAAGAACAAATTTCAGGTGATCTGATATCTGATTTCTACTTGTATATTACAGGTAGTTTTTTTCGTGCTTTCATGTTATCGCCATTCTGATTAATATACTTACCCTTTAACACATGTAAAGAACAACAAATTACATGTCTGTACAAAGTAGGCTTATGCCATATCTTTCTGTCAAGATTTTTGTTACGAGCTACAGTTGTAAAGCGCATACTGGATGCTGGAAAAGTGTCACTGTCAAAGTGTAAACTAATATAGTTTGTGTGAACGTCTTCTGGACATCAAAATGGAGGCAGACAGATCCGAAAAAAGCCGCCTATACTGTCGCAAACCAGCACCCAGTATTATGCTACTACCAGTAATGATGTAACTTCCCAAAACCATTTGAAGATGAACCTGAAAAGGTTCGAAAACCGGTCCATGGAATAAAGCTTTTTTATTCAAAAAAGTGACTGGTTGCAGTTGTGTATAACTTATTTACATTCAACATACTGTCACGGTTCTAAAATACCCGTAATGGATAAGCATAATCTACATCATCTTCGCTTTGTCTTACTTTGTTGCTATTCTGATCAGACAAAGCGCCATCTGCCGGACGTTTTTTGTACTTTAGTATTTTTTTGGTTCTAATAAATCCCCATGTCATTCCAAGCATGTGTGTCAATTTGTACCTCTCTGTCTACATTATTCCGTGATTTATTCAGTTTTCAAATTTGTACTGACTTTTTGATCACCCGGTGCAAATGATAGTTAGTAACGTCATATTGACAATGTTGACGACAGCAGAGGTAATGCCGCGCGGCGTGCAGGCCAGGGAGCTGGAGCCGCCGAATGGCTGGCAGGCAACGTGCCTGGCCTCGACGTGTGCGTCAGTGGTGGCTGAGTGGGTGCGGCGCTATCTGGGACTGCCTCAGCACTGATACGCACAGCCCCTGCCCACGTGCCGGCTGCGCGGCCATAGCCGTCTACCTCTCAATCTGTCCCTAGCACTGGACGAACTGTAAAGAGGAGACATATACACTGAAGCGCCAAAGAAACTGGTACACCTGTGAAATGTTATGTAGGGCCTCCGAGAGCACACAGAAGTGCCACAACACGACACGGCATGGAGTCGACTAATGTCTGAAGTAGTGCTGGAGGGAACTGACACCATGAGTCTTTCAGGGCTGTCCATAAATCCTGAGATCTGTTCTGAACAGCTCGTTGCAAGGCATTCCAGATATGCTCAATAATGATCATGACAGGGCAGTTTGGCGGCCAGCGGAAGTGTTTAAACTCAGAAGAGTGTTGCTGCAGCCACTCTTTAGCAATTCTGGATGTTTGGGGGAACGCATTGTCCTTCTGGAATTGCCCAATTCCGTTGGAATGTACAACGGACATGAATGGATCCAGGTGATCGGACAGGGTTGGGTTGGGTTGTTTGGGGGAGGAGATCAGACAGCGAGGTCATCGGTCTCATTGGATTAGGGAAGGACGGGGAAGGAAGTCGGCCGTGCCCTTTCAAAGGAACCATCCCAGCATTTGCCTGGAGCGATTTAGGGAAATCACGGAAAACCTAAATCAGGATGGCCGGACGCGGGATTGAACCGTCCTTCTCCCGAATGCGAGTCCAGTGTGCTTACCACTGCGCCACCTCGCTCGGTGATCAGACAGGATGCTTACGTACGTGTGACCTGAGAGTCGTACCTAGACTTATCAGGGGTCCCATATCACTCCAACTGCACGCGCCCACACCATTACAGTGCCACCACCCCTACTGACATGCAGGGTCCATGGATTCACAACGTTGTCTCCATACCCGTACATGTCCACCTGCTCGATACAATTTGAAACGAGACTCTTTCGACCAGGTGACATTTTTCCAGTCATCAACAGTCCGTTGTCGGCGTTGACGGGTCCAGGCGATGCGTAAAGCTTTGTGTCGTGCAGTCATCAACAGTACACGAGTAGGCCTTCGGCTCAGAAATCCGTAATTATGATGATTCCTTGAATGGTTCGCACGCTGACACTTGTTGATGGCTCTGCACTGAAATCTGCAGCAGTTTGCGGGAAGGTTGCACTTCTGTCACGTTGAACGATTCTCTTCAGTCGTCGACGCTCCTATTCTTGCAGGATCTTTTTCCGGCCGCAGCGATGTCGGAGATTTGTCTTACCGGAGTCCTGACATTCACGGCACACTCATGACACGGTCGTACGGGAAAATCCCCACTTCATCGCTACCTCGGAGACACTGTGTCCCTTAGCTCGTGCACCGGCTATAACACCCCGTTCAAACTCATTTAAATCTTGATAACCTACCATTGCAGCAGCAGTAACCGATCTAACAACTGCGCCAGACACTTGTTGTCTCATATAGGAATTGCGGACCGCACTGCCGTTTTCTGCCCGTTTACGGATCTCTATATATGAATACGCATCCCTATACCAGTTTATTTGGGGTCTCAGTGTAGTTGCTACAAAGGTTTCCATGGACTTTTACTAACTGATCATGCTGATATCACAGAACTAAACGTCGACCACTACAGCGACTTGTCTGTTGCCAGACATCTCTTAAGTTGCGCCTATTCGCTTGTCGAATGCGATTGCCTCTGTCATTAATGTAGTAAGCTTCTCTATATCATCACTAATAACGTGTCATACGATGCAGATCTCATCGGAAAATAATATATAACATCTTTCGGGGAGCCGCGTGGTCTCAGACGCCTTGTCTCGGTTTCGAGCCCTCCCTCGGGCATGGCGTCAGTGTTGTTCTTAGCGTAAGTTAGTTTAAGTTTGATTAAGTAATATCTAGCCCTAGGGACCGATGACGTCAGCAGTTTGGTACCATAGGACCCTACCACAAAAAAAAAAAAAAAACCACCTATAGTGTCCCTGCTTCTGACTTTACTAAATCAACGTGAGACCCGTCGCTCTTTTTTTCAACCAATCTCGGACAAATTTTCTCTTTTTCGTTGTTTTGTATTGCTTGTAAGCTATGGGTAGTATACACTATGTGATCCAAAGTATCCGGACATCCCAAAAACATAAGTTTTTCCTATTAGGTGCATTGTGCTGCCTCCCACTGCCAGGTACTCCATATCAGCGACCTCAGTAGTCATTAGACATCGTGAGAGAGCAGAATGGGGCGCTCCGCGGAACTCACGGACTTGGAACGTGGTCAGGTGATTGGGTGTCACTTGTGTCATACGTCTGTACGCGAGATTTCTCACACTCCTAAGTAGGCTGTTTAGGTTTTTATGTTCGTAATGCCACGTAGCGCTCTATATGAAAATCACTGACTGTGCCGTGTGCAGTCTGTGGCTGGGTGGCATTGTTGGAATTTGCTATTGTAATGTTAGGCAGTTGGCTGTGAACAGCGCGTAGCGTTGCACAATTGGAGGGGAGACGCCAGCAGTGGTGGATGTGGGCAGAGAGATGGCGGAGTTTTGTGAGCGGACGATCTGGATGTGTGTCCTCCAGAAAAAGGAAATTTGTAAGAACTGATTATATATATATATATATATATATATATATATATATATATATATATATATATATATATATATATATATATTATGACTTTTGAACACTATTAAGGTAAATAGATTGTTTTTTATCTATCAAAATCTTTCATTTGCTAAGTATGCCTATCAGTAGTTAGTGCCTTCAGTAGTTAGAATCTTTTATTTAGGTGGCAGTATTGGCGCTCGCTGTATTGCAGTAGTTCGAGTAATGAAGATTTTTGTGAGGTAAGTGATTTATGAAAGGTATAGGTTATTGTTAGTCAGGGCCATACTTTTGTAGAGATTATTGAAAGTCAGATTGCGTTGCGCTAAAAATATTGTGTCAGTTTAGTGTTGATCAGAATAAGTAAAGAGGGAAATGTCTGAGTACGTTCAGTTTTGCTCATCTGTTTGAAAATCAAATAACGTAAGAGGCTTATCAGCACAGTAATTTATAATTTTTCTAAGGGGAGTTTTCAAGGGACACTACAGCACAAAAGCGTACACGCCGACCTCGTCTACCATCGACAGTTGAAGGGGACCATAATGTGTAACAGTCAGACATCTATCCAGACCATCACACAGGATTTCCAAACTGCATCAGGATCCACTGCAAGTACTATGACAGTTAGGCGGGAAGCCGGAAAACTTGGATTTCATGGTCGAGCGGCTGCTCATAAGCCACTCATCACGTCAGTAAATGCCAAACGACGCCTCGCTTGGTATTAAGGAGTATAAACATTGGACGACTGAACATTGGAAAAACGTGACGAATTCACGGTACACAATGTGGCGATCCAATGGCAGGGTGTGGGTATGGCAAATGCCCGGCGAATGTCATCTGCCAGCGTGTGTAGTGGCAACAGTAAAATTCGGCAGCGGTGGTGTTTTTCATGTAGGGGGCTTGCACCCCATATTGTTTCTCGTGGCACTATCACAGCACAGGCCTATATTGACGTTTTAAGGACCTTCTTGCTTCCCATTGTTGAAGAGCAATTCGGTGATTGCATCTTTCGACACGATCGAGCACCTACTTATAATTCACGGCCTGTGGCGGAGTGGTTACACGACAATAACATCCCTGTAATGGACTGGCCTGCACAGAGTCCTGGCCTGCATCCTACAGAACACCTTTGAGATGTTTTGTAACGCCGGCTTTGTGCCAGGCCTCACTGACCGATATCGATATCTCTCCTCAGTGCAGCACTCCATGAAGAATGGGCTGCCATTCCCCAAGAAAGCTTCCAGCACCTGACTGAACGTATGCCTGCGAGAGAAGAAACTGTCATCAAGGCTAGGGGTGGGCCAACACCGTACTGAATTCCAGCATTATCGATGGACGGCGCCACGATTTTTTAAGTCATTTTCAGCCTGGTGTCCGGATACTTTTGATCACATAGTGGAACTACAGCACACACTTTCTTTTGGGTCCTCGACATCTTAACCTAGTAGTCAGCTGAGAATTTTTGTCAATGTTATTGATAGCGTGAGGTCATTTCAATATATTGATGGTTTGACAAGCAAATAGAGTTAATAAATACTGAATGTGTGCAGACCCCTTTAAAGGTGAGGTGAGGACAGGAACGGAAATCGGGTTTGCCCGCGAGTCCGTCCATTAGTGTCCGGATAAACGGAGGTGTTTGCCTGTCCGCTGTGTAAGCCGTCCGGAGTTACCGCACAGCGCGGCTTGGAATTTCCAGCCAGGTCCCCACCCTAGGGAGCTCTCCGTCCACCTCTTACACAAGGCGGAAAGCCCTCTGTCGGAGGTACACATGGGCGCACGGTACCTGTCGTCACCGAGCCGACATTGCGTAACGAAGCACGTGAGTTTGTGGCTGTCGTGCCGACTGACACTTTAGCCGAAATTCACGTGTTGTCATTTCTGCGGAACGACATCTCAGGTATCTCTTCTGTTTCACTTTTTTTGGCTTCGCTGACTGAGAACCAGCAAACCTTGACTAACCTACAGATCAATCTGTTGCCACAATTGCAAAATGATTTATAGAAAGTATCTGCAATGTTGACTGGTATACTCACTTTCAAATTCTAAAGGTAGCAGGGGTAAAATACAGGGAAAGAAAGGCAATTTAGAATTTGTACAGAAAAAAGATGGGAGTCATAAAAGCCGAGGAGCACGAAAGGGAAGCAGTGGTTGGGAAGGGAGTAAGACAGGGTTGTACCATATCCCCGATATTTTGAGCAAGCAGTTAAGGAAACAAAAGAAAAATTCGGAGTAGGAATTAGAGTCCAGGGAGAAGAAGTAACAACTTTGAGGTTTGACGATGACATTGTTGTTCTATCAGAGAGAGCAAAGGACCTGGAAGAGCAGTTGAACGGAATGGACAGTGTCGTGGAAGGAGGATTAGATGAACATCAAAAAAAGTAAAACGAGGATAAGGGAATGTGGCAGAATTAATCAGGGAAGGAAGTAGATTAGAAATGAGACGCTTAAAGTAGAAGATGAGTTTTGCTATTTGGGCGCAAAATAATTGCTGATGGTCGGTGTAGGGAGGATGTAGACTGGTTATGGCAAGGAGAGAAATTTGTTAACATCGAATATATCGATTTAACTATCAGGAAGTCCTTTCTGAAAGTATTTTTATGGAGTGTAGCCAGGCGTGGATGTGAAACATGGACGATAAACCGGTTACGGAGGAAGAGAATAGCAGCTCTTGAAATGTGGTGCTACAGAAGAATACTGAAGATTAGATGAGTAGGTCACGTAATTAATGAGGAGGTACTCAATAGAATTGGGAAGAAGAGAACTTTGTGGCACAATCTGACTAGAAGAAGGGCTCGGTTGGTAGGACATGTTCTGAGACGTCAAGGGATCACCAATTTAGAATTGGTGGGAAGCGCGGGGGGTAAAAGTAGTAGGGGGAGACCAAGAGATGAATACATTACGCAGATTCAAAAAATGGCTCCGAGCACTATGGGACTTAACACATGAGGTCATCAGTTCCCTAGAACTGCTTAAACCTAACTAACCTAACGACATCACACACATCCATGCCCGAGGCAGGATTTCAACCTGCGACCGTAGCAGCAGCGCGGCTCCGGATTGAAGCGTCTAGAACCTCTCGGTCATAACAGCCGGAAAGCAGATTCAGATGGATGTATGTTGCGGTAGGTACTGGGAGATGAAGAGGCTTGCACAGGACAGAGTAGCATGAGGAGCTGCATCAAACCAGTCTCTGGACTTAAGACCACATCGACAACATCTGAATTCTGCGAAAAGTGATAACTGACTCTAAATGATAAAAAGTGTGAGGTCTTTCACATATACACTAAAAAATTTAGTTAAGTTTAGGTTATCGAATGAAACAACAAGTTTACTCTTACCAGTCACTGTTTACTTATCTACAGGAGGCGTTTCGAACATTTAAACATCCATCATCAGGAGGATTTACTTTTGTTAGTATGACAACGTGTGTTTTGCGTTACGATTTTTGGAGGAACTTGTGGCACTGTCTAGTGCAGAAACAAAACACTATTTCGGAACATGGTTTTGGGTTCTTT
Source organism: Schistocerca piceifrons (assembly GCF_021461385.2). Taxonomy (NCBI): domain Eukaryota; kingdom Metazoa; phylum Arthropoda; class Insecta; order Orthoptera; family Acrididae; genus Schistocerca; species Schistocerca piceifrons. The sequence continues at coordinate 35,666,489 of NC_060147.1, read as the reverse complement.
TTTTGACAAAAAACTAAACGTATATCTAACGGTACAACTAGAATAACTCCTTCGTACGCCCATTGTTGAAATGGACGACAGTGGGACGCCAGCTGGTACAAATTTATATTAAAAATGAAGAAATTCCTCCAGCTGTATTTAAGGTGTCGATTTTATTTTGGCAACTAGTTTCAACGTTGTAACAACGTCATCTTCAGGCCCATACACTTGTCGACGTCAACTGCGTACGGCTGATACTAGAAGTCAGTGGTGAGACATGGATGTGCTCTGTGTGGAAGGTGGTTACTTACGAATACAGTAAAATTTGAGTGCTTTCCTTCCTTTCCCAAATTGTACCTTATGTATCTTGAGCTTTTTATTTTGTTTCTCTTTTTCAACTAACAATTTAATTATATAAAAAACAATATTAAAATTCTGTAGTATGTAGTAGCAAGGTGGTGTCATTCTGCAATGTTAACAAATATACCTAAACTTAAACTGTACTCCTCCCGAACAGGCCATGAAGGCCCAACGGTACCGACCGACCGCCGTGTCATCCTCAGACCACAGGCGTCACTGGATGCGGATATGGAGGGGCAGGTGGTCAGCACACCGCTTTCCCGGCCGCTACTTCTGAATCAAGTAGCTGCTCAGTTTGCCTCACAAGGGCTGAGTGCACCCCGCTTGCCAGACAGGACAGTTACCCATCCAAGTGCTAGCCCAGCCCGACAGCGCTTAACTTCGGTGGTCTGACGGGAACCTGTGTTATCCTGTGTCACGGCCGTTGGCTTAATGAATATACCAGGTGGTTGTAATTAAACTTTCCCTATTTAACATGTTATACAACGGAAACTAATTACCGTACGAGTACCAACTTGGTAGCGTTAATGTCCAGAGTATGGGGTGCATGATTTCCATGCACCACAGCGCCACCGTCCAGATCTAGCTATGGCCACCAAGTGCCGTAATCAGTCATCGTGATTCATTGTCTCTCACACCTGACCATCTTCGGCCGGTCTGGCCGAGCGGTTCTAGGCACTTCAGTCTGGAACCGCGCGACCGCTGCGGTCGCAGGTTCGAATCCTACCTCGGGCATGTTTGTGTGTGATGTCCTTAGGTTAGTTAGGATTAAGTAGTTCTAAGTTCTAGGGGACTGATGACCTCAGATGTTAAGTCCCATAGTTCTCAGAGCCATTTGAACCATTTAAAGCTGACAAGCAGCAGTCCACTTGACGAGTCATCATGAGCTTGGACAAAACGAGCAGGTCATTATTGGTGAAGCTGTGTTATCAAAACAACAGTAATGCAGCAGCTGTGCTTCTAGAATATCGCCGGCTGAAACGATTACGGAAGGGTCCTCTTTCTCCACCTGCTGTGCGGAGCACGATGAAGAAGTTGGAATCGACTGGAGAACTGGCCGTCGCTCCGGGAAGAGGCCGACGACTGGTTGCACCACAGGTGGTTGATGAAATCGCTGTTGCTATGACAGACAACCCTGCGCGCAATTCCCGATAGTCAGGCATTGCGCGAGCTGTGTCGCGACAGTTGAACACACCGTGGTGGACTGTACGGAAGGTGCTTCGAACCATTCTCAAATGGTATCCGTACAAGATCCATATCGTACAACAGCAGGACACACAACGACGTATTGACTTCGCTCTCCACTTTCTGGCAAGGATTGAGGATGACGGGGCTGGCCCTGGACCATCCTATGGACTACGAAGCTCATTTTTCTATGAGGGGTGAGATGAACAAACAGAATTGCCGAGTGCGGGGATGTTCACCTCCAAACAGTTCAAATGGCTCTGAGCACTATGAGACTTAACATCTGAGGTCATCAGTCTCCTAGAACTTAGAACTACTTAAACCTAACTAACCTAAATACGTCACACACATCCACGCACGAGGCAGGATTGTAACCTGCGACCGTAGCGGTCGCGCGGCACCAGACTGTAGCGCCTAGAACCTCTCGGCCACGCCGGCTGTTCACCTCCGTTCACTATGCCTGAAGTTCCTCTGTATAGTGAACCTGTCACCATATGGTGTGGCTTCACGGCTACGCCCATCATTGGCCCATTCTTTTTTGAACAGGTTGGCGCTCAAGGACCAAAGACGAGCGATGTGACTGGCCAGTGTTACTGCGATCTGCTTCACCAGCATGCTATAAATTATTGTTATTTTGAAAAGTATCATTCTTTGTAAATGTTGTAGATAAAACAAAAGGAAAGAAAACTGTAAAAAGATGAAAAACGAAAATTGTAAGATGTACGACCTGTTTTAAACATCAAGAAACAGAATGAGATTTTCACTCTGCAGCGGAGTGTGCGCTGATATGAAATTTCCTGGCGGATTAAAACTGTGTGCCGGACCGAGACTCGAACTCGAGACCCTTGCCTTTCGCGGGCAAGTGCTCTACCAACTGAGCTACCCAAGCACGACTCACGCCCCGTCCTCACAGCTTTACTTCTGCCAGTACCTCGTCTCCTACTTTCCAAACTTTACAGAAGCTCTCCTGCGAACCTGGCAATAAATAAATAAAAATAAATAAACAAAAGCCATACCCGCTCTACTGGAGACAGACGCATTGCACTCGTCAACAGTTTCCACCCAAGATGGGGCACCACCGCACATCGCTCTTTAGGTTCACCTGCCTCTTCGAAACACTTTTGGAAACGATCGCATTATCAGCCGATCGTTTCCAAATGCTTGGCTGGCACCATAACCTGGTTTCACTCCCTGTGATTGATGGTTGTAGGGCTACCTGAAGGACAGGGCGTACGAGGGGAACATTCACGCATGTGCTGATATGAAGCGCATAATATCAAAGAGGTAGCCAGCATACCTGCGGACAACGTTCTGCTGTGCAGAATGCAATTCAGCGCTTTCAGACTCTTCTGGACACTGATTGGTCCCATATTGAGACCCTTTTATAGCAGTAACGGTACTAGTATGTAATGGTATGATGTACCGTAGCAACACATTAAAAGCGAAACTTCCTTGTCTGGATAGATGTCTGCCTATTACAGATTACGACCCTCTTCAATTGTCGCCGGTCTCTTTTAGTCAACACACGAGGTCGGTCTGTACGCTTTTGTGCTGTACGTGTCCCTTAACGTTTCCACTTCACTATCACATCGGAAAAATCGGACCTAGGGATGTTTAAGAGTGTGGAAATCTCTCGTATAGAAGTATGACGGAAGTGACACCCAATCACCTGACCATGTTCGAAGTCCGTGAGTTCCGCGGAGCGCCTCATTCTGCTCTCTCACGATGTCTAATGACTACTGAGGTCGTTGCTATGGAGTACCTCGCAGAAGGTGGCAGCACAATGAACCTAATATGAGAAACGTATGTTTTTGGGGGTGTCCGGATACTTTTGATCACACAGTGTGAAACCTCCCCTTTGAAATATTAATGAATTACTGTGCTGATAGACAGAGCAGGTCAAACATCCCCTTTGAAATATTAATGAATTATTGTGCTAATAAACCCCTTACGTTATTTGATTTTCAAACAGCTGAGCAGAACTGAACTTACTCAGACATTTCGCTCTTTACCTATTCTGATCAACACTAAAGTGACACAATATTTGTAGCGCAACGCAATCTGACCTTCAAAAATCCCTACAAAAGAATGGCCCTGACTAACAATAACCTATACCATTCATAAATCACTTACCTCACAAAAATCTTCGTTACTCGAACTACTGCAATACAGCGAGCGCCAATACTGCCAGCTAAATAAACGATTCTTACTGAAGGCACAGTTAGCAAATGAAAGATTTTGATAGAGAACAAACAATGTATTAACTTAATAGTGTTCAAAAGTCATAATATATGTCAGTTCATGATATCCAATGTTACAAATTTACTCTTTCTGATGGACACACGTGCAGATCGTCCGCTCTCAAAATTCTGCCACCTCTCTCCCCACATCCACATCCTCCAACTGCGCGCTGTTCACATCCAACTGCCCAACACTACAATAGCGAATATTCCAACAATGCAAACCAGCACAGACTGCACACAGCACAGTAAGTGATTTTCATACAGAGCGTTACGTCACGTTATCAATATAAAAACCTAAACAGCCTACTTACAACAGGACACCCTCCATCACGCACCGCGCGGTCGCTTGCAGAGTATCTATATAGCTGTAGATGTAGACTTGCGATTTGAACGCAATGGAACACAATACGTTAAGATAGAACTTCGACTTAGCTTCAGAGACGAACGCCCAACATCATTATCATGTCTCCACGGGTCTCTTGCGGAAGATTGGGCTTCAGCTCCACTACAGACAGGTCACTAAAAGTTTCCACACAAGACATCTTCTGTAGTCCTGTCTTCCTCAGTTGCGTGAAATATTACGGTATGTTGATCATTCATACGGTGTGCTACGTGGCGTTACCAACATAAAAACCTAAACAGCCTACTTACAAGTGTAAGTGGCTGAATGACTGTTGTCGCAAGGGAGATGTGTGCCGGATCGAGACTCGAACTCGGCACCTTTGCCTTTCACGGGCGAGTGCTCTACCATTAAGAGTGTTTCAATTGGACTGATTCTGCATTATTTCTCTTCCTCATGTCCTTCAGACTAATGCTACCAAGTTTGGTACTGGTACGTTAGTTTCCGTGTTTTAACGTGTTAAATAGGGAATGTTTATACCCACCCGGTGTAAATAAATAATTCTGCGTGACTGTTGTGAAGAGACGAGCTGTGTAAGTGCAGGAAATGCACGGACGGTGCTAGAAAAGTCAAAGGCCTTTGTCGACCGGCGGGTGCAAACACCTGGCAACGACGCACCTGCGACGAAACCCGACCCCGCATCTGGCGCTGTTTGCCCACCCTGAGGACAGGGAGAGGCGAGGCGGAAATGCTCAGTGCGAGAGAATGCGACGCGGCCAATGTTTGCGTTGCTCTCGTCGCCCATTTGCGGATGATTGGGCTGATGGCCGATGCGAGAGCCTCTTCTCCCTGCGTCCACAACCAGCGAGAGCGTCCGAAGAAACGCGCGCGTCAACGTACTACCCGAGTCAGCGCCGGACGGCGAAGGCAGGCGGCGTTGTGTTCCCTGTAGCGCGGTCACGCCTACAACCTTGGGGCGAGTGTACGCTGTACTGTGATTGGAGCGGTGAATCCAATGCCGTGACAAAATTCGATGGACAGCACATACACAGGGTGATTTTTTCCACCCTGTACTTAGAATTGATCGATGAGAGGATACGGAACATAAAAGGTCTAATGAACTTACGTCCGGAAGTGTATGGTTTCTGTGGTGTGCGTACTGTAAGACCTTCGGTACACACACCATCAGATTATTTCACTTGTCGCTCTGACGAAGTAGGCGAGTGTCAGCAATACGTCTCGTGGTCTTATCGTGGCGTGTTTATCTTCTGACGTTAGGTCAGACGATAGAAATGCCACTTGCACGCTCAGAGTAGCAGATTGACGGTGACCAACTTTAAACAGAACTAGATTAAATTTCACATACATTTATTAAAATAATAACAAGCATAAAAATAACTTAACTTGCTTCTGGATGCTATTTACAATTGACAATCTGAAGTTCCTTTGGTTTTGGTACGTTAATCTTATTCTCACATATCTCTGATACTTGACAAAGTGTCTATACATTTCTCTTCATGGCTATGTACAGGAATATGATAATCTTATTAGGCGCAGACTGAAACTTGACTATAGACTGGTACAGACTAATGCAGACTGACTGATCGGAGGTCTGTACACTCGTTATAATACCGCGAGTGTTCAGGTGTCACTGTGCAAGTGTGATCCGTGAGGAGAAAAGGTTCTACGTTAGCAGCAATCTCATTGGCTGCGTTACATATTAATACGCGGATTGGCGGAAACAGAATTTGGTCCGTCTCTAAGGCAGCGCCATCTCGTAGTGCAGAGACGGACGAGCGCTGCGCCTGCGCTGTTGTGCTTAGCGGGGCGCGCCCTAGTGGGAAAGTTGTGTACGCGCTGACTACAGGGAACTATGTGTTGTGACTTGGCAAGACAGCCAAGCCACTATGAGGTGAAGCCGAAAGGCACGCGTTTAAGCTCACACAGGCTGGCGTGAGGTCTGGAACAGTTAAAGGAGTTGAGTCTAGTAAAAAAAAGTACGGAGCTTCTGGAATACTTAACTTTAATCCATAATTGGTGAACATCGGTCTGACGGTACATGCATCACAAGATAAATAGCAAATGATAATGGCGTCTTGCTAGGTCATAGCTAATGACATAGCTGAAGGCTATGCTAACTATCGTCTCGGCAAATGAGAGCGTAATTTGTCAGTGAACCATCGCTAGCAAAGTCGGCTGTACAACTGGGGCGAGTGCTAGGAAGTCTCTCTAGACCTGCCGTGTGGTGGCGCTCGGTCTGCAATCACTGACAGTGGCGACACGCGGGTCCGACGTATACTAACGGACTGCGGCCGATTTAAAGGCTACCACCTAGCGAGTGTGGTGTCTGGCGGTGACACCACACTATGTACACAACAGTTTTCATGCTAGACACCATTTACTCAATGGCACAGTGTTACAGAGATTGCGATCTAATATGCACTGTACCATGCAGCCACAGTTACAGTATGTGTTGAAAATGGTTTCCATGCGTGTAGGCGCCATAGCATCTTCCAGGTACAGCTTCAGTTCTCCCGCCGTCTGGGCGCTGCGTCCTAGGTCTTCTCGTTCAGGAGGGTCTGCCGGCACCGCTCTCGTTATTCTTCCCTCCTCCCTCGAAGTCGGTACACGATGAGTGACAGTGAGTGGGTGGTTGACCCCGACTCCATGCTGGTGTACCGGGAAACAGACGGCGAACTTGTATGCCTGTTGATAAATGTCCGTCGTCCCGTTTTCTGTGAAACATGCGACAAAGCCGCGCAAAGCTACGGTGGAGCAGTCAGCAGAGGTCAAAATATGCGTGTTCGTGACTATAGCAACTTCACGCTGAATTCACAGTCTGCAGAGTCTGAAGTAGATCAGGTGAAGAGCGACAGAATGAAATACGCCGGCGTCCGTTGGGAACGTAGGACCAAGGAATTTGAAGTACTCTCCTGGGAGTCAGAATTCCGGAAAACTTGGTGTTTTGTGCAGACACTAACCTTGATGGGTGGCCTGGGGGGGGGGGAGTTAAATAGAAGAAGTTGAGAGGAAGGGAAATTTTGTGGGAATTTGTTCACTGCCCACAGCAGGCATTGGTCGGCACTGGGAAGCGACGCATAATTAACATGACTTGCGCTGCAATTGGCGTAAGTGATTTTGCTGGAGGGGAACCTGAGACGAAGAGCGGACTGGGAGAAGTCCCCGTAGAGGTCTTCCGATCCCAGCTTGCCTAGAGTGCAGACGTGGCGTTCTTTACTCAGCTTGTCTGAGAAAGAGTGAGCATCTCTGCAGTTTAGGACTTAGCAAATGGAATGATTGAGCTTGGAAATAGGAAGTTTTGGTTCAGATAGGAGTGAATAGACGAGCGCAGCCTTGCAGCGCCACGAGGTCGGCTGACGTCCACACAACGACGCCGCTCCACCACGCTGAATTCGGCGATATTGCGCCCGCTCCGGCCACTGATTAATTTGTTGGATCACGTCGGCAAAGTTCCCACGAGGGTTTCATGGGCTGTGTATTGTAGAATTATTCTCGCACTTCGCATTACGCCTGGGTCAGTCGATAGGAATTACTCTTGAGTTATCGAGCTTTACTCAACGCAAACGCAATTTATTACCACTGCCTGGTAGGAGAGTCATCTGTTGATCTGTTAGTCAATTAGTTGGGGTGAACACACGCCAAAACCAGCTAAGTGATGGGTGGTGTGTTACAAGTGTTGATCAGAATAAGTGAAGAGCGAAATGTCTGAGTACGTTCAGTTCTGCTCAGCCGTTTGAAAATCAAATAACGTAGAGGTTTTCCAGCACAGTAAAATATAAATTTTCCTAAGGGGATGTTTCATATTCTCACGAATACGATTAAATTAACAATGCTAACGAAACAGGAGACTGTGCTGCTGGTGTAATAGCCCAATCAATAGACCAAAAAAAGGTCGAATATCGGGAACGTGTAGCCTGAAATTTTTCTACAGTGATTGGCGGGAGTACCACGAACAACGTACTAGAAATCCTGAATGGCGCGGAATGAGTGTGGAGGGTGGACATGCCTTTGTGAATTTTCTTTGAATAACTCAAAAACCGTGGCCTCCAAGGAAAACATATTCTTGTGTAAAATTGAACTACATTAAATTTCCTATAAAAAACTGCTGTTCATTTTTTTCTATAGTACTATTAGCTTGGGGCAACAAAGCGAGGGAATTTGAAAATTTTGTGTGTGGTTTTTGAAGGCCAGGTGTATCATTGCGGGCTACATAAAAAGACATCGGCAGTGGCAGCTAAATCACCCTATGTGGCAACAATCAACTAGTGGAGGAATTTCGTATCGGGGTTTGATGGTGTAAGCTGTCCATTTTAAAATCTGTTATCTAAAGATCGAATACAGCATGCATCTGACTCAATAAATTGTGGTTAATTTCTAAAATTTCCGTAATCGAAATTTTCAATCAATCGTTGGTGTCAAATAAATACATGATGACTGAATGGTTCGAATAGAAAGTAAAAAATTCAAACATATTCATATTTTAGACCAAAATGATGATTGTATTCCACCAGACCCTCCTTTAAATATGTCAAAATTTGAGTTAGAGAAATAGATATCTTACAAGCAACCGAAGACTTGCAGAGTGCATCTTATCGAATTTTGAATGCCGAACACGGAAATTTCATGTGAATTATTTCACGCAGTCGACCTCAGCACAAAACAAATAAGGAGGAAAGTTTGACTTACCACACTCTCAGAAAGATGGCACGTTTTCGGTTAATATCGTCTCTTACCTGAAAGAAAGAGAAGATTGTTGTAAAATCATGTGTCCCATATGCCAGTTGTTATGAAAGCACACAACAAATAACAATTTGGTATAAAAATACGAAAAAATTATTTCTAGAGGTTGAACAGTGTACTGACGTACGTGCTATATCCGCCAGTGCTTCGCAACAAGAGTTAGGGGAGGACCTTTGCATACCGTCGCGTTTTAGGGTTCTGAATCTCAGTTGATAAAAACGGAACACTTCTGGGATAACTTTGTTATTAAATTCGTTTTTCCTATTTTCTTTTTACACGGTAAATGATAACAGTCAAACAGTGGCTGTTGTCATTTACCGTGAAGAATTTCAACAGTTGTTGTTTCAGCCATGTTTAAAACTTATTTTCTTTCTTTATTGTTTTTTCATATCCCCTTGTCCCATGCAGACGGAGGAGGGGGTGGGGGGGGGGGGTTGAGTGGATTGACAGAGCTATAAATAACGCTCGTCAGTTAGTACAACGTAATTCTAACACAGATGCTAAAAACAAAAGAAAACAGTGAGACACATATACAGTGAATTTAAAAATAACTCAAAAAGTGACATGAACGGGAGAAATATAAGTAATAAAATTCTGTTTTCTTGAATCGTTTGAAAAACAGTGATAAAATGTGGACAGGGAGCACAGTTAAAAACACTTGATAAACTCTCGGACACGATAAAAATTCAAAAAAATATTGGAAAAACGCTGAACTCGACAGAAGAGACACTGACCGTTAAAAACGGAGCAACGTACGTATGATGTCAACAGTGGTAGTAATGGGATGGTTGTGTTTGACGGTCAACAACACAGGTAAGGCGCGGAGAGGGGCTCTGAATGATATTACCCAGGTGTACCAGTGTGTTTGGTTCTTCAGTGCGTAAACATTATCGTAGACAATTAGCGTATAAGGCTTACACACAGTGATCAGTTTAATGACATTTCACATATATATATATATATATATATATATATATATATATATATATATATATATATATATATATATTTATTTAGGTTACATTAATCTATTCGATGCATGTCTTGGAATTATTTTTATCTGTATTTTCTGTGTGTAGCTTTAAGTAACTGATGACCTACGTCGCAATATTTTCGTTAAGTCTGGCACGCCAGTAATAAACAGATTTTTTCTCTGTTAATACTTCACGATATATATATATATATATATATATATATATATATATATGTTTGCAATGTACTGTAAAGAATATATATGCCCGTAAGTGACCTCTGGTCACCGATTACCGCGTACATAATACTTCTACGATACCTGGCACAGCAGCAGTATATGTAATGTAATAGCACGTAGCAGTCTATACGTTTACAATGTTTGCAAGGTAAGCAGATCTTTGACAACACCGTAACAGCTGTTTTAGTTGTCAGACTGCAGCACCTAGAGCATATTACGATGCAATACGATTTCTGGTGTTATGTATGTAACGTAAAAGAATATGGTGAGCACGATATGTAATACATGACAAGGCAAATGTAAATAACGTTTTTTGCTTTGTAAATTGTTACATTAATGTGAGTTATGGAATGCTTTATTTATACGTGACGACCTATGCAGACATGTGACGCTTTTCCACATTGATTTATTTCAGATGCCTTATAATGGCTCACTGCCGACATCAATTAATAGCACGATTTTAGGGAAGGACAATACAGCCTCCAACCGACAATAAATTCTTTCATTACTAGAAGTTTGTAACGGGAATTTCCGAATACTCTGTCTAAATTGACTCTCGATCTACGCCAATTCGGTATGCGCGGCTATTCGGCGGAACATCGCCTTTAACGAGATTCACCTGTATACTTTTTACTTACTTCTTCTCGAAATAGGCTACGTTAACTGTCTCTAAAAATTGACTAACAATTCTAATCATGGCTCACATATATCTGGAAAGTCTGAGCAAGATAAAAACACTCCTTCATGGACAGATCACAGATATAACAGACACAGACTTGTCAGTCGGTGGTCTCACATTGAGTGAAACCACACCGAACCGGGTAGTGAATGAAACATATTCATGTAACGTGACTGCAGAGTATAGTTTCATTTTGTTGTTACAGCTACATCTACATCAGCGTCTGCATCTACATCTAAATCCACCCAGGATACTCCGCAAACCACCGCACGATTATATCGCTGGACATCGAACGCACGAGCGCCTTGAAGTATGCTCGCCCGCAACACAAAACGTTGCCGTACTCCGGCAGGAAGCTTCCCGCTATAAATTACGCCCGCTCTTCCAGTTTCTGTTGTTAGGTGTCTGCTCCCAATTCTGCTGCTCGTTTTGGTCACGAATAGCTCAGCTCCCTAATCCTCTAACACCGTCACCAGCTGGCTCCAGAGGAGGCACCGCATGTAACATCTGACGTGCTACAGGGGAGTGTAATAGGATCGACGCTAGGCATGCTGTATCTTTACAATTTGTTGGATGCAACTGGTCGCAAACTGACATTTTTCGCAGATGATGCATCGTGTGATGTTCACCCACATGGAACTGTAGGTAAAGGCTTATGCCATGTCTGCACCGAGGATGTTTAATTCCGTTCATCGTATTAGATGTTTCAGGAAAGTCTGCAACTATGTTAATCATGATTTAAATAATGAAAACTGCGGCAGTTACTTATGTTTTAATGCTTAGCACAACGCGTTTCGAGATTTTATTATCATTTCCAAGTGCATTTGTGCACTTGTTTGCACGGCTATGTTTGGTGATGTTTGCATATGTGATTTTCTGCCGAAGAGATGCAGGAAATCACATATGCAAGCATCACCAAATATATTCATGTACACAAATGCACAAATGCACTTGACAATGAGAATAAATCATATGTTTGGTGATGTTTGCATATGCTATTTTCTGCCTCTTTTGAGGCAGAAAACCAAACATATTCATGCAAACAAATGCTCTTCACAATGAGAATAAATTCTCTAAAAGCGTTGTGCTAAGCATCAAAACGTAATTGCTGCAGTTTTCATTATTTAAAACAAGACTGCTATTATTTAGATATTTTACAAAGTATGTAGTGATGTCACTCGCAGATAGAGTGAGGGAAAAACGAGTGTCTATATGGTCTATATGACTCCGTATGAACCCTGCTTTCTCGTATCTTATCTTCGTAGTCCTTACGTGAATAATAATAATACTGAAGAGAATGATCAGAGCTGCGTGAGGAATTATAGGGGCTTTAGAAAGAATACATCAAGTAGGACCATAGATAAGATTTTGATACTTAAAGACAGGTAACCGTGAAAGGTTGGGAACGTAACGTTGACATTAACATAGTTTTCGTTGACTTGAAAAATCGTTATGACGGCAAAATAGCAGCACAATCACAAAAGTTTTGTAAAATTGTCAGTTTCCACAAACGTTAATACGTGCAGTGCATGTGTGTTCAGAGAAAACCTATTGTGGAGAAAAAAATCAGTACAGTAACGTCAGACATTTTTGAAGTCAGAACTGGGAAAATGAGACGCCTAATCTCCAATGCATTTCAATTTAATTTTAGAAAAGATAGAAAGAGAACAGAAAAAATTCAGTGTAGGTGCAACAGGTGCAATAAGACTCGGTAGTAAAGAATAAATGGGCTTCCGTATGCAGACCATTTCTTCTAATAAGTGGCATCAAGGCGAAGCTTGAGCTCTTGACAAATACTTACAGAAATATTGCAAGGAAAGCAGTATTACAAATTAAAGAGGAGAAACAAAGTACAGAGTACATGATTGTGGGAAAGACAACCAGTATGTTCACATGTCAAAACTTTTGGTGAGTAAGTTCCTATCAGAGTCTTATAAAGAGGAACATGAAACTTACTGGCGGATTAAAACTGTGTGACGGATCGAGACTCGAACTCGGGACCTTTGACTTTCGCGGGCAAGTGCTCTACCAGCTGAGCTACCCAAGCACGACTCAAGACCCGTCTTCACAGCTTCAATTCTGCCAGTACCTCGTCTCCTACCTTCCAAACTTCACAGAAGCTCTTCTGCAAACCTCGCAGAACTAGCACTCCTGGAAGAAAGGATACTGCGGAGACATGGCTTAGTTACAGCCTGGGTGTGAGTCGTGCTTGCGTAGCTCAGCTGGTAGAGCACTTGCTCGCGAAAGGCAAAGGTCCCAAGTTCGAGTCTCGGTCCGGCACACAGTTTTAATCTGCCATGAAGTTTTATATCAGCACACACTCCGCTGCAGAGTGAAAATCTCATTCTGTAAACATCCCCTAGGCTGTGGCTAAGCCATGTCTCCACAGTATCCTTTATTCAAGGAGTGCTGGTCCTGCAAGGTTTGGAAAAGAGCTTCTGTGGAATTTGGCAGGCAGGAGACGAGGTACTGGCAGAATTGAAGCTGTGAGGACGGGGCGTGAGTCGTGCTTGGGTAGCTCAGTTGCTCGCGAAAGGTAAAGGTCCCGAGTTCGAGTCTCGGTCCGTCGCACAGTTTTAATCTGCCAGGAAGTGTCATATCAGCGCACATTCTGCTGCAGAGTGAAAATCCCATTCTGGAAAGAACATGCTTGCCTCTTTTGCGCGCGTACACGAGCACTGTTCCGCTGGTAATATCATACCTAAGCAGTCCGTAGAATTAATTTATGATCCCAAAAGCCTTTGAGAAGAGTTTATTTAAAAAGAATAAAAATACAATTCGGTAAAAAATTCGCAGCCGCGCTCCCTCACTCCACTCTCTCTCTCTCTCTCTCTCTCTCTCTCTCTCTCTCTCTCTGTCTCTCCCTCTTCTTCACTCCATCTCCCTCTCCCGTAAAATTTCGAGCCGGCGCTAGCCAGGGTTTCTCGAAGCGCTCGCCCCGATTTCACGCCGAGTAGACGCGGCGAGAATCCGACGCCTTGGATCGGCGCTACGCCGCCACATTTACGACGTCACGCGTCACGCCCGGCTGACGTCACGAGGTCGGCGTCCAACGCACCCCGCGCCGAGGCGCATGCGCGCGCCTGTCACGAACTTTTACGAGCGTTTCCGAAAGTTTACGAGCGCCGGTCTTCGCCGCCGCCCGTGGCGAGCTGGTCCGTGAAACCAGTGCGTGGGAGAGATGAGCGGTTCGCGACCGTGACGCGGTCTGCAGGTGTGTGTGTGTGCGAGTGGGGGTGGCGGGGAGGGGGGGGTGGAGGGGGCGGAGTGGAACAAAGGCGCCGCGCGCTACACATACGCTGACTCCCTCTTTATCGCGTCCGCTGACCCGGCCGCTTAACCCGATCCCACGGGTAAACCACCCGCCGCCCCCATACCATAAAAGTCGTCCGCACGGGTGAGCGCTAAGAAACCGTCACAGGGAACGAGCTCGTCAACGTGATATGCGACTGGAAAGTTCACTGCCTAATACATGCATGTACACTGTGAAAACCACGGTGCAATTCGTTGTGGAGGCTTGTTCACACCAATATTATCAAATGGTTCAAATGGCTCTGAGCACTACGGGACTTAACTGCTGAGGTCATCAGCCCCTAGAACTTAGAACTACACTCCTGGAAATTGAAATAAGAACACCGTGAATTCATTGTCCCAGGAAGGGGAAACTTTATTGACACATTGCTGGGGTCAGATACATCACATGATCACACTGACAGAACCACAGGCACATAGACACAGGCAACAGAGCATGCACAATGTCGGCACTAGTACAGTGTATATCCACCTTTCGCTGCAATGCAGGCTGCTATTCTCCCATGGAGACGATCGTAGAGATGCTGGATGTAGTCCTGTGGAACGGCTTGCCATGCCATTTCCACCTGGCGCCTCAGTTGGACCAGCGTTCGTGCTGGACGTGCGGACCGCGTGAGACGACGCTTCATCCAGTCCCAAACATGCTCAATGGGGGACAGATCCGGAGATCTTGCTGGCCAGGGTAGTTGACTTACACCTTCTAGAGCACGTTGGGTGGCACGGGATACATGCGGACGTGCATTGTCCTGTTGGAACAGCAAGTTCCCTTGCCGGTCTAGGAATGGTAGAACGATGGGTTCGATGACGGTTTGGATGTACCGTGCACTATTCAGGTTCCCCTCGACGATCACCAGTGGTGTACGGCCAGTGTAGGAGATCGCTCCCCACACCATGATGCCGGGTGTTGGCCCTGTGTGCCTCGGTCGTATGCAGTCCTGATTGTGGCGCTCACCTGCACGGCGCCAAACACGCATACGACCATCATTGGCAACAAGGCAGAAGCGACTCTCATCGCTGAAGACGACATGTCTCCATTCGTCCCTCCATTCACGCCTGTCGCGACACCACTGGAGGCGGGCTGCACGATGTTGGGGCGTGAGCGGAAGACGGCCTAACGGTGTGCGGGACCGTAGCCCAGCTTCATGGAGACGGTTGCGAATGGTCCTCGCCGATACCCCAGGAGCAACAGTGTCCCTAATTTGCTGGGAAGTGGCGGTGCGGTCCCCTACGGCATTGCGTAGGATCCTACGGTCTTGGCGTGCATCCGTGCGTCGCTGCGGTCCGGTCCCAGGTCGACGGGCACGTGCACCTTCCGCCGACCACTGGCGACAACATCGATGTACTGTGGAGACCTCACGCCCCACGTGTTGAGCGATTCGGCGGTACGTCCACCTGGCCTCCCGCATGCCCACTATACGCCCTCGCTCAAAGTCCGTCAACTGCACATACGGTTCACGTCCACGCTGTCGCGGCATGCTACCAGTGTTAAAGACTGCGATGGAGCTCCGTATGCCACGGCAAACTGGCTGACACTGACGGCGGCGGTGCACAAATGCTGCGCAGCTAGCGCCATTCGACGACCAACACCGCGGTTCCTGGTGTGTCCGCTGTGCCGTGCGTGTGATCATTGCTTGTACAGCCCTCTCGCAGTGTCCGGAGCAAGTATGGTGGGTCTGACACACCGGTGTCAATGTGTTCTTTTTTCCATTTCCAGGAGTGTAATTAAACCTAACTAACCTAAGGACATCACACACATCCCTGCCCCAGGCAGGATTCGACCCTGCGACCGTAGCGGTCGCGCAGTTCCAGACTGTAGCGCCTAGAACCGCTCGGCCACACCGGCCGGGTTTATTTTGCACAATTCGTTACTAGATTCGGTCAAACTTTCCTGCCGTTTTTGCCAGCTTAGTTTGATAAAGGTAATTCGACGGAAACTAGTAGCGAATTGTAGAATATAAAGGACAGCCTAAGGTTTCACCAAAAGTTAATTAATAATGTAAGAATACCCTACAATCTCCAATGTATCACCCCCGTAGGTATTGTGGAGCCAAGAGCCCACTCTCCGTACGCTAAAGGAATGAGAAGAAACTGCAGCCTGTTACAAAGGATTGTACCCTCTTCCATGAACTTCACGGCGCTTTGCAGAGTATGTATGTAGGTGCATATAAAGTAAAGCCATCAACACAGCCTGAATCATCCTAAATTTTCTGCCAGCTGCTCTTTACTTTTTCCAGCATTTCCCCTTCCTAGGATTTGCAGTGCTTCTTGGTTCTGACGTAACGTGGGAACTGAACACTTATCTTAGAAGAAAGATCAAGGAAAGGCAAAGCTACGTTTATAGCATTTGTGCTTGGAGAAAGCTTTTGATAATGTTGACTGGAGTACTCTCTTTCAAATTCTGAAGGTGGCAGGGGTAAAATACAGGGAGCGAAAGGCTATTTACAATTTGTACAGAAACCAGATGGCAGTTATAAGAGTCGAGGGACATGAAAGGGAAGCAGTGGTTGGGAAGGAAGTGAGACAGGGTTGTAGCCTCTCCCCGATGTTATTCAATCTGTAAATTGAGCAAGCAGTAGAGGAAACAAAAGAAGAATTTGGAGTAGGTATTAAAATCCATGGAGAAGAAATAAAAACTTTGAGGTTCGCCGATAACATTGTAAATCTCTCAGAGGCAGCAAAGGAATTGGAAGAGCAGCTGAACGGAATGGACAGTGTCTTGAAAGGAGGATATATGATGAACATCAACAAAAGCAAAACGAGGATAATGGAATGTAGTCGAATTAAGTCGGGTGATGCTGCGGGAATTAGATTAGGATATGAGACACTTAAAGTAGCAAAGGAGTTTTGCTATTTGCGGAGCAAAATAACTGATGGCTCTGAGCACTATGGGACTCAGCTGCTGAGGTCCTTAGTCCCCTAGAACTTAGAACTAGTTAAACCTAACTAACCTAAGGACATCACAAACATCCATGCCCGAGGCAGGATTCGAACCTGCGACCGTAGCGGTCTTGCGGTTCCAGACTGCAGCGCCTTTAACCGCACGGCCACTTCGGCCGGCAAATAACTGATGATGGTCGAAGTAGAGAGGATACAAAATGTAGACTGGCCATGGTAAGGAAAGCGTTTCTGAAGAAGAGAAATTTGTTAACATCGAGTATTGATTTAAGTGTTAGGAAGTCGCTTCTGAAAGTATTTGTATGGAGTGAAGCCATGTATGGAAGTGAAACGTGGACGTGCTATTCCACGCTATGAGGTCAGAAACTCGGCACGCTCAACGTTCGGATGCACGGTCCGTGTGCCGACGGCTTTATTAGGCGCTGCAGTCATGGACTGTGCGGCTGGTCCCGGCGGAGGTTCGAGTCCTCCCTCGGGCATGGGTGTGTGTGTTTGTCCTTAAGATAATTTAGGTTAAGTAGTGTGTAAGCTTAGGGACTGATGACCTCAGCAGTTAAGTCCCATAAGGTTTCACACACTTTTTTTGCGTTATTAGGAAGTGCCAGAAAACAGATCATGATTGGGCGTACTATTGCCACGATGCTCTGCAGAGGTTCGCTTCGATCCTGACTGCACATCTCGTTTGTAATCAGTCGTTTGAGACTGTTTTGTACACAGCATTTCGGTACTTGAAGCTTCCTCCGAGGAGGCTTCGCACGGAGCGAGGTGTGGCCGGCAAAGGGCCGCTCGCCGCCTAAACGGCGTTAATTGGGCGCGTGTCGCCCTTTAAGGGCCGCCGTGTTTGCTCAGCCGCTGATGGCCGCGCCATAAAGGGCCCGGGGTCGCGACCCGCGCTCCTCGGCCCTTATTGCCCTCCAGGTAGGGCCAGCCGCTACACGGCGCCATCTCACGTCTAGAGCCGCGAACCTCTACGTCAGGGCTTCCCTACCTTTTCAGCAGGTGGACCCGTTCTTCAGTCGAAAATCCGTGGCGGACCCCTAGTCAGTTAAGAGCACAGTAACTTTAAATTTCGGAGCAAAACCCATAGGAACTGAAAGCTTCTTAATGCAAGCTCCATGTTCCCAATGATTCACCCCCCCCCACCCCCCCCCCCCCCAAGTATCAATATTCTTTGGTTTAGAGATGAATGAAAACAACTTGAGGGTCAAATATCGACTTATGAAACAGGTAGTGCACTGACAAAGCAAGCTTAACATTTAATGATGCCTGGGGCCGCATACGTGCCAGCGAGTGCTGTGATTGGTCGACAAAGCTCGCTCCGCGCATACGTAACAGGTTTCAGCGCATCTACCGCCGTGAGCCGGCGCACAAACGACCCCCGTATTGAAACTTCCTGGCAGATTAAAACTGTGTGCCCGACCGAGACTCGAACTCGGGACCTTTGCCTTTCGCGGGCAAGTGCTCTACCAACTGAGCTACCGAAGCACGACTCACGCCCGGTACTCACAGCTTTACTTCTGCCAGTACCTCGTCTCCTACCTTCCAAACTTTACAGAAGCTCTCCTGCGAACCTTGCAGAACTAGCACTCCTGAAAGAAAGGATATTGCGGAGACATGGCTTAGCCACAGCCTGGGGGATGTTTCCAGAATGAGATTTTCACTCTGCAGCGGAGTGTGCGCTGATATGAAACTTCCTGGCAGATTAAAACTGTGAGCCCGACCGAGACTCGAACTCGGGACCTTTGCCTTTCGCGGGCAAGTGCTCTACCAACTGAGCTACCGAAGCACGACTCACGCCCGGTACTCACAGCTTTACTTCTGCCAGTACCTCGTCTCCTACCTTCCAAACTTTACAGAAGCTCTCCTGCGAAAGTTGCAGAACTAGCACTCCTGAAAGAAAGGATATTGCGGAGACATGGCTTAGCCACAGCCTGGGGGATGTTTCCAGAATGAGATTTTCACTCTGCAGCGGAGTGTGCGCTGATATGAAACTTCCTGGCAGATTAAAACTGTGAGCCCGACCGAGACTCGAACTCGGGACCTTTGCCTTTCGCGGGCAAGTGCTCTACCAACTGAGCTACCGAAGCACGACTCACGCCCGCAAAAGGCAAAGGTCCCGAGTTCGAGTCTCGGTCGGGCACACAGTTTTAATCTGCCAGGAAGTTTCATATCAGCGCACACTCCGCTGCAGAGTGAAAATCTCATTCTGGAGACCCCCGTATTGTTGCGAAGCAGAGAAGCTGTATTCTCCGGCACTAAACTGTGTATGCGTTCTCACTTAGAAACCACAAAGGCTGCCTGGGAATACGACCTAAAGTAAACGTACACATGTTTTTCACATGAAAAAGGGGATGAATTTGATTTTCACATTTTTATTCAATAATTTTACTCATTATTTTACACGATTTGGTGAAAGGTGGCCGCGGACCCCCTAGAAAGAGCCGGCGAACCCCTAACGGGTCCGCGGACCACACGTTGGGAAGCCCCGGTCTACGTCATAGTCTGTACCAACATTACATTTCAAGGCGGCGGGTTACTCTGTACTGTTAAAGAAATAAATGAAATATCCTGTCCTTGCATGATTTTTCCTTTCAGATGGAACGTTGCATAAAATTTATATACTTTATCCCCGTGACGTATCACAATATTTTTTTAAAAATACATCAGATATTTATTTTCTGTTAGCAATAATCATCTTCAGTCTGATAAAATATAAAATATGTTGTGTTTTGTTGGCAGAAGAGCCAACACCGTGTTACTAGAGGAGGCAGAAATGCACGCGTTTTAGCTCACGCAGGCTGGCTGGCGTGAAGTCTGGAACATGACAAGGAATGAGAATTCAGAAAGCGGACGTAATTAGTTTGATACTTAACTTTAATCCATTAATGATGAACGTCGCTCTTGACGGTACATGATTCACAATATTGTCTGTTCAGAATTCATTCTAATTACTTAATATGGCGCCTTCCTAGGTCGTAGCAAATGACGTAGCTGAAGGCTATGCTAAACTGTCGTCTCTGCAAATGAGAGCGTATGTTGACAGTGAACCATCGCTAGCAAAGTCGGCTGTACAACTGGGGCGAGTGCTAGGGAGTCTCTAGACTAGACCTGCCGTGTGGCGGCGCTCGGTCTGCAATCGCTGACAGTGGCGACACACGGGTCCGACGTATACTAACGGACCGCGGCCGATTTAAAGGCTACCACCTAGCAAGTGTGGTGTTTGGCGGTGACACCACATGTTGTGATCGGTAACTGTAGTAAAATATATAAAAATGGTTCAAATGGCTCTGAGCACTATGCGACCTTACTTCTGAGGTCATCAGTTGCCTAGAACTTAGAACTACTTAAGCCTAACTAACCTAAGGACATCAGACACATCCATGCCCGAGGCAGGATTCGAACCTGCCACCGTAGCAGCAACGCGGTTCCGGACTGAAAGACCTAAAACCGCTCGGCCACAGCGGCCGGCTGCTAATCGTGGTGAGATTTGTTTTTATCGTTGGGTTTCGAAGTAAGAGTATCGTACGAACAGGAGTACAAGTTTTAATACAAATGTAAATTTTAAAATGACGTGGTCTTCGGCATTTACCGGTGTATTTATTTACACTGAAGAGCCAAAAAGACTGGTACACCTGCCTAATATCGTGTAGGGCCCCCGTGAGCACGCAGAAGTGCCGCAACACGACGTGGCATGGACTCGACTAATGTCTGAAGTAGTGCTGGAGGGAAATGACACCACGAATCCTGCAGGGCTGTCCACAAAACAGTACGAGTACAAGGGGGTGGAATCTCTTCTGGAGAGCAGGTTTCAACGCATCCCAGATGTGCCCAATAATGCACGTATGTGGAGAGTTTGGTGGCCAGCGGAAGCGTTTGAAGAGTGTTACTAGAGCCACTCTGTAGTAATTCAGGACGTGCGGGCGTCGAATTGCTCTGCTGGAATTGCCCAAGTCCGTCCTCATGAACAATGGACATAAATGGATGCAGGTGATCAGATAGGATGCTTACGTACGTGTCACCTGTCAGAGTCGTATTTAGACGTATCAGGTGTCCCATATCAATCCAACTGCACATTTCCTCCCCCCCCCCCCCCCCCCACCACCACCACCATTACAGAATCCCCACCAGCTTGAACAGTCCCCTGCTGACATGCAGGGCCCACGGTTTCATGAGGTTGCCTCCACACCTGTACACATGCATCCGCTCGATACAGTTTGAAGCGACACTCGTCCGACGCGGTAACATCTTTCCAATCAACAGTCCAATGTCGGTGCTGACGGCCGAAGCGAGGCGTAAAGCTTTGTGTCGTGCAGTCATCAAGGGTACACGAGTAAGCGAAAGCCCATATCGATGATGTTTCGTTGAATGGTTCACATGCTGACAGTCGTTGATGGCTCAGCATTGAAATCTGTAGCTGCACTTCTGTCACGCTGAACGATTCTCTTCAGTCGTCGTTAGTCTTGTTCGTGCGAGATCTTTTTCTGGCCCCAACGATGTCGGGGATCTGATGTCTTACATGATTCCTGATATTCTCGGTACACTCGTGAAATGGTCTTACGAAAAAAATCCCCACTTCATCGGTACCTCGGAGGTGCTGTGTCCCATCGCTCGTGCACCGACTATAACACCAAGTTGAAATTCACTTAAATCTTGATAACCTGCCATTACAGCAGCAGTAACCGATATAACTGCGCCAGACATTTGTTGTTTTATACAGACGTTGCCAAACGCAGTGCCGTATTCTGCCTGTTTACGTATCTCTTTGGCACTTCAGTATACACTCCTGGAAATGGAAAAAAGAACACATTGACACCGGTGTGTCAGACCCACCATACCTTCTCCGGACACTGCGAGAGGGCTGTACAAGCAATGATCACACGCACGGCACAGCGGACACACCAGGAACCGCGGTGTTGGCCGTCGAATGGCGCTAGCTGCGCAGCATTTGTGCACCGCCGCCGTTAGTGTCAGCCAGTTTGCCGTGGCATACGGAGCTCCATCGCAGTCTTTAACACTGGTAGCATGCCGCGACAGCGTGGACGTGAACCGTATGTGCAGTTGACGGACTTTGAGCGAGGGCGTATAGTGGGCATGCGGGAGGCCGGGTGGACGTACCGCCGAATTGCTCAACACGTGGGGCGTGAGGTCTCCACAGTACATCGATGTTGTCGCCAGTGGTCGGCGGAAGGTGCACGTGCCCGTCGACCTGGGACCGGACCGCAGCGACGCACGGATGCACGCCAAGACCGTAGGATCCTACGCAGTGCCGTAGGGGACCGCACCGCCACTTCCCAGCAAATTAGGGACACTGTTGCCCGCATCTCGTGGTCGTGCGGTAGCATTCTCGTTTCCCACGCCCGGGTTCCCGGGTTCGATTCCCGGCGGGGTCAGGGATTTTCTCTGCCTCGTGATGGCTGGGTGTTGTGTGATGTCCTTAGGTTAGTTAGGTTTAAGTAGTTCTAAGTTCTAGGGGACTGATGACCATAGATGTTAAGTCCCATAGTGCTCAGAGCCATTTGAACCATTTAGGGACACTGTTGCTCCTGGGGTATCGGTGAGGACCATTCGCAACCGTCTCCATGAAGCTGGGCTACGGTCCCGCACACCGTTAGGCCGTCTTCCGCTCACGCCCCAACATCGTGCAGCCCGCCTCCAGTGGTGTCGCGACAGGCGTGAATGGAGGGACGAATGGAGACGTGTCGTCTTCAGCGATGAGAGTCGCTTCTGCCTTGGTGCCAATGATGGTCGTATGCGTGTTTGGCGCCGTGCAGGTGAGCGCCACAATCAGGACTGCATACGACCGAGGCACACAGGGCCAACACCCGGCATCATGGTGTGGGGAGCGATCTCCTACACTGGCCGTACACCACTGGTGATCGTCGAGGGGACACTGAAGAGTGCACGGTACATCCAAACCGTCATCGAACCCATCGTTCTACCATTCCTAGACCGGCAAGGGAACTTGCTGTTCCAACAGGACAATGCACGTCCGCATGTATCCCGTGCCACCCAACGTGCTCTAGAAGGTGTAAGTCAACTACCCTGGCCAGCAAGATCTCCGGATCTGTCCCCCATTGAGCATGTTTGGGACTGGATGAAGCGTCGTCTCACGCGGTCTGCACGTCCAGCACGAACGCTGGTCCAACTGAGGCGCCAGGTGGAAATGGCATGGCAAGCCGTTCCACAGGACTACATCCAGCATCTCTACGATCGTCTCCATGCGAGAATAGCAGCCTGCATTGCTGCGAAAGGTGGATATACACTGTACTAGTGCCGACATTGTGCATGCTCTGTTGCCTGTGTCTATGTGCCTGTGGTTCTGTCAGTGTGATCATGTGATGTATCTGACCCCAGGAATGTGTCAATAAAGTTTCCCCTTCCTGGGACAATGAATTCACGGTGTTCTTATTTCAATTTCCAGGAGTATATTATGTCGACAATGGTAGTTTCGTCCTTATCTTCAATTGGTTCAGGTGTTGAAAATACTCTTCTCAACGTCCATGAAATTAAAAAGCAGGTGAACCTATATGCGTTATGTCTGCAGTTCATCACATACACCATCGGTACGTAACGTACGGAAGTAAATCTCGTAAAACGTAATTCGTTGTTCCTACAGATGTCAGTAACGTACGCCGTAAATGGAAATGTCTCGTGAAACTGGAGTCGTAGTGCCTGGACCGTACGTGAGTGGTGTATGTATCTAATGGTGACGTAAGCCTTACAGGTTCACATCCATTTTACTTATAATATTGACCACTCTGATGTCTTCAGCACTCTGCCACTTGAAAATAACTTACGTTCGAAAGTGCATCTGTGAAAGTTACAGTGGCGAGATATCATTTTATCTATATATGAAGATAGCATCTGTTCCCGAACAGATACAATTGATGGCCGTGCAGCTTCTAGAATGAGATGATAATTATATCGACACCCTACCTCCGAAGAGGCTTATTTTATTTTATTTTTATTTTTTTATTTTTTTTGATCTAATAAAACCCCATGTCATTCCAAGCATGTGTGTCAATTTGTACCTCTCTATCTACATTATTCCGTGATTTATTCAGTTTTCAAATTTATACTGACTTTTTGATCACCCGGTATATCAACGCCTGTTTGCAGCTAGGGTGTCGGTTTAATTATCATATGAATCACTTTATACTGATAGCTATAAAGTCGTATGACAACTACCTAGTGATCATACTTTCACTGCAAGGGGTACCAGAGATGTCAACAGTGTTAAGTCAAGTCAAGTCAAGTCCTAGTGATGGTTATTTGGTTAACCATCACTAGGACTCGACTTCTTAAAATATCCAGAATGTTGTAAGAGCATGTCTGTTGAGGTACAGAACCAGAAGGACACTGGTGCCCAATTGCCTAATTGCAGTCGAGACTATGAGAATTTGTAATCAAACTGATTGCTGCGACTCCTTCACCTGAACATTGCACTATAGGTGCAGAGCCGGTGCTGGTGGAACCTGGTGGGATCGAGGATCGCTTGGAGGTGACCTCCTTCCGTTGCTAGCGCAGAGCCGCTGCCGGGACAAAGGCGCCGCTAGTTTTGACACAAAGCGACGCGTGGGCGGACCGCCACCCACACACGTACAAGGCGACAGGCGCTGCCGCCCGCCTCCTGGGGCCGGTAACAAAAGACTCCCCGGGGGTTCCGCGATTGGCTACGGCGTCCAGTCCAGGGCACAGCATAGCGCAGTATAGCAGGCAGGCACTCTGCCGGAGCGGATTTCTCGCCGCTGGTGGCCGGCGCTTCGCCCGAACTGTCTCCGCCTCCAAAGAGGGACCCCGGCTGGCTCCCTACTCCCTCTCACAACTAGCATTCCCGTGCTATGCACGCTCTTCAGAGGCTTCTGCTTTGAGCACGCACAACTTCCCTTTTTGTCACCCATACGTCTACAATTATGCTCATAAATTAAAGACACTGACGATACATGACGAAACAACGCTCTGGTAGACGGTTTGCGGGTTTAAATCACCTCGGGGTGTGACCATGCGGTGCATTTGACCTGCGGTCGTCGCACGGTGGCGCTGGCAGCAGTCCACATACGCAGAGGTGTGTTGGTGCATGTCGGAGTACCGTGCAGAGAGTAAATGTGCAGACGACTCTAGACGTGCTAATGGTGACTGTGTGTTGTCTCAAAGAACAGGATGACGTTACGAGGGGTAGAATACTAGGGCGACTGGAGGCTGGTCAAACACAGCAGGTCGTAGCACGGGCCCTCCGTGTGCCACAAAGTGTGATCTCAAGATTATGGCAACGATGCCAGCAGACAGGAAACGTGTCCAGGCGCTACAGTACGGGACGTCCACAGTGTACAACACCACAAGAAGACCGATATTTGCCGGCCGGGGTGGCCGAGCGGTTCTAGGCGTTACAGTCTGGAACCGCGCGACCGCTACGTCGCAGGTTGGAATCCTGCCTCGGGCATGGATGTGTGTGATAGGTTAGTTAGGTTTAAGTAGTTCTAAGTTCTAGCGGACTGATGACCTCAGATGTTAAGTCCCATAGTGCTCACAGCCATTTAAACCATTTTTGAGACCGATATCTCAATATCAGTACCTGCAGACGGCCTTGGAGTACTGCAAGTAGCCTTGCTCGGGTCCTTACCGCAGCCACTGGAACAGTTGTCTCCAGACACACAGTCTACAGACGACTGAACAGACACGGTATATTCGCCCGGAGACCTGCAAGATAAATTCCACTGACCCGTGGTAAAGCCTGGCGTCAAGAACACAGTACGTGGTCATTGGAACAGCGGTCCCAGGTTATGTTCACGGACGAGCCCAGCTATAGCCTGAAAAGTGATTCTCTCCGGATTTTCATCTGGCGTGAACCAGCAACCAGATACCAACCCCTTACTGTCCTTGAAAGGGACCTTTGTGGCCGCCATTTTCATTATTTTTTTCTAATTTGGTCATTTGCCGCGACACTAATACCTTCAGTCTTCATCATTTATATTACAGCGCCATCTATCACAAAGCGGAAAAAGTGGTCCAACTAAAACATTGACATTTATTTACGTACTACACGAATACGTAATAAAAATGGTAGTTCCTATTTCAGAAAAACGCAGTTGACATCCGTTTGACCTATGGCAGCGCCATCTAGTGGGCCAACCATAGCGCCATCTGGTTTCCCCCTTCAAGCTAGACAAGTTTCGTTGTTTATAGTTTTTTCGTTTGACTCTTATTTCGTGAAATTTTTGGCCCGGTCACTATCAATGGACCACCCTGTATATACAATGTGCACCCGATATTTTTATAGGCCGACATATCGACACTTTTTCCACTGGTACATCGATGCCTCTTTTCGATATACAGATGGCCGATAATGATACTTTTTAAATTTCTATATATCGTGTACCCGATATTTTTAAAAATATTAACATAGTTCACATGAGCGTCCACTGATACTTTGCCGAAATTGCAACATTATCAAGTTTTATTTACATCTACACATCTGCAATTCACAAGTAAGTGTCTCGCAGGTGGTTCATCGAACCACCTTCAAAATGTTCCCTACCTTTCTACTCTCAAACGGCGAGCGGGAAAAGTCGCGCGGGGTAACCGATCGGTCTAGGGCGCCTTGTCACGGTCCACGCTGCTCCCCCCGTCGGAGGTTCGAGTCCTGCCTCGGGCATGGGTGTGTGTGTTGTCCTTAGTGTAGGTTAGTTTACGTTAGATTAAATAGTGTTAAGCTTATGGACTGATGACCTCAGCAGTTTGGTCCCAGAAGACCTTACCACAAATTTCCAATTCCAATTTCCGAGCTGGAAAAACGAAAACATGCATCTTTCCCTGCGAGCTCTGGTTTTTGTTATTTTATTATGATGATCATTCCTCCGTACGTAGCTGGGCAGTAACAGAATATTTTCGCAATCAGAGGAGGAAGTTGTAGATTGAAATGTCGTGAGAAGATCCCGCCGAAATGGAAAATGAAATACGCATCTGTTTTAATGATAATCACCCCAAAAGCTGTCTCGTGTCAGTGACACTCTCGCCCCATTTCGCGTTAGTACAAAACGTGCTGCCCTTCTTGGAACTTTTTCGATGTCCTCCGTAAATCCTATCTGATGCAACAATACTCCAGAAGAGGGCCGACAAGTGTAGTGTATGTTCAAATGTGTGTGAATTCCTAAGGGACCAAACTGCTTAGGTCGTCGGTCCCTAGACTTACACACTACATAAACTAACTTATGCTAAGAACAACACACACACACACACACACACACACACACACACACACACACACACACGTGCCCGTGGGAGGAATCGAACATCCGGCGGGAGGGGAAGTGTAGTGTAATTTGCATAACTAAATGTTTAGTTTGCTTTCCCCACAACATCATCCAATTCGTAATTGTAAACCCGAACTATTATACAGGGTTATTACAAATGATTGAAGCGATTTCACAGCTCTACAATAACTTTATTATTTGAGATATTTTCACAATGCTTTGCACACACATACAAAAACTCAAAAAGTTTTTTTAGGCATTCACAAATGTTTGATGTGTGCCCCTTTAGTGATTTGGCAGACATCAAGCCGATAATCAAGTTCCTCCTACACTCGGCGCAGCATGTCCCCATCAATGAGTTCGAAAGCATCGTTGATGCGAGCTCGCAGTTCTGGCACGTTTCTTGGTAGAGGAGGTTTAAACACTGAATCTTTCACATAACCCCACAGAAAGAAATCGCATGGGGTTAAGTCGGGAGAGCGTGGAGGCCATGACACGAATTGCTGATCATGATCTCCACCACGACCGATCCATCGGTTTTCCAATCTCCTGTTTAAGAAATACCGAACATCATGATGGAAGTGCGGTGGAGCGCCATCCTGTTGAAAGATGAAGTCGGCGCTGTTGGTCTCCAGTTGTGGCATGAGCCAATTTTCCAGCATGTCCAGATACACGTGTCCTGTAACCTTTTTTTCGCAGAAGAAAAAGGGGCCGTAAACTTTAAAACGTGAGATTGCACAAAACACGTTAACTTTTGGTGAATTTCGAATTTGCTGCTGCACGAATGTGTGAGGATTCTCTACCGGCCAGATTCGCGCATTGTGTCTATTCACTTCACCATTAAGAAAAAATGTTGCTTCATCACTGAAAACAAGTTTCGCACTGAACGCATCCTCTTCCATGAGCCGTTGCAACCGCGCCGAAAATTCAAAGCGTTTGACTTTGTCATCGGGTTTCAGGGCTTGTAGCAATTGTAAACGGTAAGGCTTCTGCTTTAGCCTTTTCCGTAAGA
The DNA here is from genome assembly GCF_021461385.2 of Schistocerca piceifrons. NCBI lineage: Eukaryota > Metazoa > Arthropoda > Insecta > Orthoptera > Acrididae > Schistocerca > Schistocerca piceifrons. Next base: position 35,638,263 of record NC_060147.1, on the reverse strand, counting down.
TTTTCCAAACCGTCGGCTATGGTACGTTTAGCTCCCTGCTTGCTTTATTCGTCGACTTCCGCGGGCTACGCGTGAAACTTGCCCGCACGCGTTCAACCGTTTCTTCGCTCACTGCAGGCCGACCCGTCGATTTCCCCTTACAGAGGCATCCAGAAGCTTTAAACTGCGCATACCATCGCCGAATAGAGTTAGCAGTTGGTGGATCTTTGTTGAACTTCGTCCTGAAGTGTCGTTGCACTGTTATGATTGACGGATGTGAGTGCATTTCAAGCACGGCATACACTTTCTCGGCTCCTGTCGCCATTTCGTCTCACTGCGCTCTCGAGCGCTCTGGCGGCAGAAACCTGAAGTGTTGCTTCAGCCGAACAAAACTTTATGAGTTTTTCTACTTATCTGTAGTGTGTCGTGACCATATGTCAATGAATGGAGCTACAGTGAATTTATGGAATCGCTTCAATCATTTGTAATACCCCTGTACAACTTATTTGGTGAGTTTGAAAAAGGCTCGTTCCCTAAGAACAAAATTAGATAGGAAGTACAGAGTATCTCGAACATCTCTTATCCATTTAGCATATTTACATGTTGGATAAAGTGTGTGCACTCCATAGTGTGTAACTAATTTACGTTTTTTTTTATATAGTTCAATAATTTTCACCTTGTACATCAGGTGGCCTTAATATCCATATGATATCGCTGTCTTGGTTGCTGTGGTGGTCCGCCCTCGGTAGCTGAGTCAGTTCCGTTTCAGCCGCGCTCGCGAGTGGCCGCTGTTAACTGTTGCGCTGCACTTCAGTGTTTACATCGCTGTACTTGTGCTTCGCCGAGTGCCGTCCGTCCGTTAATCTCCGTGTTCGTTCCTGTTCCTTGTGATCTGATCGCTCTTTCTGGTCTTGCTGCTGCTACTTGGAATTTCGGTTGTTTAACCGAAATTGCTTCGCTGGATTAACCATGGCTACAAACCTCAGGAAGAATACTCTGGTATTTGCTTTTGACAAAGAATCCCGTCCTGTTCAGCCGACATCCCTGGAAATTGATGACTGGATTACACAGGTAATTGGTCTAAATTCTGAAACCGTTCATACCTGGCAACTGGATCAGGAAAAATACTGTGTTTTTGTCAAGTTAATCAGTGCTTCGACTGTTGATAAAGTGTTACGAAAGTGGGGCTATGAAGTAGATTTTGTGCATAGAAATGGTTCTAAAAGTAAGGTTTCCATCTATAGAGCTGACATTCATTATAAAACCGTTCGTGTCTTGAATCTCCCCATTGAAATTGAAAATGATAAGATTAAGGAAGCTCTTTTAAACTACGGAGACGTTAAATCAATTGCAAATGAAAGATGGTCGCCTCGCTTTAAACTGCAGTGTTTTAACGGGGTCCGCTGTGTAGAGATGGACGTTAAGACGAATATTCCGTCTCACATAACTGTTTGTGGGTATAAGGCACAAATTGTTTACACAGGTCAGGAAGCTACATGTCATATATGTAACGAAACCGGCCACTTCAGACAGGAATGTCCGCGGCGAACTGTTGTGCTTAAAAGTAATTTGATACAGCGTCAGAAGCTTACCTTAAATGATCTGTTACCAAAGAATAGCCCGGAACAACTGGTTGAGGATGTTTACGCAGCGGGACAAGCTGATGTCTCCCTTCACGATAACAGTCAATTTCCCCCGTTAACAACAAAAGGAAACCCCGTTGCCACTACTCGTGAAACTGAAATGCAACCGAAAAAACGACCTCTGGAGATAACTGATAGTTGCTCAGAGGACGAGCTGTCTTGTCCCACTCCCTCACTTCGCAAGCAAAAACAGTGCTATGAGAAGGCAGAGGAACCTGAAGGCAAAATGCGAATGGAAACTAATGAACAGAAAGATAATACACATACGGTACCAGAAAATGAAAGGGGTGTAAGTAGCATTAATTTGCAAGAAACAACAGGTGCAGTAGCCGATTGCAAAGATCAGAATCTATCTGTTAATAAACAAATTCAGGGAGAGGATGCAAAACTGCAGTCTCCATTTGTTTCCCTCGATCAGAAAGTGAGTGAAATTAATAAAGAACGAGGAAGTGGTGGCCAAACTGAAATCACGGTCAACACCTCAGGGCAGGCGCCGGCAACCGAAATTGCGAAAGCGTCTGCTGCTGCTCCAGATAAGCCGCGAAGTAAAATACCGACGCAACCAAATGAGAATGTAGCTCGTAACCAAGGGAAGGGAAAATCCAGTAGGGGCGACCCAAGCCCAAAGAATGTTCAGTCCGAAACGGTCGTACACGAATCACTGGAGGAAAAATCAGAAAGTTTACCAGGAAATCAGTCTGCTTGCGGCACAAGAGAAAACATCAGAAGTAAAAAAAAACGAGACAGTAACTAATAAACTGATTGAAGTGTTATTCCATGTTCAGCCTTCCGAGAAAACTGTTACAGCTTAACTGAATCCTGAACCACAGTAAACTAAATTAGTTCAACAAAACAACTACATAATGACAGCACAATGACGCAATCTTATTCTGTCACCACTATAAACATAAATAAAATCACGACCGGTTTGAAATTATCGACCCTTAAGGAATTTTTGTACGAATCCGCGACTGATATTGCCCTGTTACAAGAAGTTCTAATTTCGGATTTGGTAATTCCTGGTTTTGTCAGTTACATAAATGTGTCTCCCGAAACAAGTGTTGGAACAGCTATTTTGGTAAGGGAAGGGATTACAGTAAGCGAGGTGGAACGACTGGAATCCGGAAGGGGAATAGGACTAAATATCTATGATGTGACTATCATCAACTTGTACGCCCCTTCAGGAAGTTCTCATCGAGCTGACAGGGCACGTTTCTTCAAAGATGACCTGATATACTTGTTAAGGAAATCACCAAGACAGTTATTACTTGGAGGTGATTTTAATTGTGTTTTAAATCGAAAAGATCAGTTACCTAATTTTAATTTCTCAAGTGAACTAAAACAATTAGTTACTGGTTTAGAATTAAAGGATATATGGGAAATCAAATACCCCTCCACTGTTGAATTCACTTATGTCACGGCAACATCACGTAGCAGGATTGATAGACTATATATTTCTAAAAATCTTGTAACTTCCGTGACAAAAGTAGAAACCGTTCCTACGTACTTTTCAGACCATTCAAGTGTCTTAGCTTGCATAAATCTAACAAGACAGCCGGTTCGCCGATTCAAGAATCAGTGGAATTTGAACACTTCCTTGTTAGTTAATCATGATTTAGAAGATCTGATTAAAGAAACATGGGCAATATGCCTGCGAGCCCGTAGTAGATATGCCACTGCTATTGACTGGTGGGTTAAAATGGCAAAGCCAAAGTTGAGGAAAGTTCTTATTCAATACAGTGCCCAGAGCGCAAGGGAAATGAAATGCACTATAGAGTATTACTATTCCGTTTTGAGAGATCTATATGATCAAGTCTCAGCAGGTTCCTCACTTCGGATAGCAGACATAAAAAAAGTCAAAGCCAAGTTACTTAATATCAAGAGAAGTCAAATGGAAGGGTTGAAAATAAAATCGAAGGCAAATTCGGTGTTAGCAGATGAAACTACTTCCCTATATCATTTAGTGAAGCATACGAAAAACGGGAGAAGGACTTTTATTGAAGAAATTCGAACAAAACACGGCACGATTCTCAGAACCCAGCAGGATATCATGGACGAGATTTATCGCTATTATTGCGAGCTATATTCTGTACATCAAAGTAGTGATGCTTCCTTGGAAGAATTCCTTGACATCCTAGCCCCACAGCTGACAGAAGATGACAACGAAAATTTTCTCGAGGTTGTCAGTGAAGAAGACGTGTATGAGACTCTGTGCGCCTCGCCACCAAAAAAATCCCCAGGACCGGATGGTCTGCCAGCAGAGTTTTACATCCGTTACTGGCCAATAGTAGGTGCGAAAATTACGGACATTGTAAATGAGGTTATTCAGGGTAAAATGATTCCGGCTGAGTTTAAGGAGAGTAAAATTGTTCTGGTGCCAAAAAATAATGGAAACAAAGATTTAAATAATTTTCGTCCAATTTCACTGCTGAATTCTGATTATAAATTAATAGCTAGAATAATAAACAAGAGAATTTCATGCCTTACAGATAAAATTATTAGTCAACATCAGAACTGTGCGCAAGGCAGAACCATTTTTCAAAATCTAGCGGAATTCAGGGATATCATTGCAATAACTTCTGTAACAAACATAAAGTGTGCTTTATTGTTTTTAGATTTTTATAAGGCGTTCGATGTAGTTAACCATGAATATCTTCTACAGACATTGAAGAAAATAGGTTTCAACGATTGGGTTATCCAGTTGATTAAGAACATAGCAACTGGAATAAATGCTAAAATAGCGGTGAATTGTCAACAATCCAGGCCGATGCAAATACAACGAGGTGTTCCTCAAGGAAGTCCTCTGTCCATGTCGCTCTTCGCAATTTCGCTGGAACCTTTCCTCCAACACGTCCATGCTACATTAAAAGGCTTAACATTATCAGGAAACAAAACAGTTATAAGAGCCTATGCTGACGATATAGGGGTCATTATAAGGAATAATGACGAGGTAACCACGCTAGCAACAGTGATTGATTCGTACTGTAGAGCATCTGGAGCCAATGCAAACGGAAAAAAAAGTAAGATGTTAAATCTCAGAGGTTTTGATAATATCAACGTCGAGTGGGCAAAATTAGTCGGACAACATAAAACACTTGGGATCACTCTGACAGCATGCCCTATGAAAATGACGGCTTTAAATTGGAAAGTTGCAGCAGATAAAGTGCAAGGAGCCATTGTAGAGAATTTAACTCGATATATGAACCAAGTTCAACGAACACAGTATATCAACTCATGCATCCTTGCTAAGGCTTATTATACTGCCCAGCTGTTTCCAATACCGAGAATGATAGCGAGAAGAATAATGTCCAAAATCACAAAATTTTTGTGGAGAGGTGAAGTGTTCAGAGTACCTGCTAAAGTAGCCACTTTAGATCCTAAAAATGGTGGACTAGGATTAACTGACATAACGGATAAAGCCTCTGCTCTTTTTATCAAAAGGCAAGTTACTTTAATAAGAGAATCGCGAGAAAGCATAACCAGCCAACTTTTCGAGATCATTAAACCTCCAAGCCTGCTTCCCCCGATTGACGTGCAGAATATCAACAGTCGCTTACAGCACGTGAGGATTTTCTATGTTGAGTTTAGTTATGTCAGTGTCGAACTCAGGCAGTCCCGACACTTAACATCGAGAGCCATAATGCGGGAACGAAAGAAAAGCGAAGGAAGAAACAAAATAGAACGACAGTTTCCAAACATTGAGTGGACTGAGATTTGGAAGAACATTAGTTCTAATGTGCTCACGTCTAATATAAAAACGTCATGGTACAAGACAGTTAACAACATAGTTAGCACCAATGAAAGACTGCACGCAATCGGACTCTGTGAAACAAATTTATGTCAACAATGCCATCTAGTTGACACAGTAATTCATAGATATACTTGCAGTGGTCACATGAATAGTTGGAAGTGGATCCGGGAGCAAATAGCTCTGATTACAAGAACATCCCCTGAGTATATATCGCTGTCATTGATAAACAGGCCTGAAGCACGCTATTTCCCAGAAGCAAAAAATAACGCTGTGTACTGGTTGCTGGGAAATTTTGTTAACTACGTCCTTAACAAATTAGGATCCGATAGCATCATAGAGTTCAAAGTACACATGCTGTGTGAGTTCCACAAAATTAGAAGCTATTCGAATCACAAGAAAAAGTTCGGTAATATGCTAAAAATTGTATTTGAAAGAATGGGCATTGGTTAATATAAAAAAGAAGACTGTGTTGACAGTGATGTATTATAGTTACCTTAAGGATACTATTGAAGATTTTACAGTATATTTATTATGTGTGCTTTCTCTACTTCAGAGAGTAGTTTTTTTTTTTAAATTTATAAGCTAATGTACAGAACTTATGTGACATTGAGATTGTGTGTCTAATAGTGCCAAACACAAAACATGAAAGGTGCATTATTGGCTTATACTAGAAATTTGGAAACAGACAGTTTTTTATAGAAATTTCCTTATCGATTGGTTAAAACCATAAGATTCTATCCGATAAATGTAATATTCAATGGCTGGCACATTGCCCTGTTCATTTTTGCAGTGAAAGACTGATTATATAGATCTGATCACTTGAAATACTTAGATTCAATTAATGTCCAGAAAGTGTAGTTGGAAGGCTAGTCAACTTTATTACATGTCTCCTTTCCGCCATTCTCAAGTATTTCTGTTTAATTTAATTCTTTCTGGTGATTTAGTCAGTAACACAATCTTCTGTTGTCTTTCCTTAATGTCAGCGCAATTGAAATGATCAAACCGCTTTGTTTAAATAACTTCATGTATGTATAACTTAGTATGTATTTGCAATGTGTAACATTGTTTTTTTTTAATAAAGGTTTTATAAAAAAAAAAAAAAAAAAAAAAAGTGGTCAGCGTGACAGACTGTCAATCCTAAGGGCCCGGGTTCGATTCCCGGCTGGGTCGGAGATTTTCTCCGCTCGGGGACTGGGTGTTGTGTTGTCCTAATCATCATCATTTCATCCCCATCGACGCGCAGGTCGCCGAAGTGGCGTCAAATCGAAAGACCTGCACCAGGCGAACGGTCTACCCGACGGGAGGCCCTAGCCACACGACATTTCATTTATTTTTTGGTTGCTGTCACTACTGTACAAGTTTTCTCCTATGTTTCATGTTCCTGGAACGATAGTAGGTGTTAAAAACTTTAGCTGGAGCAGTTATTTCTAATGTTGTCCAGCTATGAAAGTTGATTTCATAGTTGCGTTACTTGACAACTGTCTTGACGGCGATGTTATAGGATTTGTCTCTATGGTATTCTGTAGGTCACATCTTTGTTCTCATCAGCTATATTGCGTTGCTTGTATGATTTGTCTTTATGTGGTTCCATTCACATATTTAATTTAATCGTTTTTTTTTGTTATGCCAGATAATGTTGTAGTGCGAGAAAACTCCTTCCGAACAGGCCATGAAGGCTCAACGGCACCGACCGGCCACCGTGTCATCCTCAGCCCACAGGCGTCACTGGATGCAGATATGGAGGGGCATGTGGTCAGCACACCGCTCTCCCTGCCGTATGTCAGTTTACGAGAGCGTGTAGTGTGAGAGGTTTATGACAATTTCCGATGTTGTTTTACCCTCAAACACGTGCTTTGCAGTGGTTATTTTTAATTTCGGGTAACCTGATCTCTGGAATGTTGTAGACTTTGTTTTTCTACTCATCTCGTGTTGGGGAGGATAATAAAATTGTATATGTAATGTTTGCACCGGGTGGCGTGGCGCAGCGGTTAGCACACTGAACTCGCATTCGGGAGGACGATGGTTCAAACCCGCCTCCGGCCATCTTGATTTAGGTTTTCCGTGATTTGCCTAAATCGCTTAAGGTAAATGCCGGGATAGTTCCTTCGAAAGCGTTCGGCCGCTTTCCTTCTCCGTCCTCTCCTAATCCGAGCTGGTCCTCTATCCCTAATGATGTCGTCGTCGACGGGACATTAAGCACCGATATCCTCCTCCCCCTCCTCCACCAGAAATGTTTGTGTGTCAAATCGATCTGTTCGTTTAGAATTTCTTAAATGTAATTTTGTGTATGAGAATATGTTTCGAAGTACATTCATTAGTGAAATGATAATTAAACCGAAACCCTTAGCTGGCGACAGGTGTTGTTGATATACAAGGGCAGTTCAATAAGTAATGCAACACATTTTTTTTCTGAAACAGGGGTTGTTTTATTCAGCATTGAAATACACCAGGTTATTCCCCAATCTTTTAGCTACACAACACTATTTTTCAACGTAATCTCCATTCAATGCTACGGCCTTACGCCACCTTGAAATGAGGGCCTGTATGCCTGCACGGTACCATTCCACTGGTCGATGTCGGAGCCAACGTCGTACTGCATCAATAACTTCTTCATCATCCGCGTAGTGCCTCCCACGGATTGCGTCCTTCATTGGGCCAAACATATGGAAATCCGACGGTGCGAGATCGGGGCTGTACGGTGCATGAGGAAGAACAGTCCACTGAAGTTTTGTGAGCTCCTCTCGGGTGCGAAGACTTGTGTGAGGTCTTGCGTTGTCATGAAGAAGGAGAAGTTCGTTCAGATTTTTGTGCCTACGAACACGCTGAAGTCGTTTCCTCAATTTCTGAAGAGTAGCACAATACACTTCAGAGTTGATCGTTTGACCGTGGGGAAGGACATCGAACAGAATAACCCCTTCAGCGTCCTAGAAGACTGTAACCATGACTTTACCGGCTGAGGGTATGGCTTTAAACTTTTTCTTGGTAGGGGAGTGGGTGTGGCGCCACTCCATTGATTGCCGTTTTGTTTCAGGTTCGAAGTGATGAACCCATGTTTCATCGCCTGTAACAATCTTTGACAAGAAATTGTCACCCTCAGCCACATGACGAGCAAGCAATTCCGCACAGATGGTTCTCCTTTGCTCTTTGTGGTGTTCGGTTAGACAACGAGGGACCCAGCGGGAACAAACCTTTGAATATCCCAACTGGTGAACAATTGTGACAGCACTACCAACAGAGATGTCAAGTTGAGCACTGAGTTGTTTGATGGTGATCCGTCGATCATTGCAGGAGTCACAGCTGTGCACGGCCGACCCGCACGCGGGAGATCAGACAGTCTTGCTTAACCTTGCGGCGATGATGACACACGCTTTGCCCAACGACTCACCGTGCTTTTGTCCACTGCCAGATCACCGTAGACATTCTGCAAGCGCCTATGAATATCTGAGATGCCCTGGTTTTCCGCCAAAAGAAACTCGATCACTGCCCGTTGCTTGCAACGCACATCCGTTACAGACGCCATTTTAACAGCTCCGTACAGCGCTGCCACCTGTCGGAAGTCAATGAAACTATACGAGACAAAGCGGGAATGTTTGAAAATATTCCACAAGAAATTTCCGGTTTTTTCAACCAAAATTGTCCGAGAAAAAAAATGTGTTGCATTACTTATTGAACTGCCCTCGTACATCAATGGGGAGATTTGAAAATGTGTGCCCCGACCGGTACTCGAACCCGGGATCTCCTGCTTACATAGCAGACGCTCTGCCCATCTGAGCCACCGAGGACAGAGAGGATAGTGTAACTACAGGGACTTATGCCTTGCACGCTTCCCCTGAGACCCACATTCCCAACTCTCCACAACCTACATTCGCACTGTTCCTAATAGATATTTGCCCATTCACTCATTACTCGCGCCAGACTAAGCTGACGAGTTCCGTAAGAGTTCAGGCAAAATGTGCGCATTCGCACGGAAGAAGGTCTATGGCCGGGTAGCCCTTAACTACATATAGATGGTATCTGTTCCCGAAAGATTTATCATTTCATTCTAGAGAAGCTGCACGTTCATAAATGGTACCTGTTCTTTCGGGAACAGATAGTACCTTCATATCTTCATTAGTGGTCCTTCTTGTGAAATGTGTGAAACATGGACAGCCCTTTGTATATAGTCCGCTGTGTTGTTCTGTCTTTAAGTGGTGGAAGAATGTTGATGGGTTACTGTCGTTCTTTCTAACGTTTTCTAGGTATCGAATGTTGAAATTCCGTCCAATCTGACCTGTGTTGAATTCATCACATACTTTACATTGAATTAGATTCGAATATACGATTGTTTTTGTTTTTCCGGAGTGTGGTGGTGTTCGAAGATTGTGTCGCGTGTAGTATGCAAATTTTATGATAGTGTCGTTATTTTCGTATTTTGTTTTACGTCCTTCCCGAGTTGCTTCAAAATTCCTGGAGGTATGTTCCGTCTGTGCAACTAATTGAAGGAAGTTTGTTTATTTCCATACGCGTTTCGCTTGTTTTATTTCTGAATCATCTTCAGTAGCCTGTAAGACATTTTTCTTCTTATACATTTAATAGTCGGATTATGTGGCAGTTACAATATGTTACTATGTTACAGCCGGCCGAAGTGGCCGTGCGGTTAAAGGCGCTGCAGTCTGGAACCGCAAGACCGCTACGGTCGCAGGTTCGAATCCTGCCTCGGGCATGGATGTTTGTGATGTCCTTAGGTTAGTTAGGTTTAACTAGTTCTAAGTTCTAGGGGACTAATGACCTCAGCAGTTGAGTCCCATAGTGCTCAGAGCCATTTTTACTATGTTACATTTTCTCGTCTTTTCCTTCTTTTTTAGATTACAACCAACTTTTGTAGCAAAAATTTCGTGACGTGACATTATCAATCGGTTTTACTTATCATTTCCGGCGCTGTTAGCCCATGCATGTGGTCCTGGAGATGTGTTGTCTAGTCTCCATGGTCCAGTCGGACGATTTCCAGCACTTTTTCACCCACATTTGATTCAAGTGATGTGCGCGATGTGTTGAATCAAATGTGGGTGAAAGAACACATCGCATTCATCACTTGAATCAAATCCATGCCCGAGGCAGGATTCGAACCTGCGACCGTAGCGGTCTTGCGGTTCCAGACTGCAGCGCCTTTAACCGCACGGCCACTTCGGCCGGCCACATGTAGCAGACTCACGGGCTAACAGAGCTGGAAATCGTAACACCGAAGGATAATTTCAAATCACGAAATCTGTGCTACAAATGTCGATTCTAACTTTTAAAAAAAGAAGAGAAAAGACGATAAAATGCAACATAGTCACACATTGTAACTACTGCATAGTACGTTTATTATAGTTACAAAAGAAACATGTCTTACAGGGCACTGAAGATGCTGCACTGGTAAAAGAAGTGAAACGCGTATGACAATAAACAAACTGCCTTCAATTACCAGGTGTACCAGGATGAAATGAGCGTTAAGATACAAATGTGTGAATAGGGAACATTTGTTGTGAAAGCGCCTTAATTTTTTTTTGTTTGATTGGTATGATATCTGTCAAAGATATTTAGTATACATCAAGTCATGCAACAAACAACATCATACGTTTTCATCGTATTAACAATGTCAAACTTTGTACCAGAAAGTGATAATTTGCGGAAAGCATTAATTTTTAGTTTTCATATGAAAAAAAGTGCTGCAGAGTCGCATCGAATGTTTGTCGAGGCATATGGTGATCGTCCTCTATCAGAAGCAACATGCAAAAGATGGTTTCAACGGTTCAGAAATAATGATTTTGATGTAAGAAATGAAGAACGTGGAAGACCACCAAAAAAGTTCCAAGACGCCGAATTGCAAGCAATATTGGATGAAGATGATACTTTGAGTCAGAAGCCAATGGCAGCAATGCTAAATGTTGCACAACAAACAATTTCTGACCGTTTGAAAGGTATGGGAAAGATCCAAAAGTGTGGAAAATGGGTGCCACATGAATTGAATGAAAGACAGATGGAAAACCGAAAAACCATTTGTCAAATTTTGCTTCAAAGACATGAAAGAAAATCAATTTTGCAACGAATTGTTACTGGCGATGAGCAATGGATTTATTTTACGAATCCTAAACAGAAAAAATCGTGGGTTAATTCGCGACAACCATCAACACTGACTGCAAAACCAGATCAATTCGCAAGAAGACAATGCTCTGTGTTTGGTGGGATCAAAAAGGTGTAGTGTATCATGAGGTTCTAAAACTCGGTGCAACTGTGACTACTAATCGCTACAGACAACAAATGATCAATTTGAACTATGCATTGATCGAAAAAGGACCAGAATGGGCCAGAAGATATGGGAGAGTAATTTTTTTACACTTAAAGTAGTAAAGGAGTTTTGATATTTGGGGAGCAAAATAACTGATGATGGTCGAAGTAGAGAAGATATAAAATGTAAACTGGTAATGGCAAGGAAAGCGTTTCTGAAGAAGAGAAATTTGTCAACATCGAGTATAGATTTAAGTATCAGGAAGTCGTTTCTGAAAGTATTTGTATGGAGTGTAGCCATGTATGGAAGTGAAACACGGACAAGAGGAGAACAGAAGCCTTCGAAAGGTGGTGCTACAGAAGAATGTTGAAGATTAGATGGGTATATCACGTAACTAATGAGGAGGTATTGAATAGAATTGGGGAGAATAGGAGTTTGTGGCATAACTTGACTAGAGGGAGGGACCGGTTGGTAGGACATGTTCTGAGGCATCAAGGGATCACCAATTTAGTATTGGAGGGCAGCGTGGAGGGTAAAAATCGTAGAGGGAGACCAAGAGATGAATACACTAAACAGATTCAGGACGATGTACGTTGCAGTAGGTACTGGGAGATGAAGAAGCTTGCACAGGATAGGGTAGCGTGGAGAGCTGCATCAAACCAGACTCAGGACTGAAGACCACAACAACAACAACAATTTTTTTACACGACAATACACCTGCACACAAAGCAAAACTGGTTCAGGACATAATCAAAACACTTGGCTCGGAGCTGCTACCCCACCCGCCGTATTCACCAGACTTGGCCCCTCCGACTACCATTTGTTTTCATCAATGGGACACGCATTGGCTGAGGAACACTACGATTCCTACGAAGAAGTCGAAAATTGGGTGTCTGATTGGTTTGCTTCAAAAGACGAACATTTCTATTGGCGTAGTGTCCACAAATTGCCAGTAAGGTGGTTAAAATGTATAGAAAGCAATGGTCAGTACTTTGAATAAAATGTTTTTACTTTTAAATTCAAAATTAGTGTTTCATTTTCACAAAAAAAAAAACCATTTCATGCTGGTACACCAGTGTGTGATTTGTGCTTTTACCAGTGGGGGGGATGTCTTAGGGGGTTAGTATAATTATATATGTTACTAGCTTGGACCGTGGCGTTACCCATGGTTAAACAGTTATTTATAAATAGATGTTAATACCGAAACTCACTATTCACGCGTATGCACTATCAGAAAAGCCATCCCTTGTTATATCTTTAAAAGTACATTATAGGTAAAGCTTATTTGCAAAATCATCTACATACAGGTATACGAGGGGAATTCAAAAAGTAAAGGCACATTTGTGAAAAGCTGTACTACTTCTGATGATAGAAAACTGAAACATGCGTTACTTTTCTACGTAACCTCCCTGGACTTCAATGCAGTTTTCCCGACGTTTTACGAGTTTTTTATTTCATCAAAATCGGTTGCATCTGTAACCAATTTTTCACCGCAGCAATGACGTCTGCATCACTTTCAAATCTTCTTCCGTGTAGTGCTTCCGTTAAGGGTCCAAAGATGTGAAAATCAGTTGGAGCGAGGTCTGTACTGTGTATGTTCCAGCACCTCGAATCTCAACTCCTTTATTGCGTCGGCTGTCCGTTTGGCAGAATGTGGGCGAGCGTTATCTCGCTGCAGGATGACACCTCTTCACAGTTTTGCACGACGTTTCCATCTGATTGCAGATTTTAGTTTCGTACGCAGCACATCACATCCACCATACAATACAGACCTGGCTCTAAAGCCTCGTTTACGCTGGGGCGACGTCTTGCAAACATTGTGGCATGCTACGGAAATGCGGCGTGCGTCGTCTTGTCGTTTAGTTCTAAATGTTTTGAAATGCTTAACTACTACATAACACTTTTTCGAAATTAATAAGGAAACGTATTAATAGTATTAATAATAAACTTTCAGTGTTCGGCTCCACAAATTTAAATTATATGTAATGTTTTACTCCAGTGCGTGGGAAATAAACATCCCAGGTTGGGATGCATAAACTAAAACCAGAGGTGGGGATGGTCTGATGCAAAGGGGGGGGGGGAAATCCCCCCCCCATCCCCCCTGCAAATCGCACACCTGGTAGCTGCATAGACGGAACATACCCCCACGAATTTATGTTAGTGCGTTTTGGTAATGCACTGCCTCCGGTGCAGAGACGGCAGACATGGCGCAGTCTGGCAAGATGGCGGCGAGGTGAGTGGGAGGAGGTCGGCCCCAGTTTTTGGCGAAAGCGCCGGCCTTGAGCGCGAGGCAGCCGCCGGCTTCCAGCTACCAGCTTCCAGCTACCGTCTGGAGGCCGCGCCGCTGTGACGCAACCTCCCCGCGTCTTCCTTCTCTGTCCGGCTCACTTTCCTTTTGTAGACCGCGCGTGCGTCACACACAGAAAGACAGAGAGAGTATGTCGCGAGACGCGGTCGCCAGTACAAAAGCTCTCGCGAGCACTCTCAACACCCGCCTCTGGAGAGGAGTTCAAACAGCTCGAGGGTCCGGTGAACACCGGGTCCGCCAAGGTCGCGAGCCGGCAGCCAAGGATGACTGTTCGCGGACGGACACAGCTTCTGCGCTCAGCGCTCTGTATACACTACTGCCCATTAAAATTGCTACACCAAGAAGAAATGCGGATGATAAACGGGTATTCATTGGACAAAAAAATTATACTAGAACTGACATATGATTACATTTTCACGCAGTTTGGGTGCATAGATCCTGAGAAATCAGTACCATCTCTGGCCGTAGTAACGACCGTGATACGCCTGGACATTGAGTCAAACAGAGCTTGGATGGCGTGTACAGGTACAGCTGCCCATGCAGCTTCAACACGATACCACAGTTCATCAAGAGTAGTGCTGGCGTATTGTGACGAGCCAGCTGCTCGGCCACCATTGACCAGACGTTTTCAGTTGGTGAGAGACCTGGAGAATGTGCTGGCCAGGGCAGCAGTCGAAAATTTTCTGTATCCAGAAAGGCCCGTACAGGACCTGCAATATGCGGCCGTGCATTATCCTGCTGAAATGTAGGGTTTCGCAGGGATCGAATGAAGCGTAGAGCCACGGGTGGTAACACATCTGAAATGTAGCGTCCACTGTTCAAAGTGCAGTCACGCGAACAAGAGGCGACCGAGACGTGTAACCAATGGCACCCCATACCATCACGCCGGGCGATACGCCAGTATGGCGATGAGGGGTACACACTTTACGTTCACCGCGATGTTGCCAAACACGGATGCGACCATCATGATGCTGTAAACAGAACCTGGATTCAACCGAAAAAATTACGTTTTGCCATTCGTGCGGCCAGGTTCGTCGCTGAGTACACCATCGCAGGCGCTTCTGTCTGTGATGCAGTCGAGGATAACCGCAGCCGTGGTCTCCGAGTTGATAGTCCGTGCTGCTGCAAACGTCGTCGAACTGTTCGTGCAGATGGTTGTTGTCTTTCAAACGTCCCGACAGGGATCGAGTCGTGGCTGCACGATCCGTTACAGCCATGCCGATAAGATACCTGCCATCTCGACTGCTAGTGATACGAGGCCGTTGGGATCCAGCACGGTGTTCCGTGTTACCCTCCTGAACCCACCGATTCCATATTCTGCTAACAGTCTTTGGATCTCGACCAACGCGGGCACCAATGTCGCGATACGATAAACTGCAATCGCGATAGGCTACAATCCGACCTTTATGAAAGTCGGAAACGTGATGGTACGCATTTCTCCTCCTTACACGAGGCATCACAATAACGTTTCACCAGGCAACGCCGGTCAACTGCAGTTTGTGTGTGAGAAATCGGTTGGAAACTTTCCTCGTGTCAGCACGTTGTAGGTGTCGGCACCGGCGCCAACCTTGTCTGAATGCTCTGAAAAGCTAATCATATGCATATGACAGCATCTTCTTCCTGTCGGTTAAATTTCGCGTCTGTAGCGTCTGCGGTGTAGCAATTTTAATGGCCAGTAGTGTACGAAAATGGCTCGCTAACTGGTTCTCTTCAAAAGAAGGTTTTTTTTTTTCTTCTGGCGTGACGTTCATGGCCTGCCGGAGAGGTGGGAGAAATGTATAAATAGCGATGGAGATTATTTTGAATAAGTATTGTTTATCAGTTTCAAACAACAGACGTGTAATAAATGCAACTAAATTCTGGCTTCATACTTCTGGTAAATACGTACGTACATTTTTATACGTATGGATACGAGAGAGATATGATGGAGAGAGATCGCTCACGTAGCACCGTCGTAGTTCTGATGAGGTGACAAAAGGATAGTAATGATGATGAATAGGTTGCGTACCGTAATAGTAAATGTGATAGATAATTTATGGTAAGAAATTGAATAGAAGTGGCTCAACTGCTGAACAAGTTTCAAAGTCGTTCCGATGTTGTAGGAAGTGTTATGATACAATTTCCAGGAGTTATTATTATTTATGATTCGGTTTGTGCTAGAGACGAATCCACTGTCCTTAGCAAACGCAACCGTAGCTGGAAATTACACGCTATATGATTGCCTACTGTACTAAATTAACGCTCGTTAAGAGGCTGGTGTCCTCCCATTACGTCCACCTCGCGATGTACCGGGATGTCGTTTGTCAGGAAGGGGAAGGGGATAGGGAGAGGGGAAAGAGAGAGAGAGATAGAGAGGGAGAGGGGGAGAGAGAGAGAGACGGGGAAGGAGGGGCGGGAGAGTGACGTAACGAATGAGATGACTGTCGACCGCGAGCCACACGAAACTGAAAGACCGGGTCGTGGTCATTTTTATGCACTCTCGGAATTAACGATACTGCCTCTACGTTGTGGCTGGACGCTCGCATAAATTATTCCTCTCCCTCTCCCACGCACACGTACACAGTTAGGTACACGTATGAGAGGGGAGACGACGTACTAAACAAGAAGAAATGTGCACCGCTGGGCATTACGGTGTCCTAAACGCGGCCCTAACGTACTGCGCGTTGGTCCCCTCTGGCGAGGCGCTGTTTACGGCCTGTTCCCAGTTCTCAATGGGCCCCCGCCGTAATTTCACGTAACAATGGCCGCCGCTTATCGTAATGGTCCCAGGCTGGCCGCCGCTGCTGCCCTGTGCGTCTATCTGGGCCGTAGGAGCTGACAGCGAGACGTTCGTACGGCGCCAGATCCCGATAGTTGTCCCCTCTAAAGCCGTCCTCTCACGGGACGTGAAAACGCTCGTTGACGAGAGGCCGGTGACGTCACAGCGTGGAATTTCGCGTACCATTCCACTGCGGCGCGTGAAACAAGGAATAAGCCACATCAGATTTTAGCCTCCTGCAGAGAAACTGAGATGAAACGTCATTTTACGTTACAGGCAGGCCGACCGCTGTGACCGAGCGGTTCTAGCCTCTTCAGTCCGCAACCGCGTTGCTGCTATGGTCGCAGGTTCGAATCCTGCCTCGGGCATGGATGTGTGTGATGTCCTTAGGTTAGTTAGGTTTAAGTAGTTCTAAGTTCTAGGGGACTGACGACCTCAGATGTAAAGGCTCATAGTGCTCATAGCCATTTGAACCATTTTTTCTTTTTTGACCCCAAACACTCGAACAGTACTCAAGAGTAGGTCGCACGAGCATCCTATATGTGGTCCCCCATACAGCTGAAACACACTTTCCTAGAATCCTCCCAATAAACCGAAGTTGACCATTCGTCTTTCCTACCACAGTGTTCACACGTTCATTCTATTTCATATCGCTTTGCAAGGTTACGCTCAGATACTTAAACCAGGTGACTGCGTCATGCTCTATCCGAACATTACGTGTTTGCTTTTCCTACTGAGCCGCGGAATTTCTTAGTGACATCTTTCATGCAACTAGACACTAGAAACTGAGTTTACGTACTACCCTGTTCTTGCGATGCGGCCTTGCCGCAGTGGATACACCAGTTCCTGTGAGATCACCGAGGATTAAGCGCTGTCGGCCGTGGTCGGCACTTGTATGGGTGACAATCCAGGGCGCCTTGCGCTCTTGCCATATTTCGGGGTGCACTCAGCCTCGTGATGCCAATTGAAGAGCTACTCGACCGAATAGTAGCGGCTTCGGTCAAGAATACCATTTTACGACCGGGAGAGCGGTGTGCTGACCACACGCCCCTTCTATCCGCATCCTCCTCTGAGGATGACACGGCGGTCGGATGGTCCCGGTAGGTCACTCGTGGCCTGTAGGCGGAGTGCATATCGGATTTTAGAATCGTGCGGAGGAATGCAACGTCATTTTACGTTACAGGCAGGCCGGCCGTTGTGACCGAGCGGTTCTAGGCGCTGAAGTCCGAAACCGTGGTGCTGCTACGGTCGCAGGTTCGAAACCTGCCTCAGGCATGGATGTGTGTGATGGTTAGTTAGGTTTGAGTAGTTCTAAGTCTAGGGGACTGATGACCTCAGATTTTGTCCCACAGTGCTTAGAGCCATTTTGAACCATTTTGGCCGACAGCTGTGGTCGAGCGGTTCTAGGCGCGTCAGTCCGGAACGACGCGGATGCTACGGTCGCAGGTTCGAATCCTGCCTCGGGCATTGATGTGTGTGATGTCCTAAGATTAGTTAGGTTTAAGTAGTTCTAACTTCTAGGGGACTGATGACCTCAGATGTTAAGTCCCATAGTACTTGAGCCATTTTGAACCACTTTCCCCGAGAGCTGTGGTCGAGCGGTCCTAGGCGCTTCAGTCTGGAACCACGATGCTGCTACGGTCGCTGGTTCGAATCCTGCCTCGGGTATGGATGTGTGTGATGTCCTTAGGTTAGTTCGGTTCAAGTAGTTCTGAGTTCTAGGGGACTGATGTCCTCACATGTTAAGTCCCACAGTGCTCAGAGTCATTAGAGCCATTTGAACCATTTTGATACAGGCAGGACACATTCAGGAGCGCCAAAGAAACTTGTTGGTTCAAATGGCTCTGAGCACTATGGGACTCAACTGCTATGGTCATTAGTCCCCTAGAACTTAGAACTAGTTAAACCCAACTAACCTAAGGACATCACAAACATCCATGCCCGAGGCAGGATTCGAACCTGCGACCGTAGCGGTCTTGCGGTTCCAGACTGCAGCGCCTTTAACAGCACCGCCACTTCGGACGGCAAAGAAACTGGTATAGGCATGCATATTCAAGTACAGAGATACGTAAACAGGTAGAATACGGCACTGCGTTTGGCAACGCCTGTATAAAACAAGGGTCTGGCGCAGTTGTTAGATCGGTTACTGCTGAAACAACGGGAATTATTAAAAAATAGGCGAGTTTGAGCGTGTCAGCGCACGAGCGATGGAACACAGCATCTCCGAGGTAGGGACGAATTGGGAATTTTCCTGTACGACCGTTTGACGAGTGTACTGTGAATTTCAGGAATCCAATAAAACATCGCTGGAGGCGGAGAAAGATTCGGCAAGAACGGGACCAACGACAACCGAACAGCATCGTACAACGGGACAGAAATGAAGCCTTTCCGCAAATTGCTAGAGATTTCAATGCTGGGCCATGAACAAGTGTCAGCATGCGAACCACTCAACAAAGCATCATCGATGTGACCTTTGAGGCCCGAAGATCGTTTCGTGTGACTGCTCAACACAAAGATTTACGCCTCGCCTGGGCCTGTCAACACCGATGTAGGACTGTTGACTGGAAAGGATATTGCACACTCCGCTGCAGAGTGAAAATCTCGTTGTGGAAACATCCCCCACGCTGTGGCTAAGCTATGTCTCCGCAATATGCTTTCTTCCAGGAGTGCTAGTTCTGCAAGGTTCGCAGGAGAACTTCTGTGAAGTTTGGGAGACGAGATACTGGCAGAAGTAAAGATGTGAGAACGGTGCGTGAGCTTGCATGGGCAGCTCAGATGGTACAGCACTTGCCCACGAAAGGTAAACGTCCCGAGTTCGAGTCTCGGTCCGGCACAGTCTTAATCTTCCAGGAATTTTCATTACTGGTTTGCTTTTCCCAATGAGCCACCGGACTTCTTAGTGACATACACTCCTGGAAATGGAAAAAAGAACACATTGACACCGGTGTGTCAGACCCACCATACTTGCTCCGGACACTGCGAGAGGGCTGTACAAGCAATGATCACACGCACGGCACAGCGGACACACCAGGAACCGCGGTGTTGGCCGTCGAATGGCGCTAGCTGCGCAGCATTTGTGCACCGCTGCCGTCAGTGTCAGCCAGTTTGCCGTGGCATACGGATCTCCATCGCAATCTTTAACACTGGTAGCATTCCGCGACAGCGTGGACGTGAACCGTATGTGCAGTTGACGGACTTTGAGCGAGGGCGTATAGTGGGCATGCGGGAGGCCGGGTGGACGTACCGCCGAATTGCTCAACACGTGGGGCGTGAGGTCTCCACAGTACATCGATGTTGTCGCCAGTGGTCTGCGGAAGGTGCACGTGCCCGTCGACCTGGGACCGGACCGCAGCGACGCACGGATGCACGCCAAGACCGTAGGATCCTACGCAGTGCCGTAGGGGACCGCACCGCCACTTCCCAGCAAATTAGGGACACTGTTGCTCCTGGGGTATCGGCGAGGACCATTCGCAACCGTCTCCATGAAGCTGGGCTACGGTCCCGCACACCGTTAGGCCGTCTCCCGCTCACGCCCCAACATCGTGCAGCCCGCCTCCAGTGGTGTCGCGACAGGCGTGAATGGAGGGACGAATGGAGACGTGTCGTCTTCAGCGATGAGAGTCGCTTCTGCATTGGTGCCAATGATGGTCGTATGCGTGTTTGGCGCCGTGCAGGTGAGCGCCACAATCAGGACTGCATACGACCGAGGCACACAGGGCCAACACCCGGCATCATGGTGTGGGGAGCGATGTCCTACACTGGCCGTACACCACTGGTGATCGTCGAGGGAACACTGAATAGTGCACGACACATCCAAACCGTCATCGAACCCATCGTTCTACCATTCCTAGACCGGCAAGGGAACTTGCTGTTCCAACAGGAAAATGCACGTCCGCATGTATCCTGTGCCACCCAACGTGCTCTAGAAGGTGTAAGTCAACTACCCTGGCCAGCAAGATCTCCGGATCTGTCCCCCATTGAGCATGTTTGGGACTGGATGAAGCGTCCTCTCACGCGGTCTGCACGTCCAGCACGAACGCTGGTCCAACTGAGGCGCCAGGTGGAAATGGCATGGCAAGCCGTTCCACAGGACTACATCCAGCATCTCTACGATCGTCTCCATGGGAGAATAGCAGCCTGCATTGCTGCGAAAGGTGGATATCCACTGTACTAGTGCCGACATTGTGCATGCTCTGTTGCCTGTGTCTATGCCTGTGGTTCTGTCAGTGTGATCATGTGATGTATCTGACCCCAGGAATGTGTCAATAAAGTTTCCCCTTCCTGGGTCAATGAATTCACGGTGTTCTTATATCAATTTCCAGGAGTGTATTTTGTGCAACTGGACACTAGACCGTGAGTTTGCGTACTACCATGTTCCTGCGATGCTCGCTCTGGTCAGGGGATCCCCCGCTACCACTCAGTGTTGCCAACCCCACAAAAAATTGACATTCTTAAGATGTCGCGTATTTGTTTACATCGGCTTGTTCTTAAATGTGACACGTGCACAGTAAGGGACCTAATATCGTGACGTCAGTGGTGTGCCTTCTGGCGCAATGCCGTACACGTTGAGGGCAGGAAAAGGCGCAGATGCGCAGGAAGCGAGAAGCCACGCGTCACACACACACACACACACACACACACACACACCCACGCACACACAGGCAGCTCATATCCAGTTACCGTCTCGGCTCTGCGCGCTAGACGGACTCTGGCTATCTAGCTCACCGTGGCTGCACCCAGAGCTCTGTTCGGTCTATGCTGGAAAACTCCGCCACAAACAAATCTCTTCTACCTGGCTCTACACTTGTACTCTGCAAAGCACCGTAAAGGCGTGTGGGGAGGGTTGAGAGTAGTCTGTGTGGGTGTCCATACATCCGCGGGTACCGACAGCGATTTTGACGCTGGATATAACAACCCTCACCGAGCCAACAGGTGCGTCAATATTCGATTTGTAAGTGAAAAAGTCCTGTAAGTAGTTCTAACGACTTACCAGGATTGCTGCTTAAGAAAATGTTTGCGAAATTTCCGAGGGTAAGTTTCTAAAAATTCCTATCACTCATTAGATTTGTGTCTTACAGAGTGAGATGAAGTGTAATCAACAATCAGAAATTAATAGGTTACAAGGCACTGACATTTATTTACCTAGCTTTTTTTTTTTCTTTAACGATGGAAAGAATATTTTTCAAAGCTCTAGGGTCGGATTATAAGGAGCATCCCTATTCGTCTGTGTTCATCGAAAACTTTGCTACTATCCTTGAAGATACTATCACCATTGAAAAAGATATCAAACAGAGGTAGAAAAGCTGGGAAGTCATTTATGCTAACTTTTTTCTTCTCCGTATAATGTTTGCGGATTGCTTCTTCCCAATAAATACGAGGGCAGTTCAATAAGTAATGCAACACATTTTTTTTCTGAAACAGGGGTTGTTTTATTCAGCATTGAAATACACCAGGTTATTCCCCAATCTTTCAGCTACACAACACTATTTTTCAACGTAATCTCCATTCAATGCTACGGCCTTACGCCACCTTGAAATGAGGGCCTGTATGCCTGCACGGTACCATTCCACTGGTCGATGTCGGAGCCAACGTCGTACTGCATCAATAACTTCTTCATCATCCGCGTAGTGCCTCCCACGGATTGCGTCCTTCATTGGGCCAAACATATGGAAATCCGACGTTGCGAGATCGGGGCTGTAGGGTGTACGAGGAAGAACAGTCCACTGAAGTTTTGTGAGCTCCTCTCGGGTGCGAAGACTTGTGTAAGGTCTTGCGTTGTCATGAAGATGGAGAAGTTCGTTCAGATTTTTGTGCCTACGAACACGCTGAAGTCGTTTCTTCAATTTCTGAAGAGTAGCACAATACACTTCAGAGTTGATCGTTTGACCATGGGGAAGGACATCAAACAGAATAACCTCTTCAGCGTCCCAGAAGACTGTAACCATGACTTTACCGGCTGAGGGTATGGCTTTAAACTTCTTCTTGGTAGGGGAGTGGGTGTGGCGCCACTCCATTGATTGCCGTTTTGTTTCAGGTTCGAAGTGATGTTTCATCGCCTGTAACAATCTTTGACAAGAAATTGTCACCCTCAGCCACATGACGAGCAAGCAATTCCGCACAGATGGTTCTCCTTTGCTCTTTATGGTGTTCGGTTAGACAACGAGGGACCCAGCGGGAACAAACCTTTGAATATCCCAACTGGTGAACAATTGTGACAGCACTACCAACAGAGATGTCAAGTTGAGCACTGAGTTGTTTGATGGTGATCCGTCGATCATCTCGAACGAGTGTGTTCGCACGCTCCGCCATTGCAGGAGTCACAGCAGTGCACGGCCGGCCCGCACGCGGGAGATCAGACAGTCTTGCTTGACCTTGCGGCGATGATGACACACGCTTTGCCCAACGACTCACCGTGCTTTTGTCCACTGCCAGATCACCGTAGACATTCTGCAAGCGCCTATGAATATCTGAGATGCCCTGGTTTTCCGCCAAAAGAAACTCGATCACTGCCCGTTGTTTGCAATGCACATCCGTTACAGACGCCATTTTAACAGCTCCGTACAGCGCTTCCACCTGTCGGAAGTCAATGAAACTAAACGAGACGAACCGGGAATGTTTGAAAATATTCCACAAGAAATTTCCGGTTTCTTCAACCAAAATTGTCCGAGAAAAAAAATGTGTTGCATTACTTATTGAACTGCCCTCGTAGCTTATCAGAATAAGTTACACTTCCTGTTCCTTTTACCTTTGTGGATTCCAAGTCATTTCCACTGAGTTCGAATAAAAGAAATTTTACAATGAAGTGAATACCCATAGCTGAATGCAGGCGTTGATATAAGTCAGGTGAAAATGTGTGCCCCGACCGGAACGCGAACCCGGGATCTCCTACTTACATGGCAGACGCTCTATCCATCCTTTTTTTTTATACGGTATTGTTCGTTTCGTTTGGTCTGGGCGGACGTCACAAGACATCCGTTCAAGCTGGTCGTTCATTCCATTACTCAGCTTCTTTATTACAGCGGGCGAGCAGCCCTTTTACCGAACAAGCTGAGCTACCGTGACGGCGTCTGAGCCCCTGAGGATAGTGCAACTGCAGGGACTACCTCTGGCACGCCTCCCTTGAGACCCACGTTGCCAAATTATTGTCCCGCACTATATTTGTAGTGCCCCTGACAATTACACTCATTACTGGCGGCTTTACCGCCGATTCTCGAAAAAGTTCGTGCACTGTTTGTGCATCCGCACAGCAGAAGATGGTCAAATGGCCGGTGAGCCTTATACAGTGTGAGTCACCTAACGTTACCGCTGGATATATTCCGTAAACCACATCAAATACTGACGAATCGATTCCACAGACCGAACGTGAGGAGAGGGGCTAGTGTAATTGGTTAATACAAACCATAAAAAAATGCACGGAAGTATGTTTTTTAACACAAACCTACGTTTTTTAAAATGGAACCCCGTTAGTTTTGTTAGCACATCTGAACATATAAACAAATACATAATCAGTCCCGTTTGTTGCTTTGTAAAATGTTAATTACATCCGGAGATATTGTAACCTAAAGTTGACGCTTGAGTACCACTCCTCCGCTGTTCGATCGTGTGTATCGGAGAGCACCGAATTACGTAGGGATCCAAAGGGAACGGTGATGGACCTTAGGTACAGAAGAGACTGGAACAGCACATTACGTCCACATGGTAACACCTTTTTATAGGTCTTTTTCACTGACGCACATGTACATTACCATGAGGGGTGAGGTACACGTTCGACGGGCGTTTCATAGGACGTGGAGGACGCATAAATTGGCCAGCCCGTTCGCCTGATCTTACACCTCTGGACTTCTTTCTGTGGGGTATGGTTCAAATGGCTCTGAGCACTATGGGACTTAACTGCTGTGGTCATGAGTCCCCTAGAACTTAGAACTACTTAAACCTAACTAACCTAAGGACATCACACACATCCATGCCCGAGGCAGGATTCGAACCTGCGACCGTAGCGGTCGCGCGGTTCCAAACTGTAGCGCCTAGAACCGCTCGGCCACTTTGGCCGGCTTCTGTGGGGTACGTTAAAGGAGAATGTGTACTGTGATGTGCCTACAACCCCAGAGGATATGAAACAACGTATTGTGGCAGCCCGCGGCGACATTACACCAGATGTACTGCGGCGTGTACGACATTCATTACGCCAGAGATTGCAATTGTGTGCAGCAAATGATGGCCACCACATTGAACATCTATTGGCTGACATGTCGGGACACACTCCATTCCACTCCGTAATTGAAAACGGAAACCACGTGTGTACGTGTACCTCACCCCTCATGGTAATGTACATGTGCGTCAGTGAAAAAGACCTATAAAAAGGTGTTACCATGTGGACGTAATGTGCTGTTCCAGTCTCTTCTGTACCTAAGGTCCATCACCGTTCCCTTTGGATCCCTACGTAATTCGGTGCTCTCCGATACACACGATCGAACAGCGGAGGAGTGGTACTCAAGCGTCAACTTTAGGTTACAATATCTCCGGATGTAATTAACATTTTACAAAGCAACAAACGGCACTGATTACGTATTTGTTTATATGTTCAGATGTGCTAACAAAACTAATGGGGTTCCATTTTAAAAAACGTAGGTTTGTGTTAAAAAACATACTTCCGTGCATTTTTTTATGGTTTGTATTAACCAATTACACTAGCCCCTCTCCTCACGTTCGGTCTGTGGAATCGATTCGTCAGTATTTGATGTGGTTTACGGAATATATCCAGCGGTAACGTTAGGTGACTCACCCTGTATATATATATATATATATATATATATATATATATATATATACAGGGTGTTACAAAAAGGTACGGCCAAACTTTCAGGAAACATTCCTCGCACACAAATAAAGAAAAGATGTTATGTGTACATGTGTCCGGAAACGCTTAATTTCCATGTTAGAGCTCATTTTAGTTTCGTCAGTATGTACTGTACTTCCTCGATTCACCGCCAGTTGGCCCAATTGAAGGAGGTAATGTTGTACATGTGCCTTTACCAGTACGACACAACATGTGGTTCATGCACGATGGATCTCCTGCACATTTCAGTCGAAGTGTTCGTACGCTTCTCAACAACAGATTCGGTGACCGATGGATTGGTAGAGGCGGACCAATTCCATGACCTCCACGCTCTCCTGACCTCAACCCTCTTGACTTTCATTTATGCGAGCATTTGAAAACTCTTGTCTACGCAACCCCGGTACCAAATGTAGAGACTCTTCGTGCTCGTATTGTGGACGGCTCTGATACAATACGCCATTCTCCAGGGCTGCATCAGCGCATCAGGGATTCCATGCGACGGAGAGTGGATGCTTGTATCCTCACTAACAGGGGACATTTTGAACATTTCCTGTAACAAAGTGTTTGAAGTCACGCTGGTACGTTCTGTTGCTGTGTGTTTTCATTCCATGATTAATGCGATTTGAAGAGAAGTAATAAAATGAGCTCTAACATGGAAAGTAAGCGTTTCCGGACACATGTCCTCATAACATATTTTCTTTCTTTGTGTGTGAGGAATGTTTCCTGAAAGTTTGGCCGTACCTTTTTGTAACACCCTGTATATATATATATATATATATATATATATATATATATATATATATATATATATATATACCATCTTGATATATATAAAACAAATAGAAAAGTTTCTGTTCACAAATCAACAAGCATTCAGAGGCCATCGCTCGTGCGAAACTGAGCTTGCCCTTTTCTCGCATGACATCCGGCGACCCATGGCCCAAGGACAACAGCCAGGTATCATATTCCCAGATTTCCGGAAGGCGTTTAAAAACGTGACCACTAGAGACCGTTAATGAAGGTTCGAGTATTCACAATAGGTTCCCTGATGTGTTAGTGACTCGAAGGCTTCCTAAGAACCCAGTATGTTATTTTCAGCCATAATGGCTATGTTTGTGAACCGTGACTGTGTGGGATAGTTATTTATTTCAAGTTTCTGCTACCAGTCACTTTTTATTTTATGCTTCATCTAACATAATGCAACGCGTTTCGAACATGTTATGTTCATCTTCAAGCTATTGAAGATGAACATAACATGTTCGAAACGCGCTGAATTATGTTAGATGAAGCATAAAACGTGACCACTAGAGACCGTTAATGAAGCATAAAATAAAAAGTGACTGGTAGCAGAAACTTGAAATAAATAATTACCCAGTATGTTGTCGTAGACGGCGAGGGTCAGATGCAGTCTGTGGCTGTTTACTGATGATGCTGTGGTGCGAGGGAAGACGGCGCGTTGAGTGACTGTAAGGCGATGTAAGACGGACAAAATTTCTAGTTGGTGTGATGAATGGCAGCTTGCTCTAAATATAGACCAATGTAAGCTAATGCACGTGAGTAGGAGAAACAACGACTGCACTGTTTTCCGCGTCCCGGCGTCGCGCTTTATGTACCCACCACTGCTCGTGCTGCTGTCTGTGAATGGTTATTGCACGTTGACATCGAATACTGTCGGTGGTGAGGTTAACGTGACTGGGCCGTGTATTTCTGGAAGGGATGAGGAATCCAGGGAAAGTGGTTTCAGGTTCTTGACGGCAGAATGGAGAAGGAAGTAACGGTAACAAAACGACGGGTATAGCAGGAAACTATAGATAATATGGTGCGGACGACCGTACAGCCGGCTGTGGCTGCTAGCCCACCTCGCACTCTCCCTGTGGCAGGCGCCACCTCGCCGCCTCCACCGCAGGCGCGGCCTTTATTGGAGGCTTCCGCCGAGCTGTAAATCCGCCGTCCCGACGAGGGCGCCACAAATTACCCGCCGACACGCCTGCTCCACGCACGCTCCCATGCCGTAACGAGGAGGTAGTAACCCCCTACGGGCACTCCCACAGCACCTCGAGGTGCCGACCGACCGCCGTATCTTCCTTTGCCCTATCGCGTCACCCCGTTACAAAGCATCTACATATATACTCTGCTAGCCACCAAGCGGTGTGTGGCGCATGGTGCAATTCGCGCTAAAGTCATATTTCCCTCCGTCTGTTCCATTCGAGGATCGCTCGAGGGAAAAACGACTGTCTGAACGCCTCAGTACGACCTCTAATTTCCCTTATATTTGAATGGTGATCATTGCGCGACTTGAAAGTTGGTGGTAATAATATATGCTCTACATCCCCGGCGAAGATCGGATATCGGAATTTAGTGAGAAGCCCCTTCCATTTAGCGCGTCGTCTATCAGCAAGTGTGTCCCACTTCAAACTTTCTATGAGATTTGTAACGCTCTCGCGGTGGCTAAATGTACCAGTCACGGATCTTGCCGCTCTTCTTTGGACCTCCTCAATCTCTTGAATCAGACCCAACTGGTTCAAATGGCTCCAAGCACTATGGAACTTAACATCTGAGGTCATCAGTCCCCTACACTTAGAACTACTTAAACCTAACTAACGTAAGGACATCACACACATCCATGCCCGAGGCAGGATTCGAACCTGAGACCGTAGCAGTAGCGCCGTTCCGAACTGAAGCGCCTAGAACCGCTCGGTCTCAAAGGGCGGCTAGACTCAATTGGTGTCCCATACAGACGAACAATAAGGCTGGACGAATTAACGTGTTGTAAGCAATTTCCTTTGTTGAAGGTCTGCATTACTTCTGGATGCCACCAATAAACCGCAATCTAGAGTTCGCTTTGCCCGTTACTTGCATAATCTGATCATTCCATTTGAGATCATTTCGAATTGCCACACCCAGATACTTGACGCATGATACCGCTTCCAAAGACTAGGCATTTATTTTATACTCGTTCATCAATGGGGATTTTCGCCTTGTTATACGCAGTAGGTTACACTTACTAATATTGAGAGATAACTGCCAGTCATTACACCACGCATTTATTTTCTGCAAATCCTCATTGATTTGTTCACAACTTTCGTGTGATACTACTTTCCTGTAGAAAACAGCATCATCGGCACAGTCCAATGCCGCTGTCAATACCACGAAACCAGATCATTTATGGAAATCGTAAAAAGCAGAGGACCTATACCGCCACGCTGGAGTACACCTGAAATTACGCTTGTTTCTGTTGGAGTCACCCCGTTCAGGACGACATACTGCTCCCTGTCTGGTAGAAAACATTCTAGCCAACCGCATATGTCATCGGATAGACCGTAAGTGCGCACTTTTTCTAGTAAGCGACAGTGCGGAACTGAGTCGAACGCCTTTCGAAAGTCGACAAATATGGCATCAGCCTGGGAGCCGATATCTAGAGCCTGTTGTATATCATGCACAAAGAGGGCCAGCTGTGTCTCGCATGACCGCTGTTTCCTAAAACCGTGCTGGTTTCTAAAGGTGAGCTTCTCAGAGTCTAGAAAGGTCATTATGTCTGAACACAAAATATGTTTCATGATTCTACAACAAATCGATGTCACTGAAACTGGCCGGTAATTATGTGAATCCGATTTTCTCCCCATTTTATAGATTGCCATGACCTGACCTTGTTCCAGTCACGTGGAACTTTCCGCTGTTCCAGTGATCTCTGACAGATGATGGATAAGAATGGTGCTATATTTGTAGCATACGTCAGCGTATAGTCTTACAGTAGCGGTCCTTGAGGATTACGCGATCCCGACCGACCACCGTGTCTTCCTTTGTCATACCGCGTCACGCCGAAACGAGGCGGCAGTTAACACCTACAGGCCGTCCCATGGGATTGCTCGGTGCCAACCGACCGCCGTATCTTCCTTTGCCATACGGCGTCACGCCAGAACGAGGCGGTAGTAATCGCCTACAGCCCGTCCCATAGGGCCACACGGTTCCGACCGACCGTCATGTCTTCCATTTCTGTACGGCGTCACACCATAACGAGGCGATAGCAACTACCTACAGGGAGTCCAACAGGACCGCGCAATGTCTACCGTTCGCCACGCTATCCTCAATCGTAGGCCGTCATTCACCACTCACTTAAGTTAACTAAAAAATTCATGAAATATATGCTAGTCAACACATACAGAACATGTAAATACATTTTTTTTCTAATCATACGTTACAAGCAAACAACCAATTCTCATTGAAATATAAATTCTTCATTACCGATCTTTTATAAAAGATTGTAAATAAAGATCGCTTAAATAAAAAAAAAAAAATTCATGTATTTTACTTTTCACGGAAATGTTCACAGAACATGTAACTTCCTTTAAAAATTGGTATTGGCCAGGGATCGAAATACTATGTCCAAATGAGCATTCTGCCACATAGCCACGCCAGCTTTCAAAATATCTGCCTTTCTTTAGGCTCTTAACGGCGCCCAGAAAACATGAAAGTCGATTTTTTACAGTTGAATCGCACTACTCTGGTGATGGGTATATGAGTTCTGAACTTCATGTACCATAAATATAAAAGATTGCAAAAATTCGATTGCTGTGTGGTCTCGTTCTAAGTGAAGAATCTAACAATATATTTGTGTATGTTTGCAGGTGGGGATATTCAGCCGACAAATAATTGTTAAAATTCGTGGTGAAACATTCGCCTGTGCTTTATTTTGTCCAATTCGCTACTAGATTGCGTCAAATTTTCTGCCGTTGTTGCCAGCTTAGCTTCATAATGGTAATTCGACGGAAACTAGTAGTGAATTGTACAAAATAAAGGACAGCCTAAGGTTTCACCAAAAGTTAATTAATAATGTAAGAATGCCCTAAAATCTCCAATGTATCACCCCCGTAGATACTGCCCGAGCGAGGTGGCGCAGTGGTTAGACACTGGACTCGCATTCGGGAGGACGACGGTTCAATACCGTCTCCAGCCATCCTGATTTAGGTTTTCCGTGATTTCCCTAAATCGTTTCAGGCAAATGCCGGGATGGTTCCGTTGAAAGGGCACGGCCGATTTCCTTCCCAATCCTTCCCTAACCTGAGCCTGCGCTTCGTCTCTAATGACCTCGTTGTCGACGGGACGTTAAACACTAACCACCACCACCGTAGATACATTGGAGCCAAGAGCCCACCCTCCGTACGCGAAAGGAATGAGAAGAAACTGCAGCCTGTGTTACAATGGATCGTACCCTCTTCCATGCACTTCACGGCGCTTTGCAGAGTATGTATGTAGGTGCGCCGGCCGCAGTGGCCGAACTGTTCTAGGCGCTTCAGTCTGAAACCGCGTGACCGCTACGGTCGCACGTTCGAATCCTACCTCGGGCATGGATGTGTGTGATGTCCTTAGGTTAGTTAGGTTTAAGTAGTTCTAAGT
The DNA here is from genome assembly GCF_021461385.2 of Schistocerca piceifrons. Taxonomy (NCBI): domain Eukaryota; kingdom Metazoa; phylum Arthropoda; class Insecta; order Orthoptera; family Acrididae; genus Schistocerca; species Schistocerca piceifrons. The sequence continues at coordinate 35,607,347 of NC_060147.1, read as the reverse complement.
TCTAGGGGACTGATGACCTCAGATGTTAAGTCCCATAGTGCTCAGGCGCGTAATGGGGCCCCTTAGGGAAATGGCAGCAAGAGAGGGGAAGAAAACCAATGTGCACTCCGTGTGCATACCGGGGGGAGTCATTCCAGATGTGGAAAGGGTCCTTCCGGATGCCATGAAGGGTACAGGGTGCACCCATCTGCAGGTGGTCGCTCATGTCGGCACCAATGATGTGTGTCGCTATGGATCGGAGGAAATCCTCTGTGGCTTCCGGCGGCTATCTGATTTGGTGAAGACTGCCAGTCTCGCTAGCGGGATGAAAGCAGAGCTCACCATCTGCAGCATCGTCGACAGGACTGACTGCGGACCTTTGGTACAGAGCCGAGTGGAGGGTCTGAATCAGAGGCTGAGACGGTTCTGCGACCGTGTGGGCTGCAGATTCCTCGACTTGCGCCATAGGGTGGTGGGGTTTCGGGTTCCGCTGGATAGGTCAGGAGTCCACTACACGCAACAAGCGGCTACACGGGTAGCAGGGGTTGTGTGGCGTGGGCTGGGCGGTTTTTTAGGTTAGATGGCCTTGGGCAAGTACAGAAAGGGCAACAGCCTCAACGGGTGCGGGGCAAAGTCAGGACATGCGGGGACCAAGCAGCAATCGGTATTGTAATTGTCAACTGTCGAAGCTGCGTTGGTAAAGTACCGGAACTTCAAGCGCTGATAGAAAGCACCGAAGCTGAAATCGTTATAGGTACAGAAAGCTGGCTTAAGCCAGAGATAAATTCTGCCGAAATTTTTACAAAGGTACAGACGGTGTTTAGAAAGGATAGATTGCATGCAACCGGTGGTGGAGTGTTCATCGCTGTTAGTAGTAGTTTATCCTGTAGTGAAGTAGAAGTGGATAGTTCCTGTGAATTATTATGGGTGGAGGTTACACTAAACAACCGAACTAGGTTAATAATTGGCTCCTTTTACCGACCTCCCGACTCAGCAGCATTAGTGGCAGAACAACTGAGAGAAAATTTGGAATACATTTCACATAAATTTTCTCAGCATGTTATAGTCTTAGGTGGAGATTTCAATTTACCAGATATAGACTGGGACACTCAGATGTTTAGGACGGGTGGTAGGGACAGAGCATCGAGTGACATTATACTGAGTGCACTATCCGAAAATTACCTCGAGCAATTAAACAGGGAACCGACTCGTGGAGATAACATATTGGACCTACTGATAACAAACAGACCCGAACTTTTCGAATCTGTATGTACAGAACAGGGAATCAGTGATCATAAGGCCGTTGCAGCATCCCTGAATATGGAAGTTAATAGGAATATAAAAAAAGGGAGGAAGGTTTATCTGTTTAGCAAGAGTAATAGAAGGCAGATTTCAGACTACCTAACAGATCAAAACGAAAATTTCTGTTCCGACACTGACAATGTTGAGTGTTTATGGAAAAAGTTCAAGGCAATCGTAAAATGCGTTTTAGACAGGTACGTGCCGAGTAAAACTGTGAGGGACGGGAAAAACCCACCGTGGTACAACAACAAAGTTGGGAAACTACTGCGAAAGCGAAGAGAGCTCCACTCCAAGTTTAAACGCAGCCAAAACCTCTCAGACAAACAGAAGCTAAACGATGTCAAAGTTAGCGTAAGGAGGGCTATGCGTGAAGCGTTCATTGAATTCGAAAGTAAAATTCTATGTACCGACTTGACAGAAAATCCTAGGAAGTTCTGGTGTTACGTTAAATCAGTAAGTGGCTCGAAACAGCATATCCAGACACTACGGGATGATGATGGCATTGAAACAGAGGATGACACGCGTAAAGCTGAAATACTAAACACCTTTTTCCAAAGCTGTTTCACAGAGGAAGACCGCACTGCAGTTCCTTCTCTAAATCCTCGCACAAACGAAAAAATGGCTGACATCGAAATAAGTGTCCAAGGAATAGAAAAGCAACTGGAATCACTCAATAGAGGAAAGTCCACTGGACCTGACGGGATACCAATTCGATTCTACACAGAGTACGCGAAAGAACTTGCCCCCCTTCTAACAGCCGTGTACCGCAAGTCTCTAGAGGAACGGAGGGTTCCAAATGATTGGAAAAGAGCACAGATAGTCCCAGTCTTCAAGAAGGGTCGTCGAGCAGATGTGCAAAACTATAGACCTATATCTCTTACGTCGATCTCTTGTAGAATTTTAGAACATGTTTTTTGCTCGCGTATCATGTCATTTCTGGAAACCCAGAATCTACTATGTAGGAATCAACATGGATTCCGGAAACAGCGATCGTGTGAGACCCAACTCGCTTTATTTGTTCATGAGACCCAGAAAATATTAGATACAGGCTCCCAGGTAGATGCTATTTTTCTTGACTTCCGGAAGGCGTTCGATACAGTTCCGCACTGTCGCCTGATAAGCAAAGTAAGAGCCTATGGAATATCAGACCAGCTGTGTGGCTGGATTGAGGAGTTTTTGGCAAACAGAACACAGCATGTTGTTATCAATGGAGAGACGTCTACAGACGTTAAAGTAACCTCTGGCGTGCCACAGGGGAGTGTTATGGGACCATTGCTTTTCACAATATATATAAATGACTTAGTAGATAGTGTCGGAAGTTCCATGCGGCTTTTCGCGGATGATGCTGTAGTATACAGAGAAGTTGCTGCATTAGAAAATTGTAGCGAAATACAGGAAGATCTGCAGCGGATAGGCACTTGGTGCAGGGAGTGGCAACTGACCCTTAACATAGACAAATGTAATGTATTGCGAATACATAGAAAGAAGGATCCTTTATTGTATGATTATATGATAGCGGAACAAACACTGGTAGCAGTTACTTCTGTAAAATATCTGGGAGTATGCGTACGGAACGATTTGAAGTGGAATGATCATATAAAACTAATTGTTGGTAAGGCGGGTACCAGGTTGAGATTCATTGGGAGAGTGCTTAGAAAATGTAGTCCATCAACAAAGGAGGTGGCTTACAAAACACTCGTTCGACCTATACTTGAGTATTGCTCATCAGTGTGGGATCCGTACCAGGTCGGGTTGACGGAGGAGATAGAGAAGATCCAAAGAAGAGCGGCGCGTTTCGTCACTGGGTTATTTGGTAACCGTGATAGCGTTACGGAGATGTTTAATAAACTCAAGTGGCAGACTCTGCAAGAGAGGCGCTCTGCATCGCGGTGTAGCTTGCTCGCCAGGTTTCGAGAGGGTGCGTTTCTGGATGAGGTATCGAATATATTGCTTCCCCCTACTTATACTTCCCGAGGAGATCACGAATGTAAAATTAGAGAGATTAGAGCGCGCACGGAGGCTTTCAGACAGTCGTTCTTCCCGCGAACCATACGCGACTGGAACAGGAAAGGGAGGTAATGACAGTGGCACGTAAAGTGCCCCCCGCCACACACCGTTGGGTGGCTTGCGGAGTATCAATGTAGATGTAGATGTAGGGTCATTTGAACCAGTTTTATATAGATACATTCAAAGAAAAGCCATCAATAACGCTGAATAATCCTAAATTTTCCACCAGCTGCTGTTTGCTTTTTCCGGCATTTGGTTCCGGGGATTTGCAGTGCTTCTTGGTTCTGGCGTAACGTGGGAACTGAACACAAGGATTGCCTGGCGGACGCGGCCCTGCGGCATCATAGCATCTAACCCTGTCTGCCGGTGGGATTTCCGCCTTCCGCCCCCTCCCCCTCCCCCCCCCCCCCCCCCCCCGGTAAGCCAGTCATCGACCGCCGGAAGTGTGTGAAGGCTTTCCCCAATACAACACAGTAGGATTACCTCGGCTCAAGTTGGCTCTAGAAATAACGAGACTGCTACAGGTGAAAGAGGCTCCTTTCTACACGGTAGCGCTGCTTGGTGCCATTCCCAGGTACAAGAAGACAGACGGATCCTTACCTACGAAATGGAAAGTTCTCCATCTACATGGATTTTCTGCAGTTCACACGTAAGTGCCTGGGCCCTGCCATCGAAACATTTTCATACTACTTCTCTACCATTCCACTCTCGAATGGCGCGTGGGAAAAAGGAACACCTAAATCTTTCCGTTCGAGCTCTGATTTCTCTTATTTTATTACGATGATCATTTCTCCCTACGTAGGTGGCTGCCAACAAACTATTTTCGCATTCGGAAAAGAAAGTTGGTGATTGAAATTTCGTAAATAGACCTAGCCGCAAAGAAAACCGCCTTTGTTTCAGTGACTACCACCCCAACTCGCGTATCATATCAGTGACACTCTCGCCCCTATTGCGCAATTACACGAAACGAGCTGCCCTTCTTTGCACTTTTGCAATGTCCTCCGACAATCCTACCTGGTAAGGATCAAACACCGTGCAGCAATATTCCAGCAGAGAACGGACAAGTGTAATGTAGGCTGTCTCTTTAGGGGTTTGTTGCATCTTCTTTCTGCCAAAAAAGCGCAGTCTTTGTTTCGCCTTCCCCACAGTATTATCTATGTGGTCTTTCCAGTTTAAGTTGCTCGCAATTGTAATTCCTAGGTACTTAGTCGAATTGACAGCCCTTAGATTTGTGAGATTTATCTTATACCCAAAATTTATCGGATTTCTTTTTGTAGCCATGTGGATGAGTCGCACTTTTCTTTGTTTAGTGCCAATTGCCACTTTTCGCACCATACAGAAATTCTCAATAGATAATTTTCTAATTGGAATTGATCGTCTGATGATTTTAATAGATGGTAAATTACAGCGTCATCTGCAAATAATCTAAGGGGGCTGCTCAGATTATCACCTAGATCATTTATATAAATCAGGAACAGCAGAGGGCCTATGACACTACCTTGCGGGACGCCAGATATCACTTCTGTTCTACTCGATGATTTACCGCCTATCACTACGAACTGTGACCCCTCTGAGAGGAAGTCACGAATCCAGTCACATAAAAATGGCTCTGAGCACTATGGGGCTTAACTGCTGTGGTCATCAGTCCCCTAGAACTTAGAAATACTTAAGGGGCTCCGGAACGCCCTATACTTGCAATGTTAAAATAACGCTTATAAATTACATCTTTCCTCACAAAGTATTTCAGGTAGGAAGTTGAACTTTTTACACATTATTTATTGGAATATGGGCTACAACTTAACACAGGGATTTTACAGAATTTTAGTTCAGTTATTAAAGATGATTTTTTTCAATTGTAATGAAAATTCACAACATTTTTTTGCAATTTTTTATTTTTATATTCAAAAATATACAGTTTTTTGGAAAAAGGCTGTGTTAAATTATGCAGAAGGTACTGTGTAACATTTACTGAAAGTTTGAAACAAATTTGTTTGGAAGATCCTTAGAAAACATGTAATTAGTATGAGAAAATAAAAGTTTTGGGAATCGAGCGACAAAGATTGGATTAACTTTTTAGCGCATTCCAGGTCCATAGGATGGATTATCTTCATCCTCTGCAAACTCCTCCTCCAGCTTCCTCTTGTTCCTCCTCCTGTTTACTCTTGCTTGTATTTCTAGACTCTTTACAGCCCTGTCTGCTGCCCGAAGGCGTTCCTTGTCTAAAGCAAGCATCGCTCGTTGTTGTGTTCGTAGATTTTGCTACCATTTTCTTCAGTTGTAGTTACTGCAACACTGTTCCAAAAGGTGGTCATGTATGAACACTTATCACATTTCAGTTGTATTTCACTAGCAAGTCCTACGTGCTTTATTATGGAGAGTTCCAGACCAACTTCACTACAATGAATACATCTTACACAGTTTGAAAAAATTCCTTTGAGAACCGACATATCAAATATTTCATTCACATCCGATTCGCCCATAAAACATTCATAGTTTTCACTCATTGAACCAAGCTTCTTCTGTGAAGTATTTTTTTTTTCCACTTTGACTGCTATGGGCAGGTGTACTTGAGAGGTTAGGTTCACTCACTTGGTTATCGTCTTTATTGTTTACAGTAATAACACATACCTTTGGCTTTCCAACATTTCTCCTTTTCTTAAAAGCCTTCAGATGATTTCTAATAACTTTACTTTTACTCATTATTATACTTCAACGAAACAGAGACTCAAGAAACAGAATTAATTACGAATATTTTCGAGATAACGACAGAGTAAATAAACATGAAACAATCGACAATCACACCAGCGATATATATTGAACCATCACAGGTTAGCCACAACACATACTGTATCTCACATCACTAAAATGTACCTGATGAACACGGACGTTAATAATAACACCGTTTGACAGCAGTTTAACAGCGCCACAGTGGGTCACGCCCATGTAGAACACATTTCAAAAAAAATTTAAAATTTTTTGTAGTCTTCGGAATTGAATAAATTATATATCTATTAAAAGGTAATAGTCTACAGATTCAGAAAACGCAAAAAAGTAAAAATTGAACTTTTCATGATTTTGAGCCTTTCCGGAGCCCCTTAAACCTAACTAACCTAAGGACATCACACGCGTCCATGCCCGAGGCCGGATTCTAACCTGCGATCGTAGCGGTCGCGCGGTTCCAGACTGTAGCGCCTAGAACCGCTCGGCCACTCCGGCCGGCGAATCCAGTCACACAACTGAGACGATACTCCATATGCACGCAATTGCAAGTTCCACAGTTCACGCCAATACGCAATCCGCTGATATATAGACCCTTTTCGCTGAGATCAGTTTGTAGCAAGATTTTAGAACATATGGGCCGACTGTGTTCGAACATATGAAATACCTGGAAGCAAACTATGTATTGACACACATCCAGCACAGATTCAGAAAATATCTTCCTTGTGAAGCACAAGTGGCTGCTTATTCACACGAAATATTGACTGCTATCGGCAGATGTCTCAAACTGAGTCGATATTTTTAGATTTCCAGCGTTCCTCACAACTAGCTTCTAATTGCACGCATCACACATCACAGCAGCATCGTCTCATTTGCGAGACTGGATCCGTGATTCCGTGTCAGGTCGGCCGCAGCTCGTAGCAGCCGACGCAAAGTCAATGAGTCAAACAGAAGTGATCTCTGGCGTTCCCCAAAGAATCGTTATAGGCATTCTTCTGTTCCTAATTCGTACGAACAATTTAGAAGATAATTCTAGCAGCTCTGTTAAATCATTTTTATATTATGCTGTCGTATATTGTCAAGAAAAGTCATCACCAAATCAAAACAAATTGAAAAATGATTTATACAAGATATCTGTATGGTGCGGACAATGGTAACTGACTCCAAATACTAAAATGTAAACTCTCACGGCCGGAAATATCATGTCCATTATAATTATCCGGGCTGTTATGCCGTGGTCGGTTGATGAATTCTGAAGTGATTCCCAACGTTTCGTCTCCGACTGCGGGAGACATCTTCAAGGGGGTCCGTAGCTTGATGGAAGGTCCAACACACACACTGGCTCGCTACTGACTGCCGCTAAATTCCGTGTCCGCGCGCCCCCGCGCCGCGGCGTGACGTCACGTGTTTTGAAAACAGTGCAATTGGCCGCTGTCCGTCGCCGTCGATCGCCGTTGCCATCACCCAGTAGTGGACGAGTAGTACACATCTTCTTTAACACCGGCATCCATATACCGTTTAATTTGACGCCCTCCTCCTTTCGGTTGAAATTATTTGGGTTTTTAGCGATTTCGATTGCCTCCCTGTAGAGCCATTCGTAGTATCCGCTCGTGGCCGCTAGTACTTGCGTCTCCCCGAAACGAATATTGTGGTTCCCTGGCTGGAAAGCATGCTCCGCAACAGCTGATCTGACTGTAGCGCCTAGAACCGCTCAGCCACTCCGGCCGGCGTCTAGAAGTCAGTTCGTGCAGTAAATCCTGCACCAACAATACTTTCGCAATTATGGACGGCTATAGCAGCAAGGGGACTTCCAACGCGTTCTTAAGTCCGCGCTAGGTCGAGTTGCTGCACTAGGCCGTGCGAAAGGGCATGATGTATCCCGTGACTTTATCCAACTCAGCGTATCGATGATGTAAGACCCTTTACAGATTTTTCCAGCTCTGAAGACAGGATCGAGAATTATTGGCTGCCAGCACACGTGGGCAGGTGGGGGCCTGAGTGGTTTAGGGTTACGTGTTGTGGCAGGCACGCGTCACAGCCCTGAGCCGAGCGGCTGACGGCGAGGGCGGGTAATGGGCCTAGCTTTTACGACGCCCTCACAGCGACCACCTGGTTTTAGTACTCGCACCGGTAATTTACGTCACGGCGCCGAGCTATGAGAAATCTCTGCGCGGCGGGTACGTAGCTTCAGCAGCGGGATAGATCTCGCCTGGAGACTACGACAATCGCAAGCGGGTTTCCTCAGCTAATGGCTGTTTCCACCACTTGGAGGAAGCACCACAAGCGCATTACATGCCGAGATTGGACGTAGGTTCAAATGGCTCTGAACACTATGGGACTCAACTGCTGTGGTCATAAGTCCCCTAGAACTTAGAACTACTTAAACCTAACTAACCTAAGGGCATGACACACATGCATGCCCGAGGCAGGATTCGAACCTGCGACCGTAGTGGTCGTGCGGGTCCAGACTGTAGCGCCTTTAACCGTGGACGTAGGTGAGAAGAAGAGTAATCTTTCTTGAATAGCATTGGAAATATCAGCTCTCGCAATTTTAAGAATACGCTCTTTCTCGGCACACAGCTTTTCACTGGAAGCCCGCGCTCTACCCGAACCACACACACACACACACACACACACACACACACACACACGCACACGCACACATGTTCATACTAAATCTGTAAGCCTTCCGGATAGCATTTAATTCTGTCAGATAACGTTCTAATACATCAACACAAGCAAAACGACGATACTGGAATGTAGTCGTGGATCAAAACAGGTGAATCCAAAGAATCTCTCTCCCATACAACAGGGATCACATTTTGGCGAAGCAGATCTAGTAACGTGTGCCGTTCACTTTGCATGTCGTTGGTCCTCCGGGTACAAATTCGTGCCGGCCGTTGTGGTCTAGCGGTTCTAGGGTTTTCAGTCTGGAACCGCATGTCCGCTACGGTCGCAGGTTCAAATCCTGCCTCGGGCATGGGTGTGTGTGATGTCCTTAGGTTAGTTAGGATTACGTAGTTCTAAGTTCTAGGGGACTGATGACCTCAGAAGTTAAGTCCCATAGTGCTCAGAACCATTTGAACCACCTACAGATCTCTGCAGGTGTCGTTCACTCCTGTCATCTAGACCTGTGGGGCACGACAGATAGTTCCATTCTTCCGGGTACAGTGTAAGGGCGACACGTGAACAGTTTCAATATTTGGCCGTTTCGGAGATGCTTCAACCCATGGCCAATCATGCGCTTTTGGACGCCAGATAAATCACCCCGACTACCAACAATGACTGCTCTGTTTTCAGCGTCCCTTTCCTCGGACCCTCCTCCACCCGATACTCTTTATATACCCTTTCTACTAGTACTACCACCTGCTATCTGTGTTTATTGCAAGTTGACATCAAAGATACGCTGTATAACATTAATGAGACTGGGATATGTAGTACCTGCAGTCTGGAGCCCTAATCTCCGTTCGAACAGGCCTCGGAAGGCCTCGCGGTACCTACCCACCGCCGTGTCACCCTAACAGATAGGCGTCACCGGCTATGGGCATGTGGTCAGCACTGTGCTCCCCCACAGTTGTCAGTTTTCGTGACTGCTAACTGCTACTTCTCAGTCAAGTACACCACCGGCCATTAAAATTACTGCACTAAGAAGAAATGCAGATGATTAACGGGTAGTCATTGGACAAATATATTACACTAGAACTGACATGTGATTATATTTTCACGCAATGTGTTTGGGTGCATAGATTCTGAGCATTGAGTCCAAGAGCTACAGCTGCCCATGGAGCTTCAACACGATACCACAGTTCATCAAGACTAGTGACTGGCGTATTGTGACTAGCCAGTTGCTCGGCCACCATTGACCAGACGTTTTCAGTTGGTGAGAGATCTGGAGATGTGGTGGCCAGGGCAGCAGTCGAACATTTTCTGTATCCAGAAAGGCCCGTACAGGACCTGCAACATGCGGTCGTGCATTATCCTGTTGAAATGTAGGGTTTCGCAGGGATCGAATGAAGGGTAGAGCCACTGGTCGTAACACATCTGAAATGTTACGTCCACTGCTGAAAGTGCCGTCAATGCGAACAAGAGATGACCGAGACGTGTAACCAATGGCACCATATACCATCACGCCGGGTGATACACCAGTACGGCGATGACAAATACACGCTTCCAATGTGCGTTCACCGCGATGTCGCCAAAGACGGATGCGACCATCACGATGCTGTAAACAGAACCTGGATTTATCCGAAAAAATGACGTTTTGCCATTCGTGCACCCAGGTTCGGCGTCGAGTACACCATCGGAGGCGCTCCTGTCTGTGATGCAGCGTCAAGGGTAGCCGCAGCCATGGTCTCCGAGCTGATAGACCGTGCTGCTGGAAACATCGTCGAGCTGTTCGTGCAGATGGTTGTTGTCTTGGAAACGACCCATCAGTTGACTCAGGGATCGAGACGTGGCTGTACGATCCGTTACAGCCATGCGGATAAGATGCCTGTTATCTCGACTGCTAGTGATACGAGGCCGTTGGGATCCAGCACGGCGTTCCGTATTACCCTCCTGAACCCACCGATTCCATGTTCTGCTAACAGTCATTGGATCTCGACCAAAGCGAGCAGCAATGTCGCGATACGATAAACCGCAATCGCGACAGGCTACAATCCGACGATTATCAAAGTCGGAAACGTGATGGTACGCATTTCTCCTCCGTACACGAGGCATCACAACAACGTTTCACCAGGCAACGCCGCTTAACTGCTGTTTGTGTATGAGAAATCAGTTGGAAACTTTCCTCATGTCAGCAAGTTGTAGATGTCGCCACAGGCGCCAACCTTGTGTGAATGCTCTGAAAAGCTAATAATTTGCATACCACAGCATCTTGTTCCTGTCGGTTATATGTAGCGTCTGTAGCACGTCATCTTCGTGGTGTAGCAATTTTAATGGCCAGTAGTGTAGATCCCCTTTGTCTTGGTAGGCCTGAGTGCACCCCACTTGCCAACAGCAATTTGCAGACCCAGACGGTCACCCATCCATATGTTAGCCAAGCCCGACAGCGCTTAACTTCGATGATCTGGCGGGGTTACCACTGCGGCAAGGCCGGCAGCTCCAATATACAGGTACAATGAAATTCGTCCTGTCCTTTCTTCTGTCGCTTGTAATCGCCACTGGGAGTGTCCGGGGGTCAGCTGGTGGTGTAGGCGGCGGTGACGGCAGGTGTGTCTGCCAGATGGCGCCGCCGACGCCGCTTCCGCGCGTGGGCGGTCGCCCGGCTGGGGCGGGCGCGTGCGGGGCGACACCTGACCCGGCGCCGGGGCAGCCGGGGGGCGGCGTCGGGTGTCGCCCAGCTGACGGCGCACGCGGCCGGCCGTGGAGCGGGGCGGCCCTCTCAACGGCAGGCACCGTATTCTGCGTCTGTCCGTCGCCGGCCGCTTACATCCTCCCAGAGGCGCTGAGACAATCATCACCGTAGGACTGGTTGGTCGCACGGGATGTGCAAAAACTGAGCCACTGCAGTGGGATGACCGCTTCAACCATCGCAGTTAGCATATTCTTCATAACGTGACAGGCACTGCAGTATTGTATTTATCCGCCGATAGCAGGCAGCGACTTTCAATGTGCGTACGTGTGTAGGTTGTGACGCATGAACGACGTGTGGAACTTCGTGTCTGGACGTGGGTCGTGCACGGATAGCCGAAGCGGTTAAGGCGACCGCTCGTGTAAAGCGGGAAATCCGGGTTCGAGTCCCGTCCGGAATAAATTTTGACTATCGTCATTCGATTATATACCTGACCGTTGTCCGTGTTCGGAACTGAGGGTACATTAGATGTGGATTCTAAATCGATTTGTTCGCTCTGAGCTTTGCATTTAGTACTAATTCGTTGAGTTCCATCTTCTCACATGTGAATGGCTTATTTCAATAGTGGTACAACTCCCTTATCTCCACTTTTCTGCCTATAATGCTTCTGAAATTAATGATCCAAACAAAAAGAAAGGTTGATCTCTACCAAGGAGCCATATGCTTGAATATTTCTGGTATCTCAACTGCAGATTTTTCAGCGCTCATTTAACTTTAGGACTCTGAATCTCTAAATGAACAAAAATGTACTTGTACCACTATTGAAGTATGCCCTTCATATAAAGGGTGTTACAAAAAGGTACGGCCAAACTTTCAGGAAACGTTCCTCACACACAAAGAGCTCATTTTATTACTTCTGTTCAAATCACATTAATCGTGGAATGGAAACACACAGCAACAGAACGTACCAGCGTGACTTCAAACACTTTGTTACAGGAAATGTTCAAAATGTCCTCCGTTAGCGAGGATACATGCATCCACCCTCCGTCGCATGGAATCCCTGATGCGCTGATGCAGCCCTGGAGAGTGGCGTATTGTATCACAGCCGTCCACAATACGAGCACGAAGAGTCTCTACATTTGGTACCGGGGTTGCGTAGACGAGAGCTTTCAAATGCCCCCATAAATGAAAGTCAAGAGGGTTGAGGGCAGGAGAGCGTGGAGGCCACGGAATTGGTCCGCCTCTACCAATCCATCGGTCACCGAATCTGTTGTTGAGAAGCGTACAAACACTTCGACTGAAATGTGCAGGAGCTCCATCGGTACATGTTCTAACAGCACAGGTACATTATCCCGTATGAAATCATGGCGGTGAACCGAGGAAGTATAGTACATACTGACGAAACTAAAATGAGCTCTAACATGGAAATTAAGCATTTCCGGACACATGTGCACATAACATCTTCTGTTTATTTGTGTGTGAGGAATGTTTCCTGAAAGTTTGGCCGTACCTTTTTGTTCAAAATGGTTCAAATGGCTCTGAGCACTATGGGACTCAACTGCTGTGGTCATAAGTCCCCTAGAACTTAGAACTACTTAAACCTAACTAACCTAAGGACATCACACAAATCCATGCCCGAGGCAGGATTCGAACCTGCGACCGTAGCGGTCGTGCGGTACCAGACTGTAGCGCCTTTAACCGCTCGGCCACTCCGGCCGGCGTACCTTTTTGTAACAGCCTCTATAGTGACGGAAGAACATTGGAAGACGAAGAAGGAGTAGTGTGTCGTAAACTAAAGTTGGTAGGCATGTTTTTACATCTGAAAGCGACTTCAGCGGTGGCAAGTGAGAGCTGATTCGAGGGCAAGGTAGAGGTGTCTTGTTTTTTGTGACATAAGCTTGTTATGCCTCGGCGCCAGGAATAGGGATGTGTTGGTTAGGAGTAGGGCAGGTGAGGGACTGCTGGCAACCACCCTGCGCGCTAGCCACGTTGGACCTACGCCTACATTTCTTGTCTGGGGTGCGATTCCGTACAAAAGCAGAAGCACTGTCCTGGTTATGCCACGCATCCTGATGGCCGAGCGGTTCTAGGCGCTTCAGTCTGGAACCGCGCGTCCGCTACGGCCGCAGCTTCGAATTCTGCCTCTGGCATGGATGATGCGGATGATGCTGTAGTATATCGAGAGGTTGTTGGTGTGTTGCCAACACCTTGTAGATAAAGGAGGCCGAAAGGCACGCTATCCTACGCAGACGGGCGTGAATTCTGGAACAGGATAAGTAGTGAATTCTAATAAGAAAAGTATGCAGCTCCTCGAATACTTATCTTTTATTCTTTGATGTGAATACAGCATGATGATGAGACATTTCATACGACAGCTATCAAACTATCACTTGCTATGTAAGGCTAATGGCGCCTTGCTAGGTCGTAGCCATGGACTTAGCTGAAGGCTATTCTAACTATCTGCTCGGCAAATGAGCGAGGGTTCGTCAGTGTAGTCGCTAGCAATGTCGTCCGTACAACTGGGGCGAGTGCTAGTCCGTATCTCGAAACCTGCCTTGTGGTGGCGCTCGGTCTGCGATCACACAGTGGCGACACGCGGGTCCGATATGTACTAATGGACCGCGGCCGATTTAAGCTACCACCTAGCAAGTGTGACGGTGACACCACAGTTGTAACAATGGAAAATTGTACTCAAATGCAGGAAGATCTGCAACGAATCGACGCATGGTGCAGGGAATGGCAACTGAATCTCAATGTAGTCAAGTGTAATGTGCTGCGAATACATAGAAAGAAAGATCCTTTATCATTTAGCTACAAAATAGCAGGTCAGCAACTGGAAGCAGTTAATACCATAAATTATCTGGGAGTACGCATTAGGAGTGACTTAAAATGGAACGACCATATAAAGTTGATCGTCGGTAAAGCAGATGCCAGATTGAGATTCATTGGAGGAATCCTAAGCGAAATGCTGCATGATCCGCTGAAGTGTCGAAACATCGATGCAGTCGATGACCTCCTGGATGGATGTTTTCAGCTCAGCAATGGTTTTGCAGTTATTGCTGTACGCCTTTAATATAGCCCCACAAAAAGGAGTCGCATGCGTTCAGATCCGGAGAATATGGCGGACAATCGAGGCGTATGCCAGTGGTCTCTTGGTACCCCAGAGCCGGAATGCGGTCCTCAAAGTGCTCCTCCAGGACATCAAACACATCCGAAAACAAAGGAAGTAGGTTACAGTACGCTTGTTCGCCCACTGCTTGAATACTGCTCAGCAGTGTGGGATCCGTACCAGATAGGGTTGATAGAAGAGACAGAGAAGACCCAACGGAGAGCAGCGCGCTTCGTTACAGGATCATTTAGTAATCGCGAAAGCGTTACGGAGATGATAGATAAACTCCAGTGGAAGACTCTGCAGGAGAGACGCTCAGTAGCTCGGTACGGGCTTTTGTTGAAGTTTGGAGAACATGCCTTTACCGAGCAGTCAAGCAGTATACTGCTCCCTCCTACGTATATCTCGCGAAGAGACCACTAGGATAAAATCAGAGGGATTAGAGCCCACACAGAGGCATACCGACAATCTTTCATTCCACGAACAATACGAGACTGGAATAGAACGGAGAACCGATAGAGGTACTCAAAGTACCCTCCGCCACACATCATCAGGTGGCTTGCGTAGTATGGATGTAGATGTAGATGGATGTGTGTGCTGTCTTTAGGTTTAAGTAGTTCTAAGTTCTAGGGGACTGATGACCTCAGATGTTAAGTCCCATAGTGCTCAGAGCCATTTTCACCATTTGAACCACGCATCCTGACGGCAAATTTGTACGTTCGTCTGGTGATTTGACCTGTCTTGTTGCCATTTGTGAACAGCATTCGAGGGGGCGTTTTCCAACAGGATAACGCTCGTCCACATGCCGCTGTTGAAACGCATCATTCTCTACGGAGTGTCGACATGTTGCCTTGCTCTCTCGTTTACCAGATCAGTGTGCAGTCCAGTACATATGGAGCATCATCAGATGGCAACTCCAGCATCATCCACAGCGTCCCGGTACTGACCGACCAAGTGCAACAGGCACAGAACTCCCTCCCACAAACTGACATCCGGCAGCCGTGCGACACAATGCATGCACGTTTGCATGTTTGTGTTCATCATTCTAGCGGCTACACCGGTTATTAATGCACCAGCATTTCCTGTGGTTTATCTCGCGTTTACATTAACGATGATTAATCAAAAGGGCGCGTTTCTGGCATAATTTGCGTATTAAATATCGAATAATGACATTTTTGGACACAGTCTTTACAGATTCTATACCATATACCAAGACACAATTGCTGTGTCGTAGTTGTGGCACAGTGAATAGCGTCGTGTTGTCTGAGCTGTGGAGAGCGAGGTAGCGGGTTCGCGTCTGCGTTCTTCTATTTCTTTCCATCTTCTCTCCTAGTCCAAGAGATTCTGCATCTATATTATTGATTTAATAAAAGTATTACCCAAAAAATCAATATTATTTGAAACACATAATGTATCGGTCGACATTTTTGTCGCAAAGGTCAACGACTGTGTTGTTTCCCCAGTAGCCAGATACCTTATAGTGACTGGTAGTATGTGTCAGGAAGTTAACACAAGCTACACGCTGCAAGTTTTTGCTATTATGAAACTTTCTGTAGCTACCTCTGGTTTTATGGACTGGGTCACGTTTGAGGAAAGACTTGCCAAATGTTACATCTGGAGCGTTGCATTATACGGTGCGGAGACCTGGACAGTCAGGAAGGAAGATGAAAGAAGAATGTAGGCACTAGATATGTGGATATGGAGATGAATGGAAAAAGTGAAATCGAGTAAGGAACGAAGAAGTGTTGAGAAGAGTTGGAGAAGAAACAAACATGCTAAAAGTTATCAGAAGCAGAAAACGGAACTGGACTGAACATTGTTTGAGGAGGGACTGTTTATTGAAGGAAGGAATAGAAGTAATGGTGGAGGGAAACAGTGCAAGAGGAAAAAGAAGATACCAAAAATGGTTCAAATGGCTCTGAGCACCATGCGACATAACTTCTGAGGTCATCAGTCCTCTAGAACTGAGAACTACTTAAACCTAACTAACCTAAGGACATCACACACATCCATGGCCGGCCGCGGTGGCCGTGCGGTTCTAGGCGCTGTAGTCCGGAACAGCGGGACTGCTACGGTCGCAGGTTCGAATCCTGCTTGGGGCATGGATGTGTGTGATGTCCATAGGTTAGTTAGGTTTAAGTAGTTCTAAGTTCTAGGGGACTGATGTCCTAAGATGTTAAGTCCCATAGCGCTCAGAGCCATTTGAACCATTTTGAACACATCCATGCCCCAGGCAGGATTCGAACCTCCGACCGTAGCGGTCGAGCGGTTCCGGACTGTAGCGCCTAGAACCGCTCGGCCACTACGGCCTGCAAGAAGATATCAAATTCTGGACAGTATCAAAAGAGACAAATATTCAGAAATGAAAAGACTGGAAGACTGGCTGTAGACAGACAGAAGTGGAAGAGGCTTAACCCATGACAAGACCTGCCGTAATGCAGAATACCAAAGTTCTGCTAATACTACTCATGTTTATATCTTACCAGTAAATATGTTTTTCATAGATGCTGACCAGCTTAAAAAAAAAAAAAAAAAAATGGCTCTGAGCACTATGGGACTCAACTGCTGTGGTCATCAGTCCCCTAGAACTTATAACTACTTAAACCTAACTAACCTAAGGACATCACACACACCCATGCCTGAGGCAGGATTCGAACCTGCGACCGTAGCAGTCGCACGGTTCCGGACTGTGCGCCTAGAACCGCGAGACCACCGCGGCCGGCGCTGACCAGCTTCAAAAACATCTCTACCATTCCAATAACATTACGAAACGAATTTTGATCTTTAAATCTATGTGATGATGTGCGTTGCTTCAGTATGTTGGTAGTCAATACAGCTTCGAGAATGTCGGTATTACACAGACGCAGACTGACATTAGACACTATACCTATTCAGTTTACACCCGAAAACAGAATGAAAGTCCGATTGAGTTTTACGAGCGTGCTTTTTCACAAAGAAACTGTGTGGTCTACGATCCAAATAAAGCCGACAACGGCCGCTGCAGAGAAAATCACTTTAGCCAGCACGTGCCGTGTGACGGCGGCGCTATCTCTCGTAAGGTCGCACGTCAAATGCCGGGATGGCTCCCTTGAAAGGCACATCACGGCCGACACCCCTCCTCCCTCAACCGATGCGACCCCGCTGCTTGCCCCCTCCCCTCCCAAAAAAAGTCAACCAGCCCATCCATCCAATGCTACCCATTACAACATCACTGCACTATAGCTAACGCTGCCGCACGAACTGCCAAAGTCCACTGCCCTCCGCAACACAAAATTCAATTCACAACAGTTCCGCTTATTCTTAGATCTTCAAAACAGCACCACAGCATCGGACGTAAAGGCGAAATCCTGTACCTAAATTGTAGGACAGATCTTATAATTAAATTTACCTCGAGACACTTGAGTCTATCTACGATAATGATGGAAGCTGAAGAAATCAATTTATAGCGCAACCGGGACTTGAAACCGGGTCTCCTCGCTATCAGGGTGGGAATCCTATAGCTAAATTTGTTGCACGGATTCAAATGTATTTAACAAAACTTAACTATAAGATCCTATGTACACTGCTGGCCACCGTAAATGCAACACAAAGAAAGACAAGAGGTAGCACAACAAGATTTATTTTGTAGATAACATGTGACCAAGTATCAAACGATTACGTTTACAGACGTCTGTGACATGTGGTTCCTGCCAGAATCAGTAGCCAGAGTAGCCACCATTGTTGGAGATCACCGCTGCCACACGTCTCGGCATTGAGTCAAAGAGACGTTGGGTGTGTTCCTGGGGTACAGCAGCCCAAGCAGCTTCCACACGTTGCCAAAGATCATCTGGTGTGGCAGCTGGGGATGTAATCTGGGTCACTCGTTGAGCAACCGTGGACCACATGTTTTCTATCGGCGATAGATCCGGAGAGCGAGCCGGCCAGCGAAGCACTTCAATCTGGTTACTGACGAAGAACCTTTGGACAATGCGTGCCACGTGTGGTCGCGCATTATCCTGTTGAAATATGGCTGTGGCCGAGCCCTGGAGGTAAGGAAGGACAACTGGCTCCAGCACCTCGGATATGTAGCGCCGGCTATTTAAAGTACCGGCAATGCGTACTAGAGGCGTGCGAGAGTAATATCCAATACTGCCCCATACCATAATACCCGGTGCAAGACCAGTGTGGCGGTGCATAATGCAGCTGTCCAGCATCCTCTCTCCACGGTGTCCCCACACTCGAATCCGACCATCGTGGTGCTGCAGACAGAAGCGTGCCTCGTCAGTAAAGACAACGTCATTCCATTCTGCCGTCCACATCCGTCTGTCATCACACCATTGGCGACGGAGACGTCTGTGGTTCTGCGTCAATGGTAGACGAAGCAATGGACGTCTCGCGGACAGACCACTCTGCTGTAAACGGCGTCGAATGGTACGCGCAGACACTGGATGATGCATTACAGGCGCAATGTGCTGTGCTACGGTTCGGGATGTCACTGAGCGATCCGTCACTGCCATGCGCGCAATTTGCCTATCAGCACGTGCAGTGGTGCACCGAGGTGAATGCGATCGACCACGTCGGTCCGTCGTACCCTCCTGCATCCAACGGTCACATATCCGCATTACAGTTGTTTGGTTTCGCCCAACACGACTAGCGATTTCTCTGTATGATAATCCACAATCTCGGTAAGCCACTATCCTTCCTCTGTCGAACTCGGATACTTGATCAAACGATGTTCGCTGTTGTCTACGAGGCATAACTGATCGTCTTGTGAAACAACCACAAGGTAAACACACGTGCCGAACGTACACTCGTCGAAATCGCCAAGCCTTAAATGGCGCTATGAGGTGGCGCCACAGGCGCGCGTGATGTGCGTCTGCGCTGAAATTCTAATCAGTTGCATATCTCATCGCTGCAAACCCATGGTGTAAATTTCCCTTGATTCGGATGCTTCCTTCAGGGTGTTGCATTTACGGTGGCCAGCAGTGTATATTACTTAAGTTTACAGACAGCTTGTACTGCCAGCAAACAAAACTTAAATAACAACCATCACATTATTTTTATTGAGATAACTTTCAACGTAGAGACAGTGCGCTCATGGTTGGAAACGTAACTACACTCCTGGAAATTGAAATAAGAACACCGTGAATTCATTGTCCCAGGAAGAGGAAACTTTATTGACACATTCCTGGGGTCAGATACATCACATGATCACACTGACAGAACCACAGGCACATAGACACAGGCAACAGAGCATGCACAATGTCGGCACTAATACAGTGTATATCCACCTTTCGCAGCAATGCAGGCTGCTATTCTCCCATGGAGACGATCGTAGAGATGCTGGATGTAGTCCTGTGGAACGGCTTGCCATGCCATTTCCACCTGGCGCCTCAGTTGGACCAGCGTTCGTGCTGGACGTGCAGACCGCGTGAGACGACGCTTCATCCAGTCCCAAACATGCTCAATGGGGGACAGATCCGGAGATCTTGCTGGCCAGGGTAGTTGACTTACACCTTCTAGAGCACGTTGGGTGGCACGGAATACATGCGGACGTGCATTGTCCTGTTGGAACAGCAAGTTCCCTTGCCGGTCTAGGAATGGTAGAACGATGGGTTCGATGACGGTTTGGATGTACCGTGCACTATTCAGTGTCCCCTCGACGATCACCAGTGGTGTACGGCCAGTGTAGGAGATCGCTCCCCACACCATGATGCCGGGTGTTGGCCCTGTGTGCCTCGGTCGTATGCAGTCCTGATTGTGGCGCTCACCTGCACGGCGCCAAACACGCATACGACCATCATTGGCACCAAGGCAGAAGCGATTCTCATCGCTGAAGACGACACGTCTCCATTCGTCCCTCCATTCACGCCTGTCGCGACACCACTGGAGGCGGGCTGCACGATGTTGGGGCGTGAGCGGAAGTCGGCCTAACGGTGTGCGGGACCGTAGCCCAGCTTCATGGAGACGGTTGCGAATGGTCCTCGCCGATACCCCAGGAGCAACAGTGTCCCTAATTTGCTGGGAAGTGGCGGTGCGGTCCCCTACGGCACTGCGTAGGATCCTACGGTCTTGGCGTGCATCCGTGCGTCGCTGCGGTCCGGTCCCAGGTCGACGGGCACGTGCACCTTCCGCCGACCACTGGCGACAACATCGATGTACTGTGGAGACCTCACGCCCCACGTGTTGAGCAATTCGGCGGTACGTCCACCCGGCCTCCCGCATGCCCACTATACGCCCTCGCTCAAAGTCCGTCAACTGCACATACGGTTCACGTCCGCGCTGTCGCGGCATGCTACCAGTGTTAAAGACTGCGATGGAGCTCCGTATGGCACGGCAAACTGGCTGACACTGACGGCGGCGGTGCACAAATGCTGCGCAGCTAGCGCCATTCGACGGCCAACACCGCGGTTCCTGGTGTGTCCGCTGTGCCGTGCGTGTGATCATTGCTTGTACAGCCCCCTCGCAGTGTCCGGAGCAAGTGTGGTGGGTCTGACACACCGGTGTCAATGTGTTCTTTTTTCCATTTCCAGGAGTGTATACCTTCGCCATCTGTAAAGGCTTAACGATTCATCGGTGAGAGCGCATTGGGGGCGACTAATTTTTTTGTCTAGTGAGCTGATGTAGAAATGACGCGGCAAAACCGCCAATAACGCACCCAGGATTGAAACCCGGTGCACCCAGACGGCCGCTCCACGCCCCTGCGGTTATCGCAGATTGGATTCACGAGACCGCAGAGCACGGCGCTCTCGCGCATGCGCAGACGGTCAGCCGCCTCAGAAGACCGAAATGAACAGCCTCTCAGCCGTCCGCTATTCCGGTGGCTCATTTGGCGCACTTTTAATGGTAATGCCGGCCCATCAGCGTTCGTACCGCTCCTTTTTTTTTTCCCCGGCCGACCGCGCGTGCAACCAGCCGGCGAAAATTATAATCGGCCTGCATCGGATTTCACGCATAACGACCGGCCGGACCGCTGGCGCTCTATCGAGGCGTGCGTCCGCTCCTTTTCGTCGATTTCTCTCCGGAGCGCGAGAACCAGGCGCCAGTTTACGACTAACGAGAAGACCGCAGCAGATTGCGGCTCGGCGGCGCCTTCTCATTTCGTAGTTTCCCCAACTCTCCGCTCGTTCCCTCTGCCAATCTCGCACAGGGTGAGATATCGTCTGGAACAACGGTTCCGAATGCATTCACAGGTACAGCGTGGCGCAAAATAGATCTTAGAAATTGATTTTCTACTGCGGTTCAATCGTATGCCGTAACAGCTTTTAATATTTTTTTGTGGGATCTGAAATTTAAAAAACCTGTCTCACACCGGCCTGATTTAGCTTCACTGACCAGGAAGAAAGATTAAGGAAAGGCAAAACTACGTTTCTAGCTTTTGTAGACTTAGAGAAAGCTTTTGACAATGTTGATTGGAATACTCTCTTTCAAATTCTAAAGGTAGCAGGGGTAAAATACAGGGAGCGAAAGGCTATTTACAATTTGTACAGAAACCAGATGGCAGTTATAAGAGTCGAGGGACATGAAAGGGAAGCGGTGGTTGGGAAGGGAGTGAGACAAGGTTGTAGCCTCTCCCCGATGTTATTGAATCTGTATATAGAGCAAGCAGTAAAGGAAACGAAAGAAAAGTTCGGAGTAGGTATTAAAATCCATGGAGAAGAAATAAAAACTTTGAGGTTCGCCGATGACATTGTAATTCTGTCAGAGACAGCAAAGGACTTGGAAGAGCAGTTGAACGGAATGGACAGTGTCTTGAAAGGAGTGTATAAGATGAACATCAACAAAAGCAAAACTAGGATAATGGAATGTAGTCTAATTAAGTCGGGTGACGCTGAGGGAATTAGATTAGGAAATGAGACACTTAAAGTAGTAAAGGAGTTTTGCTATTTGGGGAGCCAAATAACTGATGGCGGTCGAAGTAGAGAGGATATAAAATCTAGATTGGCAATGGCAAGGAAAGGGTTTCTGAAGAAGAGAAATTTGTTAACATCGAGTGTAGATTTAAGTGTCAGGAAGTCGTTTCTGAAAATATTTGTATGGAGTGTAGCCATGTAAGGAAGTGAAACGTGGACGATAAATAGTTTAGACAAGAATAGAAGCTTTCGAAATGTGGTGCTACAGAAGAAAGCTGAAGATTAGATGGATAGATCACATAACTAATGAGGAGGTATTGAATAGGATTGGGGAGAAGAGAAGTTTGTGGCACAACTTGACTAGAAGAAGAGATCGGTTGGTAGGACATGTTTTGAGGCATCAAGGGATCACAAATTTAGCATTGGAGGGCAGCATGGAGGGTAAAAATCGTAGAGGGAGACCAAGAGATGAATAAACTAAGCAGATTCAGAAGTATGTAGGTTGCAGTAGGTACTGGGAGATGAAGAAGCTTGCACAGGATGGAGTAGCATGGAGAGCTGCATCAAACCAGTACCAGGACTGAAGACCACAACAACAACGACCAGGATAGTAAAAAACATGGGTATATTAAGGGAATTTTCATTCACAAAGCACGCTTATCACATTCACACAGTTCAATACTGTTCTATCCTGATTAAATTGAGCTTAACTTAAATTCCATAAGGCAGTGAAGCAATTTCGAAGTCTCGGTGCGACGAAAATTGTCAGTCGATCTCCTGGAAACATTTGTAATAATCATTAACTTTCGGTGATCACATGGGGAAGACCGGAGATCTACTGGTAAAACCGTGTTAGCCTATTTATCTGAAGTAACTGGATATCTTGAGCATACAAAACGGCAGGTTCGTCCAGTGTAAATCAGACGTTTCCGACTGATCCCGTGCAACACAGCGTAGTAAGCAGACACTGTCAATAATAATCAGTTAAATAATACGCGAACACACTTACTTTAGTTTAGTTCATGTATTAAATTCCTTCTCATACAGAATCTCATCAAGATGGCGACTAGCTCAACAATACATACATGTAAATCTTCGATCTTTCACGGCTAATCGGCAAGATCTGAATCATTCTTTTCATAAGAGAAAACATAGATAGCAGAGAAGCTATTCCATGGAGTAAATGCACGCTCCAAGGAATAATAGGGCTTGAAACTACTTTGCATTGATAATCATCGTATATTAAAGTTTAGGAATCGATAAGAAGAGATATTTCGAGATATGTAGTGAGTTATATAATTTATAAAATTTCTGAAAATATTTCGGAGAGACCGCTGCAAGAGACATTACAAGCTGTAGAAAGTGGTCAAAATATGGAATCACCGAAAACGCCGGCCGTGGTGGCCGAGCGGTTCTACGCGCTTCGGTCTGGAACCGCGCGACCGCTACGGTCGCAGGTTCGAATCTGCCTCGGGCACGGATGCGAGTGATGTCCTTAGGTTAGTTAAGTTTAAGTAGTTCTAAGTTCTAGGGGACTCATGACCTCAGATGTTAAGTCCCATAGTGCGCAGAGCCATTTGAACCATTTTCACCGAAAACACGACACATTATCACCTCTAACACGGTGTTGGAAAGCCGTTGGTATTGAAAACAGACGTCTCGGAATGGATAAATAGAGGTCTTTTACGGATTTTGGAAAGGCAAAGACAACGGAGAGGCAGTTCTCACGTCGCGGTTGATAGTGGAATCATGACTAATGAAAAATCAAAACACGTTCATAGGATGCATTCAGCTGGAAAAATGATTTGATAATGTAAAATGGTGCAAGATGTTCGAAATTCTGAGAAAAACAGGGGTATGCTATGGGGAGAGTCCAATAAGACAGGGCAACCAAGAACGAAGAGGTTGGAGTAAAAAGGGTGTAAGACAGGGCTGTAGTCTTTCGCCCCTACTGTTCAATCTGCACATCGAAGGAGAAATGATGGAAATAAAAGGAAGGCTTAGGAGTGGAATTAAATGTGGTGTTACCGCCCACTATCAGTGATTGCAGACCGAGCGCCGCCACACGGCAGGTCTAGAGAGACTCCCTAGCACTCGCCCCAGTTGTACAGCCGACTTTGCTAGGGATGGTTCACTGACAAATTACGCTCTCATTTGCCGAGACGATAGTTAGCATAGCCTTCAGCTACATCATTTGCTACGACCTAGCAAGGCGCCATATTCAGTTACTATAATGTGAACAAATAATATTGTGAATCGTGTACCGTCAAGAGCGACGTTAATCAAATAATGGATTAAAGTTAAGTATCAAACTAATTCCGTCCGCTTTCTGAATTCTAATTCCTTGTCATGTTCCAGACCTCACGTCAGTATAGTTCTTCCCTCCTCACGCCAGTCTGCGTGAGCTAAAACGCGTGCATTTCGGCCTCCATTCATAACACGGTGTTGGCTCTTCCGCCAACACCACATTAAAAGTTCAAGGTGAAAGGATATCAGTGATACGATTCGGCGATGACACTGCTATTCTGATTGAAAGTGAAGAATTGCATGATCTGCTGAATGGAATAAACAGCCTAATAAGTACAGAGAATGGAATGGGAGTAAAAAGAGGAAAGATGAAAGCAATGAGTAGGAGAAATGAGAACAGGTAGAAGCTTAAGATCAGGATTGATGGTCACCAAGCAGAGGAAGTTAAGGAATTCTGCTGCCTACGCAGCAAAATAACCATTGATGGGCGGAGCAAGAAGGACATCAAAGGCAGACTAGCACTGGCAAAAAGGGCATTCCTGGCAAAGAGAAGTCTGTTAGCATCAAACATAGGAAAAAATTTCTGAGAATGTATGTC
This sequence comes from Schistocerca piceifrons, assembly GCF_021461385.2. Taxonomy (NCBI): domain Eukaryota; kingdom Metazoa; phylum Arthropoda; class Insecta; order Orthoptera; family Acrididae; genus Schistocerca; species Schistocerca piceifrons. The sequence goes on along the minus strand of NC_060147.1, from coordinate 35,582,262 downwards.
TGGGGTACAGCTTTGTATGGTAGTAAGACACGCACTATGGGAAACCCGAACACAAGAGAATTGAACCATTTGAGATGTGGTGCTACAGACGAATATTGAAAATGAAGTGGACTGATAAAATAAGAAATGAGGAGGTTCTTGACAGAGTCGCAGAGGAAAGGAATATATAAAAGACACCGATAAGGAGGGCAAAGAGGTTCGCACAGGGCAGAAATTCGTGTCGGGCCGCATCAAACAAGTCAGAAGACTGATGGCCAAACAAAAGAAAAGGAAAATAGAGGCAGCATTGCTCACTATTTCTGCAGGGGCTTCCAGATACTTGCGGAGTCCTTGCCACGGCGAACTGCAGCAGTATGGCGCGCAAAAGGAGGTCCGTCACGATATCACACACATCTCGGGTCCCAGAGTTCCGAAACGTGTACACAAAATTGGAATAGAGAACAACGTAAACACCATTTCCGCCCTTTTTATTGCTCGTGAAGACCACACATTGCACGTTGTACCACCGTACAGCGAGACCATCAGAGGTGGCGGTCCAGATTGCTGCATACACCGGTGCCTCTAATACCCAGTAGCTCGTGCGCTTGTATTGATACATGGCTGTATTCGTCGTGCATTCTATCCACAAGTTCATCAAGGCACTGTAGGTCCAGATTGTCCCATCCCTGCCGGCCGCGGTGGCCGTGCGGTTCTGGCGCTGCATTCCGGAACCGCGGGACTGCTACGGTCGCAGGTTCGAATCCTGCCTCGGGCATGGGTGTGTGTGATGTCCTTAGGTTAGTTAGGTTTAAGTAGTTCTAAGTTCTAGGGGACTTATGACCTAAGATGTTGAGTCCCATAGTGCTCAGAGCCATTGGAACCATTTTTTGTCCCACTCCTCAACGGCGATTCGGCGTAGATCCCTCAGAGGGATTGGTGGACCACGTCGTCCATAAACACCCCTATTCAATCTATCTCAGGCATGTTCGATAGGGTTCATGTCTGGAGAACATACTCTTACTCGCCACTCTAGTCGAGCGATGTCGCTATCCTAAAGGAAGTCATTCACAAGATGTGCACGATGGGGGCGCGAATTGTCGTCCATGGAAAGGAATCCCTCGCCAGTATGCTGCCGATATTGTTGCGCTATCCGTCGGAGGATGGCTTTCACGTATCGTACAGCCGTTACGGAGCCTTCCATGACCACCAGCAGCGTACGTCGGCCTCACATAAAGCCACCCCAAAACAGCAGGGAACCTCCACCTTGCTGCACTCGCTGGACAGTGTCTGAGGCGTTCAGCCTGACCTGGTTGCCTAAAACCACGTCTCCGACGATTGTCTGGTTGAAGGCATATGCGACACTCATCGGTGAAGAGAACGTGATGCCAATCCTGAGCGGTCCATTCGGCATGTTGTTGGGCCCATCTGTACCGCGCTGCATGGTGTCGTGGTTCCAAAGATGGACCTCGCCATGGACGTCGGGAATGAAGTTGCGCATCATGCAGCCTATTGCACACACTTTGAGTCGCAACACGACGTCCTGTGGCTGCACGAAAAGCGTTATTCAACATGGTGGCGTTGCTCCGAGGGCTAGCCGGCCGAAGTGGCCGTGCGGTTAAAGGCGCTGCAGTCTGGAACCGCAAGACCGCTACGGTCGCAGGTTCGAATCCCGCCTCGGGCATGGATGTTTGTGATGTCCGTAGGTTAGTTAGGTTTAACTGGTTCTAAGTTCTAGGGGACCAATGACCTCAGCAGTTGAGTCCCATAGCGCTCAGAGCCATTTGAACCATTTGTTCCTCCGAGGCATAAACCGTAGGTAGCGATCATCCACTGTAGTAGTAACCCTTGGGCGACCTGAACGAGGCATGTCATCGACCCTTTCTCTCTGTATCTCCTCCATGTCCGAACAACATCGCTTTGGTTCACTCCGAGACACCTGGACACTTTCCTTGCTGAGAGCCCTTCCTGGCACAAAGTAACAATGCGGTTGCGATCGAAGAGCGGTATTGACCGTCTAGGCATGGCTGAACTACAAACAACAAGAGCCGTGTACCTCCTTCCTGGTGGAATGACTGGAACTGATCGGCTGTCGGACCCCCTCCGTCTAATATGCGCTGCTCTTGCATGGTTGTTTACATCTTTGGGCGGGTTTAGTGACATCTCGGAACAGTCAAAGGGACTGTATCTGTGATACAAAATCTACAGTCAACGTCTATCTTCAGGAGTTCTGGGAACCGGGGCGATGCAAAACTTTTTTTTGATGTGTGTAGGATATGGTAGGCCATGACGTTTGTCACCTCCGCGTATTAGGCACAGTAATGAGTTGTGTTTGTGGTGTTTCTATATTTGTGTCGATCCCCTGTGTATCTCTCATTTTTGCGATGGTGCTAAACTGGCCCAAAGTTGTAAACAACCATGAATGTGCAACGCCTATTAGACAGATGGGGTCTGACAGCCGATCAGTTCCAGTCACTCCACCAGGAAGGAGGTACACGGCTCGTGTTGTCGGTAGTTCAACCATGTCCAGACGGTCAATACCACGGTTCGATAGCGACAGCATTGTTACTTTGTGCCAGGAAGGGCTCTCAACAAGGAAAGTGTCGAGGTGTCTCGCAGTGAACCAAAGCGATGAAATGAAATGTCGTGTGGCTAGGGCCTCCCTTCGGGTAGACCGTTCGCCTGGTGCAAGTCTTTCGATTTGACACCACTTCGGCGACTTGCGCGTCGATGGGAATGAAATGGCGATGATTAAGACAACACAACACCCAGTCCGTGAGCGGAGAAAATCTCCGACCCAGCCGGGAATCGAACCCAGGACCTTAGGATTGACATTCCGTCACGCTGACCACTCAGCTACCGGGGCCGGACACCAAAGCGATGTTGTTCGGACATGGAGGAGATACAGAGAGGGACAGGAACTGTCGATGACATGCCTCGCTCAGGCCGCCCAGGGGCTACTACTGCAGTGGATGACCGCTACCTACGGATTATGCCTCGGAGGAATCCTGACAGCAACGCCACCATGTTGAATAATGGTTTTCAGCTCAGTATTCCTAGATTTTCGTCCTTAAGGAACACATCGAAGAGAGAGTTATACATGTCTTTTGGATGGCTGAAGGCATCCTGCATATCAAAGCTGTATTATCGAGCACATAACGCGTGCGTGTAATGAGTTGGACGGCATTGCGTGTAACCGAGCTGCAGCGTGCGATACCAGGGGCGGTCGAGAACAGGTCGGCCGCTTCGCTGCGCGCTAGACTATCGAACCCTGCTCCGGAATAAATCGAGTTCGGACGCCGCCTATCGGACGCGGCGATCGACAAATCGATTTTAATTGGAGCCGCCTCGGCGCGGCACGGCCCTGCCCCCCGAGCCGTTAAGATCCTTTGTGCCGCAGTCGGAGGTGGTGGCGGAGGAGCAGGGGGAGGTGTAGCTGGGTGGGTGGGTGGTTTGCCCGTGGGCGTGGAATTAATAGAGCGGCCGGGCAAAAGGAACACGTCCGAGAGGTCGTGACGCGCGGCCCGCCGAACCGATACGCCGCCGAAATCGATACGGGCAGCCCGGCGTGATTGCAGAGTTAATTAATCGAAAGGAAGCGCGAGCGAGCCAGTTCTGGGAAATTATTAAATTTCTGGGCGCTGTTTCGTGGGCGGGATTTGGGAAAAAAATGGTAGTTCCTTTGTGCAGTTTCAGATTACACGTTTCCACACACCCCACCTACCAACCGCAGTCTACATGATCACTGAACGACATTACCGAACTACGCCTCCGCTCAAGAGGCTGGCGGTTCGATTATCGAATCCTGGAAGATACAGGATCAGCATAAAGTTTTTCGCTGATTACAAAAATAAGGAACTACACTGAAGAGCCAAAGAAACTGATACAACAGCTGCAGCAGCTCTTGGTGCCCAGGAGTCTGTGACACAGGGGCACAAAAAGCTGTTGCAGGACGATTTGATTCACGGATCCAGTTATATGGCCCTTTCCGTGTATAGCCATTTTACGACTGACTAGTGGGGCCTAAAGATGGCATCAATGTAATGCAGAAACTGGTAGCACATAGAAGTTCATGTTGTTGTTGTTCTGGTCTTCAGTCCTGAGACTGGTTTGATGCAGCTCTCCATGCTACTCTATCCTGTGCAAGCTTCTTCATTTCCCAGTACTTACTGCAACCTACGTCCTTCTGAATCTGCTTAGTGTATTCATCTCTTGGCCTCCCTCTATGATTTTCACCCTCCACACTGCCCTCCAATGGTAAATTTGTGATCCCTTGATGCCTCAGAACATGTCCTACCAACCGGTCCCTTCTTCTTGTCAAGTTGTGCCACAAACTCCTCTTCTCCCCAATTCTATTCAATACCTCCTCATTAGTTATGTGATCTACTCATCTAATCTTCAGCATTCTTCTGTAGCACCACATTTCGAAAGCTTCTATTCTCTTCTTGTCCAAACTATTTATCGTCCATGTTTCACTTCCATACATGGCTACACTCCATACAAATACTTTCAGAAACGACTTCCTGACACTTAAATCTATACTCGATGTTAACAAATTTCTCTTCTTCATAAACACCATTGCCAGTCAACATTTTATATACTTCGACCTTCATCAGTTATTTTGCTCCCCAAATAGCAAAACTCCTTTACTACTTTAAGTGTCTCATTTCCTAATCTAATTCCCTCAGCATCAACCGACTTAATTCAACTACATTCCATTATCCTCGTTTTGCTTTTGTTGATGTTCACCTTATACCCTCCTTTCAAGACACTGTCCATTCCATTCAACTGCTCTTCCAAGTCCTTTGCTGTCTCTGACAGAATTACAATGTCATCGGCGAACCTCAAAGTTTTTATTTCTTCTCCATAGATTTTAATACCTACTCCGAATTTTTCTTTTGTTTCCTTACTGCTTGCTCAATATACCGATTGAATAACATCGGGGAGAGGCTACAACCCTGTCTCACTCCCTTCCCAACCGCTTCTTCCCTTTCTTGTCCCTGCCATCCGGTTTCTGTACAAATTATAAATAGCCTTTCGCTCCCTGTATTTTACCCCTGCCACCCTTAGAATTTGAAAGATAGTATTCGAGTCAACATTCTCAAAAGCTTTCTCTAAGTCTACAAATGCTAGAAACGTAGGTTTGCCTACGTACGTTCATAAAATAAAATGAACTTCTACAAATCATACGGCTGTTGGTAAATTATTGCATCAAGAAGTTCATGCCAGCCGTCGTACCACGATCCACAATGGATCAACGAAGATTGTCTGAAGTAGTGCTGGAGGAAACTGACAACATGAATCTTGGAGGCTGTACACAAATCCCTAAGGGTACCAGGGGTAGAGAGATGTGTTCTGAACAGGTCGTTGTAAGGCATCCCAGATATCCTCAATAATATTCATGTCTGTCGCGTGGGATTCGCCGGGCGGTCTAAGGCGCTGCAGTCATTGACTGTGCAGCTGGTCCCGGTGGAGGTTCGAGTCCTCCCTCGGGTATGGGTGTGTGTGTTTGTCCTTAGGATAGTTTAGGTTAAATAGTGTGTAAGCTTAGCGACTGATGAACTAAGCATTTAAGTAACATAAGATTTCACACACATTTGAACAATATTCATGTCTCCCGAGTTTGGTGGCCAGCGGAAAGGTTTAGTCAGAAGAGTGTTCCTGGAGCCACCCTGTAGCAATTCTGGACGTGTGAGGTGACGCATTGTCCTGCTGGAATTGCCCAAGTCTCACGGAAGGCACAATGGACATGAATGGATACAAGTGATCAGACAGGACGCTTACGTACGTGTCATCTGTTAAGTCGTATCTAGACATATCAGGCATCCAATATCACTCCAACCGCAGACGTTCCACACTATTACAGAACCTGCATCAGCTTGAACAGTCCCCTGATGACACGCAGGGTCCATGGCTTAATGAAGATGTCTCGATACCCGTACATGTCCATCCGTACGATACAATTTGAAAAGACACTCGTCCGAGCCGGCCGTTGTGGCCGTGCGGTTCTAGGCGCTTCAGTCTGGAACCGCGCGACCGCTACGGTCGTAGTTTCGAATCCTGCCTCGGGCATGGATGTGTGTGATGTCCTTAGCTTGGTTAGGTTTAAGTAGTTCTAAGTTCTAGGTGACTGATGACCTCAGATGTTAAGTCTCATAGTGCTCAGAGGCATTTGAACCAGACTCGTCCGACTGGGCAACAAGTATCCAATCATCAACATTCCAATGTCGGTGTTGACGAGCCCAGGCGAGGCGTAAAACTTCGTGTTGTGCAGTCATCAAGGGTACACGAGTGGGCCTTCGGCTCCGAAAACCCATATCGATGATGTTTTGTTGAATGGTTCGCACACTTGTTGATGGCCCAGCATTGAAATCTGCAGCAATCTGCGGAAGGGTCACGTTGAACGATTCTTTTGAGTTGTCGTTGTTCCTGTTCTTGCAGGATCTTTTTCAGGCCGCAGCGGTCGGAAATTTGATGTTTTACCGGATTCCTCATATTCACGGTACACTCGTTAAATTTATTTAATCGTAAGGCTAGGGCCCCCCGTCGGGCATACCGTTCGCCGGGTGCCGGTGTTTCGATGCCACTTCGGCGCCCTGTAGTCGATGAGGATGATAGGATGATGATGAGGACAGCACAGCACCCAGTCCCTGTGCGGAGAATAGTCCCCGACCCAGCCGGGAATCGAACCGGGGCCCAGAGGACTGACAATCCGTCACGCTGACCATTCGGCTACCGGCAGAGGACAACTCGTGAAATTGTCGTACGGGAAAATCCCCACTTCATCGCTACCTTGGAGACGCTGTGTCCAATCGCTCGTGCGCCGACCATAACACCTCCTTCAAACACATTTTAATCTTGATAACCTGCCAATGTCGCAGCAGTAACCGATCTAACATCTGCGCCAGACACTTGTTGTCTTATATAGGCGTCGCCACCGCAGCGCCTGATTCTGTTTGCTTAAATCTCTCTCTATTTGAATCCGCATGTGCATACCAGTTTCTTTGATGCTTCAGTGTATATTGAGGTGAGAATAGGCATTGGGTACCACCTAGTATCTAGTCTGACCTCCTTTTTCCCCGTGTAGCGTAGCAACTCGATGTGGTATGGATGACTGAAAATAGTCTCCATGTAACCGAACACAACCATTTCCAGTCAGTGGTCAGTTCAGTTGCACTAGAGAACCCAGTCCGTTCCGTGCAAACACATCCTACACCGTTATGTATCCCAGCAGAAGTGTTTAAACTCAGAAGAGTGTTCCTGGAGCCACTCTGTAGCAATCCTGAACGTGTGGGGTGTCGCATTGTCCTGTTGGAATTGCCCGTCCGGCGGAATACCCAATGGACATGAATGGATGCAGGTGATCAGACAGGATGCTTACGTTCGTGACGTATCTAGACGTATCAGGGTTCCCACATCACCCCAACTGCACACGCCCCGCATCATTACAGAGCCTCCACTAGCTTGAACAGTCGCCTGCTGACATGCAGGGTCCATGGTTTCATGAGGTTGTCTCCATGCCCGTAAACGCCCATCCACTCGATACAATTTGAAACGAGACTCGTCCGAGCAGGCAACATGTTTCCAGTCATCAACAGTTCAATGTCGGTGTTGACGCGCCCAAGGGAGGCGTAGGGCTTTGTGTCGTGCAGTCATCAAGGGTACGCGAGGGCCCCTTCGGCTCCGAAAGCCCATATCGACGATGTTTCGTTGAACGGTTCGCACGCCGACACTTGTCGATGGCCCAGAATTGAAATCTGCAGCAATTTGCGGAAGAGTTGCACTTCTGACACGATGAACGATTCTCTTCTGTCGTCGTTGGTCCCGACCTTGCAGGATCTTTTTCCAGCAGCAGCGATGTCGATTTGATGTTTTGCCGGATTCCTGATATTCACGGTACACTCGTGAAATGGTCGTACGGGAAAATCGCCACTTTATCGCTACGTTGAAGATGCTGTGTTTCATCGCTCGCGCGATGACTACGGCACCACGTTGAAACTCACTTAAATCTTGATAACCTGCCATTGTAGCAGCAGCAACCGATCTAACAACTGCGCCAGACACTTATCTTATATACAGGGTGTCCACAATGAGACTCCAACATTTTAATATCCTATATCTTTCTCATTTCAGATGGTGGACCTGTGAATCCTGAAGGGGCAGACAGAGCAACTCAACAAGTTTGTGGTGTGCAAAGTTGATACGGCAAGTGGCCGTAGTGGAGCTGCAATCAATTGCTTTAGCAGAATGGCGGATATGAAGGAGCGTGCACAAGTGGTCTGGTGGTATGCAGAGACAAAATCGGCGACCCAGGTGCGAAGAAACTTTCGTCGAGTTCACAACAAAGCGCCCCCGTCGTTCAAGAGTATAAAGAAGTGTTGTGAGCATTTTTTGGCTACTGGGAGTGTTGCGAAAGGGCACAGTGGTGGTAAGCCTGGTTCAAATGGTTCAAAATGCTCTGAGCACTATGGGACAACATCTGAGGTCATCAGTCCCCAAGACTTAGAGCTTCCTTAAACCTAATTAACCTAAGGACATCACACATATCAATGCCCGAGGCAGGTTTCGAACCTGCGACCGTAGCAGCAGCTCGATTCCGGACTGAAGCGTCTAGAACCGCTCGGCCACAGCGGCCGGCTCCTTCTTGAGAACTTGGGACCATGGCTTCGTGGGGTCTGCGCTAACTCGGACCCTACCACCAGCTCTTACCAGCTGAAATTGGGATTCATCTCACCAGACCATGGTTTTCCAGTCGTCTAGGGTCTAACCAAGACGGCGACGAGGCCACGAGAAGCTGTGCAGTCGGTGAGGTGCTGTTAGCAGAGGTACTCGCGTCAGTCGTCTGCGACCGTAGCCTGTTAACGTCACATTTCATCGCACTGTCCTAACGCAGAAGTTCGTCGTCCGTCCTAAATTAATTTCTGCAGTTATTTGATTCAGTATTGCTTGCCTGTTAGCACCGACAACTCTACGCAAATGCCGCTGCTCTCGGTCGTTAAGTGATGGCCATCGTCCAATGTGCTGTCCGCGTGAGAGGTAATGCTTGAAATTCCGTACTTTCGGCACACTCCTGACACCGTGGATCTCGAAATATTGAATGTCTTAAGCATTTCCGAAATACAATGTCAAAAACGTCAAGCTCTAACTACACTATGTGATCAAAAGTATTCGGACAGCTGGCTGAAAATGACTTTAAGTTCGTGGTGCCCCCCAACGGTAATGCTTTAATTCATAATGGTGTTGGCCCACCCTTAGTCTTGATGACAGCTTCCATTTTCGTAAGCATACTTTCAGTCCGGCGCTGGAAGGTTTCTCGGGGAATGGCAGCCCATTCTTCACGGAGTGCTGCACTGAGGACAGGTATCGATGTCAGTCGGTGAGGCCTGGCACAAAGTTGGCCTTCCAAAATATCCCAAAGGTGTTCTATAGGATTCAGGTCAGGACTCTGTGCAGGCCAGTCCATTACAGGGATGTTACTGTCGTGTAACCACTCCGCCACAGGCCGAGCATTATGAACAGGTGCTGAACCGTGTTGAAAGATGCAATCGCCATCCCTGAATTGTTTTTCAACAGTGGGCAGCAAGAAGGTGATTAAAACATCAATGTAGGCTTGTGCTGTGATAGTGCCACGCAAAACACAAGGGGTGCAAACCTCCTCCATGAAAAACACGATCACACCATAACACCACCGCCTCCCAATTTTACGGTAGGCACTACACACGCTGGTAGATGACGTTCACCGGGCATTCGCCATACCCACACCCTGCCATCGGATCGCCACATTGTGTACCGTGTTTCGTCACTCCACATAACGTTTTTGCACCGTCCAGTAGTCCAATGTCTCCCGCCTAACTGTCGTAGTACTTGCAGTCGATCCTGTTGCCATCTGGAATTCCTCGATAGATGTCTGCCTATTATACATTACGATCCTGTTCAACTGTCATCTGTTTGTCAGTCAACAGACGAGATCGACCTGTGCGTTTTTATGCTGTACGCGTCCCTTGACGTTTCCACTTCACTATCACATCGGAAACAGTGGACCTAGGGATGTTTAGGAGTGTGGGAATCTCGCGTGCAGATGTGTGACACGAGTGACACCCAACCAAGTGATAACGTTTCCTTGAGTTCCACGGAGCGTCCCATTCTCATCTGTCACGATGTCTAATGAGTACTGAGGTCCCTGATATGCAGTACCTGGCAATAGATTCCAAATGTGGTTTCAACGTCTACATCTACATCTACATCCATACTCCGCAAGCCACCTGACGGTGTGTGGCGGAGGGTACCTTGAGTACCTCTATCGGTTCTCCCTTCTATTCCAGTCTCGTATTGTTCGTGGAAAGAAGGATTGTCGGTATGCCTCTGTGTGGGCTCTAATCTCTCTGATTTTATCCTCATGGTCTCTTCGCGAGATATACGTAGGAGGGAACAATATACTGCTTGACTCTTCGGTGAAGGTATGTTCTCGAATTCACAAAAGCCCGTACCGAGCTACTGAGCGTCTCTCCTGCAGAGTCTTCCACTGGAGTTTATCTATCATCTCCGTAACGCTTTCGCGATTACTAAATGATCCTGTAACGAAGCGCGCTGCTCTCCGTTGGATCTTCTTTATATCTTCTATCAACCCTATCTGGTACGGATCCCACACTGCTGAGCAGTATTCAAGCAGTGGGCGAACAAGCGTACTGTAACCTACTTCCTTTGTTTTCGGATTGCATTTCCTTAGGATTCTTCCAGTGAATCTCAGTCTGGCATCTGCTTTACCGACGATCATCATTATATGATCATTCCATTTTAAATCACTCCTAATGCGTACTCCCAGATAATTTATGGTATTAACTGCTTCCAGTTGCTGACCTGCTATATTGTAGCTAAATGATAAGGGATCTATCTTTCTATGTATTCGCAGCACATTACACTTGTCTACATTGAGATTCAATTGCCATTCCCTGCACCATGCGTCAATTCGCTGCAGATCCTCCTGCATTTCAGTACAATTTTCCATTGTTATAACCTCTCGATACACCACAGCATCATCTGCAAAAACCCTCAGTGAACTTCCGATATCATCCACAAGATCAGTTATATGTATATTGTGGATAGCAACGGTTCTATGACACTCCCCTGCGGCACACCTGAAATCACCCTTACTTTGGAAGACTTCTCTCCATTGAGAATGACATGCTGCGTCCTGCTATCAAGGAACTCCTCAATCCAATCACACAATTGGTCTGATAGTCCATATGGTCTTACTTTGTTCATTAAACGACTGTGGGGAACTGTATCGAACGCCTTGCGGAAGTCAAGAAACACGGCATCTACCTGTGAACCCGAGTGTATGGCCCTGTGGGTCTTGTGGACGAATAGCGCGAGCTGGGTTTCACATGACCGTCTTTTTCGACTGTCCTTTTTGTCCTGCAACGTTGTTAGATGATCCTGCAAAATCGTATCATGAATTCAAGTAGCTGTTTCATCAGTGGCTTTCCTCTCCTTGGCACATTTTCCACACTCGTTCTTCCACATCTGAAGTCGGACACCCACTTTTTTCACTGTTGCATAAGATAAAGCACCGTCCTTAAGTGTATTCCGCACGTCTTCCGCAGTTTCCTTGGGCGTCATTCGGTTCAAATGATATATTCAGTCACAGCACGGTTCTTGATTCTCTCGATATTCACCATTTTGCTCAAACTACGGTCTGCAACGCATCCTGGCGCAAAACTAACGAAGCTGGAGCCGCGAAATTTGACTTGCGTACCCAGAAAGCGTCACCATAAAAAGATGTTCGAAATTATGAGAAAAAGCTATAGAGAGTGACGGGTAATTTGCAGTTATACACTACTGGCCATTAAAATTGCTACACCACGAAGACGATGTGCTACAGACGCGAAATTTAACCGACAGGAAGAAGATGATGTGATATGCAAATGATTAGCTTTTCAGAGCATTCACACAAGGTTGGCGCCGTTGGCGACACCTACAATGTGCTGAGATGAGGAAAGTTTCCAACCGATTTCTCATACACGAACGACAGTTGACCGACGTTGCCAGGTGAAACGTTGTTGTGATGCCTCGTGTAAGGAGGAGAAATGCGTACCATCACGTTTCCGACTTTGATAAAGGTCGGATTGTAGCCTATCGCGATTGCGGTTTATCGTATCGCGACATTATTGCTCGCGTTGGTCGAGATCCAATGACTCTTAGGAGAATATGGAATCGGTGGGTTCAGGAGGGTAATTCGGAACGCCGTGCTGGATCCAAACGGCCTCGTATCGCTAGCAGTCGAGATGACAGGCAACTTATCCGCATGGCTGTAACGGATCGTGCAGCCACGTCTCGATTGTTGAGTCAGCAGCTGGGGACGTTTCCAAGACAACAATCATCTGCACGAACAGTTCGACGACGTTTGCAGCAGCAGGGACTATCAGCTCGGAGACCCTGACTGCGGTTACCCTTGACGCTGCCTCATAGACAGGAGCGCCTGCGATGGTGTACTCGACAACGAACCTGGGTGCACGAATGGCAAAACGTCATTTTTTCGGATGAATCCAGGTTCTGTCTACAGCATCATAATGGTCGCATTCGTGTTTGGCGACATCGCGGTGAAGGCACCTTGGAAGCGTGTATTCGTCATCGCCGTACTGGCGTATCACGCGGCGTGATGGTATGGGGTGCCATTGCTTACACGTCTCGGTCACCTCTGGATCTACGAACCCAAATTGCGTGAAAATGTAATCACATGTCAGGTCTATTATATTTGTCCAATGATTACCCGTTTATCATCTGCAGTTCTCCTTGGTGTAGCAATTTTAATGGCCAGTAGTGTAGCTGTTGTTGTTTGTGCTAGGCATTACGGTAATTATCTCGGGCTTGACACTTTTCAACTGCCCCTCATACTGAGATGTCTGGCCACACGGTGCAAGCAGGAGGCTGTGCCGACTTATTCCCGGTCGGAAACGAAGGGGAGAAACGAGGGGCCGTCCTGTGGCGCCACCGTTGTTTGCCCAGACGCGTGGGCGCTGCGGACCCACAGGAAGAGGGCGGCCAGGGCAGCTCCGACGTCAAATATTGACGTCGCGATACCAGCGCCTCATCCCAGCACCCACCGGAAGTCTCGCCGACAGTCGCACCACGGGACTCTGAATGTTCGTCTCCGGCCCCAGGTGGGCAGAAGTCTGGAACTGGACGACCCCACTAAGGACTCTGGAACTAGTGTCAGAAGATTGTCCTCATACGTTGTTGTTGTGGTAGCGGTGGAAACCCTCCGTAGGTCTTTGCCTGTGATTAATTAGTACCCGACGGTGCAATAATGATCTTGAATAACTGTGCCTATTCAAATGGTTCTGAGCACTATGCGACTTAACATGTGAGGTCATCTGTTTTGGGTTGGCAGGAGAGCCAACACTAGGTTACTAGAGGAAGCCGAAAGGCACGCGTTTTAGCTCACGCAGGCTGGCGTGAGGTCTGGAACAGGACAAGGAATTTTGACTTTAGAAAAACGGACGTAGCACGTGGAATACTTAATCCATTAATGATGAGCGTGGCTCTTGACGGTACATGTTTTACAGTATCAATAGTAACTGGTAATGGCGCCTTGCTAGGTCGTAGCAAATGACGTAGCTGAAGGCTATGCTAACTATCGTCTCGGCAACTGAGAGCGTATTTTGTCAGTGAACCATCGCTAGCAAAGTCGGTTGTACAACTGGGGCGAGTGCTAGGAAGTCTCTCTAGACCTGCCGTGTGGTGGCGCTCGGTCTGCTATCACTGACAGTGGCGACACGCGGGTCCGACGTATACTAACGGACCGCGGCCGATTTAAAGGCTACCACCTAGCAAGTGTGGTGTCTGGCGGTGACACCACATCGTCAGTCCCCTATTTTGAATGCAATCAATACTGCTCGTCCATATTTCTAATACTGACAGTACACCAATATACGTCCTCAGACGCTCAGTGTATTGACTGTTTGACATTACTGAACGTGTGAGGGCCACTTAAGACCTCTACACGATTTCATACGGCACATTCGAGGATCATTTTTCACCTACGTAAAATACTGGTAGGAAATTTTTTATCAGCTGCCAAATACGTTAAAAATCTGTTTTTCTCAGCCTCATCTTAAACAATGTCTATAAAATGTATTTCTTCTGTTACGTATTCATTTACGCAACCAACATTTCATTTACGTGAAACATTTCTTCCCTTTATTGCAATCTCCACCGTCCATCCACGGTCTTTGAACCTGTTATCTTGTTGAGGACTTTTGTGTCGATATCTCTCGACCAATTTTTGGTGCTTTCATTCACTAGTGTTCAGTGCAGACTGTGTAGTGTCTTAGTTTGGCCGCCTTGAGCTAGTTCTTCTCGGGGTACATAGAGGGTTTTATGCTAAAATCTTTGAACATCTTTTCTGATCTGGCGTCGTTAGCACCTCTTTCGCCAGTTTTCGGTTGCGATATTCACCGGAGACAATTAAAGCTGCCAACACTTTGTATCTCACCGTGCCCTCTATTCAGGAAACAAGCAACAGCTTCGACATTTCTCATACACGTCAGCAAGTATGTAAGTTATTAGAGTTACAATTCTCTGCGCAAGTGCTGTACGTGTTTAATATTTTTACTAGGCCATGTAGCGTACACACTGATGAACCAAAACCTAATGACCACCTGTGTAATATCTTGTTTGTCCATCTCTGGAACGTAATACGCCAGAATTCAGCGTATCACGGTTCCGACAGTTTGTTCGAATGGCTCTGAGCACTATGGGACTTAAGATCTGAGGTCATCAGTCCCCTAGAATTTAGAACTACTTAAACCTAACTAACCTAAGGACACCACACACATCTATACCCGGGGCAGGAATCGAACCTGCGACCGTAGCAGCAGCGCGGCTTTGGACTGAAACGCCTAGAACCGCTCGGCCAAAGCTGGGGTTGGGTAGTGTTGTGTACATAGTTCCACGTAGTCAGCGCGTACACAACTTTCCCACTAGAGCGCGCCCCGCTAAGCACAACAGCGCAGGCGCAGCGCTCGTCCGTCTCCGCACTACGAGATGGCGCTGCCTTAGAGACGGACCAATTTCTGCTTCCGCCGATCCACGTATTAATATGTAATGCAGCCAATGAGATTGCTGCTAACGTAGAACCTTTACTCCTCGCAGATCACACTCGCGTAGTGATACCTGAACGCTCGCGGTATTATAACGAGTGTACAGACCTCCGATTAGTCAGTATGCATTTGTCTGCACCAGTCTGTACCAGTCTGCATTTGTCTGTACCAGTCTATAGTCAAGTTTCAGTCTGCGCCTAATAAGATTACCATATTCCTGTACATAGCCATGAAGAGAAATGTATAGACACTTTGTCAAGTATCAGAGATATGTGAGAATAAGATTAACGTACCAAGACCAAAGGAACTTCAGATTGTCAATTGTAAACAGTATCCAGAATCAAGTTAATTAATTTGGTTCAAATGGCTCTGAGCACTATGGGACTCAACTGCTGAGGTCATTAGTCCCCTAGAACTTAGAACTAGTTAAACCTAACTAACCTAAGGACATCACAAACATCCATGCCCGAGGCAGGATTCGAACCTGCGACCGTAGCGGTCTTGCGGTTCCAGACTGCAGCGCCTTTAACCGCACGGCCACTTCGGCCGGCTTAATTAATTTCTATGATTTTTATTATTTTAATAGGTGTGTGTGAAAATTAATCAATTTCTGTTTAAAGTTGGTCACTGTCAATCTGCTACTCTAAGCGTGCAAGTGGCATTTCTATCGTCTGACCTAACGGCAGAAGATAAACACGCCACGGTAAGACCACGAGACATATTGCTGACACTCGCCTACTTCGTTAGAGCGACAAGTCAAATAATCTGATGGTGTGTGTACCGAAGGTCTTACAGTACGCACACCACAGGTTGTTTGGGGGGAGAGACCAAACAGCGAGGTCATCGGTCTCATCAGATTAGGGAAGGAAGGGGAAGGAAGTCGGCCGTGCCCTTTCAAAGGAACCATCCCGGCATTTGCCTGAAGCGACTTAGGGAAATCACGGAAAACCTAAATCAGGATAGCCGGACGCGGGATTGAACCGTCGTCCTCTCGAATGCGAGTCCAGTGTCTAACCACTGCGCCACCTCTCTCCGTCGGCCACAGCGGTCGGCAACTGTCCCTATATGGTTCGTTTAAATAAATGAACAAATGATGCTTGTCATACGATTGACAGCTACTCGACGAATCCTTCGGAAGAGGGGCCAGTCACAGCACTCGAAGTTATATTCACACAAATGGTTCTGGGACAAAGGACACCGGTTCTATCACACCTGCAGGTTGAAAAGCAATATTTTGACTTTAGATTAAGTCCAAAACTTACTTTACAGTTGGTGAGATACTTAAACTCCAACTAACCGACCTATCATAAAAATGTAGCAAACTAACATTTGACTCCAGAATGAGATTTTTACTCTGCAGCGGAGTGTGCGGTGATATGAAACTTCCTGGCAGAGTAAACCTGTGTCCTGGACCGAGACTCGTACTTGGGACCTTTGCCTTTTCGCGGGCAAGTGCTCTACCATCTGTGCTACCCAAGCACGCAACTCAGTGAAAATCTCATTCTGGAAACATCCCCCAGGCTGTAGCTAAGCCACGTCTTCGCTATATCCTTTCTTTCAGGAGTGCTAGTTCTGCAAGTTTCGCAGGAGAGTTTCTGTAAAGTTTGGAAGGTAGGAGACGAGGTACTGGCAGAAGCAAAGCTTTGAGGGCGAGGCGTGAGTCGTGCTTGGGTAGCTCAGATGGTAGAGCACTTGCCCGCGAAAGGCAAAGATACCATTTGACGGTTTATTACTGTATTTATCTTCTGTACTATCTAGACTTCGGCTTTTATGCCATTATTAAGTACAACGCTAAAAGCTGGAACATGCAAATAGTAAGACACACAGTAAAAAATTGAATTTTTTGAAATATTAGATATAAAATTACGAGATATTCACTTACTTATTATATGGTTATTATGTCATATTTTTGCGGCAATTCAAAGCAAATAAACAAGACACATGTACGCACTGATTTAAACATGTACTATTGTAAATGCAAAGATAATGATTCACAACGCCACCTCCAAAGGATTAAGGTGGTCGGATGACACTTAAAAAAGGTTCAGATGGCTCTCAGCACTATGGGACTTAACATCTGAGGTCATCAGTCAACTAGAACTTAGAACTACTTAAACCTAACTAACCTAAGGACATCACACACATCCATGCCCGAGGCAGGATTCGAACCTGCGACCGTAGCGGTCGCGCGGTTCAAGACTGCAGCGCATAGAACCGCTCGGCCACTCCGGCCGGCTGACACTTAACACTTGTAAGATTTTATCTGTGATGCTTCTATATTTATTGTGTCTTCTAGAGCTTACAGTCTTTGACAGTTACTTCTTAAAGAAGTGTTAGGCTTGTTTATATGCTTTGTACTGCCGCAACAAATATGAAATAATAATGATCTAACATATAAGTGAATATTTCGTAATTTTATATAAGTATATGGATGTGTGTGATGTCCTTAGTTTAGTTAGGTTTAAGTAGATCTAAGTTCTAGGGGACTGATTATCTCAGATTTTAACTCCCACAGTGCTCAGAGCCATTTGAACCATTTTTTTGACGCAGTCGACAAACATAACAGTCGACAGAAGAGAATGGACGAGGCTCGTAGAGCAGGCATATGGTCGATAAGGCCCTTGTCATATACAAAGTAAAGTGAAATACAAAGGTCGGGATGTGGAAGCGTATAGAGTTCCAGAATTCTCTTACAGACTGATAGTCACTGTTACAGGGGGTCTGTTTAAAAAATCTCGCAGCATCCGTATTTTCGCGACAATGGTGTGTTGGAACAAAATGCGGTTGGCATCCCTGTACACGCCTGTGTTTAATGTGTAACTGCCGGAAGTTTCACTGTTGTATGTCTGTCAGTTATTGTTCAGTGCTGTATTGAGTAGAAAGTTGTGTCGCAGAGTTTGCGAATTTCGAGACGGCATAGTTAGAGGAGTAAAGGGTTTGCGTTAGATTTTGCATGAAACTCAAACATTTACAGAAACACACCGAATGGTGCAGTAACCCTACGGTGTTACGAATGGTTCACACTGTTTAAAAATGGCCGGACGATGATTAAAGATGACCCTCGTTCAGGACGCCATTCGACGTCTGCCGGCCGGAGTGACCGAGCGGTTCTAGGCGCTACAGTTTGGTACCGCGCGACCGCTACGGTCGCAGGTTCGAATCCTGCCTCGGGCACGGATGTGTGTGATGTCCTTAGGTTAGTTAGGTTTAAGTAGTTCTAAGTACTAGGGGGACTGATGACCTCAGAAGTTAAGTCCCATAGTGCTGAGAGCCATTTGAACCTTCGACGTCTACTGACGACGCTCCTGCCAGGAACGTCAACGAAATTGTCCGTGCCAATCGAAGTTCGACTGTCCAAGAATTTGCAGTAGAATGTGACATTTCAGCTGCATCACGTGATGAAATCCCGACACAGCATCTTGCAATGCATCGTGTTGCCGCCAAGTGCGTCCCACGGCTCATGAGTCAAGACCAGAAAGACTTCGCCTCGAAATCTGCGAAGAGTTTTTGGATCATGCAAATGAGAACAAGATGTTCCTTACGAGACTCATAACTGGTGATGAGACGTGGGTCTACGGTGATGATGTTGAGACCAAGGTTCAATCTTCACAATGGGTCGGGAAAGGTTCTCCACAATAAAAGCCCGCCAGGTCATGCCAAATGTCAAAGACATGCTCACAGCTTTCTTTGACGTTGAAGCATTAGTTCATCATGAATTCGTGCCAAAGGGGCAAACTGTTAATCGATGGTACTATCGTGACGTGTTGCGACACCTGCGAGAGAGAAGTTAACGGCCTGAAATGAGACAGTCCATGGCTCTTTATCACGGTAGCTGAGTGGTCAGCGTTGACAGACTGTCAATCCTAAGGGCCCGGGTTCGATTCCCGGCTGGGTCGGAGATTTTCTCCGCTCAGGGACTGGGTGTTGTGTTGTCCTAATTATCCTCACTTATTCCCATCGACGTGCAGGTCGACGAAGTGGCGTCAAATTGAAAGATCTGCACCGGGCGAACGGTCTACCCGACGGGAGGCCCTAGTCACACGACATTTCCATCACGGTAGCCCTCCCGCACATTCATCCCTGTTGGTGCGCGACTGTTGCAGAAGAAACGAAATCACTGTGCTGCCGCATCCTCCATAGTCGGCTTCTGCGGACTTCCTTTTATTTCCAAATATGAAAACCCCGTTGCAAGGACGAACACTGGGAGCTATAGACGAGACAAAAGCAAACTCACAGACGGTGCTTCGACGATCTAGCAAGAGGCGTCCCAAGACAGATTCCGGCGTTGCGAGCGGTGTATCAATTGTGGAGGAGAGTATTTCGAACGAGAACGTCACAATAAGTAAAATGTCGGCGCAGAAAACGTTTGTTCCGGAATTTTTTCAACAGACCTCATATCCATGTGCAATTTTCCACTTTACAGCAGTTACTGAAATCCCCCCTGTGGCCTTATCATTCGAGAAACCTTTAATGAAATTTTGGATTTCATCCGTGCTGGGAGGATTCTGATTTTGTGTAAGTGCGCCTTATAGCTTATTAACTGTAAATTCATTCAAAATTATGTCTGCCTCGAGAGCGCGCTGACAGATCTTAAGGCGATAAATGGCCCTCCCAACGTATAACATCCACCTGCTCTGTTGACCCGTGTCCTCTGATTTCCCCCATTCTGTTCTCTTTTGCTTAGTCAGCAAACAACGCGCGAATCTGCAAGAACAGAGCTTCCTTTGTGAGCGGGGCCTTGTTCCCACATATAGGGCAACCGGTCGCTAACCAGCATCGCTGATACAGGTCTAAGGGCAGAGTGACCTTGGCACTCCTAACCTACGTAAACGAAGCCAACGTATGCACCAAAGCCACAGGGAACCCAGTGAGCATGGCGAAGTCAAACTGTATCGTATGAAGAGAGGAATACGGCTCAGACTGACGATTGTAGTACAGCAGGTGTCGAAGTATCTGGGTGTTAATAAATTCTGGAATTCACTCCCTTGGCTAACGTCTTCACAGCCACTGTAAAACTTGAACAATTATGGGACATTATTTCTAAAAAAAAGTTCTTCACCCTCATGATACACACAAAAAAAAAATAAAGTCAAGGTCAAATTGACTGTTGATAGATTGTCTTAAAAATATGAAAAGGATTTTCAGACACCGCTAACAGTCGCTAATTTTTGTTGATTTACTTAAAGTTCTTACAAACAAGCATGTAACGAGATACAGACCTCGTCTATAGAATACAATGGCAATTCATAAATGATATCACAAGACTACGCAAAGATATCAAAATTATCCTTTACAGTTTCGATATGTGCTTTCGTCATGAGAGCCACAGCACAAGAAGACAGCCATTTCGTACGAGGAGAGTGATCCTTTAAAAGTATTTACCACGTGAACAGTAGGCTAAAAAAGAAGGGAATATTTCCTTGCATTAGGTTATCCTGACCTTTCTCCGCAGCATGGCCATCCCACATACCAAAACCGTTTAGAACAACTTCAATATCTATGCGCACTTTTGTTAAATGATTTTTTTTTGTATTGCCATTGTAACCTGAGGACGAGGTTTGTACCTCGAAACATGTTGCTTTGTTAAGTAATTGAAGGCAGTCGAGAAAAAATAGTGATTGGTACCAGTCTCTGAAAAATCTTAACACAATAATGCAGGTATTTCATAATCTGTGGGAGAAAAAGGATTCTGTCACATACAAACGGAATAACACGTCAGCTTAGAACCTTATAAGGGAGCGATACACCTGATGGGCCGTCGTTAACTGAATTGATTAACAGTATACATTACACCTGAATAATGACTGAAAGTTTCAAATCTTGACGTTTGTCGCACCAGTGAAAGACACAGTGACACATAATAAGTAAATATCTACTGGGAGTGATTCAAAGCCAGACCGAATTTATTAAAATGGCATAAGAAAAAGGAAGCAGTGGTTAACTTCTGAACACAAAATAGCAAAGATCGCCTTGTCAAGACGAGGTCTATAGCTCCATACTTTAATAAACAGCCGGCCGCGGTGGCGTTGCGGTTCTAGGAGCTGCAGTCCGGAACCGCGGGACTGCTACGGTCCCAGGTTCGAATCCTGCCTCGGACATGGATGTGTGTGATGTCCTTAGGTTAGTTAGGTTTAAGTAGTTCTAAGTTCTAGGGGACTGATGACCTAAGAAGTTACGTCCCATAGTGCTCAGAGCCATTTGAACCATCTAATAAACAAAAAGTTAATACCTCCAAATAAAACCTGAAATTTATCATTGCTTCACCAAATCCTCCCCTCTTCATGTTCAGGAATGACATATTACGACATGACCACTCCTCCTAAGGGGAAAAGCGGAGACAGTTGACTAGTGTCTGGGGCGCTGAATGATGATATCAGTACCTAAAAGTCACACATTCATTCTCACTCCAGTCTGAGAATTTGAAAATCATAACAGAATTTCCATTATCCCTTTTTGCATAAGGCATGAATAGAAAAATACATGGACGTGCGTACGGACAAACATGAGCCTGTCACCACCAACGCTCTACTTGGAGCTGATGGCATTCTACGCTCATCTGAAGACCATCCACCCTGGTCAACTTTCTACATCCTCAGAAGAGTACTTATCCTATTTCTGAACACCCGGAAAACTTTCTCATTTTTACGTCCAATTAAGTTAGGAATCCGAGGGGGAAAAAAATCCCTCTCTCCAACATCGCCGCAATATATCGACAGTAGATGCGACCTCACCCCAGTTCCCACTAGAATAGAGAGTATGAGAGAGAAGGCTTTACTACAGGGTGAGCATAAAGTCCTTCTCTGACGACAAAAATTTATTTCTAAAAGACTGTGTTAGATGGCGGATTACCTCATAAGTGTTTTCATGGATACACTTCCATACATTTACACAATTTTTTGCTAGTGGTAGCTTAACTCATGACGTTTTTTGTGGACACATTTCTTCATGTGCTCTCACCGCTATTTATCTTTCCGGACAGATGGATCGATAGAGATAGCCCAACGTGATGGCTACCACGTCCACTACGCACACCCCGAATTGAATTTTTTGTGGTTTACGTTGACAATAAAGTACACTATGTGACCAAAAGTAACCGGACACCTGGCTGAAAATGACTTACAAGTTAGTGGCGCCCTCCATCGGTAATGATGGAATTCAATATGATGTTGACCCACCCTTAGACTTGATCACAGCTTCCACTTTCGCAGGCATACGTTCAACCCGGCGCTGGAAGGTTTCTCGGGTAATGGCGGGCCATTCTTCACGGAGTGCTGCAAAAATATGGTTCAAATGGCTCTGAGCACTATGGGACTTAACTGCTGTGGTCATCAGTCGCCTAGAACTTAGAACTACTTAAACCTAACTAACCTAAGGACATCACACACATCCATGCCCGAGGCAGGATTCGAACCTGCGACCGTAGCGGGAGTGCTGCACTGAGGAGAAGTATCGATGTCGGTCGGTAAGGCCTGGCACGAAGTCGGCATTCCAAAACATCCCAGACGTCTTCTATAGGATTCAGGTCAGGACTCTGTGCAGGCCAGTCCATTACAAGGATGTTATTGTCGTGTAACCACTCCGCCAGAGGCCGTGCATTATCAAGAGGTGCTCCTCGATCTTGTTGAAAGTTGCAATCGCCATCCCCGAATTGTTCTTCAACACTGGGAAGAAAGAAGGAGCTTAAAACATAAACGTAGGCCTGTGCTGTGATAGTGCCTCGCAAAACAACAAGGGGTGCATGCTCGAGGCAGGATTCGAACCTGCGACCGTAGCGGTCTTGCGGTTCCAGACTGCAGCGCCTTTAACCGCACGGCCACTTCGGCCGGCTTTTCCACTGTTAAATCGTCCAATGTTCACGTTCTTTAAACCAAGCGATGCGTCGTTTGGTATTTACCGGCGTGATGTGTGGCTTATGAGCAACTGCTCGACCACGAAATCCAAGTTTTCTCACCTCCCGTCTAAGTGTCGTAGTTCTTGCAGTGGATTCTGATGCAGTCTGAAGTTCCTGTGTGATGGTCTGGATAGACGTCTGCCTATTACACATTACGAACCTCTTCAACTGTGCCGGCCGGTGTGGCCGAGCGGTTGTAGGCGCTTCAGTCTGGAACCACGCGACCGCTACGGTCGCAGGTTCGAATCCTGCCTTGGGCATGGATGGGTGTGATGATGTCCTTAGGTTAGTTAGGCTTAAGTAGTTCTGAGTTCTAGGGGACTGATAACCTCAGATGTGAAGTCCCATAGTGCTCAGAGCCATTTGAACCATTTCTTCAACTGTCGGCGGTCTCTGTCAGTCAACAGACGGGGTCGACCTGTACGCTCTTGTACGTGTCCCTTCATGTTTCCACTTCAGTATCACATCGGAAACAGTGGACCTAGGGATGTTTAGGAGTTTGGAAACGTCGCGTGCAGACGTATAACACAAGTGACACCCAATCACCTGACCACGATCGAAGTCCGTGAGTTCCCCGGGGCTCCCCATTCTGCCCTCTCGCCATGTCTAATGACTAGTCGCTGATGTAGAGTATCAGGCAGTAGGTGGCAGCACAAAGCACCTAATATGAAAAACCTATATTTCTGGAGGTTTCAGGATACTTTTGACCACACAGTATATTTTGTTCATCTGTTCCTGGTGTGCATCTCTAAAGCGACGAATATGAGGTGCTGTAGAGGCGGTGAAGGAAGAGATATGGTGGCGTGGAGAGAAATTCAGTATCGATTGGTATAACTTCAATAACAGAAATGAGACGTATTCACGTAATCACACATTACCAGAACCTGTTATGAATTCAATTAAGCCCAAATTCAGGTTTCATGCAAACCCAGATTTATTGAGGAAGTGTATTCACGGAAAGACACAGAATGCAAGTGAAAGTCTCAATAACTTAGTTTGGATTCTGTGGACTTGAAGTACTCAAAATAGGTGTCTAGATGCAGTTTTATGTTACAATACCGGAAATAAGCGGTGCAAGCCCCCTCCATGAAAAACACGACCGCACCATATCACCACCGCCTCCGAATTTTACTGTCGGCACTACACACGCTGGCAGAGGACGTTCACCGCGCATTCGCCACACCCACGCCCTGCCATCCGACTGCATACCCACACCCTGCCATCCGACCGCGTACCCACACCCTGCCATCCGACCGCATACCCAAGCCCTGCCATCCGACCGCATACCCACGCCCTGACATCCGACCGCATACCCACGCCCTGCCATCCGACTGCATACCCACGCCCTGCCATCCGACCGCATACCCACGCCCTGCCATCCGACCGCATACCCAAGCCCTGCCATCCGACCGCATACCCACGCCCTGACATCCGACCGCATACCCACGCCCTGACATCCGACCGCATACCCACGCCCTGCCATCCGACTGCATACCCACGCCCTGCCATCCGACCGCATACCCACGCCCTGCCATCCGACCGCATACCCAAG
The DNA here is from genome assembly GCF_021461385.2 of Schistocerca piceifrons. Classification (NCBI taxonomy): domain Eukaryota; kingdom Metazoa; phylum Arthropoda; class Insecta; order Orthoptera; family Acrididae; genus Schistocerca; species Schistocerca piceifrons. The sequence goes on along the minus strand of NC_060147.1, from coordinate 35,557,742 downwards.
CCCTGCCATCCGACCGCATACCCACGCCCTGACATCCGACCGCATACCCACGCCCTGCCATCCGACTGCATACCCACGCCCTGCCATCCGACCGCATACCCACACCCTGCCATCCGACCGCATACCCAAGCCCTGCCATCCGACCGCATACCCACGCCCTGCCATCCGACCGCATACCCACGCCCTGCCATCCGACTGCATACCCACGCCCTGCCATCCGACCGCATACCCACACCCTGCCATCCAACCGCATACCCACGCCCTGCCATCCGACCGCATACCCACGCCCTGCCATCCGACCGCATACCCACGCCCTGCCATCCGACCACCACACCGTGTACCGTGACTCGTCACTCCACACAACGTTTTTCCACTGTTGAAGTGCTGAAGAGATTCTGTGCAGACGCTGGTGTGTTTATAACATATGCATTTTACACCATCGGCGACAGCAGGGTCGAGCAAGCTAACAGATCAGTGTCTTACCTGTAATATAGGGCAGGCAGATTCGAAGAGGAGAGAAGAGAAACCTGGAGGATGAGTATCAGTACGGAGGATTTTAAAATTGAGGTGACCTTATTACATGTACAAGTATGAGAAGAAAATAGTTGAACCACATTTTCTCTGTGTTTCATTTTTTACGTTATTAGAAGCCTTTTCTCAAAAAGTATATGGTCTAGTGGTATGAAGTTTTCAGGAACTGTTCGCAGCTAAAAAATACGAGATTCTACAATGACATTCTGATTTTGAGATAACTATGTAGGAAAAAAAGTTAATTTTGGATGTGAAAAATTAAAAACTCTGTTAATAATACAATTTGTACCATAAAATGATAATCAGTCGTCTTATAACCTTCCCAGGACACTACAATAAAATTTTCAGATTAACTGCAAGTTTAGAGTTATGGCTTTTTATAATAAGTACATTAAAAAAATTAAAAATTCAGATTTCTGGCAAAATATTAATTATGCGTATTTTATTATATTTTTTCATTAAAACACAGCTCTTTTGCTTTACACATGCAAAATTTTAGATTTGTGCATTAATAAATATGACTGTAATGATTTTTTAAATAAATGTTTACATTTTGCATTATATCCCCCCTTAAAACGAAACATTATCCTTTGACGTATATCTCACTGCTTGGAGCGCTAGTATTGCTCTAGTTGTCAAACAGTAATAAGACCAAAGAGTGTCTTGACTGTCCTCACTAGACTGTGCTACTACCACACACAAAGTGGCTTCCATTGGAATATCTGAAATGGCGACCCTGACAGGACTCAGTGTCTCCCTGAAAGCATTAGAGACTAACAAGGGGAAGGCCTCAGACACGGCCAACCGACTTGGCTCTAATTTGGCAGGTCGCTTGTGTACAACCTAAAATGAAAGACTCTAAGATATTTTGGGTCAACACCCCCACGATTTTGAGAAAATCACCCCTGAAGGTTATGACGATCAATCGACTCAAAATTGGAGGGATCGATAGATAATTGTAAATAGAGCATTTTTCATCGTCAGGTATGGGGTCCACAAACGCATAGTTTTCCAGAAATCGAGGAAAGAAACTTTTACAACTGCCGCTTCTGTATCCACATGGTAAACACTTTTCGTGACAGCCGCAATAGCGCAACGGCCAAGGTAAAGCTGGCACGGTTGCTCAGTGTGTTCAGTCAGAGAGCTGGTTGGCTTCTGTAATAAAAAAAAAACTTAGTGGAAGGATCAACAAACGAACTTGAATGGATGTCATCCACAACGACCAAACCCAACGATCAACAACGAACAAAATGAAAAAAAAAGAAACAGAAAAAAACGTAACTGTCTGGTCATCGGAAAACCCGGGTTCGAATCTCGAAGAAACTTAGCGGATGTTATTCTTTTCGTTTGTATTTTTCCATATCTCAATTGATAGGGATAGGAGGGTTATTTGCCTACATTATTATTATCATTCCTTATTGATTTACTTACCTTATTAACCCTGTTATACCTATCAATTGAGATATGGAAAAATACAAACGAAAAGAACATCCACTAGGTTTCTTGGAGATTCGAACCCGGGTTCTCCTATTCGCAGCCAGTTACCTTGGCCGTTACGCTATTTTTTTTTTTTTTAATGTCATTTTGTTCGCTTTCGTTCGTTGCACCTGCTCGGTGCGGACGTCGTAAGACATCCGCTTAAGTTCGTTGTTGATCGATTAACTGAGTTTTTTTTCTTTTTACAGAGGGCTGCTAACCCTCTGACCTAACACGCTTAGCTACCGCGCCGGCATGCTATCGGTGCTGTCGGCGAAAAGCGTTTACCATGTGGGTATAGAAGCTGGAGTTGTAAAAGTTTCTATCCTCGATTTCTGGAAACGTTTGCGTTTGCGGACCCCATACTTGATGATGAAAAATGGGCACTTATGCAGTTTAGCAGGTACGGAAAAAATTTTTCATTTTTTTTCAAAATTTGATCGATTATAGTCACATTTGATACGCTGATTACGAATACGATATTTATTTTCGCCCCAGTCAATTATTTACATCAAAAAAATTGTTTTAAATTTTTTTAAATTTTTTTTATTTTTCAATATTTTGTCGATATAGTGAATTCTGATGCGCTGATTTCGAATATAACATCCATTTTCATTTTCCCTTGACCGTCGGCGATATCTTCTGCCCGATAAGCGCGGCGCTGCCGATGACGCAACATTGCGTAATACACTAACTAATCAGTATTTTCAAATCATAGGCGGCCGCTGCCGCGGCCGCATTCCAAAAGAAAAACTCCCAACCTAACCTCAAGTGGGCTACGCTACAGATCAATTTATGCAGTTTAGCAGGTACGGAAAAAATTTTTCATTCCAAATGTATCTGGCTTGGAGAGCTTTGTGGGTGAATATGTAAAGTTTGTTGGTGATTGTACTTTGTATTTTCATAAATAAAGTGATCTGTAGCGTAGCCCACTTGAGGTTAGGTTGGGAGTTTTTTTTTTGGAATGCGGCCGCGGCAGCGGCCGCCTATGATTTGAAAATACTGATTAGTTAGTGTATTACGCAATGTTGCGTCATCGGCAGCGCCGCGCAAAAAAATTTAAAACAATTTTTTGATGTAAATAATTGACTGGGGCGAAAATAAATATCGTATTCGTAATCAGCGTATCAAATTTGACTATAATCGATCAAATTTTGAAGAAAATTGATAAATTTTTTCCGTACCTGCTAAACTGCATAAGTGCCGAAAAATGCTCTATTTACAATTATCTATCAATCCCGCCAATTTTGGGTCGACTGCTCGTCATAACGTTTAGGGGTGATTCTCTAAAAAAAAGCAGGGGTGTTGACCCAAAATATCTTAGATTCCTTCGTTTTAGGTTGTACACAAGCGACCTGCCAAATTTGAGCCAAATCGGTTGGCCGTGTCTGAGGCCTTCTTCCCTTGTAAGAGGGGAACGCGAGGCGCTGCGGACTGACCTGCGTCATGAGCCTGTCGGCGCCGGTGCCCTCCTCGTCCTTGAAGATGATGTCGGCGTTGTAGTTGGGCACGAGGTCCCGGAAGCGCTCGTCGTTGCGCGTGACGCGCTTCTCCGGCTTGCCCGCCGCCGCCAGCGACACCTCGTTCACGTTCGGCACGTGCTGCTTGAAGACGAGCGGCGTCAGCCTCTTGCGGCTGGGTCCGCGCCCGCCGCCGCCCCGGCCGGGCCCGCAGCCGAGCACCACGGCGGGCACCAGCACCACCACCAGCGCCGCCACCACCACCACCCACGCCGCCCTCATCGTGCCTCTGGCTGGCGGCGCATCGTCGACGCCGCGACGCCCTCCACCGGTCCCGGGGACCGCCCGCGCACTCCCTAGTCCGTTTCGTCCGGCGTCCGTACGCCTCCCGACCTCCACCAGTCCGATCTACCACCTGATCCGGAAGTCACTCGAGGCACCAAACTGCACACCTCAACTTTCCCAATCAGTCTCACCGCCCCTTTTGGAGGGTCACTCTTGGCAAACGACGAATTCGACACGAGGTCACTCCGAGTCGAGGCACCTCGATACCGGCTGCTGAGCCCCCGATTGGTGTCACTTCAGAAATGGCCGACACCTGTTCTACTCGCAGGTCCACACTCGTCGAGCACAAAATTCTGCACCACCGCACCCAACACACCGAGACACTCTGGGTCTGTCACTCACACGATAGCAACTGGCCTCGCAGTCTGACACCGCATCCCATTTTCGCAGAGCCCTGACACACTCGAGTGCTCTTCACCAGTCGAGTGGACAAGCTCAGCAGCACTGCAGGAGGAACACTGATGGCAACCCGCTCAGGAGTTTATAACAGTTGGAATCCACCGGTTAACTTCTTTCAGGAATTCTTCCAAAATTGCTCAACACCAAACAAGAGAAGTCACTCCACTGGGATGTCTGTGAACTCTCGTAGATTTTACAAGTCTGAGGAACTGTGGCAGTACATGAAACTAATCAGTCAGTCCCTAAACACTGTTCCAAAAGTTTTTTGGGCCTTGTTGTGGGTTCCAGTTGGGCACTTTAGGGTACAGAGAAGCAGAGAAGGGCGTTTTTTTGGGCGATATTGACAAATGGGTGGAAATATCGTGAGAGATTGAGGGTCTATGAAGAAGCTAGCCCTTGCAGGGGAGGGAGTTTACCAGTGGCGAAGTAGTAGGTTCCAGGACTGTACAGATTCCACCAGATATCTTCGTGCCAGAACTGGCTGGTTCAGTAGCGAGATTTAAGAGGTAAATAGATCCCTGCGTAGGCTGTACCCTGAGGTCTGGACCGGCCTGGAGGTCCCAGTTGGCAGTTCAGAGGAATGGTCGTTCAGTGTTTTTGGGCACTTATTGAGAAGTAAGAGAAGTTCTCGTCGGAGAGCCAGAGTCTCACATGGAAGGGAGTCTTCACCAGTGGAGAAGAGTTGTATGTTGCGAAATTCCACAGATTCCACCAGGCGGAGTGGAGTCACCGACGGCCCCGACGAGTCTCGGTCGTTTTTTTGTGGGCGGAAAAGGAAACCGGCGATGACGGCAGGAACAGATGAGGCGCAGGAGGGGGTGGGAGAAAGAAAGACAGACGGAGAGAGAGAGCAGTTTCCAAGGCGAGGCGAACGGACGTTGCGTCCCCTCTCCCCGGGCTGGAAGAAGCTGGAGCTCGTTCCCAGTGGTACAGGGGGCGAAATAATAGCCCGGGCCGGGCGCTAGCGCGAGGGAGTGGGGAACAAAGAGGCGAAAAAAAGGAAAGGCGGCGACTCACACGCGGACACCGCGAGAGCGAGAGGGCCAGAGAGCGGAGAGCGGCCGGTCGGAAAAAGGACGGCGAGGACGAAACGAGCCGTGCGCAGCGGCCGGCAGGTGAGAGCGGGGGCGGTGGCGGGGGAGGGGCACCTGCTGCCCGGCTGCTCCCTGGCTGCTCGCCGCTCGCTCCGGAGACACTTGTTGAGCGTCCGACCTGTTGCGCTGCCGCGGCGGACTCGAATCCACCGCACTGTGGGTCTGGTCGCGGTGCGGCTGGCTTCGGCGGTGATAGGAGGTGGCAGTGTCCTCTGAATCAGTTAACTGAAAATAAAAAGAAAAAATTGTTTGTTAATCTCCACGACGCGTTTCGAAAGTGTAAACCTTCATCATCAGGAGGATTTACGTTTGTTAGTATGACAGACAGGAAGACAGTTATTGAACTATATGAAATAAAATGGTCACAAATTTTTAGACAACATAGTTGTGTGGAGATGACAGCGATTAATTTAGGGTGACGACTCTAGCGAGCGACCAAATGGTGTAAATTGCCCTGAAGATGACCCCATCGCGGGTTGAAACGGTTGCCGGCAAAATAAATAATGGGATTGTGATTGGCAAATGCATGGCTCTGAGCACTATGGGACTTAACTGCTGAGGTCATCAGTCCCCTAGAACTTAGAACTACTTAAACCTAACCAACCTAAGGACGTCACACACATCCATGCCCGAGGCAGGATTCGATCCTGTGACCGTAGCGGTCGCGCGGTTCCAGACTGTAGCGCCTAGAACCGCTCGGCCACCCCAGCCGGCTTGTGATTGTCATTTTGAATAATTGATTAAAATGGTCATAACATCTGAACGGTTTGCGTTGGGACGTTCAAACTGCACGGTTGGTCGAAGTGAATGATGGGAATTCGTATGAGCTGCATGGTTCGGTTTAGCGACGAAGCCCACTTTCAAAAAAATGGTTCAAATGGCTCTGAGCACTATGGGACTTAACATCTGTGGTCATCAGTCCCCTAGAACTTAGAACTACTTAAACCTATTTAACCTAAGGACATCAGACACATCCATGCCCGAGGCAGGATTCGAACCTGTGACCGTAGCGGTCGCGCGGTTCCAGACTGTAGCGCCTAGAACCGCTCAGCCACACCGGCCGGCAGATGACAACCAATTAGGTAGGATTTAGGAAAGGTAAAGGCACCAGAGAGGCCATTCTGACATTGCAGTTGATAATCGAAGCAAGACTAAACAAAAATCAAGGCATGTTCATAAGATTTGTCGACCTGGAAAATATAAAATGGAGCAAGATGTTCGAAATTTTGAGAAAAAGCTATAGAGAGAGACGGGTAATTTGCAATTATATAATGAGAGTAGATGAGGAAGAACTAAGTACTTGTATTAAAAAGGGTGTAAGACAGAGATGTAGTCATTCGCCCCTACTGTTCATTCTGTACATCGAAGAAGTAATGATGGAAATAAAGGTTCAGGAGTGGAATTAAAATACAAGTTGAAAGGATATCAATGATACGATCCACTGATGACATTTCTATCCTCAGAGGAAATGAAGAACGGTTACATGATGTGCTGGATGGAATGAGCCGCCTAATGAGTACAGAATATGGAGTGAGAGTAATTCGAAGAAAGACGAAAGTAATGAGAGGCAGCAGAAATGAGACAAGCGACAAATTTCACATCAGGGGATTGATGGTCACGAAGAAGATGAAGTTAAGGAATTCTGCTACCTAGGCAGTAAAATAACGAATGATGGACGGAGCAAGTAGGACATCAAAAGCAGACTAGCACTGGCAAAAAGGCCATTGCTGGCAAAGAGAAGTCTACTAGTATCAAACATAGGCGTCAATTCGAGAAAGAAATGTCTGTACGTTTGGAGGACAGCATTGTGTGGTAGTGAAACACGGACTGTGGAGAAACCGGAACAGAAGAGAATCGAAGCATTTGAGGTGAGGTGCTGCAGACGAATGTTGAAAACTAGGTGTACTGATGAGGTGAGGAATGAGGAGGTGCTACACAGAATCGGAGAGGGATATGTGGGAAACACTGACAAGGAGAATGGACAAGTTGATAGGACATCTGTTAAGACATCAGTGAATGACTTCCATGGAACTAGAGGGAGCTATAAGGGATGAAAACTGTAGAGAAAGGAAAGGATTGGAATACAGCCAGCAAATAATTGGAGACATAGATTGCAAGTGCTACTCAGAAATGAAGAAGTTGGCACAGGAACCGCATCAAACCAGTCAGAAAACTTATGACAAAAAAAAAAAAAAAAAAAAAAAAAAAAAAAAAAAAAAAAAAAAAAAAAAAAAAAGGAAGGATCTCTTCGTACATGCATGCATGGCCAAAGGAACCAGGACTGCGGCGACTACAGCCGTTACGAAATACAGGAAAAGTTTTCGCAGTTACAAATATGGACAACTATAACCATCGGCTGTCTAATGGAATGGCGACATGTGGAAGTTTGGTGTCCTGCCTTGAGTCGTGCTGAGGTAGCCAAATGGTACGCCAGCGTGTTCGGTCAGAGGATTAGCTACCCTCTGTAATAAAATAACTGAGTGAACGGATCAGTGAAGAGCCTGAACGGGTGTCACCGGACGCCCGCTCCGAACGAATTCAGCGAACGATATAGAACAAAATGGGATAAAAAAAAGAGGTAAGGCGACGGCTCACGACAAGTTGGAAATCTGGTTCGAGTCCCGGCCCGGCACAAAATTTCATTGTCATCATTCCATTGCGCAGTGGATGGCTGTCCATATTCGCAACTGCGAATATATTTCCCACACATTATTTTCTAGCCCTACTCGTGCAACTACACGAAACTCTTTGATCCCAGCACTACAGCAAAAATTTAATTTCAAAAAGTTTCACAAAACTGACCTTTCTCATCACAGTAAGCAACAAAAAGAAAAAAGAAATTAGCAAAGAGTAAATCAGTTAATTTTGATGGGGTGCTTTCACATTGAAATATGATTTCAAAATTTTTTCACAAAATTAATCTCTATTATAATATACAGGGTTATTACAAATGATTGAAGCGATTTCACAGCTCTGCAATAGCAATATTATTTGAGATATTTTCACAATGCTTTGCACACACATACAAAAATTCAAAAAGTTTTTTTAGGCATTCACAAATGTTCGATATGTGCCCCTTTAGTGATTCGGCAGACATCAAGCCGATAATCGAGTTCCTCCCACACTCGGCGCAGCATGTCCCCATCAATGAGTTCGAAAGCATCGTTGATGCGAGCTCGCAGTTCTGGCACGTTTCTTGGTAGAGGAGGTTTAAACACTGAATCTTTCACATAACCCCACAGAAACAAATCGCATGGGGTTAAGTCGGGAGAGCGTAGAGGCTACGACAGGAATTGCTGATCATGATCTCCACCACGACCGATCCATCGGTTTTCCAATCTCCTGTTTAAGAAATGCTTCTGCTTTAGCCTTTTCCGTAAGATTTTCCATACCGTCGGCTGTGGTACGTTTAGCTCCCTGCTTGCTTTATTCGCCGACTTCCGCGGCTACGCGTGAAACTTGTCCGCACGCGTTCAACCGTTTCTTCGCTCACTGCAGGCCGACCCGTTGATTTCCCCTTACAGAGGCATCCAGAAGCTTTAAACTGCGCATACCATCTCCGAATGGAGTTAGCAGTTGGTGGATCTTTGTTCAACTACGTCCTGAAGTGTCGTTGCACTGTTATCACTGACTGATGTGAGTGCATTTCAAGCACGACATACGCTTTCTCGGCTCCTGTTGCCATTCTCTCGAGCGCTCTGGCGGCAGAAACCTGAAGTGCGGCTTCAGCCGAACAAAACTTTATGAGTTTTTCTACGTATCTGTAATGTGTCATGACCATATGTCACTGAATGGAGCTACAGTGAATTTATGAAATCGCTTCAATCATTTGTAAAAGCCCTGTATGTTTGAAGACAGTAACTTGTTTTCGAAAGAACAGTTACTGCTATTCATCTGTGTCCTCTGTGGCTCAGATGGATAGAGCGTCAGCCATGTAAGAAGGACATCCTGGGTTCGAGTCACGGTCGGGGCACACATTTTCAGCTGTCCACATCGAGGTATAACAACAACACCTGTCGGCAGCTGAGGTTGTCAGTGAGTCATCATTTATTCCAGGGAAAAGCAGCACGGTCATCAGCAGTAACTGTTCTTTCGAAAACAAGTTTCTGTCTTCATATATATAGTTAAAGGCTACCCAGCCATTGACCTTCGTCTGTGCGAATGCGCACAGGTTGCCCAAACTCTTACGGGAATCGCCAAAGCGTGCGCGAGTAATGAGTGGGTGGGCAAATGTCTATAAGGTACATTACATATATAGAATTGTGGACAGTTGGGAATGTCTCACGGGAAGCGTACAAGGGATAAGTCCCTGCAGTCGCGCTATTCAGCTGTGTCCTCGGTGGCTCAGATGGATAGAGCGTCTGCCATGTAGGCAGGAGGTCCCGGGTTCGAGTCCCGGTCGAGGCACACATTTTCAGCTGTCCACATCGAGGTATAACAACAACACCTGTCGGCGGCTGAGGTTGTCAGTTAGTCATCATCTATTATAATAGTTTGAGAAATGCATGATAACCCACTATGGTGTCTTGCAATACATTTACTCACTACTGGGAGTTGTAGTGCCTCAGCAATGGTGCTGTACAGTTTCTGCTGTTAGATATTTTCCTGTTTTCAACGTTTTTTGCTTACTTGAGCCGGTATTATGGCGTTAAGTATCATTTTAACATCTTCAAGTCAGCAGTGGTGTATAATTTGGTTCAAAAAATGGCTCTGAGCACTATGTGACATAACATCTGAGGTCATCAGTCCCCTAGAACTTAGAACTACTTAAACCTAACTAACCTAAGGACATCACACACATCCATGTCCGAGGCAGGATTCGAACCTGAGACCGTAGCGGTCGCGCCTAGAACCGCTCGGCCACAACGGCCGGCTTGTATACTTTGGTTAAATAGCTTGAATGACGTGTGAAGTTGTCAAAATAGATATTTTTCCACTGTGAAGATGATCTATGATGGAAACCAGTAGTGAATAAATATGTTGTGGTGCATCACAGTGTGTTATCATGCATTTCTGCAAGTATATCGATGCTTTAAACAGTCGCCTGAAAAAAAATTGTTTTGTTATCATAGTAAACAATGTATACAAGAATAAGTTGGCAAAAAACAAGCAAGCAACGTTTTAGAATTGTATTGCCACTCTGGAACCACATACAGTTTTGAACCACCCATCATTTCATGACAGATATTTTGAAGCAGTTTCGCATTTTCCTAGACACAATCCCACATTTCGAAACTTCCATGAACTCATAATGCCTAAAACAAATTATAGCTCTAAATAACATGCAGAAACTACCAAAAATTTAATAAATTTAAATCAAAAGGACATTCCGCTCCAGTGGTTCGTTCCGAAATCGCTCATAAAAGTAACAGTACAAATTCATATTTATGTTCTAATAGCTTTAGATGTACGCTGTCAATGATCTCCTCAATACAGCCACTATATAATGTAAAAGGCATTTCAAGTCTCCTCACCGACTGTTGCTTTAAATTCTCCAAGTGATTGCTAAACTGCATCCATACTGCTTCTGGGTTCTCTGTTTTGCAGAAGCATCTGTGACTTCATGCAAAAGGTACAGGTGCCCAAAAAAAATAATAAAATGGTTGCTTCATGCAGAAATCAAAGACAGTATTCTGTCCTTAATGACAGAAGCTCTAAAGTTTTCGTTTTGTTTTGATATCCTGCACCGGAAATGTCTGCAAGTTAAGCAATGTTAACTTCTTTCCGATCTGAGTAAATCATATTTTATTCCCACTTTTGCCTGCTGAAAAAAAAGGAGGAAGAAGTTCGATAGCTAAAATTTCTTTAAGATTGATAATGCTTCTACAGAAGGATGTATAAATACCGTTATATCCAACACAAAGTCGGAGGTCTCAAACTACAATATGGCGATAGGAAGTATTCAGTTTCGAAAGCGTAATAAAATGCTGTAAATTTTGTTTTGTGCAACGTGAATGGTAATATTTGACAGCTAAAGCGACGATAGAGTGTTACACGAGGGCCGTACTTTGATTATTGACAGTTGGTTCCAGAGAACGAACTAAATTAGTAGGTTATGTTTATATTTCCTATCTGCTTCATATTACTTGTAAAATTACTTACGGTGGTGAGATTATTAAACCACGATTATTTTCGAAAAAAATAATCTCATTCCTTACTCTGTTTCATAACAAAGCTCGTACAGAATTTTATCCGCAAGGAACTATCTATTTTTACGAAGGTTTCATGTGACATCCGACTATCGTTCCCTCCTTCTGAAAGGCTGAATGAATTCTTTTGTATTATACACTTAAAAACATGGACACTGAACTTGTATAGGAAAGGAAACAAGGGAACATCACGCACACAGCGACAATAAATGAATGTAGACGTGGCTACAAGGTCGAAGCAGAGAAAGCAAGATTCTTGGTAATGAGTGAAATTGTTGTCATTCGTGCTGTTAAGTATTGTTGGAAGCTGAAGCGGCATGAAGAAAGTATGACAAAAATTATATCCATTTTTTTTTCTTTTTACCGTCCAAGATAACGAAGCTAGCACAAATGTAATTTCTCTTCGCCAATAATGTACCGCAATTTAGCAGTTTCAATAGCTCTAAAGAAACTGTTCGAAGTTGTAATCAGTCATTCAGTTCACTCAGATTAGAAGTGAAATAGTTGGCTTTCGTGTTCTCTGGAAATGACCTTGAAGCTGTTTGGAAAACGTAAGAGATATATTTTCCGAAAGTGAAAACTAGTGGTTTCTTTTTTCAGATACCGCTATTGAGCAATCCCAATGTGTCGTGTGTAATGCTACCTATCCGGAAAACAACGAACTAACAGCACAGTCAAATACATAAGGTCGCGCAACATACTCGTCTGCTAAGTTATTTCCGTTTACCAGCTGGAGCGACATTAGCGCTCCAAGCGGTGAGAAAGGAGACAGTCGCATGTATCGTAAGGATATGTTTTTAATTATTTTTCCGCTTAATTAACGAAGTGGCTATTATATTTTTGCGTTCCATGCATTAGTAAATTCTCAGAGACATGAATTATTGTGAAATCTAAAAAAGCAACCAAATCTCACTGAATTCAGGAAATACTTTCGAACCTGCATATAATTCCAGCAAACTCCTCTGAAAGCAAAACAATACAGGCATTGTATTTCATGCATTAGAAGCATATATTTCTGTTACTCTCTGTTTTTACTATGACAACGATTTATCTTGACACGTAGCAATTTTGTGTGGAGGATATAATGATTTGTTCTTTCTTATTAGACATCACTCGACTTTCGAATTCACGAAATTTTTTGTAAATGTAATAACATTTTCTTCAAAAGACGACTGTGTTAAAGATTCCTGCTCTTTGTGACTCAGAGGTAGCAACGACTGAATAATTGGTTCCTTATGTGTTGAGAAAGGATTTTATTGTTTCTGATGATTTATTGTGACATCTGTGTGGGTTTCTCTTCATCGACGGTTGTGGTGCTTTAAATAATGTGGGTTTTGCATTTCACACAAATTTCCTACGTTCCATTCACAAAGATTTGACTGGAAGTGTAGCGAGCAAAACTTCACTTTTTTGCTGGATGTGCGACACCTTTCTGCAAAAGGGCATGTCTTCCACCGTTTACTAGCCTATTTTTCGTTCTTCAAGCAACATCACATTCTTCAGCAATTGTCTGTGTGTTACCGTAAACCGGGGTGAAATTTGCAAATTAACACATATAACAAATTCTTTTAGTCGGTTTATCCAAATGATCGATTAGATTTGTGTCAGGAGTATAAATCCATATAATCATTTTTTTTTACCTATGATTTTTTAAGCCGCTTGTATCGCTTTACCCCAAATAACATGAAATTACTACCGTATCATGTTCTGAGACCCATAGTATGTATCAAAAAACTATTTACTCACAAAAAATTAGAAAACCATTCTTTGGAAATTAAAGGCAACTCTAGCGAAGAGCTATTGGCGTTGGAAGACGTTACAACGCCTGACTCCTTGATTTCCGGACATAAAAAGTTGTCTCTGTGCCATATGTACTGTTTTAGAAACCTTCCTCCTATGAACCTATTACAACCATTGCCGGTTTCCGATAACCATGAGACTTGTGAGCTATACAACATATCTTTTTTTTGCATGTGGTCTTTTAGTTTTCCAACCAAAAAGTTACCTACATCGGGGGTCACGTAATAAACTTCTGGGGCTCAACTACTTTAGGTTCTTTCTCACCTTCTTCTGAGGCATCCGTCTAGTTTTCTTCACTTTCTACATTACTGTCATGAGATATTTCCAAATGTTCTTGTAATTCTGGTCCCCGGGACCCTCTTGTAAAACCATGGCATCTTGTTTTAGCCGAAAAATCGAGAAAAATTGAATTCTGTAGAATTTAGGTTCAATGGATTGAAGTGATTATGTAAGCCTATCCCCTAACCCCTGGAAGTACCAACGTCTTTTTTTTTATTTTAAAATTTCTAATAACAATAACAAGTTATTAATCATAGACATATCCCTTAACTTTTATAGCAAATCCAGCTGTAGTAAAATGTACGATATTATCTAGAGAGAGCAAAGTTTCCAGTGACTTAAAAACAGCACAATATAAACTGCCAAAGTAAACAATACAACTGATTAGCGAAGATGGCAGGATAGAACAGTTGACTGTCACAGGCCTTAGAACTGACCTAGATGATCAGGGTAACATCATTGTTGCCAACATTGAATTGCCAGAGACATATTATAAAAAAGACAGGTCATTATTCCCAACATTTACTTTGAATTTCCAGTCATATTAGTAAAAAAAAAGAACACTGCAATTTGACTCTGTTCACCCCATTGGACCACTTCACTCCAATTTACGGTACAAGAGAATGGTAAATAAACTATCCCCTAAACAGTTTCATGCCTCTCAGAGGCTTCAGGAAACTAAAGAAACACAAAGGTAGTGTCGCTTTTAAGTTATCATAGTTTTTTTACGGCGCTAAATACGTTTCTTATTGCAAAAAACTTTGTTACAAACTCATAATCAGAAATGTAACTTGCTGACCGCTTGGTGCGCTGTTGTCGCAGTGGATAACAAAAGCGGGGCGTATTTTCGCCTGTGATATTGCTTCTCTGTTATACACCATAGTGATCAACCTTCGCCAGAAACTTTTTTCTTGCTTATTCGCATGTGCCTGAAGATCTACTTCTGTTTTCTAAAATTGTATGAAATACTGAAAATCATATTTCTGCGGTGCTACACACGCTCCATACTGCAAAAACTTTGTTACAGATCGCTGTGAATGACACTATTCGCTCTCATCTGATATCATAAAGAGATGTGTAGCTTGATACCCACTTGGTGCGCTGCTGTCGCGTAAAAAAGACGTGCTTTCGCGACTGTTTTGTTAAGACTCTGGTAACGGCGTGTATCGGTATTTCGTACAGACGCGGAGGTCTCTGTTATATGCCATGCTGACGCCATTCGATGTTGTCAGGCACATTAATTTCTTAAAATAATAAAAAGGAAAACGTTCGGTCGGTATTGGCCCCGTTTGAACCTAGATATCGGACTGTGGTGAAGCAAAGTACTACACATTCCGCCATCGGTGTCGAGAGCACGTGTTAAGACTCGGGGTCTCGACTTGCGGTGCACCCTGTACTTGGAAAGATTGATGCTATTTGCCCGGATCCTTCTATTTTTGTTCTGCCCCTCCGCCGCTTCCCCGAAACAAACTGCCGGAATGCAAGGAGCGTTTTACGGTGGAGGAAAAAACCAAATAAAATGGAAGGAAGGTAAAGAGAGAAAAAAGGTACCCAACTGAGGCTGCAGGAAATTTCTTAAACACAAGACGCAGTAGTAGAGTAAGTCTTACGAGGCTGCTGTGCGAAGCTTTTCATAGTTTCTGATAACATCCGCAGTCAAAGTACGTGCAGCCATACCTTTAATATGGCTGGAATGAAATAGGCATGTCATCTGCGTACTGTAGCCTTGATTCTACGAAAAATCGTGTACAACTGTGGACAAAATACAGGGTGTTCCGAAAAGATTTCTTCGATTCCAAAAGACCGTATTTTCTATCATCTTTATGGAGCACAAGGAACACTTTTCTGAAAGGTAAATGACAAGTGCGATACTAAGCATACCTGTGAAAAACACCTGAAGGTTGTATGCGCAGACAGGTGAAACTTACTCCCTTGTAAAAATCAGACGTTTCTGTTGAAAATGCGCGAGTTAAAAATTTGACACAAGTTTGTATCATAATTCATGTAGAAAGTATAGGCTTGAGAAATAGAATAAATGTTTCAAGAAACACCTTGTACTGTTTACGATATGGTATAAACACCCCACTTCCAGAGTTTGTTTCCTGGATAATCTGTAATGCTCTCGGACGGTGCCTTATATACGTTTCGAAATGTTTTCAGCCTAGTTTAAAATATTTCTGATAGTGACGTAATCTTTATGAAACGTCCCCTTTGAACAATTATACATGACTGTCCTTAAACTGACACACAATATTTTTAGCACAACGCAATCTGACTTTCAATAATCCCTACAAAAGAATGGCCCTGACTAACATTAACCTATACCTTTCACAAATCATTTACCTCACAAAAATCTTCGTTACTCGAACTACTGCAATACAGCGAGCGCCACTACTGCCAGCTAAATAATATATTGAAACTACTGAAGGTACTAACTACTGATAGGCATAGTTAGCAAATGAAAGATTTTAATAGAGAACAAACAATGTATTTACCTTAATAGTGTTGAAAAATCATAAAATACATAGCAGTTCATGACATCCAGTCTTACAAATTTCAACACTCCGCCATTTCTCTCCCCACATCCACCTCTGCTGGCGGCTCACCTCCAACTGCGCAACGCTACGCGCTGTTCACATCCAGCTGCCCAACACTACAATGGGAGACAACAATGCAACTAGCCACAGACTGCACACAGCACAGCCAGTGATTTTCATACAGAGAGCTACGTGGCGTTACCAACATAAAAACCTATACAGCCTACTTACATCTTGGGTCATGATGGACCTTAGAGACTGTCAACGATGTAACATTAGCACAGATGATAAATCTACACATTGTGTGACAAGTACAAAGTTTTGAGGGATATTACTGTTTGTCAGTGAACATAGAATGAACACACAGAAAGATACCGACAACAAGAACGTCATCAGCTTGTTATGAACAGGTTCTCTCGTCAATCTGTAACAGCCAGTATCTTGTCCTAAGTACACTCAAGAGCAGTAAGAATAATAAGTCTAAGTAGCAATTGTTGAGAACATTTGTCTTGGAGAAAATCAGCTGTCTAGCTAAAATACTTAACAATATATTAAAAACAGTCTTGACCTCAATAAAATACTGACTTGTAATGTTAACCAGTTTCCGTCAGAATACGACCATCTTCACACGTTCGTGGAACTACGGCATCTGCTTCTTCAAAGCCACCGCCTACCACCATGGTGTAAATCGTCTGAAGATGGCCACATTCTGATCGAAACACGTTACCATTAAAAATAAATATTTTATAGCCTTCAACACCGTTTTTAATCCATTTTATAGAAGAATTACTTGGGCTCGTGGTAAAGAGCTATTTAAAGAACTTGGTATCCTCACTGCAACAAGGGAGTGCATCTACCAGCCTGTTGAGCAAATCAAGGAAAGCATTACCAAGTAGTCCACGGAAAGATATAGGCGTTCGTTCTTTCCGCGCTGTACGAGCTGGAATAATAGAGAATTGTGAAGGTGGCTCGATAAACCCTCAGCCAGACACTTAAATGTGATTTGCAGAGTATCCATGTAGATGTAGATGTAATAGTTTTCTGCATAATCGTGGAACAAGAGCAAAAGCTCAAAACGGCATTTTGTACCAGGGAAATAAAACTGTATAATAAATTGTCAAAGGAGTTGAAAGAATTACTAAAATAGTTCTCTTGAAATTTGCAGCTAAACAGTTTTTCGGAAGTAGTGTATGCTAAACAATTAAAGATTACTTAGAAGATTAAGAGCAGTGAATAACAAAGAAAGGGAACAACTAAAACACCCTACAACGCTACAATACATGACTATAATGTACAGACTTCACAAGAAAATCATTTGAGAAAGATCTACACTGATGAGCCGAAAAGTTATGGCCCCCTTCTTAATACACTACTGGCCATTAAAATTGCTACACCATGAAGAAATGCAGATGATAAACGGGTATTAATTGGACAAATACATTGTACTAGAACTGGCATGTGATTACATCTTCACGCAATTTGAGTGCATAGCTCCTGAGAAATCAGTACCCAGAACAACCACCTCTGGCCGTAATAACGGCCTTGATAGGCCCGGGCATTGCGTCAAACAGAGCTTGGATGGCGTGTACAGGTACAGCTGCCCATGCAGCTTCAACACGATACCACAGTTCATCAAGAGTAGTGACTGGCGTATTGTGACGAGCCAGTTGCTCGGTCACCATTGACCAGACGTTTTCAGTTGGTGAGAGATCTGGAGAATGTGCTGGCCACGGCAGCAGTCCAACATTTTCTGTATCCAGAAAGGCCCGTAGAGGACCTGCAACATGCGGTCAGGCATTATCTTGCTGAAATGTAGGGTTTCGCAGGGATTGAATGAAGGGTAGAGCCATGGGTCGTAACACGTCTGAAATGTAACGTCCACTGAGAATTTCACCCCCATTCGAGCTTACACTGATAAGCAGAAACATTACGACTACTCCCCACCGCGACGCTGGATGCTGCCTGGCGGCTTTGCGGGCACGTGACCCCGTAACAAAAGTGTGTAGGCAGAGCAGACACGGACGGGGATCACCCTATCGAAGATATGAGCTGCAAATGGGGAAATCCACTGAGATAAACAAGTTTGACAAAGGACAGATTATTGTTACACAGAGCCTGTGAAGGAGCACCTCGAACACGGTGAAGCTGTTCGAATGTTCACGTGCTACTGTCGTGAGAATCTACAGTAAGATGTAGGAGGACCGTGGAACTACCACATGGGGCTAAATGGTTGGCCGTCCACGACTCTTCACAGAACGTGAGGTTCGGAGGCTGGTCTGCTGTGTAAAGTGTGGTAGATGGTGATCTCTGGCATCTCTGCTGAAAGAGCACAATGCTGGTGCACTCACAAGTGTTTCAGAGCACACCGTTCATAGTACACTGTAGGACATGGAGTTCCGCAGCAGACCACCCCTACGCGTTCACGTGTTGACCCAACGACATCGTCATTTACGATTGCAGTGGGCACAGGACCATCGGGATTCTGCCGTCGATCAATGGAAACCTGTCGGCTCTTCGACTGAATCACATTTTTGCTACGCTCTGTCGATGGTCATCTCCACAAACGCCGTCATCGAGGTGAATGGCGGCTCGAAAGGGCAGGGTGGTGGGAGCAGTATTACGCTATGGCAGATATTCTCCTGCATTTTCGTGGGACCTGTGGCAGTAATCGAAGATACGCTGACAGATGTGAACCACCTGCATCACTCCACGCTTGATGTCTTCGCCGACGACGATGTCATCTTTCAGCAGTATAATTGGCCGTGCCTCGGAGCCAGAACCGTGCTACAGTGGTTTGACGATCGTTATAGTGAACTCACGTTGATGTCTCGGCGACCACATTCGTCTGATGTATCTCCTGTAGAACCCATCTGGGTCGCTGCCGGATGTCATTACCGCGAATGCAAATCCGCGGCCCGTTATTTACGCGAATTACACTACTGGTCAATAAATTGCTACACGACGAAAATGACGTGCTACAGATGCGAAATTTAACCGACAGGAAGAAGATGCTGCGATATGCAAATGATTAGCTTTTCAGAGCATTCACACAAGGTTGGCGCCTGTGGCGACACCTACAACGTGCTGATATGAGGAAAGTTTCCAACAGATTTCTCATACACAAACAGCAGTTGACCGGCGTTGCCTGGTGAAACGTTGTTGTGATGCCTCCTGTAAGGAGAAGAAATGCGTACCATCACGTTTCAGACTTTGATAAAGGTCGGATTGTAGCCTAACACGATTGCGGTTTATCGTATCGCGACATTGCTGCTTGTTGACAAACCGGGGTGCACGAATGGCAAAACGTCATGTTTTCGGATGTATCCAGTTTCCGTTTACAGCATGATGATGGTCGCATCCGTGTTTGGTGACATCGCGGTGAACGCAAATTGGAAGCGTGTATTCGTCATCGCCATACTGGCCTATCACTCGGCGTGATGGTATGGGGTGCCATTGGTTACACGTCTCGGTCACCTATTGTTCGCATTGACGGCACTTTGAACAGTGGACGTCACATTTCAGATGTGTTACGGCCCGTGGTTCTACCCTTCATTCGATCCCTGCGAAACCCTACACTTCAGCAGGATAATGCACGACCGCATGTTGCAAGTCCTGTACGGGCCTTTCTGGATACAGAAAATTTTCGAATGCTGTCCTGGCCAGCAGATCTCTCACCAATCGAAAACGTCTCGTCAACGGTGGCCAAGCAACTGGCTCGTCACAGTACGCCAGTCACTACTTTCGATGAACTGTGGTATCGTGTTGAAGCTGCAAGGGCAGTTGTACCTGTACACGCTATCCAAGCTCTGTGTGACTCAATGCCCAGGCGTATCAAGGCCGTTATTACGGCCAGAGGTGGTTGTTCTGGGTACTGATTTCTCAGGGTCTATGCACCCAAATTGCGTGAAAATGTAATCATTTGTCAGTTCCAGTATAATATGTTTGTCCAATGAATACCCGTTTATCATCTGCGTTTCTTTTTGGTGTAGCAATTTTAATGGCCAGTAGTGTATCTTGACGTTCACCATGCCGCTCATAGTGGCTTACTGCATTCCAATTTACTTATTCATTATTAAACATACACCTGCATTACCCCTATCTGAGTTTGTAACTATAACCCTGTATTTTCCTGTTTCTCCTGCCGCCAAATTTCACTAACCACACTATAACTTTAACCTATCCATTTCCTACCTGCCCGTGATACATCGCCGATAACTTGTACGAGCTTCACTTGCTTCACAGAACTGTCACCACTGCTCAGAGCCTGCCACGGTGAGCCGTCACTGTCTGAGGCGCCATTCCACGGGCTGCTCACGTAGCAGCAGACAAGTGTTCAGGTTTTTGCTCTGGAGCGCTGCATGCACCGCAATGCAGGAGAGACGCAGTGGCAGAATTCACAATCCGCGCTCTTGTACTACACGCATAGCCGTGTGACTGCGGTAAAGAACTGGGGAAGAGAAAACAGTGCACGCCAAACAATGAAGTCAGAAACCTTGTTGTTGAGATTTTGTGAACTTGGCAGTTTGGGACAACGGCTGGATGATCACCAAGGTAAATAAACACAACTGTTTAAGTGGGCTGGGCTAATTTTGCGTAATTAGATGCAGTATTTCTTGACTTCCGAAAAGCTTTTCACTCTATGTTCCAAATGTGTGTGAAATCTTATGGGACTTTACTGCTGTTGTCATTAGTCCCTAAGCTTACACACTACTTACCCTATATTATGCCAAGGACAAACACACACACACACATCCATGCACGAGGGAGGACTCAAACCTCCGCCGGGACCAGCCGCACAGTCCATGACTGCTTTTCACTCTATGTCACATCTACATCCATACTCCGCAAGCCACCTGACGGTGTGTGGCGGAGGGTACCTTGAGTACCTCTATCGGTTCTCCCTTCTATTCCAGTCTCGTATTGTTCGTGGAAAGAAGGATTGTCGGTATGCCCCGTGTGGGCTCTAATCTCTCTGATTTTATCCTCATGGTCTCCTCGCGAGACATACGTAGGAGGGAGCAATATACTGCTTGACTCTTCGGTGAAGATATGATCTCGAAACTTCAACAAAAGACCGTACCGAGCTACTGCACGTTCTCCTGCAGAGTCTTCCACTGGAGTTTATCTGTCATCTCCGTAACGCTTTCGCGATTACTCAATGATCCTGTAACGAAGCGCGCTGCTCTCCGTTGGATCTTCTCTATCTCTTCTATCAACCCTATCTGGTACGGATCCCACACTGCTGAGCAGTATTCAAGCAGTGGGCGAACAAGCGTACTGTAACCAACTTCCTTTGTTTTCGGATTGCATTTCCTTGGGATTCTTCCAATGAATCTCAGTCTGGCATCTGCTTTACCGACGATCAACTTTATATGATCATTCCATTTTAAATCACTCCTAATGCGTACTCCCAGATAATTTGTGGGATTAACTGCTTCCAGTTGCTGACCTGCTATATTGTAGCAAAATGATAAAGGATCTTTCTTTCTATGTATTCGCAGCACATTACACTTGTCTACATTTAGATTCAATTGCCGTTCCCTGCACCATGCGTCAATTCGCTGCAGATGCTCCTGCATTTCAGTACAATTTTCCATTATTACAACCTCTCGATATAGCACAGCATCATCCGCAAAAAAGTCTCAGTGAATTTCCGATGTCATCCACAAGGTCATTTATGTATATTGTGAATAGCAACGGTCCTACGACACTCCCCTGCGGCAGACCTGAAATCACTCTTACTTCGGAAGACTTCTCTACATTGAGAATGACATGCTGTGTTCTGGTATCTAGGAACTCTTCAATACAATCACACAATTGGTCTGATAGTCAATATGCTCTTACTTTGTTCATTAAACGACTGCGGAGAACATCAATCATTATTAATGGATGTAGGCCTGCCATTGCACTGGACGTCAACGAATTGTGTCACTGGACGACGATTCTCTGTACATCCATCTTCTTGTGGATATTGGGACAACAGCTGTTATTGTACCAGGCGTGTTTTTTATGTAAGTACCGTTTTGAAATTTTAAAAAGCCGAGCTAAGATATCTCAATAATTTTATTTTTACATGAAAGCCTGTACCTGAATCTACTTTTCTACATAATTTCCGTCAATATTGAGGCACTTGTCATAACGTTGTACCAGTTTTCGAATACCCTCCTCATAGAAGTCTGCCGCCTGACTTGTTAACCACTGCATTACCACTGTTTTGACTTCGTCACCGTCTTGAAGACGCTGACCGCCCAGGTGTTTCTTCAAGTGCGGGAACAGATGGTAGTCACTGGGTGCAAGATCGGGGCTGTACGGAGGATGATCTAGAGTTTCCCATCGAAAAGATGTGATGAGATCTTTGGTCTGATTCGCCACATGCGAACGGGCATTGTCTTGCAGCAAAACGATGCCCTTGTTCAACTTTCACGGACTGTTGCTTTGTTTCTCATGTGACATAGGCCACTCATGTTTCATCGCCCGTAACAATTTGGCTTGAGAAATCATCATCGTCGTTCTGGTATCGCTCGAGGAAAGTCAGTGCACTGTCTAAACGTTTGTCGGCCGCGGTGGTCTAGCGGTTCAGGCGCTCAGTCCGGAACCGCGGGACTGCTAAGGTCGCAGGTTCGAATCCTGCCTCGGGCATGGATGTGTGTGATGTCCTTAGGTTAGTTAGGTTTGAGTAGTTCTAAGTTCTAGGGGACTGATGACCACAGATGTTAAGTCCCATAGTGCTCAGAGCCATTTTTTTTGTCGAAACGTTTGGTTTCGTGCACATCCGTCAACATTTTCGGTACCCAACGTGCGCACAATTTTCGGTAATTGAAGTGCTCGGTCACAGTGCCATACAAAACACTACGAGAAACATTAGGAAAGTCATCCCGCAAGGAGGAAACCGTAAAGAGTCTGATTTCTCTCACCTTACTGTCCACTTCCTGCACCAAACTTTCATTAACGACCGAAGGACGCCCACTCCGTTGTTCATCATGCACATTTGTGCGGCCATCTTTAAATGCTCTCACCCACTTTCTCACCCTTCCATCACTCGTAATGTTTTCTCCGTAAACTGCACAGATCTCACGATGAATATCGATCGCTTTTAGGCCTTTAGCACTAAGAAATCTTATAACAGCCCGTACTTCACAGTCGGCGGGACTCACGATTATCGCCGGCCGGAGTGGCCGAGCGGTTCTAGGCGCTACAGCTTGGAACCACGCGACCGCTACGGTCGCAGGTTCGAATCCCGCTTCGGGCATGGATGTGTGTGATGTCCTTAGGTTAGTTAGGTTTAAGTAGTTCTAAGTTCTAGGGGACTGATGACCACAGCAGTTAAGTCCCATAGTGCTCAGATCCATTTGAACCTACTCACGATTATCGTAGGCATCTTCAACACTCAGTACGCAACGTAAACAAGGAAGAATCAGACTGTAATGGCGTCAGTGCGTAGATTAAGGTACAGGCTTTCATGTAACAATAAAATAATTGAGATATCTTAGAACGTATTTTTTAAATTTGGAAACGGTACTTACTTAAAAAACACGCCTCGTATCTCTTACGTAGTAATGCAATGTAATGCTATGTGGTAAGTTCCTATGGGACGAAACTGCTGAGGTCATCGGTCCCTAGGCTTAAACACTACTTAATCTAACTTTAACTTAAGCTAAGGCCAACACACACACACCCATGCCCGAGGGAGGACTCGAACCTCCGTCGGGGGAGACGTCCGAACCGTAGCAAGGCGTCCTAGATGGCGCGGCTACCCCTCGCGGCTTGTGTAGTAAGGATAACACCATCAAAAGTATTTACCGATTTTATTCATCTTATATACACTGATGAGTCAAAACATTATGACCATCTGCTTAATAGCTTGTTTGTTCAAATAGTTCAAATGGCTCTGAGCACTATGGGACTTAACATCTGAGGTCATCAGTCCCCTAGAACTTAGAACTACTTAAACCTAACTAACCTAAGGACATCACACACATCCATGCCCGGGGTAGGATTCGATCCTGCGACCGTAGCAGTCGCGCGGTTCCGGACTGAGCGCCTAGAACCGCTAGACCACTGCGGCCGGCGTACAGCTAAGTAAATTCATTCATACATGCTTCGGAACCCACATAACAGTGCATAACAATGGTTTCCCCCTGTTCATGCTCTTCTTTCCAAGAGACTGAAACCTGCACATTGTGCCACGTCAACGTATTGTTTAATCTTTGTCTCATGGAAGCTATCTTATGCCCGAAAGATCATGTAGCAACTTAAATTCACAACAAAGATGCGTATTGTCCTCTTTCTACTATCAAGAATCAAAAACGTTGTCGTTTTTCAGTTAATATTATGTGTTATGCCACCTCACACCAACTACTATGTAGTACCATAGACTATGTGTGACCTTAAATACTCTCTTATGTGCAAGAAAGTTCATTATTGTAAGAGATTCAAACGATCCACTCTATTTTCGAACAATTGTCATGTAATTGCAAAGAGCAAAAGGATAAGCCTTTCAAATGTAATGAGCTTCACCTTGAAAAGAAAACCAGAGAATGGTGTTTCTTGTAAGTTTATCTTTTTTATATAGCATTACAACTTCAACAGTAGGAGAAAATTCTTAAAACTATAGGGTAAAACAGCAATGTAACTAAAATCTTACTACTTCTCCACAGTGACACGATAAGAATGATCACTGTTACGACCACAAGCTGTGTCACAAGTTTTATAAATACCTTCATGTTTGTGCTACCGGTGTTTTGAGTTAAATAAAAGAATCGAATTCCAGTGTTATTCAATCAAATTTAAACCATACATAACAGAATACTCACGACTTAGCGTATATGTAAATTGCAATAAAGTTATTTTTTCATGAACCTCTCGTAAAATATGAACAATACCTTGTAAAATTTCATCTATCTGAGAAATTTTATGTGTAAATCAATATTACATGTAAATTAGTCGTGATTGGAATTCAAATTGGCTTAATCAGCAAAGGATAACGAAACATGCAACATCTATCACTCTCCTGAGCGACAGAATAAAGTCCTGCTCAAAATGTTGAGTTTCAAATTGTGCTAGAAGCTATTAACATTCTGCCATTGTTTTATATGTGGATGCCTCCCCAGAAGATTACGCTGCTGCAACAAATTGTGTGAACTTTTGCTAAAATAACAACATTGTTACCACCGACGTGTTGATGATTTCAGTGTATGTTAAGAAGAGGAACAGTCTATGCAAAAATTGTTGTCTCCATACCAAGGACACATCAGTGACGTACAGAGGGTAACTAAAGCTGCTAACAAAATTCCAGATTTTATTTGAAGTATTCTCCTGAAATTGAGTGTAACGACCACCCCCACGGCAAGTACCATCGGTTTTACAATCACCGGCCATGTGAAATCTTGTTAATTCTCTCCAAGCATGGTAAATGAGATGAACACATAGAAAAATAGTGTCCGATTTTTAAGGATCAAATTGATTACGTTTAACTCAGAATTTCAAGCGTATTCTGCAGCAAAAGGCTGGTGATTTTTAGGTACATATATATCTGTAAAAGATTGCAACAACAGGCTGCATCAATTTTGTACAACAGCGTCTTGTTCGCCGAAGTGCTGGAGACTTCAATGCAAGGTAAGAAGACGAGCTGGTTAGGAAAGTTTTATATCATGATACTGGGGGACACAATAGCGATGTGCAGATGGGAATGAAACCAACAATCAAACTTCCTGATTTTATTTGTGGTACTGAGTTGTAATGAACTATTCAGTGGCAAACAGCATCAAATTTAAAATCACAGAACATACTCTTCAAGACATGATATCATGAGCCACGAATAGAGATAGTGAGATGGAAATATCGGGAAAAGTGTACGACAAAGATTGAGTTCCATATGTAAAACTTCGAACTTATTGCTCAGCACGCCTATGCTGGATTACCGGTAGTAGCAACGCGCTAACGCTATGAGACGGCTCGTTGTGAGCGACGTGTGCCTAGACTCTGTAATAGACTGCCTCGTCGTAGCTGTTAGTCAGGTAGATGACCCATTAACGACAGTGTAATGTGTCGTCGCGCGTACAACAGCTAGAATTTACGATACGTATACGTGCATTAAAATTCATGGCGGCGATGACTAGCGCGGGACACGCCCAGACGTTTAGACTCAAAGTGACACATCAGATACATACACTCAGAGATTATACTACCACCGTACAGGTTACAATGTATACACAGGAGGGGGGGAATTTACGCTCCTAAATGCTCACAGGATGGCGTTTGCAGCTGGTATTATGGAGAAATGTGATGCAAAAGATGACTAACTACTATCTGACAATATCCGCGTCTTGGAAGCACCACTTATTCGTCCAGCCGTCTAGCGTCGTTACTCATGCACGACTACATCCGCATGTACACGAGATCGGTTTTCGACCTTAAACTGCGACGAGTTTCACCAAAATTGATTAACCCAATAACAGGGCATGAGCGGCTTGCTACGGAAGTTATTAAGCTGCGATGGAGAGTGAAAATGTCGGAGCTCCTGCGTAACGTCGCGAAAAACGACAGCCAGAAATGTTCTGAGCAGGGAACGCAACGAATCCAATCGGGCATGGACTGAAATGGGACGTACAGGGAGGTTATATTTAAAGTGCAACTACTCACAGAGGTCTAGTGTGGGCTGTAGTTATAGTATTCCAGCGAAACGTGGTAAATATTCTAATGCGTTAATGTGCAACAGATTGACGCTGCAAAAAAATTAGTTCCAATTTTGGCCACCAGGTGCAAATCTGGCTCGGTGAATGCAAGAAAGAAGTGTAGAAAAATTACCACATTTAATGGATTAGGAGCGAGACGTGAGAAATAGGGTTAAGCAAGTGAGGAAGGCATGTTGAATATGAGCACCGGAGACGTTGACGAGATTTGCACCTGGTGGCCAGAATTGGAACTAATTTTTTTCCAGCGTAATTCAGATCAGCATTTCTACCAAGTTTCGCTGTGATATGATAATTGCAGCCACAATGGACCTCTGTGAGCAGGTGCACTTCAGTTATAACCACCCAGTGCTTCGATGGGGATCACTGATACCTGAACATATTTGCAAGCAAGTACACAAACTGACAGGACCGTTCCCTATTGGCTTTCGCCTGGGGAACTTTGGCCGACGTTTCGTCGATGATTTTTCTGACGTTTATCCAGTACGAGTGTCAAAGAGTCAGTCTCCATTGCTCATGGCGGACTGGTGGTTGAATCATTGACAATTCCAGCCACTCGTGCTGGCGAAACGCCAGAAAAAATATTAAATAAATGCCAGCCAAAGAAACAACGACGAAAGCCAACAGGCAAAGAGTCAACAAGTGGCCACGAAGGCCTCCAAAATTCTGTAAAATCGTCTGAATTCTAGTACACGACATTTTGCATTAAGTACGGACCCATCAGCATTCTGCGATGCACTACGAATAGCGTTAAGACATCCATATATTTCACATTGAAACGTTTTTTTAATGAAAATTGTGTCATCTGTTTGTGTTCTTACTTCATCTTCAGGCGTTACGGCCTGTGGATTGCATTTCCCTCTTCTCCTCCCAGAACCTCTTCATCTATTCATCTTCGCCCTCCTGATCTGAGATCTTCAGTATCATCTTCTCTTGTCTGCTCCATTGCTGACACTCTGTATCCGGCATATTATCGATGCTTCTCCAATTTTCCTTTCCTTCCACTTTGATCCCCAATTCCTATCCAGAATTCAACAACCCACTTGAGTCCCATCGTTTCTCTAGTCCTCCCTGTTGGGTCCCACACTCTTTCATCATCCTACCCACATTCATCCCGATTACATGTCCGGCAAAACTCTCACCCTCTCAATCTGATTTCTCCTGATATTGTCCTCAGTCTCCCGTACAGCTGTTCCCTGGGTTTTTGCATCCATCTGTCACTACCTCTTCTAGGGCCTAGTATTTTCTCTCTTGTTTCTCTAGTTGCTCTGCACCATTACTTGCTGGTATTATAGTCTCATATAATACCGTATTCCTCATCGTTGCCTTGTAGTTTCTGATATTTGTGTCTGTAGAAATATTCCCTGGTCATACAGAGAGCTGACATCTTCATCTCTGTTATTCCGTCTTTACTACTGACTCTTACTGCTTCATATTCTCCCTCCTTTTACACTGTGTCTTTCAATCCCCTCTGATATTCAATGCCTTTATCTTGTTCCAGGTAATGCATAATCCCTCTCTTCTGGCTGTCTTGCTGAAGTTGTCGAGTTGCGTCCTTGTATCTTCTTCTGTTAAACTATCGCTATGTCGTCCTCTAAGCAGTCCGCTTGGGTCCGTCCTCCTATTGTGCGTCTTTGGTTGTTTTCATTTTCAAAGAGTGTAAATTTTTTCTCCGCCCTGAATCACTTTTCACTTTCAGACATTTGGCATCTATTCTGGAAAAATACTCATAGGAAAAAATATTTAAGTCGTCACGCAACCTTCGCTAGGTGACACAGGAAGAGAGAAAAATATAAAATAAAAAATAAGACGACACAAAAACCACTATTACAGCGAGTGTGAGAGCGCCGAAAATAGTTAGCACACGACTTCAATGTCTTTCCCTGCATCCTGGGCCCCAAACCAAACATTTCATTTCGTTGACGATCTTTGTGAACTCCATTCGAAATGTATTGAGGAATGTTTTGATACTCCGTGCTGTGTTGTGTGTACCGATCTCAATACAACTACAGCACATATATGAGCATTTGGTAATCTTACTTCTGCAGAACAACAGCATGCTGGGATATAGGGTAGTCTGGGTTAGCAGCTGCCATGTTGTCTAGCGGTAGCTCGTCGATTCAAGATGTGAAACAACTGAACAGTACCAAAGAGGACTTTTGAGAGGCTGCGTATTCTACGTCAGTTGAGTGGTAATGTTATCGATGTCGGAGTCAAATTTCAGTGTCAAGGTTGCAAGAAACCCTCATAAACAATTCCACCAAAGAAGATAAAACTGGCTACCTTCCGCAGAACACAACAAACACAGTTTATGATTAACTTTCAATGAGAACATTTTACGTTATGGTTGACCGTCACCGTTATCAATTGAAAGGATAAATTACTGCAACGAGACACGTAATTACGTTACCTCTCTCGCGGTGCTTTTTGGAAGATTTTACAGCAGTCCGTCATGTGGGTATACAGCGAGTAATAGGGCATGAAATGCGTGAAATGTATTCGCAGTTGCGAATATGGGCAACAATCGTCAGTATAATGAAATGATGACAGTGAGAATTTGTGCCAGACCTGGCCTCGAATCCGGATTTCCAGCTTCTCTTGAGCGTTTGTTTTAACATTAGGCTACCTGAGCACACTTCAGACCAGACCCAAACATCCACAGGTCGTCGAGCAGGCGTCTACAACTTGTATTCGTACATCCATTATGTATATTCCTGTACAGGGGAAACTTTTTAAATGAAAGTCACTTTACCGGTGTCGCCGGATAAATACCATATTGCAGTGACTGTGCTATTCCAAATTACGATGCAATGTTGGACACGCGTGCATATCCGAAGGAACTTTGCATCTTTGCAACTTTGAATAACGCAGACATTATAATATCGTATTAGGAAGGCATGTACGATTTGTATGAACGACTTTTTGTGGACAACCTATGGCGTTATGTTTCAATGGACACCGACTGCTTGTCCAGCCGTATTTACATCAAAAAATATTTTCTATATACTGAAGTAACAAGCTTGCACGATAAGTGGTTCAGACAAGAATAGAACGGAAGCTTCTGGAATGTGGTGCTGCAGAAGAATGCTGAAGATTAGATGGGTACATGGAATAACAAATGAGGAGTTATTGAACGGCACAGTGAAGAAAAGAAATTTGTGGTAGAACTTGACTAAAAGAAGGGTAAGTTGATAGGAAACATTCTGAGACACCAAGGAATTGTCAGTTTGCTAATTGAGGGGAAGAGGGGGTGGGGAGAAGAAGTATGGGACGTAAAAGTATAGAGAATGAATACAATAAGAATGTTTAATTGAATGTAGGTTGCATTAGTGGAGATGAAGAGGCTTGCATAGGCTTGAATAGTGTGGAGAGCTGCAGCAAACCAGTCTTTAGACTGAAGGCCACAAAGACAACGACTAATAAATCCAAATTTATCTAGAGGCGTATAAGGAGCTAACAAGCACACATTTGCTCTTGTTAGCCCCTAATGCGTAATCTTAGCTTGGTAAAGTGTATAGAAGAGATATACGATGTAAATACCAGCTGGGAAAGCAGTGTGCGTCCGCAAGAGGATTGTGCTACGGGTTGCTAACAAAGCACCGTTCATACAAAACTCACACCTCTTATTAATTATGATAAAATGTGACTCAGTGCTACTAAACGCGTAGAGGGCTCAATAAGAAATATGGCTGATTACACCGTAAATCTGTACTTGCTTCCTCCTAATGCCACCTTTGCTTAATCCCTTGAATACCAGCGGTTTCTGCCTAAACCATAGTTTTCCTTAACTTTTTTGAAGTACCAATGCCTTTCGCATTAAAGTGCCGATGCTACTGCAAGACAGAGACATCTAGTGGTACACCGAGGTACTTCTACGAATGTAGTGAATTGTAGCAGTCACCTGGAGCGTTCAAAGGCATAGTCAGTGCGGAGATAGTGACAGGTACTTTTTTATATAGTGATCATGTTGAGGACATCATCGACATTGGAAGTAAGTATGTCTACTGTAAAGTAAATCTGAGGTTGTTTACTACTGCTTTTATGAATAGCAGTGAAACCAATGTATCAATGTATATTTTTGACAATTTTATTAAATTTTAGGCACATTTTAGCTTGTTATTTAGGACTGCAATTTGTTTGAGGTATTATAAGCTCCTGGAAGTTCCGATATGTGGGAATGTGTCTAGGGGAAAAAAAATTTGCGAAATTGCTTTCAGTCATATCTCGTGTAGTGATGAGTAGGTGAAAACTGTTATGTCCTAGTGGTTCCAAAGTCAAATCGCAACTTCAAAAAAATTGACTGTTTACCTCTTGGCAATTTCTTCTTGAATTCGCTGCTTACTGCGAAAGTAAAGGTTAATTATGTGAAAAATTTTAAATTTATATTCCAAAATGAAACCATCTCCTTAAAATAATTGATTGCTTAGTTTTTGCTTATTATGATGATGGGATTGAAGAGTTAATTCATTTTACGGAAAACGTATGTGATGTAAATACTGGTCGAAAAACAACCAGTCTGTCCCGAAGGAAAGTCCTGCTTGTTGCATATGCATCGCTGATGGGTTATTAATTTACATCAAGCCAACTGATGAGCGAAACACATAGTGAGAATAATAATAGACACGATATCAATAGAATATGCTGTACTCGTCATGGAATCCTTTCTGTTTTAAAGTGGTTTCATTGCAAAAATGGACTAATTTCACAAAATGTTTGATCCTGATATTGCTGTCCGGTTTATTCGACAGCCTGCATAACTGTGGAGAGGGGATCAATCAGCTAGACTCTAGAATAAAAAGTCGTCAATCTGCTTTCCTAAATTACTTAAATGCGAGTCCAGTGCGCTAACCACTGCTAACAGATATTTGAATATATGCTTGGTCACACCTTCGCGTGACACTTCGATTCTAGCTCGCCAGTATAGTCTTAATGTTATCACCGAACTAGTTCACGAAAATCTTTCTCATGCCCTGGGACTGAGAGAGGTGATGCAGTGGTTAGCCCACTGGACTCGCATTCGGGAGGACGACGGTTCAAACCCGTGTCCGACCATCCTGATTTTCCTAAATGCTGATATCGTTCCTTTGATGGGGCACGACCCATTCCCTCCCCATCCTTCCCTAATCGGATGGTACCGATGACCTCGCAGTTTGGTCCCCTCCCCCAGATGAACCAACCAACCATGCCCTAGTATTTTTGGATTTTATTGCTCATTCACCATGTGTAACGTTCCTTAACACCGATGTGTTTCAGATGCGTAATTCGTCTTAAGTTACACAACAACATATTTTTTTCTCGTAAGCCTCCGAAATGTACCGTCATTAAGAAATAATCGGATACAGAGCAATTGTATTGTTTTTACCTGACCAAATCCTAGAATTTTGCAATCAATAGGAGCTTCTTTCTCATGCAACTTTCCCTCTTCTGCGAGAAAAGAAAATAATTTGTCGTAAGTTTGCCTTAGTGTAAATATCCCCTTACCTTACAGTCCTACAAAGACCGTTTCTATCAAGCCATTGTGGTATCGGGGTCAACCTTCGAACTGAGGGCACCGTCTGCTTAATAGTTTAGCACACCGAACGAAACATCAAGTTTACTGATACCAGTCGCTATTTATGTACACGACGCGTTTCGAATGTTTAAATCTCCATCATCAGGTGGTTTACATGTCTCAGCGTGACGTGTGTGTGTGCTGTGTTACGATTTTGGGGTAACTTGTGGCACTTGTCTCGATTGGTCACAGGTTCCTTCCTCTGTCGTAATACTGCCACATTTTGTAAACAAAGATGGTGTCTGGAAAACATGTTTAATTACAAAATATGACAGCCCACATGTGACGTGTTACGATAGAGAAAGGATTTTCTGACCACTGGAGACTGTGCCACAAGTTACTCCAAAATCGTAACAACACACACATGTGTCGTACAAACACATATAAATCCACCTGACGATGGAGGTTTAAAACTTCGAAACGCGGCGTGGATATAAAAAAATACCGTAAATGGTAACAGTAAACTTTTTGTTTCATTCGGTATCAGTAAAAGTCACAGTAAAGGTTAAACTAAAATGTTCGCTTTTAAAGTTTAGCATACGGCCACCGACAGCCTTTAACAGACGTAACCCGGAAAGCAGCTGATAGGAAACTTGTTATTCGATAGTTACCCAATCTTACATGGGCGGAAGAAGTCACTTCTTGTCCAAAGAAAAGCACGCGCAATATCAGTCACACCAGAATTCGGCAGTTCTCACTCTTGCAAGATGCGGTATACTCCCCTGTCAACCTGAGACATTGCTGCTTGACAGTGCCGGTGCTTTCCAGAATGAGCGGCCGTCTAAAGCCGGGTTCACACACGCAACTAATATGGCGCCACAGCTTGTGGCTTTCTGTAGTGGCATGGTGAGCTACCGTTCACACAGGACGCCACAAATTCTACGTAGCTACAGTTTTCAATATGGCGTCAGGTGAAATCACATGGACTGGTATGAATGTTATAGCGCGGGTTATGGCATTAAAGCCGCGTCAAGAGCTAATGAAAGGGATAAATCAGGGGCTAAAACTGCATTTATAAAGGATACAACGCTCGGAGACGAAAATGCTGTCTGCAATGGCAAAATAACTAACAGCTGCCATGTAAATGTCATCTGCCACTCTTCCCAAGATTTTAGAATCTTATTGCACTCATTGATTTAAACATTTCGAACAACAAACTTTTACTTCAACATCTGTCACATCACACTCAGGAGCTATTTCCGGCTTATAATCGGCAGTTTATACAATACTTTGTATCACAAATTACGAAACTTACACAGCCCGCTTTTTTGTTTACATATATTAAGTTTATTTATATATTCATCCAAAAATTGTGGGATACGTCACTGGTTTCCAAATACTGACTCCCCTCCCCCCGCCCCCTCCACACACACACACACACACACACACACACACACACACTGCTGCGGAAAATCAAACATAGGTTGTTGCTCTTGTAGGTGCATAAGCTGTGAAAGTGTACCAGCTGACCGCTGTTTTGATTTTTTAAATAATAAAATCAAAACATGCTCAAATCGAATAGAGTACAGCACGATAATAGCGACAGAATGCTCGTGTTTCGAAATACAGCCACCAGGAGCAGTACTGGAACGAAAGTTGCGCAGCAATGTATAACCAAGTTGAACTTTTTGTGGCGTGACGAAAGTTGCGTTTCTTAAGTTGCGCCACTAAAAACTGGGGGTTCACACATGCAACTGCATTGCAACTGCTGTATGACGCTGGCTGTGGCGACACTTTTGTTGCCTGTGTGAAACAGGCAACTTTCATTTCGCAAGTGGCGTAATCGTGGTAAGACTCTTATTACATTGTCAAACTTATTTGACCTGGTTTTTTTGATCAAAGCCGTACGTCAGATCTTCGACGTGCACTAGGGAATTAAATATTTCTTTGTTCAAAGTCAGAGTGTAGACCTAGGGTTAATCAAAGTTCGCCATGATGCAACAGTATCCTTCTTTTACTTGCTTCAGTTGATTCTAACCGTTAAAATGACATGCTGTGTGGCTAGCACCACACTTATAGTTTACAAGTATGAGGAAACCGACGTTCTTCATAACACCAAACACGTTGGTTATAAAAACCTCAGTAAGCGGTCAGATAGTCATCAAGAAATACCTGCAGTCATCATCTGTAGTCCTAGTTGTTGCACTGCGGATGATGCAAGGAAGAAATTAAAAGAACTGAGATGTCTATGGCGACATAGCAATAAAAGTGGTGCAGTAATTGAAATAAATGTATATCTTTGCTACTGTAAATAACGTAATCTAACATTCATGACTTCCTCCTTAACTGATGTATATATTGATTCACATGTTTTTTGGAACAATACGTGAAAATTGTATCCTATGAGATGCGAGTAGTATATTGCAAGTTCGAATAGGTTTCGCCTGTTGCTAAAAATTTTTACATAACCGTGAGACGATTTGTAACATAAATCGCATATCTTCAGTGAGTATCTTCTCTGCAGATATGTGGCCCTACTTTCATAACGACAGTCTGAAATGTTGTCCGTCCATTCTCAAATCTACAACTGCTTATGTACGTTTTGGTAGCTCTATATGTCCTCGCACAGTAGCTCACGAAACAAATTCTGGTGTAGAGTTCGAGCGTTCTCTTCTCGCTATCCATGCCTTCGCATTTCTTTTCAAGCGATGCGCGCGCCTTCCATATTACATTAAATGCTGCTGTGTAGACGATTAACTGTTCGGCGTACATTCTTCAACAAGAATAATGGCCCCTCATACTTTCAGTAATATTGTCAAACTGTCAGTATATTGACACTCTGAGAGCGCGTATTACTGTATTGTCAGTACTAGAAATATTGACGACCAGTTTTGATGACCTTCAAAATATTCTTAGTATTGTCAATACATAATGAACGCGTGAGGTCAAGTATTGACGGTTTGGCAATATTCTCCATTTAGGTCGTGACAGAGCTTCACATATCACCTACACGGCGTTAGTGTGGACTATTTGTTTTTAGTTCAAATGGTTCAAATGGCTCTGAGCAGAATGGGGCTTAACATCTGAAGTAATCAGTCCCCTAGACTTGGAACCACTTAAACCTAAGGACATCACACACATCCATGCCCGAGGCAGGAGTCGAACCTGCGACCGTAGCAGCAGCACGGTTCCGGACTGAAGCGCCTACAACCGCTCGTCCACAGCGGCCGGCTATTTTTAGTTTGCCTTTGTTCATATAGTACCTCAAATTCAATTTTTTAAGATAAAACAATTTTACTGGAGCTATGCAAGGCTAATCATTGTGTATATGGTCAAAGGAGGATTCTCTGTGATACCACTTACTTTAGTATGGTATATGTTGGAGAATTACATAGTAGTTTGGAAAAACGCTTCCACTTCGAAAAATACATTATATACTTGCAGTGACTAGTAAGAGATATGAGAAATACATCTCATGTTTCACCAAATACCTACAAAACGTAAAAAAAAAAAAATCTTACATCAGATGCCTGGACATATCCTTGCCAGGCGGATATAATTGCTGCATAGGTTTCTGTAGAATTATAGTAATTGTGTTTGCTGATATAACAGAAGTAAACTTCGAGCACTAGAATGACATACATGTTGCCAGAAACTTCAAAGTTGGTCCTGATCTCTTGTTGATTACGACTGCCCCTCTCATTAACATATATTGCGTCTCTGTTTTATCACATTTCGACCTTAATAACTTGTTGTAGCGGTACGGCGCAAGACTGATCGGAAAAAAAACATGGGATATTTCAGGTGCGTGATTCTGATTGTCAATAAGATAACATGTAACCAGTCGCTCCTTGTTTTTTCAATTATTCTCGAACCCTCTTCCTCTTTTTCGTTGTTATGTGTTGCTCGCAAGCTAATGCTAATGTAATTGCAGCACACGCCTTCTTTTAGGAATAGACAGCCTTGTAAAACCACGTTGCCAACTGACGATTTTTGTCAGTATTATTGATGGTGCGACGTCGCTTTAATGTACTGAAGGTCTGACAAACTAGTATTATCAACAAATACTGAACGTTTGCAGGTCTCTTACCGCAAAAAAAATTGACGATAGTGTAATAGACCCTGCGAAGTACTTTGATCAAAGAAGTTTGACATAATGTTTGACCAAGGACTTTGACCAAAGAACTTTGACAGTGTAATACGAGCCTAACGCTCAATGACGTACACACCCAGTACTTCCGAGTGATGCAAAAATTCTAAAATTTTCGTTTAGATTATCGTTCGCCGTTCCCAGAGTGCGGTGGTGCTTGCTTCTACCGAGTCCTACCACTATCTTGTCGCCGACCGCTGTGATCGAGCGGTTCAAGACTCTTCAGTCCGGAACTGCACTGCTGCTACGGTTGCAGGTTCGAATCCTGCCTCGGGCATGGATGTGTGTGATGTCCTTAGCTTAGTTAGGTTTAAGTAGTTCTAAGTTCTAGCGGACTGAAGACCACAGATGTTAAGTCCCATAGCGCTCAGAGCCATTTGAGCCACTATCTTATCCTGCTCCATGCCGTATTGCAAGAACGGCTATTGAGGGATCTGTGTATGAGCAGAAATTTCCGTGGTTTTTCTCGTTGCTGTCGTGATCCTCTTGTTGCGCAGCAATGGATAATAACGTCCACCACGTTGCGTTATGGAAACGCACCTGGTTTGTAAATAGGTAGGTGGATTTACCGAAGCTTTAGCTGTGAAAGAAGCGGTAACTGCTTTTGTAGCCTTTCAGAGCGAATTCTGAAATCCTCGTGGCTGTTGTAATGTTACACAACATGGCACCTGCCTGTTTCAGATCACTGTATGATGGAAGCGAGCGATCACTAATAACAATACGTAAAGGGCGTTACACACGGGCGTGTTTGAGTGTTCCAAATGACTTCAACGTGTGTCAGTGACCGTTCATGTAGACGTGAAAATTTTTACTCCAATCAAGTCCAGTGTAGCTTTCCAACATGGCGACAACTGCATTAATGAGTGCGGCCATTAGAATCGTGGGTTAAACTGCAATTCAGAAAATTTCAGAACGCTCGAATATGGAATAGAGGAGACTTAGACACTGGGTTCGAAGGCGATTGCGAGTGGAAGTGAGTTGGGACCGTTTAGAATGCTAAGTAGGGGGTTGGAGAATGAGAACGAAACTTCCTTCTGAAAACCATTTACGAATGGAGTAGTGCTGAATATTTATTGAGATTCGCAGGCGTTTCTATTCAGAGAAAAAAGATTCTCTAACGGGGGATGATTAACAAATTGTTTTTTCGCTTCTATCGCTCTGCAATGTTCTTCAAAACCGATGAGCAATATAAAGCCACGGCAGTGTTGGCTTATAAACAGCGCTTGTTGAAGAACCACCTTCCCACTAAATTCTTAACCTTGTTCTTCTGTATCATGTAAGTATTTAGTAAACTTCGGATTTCGGTTTTTACTCCATTTTCATCAGGATGTGGTACATTTTTCCTCATTCCGTTTACAGTGTCTTTTATTGCTTCTTTCTTCATATTTCTGTAAAGATACGAACACAGATGTTCTTTGTACAGTTCCAGAAATTGCACAGTATACTGCAACGACCAGTTTTTTGTCACTACCATCGTATTTCAGACCTCGGAAACAAAATTTGGCATGATGTCAACACCCGAACGGAAAAGTAGATTGTATGCCATTGACAAGAAGAGTCATGTCGCGAAGACGACGAAAAAGTAGTGGGCGGGGAGGCCAACGTGCGCAAGTAACCAGAGTCGGCTTCAGCTTTCATTTCTTCGTGCGCCAAGTGCGACGACGTGTGATTTTGTGTGTTTAGACGTGAATCTTTACGTGCATAAGTCAAGGTGCGCCAGCGATACGTGCCCACGTAAAGCCCACTTAATTTATAGCCCTGTCGGTACGTAAACAAGATAGAAAGGAATGAAGACTTGGATCGCTCCGTCGACGACTAGATCACCAGAGACAGAGCACAAGGTCGGGATGGAGGAAGGAAACACCCCGGCAGTCACCTGAGGCGATCAACGAGAGACCACGGTAAAACGGAAATCCGAATGGTGGGACTGAATTTTGAATCGCCGAACGGTGGGCCAGTGCGTACATCTAGCTCGATACAGTGAAACACTGTCAAAAATTGGTTAGATTAATAGAAGGGCCGCGCGGGGTTAGCCGAGCAGTCTGAGGCGCTGTAGTCATGGACTGTGCGGCTGGTCCCGACGGAGGTTCGAGTCCTCCCTCGGCCATGGGTGTGTGTGTTTGTCCTCGGGATAATTTAGGTTAAGTAGTGTGTAAGCTTTGGGACTGATGACCGTAGCAGTGAAGTCCCGTAAGATATCACATACATTTGAACATTAATAAAAGGGACAGTCAAGATCCAAAGAAGAGCGACGCGTTTCGTCACGGGATCGTTTAGCCGGCGCGAAACCGCTGCAGAGATAATCAACAGAAGTGAGTGGCAGACGTTAGAACAGAGATTTTGTCCATCACGAAGAGGTTTAGTACTGAACATTCGAGAGGACACTTTCCGGGAAAAGTCGCACATTACTTCCCTCCCGCACACGAAGTAACCAGAACCGAAAAAACTCCGAGATACTAAGAGCTACCTGTAATACAAAGTCTTACCGACAATCATTCCTCCTATGCGCCATTCGCTGATTGAACAGGGAAAAGGTACTCTCCGCCGCACACCGTTAGGTGTGAAAAGTTATGAAGTTGTACCTAAAGTGTATTCGCAGTTGCGAATATGGACAACCATCCACTGTGCAATGGAATGATGACAATGAAAATTTGTGCCGGGCCGGGACTCGAACCCAGATTTCCAACTTGTCGTGAGCGGTCGCCTTACCAGAGGACTATCCGAGCACAACACACGGTTAGACCCAGACTCCCATATGTCGTCAACCATGTATCCACAACCTGCACTCGTACGTAAATTCTGTATATTCCCGTAGAGGGGAGACATTTTTATTTAATTGAGAGTCGCTTGCCCGATGTCGGTGGATACATACGATATTCCAGCGCTTGTGTTGTTCCTTCGAACACGCATACAAGCGCGAAGGAACTTTACTTCGTAATTCGGAATAACACAGGCACCGCAATATCGTATTTATCCGCCGATACTGGGCAAGGGACTTTCAATTAAAAATGTCTCCCGGTACGGGATAATATACAGGGTGGTCCATTGATAGTGACCGGGCCAAATATCTCACGAAATAAGCATCAAATGAAAAAACTACGAAGAACGAAACTCGTCTAGCCGGTCGGAGTGGCCGTGCGGTTCTAGGTGCTACAGTCTGGAGCCGAGCGACCGCTACGTTCGCAGGTTCGAATCCTGCCTCGGGCATGGATGTGTGTGATGTCCTTAGGTTGGTTAGGTTTAATTAGTTCTAAGTTCTAGGCGACTGATGACCTCAGACGTTAACTCGCATAGTGCTCAGAGCCATTTGAACCATTTTGAAACTCGTCTAGCTTGAGGGGGGATACCAGATGGTGCTATGGTTGGCCCGCTAGATGGCGCTGCTATAGGTGAAACGGATATCAACTGCGTTTTTTTTTTAAATAGGAACCCCCATTTTTTTATTACATATTCGTGTAGTAAAGGAATAAGAATGTTTCAGTTGGACAGCATTTTCGCTTTGTGATAGATGGCTCTGTAATAGTCACAAACGCGTAAGTACGTGGTATTAAGTAACATACCGCCAGTGCGGACGGTATTTGCTTCGTGATACATTACTCGTGTTAAAATCGACCGTTTACCAAATGCGGAAAAGGTCGACATCGTGTTGACATATGGCTATTGTGATCAAAATGCGCAACGGGCGTGTGCTATGTATGCTGCTCGGTATCCTGGACGATCATCCAAGTGTCCGGACCGTTCGCCGGATAGTTACGTTATTTAAGGAAACAGGAAGTGTTCAGCCACATGTGAAACGTCAGCCACGACCTGCAACAAATGATGATGCCCAAGTTCGTGTTTTAGCTGCTGTCGCGGCTAATCCGCACATCAGTACCAGACAAATTGCGCGAGAATTGGGAATCTCAAAAACGTCGGTGCTGAGAATGCTACATCAACATCGATTGCACCCGTACCATATTTCTATGCACCAGGAATTGCATGGCGACGACTTTGAACGTCGTGTACAGTTCTGCCACTGGGCACAAGAGAATTTACGGGACGATGACAGATTTTTTGCACGCGTTGTATTTAGCGACGAAGCGTCATTCATCAAAAGCGGTAACGTAAACCGGCATAATATGCACTATTGGGCAACGGAAAATCTACGATGGCTGCGACAAGTGGAACATCAGCGACCTTGGCGGATTAATGTATGGTGCGGTATTATAGGCGGAAGGTTAATTGGCCCCCATTTTATCGATGGCAATCTAAATGGTGTAATGTATGCTGATTTCCTACGTAATTTTCTACCGATGTTACTACAACATGTTTCACTGCATGACAGAATGGCGATGTACTACCAACATCATGGATAGCTCGCGTGCGGTTGAAGCGGTGTTGAATAGCATACTTCATGACAGGTGGATTGGTCGTCGAAGCACCATACCGTGGCCCGCACGTTCACCGTATCTGACGTCCCCGGATTTCTTTCTGTGAGGAAAGTTGAAGGATATTTGCTATCGTGATCCATCGACAACGCCTGACAACATGCGTCAGCGCATTGTCAATGCATGTGCGAACATTACGGAAGGCGAACTACTCGCTGTTGAGAGGAATGTTGTTACACGTATTGTCAAATGCGCTGAGGTTGACGGACATCGTTTTGAGCGTTTATTGCATTAATGTGGCCGGCCGGTGTGGCCGTGCGGTTAAAGGCGCTTCAGTCTGGAACTGCGTGACCGCTCCTGTCGCAGGTTCGAATCCTGCCTCGGGCATGGATGTGTGTGATGTCCTTAGGTTAGTTAGGTTTAATTAGTTCTAAATTCTAGGCGACTGATGACCTCAGATGTTAAGTCGCATAGTGCTCAGAGCCATTTGAACCATTTGCATTAATGTGGTACCTACAGGTAATCATGCTGTAACAGCATGCGTTCTCAGAAATGATAAGTTCACAAAGGTACATGTATCACATTGGAACAACAGAAATAAAATGTTCAAACGTACCTACGTTCAGTATTTTTAATTTAAAAAACCTACCTGTTAGCAACTGTTCGTCTAAAATTGAGAGCCATATGTTTGTGACTACTACAGCGCCATCTATCACAAAGCGAAAAAAGTGGTCCGAGTAAAACATTCATACTTCTTTACGTACCGTACTACACGAATATGTA
This sequence comes from Schistocerca piceifrons, assembly GCF_021461385.2. NCBI lineage: Eukaryota > Metazoa > Arthropoda > Insecta > Orthoptera > Acrididae > Schistocerca > Schistocerca piceifrons. Next base: position 35,516,190 of record NC_060147.1, on the reverse strand, counting down.
ATAAAAAATGGGGGCTCCTATTTAAAAAAAAAATTAACGCAGTTGATATCCGTTTGACCTATGGCAGCGCCACCTAGCGGGCCAGCCATAGCGCCACCTGGTTTCCCCCTTCAAACTAGACGAGTTTCGTTCTTTGTAGTTTTTTCGTTTGACGCTTATTTCGTGAGATATTTGGCCCGGTCACGATCAATGGACCACCCTGTATAATGGACGTACGAGTACAGGCTGTAGACACACGATTGACGACATATGGAAGTCTAGGTCGTGAGTTGTTCTCGAATTGCCCTGTGGTAAGGCGACCTCTCACGACAAGCTGGAAACCCGGGTTCGTGCCCCGATCCGGGACAAATTTTGCGTTGTCATTCGATTATACAGCTGATGGTTGTCCGTATTCGCAACTGCGAATACCTTTCATGTATTTCATTGCTGCTGTAAACACCGCAGTGTTTGGTGTCCGAAGGAAAACTACATCATACTTGTAAGCAACACCGGTATTGCTATGTCGTATATATAGTTGAGTTGCGTCTCGCACCGAAATGTTGCCCGTTACCAAAATACGGAAACTAATCTCTGCCTCTGTGTGCTACTCGCCTTTCGTGAAACATAAACCGAGAAAGTCAACACTGCTTCTGTCACAGCATAGTAGACACGAACATTCTTCAACGGGTCTACCGCCAAGGACGCACCTCTTACATCTGTGGTGGTCGAACAATAGCAGAAATCAGCGTCCGTCCTTTACACAGGATGATTTTGCTAAACGGGAATAAATTACAGAAACGATCCTTGAGAATTTAAGGAGCCAAAAACGGCCATAGGCTTATGGAAATATGACCGGAAATGTTTTCCAGAAGAGGTACGCCCTTTTGTAGGGTGCACCAGCAAAGACGGCATTTTCTGTCTCTATTTGTGTTTTAGCTCCACACACACAAGAATGCAGTGCCGCCACTGGCAGCGTTATAGCCCTCTTGAGAATGAAGATGAACGCAATCATACAGGAGCGTACATTGTCAAAGATCTCCACCTGCTAGTGTCTTAGAACACATTGCCGGCAATATGTCCATATGACCATTTTAGCTTCTTACCCCATCAGGTATCGATTCCTGAAATCTGTCCTCATTTAGCAAAATCGTCCTGTGTAGCTTTATTTACGGCAAGCCGAGGTCCGGCTTTTCGCTCATCTCGCATAAATAATGAAGAAGTCGGCGTTGCGTCATTAAGAAAAATACCTTATACAGTTTGGGAGTGTATTTATGTTTTTCCCATTTTTACTGCAGATCTGATGATGGTCATTAAAGACCGAAACAGGTAATCTGTTAAGAAAAGTTTGTGACGATAGACGTAAATTAAAAGAAACTTATTACATATACGGGTTCACTGTTTTTTCGCGACGATGTCGCAGCTTGTGAAAAAAGACCTTTGTCGTTGACTGATATCTTTTCATGGAATTTCTATCACCAACCTTTCCGCTCCGAATGCCGAAATGTTTTGCTGACTCCCATCTAAGTCGAGAGAAATGAACCATCGGTAACATTTAGCTGTTCGTTTTTCCCAAGCGCTATTCGAGAGTGGAACGGTAGAAAAGCAGTGTTTCTACGAACAATGCGTCAAAGAGTTGAGTGTGAATTAATGAATAACCTTGCAGATGTAGACTGAAAGCGAATGATAACCGGCAAAGCTTCCTGTGGTAAAATAAGCTCCACGAAAAGCCGTTGCTTGCTGCATTTCTCGAAGTAACTTTCCTTAACATTTTTTGAGGAACGTGGACTACAGTGTGAGACTGCACCACCTGAAATCTTTGTTGTGGTGGGAGTGGAACGATAGAGAAATAGTACGAAGGCGTTTTGAAGAACCCTCTGCCAGGCACTTATGTCTTTGACGAATGAAGTCGGCTCTGCAGTGAAGCCCGAGGTGTAAGCTAGGCTGAAAGATAATAATAATTTGGATAAGCTGAAGAAGCCATTGAATGTGGATGCCAAATCAAGGTAGCGGTAACAGCCTGATATTTACGTACGCGTCGTGTTCAAACGGATTCTACCACATTCAGCGCACTTTTCAGAAAAAACGGTAAACCTGCAACGTAATTTCAGAAAATGTATATTCGATAATGAACAAATGTGCGACGAGTATGTGGTGAGTCTTGTTGCAACCCTTGTTCACTAAAGTACGAGCAGCCCTTAGCGGCTCGCCATCTTATTTGCAACTATTCATGACGTCCCTTTCCGGCTTAGATCTTTTTTAATACGTGACTTGTAAGTACAGCATCTTTTTCCAGTCAGTACAAACTTTAATTTTATTAATGTATTATATACCTAATATGTTTTAGAACAGTTAGTCTAATTCTGAAGACGACGCTCATAGTAGCGTCGAAACCTGGTCAATTTTGACTTAATATTTGTGACCGAGGGCTTATTTGTTCTAATATAATTTTGGTGTATATTGTGCACATATACCGTACATGAACTGTCAAAAATGTGATCACTACGTTACTTTTACCGGCAGATGTCACGCGTTGCAAACTGACGCGGCAAGAATGCAGAGAATATTTCAAGGCGTCTGAATCGCTTCCTAAACTTGCGGTGTGTTAATTACCTGTGAAAACCAAGCGTGTCCTCGGCGACGACAGTACGCCGATGCGCGAAGATCTTGGAGAGTGCGCCTGTAAACAAACAGCTCCTCGTTCAGCAAGTTCGGAGGCGGTTGTCGTTGACAGCTGATAGAAGCAACAGGCGGCCTTGTCTATCTAGGCACTTCACTTTCTTCAAATAAATAAATAAATAGAAACTCGCAGAGGAAGGTGGCAAGTCGATTAGCGGAACACGGCACTCGCGGTTTCGGTCACGAAGCCGACGCACCCCGGCAGGTCGCGGCGGAACCGGACTGAGCGGTTGCGACTGGCGTAGAGAACGGTACGAAAATGCCCGTCGAACGCGCGCCACGGCTGCTGCTGGCCCCCTCCCCTCCACCTGGCGGCGCGCCATTGGCCGGCCGCGCGGGTGACGTCACAGCGCCCGGCGCGCCGCCGTTGGCCGGTGAGGGCGTGGCGAAGACAGCCGAGCGACGCTGGTAGCGGTGGTGGGGGTACGCGGTATGCGCGCATGCGCGGTGCGGCCGGCGCAGGCTCCGCTGTAGCCGAGATTTTCGGCCGCTGTCCCGTGCGCGGCGGTAGGAGGGACGCAGAGGGGGAAAAGCCGACGGCAGTTATGGTGCGGGGGTTGGGGTGGGGGTGGGGAAGGAGGAGGAGGGGGGCGGATGGAGCCGGCGGTGTCGGGCGCGTTCACAGGTAAAAGATTTTATAATATATTAGGGAGCGGTCAACCGCAAAGGAACAACGGGTTTTAAGCAGCGGCGCAGGCAACCACGCTTGTGACGGGCGTGGGAGGGGGAGGGGTAAAGAACTGCATCCCAGCAGCGGTTTGGTGAGGGGAGGGGGAGAGGCAGCGTCTGAGGAAGAGCAGACGATGCCGCCGCCAGCCAGAGAACACCCGAAAACTAATGCCCTTTGTCTTTTCCCAGGAGCGAAACACAAGAAAAAGATTTCCGTTTCGAGATTAAAAGCTCTCTGACCATTGTCACGTCGTTTCTCCCCCGTCCTCTGTCGCTCTTTATTTTCTTTTATTCCTCCCCCTCCCTCCTCCTCCTCCTCCACCCAACTTCCTTGGATTTTGTCTTTGTTATCACCTACTTGCGTCAGCGATTTATGCGTTTCTGCCGCTCTTCGCTTCCCGAAAGTCGTCTTGCCGAAACCGCTATCGCTCGGAGGAGCGTATTTAGTGGCTCCCCCAATAGGGAAACTGGAAAATTGTGTAAATGTAGCGCGAGGCGTAAGAGCTAGCACCACTTTCATTTCGTGAAGCGCGAGGCAAACGACAGACGATGATATGCAAAAGACGTGTAATTTCGTTACGAGTTTAACACTCTCGATCCTTTTAGCAACGGACGTATAGATGCATTTCTGACTTCTTTTGTTTTTTTTAATGAACGCTATTCATTTTGTAACGGGACCCGAAAGCTCTTGAAATAGCAACGTACAATAATACAAGGGTTTGAACCTAAACAGTGGCAAACATTTATTTGCAGCTCATGCCAAACAGTTACATGTTTCGAAGTTTTACTGTATTTCGAAAGTAGTCACCAGCTATATTGCAGTGCCTGTATTGTTAAGAAGAACGCCGGAATGCACGTCCGAACGAACATCGCATCGTTCTCCTTGACAACGCAGACACTGCAGTACCGCGTTTATCCCCCCCCGACAGCAGGCAACAACTTTGAATTGAAACATCCCATCCCTGCATGGTAGTTACATAATGTGTGTACGAGCAGAGGCTGTTACGCAGGAAGGCGACATATTGAAGTCTGGGTCTGGCCGTGAGTCAATCAAAGATTCCCTTCCACAGTTGATGATTGTTCATATTCGCAACTGCAAATACGTTTCATGTTATCACTAATATTGACTGCAACCCGTCACCAGCGATGTGAAAGTCGTTGGATAGCAGCGCCTGTTGCGTAGATACTTCTACAACAATATTCGGCAAACCACCTGACGGTGTGTGGCGGAGGGTACTTTTGGTACCACTAACTGATCCTCCTTACCTGGTCCACACGCGAATGACGCGTGGGAAGAGTGGTTGTCGGCAAGCCTCGTTATTCAAATTACTCGAATTTTCTCCTCATGGTCATTTCGCGAGACGTATACAGGTGAGAGGGGGGAAGTAACATGTTGTCGATTCTTAGCCGAAAAATACACTCTCGTAATTTAACGTCTCCGTGTTGCATAACGCCTCTCTTGTAGCGTGTGCCAATGGGGTTTGTCGAGCATCTCTGTCGCGCTCTCGCGCCGACTAAAAGATTCCGAGACCAAGCCGGCCGCTCTTCGTTGGACCTTGTCTACCTCTCCTAGCTGGTAAGGATCCCAGAATTACGAACATTATTCAAGAACCAGTAGAACAAGCCACTTCTTTACTGGATGAGTTACATTTCCTTCCTATGAATCTCAGTCTCGCGTCTGATTTTCTTACTCTTTGTTCTGTGCGGTCATTCCGTTTAAGATCGCTATAGATAGATACACCTAGATATTTTTCCAACAATTTGCCATCAGTCAGTTGTTCAGCAGCCAATTTCTTTTCCTATGTGTGCGTAATATACAGTACTTATTTACGATGTATGTACATAGACTTAAGCGACCAATCAAAATTTGTACCATGGCCGGGATTCGAACCCGGGTACAAATTTTGGTACAAAATTTTCATTCTTGCTTCAGTCTGCATACGTACACCATAGAGGTATGAGACTTGAAAACGTCTGTTTTTACGTTCGAGATCAAAAGCAAGTTCTTGCAAAAAAAAAAAAAAAAAAAAAAAAAAAATTTGTTTTAACACTATGGGACTTAACATCAGGTCATCAGTCCCCCGGAACTTAGAACTACTTAAACCTAACTAACCTAAGGGCATCACATACATCCATGCCCGAGGCAGGATTCGAATCTGCGATCGTAGCGGTCGCGCGGTTCCAGACTGAAGCGCCTAGAACCGCTCGGCCACACGGGCCGGCCAAGTTCTTGCACCGCTCACCAATACTCTGTAGGTTATTCTGCAAGTCTTTACTAATTTCTGGAGTTGCTACTCTCTTGTAAATAACCTCGTCATCCGCGGCTAGCCTCAGAGAGCTTCCGACGCATACAGCTAAGCTTAAGGAGAAAAAATTACGCACAGGTGAATCGTAAGCCTTTATAGATGGCGCAGCGATCGAAGTCAAGCGCTCAAACGGGCGCGCACTGCCTCTGTGTGAGAGTAAGGAAGTAGCGATCCGTGAGACGTTTATGTTTCAAACGGACGTCATACGTAAACATGGGTAAGTGCAAGGACGTGGCACAGTGACCTGTTTTGCTGTTTGGCTGTGCGCGTGGCCATTAGGTGTGAGAATTTTGCTGAGTTTGTTGGTGTTTCGTAGCGGGCTCTTCAAGATGCCTACAACTAGTGGTGTAACACACGTGGCCACGAAATACGAAAAAGAAACGGGCAGTTTGGGCAATAAGAGCTGTAAGTTCGCGAACCTCTTGTCGACCTCTGTTCATTAGTCGGGCTATTCTGTCACTGGCCTCTCAGTATACATATTCTTTACTGTCGTTTCTTGTGAACAGTATCAACTTATTCTCAAGAATTAGCAGCTTTCGCTCAGTTAATACTCGACAGAAATCCAGTGTGCGTTTGGATCGTACTTCCTTCTCTCTTGTGCAGAAAGATGTGCAGTGTACTGCTGCATCCATTTTAAATAATCTATCACAGGAATTCAAAACTCTTAGGAGTAATCCACGTGCTTTCAAATCGAGACTGAAGAGTTTCCTCATGGGTCACTCCTTCTGTTCTGTCGAAGAGTTCCTTGAAAAATTAAACTGATTCCTGTGTTATACTGTTGATTGCGTTTACATAAACTTATGGCATGTCTTTTTTGGGGTTCATAAACATTATAAACATTTTATTTTTATCTGTTATTACTTTTATATTGTAATTTCATGTACTGACATATTCCATGACCTTGGAGATTTGCTCCTCAATTTGGTCCTACGGAACTAGACGTGGAAAATAAAAATAAGAATAAAATCCTGAGCGGGAGGGACCAGAGACACCTTTCAGTGTTTGTGAATCAAAATCGCTTCCAGATCCGACACGAATTAAAAAAAAAATGTGTGTGAAATCTTATGATACTTAACTGCTATGGTCATCAGTCCCTAAGCTTACACACTACTTAACCTAAATTATCCTAAGGACAAACACGCACAACACACACCCATGCCCAAGGGAGGACTCGAACCTCCGTCGGGACCAGTCGCACAGTCCACGACCGCAGCGCCCCAGACCACTCGGGTAATCCCGCGCGGCCGACATGAATTGCTGCAGGCGGTGAATGAAGGTCCATCCCCACCTGTTAGCCAGAGGACATTGCGATGGCAACTGCATGCAGTGAACAGAGAGGCCATTGCTCACAGGGGCACAGAAAGACGATAACAGTGAAGTTCATCATGTGGAAAGAAAATGTGACTAAATAAAGCAAACGAACCACCATAGCCATATCATCAAAGAAATTTGTTTCAAACGACTGGTTTCGGGGTCACACTTTGTTTTATTTTGTTTTGTTTTAGGACACTAAAACAAATAAGATCATACGCGCCAATGTAGGAACCTTAGAACGCTAAGACGAAAAAAGAATTAAAAGCGACAACAGGTTAACCCCGATCGATGGAAGGAAAGACATAGATAAAACAAGGACTTCCGCTTGGAGAAAGGTTCACAAAATACCCCGTATAGACAACGAAAGTCCTGAACTAAAGATTCAATGGCCTTCGCCATATTGGTACGACGGGTAAGAATTAAAACGCGGTCGACATGGATGTGTGTGATGTCCTTAGGTTAGTTAGGTTTAACTCCAGGGGACTGATAACCTTAGATGTTAAGACGCACAGTGCTTAGAGCCATTTGAACCATTTGAACCTGGTATCCTAGGTCAGTTAAGTTCGTGCCTGCTTTACATGTACGTTAGTTGTGTTGCATACCTATCAGGGGTTACCTCATAAGGATGGCTTTCTTTACTTATGCGATGTCTTGTTAGGTTCCTCTAAAACACAGAATCGCTGAACCGTCTAGAAACTGAGTGAAGCTATATCAGGGGCCATGTAACCCACGGAATATTTTTGTACTATATAGTTGTCCTCCTGTCTGTTATATAAGAACGGATAGTATTTGCAGCAAAACTGAAAATGTCGATGCTTATTTCAGGTTTTATTCGAAAATTGTTGACTGGTAACATGAAAGGGAGACGTTGACGTAATAGTAAAGATAAAATACAGATTTATTATATACTGCTAGAAAACGCAGTTTCCTCAACAAATAAGGTACATGAAAAAAATCGCAAAACAAAAATATATCGTACATCGCTTCAATACTTTGTCGAACTGATATAAAGCATCTTACTCTTACTCATAATCAACTTTCGCATTTATCAATTCCAATAGAAAACTCTTGACTCCGCTCATGATGAAGAATGTTCTACTGAGTATCAAGTAACAACAATAAGTATATACATGTATTTTTTTTATTTTTGTGCATACAAACTGTGTATAAAAGTGCAGTAGTTACGCGACGACTTATTTATATCACTTATAAAATGCGATTTGTATTCTGCGAGGATATAAAATACACTGTGGGTTAACACTGAATGATGTGCGGTTGTAATTATGTGCAAAACAAACGCCCGCCCCTGTGGCCGAGCAGTTCGAGGCGCTTCAGTCCTGAACGGAGCTGCTGCTACGGTCGCAGGTTCGAATCCTGCCTCGGGCATGGATGTGTGTGATGTTCTTAGTTTAGTTAGGTTTAAGCAGTTCTAAGTCTAGGGGACTCTTGACTTCAGATGTTAAGTGCTTTTATGTACAGTTCGTATGCATAAGAATAAAAAATACATGTATATACTTTTTGTTGTTACCTTGTACTCAATAGAACATTCTTCATCATGAACGAAGGCAAGAGTTTCCTGTTGGAATTGATAAATGCGCAAGTTGATTATGATTAAGAGTAGCATGCTGTGTATGAGTTCGACAAAGTATTGAAGCGATGTACGATATATTTTTGTTTTAAGATTTTCTTCATTGTACCTTATGTTTAGTGCTTAGAGCCATTTGAACCATTTTTTTCCAAAACAATCAACCAGATAAACAAACAAAAGTTGTCGGCTCCCATTTTCTCTCTCACACAATCATTCATGTTTGTTTCTTTACCAATTCTATCAGTAGTACCGGTAATCCTACCATTTACTACTTCATTTGTGTTATTTACCACAAATACCGAATCGCAATTTTGGTAGAGCGCAACTCTAGTTATACACGATGCTGGTGTCTACTTTGAAGGACAGAAGAACTTTGAAACTGTACCTGTTTTGCTTAAGTAGCAAATAAGTAGTTGCCACCATTAAAGTCCCAACTCTCGTATATGTCACGTTTTAGGTATCAGCAAATAAGGCACGATACATTGGGGCATTGCGCTCATTTACACTCCGCAAATGCACATATACGACGCAACTATCACATACTCGTAAGGATAGGGACCAATGTCTTTCCAAAAGGTGGATGAACTCACCGCGTGGTATATCTCGCGCAATGACAAATAAAGGTAACGCATTTTTTCCAAGTCTATGTTTTTCGCGGTTGCAATACTTGTGACTCCTTTATTGTTCTGCGTTGGGTGACGAAATGTACTTGATAAAGTTACCGATCGTTACCGTACAACGTTTGGCAGAAACTGGTACACCTGTCTCATATCGTGCAGAGCTCCCGCTAGCACGTAGAAGTGCCACAACGTGACGTGTCACGGAGTCGACTAATGTCTGAAGTAGCACTGGAGGGAACTGACATCGTGAATTCTGCAGGGCTGTCCATAAAGTACAAGGGGGGGGGGGGAGATCTCTTATGAACACCATGTTGGAAGGCATCCCAGATATACTCAGTCTGGGGAGTTTGGTGGCAAGCGGAAGCGATTAAAAGCAGATGAGTGTTCCGGGAGCTATTCTGTAGCAATTCTCGACGTATGGGGTGTCGTGTCGCATTGTCCTGCTGGAATTGTCCGTCGCAATGCACAAGGATAAGAATGAATGCAGGTGATCAAACACGTGCACGTCACCTGTCAGAGTCGTATCTAGGCGCTTCAGGGGTCCCATATCACTCCACGTGCACACGCCCCACACCATTAGAAAGCTTCTGCCAACTTGAACAGTCGCTTGCAGACATGCAAGGTCCATGGATTCATGAGGTTGTCTCCAAAGCCGTACACGTCCATCGGCTCGATACAATGTGAAACGACACTCGTGCGACCAGGCAACAGGCAGAGTAACAGTCAAAATTTAAACCAACGCATAAGGCGGGGCCAGCACGGCTCAAATATATCGACCCATTTCCTTTTTCCCATTCGCCGATGATCCTCTGTAAAACATAGTTGAAGAGAAACGAAGGGCCCATACTGAATACAGTGAGTGAAATGAAGCTTAACTAACACCCCGTGACACTAAAAACTCCTTCTCTGACAGACAAAGCACCGCGAATAACCGAAACTGTCGTTTTCACATATATGGAGTCCAAGCCTGAACTACTCCGACAGACGTTCTGAAGTAGTTTGGGGAAATTTTATGCGCACTTTGATACCCCGTGTCCTCGAGTGAATCGGAACGCGCTAATAAGGTAATTACCAGTTATCCTGTTTCTTACGCCAGTTATCTGTTGTTTGTGAAATTCACTTCCCAACAGTGAGGAAACCTTTGCAGGATGATCTATTTCCACCGTGCACCAACCCTGGGGGTTCATCGATAAGAGGATGCAGAGCAAAAACGTTAATGAAGTTATGACCAGAAATGCAAGGTTCTCGTGCTGGAGACCATTTATTCAATCATACTTTGTTACAAACGCTGCGGCCAACGACACGCTGTACCATGCAGCAACAGTTTACAGTTGCATGGTTTCTGTTGTGGACTGGCAAGACGGCCTAGACACAATGAGAGGAAGCCGAAAGGCACGCGCTTAAACTCACGCAGGCTGGCGTGAGGTCTGAAACAGGATACATAATGAATGCTATAAAGAAAAGTACGTAGCTGCTGGAATACTTAACTTTAATCCACAATTGGTGAACATTGGTCTTGTTGATGTACATGCTTCATTAGATACATAGCAAAGGATAAATGGCGCCTTGCTAGGTCGCAGCAACTGACTCAGCTGAAGGCTATGCTAACTATCGTCTCGGCAATTGAGAGCGTAATTCTCAGCGAACCATGGCTAGCAACGTCGGCTGTACAACTGGGTCGAGTGCTAGTACGTCTCTCTAGACCTGCCGTGTGGCGGCGCTCGGTCTGCAATCACTGATAGTGGCGACACGCGGGTCCGACGTATACTAATGGACCGCGGCCGATTTAAAAGCTACCACCTAGCAAGTGTGGTGTCTGGCGGTGACACCACAGTTTCCTCCTAGAGGGTGCTACTGTTCCTCATGCGTACTGCCCTAGCACCCTCTGTTGCAATAGTAATGTTGTGTCCGATTCACTTCTCTTGTTCACGCCTTATACAGAGTTGTACACAATGGTTCCGTATTCAAATCGAGAGCTTGCCAACATGGTGTTTGCTTACGGAGAGGCAAATGGCAAGGGGCGGCGGACAGCAGGGTTGTATCAGGAGACCTATCTCCGCCGACAGCAGCCACAGCATTCTGTTATATCCTAGCCAGTAATGCCACCCGAGCCCGCTGCCAAAAGGTTGGCAGCATCAAAGTCCGGACGCCGTCCGCATAAGCAGCGCCAGCGATACAGGAAATCGCCGCAGGTCTGCGCGCGCCACCGCTGGCTTCTGGCTTCTTAAGCGCTGGAGTCGCGAGCGCTAGGACAGTTCTGTATTCGCCGCTCAGTTGTATACTCGCCACCGAATTGTGTACTTGCTAGTCAGTTGTGTGTTCATCGCAGCAGAGTTGTTGTTTGTCGTCAGCCGACGCTGACCTAGCCGCTCCGACTCGAACTAGACAGATCTCTGTAGACACGGAGTTCACTACTGTGTTTCTGTATCTTCGTTAATAAAGATAAGTACCGACTTCTATTTAATCAGAGTGTTTGGGTTTTCATCTTTCTGTTCACTGTTCCAGCGGACCGGTCGGCCCGCTATTAAAAGTGTGGCGGTGACTTTGTAAGCCGTTTCTACAGCGAATTACTTGTCGCTACGAACGCCGCCACAAAACATTCAATGTTTGCAACAGTGTTTCGCCGTTTGTCTGAGACGGTCGTTTCAGGAAGCAGGATATGGTGAAGGACGTATCCGAAATGTTCGGACACGAGACTTGTAGGAAATTGTGATTAACACTGTGGAAGGCGACCGCCGTGTCAGTACCAGGCAGTTGGGCCGCCAGTACATGGAAAGCCAAACGACTATGTGGGACATTCTCGATGACTATTGTTACTACCCTTATCACTTACAGCTAGTGCAGGGCTTACTAGCGACAGATTTTCCACATCGGGAGCAGTTTTGCCACTGGTTTCTTCACCAGGCAACCACGATTCCGGGATTTCAGTCGGTCATCCATTCTATTCATAGATGAGGCCACTTTTACGCGGAGTGATATCTTCAGCTTTGATAACAGTCATCTGTGAGATAGTATGCAGAATAGCATGCAGAACCTTGTAAGTAGGCTGTTTATGTTTCCTTATTGGCAATGTTACGTAGCGCTCTGTATGAAAATCACTGGCTGTGCTGTGTGCAGTCTGTGGCTAGTTTGCATTGTTGTCTGCCATTGTAGTGTTGGGCAGCGGCAGCTGGATGTGAACAGCGCGTAGCGTTGCGCAGTTGGAGGTGAGCCGCCAGCAGTGGTGGATGTGGGGAGAGAAATGGCGGAGTTTTGATATTTGTAAGAATGGATGTTATGAACTCCTATATATATTATGACTTTTGATGACTATTAAGGTAAATACATTGTTTGTTCTCTATCAAAATCTTTCATTTGCTAACTATGCCTATCAGTAGTTAGTCCCTTCCGTAGTTTGAATCTTTTATTTAGCTGGCAGTAGTAGCGCTCGCTGTTTTGCAGTAGTTTGAGTAACGAAGATTTTGGTGAGGTAAGTGATTTGTGAAAGGTATAGGTTAATGCTAGTCAGGGCCATTCTTTTGTAGGAATTTTTGAAAGTCAGATTGCGTTGCGCTAAAAATATTGTGTGTCAGCGTTAAGAACAGTCCTGTATAATTTTTCTAAGGGGACGTTTCAACCTTCATGGTATGGTGGTTGGAGGTTGTTGAGGGGAGGAAACCAGAACGCGAAGTTCGGTCTCATCGGATTAGGGAAGGACAGGAAAGGAAATCGGCCGTGCCCTTTTAAGGGAACCATCCCGGCATTTGCCTGGGGCGATTTAGGAAAATCACGGAAAACCTGAATCAGGATGGCCGGACGCGGGATTGAACCGTCGTCCTCCCGAATGCGAGTCCAGTGTGCTAACCACTGCGCCACCTCGCTAGGTGGTATGGTGGGAGCGAATCATCAGCATCGGTGCAGCCAGAATTTGGGCCCGGGATAATTGACGATCTTATTTTGGGACCAGTCTTCCTTCCACGTCGCCTAACAGGCCAGAACTATCGGCGTCTCCTGCGGGTGACTTTGCCTGCCCTGCTGGAAGAAGTGCCGTTCATAATTCCAAGGACTATGTGGCTGCTGCGTGACGGGGCCCCAGCGCACTTCGCCGTTAACGACCGGGAGCGTCTCAATCGTCTTCCCTGCTCGATGGATCGGACGCTGGGATCCAGTTGCATGGCCCGCTCGTTCACTGGATCTCAACCCGTGCGATTTGTGGTTATGGGGCCATCTCAAAAGTAGCGCTTATGCAGGCCTCATTCCAGATGTGGAGACACTGTAGCAGCGTATTCGTGCTGCCTTTCTTCGGATGCAGCCTGGCCGATGGGAATGTGTGACACAGAACATGCTACTGCGCGTACACGCAGGCACATGGAAACCGCTTTCGGCACATACAGTACTGTGGCTGCGTGGTATAGCGCTTGTTACACAGCGGTCTCTGTAACAGTGTCTGGTTGAATAAATGGTTTCTACCATGGAAACCAAGCATTTCCGTTCATACACTACTGACCATTAAAATTGCTACACCAAGAACAAATGCAGATATAAACGGATATTCATTGGACAAATATATTATACTAGAACTGACATGTGATTACATTTTCACGCAATTTGGGTGCATAGATCCTGAGAAATCAGTACCCAGAACAACCACCTCTGACCGTAATAACGGCCTTGATACGCCTGGGCATTGAGTCAGACAGAGCTTGGATGGTTTCTACAGGCATAGCTGACCATGCAGCTTCAACACAATACCACAGTTCATCAAGAGTAGTGTCTGGCGTATTGTGACGAGCCAGTTGCACGGCCACCATTGACCAGACGTTTTCAGGTGGTCAGAGATTTGGAGTCGAACATTTTCTGTATCCAGAAAGGCCCGTACAGGACCTGCAACATGCGGTGGTGCATTATCCTGCTGAAGTGTAGGGATTCGCAGGGATCGAATGAAGGGTAGAGCCACGGGTCGTAACACATCTGAAATGTAACGTCCACTGTTCAAAGTGTCGTGAATGTGAACAAGAGGTGACCGAGACGTGTAACCAGTGGTACCCCATACCGTCAAGCCGAGTGATACGCCAATATGGCGATGACGAATACACGCTTCCAATGTGCGTTCACCGCGATGTCACCAAACACGGATGCGACCATCATGATGCTGTAAACAGAACCTGGATTCATCCGAAAAAATGACGTTTTGCCATTCGTGCACCCAGGTTTGTCATTCAGTACACCATCGCAGGCGCTCCTGTCTGTGATGCAGCGTCAAGGGTAACCGCAGCCATCGTCTCCGAGCTGATAGTCCGCGCTGCTGCAAACGTCGTCGAACTGTTGGTGCAGATGGTTGTTGTCTTGAAGACGTCCCCATCTGTTGACTCACGGATAGAGACGTGGCTGCACGATCCTTTACAGCCGTGCGTATAAGATGCCTGTGATCTCGACTGCTAGTGATACGAGGCCGTTGGGATCCAGCACGGCGTTCCGTATTAGCCTCCTCAACCCACCGATTCCATATTCTGCTAACAGTCATTGGATCTCGACCAACGCGAGCAGCAATGTCGCGATACGATAAACCGCAATCGCGATAGGCTACAATCCGACCTTTATCAAAGTCGGAAACGTGATGGTACGCATTTCTCCTCCTTACACGAGGCAACACAACAACGTTTCACCAGACAGCGCCGGTCAACTGCTGTTTGTGTATGAGAAATCGGTTGGAAACTTTCCTCATGCCAGCACGTTGTAGGTGTCGCCCCCGGCGCCAACCTTGTGTGAATGCTCTGAAAAGCTAATCATTTGCATATGTCAGCATCTTCTTCCTGTCGGTTAAATTTCGCGTCTGTAGCACGTCATATTCGTGGTGTAGCAATTTTAATGGCCAGTAGTGTAAATTTTTTAGCTCTTTTTTGTTCCGTATCATCTCACCGATCTATCCGTAGAGTGTTTACACGGTGGAAAAAATCAACCTTTAACACGCAATCTTCAAAATATTAAAGCCAAAAAAGAATAATTCAGCAACACTTAGAGAGATGCAAAAGTATTGTGATGTGATTGCTACCGCCGGGCAGTGAACCCAAACACAAGCTGCATGTTGGCCAACTCTTCATCGGTAAACCCATGTAGGCAGGTGTGTATCAATTATAAGAATTCCAGTTATCTCGAACATAATATGTAGAATTCCATCAGTTTTTGACATTTGGCAGCATCCATTAACGTATAAATGTATAATATGTTAAGTAGCGTAACGGAATTGTAGATTGGCTGTTCCTAAGTTGATTGTAACAGTAATTAAAGGCAATAAATGCACGTACATTGATTTTTCGTAAGTATTGTTGGTCCCGCTTGTCGTCCAGCAAAATTCGGAGTGTGATTGCTCCAGAGGCTCTGGTCTTATCAGGTTTACGAAAGAAACGTTAACCAGTTAGTGATGATTTGTCGTACTGCATTTTTGAAATCAACTCTGCTAGTAATATCTCTTAATTTACGTCATAAGTGACACTGGTTAAAAAATGATCACTTTCCAGTTAAACATTGCTTTTAAGATCGACTGGTTTTATATTTCATCTGATATTGATGTCTTACAGATGTTGACGGTCTTGATAAAAATGCATTTGTCCGTAGTCGACTCACGAGACAAATTTTCCACCATCTGCTTTCCTACCACCTCGCCCTCCATCACTTCGTGGCCACTTCCATGACAAAGCTATATTACAGCAAACAAAGACGCGTCTTATCGGGGCAATTAGAGCGGGTCCGATTTAATACGTGTTATGCAACCCGCAACACCTTCAAATAACACTCGCAAAGTTTTCATATTCTCACGCTCTCTATGCGCGAACTATCAGTCCTACAGGAAAAATGAACAGGTCTCTTTTTAGGAAGTTTAATGTAGTTCAATTTTGTACTGGTATATATTTTCGCTAGAGGCTGTAATTTTCGAGTTAGTGAAGAAAAACATACAAAACTTACCTTCAAACGAGCATTTTTTTTAATAACTCAAAAAAGTTGCCTCCAGATATAACGTATGGGTACAAAATTTAACTACACTAAATTTCCTACTGAAAGGTCCTGTTCATTCCTCTGCAGAACCAACAGTTTATGTGTAGCGCGTGAGAGAATATGCAATATGTGGTTTTTTAAGGCATTATAGGTTGCACACAACCTATCAGTAGGGGCAGCTGAAGCACCTTCTGACAGTTATTGTCGAAAGAAACAAATCCAGTTTCGTATGGTAATTAACGTTTTCGTAAGTGAGAAAGAAAGAAATGGAGTTTCAAAATATAGTGTGCTTCGGGATGAACGTTAAAAATTTAACAGGACATAGAGAATGCTCCAATGAACAATTTGATGCAGGAAACCTGGGATCAGAGAAGCCAGCTTAAGGAGGTAACAGAAATAAAATCACAGTACTGTGTGCTTCTTTATTTACATTAGTTACAGTTAACTTCAAATACCATCATTGACACAATGAATGTGTCATTTGTACTGTGTCTTATAAAATGTGCTGAAACTGAGAGACATCAACCTCAGTGCAAGCGTGACATCGGCGAACAAGATTCTGACGCCCTCTGACGAATATTCCTGATGTAAAAATTTGAACATAGCTGCTAAGGTTCAGTGACCGTGTCAGAATTATATTAGAACAAATAAGCCCTCGGTCACAAATATTAAGTCAAAATTGACCACCGAGCGAGGTGGCGCAGTGGTTAGACACTGGACTCGCATTCGGGAGGACGACGGTTCAATCCCGCGTCCGGCCATCCTGATTTAGGTCTTCCGTGATTTCCCTACATCACTCCAGGCAAATGCCGGGATGGTTCCTCTGAAAGGGCACGGCCGACTTCCTTCCCCATCCTTCCCTAATCCGATGAGACCGATGACCACGCTGTCTGGTCTCCTTCCCCAAACCAACCAACCAACCAACCAAAATTGACCAGGTTTCGACGCTACTATGAGCGTCGTCTTCAGAATTAAACTAATTGTTCTAAAACATATTAGGTATATAATACATTAATAAAATTAAAGTTTGTACTGACTGGAAAAAGATGCAGTACTTACAAGTCACATTTAAAAAAAATCTAAGCCGGAAAGGCGACGTCATGAATAGTTGTAAATAAGGTGGCGAGCCGCTAAGGGCTGCTCGTACTTGAGTGAACAAGGACTGCGACAAGACTGAGGTGCCCACGTTAGAAACTGTGGGCAAGTAAACATGGTGTTGCTACGAGCGCCATCTAGTAGCCGCAGAAACAACTAGGCTACTGTACATTCAAAATTAGACACATGAAATTGTGATGCAGCTGATTCAACCATAACGTAAGCACTAATAATTATAAGATGAAGTTACATATTTATCTGCTTTAAACAGAGATACATTTTGTAACCTAAAAAAAGTCAGTTATGACATACAAGAAAACAGCAAAGATGTAACAGGAAAACAACATTTCGGTAAACTGCATGAGGAAGTCTGAATCAAAGATCAAGCAATGGCTTTATACAGTCGAAAAAGTTTTTATTTCGCAGCTGCAGCTGTTCGTTGAGAATGAGGCCATCATGAAGAGTGAGATGTTTGACAATCTCCAATTCTTCTAAAACATCTAACCTACTCCCCTTCTTTTCAGTATGCAGAAGAACTAGCACCCTCAACATCTCATGCACTGAAATTAACCCCCAAAAAAGTTTTCTATTCCTTTAATAGGACCCATTTCCTATCAGATTCAGCGCATGCTTCGCAACAAACGCAACTGCAATGTTGCCTTCTCTACTAATAATAATCTGAAGAGAAACTTCATTCATAATTTAAAATCCATTCGCTCCCCTACAGAAAGTTCTGGCGTTTACAAGATCATCTGTGATACCTGCTCCTCCTATTATACAGGGCAAACTGGACGTGCTTTCACGGTCAGATTTAAAGAACATCTTTTGAGAAAAAACGGCACCAGTCCCCTAAATTCATCCTTTGCCGATCATCCCTTAATTACTGGACACGTGCCTAAAGCCATAGGCGATAGCAATATTCTGCATACCGACAAGAAGGGGCGTAGGTTAGATGTTTTAGAGGAATTGGAGATGTTCAAAACATCTATCTCGTCATGATGGCCTCATTCTCAACGAACAGCTGCAGCTGTATAAAGCCGTTGCTTGATCTTTGATTCAGATTTCCTCATGCAGTTTGCCGAAATGGTATTTTCCTGTTACGTTATTGCTGTTTTCTTGTATGTCATAACTGACGTTTTATTACGTTACAAAATGTATCTCTGTTTGAAGCAGATGAATATGTAACTTCATCCTATTATTATTAGGGCTTAAGTTATGGTTGAATCAGCTTCATCACAATTTCATGTGTCTAATTTTGAATGTACAGTAGCCTAGTTGTTTCTGCGGCTACTAGATGGCGCTCGTAGCAACACCGTGTTTACTTGCCCACACTTTCTAACGTGGGCACCTCAGTCTTGTTGCAACCCTTGTTCACTCAAGTACGAGCAGCCCTTAGCGGCTCGCCATCTTATTTACGACTATTCATGACGTCGCCTTTCCGGCTTAGATTTTTATTAAATGTGACTTGTAAGTACTGCATCTCTTTCCAGTCAGTACAAACTTTAATTTTATTAATGTATTATATACCTAATATGTTTTAGAACAGTTAGTTTAATTCTGAAGACGACGCTCATAGTAGCGTCGAAACCTGGTCAATTTTGACGTAATATTTGTGAGCGTGGGCTTATTTGTTCTAATATTATTCCTACATCTACATCTACATCTACATTGATAGTCCGCAAGCCACCCAACGGTGTGTGGCGGAGGGCACTTTACGTGCCACTGTCATTACCTCCCTTTCCTGTTCCAGTCGCGTATGGTTCGCGGGAAGAACGACTGTCTGAAAGCCTCCGTGCGCGCTCTAATCTCTCTAATTTTACATTCGTGATCTCCTCGGGAGGTATAAGTAGGGGGAAGCAATATATTCGATATCTCATCCAGAAACGCAGCCTCTCGAAACCTGGCGAGCAAGCTACACCGCGACGCAGAGCGCCTCTCTTGCAGAGTCTTGAGTTTGCTAAACATCCCCGTAACGCTATCACGGTTACCAAATAACCCTGTGACGAAACGCGCCGCTCTTCTTTGGATCTTCTCTATCTCCTCCGTCAGACCGATCTGGTACGGATCCCACACTGATGAGCAATACTCAAGTATAGGTCGAACGAGTGTTTTGTAAGCCACCTCCTTTGTTGATGGACTACATTTTCTAAGCACTCTCCCAATGAATCTCAACCTGGTACCCGCCTTACCAACAATTAATTTTATATGATCATTCCACTTCAAATCGTTCCGCACGCATACTCCCAGATATTTTACAGAAGTAACTGCTACCAGTGTTTGTTCCGCTATCATATAATCATACAATAAAGGATCCTTCTTCCTATGTATTCGCAATACATTACATTTGTCTATGTTAAGGGTCAGTTGCCACTCCCTGCACCAAGTGCCTATCCGCTGCAGATCTTCCTGCATTTCGCTACAATTTTCTAATGCTGCAACTTCTCTGTATACTACAGCATCATCCGCGAAAAGCCGCATGGAACTTCCGACACTATTTACTAGGTCATTTATATATATTGTGAAAAGCAATGGTCCCATAACACTCCCCTGTGGCACGCCAGAGGTTACTTTAACGTCTGTAGACGTCTCTCCATTGATAACAACATGCTGTGTTCTGTTTGCTAAAAACTCTTCAATCCAGCCACACAGCTGGTCTGATATTCCGTAGGCTCTTACTTTTTTTATCAGGCGACAGTGCGGAACTGTATCGAACGCCTTCCGGAAGTCAAGAAAAATAGCATCTACCTGGGAGCCTGTATCTAATATTTTCTGGGTCTCATGAACAAATAAAGCGAGTTGGGTCTCACACGATCGCTGTTTCCGGAATCCATGTTGATTCCTGATGTGTTTCTTGTCACATCACAGGCAGCTACAATCTGCCAAGTAATTCTTATCTTCGTATCCACTGGCGTCTCATGCACTGATGACTTCAGATAGTCCCATAGGAAGTAAACAGAGGGATTCATGTCAGGTGACATCGTAGGGCATGGAATACGACCTCACCTTGCAGTCCAGTGGCCAGGGAATACAGCACTGTGACGTTTGCGGACATCCACACTGAAGTGAGGCGGTGCATCGTCATGTTTGATGCACAACCTCTCACGAACCGTGTAGATCCGATACAACACAGCCACCTTATGGAGAAATAAAGTAAACAAAACCTGCAACATGACTTCCTAGTAATCAGCCACGCCCTCGTACTTCGTTGCAGGAAATAAAGAATGTATGTATAGTACATAAATAGCACAGTACGTGTAAACTTGTACGCATGTTAGTTGTAAATACGCTAGCAAACAGGCGGCAGACAGGTTCATTTCCATATCTCCTTCAGTTGGCTTCTCCGACTCCAGGTTCCCTCCTTCAAATTGTTCGTTGGAGTATTCTCTATGTCCTTTTACATTTTTTGGACTTTTTTCGGAAAAATATAAAATTGTAAATGAAATTTCAAATAATAGTCGCCAAAGAACTATCTCGAAAGCACCCAAAATGAACAAAATATAAGCAACTTTCAAAGAAACATCGTCAGAATATGAATGGTATCGAACGATTCATGAAACGGAGTTGTATCGTGATTTACGTTTGGACAGGAGAGGCTGTTAACGTACGACTGACACTGCCGGAAGAACAAACCTTGGCAAAGAACCGATCAGTACTCAGCTCGAGGACGAAGGGTAAAGTGGTCGTTACTGTTCTCATGAGCAAATGGCATAAGGGCAAGACAATTTTAAATTAAAATCGGTTGAAGGGCAATAGCATAAGGCTCAGAACAGGAATTTGAATTTTAAAAGCAGAAGGCCTTATCCTAAAATTTCTTTAAATCAGGCTGAAAGCTCAATGTGCCGCCTTAAGGGCAAAACAATTTTCTAATTTAAAATCGGCTAGAAGCCATACATAAACAAACAAAAAGGACAAATAAGAACAGGCAGCATATCAAACGGCGCTCAGAAGTTTCCAAGGTCGGCCTGGAAATCAAACACTAACGCTCGCTTAGGTGAGACAGGCAGTCGACCCAACAATTCCCAATCCGGCGGCAACCCAACTGATAGACAGTCAGCGGACCAAGCAAACCGCTCCACCCGACCAGCACACAACAGGGAGTTCAATGGAACAACGCAGAAAATATCGGCGCCCGCAACGAATTACACATTCAGTTGTCAAACTACACGCCATGCTGGACAGCAACAACAAAAAATGTTTCAAATGGCTCTGAGCACTATGGGACTTAACATCTGTGGTCATCAGTCCCCTAGAACTTAGAACTACTTAAACCTAACTAACCTAAGGACATCACACACATCCATGCCCGAGGCAGTATTCGAACCTGCGACCGTAGCAGTCGCGCGGTTCCGGACTGAGCGCCTAGAACCGCTAGACCATCGCGGCCGGCTCAGCAACAACACGACGAGGAAACTACACTGCCTGAATTAATGTCAACGCCAGGGCAGGTAACCGGAACGTTAACGGCCACAAAGCAGAAGATTCCACTGGTCCACTTCAATCCAAAAATAATCAAGTTAAGTTAAACTTCACAGGAGGGCGGCCAGAATTTCGCCAACTTGAAAACAAACGTTGTTGCTCAGGAGAATGTCCCAACAGCCCACAACGAAATTCAAACGACACAGTGTGAACAGTAGGGGCTGGCTGGCAGATCAAGTAAAGACTCAACTTTCGTGTCCGGGATCGGTGAGCCACGGACCTCGTAGCAATGGGAACGGCCCCACACACTCAGACCGCGCTTGGACGCCGCCAGCTGGCCCGGCCAGACACGGACCGCGGAGACTTCCTCGCTGCTCCCCGCCAACTGACCAGCTGCCCGCACACGGTGTAACGGCTCCATGTAAGCCGCTACATGGCTCGACCCCACAACTAAAGACACCTGAGTGCCCTTCCGACACTCAGGGACGAGCCTCATGATAATTAGTAAGATGTGTTGTTGTTGTTGTGGTCTTCAGTCCTGAGACTGGTTTGACGCAGCTCTCCATGCTACTCTATCCTGTGCAAGCTTCTTCATCTCCCTGTACCTACTGCAGCCTACATCCTTCTGAATCTGCTTAGTGTATTCATCTCTTGGTCTCCCTCTACGATTTTTACCCTCCACGCTGCCCTCCAATGCTAAATTTGTGATCCCTTGATGCCTCAAAACATGTCCTACCAACCGATCCCTTCTTCTACTCAAGTTGTGCCACAAACTTCTCTTCTCCCCGATCCTATTCAATACCTCCTCATTAGTTATTTGATGTACCCATCTAACCTTCAGCATTCTTCTGTAGCACCACATTTCGCAAGCTTCTATTCTTGTCCAAACTATTTATCGTCCATGTTTCACTTCCATACATGGCTACACTCCATACAAATACTTTCAGAAACGACTTCCTGACACTTACATCTATACTCGATGTTAACAAATTTCTCTTCTTCAGAAACGCTTTCCTTGCCATTGACAGTCTACATTTTATATCCTCTCCGACCATCATCACTTATTTTGCTCCCCAAATAGCAAAACTCCTTTACTACTTTAAGTGTCTCATTTCCTAATCTAATTCCCTCAGCATCACCCAACTTAATTTGACTAAATTCCATTATCCTTGTTTTGCTTTTGTTGATGTTCATCTTATATCCTCCTTTCAAGACACTGTTCATTCCGTTCAACTGCTCTTCCAAGTTCTTTGCTGTCTCTGACAGAATTACGATGTCATCGGCGAACCTCAAAGTTTTTACTTCTTCTCCGTGAATTTTAATACCTACTCCGAATTTTTCTTTTGTTTCCTTTACTGCTTGCTCAATATACAGATTGAATAACATCGGGGAGAGGCTACAACCCTGTCTCACTCCCTTCCCAACCACTGCTTCCCTTTCATGTTCCTCGACTCTTATAACTGCCGTCTGCTTTCTGTACAAATTGTCAATAGCCTTTCGCTCCCTGTATTTTACCCCTGCCACCTTCAGAATTTGAAAGAGAGTATTCCAGTCAACATTGTCAAAAGGTTTTAAGTCTACAAATGTTAGAAACGTAGGTTTGCCTTTTCTTAATCTTTCTTCTAAGATAAGTCATAAGGTTAGTATTGCCTCACGTGTTCCAACATTTCTACGGAATCCAAACTGATCTTCCCCGAGGTCCACTTCTACCAGTTTTTCCATTCGTCTGTAAAGAATTCGAGTTAGTATTTTGCAGCTGTGACTTATTAAACTGATAGTTCGGTAATTTTCACATCTGTCAACACCTGCTTTCTTTGGGATTGGAATTATTATATTCTTCTTGAAGTCTGTGGGTATTTCGCCTGTCTCATATATCTTGCTCACCAGATGGTAGAGTTTTGTCATGACTGGCTCTCCCAAGGCCATCAGTAGTTCTAATGGAATGTTGTCTACTCCGGGGGCCTTGTTTCGACTCAGGTCTTTCAGTGCTCTGTCAAACTCTTCACGCAGTATCTTATCTCCCATTTCATCTTCATATACATCCTCTTCCATTTCCATAATATTGTCTTCAAGTACATCGCCCTTGTATAAACTCTCTATATACTCCTTCCAACGTTCTGCCTTCCCTTCTTTGCTTAGAACTGGGTTGCCATCTGAGCTCTTGATATTCATACAAGTGGTTCTCTTCTCTCCAAAGGTCTCTTTAATTTTCCTGTAGGCAGTGTCTCTCTTACCCCTAGTGAGACAAGCCTCTGCATCCTTACATTTGTCCTCTAGCCATCCCTGCTTAGCCATTTTGCACTTCCTGTCGATCTCACTTTTGAGACGTTTGTATTCCTAAGTAGTAAGATAGGGTTATTTAAATATAGACGATCATTTTAATATTAGATATGGCAATTGTCTGCAAAGTGTGAATGCGAACGCGTGATGAGGTATGCGTGAGATGTCGGCTGTGGGTGTGCTGTAGGCATAGTGGAAGTGTAGCCAACCTCGAATCTAGTAGAGCGCGACTGCACTGGACCAGAGGGGCATAAGCTCCACGCGCGTCATTAGCGCTCGTTAGGTTGGCAAATAACCGTGTGCTGTATCTCTGAGTCCCTGCGGCCACGATGTGTGGACCCGGATGAGGGAGACCGTATCGGGGTGGTTGCTGGGAAGACCTGGCCGAGTAAGCACGCTCTGCTCTATCGCTCCGATAGTTAGCGAAGATTTAGAATTCCATGTTCACTTTGAACTTGGAAGCAGCTTCCCTGCTGAGGAAAGCCACTATGGTATTTCCTAGAATCATCTCGGTTAGGAGAGATAGGGAGATAATTTCTTTTGCCAAGTAATTTCATGGGAATTTGTGTCCACTGCACTTGGGAGTGAACAGGCGCTCATTGCCGAGTAATAGAATTGCTCAATTTGCATTTCAGTGTGAGTGTGAAGTATATATACAAAGTGTATTCTTATTTAAATGTGTTTATTGACTACTGATTGTGGAGAGATTGGTAACACGTGGTCCGCAGACCCCGTGCATTTCTTGGTGAGAAGCTTCAGCTCGACGTAATCACATTTCGTGATCGAGCTGGATCTTCTACGTAAATTCACGCGTGTGATTTAATTGTTCCTTCATAATATCCAGTAAAACTCGCGGAGTTAGTTAAACGTGAAGACGGGACTTGCTCTAATTAAAGTTACAGTTGGAACCTTGTGCTCTCTCCCAATGTTGTCCCACTTGGTGTATGGGAACCTTCCTCTTTTATCTGTTAGATAAAATGAATAGAGTGAATGTTAGTGTGTGTGTGTGTGTGTGTGTGTTTGTGTGGCTAAATGATGATAGAAATGTGCAGGCGGCAGTCATTGTCGATTCACGGCACATGTTAGCCGGATGTTTAACTAAGTTTACTTAGACATTATACTATTTGTATCACGCCAGCATTCCGTGATAAGTGAGAGGGAATATTTGAGATGGTAATGTTTATTGAAAACTGGCGTTCTACGGATCGGAGCGTGGAATGTCAGATCCCTTAATCGGGCAGGTAGGTTAGAAAATTTAAAAAGGAAAATGGATAGGTTAAAGTTAGATATAGTGGGAATTAGTGAAGTTCGTTGGCAGGAGGAACAAGACTTTTGGTCGGGTGAATACAGGGTTATAAATACAAAATCAAATAGGGGTAATGCAGGAGTAGGTTTAATAATGAATAAAAAAATAGGAGTGCGGGTTAGCAACTACAAACAGCATAGTGAACGCATTATTGTGGCTAAGATAGACACAAAGCCCATGCCTACTACAGTAGTACAAGTTTATATGCCAACTAGCTCTGCAGATGATGAACAAATAGATGAAATGTATGACGATATAAAAGAAATTATTCAGGTAGTGAAGGGAGACGAAAATTTGATAGTCATGGGGACTGGAATTCGTCAGTAGGAAAAGGGAGAGAAGGAAACATAGTAGGTGAATATGGATTGGGGCTAAGAAATGAAAGAGGAAGCCGCCTTGTAGAATTTTGCACAGAGCGTAACTTAATCATAGCTAACACCTGGTTCAAGAATCATAAAAGAAGGTTGTATACCTAGAAGAATCCTGGAGATACTAAAAGGTATCAGATAGATTATATAATGGTAAGACAGAGATTTAGGAACCAGGTTTTAAATTGTAAGACATTTCCAGGGGCAGATGTGGATTCTGACCACAATCTATTGGTTATGAATTGCAGATTCAAACTGAAGAAACTGCAAAAAGGCGGGAATTTAAGGAGATGGGACTTGGATAAATTGAAAGAACCAGAGGTTGTAGAGAATTTCAGGGAGAGCATAAGGGAACTATTAACAGGAATGGGGGAAGGAAATACAGTAGAAGAAGAATGGGTAGCTCTGAGGGATGAAGTTGTGAAGGCAGCAGACGATCAAGTAGGTAAAAAGACGAGGGCTAGTAGAAATCCTTGGGTAACAGAAGAAATATTGAATTTAATTGATGATAGGAGAAAATATAAAAATGCAGTAAATGAAGCAGGCAAAAAGGAATACAAACGTCTCAAAAATGAGATCGACAGGAAGTGCAAAATGGCTAAGCAGGGATGGCTAGAGGATAAATGTAAGGATGTAGAGGCTTGTCTCACTAGGGGTAAGATAGATACTGCCTACAGGAAAATTAGAGAGACCTTTGGAGAGAAGAGAACCACTTGTATGAATATCAAGAGCTCAGATGGCAACCCAGTTCTAAGAAAAGAAGGGAAGGCAGAAAGGTGGAAGGAGTATATAGAGGGTTTACACAAGGGCGATGTACTCGACGACAATATTATGGAAATGGAAGAGGATGTAGATGAAGATGAAATGGGAGATACGATATTGCGTGAAGAGCTTGACAGAGCACTGAAAGACCTGAGTCGAAACAAGGCCCCGGGAGTGGACAACATTCCATTAGAACTACTGATGGCCTTGGGAGAGCCAGTCCTGACAAAACTCTACCATCTGGTGAGCAAGATGTACGAGACAGGCGAAATACCCTCAGACTTCAAGAAGAATATAATAATTCCAATCCCAAAGAAAGCAGGTGTTGACAGATGTGAAAATTACCGAACTATCAGTTTAATAAGTCACAGCTGCAAAATACTAACGCGAATTCTTTACAGACGAATGGAAAAACTGGTAGAAGCGGACCTCGGGGAAGATCAGTTTGGATTCCGTAGAAATGTTGGAACACGTGAGGCAATACTAACCTTACGACTTATCTTAGAAGAAAGATTAAGAAAAGGCAAACCTACGTTTCTAGCATTTGTAGACTTAGAGAAAGCTTTTGACAATGTTAACTGGAATACTCTCTTTCAAATTCTGACGGTGGCAGGGGTAAAATACAGGGAGCGAAAGGCTATTTACAATTTGTACAGAATCCAGATGGCAGTTATAAGAGTCGAAGGGCATGAAAGGGAAGCGGTGGTTGGGAAAGGAGTGAGACAGGGTTGTAGCCTCTCCCCGATGTTATTCAATCAGTATATTGAGCTAGCAGTAAAGGAAACAAAAGAAAAATTCGGAGTAGGTATTAAAATTCATGGAGAAGAAGTAAAAACTTTGAGGTTCGCCGATGACATCGTAATTCTGTCAGAGACAGCAAAGGACTTGGAAGAGCAGTTGAACGGAATGGACAGTGTCTTGAAAGGAGGATATAAGATGAATATCAACAAAAGCAAAACGAGGATAATGGAATGTAGTCAAATTAAATCGGGTGATGCTGAGGGAATTAGATTAGGAAATGAGACACTTAAAGTAGTAAAGGAGTTTTGCTATTTAGGGAGTAAAATAACTGATGATGGTCGAAGTAGAGAGGATATAAAATGTAGACTGGCAATGGCAAGGAAATCGTTTCTGAAGAAGAGAAATTTGTTAACATCGAGTATAGATTTAAGTGTCAGGAAGTCGTTTCTGAAAGTATTTGTATGGAGTGTAGCCATGTATGGAAGTGAAACATGGACGATAACCAGTTTGTACAAGAAGAGAATAGAAGCTTTCGAAATGTGGTGCTTCAGAAGAATGCTGAAGATAAGGTGGGTAGATCACATAACTAATGAGGAGGTATTGAATAGGATTGGGGAGAAGAGGAGTTTGTGGCACAACTTGACAAGAAGAAGGGATCGGTTGGTAGGATATGTTTTGAGGCATCAAGGGATCACAAATTTAGCATTGGAGGGCAGCGTGGAGGGTAAAAATCGTAGAGGGAGACCAAGAGATGAATACACTAAGCAGATTCAGAAGGATGTAGGTTGCAGTAAGTACTGGGAGATGAAGAAGCTTGCACAGGATAGAGTAGCATGGAGAGCTGCATCAAACCAGTCTCAGGACTGAAGACCACAACAACAACAATGTTTATTGAATAAATGTGATTGTGTTATTATATAAATGTGTTACAGTGACTTCTCCCAGCCACACCATATTCCCTTATCATTTCACAGAATATTTGGTATGCGTATTTCAGTTAATCACCTGTCTATGTCCCACTCATGGGCATATTTCATTTAATAAACTCTGTAAGGTGGTATTAAAAGTTCATTATAATAATTCTAATAATAATAATTCTAATAATAATAATTCTAATAATTCTAACTTGATCAAAACCACCGAATAAAACTTTAGTTTGAGTATTGATACTTGTTGCTGCAAATGGCCGCCGGCGTCTTCTATAGTACAGGTGCGATTTATAAAATTGAGGAGGCCTGCCGAGGGTGCGTAAAGCAAGTATCGTGCAACGGCACAGCCGGAAACTATAAGCGCGAGGCCAAAGATAGTACAAGAGTGGGAATATCTATACACGCTGCTGCTGCGACTCTCAGAGAGAGAGGGTAAGAGCATAATCGTGATAACTGCGGGAGACTAATCACAGAATAGCAACCAAGGTTTAAGCATACCACGAGTCAGCCACAGCTCACAATCAAGAATGAGGTCTGTTCAAAAAATTCTGTAACTTTGCCCACATAATTTCTCTGCGCTTACCTTTAATTTAATGTGCATGGACTCCGAAATATTCTGTTCCACAATTCATGAACCGCCCCCCAACGGTGTTAACACTTCCGCAAGCATTTTTGGTACGCCTCTTGCTGGGTCGCGTGAAGCATCGCCTGCAGATTTTCTGTTATCTCGTCTGTCGTTGGAAATCTTTGTCCTTTCAATGGGGTTTTCAAATCTGGAAATGAAAAACGTCCGTAGGGGCCAGGCCTACAGAGTATGAAGGATGAAGCATCAGAGTGATTTCGTTCCTTCTGCAGTAGTCACGCACCAACGGGGATGAACATGCGGGTGCGATATCGTGATGCAAGAGCCATGAACTGACTCACTACATTTCAGGCCGTTACCTTCTTAAAGTCTGATGACCTCAGATGTTAAGCCCATAGTGCTCAGAGCCGTTTGAACCTTCTCAAGTCATTTCGCCGGCGCTGCAACACGACCGGATACTACCATCGATTAACACTTTGTCGCTCTGACATGAATTCACGATGAAATAATCCTTCAAAATGGTTCACATGGTTCTGAGCACTGGCAATTAACTGCTGAGGTCATCAGTCCCCTAGAACTTAGAACTACTTAAACCCAACTAACCTAAGGACATCACACATCCATGCCTGAGGCAGGATTCGAACCTGCGACTGTAGCGGTCGCGCGGTTCCAGACTGTAGCGCCTAGAACCGCTCGGCCACTCCGGCCGGCAGTCCTTCAAAGTCAAAGAAAACCATCAGTATGGCTTTGACATTTGACCTGACCTGACGAACTGTTTTTGGTCTTGGAGCAGCTTTCCCTAGCAATGCGAAGATTGAACCTTCTCTCAACGTCATAGCCGTAGACCCACGTCTCATCACCGGTTACGATTCTGTTAGAGAACATTTACTTCTCATTTCTGCGATCCAAGAGCTCTTCACAGATTGCGAGGCGAAGGTCTTTCTGGTTTTGACTCATGAGCTGTGGAACGAACTCGGCGGCAACACGATCCATGGCAAGATGTTGGGTCGGGATTTCATGACACGATCCAACTGAAAAGTTACATTCTTCTGCAATCTCTGTGACAGTCAAATCTTCGACTGGCACCCACAGTTTCGTTGACGTTCCTGACATGAGCGTCGTCGGTGGACGTTGAAGCGTATTCTGAACGAGGGAGATGTTGTGGACTGGCAAGAGCGCCAGTCCACTATGAGAGGAAGCCGAAAGGCACGCGTTTAAGCTCACGCAGGCTGGCGTGAGGTCTGGAAAATGACAAGGAATTGAGACTAGCAAAAAAGGTACATAGCTGCTGGAATACTTATCTTTAATGCATAATTGGTGAACATAGGTCTGGACGGTACATGCATCAGAAGATAAATAGCAAATGATAATGGCGCCTTGCTAGGTCGTAGCAAATGACGTAGTTGAAGGCTATGCTAACTATCGTCTCGGCAATTGAGAGCGTAATTTGTCAGTGAACCATCGCTAGCAAAGTCGGCTGTACAACTGGGGCGAGTGCTAGGAAGTCTCTCTAGACCTGCCGTGTGGCGGCGCTCGGTCTGCAATCACTGATAGTGGCGACACGCGGGTCCGACGTACACTAACGGACCGCGGCCGATTTAAAGGCTACCACCTAGCAAGTGTGGTGTCTGGCGGTGACACCACAGGAGACATCTTTAACTTTCCTTCGGCCATTTTTAAACCGTGTAAGCCATTCGTAACACCGAGTACGGCTTATGCACACATCACCGTAGGCTTCCTGCATCATTTGGTGTGTATGTGTAAAGGTTTTCTTGAGTTTCACGCAAAATTTAGTACAGACGCGTAGCTACTCCAACTGTGACACCTCAAAATTCGCAAACTGTACCACACAACGTTCTACTCAATACAGCAATAAACAACAGCTAATAGACATACAGCCGGCCGAAGTGGCCGTGCGGTTCTAGGCGCTGCAGTCTGGAACCGCGAGACCGCTACGGTCGCAGGTTCGAATCCTGCCTCGGGCATGGATGTGTGTGATGTCCTTAGGTTAGTTAGGTTTAACTAGTTCTAAGTTCTAGGGGACTAATGACCTCAGCAGTTGAGTCCCATAGTGCTCAGAGCCATTTGAACCATTTTTAGCCAATAGACATACAACAATGAAACTTCCGGCAGTCACATATTAATCACAGACGTCTGCACGGATGTCAACTGCATTCCCTCCAACACCACTGGGGCGAAATTACAAACGTTCCGGAATTTTTTGAACAGACCTCGTAAAAGCTTTATATCTTAGTAAGTGCGTATGGTCTTTAGTGCATCCCACTTCAAAACTAATGACCAATGTCAAACCTGATGACCAGCCATTAAATATTGCGTACACTGAGGAGTCGTGTAGGGCACCCGCGAGCAGGCAGAAGTGCCGAAGCACGACGTGGCATGGACTCGACTAATGTCTAAAGTTCTACTGCAGGGAACTGACACCATGAATCCTGCAGGGCTGTCCATAGATCCGTTAGAGTACGAGGGGGTGGAGCTCTCTTCCGAACAGCACGTTGCAAGGCATCCCAGATACGCTCAATAACGTTCCTGTCTGGGGAGTTTGGTGGCCAGCGAAAGTGTTTAAACTCAGAAGAGTGTTCCTGGAGACAGTGTGTAGCAATTATGGACGTGTAGGGTGTCGCATTGTCTTGCTGGAATTGTCCAAGTCCGTCAGAAATTATAATCGTCATGAATGGAAGCAGGTGAGTCGTATCTAGACGTATCAGGTGTCCCATATCACTCCAACTGCACACGCCCCACGCCATTATTGAGCGTCCGCCAGTTTGAACAGTCCCCTGCATGCAGGGTCCATGGGATCATGAGCTTGTCTCCATACCCATACTCGTCCATCCACTCGATACAATTTGAAACGAGACTCGTCCGACCAGGCAACATGTTTCCAGTCATCAACAGTCCAATGGAGGTGTTGACGGGCCAAGTCGAAACGTAAAGCTTTGCGTCGTGCAGTTATCAAGGGTACACAAGCGGGACTTCGAACGTCGCTGCGCCGAGAAAAAATGCTGCGGCGAGAAAAAATGCTGCGAGAACGGGAGCAACGAAGACTGAAGAGATTCGTTCAAAGCGACGGAAGTGCAAATTGCAGCAGATTTCATTGCTGGGCCTTCAGCAAGTATCAGCGTGCGAACCATTCAACGAAAGAT
Organism: Schistocerca piceifrons; assembly: GCF_021461385.2. Taxonomy (NCBI): domain Eukaryota; kingdom Metazoa; phylum Arthropoda; class Insecta; order Orthoptera; family Acrididae; genus Schistocerca; species Schistocerca piceifrons. Next base: position 35,484,425 of record NC_060147.1, on the reverse strand, counting down.
CATCAACATGAGCGTTCGGAGCCGAAGGCCCACTCATGTACCCTTGATGGGTGAATGAGACAAAGCTTTACGCCACGCCTGGGCCCGTCAACACCGACATTGGACTGTCAATGACTTGGAACATGTTGCCTGGTCGACGAGTCTCGTTTCAAATTGTATCGAAGGATGGACGTGTACGGGTATGAAGACAACCCCACGAATCCATGGACCCTGCATGCCGGCAGGGGACTGTTCAAGCTGATGGGGGCTGAGTGATGGTGTGGGGCGTGTGCAATTGAACTGTATGAAACCCGTGATACGCCTAGATACAACTCTGACAGGTAACATGTAGTAAGCATCTTGTTTGATCACCTGCATCCATTCATGTCCATTGTGCGTTCCGACGGTCTTGGGAAATTCCAGCAGACAATGCGACACCCCTCCAATCCAGAATTGCTTCAAGGTGGCTCCAGGAACACTCGTCTGAGTTTAAACATTTCCGCTGCCCACCAATCTCCCCTTCGGGACGACGACGGTTCAATCCCGCGTCCGGCCATCCTGATTTAGGTTTTCCGTGATTTCCCTAGATCGCTCCAGGCAAAAGCCGGGATGGTTCCTTTGAAAGGAAACGGCCGACACCCTTCCCCGTCCTTTCCTAACCCGATGAGACCGATGACCTCGCTGTCTGGTCCCCTGCCTCGAAACAACCCAACCCAACCAAACTCCCCAGACATGAGCATTGTTGAGCGTATCTGGGATGCCTTGCAATGTGCTGTTGAGAATAGATCTGCACCCCTTCGTACTCTTATGGATTTATGGAGAGTTTGCAGCATCCATGGTGTCACTTCCCTCCAGCACTACTTCAGACATTAGTTGAGTTCATACCGCGCCGCGTTGCGGCACTTCTGCGTGCTCGCGGTGGCTCTACACGATATTAGACAGGTGTACCAGTTTCTTTGGCCTTTCACTGTAAATTCAATAAATGTTAAATAAAAGACATTAAAACGCATGTATGGAAAAATCAAAAGAGTTTCGCAATTCAAATATTTAGGTGAAACAATCTCAGAGACTGGTCTAGAAAAAATTGGAAATGAAATTCGTTGTCAAAAGATGGAGACAGCTTTTAGACTTACAAAAGACATCTACAACAAAAAATGTCTCTCGAGGTACTCTAAATTGAGACATTACAACACGGTCATAAAACCAGAGTGCCTTTATGGGGCTGAAACGCTAATTTTAAACAGAAAAAAGGACATTCAAGAAATCCAAAAAAGAGAAAGAAAAGTAATCAGAAAAATTCTAGGTCCAAAATATACTGAAGAAGGAACATACAGGCTAAGAGCAAATAGTGAAATTCAACAATACACCAGCATATATTCGGATATGAAAAAACGCAGATTAAAATTTTATGGGCATATTAAAGGAATGGATGCTACCAGACTAACTAAACAAGTAGTGGAATTCTACGAAAATCGAAGTAAAGCTAAATTTGAGACAATAAAATGGATTGCTGCTATAAAAGAGGACATGAAAGAGGCAGATATAAAACAAGATGAAATTCAAGACAGAAAATTATTTAGGCAAAAAATTCATGACTGGGTAGTTGGTCCAGCTGAAAAACCAAAGAAAACTGGAACCACATGGTCTGATGAAAGGAAAAGAGCTCATTCCGAGAGAATGAAAACAATTTGGGCAGAGAGAAAGTCTAAAAGAAAATAACTGAATGCCCCGTGATTGTACTTCGCGTGGTCCAGTAGGGCCCAAACGTGAATAATAATAATAAAATGCATACATCTCATCCGACGACAGCCCTGCCGCTGCGCGATACCAAAAGAATGACAACAAACTACTCAAGCTGAGGCTGGAATCGCGTGTGACCTGCCTTCACCTAGGCCTCGTCCGACTACGGGAAAACCGCCGAGGCAGAAGGAAAACGCGTCCTTGCCCCGGACCAGCAGAACAACAACGCGTCAACCAATGCCGATACAAGGCTGTCAACATATACCAAACAGCAAAACACGTTTGATGGAAATTAACATACACATCCACACTTAAACGGGGAGTCAAAGATAACTTTCAAGGAAACCAACTACTAAAAATTCAGTACAGGTGTGGTGCGCTCATAAATACTGCAAGTTAACCTTCCTAGCAATAACAAGAAACAATGTAAACCGTTATTTAAGAGAATAATCACGTAATAATCAAACAAGATTAAATAAAGCAAGGTAAACCTTTACTGGGGCCTCTTAGCAGCTCATAGGCACTGTAATTTGGATAAGCACCAAATATTATCCACACAATTTCGAAGACTGCAAGAGCTGACAAGTGCGAAAATTATAGCACAATCAGCTCAACAGCTCATGCATCCAAGTTGCTGATAAAAATAATATGCAACAGAAAATTGAGGACGTGCTAGATGATGCTTAGTTTGGCTTTAGAAAAGGCAAATTCACTACAGAGGCAATTCTGATGTTGCGTTTGCTAATGGAAGCAAGACTAAAGAAAAATAAAGACACGTTCATAGGACTTGACGATCCGAAAAAAGCGTTCGACAATGTAAAGCGGTGCAAGATGTTCGAAATTCTGAGAAACATAGGAGTAAGTTGTAGGGAGAGACGGGTAATATACAATACGTACAAGAGCCAAGAGGGAATAATAAGAGTGGACGACCAAGAACGAAGTGCTCGGATTAAAAAAGGTGTGAGAGAGGGATGTAGTCTTTATCACCAACTGTTCAATCTGTACATCGAAGAAGGAATGATGGAAATAAAATAAAGGTTCAGGAGTGGAATTAAAATTCAAGGTGAAAGGATATCACTGATACGATCCGCTGATGACTTTGCTATCCTGAGTTAAAGTGAAGAAAAACTACATGATTTGCTAAACAAAAAGAATAATCTAATAAGTAGAGAGTGTGGATTCATAGTAAATCGAAGAAAGACGAAGGTAGTGATAAGTAGTAATAGAAATGAGAACAGCGAGAAACTTAACATGAGGATTGATGGTCACGAAGTAGGTGAAGTTAAGGAATTCCGCTACCTAGGAAGTAAAATAACCAAAGACGGACGGAAGAAGGAGGACATCAAAAGCAGACTAGAAAGGGCATTCCTGGCCAAGAGAAGCTACTAATATCAAATATCGGCCTCAATTTGAGGAATAAATTTCTGAGAACGTACGTCTGGAGTACAGCATTCTATGGTAGTGAAACATGGACTGTGCGAAAACCGTGAACAGAAGAGAATCGAAGCATTTGAGATGTAGTGCTACAGACGAATGTTGAAAATTAGGTGGACTGATAAGGTAAGCAATGAGGAGGTTCTGCGCAGAATGGGAGAGGAGAGGAACATGTGGAAAACACTGATAAGGAGAAGGGACAGGATAATAGGACATCTGTTAAGAAATGTTCTTCGAAGTACTGAAGCAACTTAAATCACTAAATAAAAGCAAGTCTTCTGGTCTACACTGTATACCAATTAGGTTCCTTTCGGAGTATGCTGATGCATTAGCTCCATACTTAACAAAAATATACAACCGTTAGCTCGACGAAAGATCCATACCCAAAGACTGGAAAGTCGCACAGATCACACCAATATTCAAGAAAGGTAGTAGGAGTAATCCACTAAATTACAGGATTCTGGAACATATTTTGTGTTCGAACATTTTGAATTACCTCGAAGAAAACGGTCTATTGACACACAGTCAACATGGGTTTAGAAAACATCGTTCTTACGAAATACAACTAGCTCTCTATTCGTATGAAGTGTTGAGTGCTATCGACAAGGGATTTCAGATCGATTCCGTATTTCTGGATTTCCGGAAGGCTTTTGACACTGTACCAAACAAGCGGCTTCCAATGAAATTGCGTATTTATTGAATATCGTGTCAGTTATCTGACTGGATTCGTCATTTCCTGTCACAAAGGTCACAATTCGTAGCAACTGACGGAAAGTCATCGAGGAAAACAGAAGTGATTTCTGTCGTTCCCCAAGGTAGCATTATAGGACCTTTGCTGTTCCTTTTCTATATAAATGATTTGGGAGACAATCTAAGCAGCCGTCTAACGTTGTTTGCAGGTGAGGCTGTCATTTATCGACTAATAAAGTCACCAGAAGATAAAAACAAATTGCAAAACGATTTAGAAAAGATATCTGAATGGTGCGAAAATGGGCAGTTGACCCTAAATAACGAAAAGTGTGAGGTGATCCACATGAGTGGTGAAAGGAATTCGTTAAACTTCGGTTACACGATAAATCTGTCAAATCTAAAGGCCGTAAATCCAACTAAATACCTAGGAATTACAATTTCGAACAACTTAAATTGGAAGGAACATACAGAAAGTGTTGTGGGGAAGGCTAACCAAAGACTGCGTTTTATTGCCAGGACACTTACAAAATGTAACAGACCTACTAAGGAGACTGCCTACACTACGCTTGTCCGTCCTCTTTTAGAATACTGCTGCGCGATGTGGGATCCTTACCGGGTAGGACTGACTGAGTACATCGAAAAAGTTCAAAGAAAGGCAACATGCTTTGTATTATCGCGAAATATGGGAGAGAGTGTTACTGAAATGATACAGAATTTGGGGTGGCCATTATTAAAAGAAAGACGTTTTGCTCTTCACGAAATTACAATCACCAACTTTCTCCTCTGAATGCGAAAATATTTTCTTGATACCAATATACATAGGGAGAAACGATCACCACGATAAAATTAGGGAAATCAGAGCTAGTACGGAAAGATATAGGTGTCAGTTCCTTCGGCGCGCTATACGAGATTGGAATAACAGAGAATTGTGAAGGTGGTTCGATGAACCCTCTGCCAAGCACTTAAATGTGATTTCCAGAATATCCATGTAGATGTAGATGTAGTAAATAATATCATCTGGGATACTACACTACCTACAGTCGGATATGGTGAATGGAGCATGAGAGGAATGAAGAAAAGGGGGTATCGAAAGTATCCTTCGCTACACACCGAAATTTAAGTTGTGCAGCACAAATGTGGATAAAGAGCTTGTCCACGTTCTGCCTTATGTGTGTCAGCCGGGAAGGTCATTTCAATACTGCAAGATAAGTATTGGTATCAATGTTGTCCCGAGTGGAATACTAGTAGTCTACCAATTTGTCCCCACCGATAAGCAGTAGTAAAGTCGTTTGCACAGTAAAGTTGTAGATGAAGAAGTCATCCTATTTATGCCTTACAGAGGTCATTTACATGTAGCAATATTGAAACCTGTTGTAAAGCCCGACGGTAATTTGCAGCAGTGAGGTGATCTGATGCAGACGAAGAGCTAATTCAGTTACTGCCTTCTCAGTGTCAGATAGGAAGATAGTTCATATGTTGCAAGATCCGTCGTGAGCTCAATATTGAAACCAGTGGAACCCTTGTAGCAATTTTCCGTACCCATAGGCATCAGTAAAATGACTTCCACAATAAAGATGTAGTCGAGCACCACATAAGATTTCAGGTCTCATCAGCGACACATGGGTAGATTATTTACAGTTGACAAGACTAGTAGTGAACCAAGTTTTGAATCCTGTGGAGTAGCAGAGGTAATTTGTCTCCATCCAGAGGCAACAAAAATGGTTCAAATGGCTCTGAGCACTATGCGACTTGACTTCTGAGGTCATCAGTCGCCTAGAACTTAGAACTACTTAAACCTAACTAACCTAAGGACATCACACACATCCACGCCCGAGGCAGGATTCCAACCTGAGACCGTAGCGGTCGCGTGGTTCCAGACTGAAGTGCCTAGAACCGCTCGGTCACTCCGGTCGGCTCCAGAGGCAACAGTAAGATGATTTTGCACAGAACAGGTGCAGGTCAAGAGCTCATCCGAAATGTTATCATGTCAGCTGAGGTCATTTACATCCAGCAAGGCTAATATTGGACCGAATGCTGTACCGAGTGGAACCCCAGCTGTAATTTGTGTCTACGCAAGGAAGCAATAATGTGAACTGGCGCAATACAAACTTACATAAAGTACTGGACTGTTCTGTGCGTTATCAGTTAACTGGGAAAGTCGTTTACATATAGAAAGAGGACTAGTATAGTTTCCAATATTATACCGAGCAGAAACCCAGTAGTAATTTGTCTCGACGCAGAGAAAGCAGTAAGGTGACTTGGCACTGTACAAATGTAGATGAAGACCTCGTCTGATCTGTGCGTTATCGATGTCAGCTGAGAAGATCATTTACGTGCAACAGAACTAGTATTGGCCCCTAATATTGAACCCTGTGGAGAGGCAAAAGTAATTTATCTCCATCCAGAGACAGGAGCAAGATAATATGGAGTAGTTCAGATGCAGGTGAAGAGCTTGTCTGATCTGTGCATTATCAGTGTCAGCTGAGAAGATCATTTACATGTAAGAAGACTAGTACTGGTCCGAATATTGAACCCTGAGGGGCGCCAGAAGTAATTTGTATCCATCCAGAGGCAGCAGTAAGGTAATATGGAGCAGTACAGATGCAGATGAAGAGCTCGTCTGATTTGTGCATTATCAGTGCCAGCTGAGAAGGTATTTTACATCCAACAACACTAGTATTGGACCCAATATTGAACCCTGTGGAGTGGCAGAAGTAATTTCTCTCCATCCAGAGGCAGCGGTAAAGTAATATGGAGCAGTACAGATGCAGATGAAGAGCTTGTCTGATATGTGCATTATCAGTGTTAGCTGAGAAGGTCTTTTACATCCAACAACACTAGAATTGGCCCCAATATTAAACACAATGGGGCAGCAGAAGTAATTTGCCTCTGTCCAGAGGGAGCAGTAAGGTAATACGGAGCAGTACAGATGCAGATGAATAGCTTGCCTGATTTGCTTGTTATCAGTGTCAGCTGAGAAGATCATTTATGTGTTTTAAGACTAATATTATTTCCAACATTGTACTGAGTGGAATCATAGTAGTAATTTCTCCCCACTTTGGGAAGCAATGAGGTGACTTGGCGCAGTACAGAAGTAGATGATGAGCTCATCTGATTTGTTTGTTATCATTGTCAGCTGCTAAGGTCATTTACATGCAGCAAGCCTAGTGTTCATCCTAACACTGTACGTTGAGATAAGAAACGCGACTTGTCATCATTTTTGGGGTATATGAGTTATTACTGTAGTTGGTATTTTCACACGATTCCGCATCTGTTTGCTTTAAAATCTGACTTCTTCAGTGATTTTTCCCTTGTCAAAATCGGTGCTGAAATTACGTTTCGTGCAGAAAGAGGACTTGTCACAGAGACAAATCCCTATATTGCACGAAAGAATGTGAGGCGTGAGGGCGGCACTGTAGCAGTTTGCAATAATCAGATGTGAGATTTCCAAATGGTTTCGCTGACAGACCCGTCAGACGAGTCCGAAGACGATTTACATGAATTTAGAAGGAAGAAAAGACGCTCCGAATTGTGGAAGAGGAATGTGATTAAACAAAAGAAGGTCAATGGTTTGGAGCATGCCAACTGGAAAGGAAACGTTGTTCCTAGGAGGGAAACAGGTGCAGATTGGAGGTAAATAGTCATACAATGTTCACTGTTTGAATTCACTGTACATAATGTAATATTCTGCAGCAGAGGCAAGTTGTATAGAAACATTGTACTAAACTGTGAGTATAAATTCCTTTCTTGGACGCCAAGGTGAAATTTATGTTTTAGTTGTGATACAGAAAATCGGTAGAAATATGTTATTCGCCGAGTATATAGATTAATAATACGCTAATATCTGTGTTGTGTACATAGTTCCACGTAGTCAGCACGTACACAACTTTCCCACTAGAGCGTCCCCCGCTAAGCACAACAGCGCAGGCGCAGCGCTCGTCCGTCTCCGCACTACGAGATGGCGCTGCCTTAGAGACGGACCAAATTCTGCTTCCGCCGATCCGCGTATTAATATGTAACGCAGCCAATGAGATTGCTGCTAACGTAGAACCGTTTCTGCTCGTGGATCACACTCGCACAGTGATACCTGAACACGCGAGGTATTATAGTGAGTGTACAGACCTCCGATTAGTCAGGCTGCATTTGTCTGCACCAGTCTGTACCAGTCTGCATTAGTCTGTACCAGTCTATGGTCAAGTTTCAGTCTACACCTAAGAAGATTATCATATTCCTGTACATAGCCATGAAGAGAAATGTATAGACACTTTGTCAAGTATCAGAGATATGTGAGAATAAGGTTAACATACCAAGACCAAAGGAACTTCAGGTTGTCAACTGTAAATAGCATCCAGAATCAAGTTACGTAAGGTTTATGCTTGTTACTATTTTAATAAATGTGTGTGAAAATTAATCAAGTTCTGTTTAAAGTTGGTGACTGTCAATCTGCTACTCTAAGCGTGCAAGTGGCATTTCAATCGTCTGACCTAACGGCAGAAGATAAACACGCCACGATAAGACCACGAGACATATTGCTGACACTCGCCTACTTCGTTAGAGCGACAAGTCAAATAATCTGATGGTGTGTGTACTGAAGGTCTTACAGTACGCACACGACAATCTGTTTACAGATGACGGCGTAAATGTTTTGAGAAGTTCTCATTTGCTGAGAAGGAACTATTGTTGACAGAATTCAACAATATGCCCAACAAAGATGGACAGGATGGGTACTTGAGTGCTAACATTCTTCCCTTCTTTCCAAAAGCAAGGAGACCACGCCCAAATTCCATTACCAATCGTGGAAGGACAGCAAATTATTATTATAAGGTAATTGGCATGACAACAGTAATATTATTGCCGCGCGGGATTAGCCGAGCGGTCTGGGGCGCTGCAGTCTTGGACTGTGCGGCTGGTCCCGGCAGAGGTTCGAGTCCTCCCTCGGGCATGGGTGTCTGTGTTTGTCCTTAGGATAATTTAGGTTAAGTAGTGTGTAAGCTTAGGGACTGATGACCTTTGCAGTTAAGTCTCATAAGATTTCCCACACATTTGAACATTTTTGAGTAATATTATTTAATTAACCATTTCGTTCCCGAATAATGTACATCTTTGATCCACGTTTTGTAAAATCTTTAAGGCAAATAGTTAAGGCATATAGTTAATAGGGTTACAGTATTACTATTATGTAGATTTTTGTTTTGCGATACAAATTCACTTGTATCTGCAGGTTAAAGTTGGCTTCAAGGAAACTATGGTATGCAAGAAAGCTTAATTATTGCAGTCCACGGCATATCAAAACGCCGAGTGGAGAGTCTGTGCCGCTTAAGTCAATATTTCAGTACAATGTTGTTTAACTCAAAAAGGGGATATGTCAGTCATTTTCTGTTACCAGTTTCTATTAGTTGCCTTCATCCTATGATTACAGATCTACATCTACAGCTACATCTACATTTATACTCCGCAAGCCACCCAACGGTGTGTGGCGGAGGGCACTTTACGCGCCACTGTCATTACCTCCCTTTCCTGTTCTAGTCGCGTATGGTTCGCGGGATGAACGACTGCCGGAAAGCCTCCGTGCGCGCTCGAATCTCTCTCATTTTACATTCGTGATCTCCTCGGGAGGTATAAGTAGGGGGAAGCAATATATTCGATACCTCATCCAGAAACGCACCATCTCGAAACCTGGACAGCAAGCTACACCGCGATGCAGAGCGCCTCTCTTGCAGAGTCTTGAGTTTGCTAAACATCCCCGTAACGCTATCACGCTTACCAAATAACCCTGTGACGAAACGAGCCGCTCTTCTTTGGATCTTCTCTATCTCCTCCGCCAACCCGATCTGATACGGATCCCACACTGATGAGTAATACTCAAGTATAGGTCGAACGAGTGTTTTGTAAGCCACCTCCTTTTTTGATGGACTACGTTTTCTAAGGACTCTCCCAAAGAGTCTCAACCTGGTACCCGTCTTACGAACAATTAATTTTATATGATCATTCCACTACAATAAAGGATCCTTCTTTCTATGTATTCGCAATACATTATATTTGTCTACGTTTAGGGGGCAGTTGCCACTCCCTGCACCAAGTGCCTATCCGCTGCAGATCTTCCTGCATTTCGCTACAATTTTCTAATGCTGCAACTTCTCTGTATACTACAGCATCATCCGCGAAAAGCCGCATGGAACTTCCGACACTATCTACTGGGTCATTTATATATATTGTGAAAAGCAATGGTGCCATAACACTCCCCTGTGGCACGCCAGAGGTTACTTTAACGTCTGTAGACGTCTCTCCATTGAGAACAACATGCTGAGATCTGTTTGCTAAAAGCTCTTGAATCCAGTCACACAGCTGGTCTGATATTCCGTAGGCTCTTACTTTGTTTATCAGGCGACAGTGCGGAACTATATCGAACGCCTTCCGGAAGTAAAGGAAAATAGCATCTACCTGGGAGCCTGTATCTAATATTTTCTGGGTCTCACGAACAAATAAAACGAGTTGGGTCTCACATGATCGCTGTTTCCGGAATTCATGTTGACTACTACAGAGTAGATTCTGGGTTTCCAGAAATGACATGATACGCGAGCAAAAAACATGTTCTAAAAGTCTACAACAGATCGATGTCAGAGATATAGGCCTATAGTTTTGCGCATCTGCTCGACGACCTTCTTGAAAACTGGAACTACCTGTGCTCTTTTCCAATCATTTGGAACCTTCCGTTCCACTAGAGACTTGCGGTACACAGCTGTTAGAAGGGGGGCAGTGTCAGATGGGAAGTTTATTCACATAAACCAAGATTCGTCGTGACCTCAATATTGAACCTAGTGGAACCCCTGCAGCAATTTTTCTGCACTCATAGGTATCAGTAAGATGACTTGCGCAATGAAGATGCAGACAAGCACCTTATACGGTTTCCGTCTCATCAACGTCACATGAGGAGATTATTTACATTTGACGAGACTAGTAGCGAAGTATCTTGTCTCCATCCGGAGGCAGTAATGTGGTTTTGCGCATTACAAATACAGATAAAGAACTCATCGGATATGTGGGTCAGCCGAGAAAGACGTTTACACGTAGTAAGAGAGATTGGTCCGAATATTGCACAGAGCGGAACCCGAGCTGTAAGTTGTCTCGACGAAGAGGAGGTAATAAAGGGAACTGGCGCAGTACAAAAATAGGTAAAGTGCTGGTCTGTGTTGTGCGTTATCAGTCAGCTGGGAAAGTCGTTTCCACATAACAAGAGGACTAGTATGGTTTCCAATATTATACCGAACAGAAACCCAATAGTAATTTGTTTCCACACAGAGGAAGCAATAAGGTGACTTGACGCAGTACAAATGTAGATAAAGACTTCGTCTTATCAGTGCGTTATCAGTGTCAGCTGGGAACTTCATTCACATTTAGAAAGACTTGTATTGATCTGATGTTGAAACCTGTGGAGCAGCAGTAGTAATTTGTCTCTATCCAGAGGCAGCAGTAAGGTGGTCTGGTGCAGTAGAGATGCAAATGAAGCACTCGTCTAATTTGTATAGTGTCAGCTAAGACGGTCGCTTACGTGTAACAAAACTAGTATTGGCTCCAATGTTGAAACCTGTGGAGCGTCAAAACTAATTTGTCTCCATCCAGAGACAGGCGCAAGGTGATGTGGAGTACTTCAGATGCAGGTGAAGAGCTTGTCTGATATGTGCGTTATCAGTGTCATCTGAGAAGGTCTTTTATATCCAACAGCACTAGTATTGGGCCCAATATTAAACCCTGTGGAGCGGCAGAAGTAATTTGTCCCAATCAAAGGCAGCAGTAAGATGATTTGGCGCAATACATATGCGTAGATTAAGAACTCATCTGATTTGTGCGTTATCAGTGTCAGCTGAGAGGATCATTTGTGTTTTTTAAGACTAATATTAGTTCCAATACTGTGCCGAGTGGAACCCTGGTAGTAATTTCTCCTACGATTGACGTGGCGCAGTACAAACATAGATGATGAACTCATCTGATTTGTGAGTTATCATTTACACTACTGGCCATTAAAATTGCTACACCAACAAGAAATGCAAATGTCAAACGGGTATTCGTTGGACAAATATATTATACTACAACTGACATGTGATTACATTTTGACGCAATTTGGGTGCATAGATCCTGAAAAATCAGTACCCACAACAACCACCTCTGCCCGGCCTTGATATGCCTGGGCATTGAGAAACAGAGTTTGGATGGTTGGATGGCGTGTACAGGTGCAGCTTCCCATGCAGCTTCAACACGATACCACAGTTCATCAAGAGTAGTGACTGGCGTATTGTCACGAGGCAGTTGCTCGGCCACCATTGACCAGACGTTTTCAGTTGGTGAGAGATCTGGAGAATGTGCTGTCCAGGGCAGCAGTCGAACATTTTCTGTGTCCAGAAAGGCCCGTACAGGTCCTGCAACATGCGGTCGTGCATTATCCTGCTCAAATGTAGGTTTTCGCAGGGATCGAATGAAGGGTAGAGCTACGGGTCGTAACACATCTGAAATGTAACGTCCACTGTTCGAAGTGCCGTCAATGCAAACAAGAGGTGACCGAGACGTGTAACCAATGGCACCCCATACCATCACGCCGGGTGATACGCCAGTATGGCGATGACGAATACACGCTTCCAATGTGCGTTTACCGCGATGTCGCCAAACACGGATGTGACCATCATGATGCTGTAAACAGAACCTGGATTCATCCGAAAAAGTGACGTTTTCCCATTCGTGCACCCATTTGTCGTCGAGTACACCATCACAGGCGCTCGTGTCTGTGATGCCGCGTCAAGGGTAACCGCAGCCACGGTCTCCGAGCTGATAGTCCGTGCTGCTGGAAGCGTCGTCGAACTGTTCGTGCAGATGGTTGTTGTCTTGCAAACGTCCTCATCTGTTGACTCAGGGATCGAGACGTGGCTGCACGATCCGTTACAGCCATGCGTATAAGATGCCTCTCATCTCGACTGCTAGCGATACGAGGCCGTTGGGACCCAGCACGGCGTTCCGTATTACCCTCCTGAACCCACCGATTCCATATTCTGCTAACAGTCATTGGATCTCGACCAACGCAATCAGCAATGTCGCGATACGATAAACCGCAATTGCAATGGGCTACAATCCGACCCATATCAAAGTCGGAAACGTGATGGTACGCTTCATTTGCATATCACAGCAGCTTCTTCCTGTCGGTTAAATTTCGCGTCTGTAGCACGTCATCTTCGTGGTGTAGCAATTTCAATGGCCAATAGTGTACATACAGCAAGACTAGTATTGGTCCTAACACTGTACTGAGTGAAGCAGCAATTCGTCTCCACACAGGGGGGAGGGGGGTGGGGGGACGGTAAGGTGACTTGGTGCAGTACAGGTGTACAGATGAAGACACCCGGCTTGTGCCGGGTGGGAAGTTGATTTGCATGTCGCGAGAGCAGCAGTGGTCCAGATACTGACCCCTGTGGGACCCCACCCAGGAGACGACATTCGGCGTCCCGCCCGTTGTTTCCCCGACCAGCCGGCGGGCCCTGGCGTTGGCGGTCGGCCTCTTTATATAGCGGACTCCGCAGCGCGCCGTGGCAACGCAGCAGCCGACCCTCCATCTTTCGCCTCGTTTGCTTTCCTCCGCCTTCCTTCCCGAACCTCTTTTCCTCTCTTTCTCCTCGTCCTCCTCCTTTTCTCACCCGGCCGCGCTCCGTCGACATTTGCCGCATCGCAGTCTGACCTCCTATCCGTGGCGCGCCGCCCGCGGACCCAGCCAACGACTTACAGCGGAACTCCCCAACACTCTCCTGTTCTTCTCTTTATTTTCTCAAATTTTGCACGGATGGCTCGTGCACTCCGCAGCTCGCCCCACTCTCCGAAATCTCCGCCGCGCCATTCGTCACGCACCTGCAGCCGACGAGGGTTTTCGACCACTTATACATACAAGGAACATTTCATAAATAACACACACAAGATTTTTTCTTACACGTCTACTTTTTTATATCTCTTTACAGTCCTTCAGTATAATGAAGCGCGAAAGAAACTCGTAGAGGCATGCGTATTCAAATACAGAGGTTCGTAAACAGGCAGAACATGGTACTCCGATCCGCTACGCCTATACAGGGTGTTACAAAAAGGTACCGCCAAACTTTCAGGAAACATTCCTCACACACAAATAAAGAAAATATGTTATGTGGACATGTGTCCGGAAACGCTTAATTTCTATGTTAGAGCTCATTTTAGTTTCGTCAGTATGTACTGTACTTCCTCGATTCACCGCCAGTTGGCCCAATTGAAGGAAGGTAATGTTGACTTCAGTGCTTGTGTTGACATGTATGTCATTGCTCTACAGTACTAGCATCAAGCACATCAGTACGCAGCATCAACAGGTTAGTGTTCATCACGAACGTGGTTTTGCAGTCAGTGCAATGTTTACAAATGCGGAGTTGGCAGATGCCCATTTGATGTGTGGATTAGCAAGGGGCAATAGCCGTGGCGCGGTACGTTTGTATCGAGACAGATTTCCAGAACGAAGGTGTCCCGACAGGAAGACGTTCGAAGCAATTGATCGGCGTCTTAGGGAGCACGGAACATACTCGCGACTGCGGAAGACCTAGATCGACAAAGACACCTGCAATGGACGAGGCAATTCTTCGTGCAGTTGACGATAACCCTAATGTCAGCGTCAGAGAAGTTGCTGCTGTACAAGGTAACGTTGACCACGTCACTGTATGGAGAGTGCTACGGGAGAACCAGTTGTTTCCGTACCGTGTACAGCGTGTGCAGGCACTATCAGCAGCTGATTGGCCTCCACGGGTACACTTCTGTGAATGGTTCATCCGACAATGTGTCAATACTCATTTCAGTACAAATGTTCTCTTTACGGATGAGGCTTCATTCCAACGTGATCAAATTGTAAATTTTCACAATCAACATGTGTGGGCTGATGAGAATCCGCACACAATTGTGCAATCACGTCATCAACACAGATTTTCTGTGAACGTTTGGGCAGGCATTGTTGGTGATGTTTTGATTGGGCCCCATGTTCTTCCACCTACGCTCAATGGAGCACGTTATCATGATTTCATTCGGGATACTCTACCTGTGCTGCTAGAACATGAGCCTTTGCAAGTACGACACAACATGTGGTTCATGCGCGATGGAGCTCCTGCACATCTCAGTCGAAGTGTTCGTACGCTTCTCAACAACAGATTCGGTGACCGATGGATTGGTAGAGGCGGACGAATTCCGTGGCCTTCACGCTCTCCTGTCCTCAACCCTCTAGAGTTTCATTTATGGGGGCATTTGAAAGCTCTTGTCTACGCAACCCCGGTACCAAATGTAGAGACTCTTCGTGCTCGTATTGTGGACGGCTGTGATACAATACGCTACTCTCCAGGGCTGCAACAGCGCATCAGGGATTCCACGCGACGGAGGGTGGATGCATGTATCCTCGCTAACGGAGGACATTTTGAACATTTCCTGTAACAAAGTGTTTGAAGTCACGCTGGTACGTTCTGTTGCTGTGTGCTTCCATTCCATGATTAATGTGATTTGAAGAGAAGTAAGAAAATGAGCTCTAACACGGAAAGTAAGCGTTACCGGACACATGTCCACGTAACGTATTTGCTTTGTTTGAGTGTGAGGAATGTTTCCTGAAAGTTTGGCCGTACCTTTTTGTAACACTCTGTATAGGACAACAAGTTGGGGGGGTTGTTTTGGGGGAAGAGATGAAACAGCGAGATCATCGGTCTCATCGGATTAGGGAAGGATGGGGAAGGAAGTCGGCCGTGCCCTTTCAAAGGAACCATCCCGGCATTTTCCCGGGGCGATCTAGGAAAATCGCGGAAAACCTAAATCAGGATGGCCGGACGCGGGATTGAACCGTCGCCCTCCGGAATGCGTAGGACAAGAAGTGTCTGGCGCAGTTGTTAGATAGGTTACTGCTGCCTCAATGGCAGGTTATCAAGATTTAAGTTCGTTTGAACGTGGTGTTATTGTCAGCACACGAGCAATGGGACACAATTCCGAGGTGCCGGCCACTGTGGCCGAGCGGTTCTAGGCGCTTCAGTCCGGAACCGCGCGACTGCTACGGTCGCACAGTCGAATCCTGCCTCGGGTATGGATGTGTGTGATGTCCTTAGGTTAGTTAGGTTTAAGTAGTTCTAAGTTCTAGAGGACTGACGACCTCAGATGTTAAGTCCCATAGTGCTCAGAGCCATTTGAAACATTTCCGAGGTATGAAACAAGCGCTCTACCAACTGAGCTACCCAAGCCCCGTCCTCACAGCTTTACTTCCGCCAATACCTCGTCTCCTACCTTCCAAACTTCACAGAAGCTCCCCTGCCCGCGAGAGGCAAACGTCCCGAGTTCTAGTCTCGGTCTGGCACACAGTTTTAATCTGCCAGAAAGTTTCATATCAGCGCACACTCCACTGCAGAGTGAAAGTCTCATTCTGGATTTCCGAGGTAGTTATGAAGTGGGGATTTTCCCGTACGTCCGTTTCAAGAGTGTACCGTGAATATCAGGAAACCGGTAAAACATCCAGTCTCCGACATCGCTGAGGCCGGAAAAAGATGCAACAAGAACGGCACCAGTGACTGAAGAGAATCGTTCAACGTGACGCAAATTGCTGCAGATTTCAGTGATGGGCCATCAACAAGTGTCAGCGTGCAAACATTTCAACGGAACGTTATCGATATGGGCGTTTGGAGCCGAAAGCCCAGTCGTGTACCATTGATGTCTACATGACACAAAACTTTACGCTTCGCCTGGACCTGTAAACACCGACATTGGACTGTTGATGACTGAAAACATGCTGCCTGGTCGAATGAGTCTCGTTTCAAATTGTATCGAGTGGATGGACGTGTGCGGGTATGGATGCAACTGTTGTGGACTGGCAAGACAGCCAATCCACAGTGACGGGTACCCGAAAGGCACGCGTTTAAGCTCACGCAGGCTGGCGTGAGGTCTGGAACAGTTAAAGGATTTGAGTCTAGCAAATAAAGTACGTAGCTGTTGGAATACTTAACTTTAATCCATAATTGGTGAACATCGGTCTGACGGTACATGCATCACAAGATAAATAGCAATTGATAATGGCGCCTTGCTAAGTCGTAGCAAATGACGTAGCTGAAGGCTATGCTAACTATCGTCTCGGCAAATGAGACCGTAATTGGTCAGTGAACCATCGCTAGCAAAGTCGGCTGTACAACGGGCGAGTGCTACGAAGTCTCTCTCTAGCCTGCCGTGTGGCGGCGCTCGGTCTGCAATCACTGACAGTGGCGACACGCGGGTCCGACGTATACTAACGGACCGCGGCCGATTTAAAGGCTACCACCTAGGAAGTGTGGTGTCTGGCGGTAACACCACAGCAACCTTATGAATCCATGGACCCTGCATGTGAGCTGGGGACTGTTCATGCTGGTGGAGGCTCTGTAATGGTGTGGGGCGCGTGCAGTTGAAGTGACGTACGTTAGCATCCTGCCTGATCACCTGCATCCATTGATGTCCATTGTGCATTCCGACGCACTTGGGCAATTCCAGCAAGGCAATACGACACCACACAAGTCCAGAATTGCTACGGAGTGGCTCCAGGAACACTCTTCTGAGTTTAAACACTTCTTCTGAGCACCACACTCCCCGGAGATGAACATTATGGAGCATATCTCGAATGCCTTGCAACGTGCTGTTCGGAAGAGATCTCCATCGCCCGGTAATCATACAGATTTATGGACAGCCTTGCAAGATTCATGGTGACAATGTTCCACAGAGCATAATGGAGCCGCCGACAGCCTGTCTCCGTCCCACAGTTCAGATGTCAAGGAGCTGTTCCTCTGGAAGACGAGGGATTCACGCCCTCCCATCGGCATGATGAAGCAAGTTTTGGGATTCACCAGACCGTGCAGCGCTCTGCCCTGCCCCAACCTCCAGTGCCGATGGTCATGTGCCCATTTCAGCCGTAGTTGCCGATGTGGTGGTGTTAACACTGGCACGTGCACAGGTTGTCGGCTGCGGAGGCCCATCGTTTGTTCGATGCACTGTCTGTTCAGAGAGACTTGTACTCTGCCCAACTTTAAAGTCTGAGCCGGCCGGAGTGACCGAGCGGTTCTAGGCGCTTCAGTCTGGATGCGTGTGATGTCCTTAGGTTGGTTAGGTTTAAGCAGTTCTAAGTTCTAGGGGGCTGATGACCTCAGATGTTAAGTCCCATGGTGCTCAGAGCCATTTGAACCATATTTAAAGTCTGATGTTAGTTCACACATTTAGAGTGTGTAACATGAGTACCTCGACTTCAATTTACACCATAAACAGAACAAGCCGTTGTAATGTTACACTGCTCCCAGCAGGGGCCGGAGTTATTGTGCCGTAGTAATCAAATTATAAACTATTTCTATTTGTTCAAATAATTATTTTTTTGCATTAGCGCCGAGTGATTAGGCTGAGACACTGCCTATGCTCGTCGTCTCTTTTGTTTTATATGCTGAATGTCGCCAAAAGAAAGAACAACATTAGGCAACTATCGTAGAATAAATTGCTAAAGTTGAAATCATAAGGAATGCATACGTGACTCGCATTCGGGAGGACGACGGTTCAATCCCGCGTCCGGCCATCCTGATTTAGGTTTTCCGTGATTTCCCTAAATCACTCCAGGCAAATGCCGGGATGGTTCCTCTGAAAGGGCACGGCCGACATCCTTCCCCATCCTTCCCTAATCCGATGAGACCGATGACCACGCTGTCTGGTCTCCTTCCCCAAACCAACCAACCAACCAATGCATACGTGGAGTCAAGAATGTCCTACGATACAAGTGATATTGTTACATCATAAACTCCGAATTCTACAAACACTAGTTGTAGTTATACATTTTGATAACCTTATGTAAACTAGCGGAAGTTCGAATCTTATAACTATATTAGGCGGCGGTGGATAGTATACCGTACACTTCAGTGAAAAAATATACGGACTGCAGCTGAAGTCGTTGTTTTTCACAGTCGCTGTCGTTACAGTTCAATATTATACATCGAATTTTGCTGCAGTGTTCAGTGACCAGCTGGGCTGGTGTAAAACAGTTTTGTGTGCGATTGCTTGAGAAAGTTTACAAAGTTCTGGGAGATGAAGAGAGGGCAGTAATATCCCGTACATTACAAGACTATCCTCAGCATTCACTAAGAAAATAACGAACCGTACAAACCACTTCGAATGGTGTAAAGATTTCTTTCTCTTTCTTTCCTTCTCTCTATTGTAGTCCGTATATCCGTGCGCATTTAGGCATTCGACCGACGTCACCATCTGGAAATGCCAGTGAAACATCGCATCCGGACAGCGAATTCGCTAGTATAAAAGCGAAATTTCCTCTACTTGAAAGACGGAGAACCTGTTTGGAACGTGACTCACAGGAAAGTCTACTGGGAATTAGGAGGCGCAGCAGCGATCGACTGGCTTTCTTTTCTTCTTCTCTCTCTCTCTCTATCTCTCTGTGTATTTGAATGTGTATGTGTGTCTGGGTGACTGGGTGAGAAGATTGGTATGAGAGAAGGATGCCGACTCTCGTCGGAACGGAAACTGCGGCAGTCACAGGTATGCTACGTGGAAACTTCAATGCAAGGCTAGGACGGCAACCCGGCGGGATAGGACGCCATTTTGGGCGGGCGAATTCCACTAAGGCATTATTCCCTCCCTCGCACCCTCTGCTGCCCCTCCCGCGCGGTAGATCCCTTCATCGCCGTGCGGGAGATCTGTTACGTCATCCACTTGCCCCTAAACTAAGTCATCTCTCGCAAACGGCAGTGCGCTTGCAGCGCCTGAACATTATATACTCGTATAGTGGTTTTCTTTCCCAGCCTTTTCCGTCCATTTCTTACTTCCATTCGTAGTATCAGTATTCCTAGTTTGGAATGAAGTCATTAATCGAGTAATTAAGGCACTCTACTGCGAGCTCTTCCCTCGAAATAATGAATCGTAGCTCATAAATAGAGAGACTTTTTTATTTACTTAGTACGCTTAAGTGGTACGTTCACATTTGTTTTCAGGATTCTCATCACAAAGTTCCAGCGGACATTATACTGTCACAAGTTTTCACAGTTAGTAAAAGACGGCAGTGCGTAGCAGTTTTTTATTTATTTATTTATTTTTTTTTTTATAATTGCGCGATTGATACACAAAGTCAAATGCAGCACAACCGTGACATGTAATTAGTCACAAGAAGAAAAAGAGAGAATGGAGTTTAACGTATCGTCGTCGACGAGATGACTAGTGACAAAGCAGAAGGACGAACTGTCGAACAAAAAGGGCCGGGCCTTTCGAAAGAAATTCTCGTTACCAATTTGTAACGGTGTATGTTTGATGATCTTGCCATTTGTGGATCGACAACATAGACTACTCTTCAAGTTCGCAGTTCAGAAGTATACCGCATACCGAATATGCGTGGAAAAATCTGAATTAGAATGACTGAATGATCCATCAATACCAGGATCACCAATCATAAATGGCATTGCAGACAAGGACAGACAAAGAAATGGACCTCGTAGAGTAGACAATTTCTGACATTAATCACGGAATAAAATTCGCCGACACGAAGGTTCCCGTTGTGGAGAAGACTTACGAAGCTCTCTTCTCCAGGGAAGTCATCGAAATTCTCAGCGATTGAGGATAATATAGTGAACAGCATTACAACAGTATTTACTTCACTTGCAGATTTGAAATAAAATTTATTAGGAGTAGTACGTTTTTAGGTTGGTTGGTGCCGCCAAATACATATGACGAGAACAAGCCTTTAATTTTCCCCTGAGCAGCAGATCACGCATTAAAGTGTGGACGTGTGGATGCAAAACGGTTACTCTATACTGACAGGCGTAGTCCACTAACTTGTGCAGTTACGGCCGTGCAGAAAACGTCAGGCCGTTAAGTTTGTGACAGATTAGAGGGATGTTTGTTCAGCACAGAGAAAAATCAACACACTGTTGTGAGTACATATTAAGGTACCACGTATAAAAATATCTGCAGTTTAATCCTTTACGCTGTGTATAACATCAGCCTGCAGGCTCCACTGTTATCCGCTGGAGGATGAATCTTTGACAACTCCATCCACTTGTCCTGGCAAACCGCTAGAAAATTCACTAGACGACAGTATAAAATATTCTTGGACTTCTTGCCGCTTCGGTTCTGGGTAAAACCTAGAGCTTTCGACAGTTACTACTATCATTCTTGTCAGCCACAACTGACTGTCGTGGCTACTGCAGTGGTGGTCTTACATTGCACTCGGATGGCTTCCGATTGGTGGACATTACGTCATGCTGCCATATATTGGGTTCAACCTCAGAGCTGGTGGTGCCACCACTTCCGCAGAAGTGTAAACAATGAGACGAATTTCTTCTCAGCATGGAAAGCTCGCTTCCACGCATCACTAAGATTATATCCGCTGTCCTAGTTGAAGCTGTTCCTGCATATTCTTATTTGTACCGAATCTTATAAAATAAAATCATCAGAACTTTTGTTTCCTCAAACAGAATTTTCGTCTTTTTCTGAAACTGCTCAGCATCTGCTGGTTTCTCAAGTTCACAATTTTCAATGTGCCGTTCATGTTTAACTCGGCGGCCTGAAACGGTACGGATGCACTGACCAATGTACACTACTGGCCGTTAAAATTGCTACACCAAGAAGAATTTCAGATGATAAACAGGTATTCATTGGACAAATATATTATACTAGAACTGAAATGTGATCACATGCCCGCATCTCGTGGTCGTGCGGTAGCGTTCTCGCTTCCCACGCCCGGGTTCCCGGGTTCGATTCCCGGCGGGGTCAGGGATTTTCTCTGCCTCGTGATGGCTGGGTGTTGTGTGCTGTCCTTAGGTTAGTTAGGTTTAAGTAGTTCTAAGTTCTAGGGGACTTATGACCACAGCAGTTGAGTCCCATAGTGCTCAGAGCCATTTGAACCATTTTGTGATTACATTTTGACGCAATTCAGTTGCGTAGATCCTGAGAAACCAATACCCAGAACAACCACCTCTGGCGTTAATAACGGCCTCGATACGCCTGGGCATTGAGTCAAACAGAGCTTGGAAGGCGTGTACAGGTGCAGCTGCCCATGCAGCTTCAACACGATACCACAGTTCATCAAGAGTAGTGACTGCCGTATTGTGACGAGCCAGTTGCTCGGCCACCATTGACCAGACGTTTTCAATTCGTGAGAGATCTGGAGAATGTGCTAGCCAGGGCAGCAGTCGAACATTTTCTGTATCCAGAAAGACCCGCACAGGACCTGCAACATGCGGTCGTCCATTATCCTGCTGAAATGTAGGGTTTCGCACGGATCGAATGAAGGGTAGAGCCACGGGTCGTGACACATCTTAAATGTAGCGTCCACTGTTCAAAGTGGCGTCAGTGCGAACAAGAGGTGACCGAGACGTGTAACCGATGGCACCCCATACCATCACGCAGGGTGATACGCCAGTATGGCGACGACGAATACACGCTTCCAATGTGCGTTCACCGCGATGTCGCAAAACATGGATGCGACCATCATGATGCTGTAAACATACCCTGGATTCATCCGAAAAAATGTTTTGCCATTCGTGCACCGAGGTTCGTCGTCGAGTACACCATCGCAGGCGCTCCTGTCTGTGATGCAGCGTCAAGGGTAACCGCAGCCACGGTCTCCTAGCTGATAGTCCGTGCTGCTTCAAACGTCGTCGGACTGTTCGTGCAGATGGTTGTTGTCTTGCAAACGTCCCCAGCTGTTGGCTCAGGGATCCAGACGTGGCTGCACGATTCGTTACAGCCGTGCGGATAAGATGACTGTTATCTCGACTGCTAGTGATACGAGGCCGTTGGGACCCAGCACGGCGTTCCGTATTACCCCCATGAACCCACCAATTCCATATTATGCTAACAGTCATTGGATCTCGACCAACGCGAGCAGCAATGTCTCGCTACGATAAACCGCAATCGCGATAGGCTACAGTCCGACCTTTATCAAAGTCGGAAACGTGATGGTACGCATTTCTCCTCCTTACACGAGGCATCACAATAACGTTTCACCAGGCTACGCCAGTCAACTGCTGTTTGAGTATGAGAAATCGGTTGGAAGCTTTCCTCATGTCAGCACGTTGCAGGTGTCACCACCGGCGCCAACCTTGTGTGAATGCTCTGAAAAGCTAATCATTTGCATATCACAGCACCTTCTTCCTGTCGGTTAAATTTCGCGTCTGTAGCACGTCATCGTCGTGGTGTAGCAATTTTAATGGCCAGTAGTGTAGTTGCTTCTGCACTCACAGAGGATATTATTAATCCAAGGGACACGGAGGCTGGGTCTGTCCTCCAGCGGACATAGCATCTTCCTTATCTTCGAAGTTGGTAAGGAAACTGGCCTTATTCCTCGTCTTCCAGAAGACTGCAGAATTATGTGTGTCTGATCTGTTCCTCTGGTGCCTTTACCATTCGAAAACTGATCGCCTTCTAAGAGATCCACAGTGTACCTGAAAATACGGAAAAAAGTAGCTTGATTATTTCGAGGTGGTAGTGCTACTCCTCCCCCTGGCTGTAGCGGCTGCGGCGGCGCGCTGGCCCGCCGCGCTGGTTAGCCGGCCCGCTCTTTGTCCTCGGCAGGTGCCGGCAACCGGCAAGACGCCTCCCCAAGGCCGCTGCAGCTGCCGACTCTCTCTCTGCAGCGACCGCCGGCCGGGCCTTAATTGCCGACACCCCATTGGCCGCCTCTGGCCCCCTCCCGCTCGGCCCGCGTGCACACCGCGGACCATTAATTTCGCGCTGGGCGCGCTAACTTGTAATCTCGCCTCTGCATCCGCCACGGCCGCGGCCGACGAAGCCGGCTGCCGCCCGCTAAATGGCGCACTTTTTGTCGTCACCCAGCGGCTCGCCTCGCCTCGTTTTGTTTCTCCGCCGACATCGCCCGGCCCGGAGCTGCCGCCGGAGTTAAGCCAGTCTAATGGCAGCTCCCGTGTTGCCGGCGTCTGATTAATACCGGCGGCGCTTTTTGCGCCGAGCTCTGCTGGTTACTCGGGGTTTA
Source organism: Schistocerca piceifrons (assembly GCF_021461385.2). Lineage (NCBI taxonomy): Eukaryota > Metazoa > Arthropoda > Insecta > Orthoptera > Acrididae > Schistocerca > Schistocerca piceifrons. The sequence goes on along the minus strand of NC_060147.1, from coordinate 35,460,583 downwards.
TTACCCTCACACCTCGGGCTGGCCGCGTCTTCACCAGTTGTAACTTCGGCGTTGATTGCACTGTCTATGCCAAATATAACCCAAGGTCTCACTTTTCCATTGTCGTTTCTATACATTTACATCTATACAGGGTCGTCCATTAATAGTGACCAGGCCAAATATCTCACGAAATAACCATCAAACGAAAAAACTACAAAGAACGAAACTCGTCTAGCTTGAAGGGGGAAACCAGATGGCGCTATGGTTGGCCCACTAGATGACACTGCCATAGGTCAAACGGATATCAACTGCGTTTTTTTTAAAACAGAAACCCCCATTTTTTATTACATATTCATGTAGTACGTAAAGAAATATGAATGTTTTAGTTGGACCACTTTTTTCGCTTTGTCATAGACGGCGCTGTAATAGTCACATTTCGGTTGTTCCAATGTGATACATGTACCTTTGTGAACTTATCATTTCTGAGACCGCACGCTGTTACAGCGTGATTACCTGTAAATACGACATTAATGCAATAAATGCTCAAAATGATGTCCGTCAACATCAAATCGGCTCCAGTTGCAGGTTCCACGTAGCGTCAACAGTTGCTCTCCTTACCACTCATTGAAGTCACCAACACATCGCCGGTAAAAGAGGCTGTTATAATAATGCAATGCCCAATGGCAGCTCCCGTGCTGCAGGCGTATAATTAATGCCAGAGGCGCTTTTTGCTAAGCTCCAAACCGGACTGCTGGGTACACGGGGTTTATTACTCTCACACCTCCGACTGCTTGCATTTTTTTTTTTTTTTTTAAAGTATCAAATGGCTCTGAGCACTATGGGACTTAACTTCTGAGGTCGTCAGTCCCCTAAAACTTAAAAATAAGTAAACCTAACTAACCTAAGGACATCACACACATCCATGCCCGAGGCAGGATTCGAACCTGCGACCGCAGCGGTTGCACCTAGAACCGCTCGGCCACCTACGGCCGGCCTTAGGCATTGCACTCTCTACGCCAAACGTAACCTAAGGTCTCACTTTTCCATTACAGTTTTGATATATTTATGTCTATATCTTCTACTTTACAACGCATCTTACGGTGTCTAGAGTGTAGCGGAGGGTACTTCAGATATCGCAAACTCGGCTAAACCGGTCTCACAGTAATCTGGTACCAGCTGCAGGTTCCACGGCCAACGGTTGCTCTTCTGACCACTCATTGAAGTCACCAGCACTTCGGCGGCAAAGAGACAGTTATTAAAAAGTAAACAAATAAATTATACGATGCCTTTTAGCAGCGTCCGTGCTGCCGGCGTCTGATAAATACTGGAGGCGCTTATTGCGAAGCTCCATTCCGAACTCCGCTGCCAGTATTCACCAGTTGTGACTTTCACATTGCACTGTCTATGCCAAATGTAACATTACATTTCCATTATAGTTAATACATCTTCATGCTATGCTCCATAAGTCACCTTACCGCGTGCAGTGTAGAGTACTTGAGGTACTGCAGACTTACCCTCTCCCACCTTCCCTTCGCAAATACTGTGTGGGAAGAATTATTATCGTTAAACTTTCATATCCATATACAATATGTGATCAAAAGTATCCTGAGCCTGGCTGAAAATGACTAACAAGTTCGTGGCGCCCTCCATCGGTATGCTGGAATTCAGTATGGTGTTGGCCCACCCTTAGCCTTGATGAAAGCTTCCACTCTCGCATGCATACGTTCAATCAGGTGCTGGAAGGTTTCTTCAGGAATGGCAGCCCATTCTTCACGGAGTGCTGCAATGAGGAGAGGTATCGATGTCCGTTGGTGAGGCCTGGCGCGAATCGGCCTTCCAAAACATCCCAAAGGTATTCTATAGGATTCAGCTCAGGACACTGTGGAAGCTAGTCCATTATAGGGATGTTATTGTCGTGTAACCACTGCGCCACAGGCCGTGCATTATAAATAGGTGATCGATCGTGTTGAAAGATGCAATCGCCAGCCCCGTATTGCTCTTCAACAGTGGGAAGCAAGAAGGTGCTTAAAACATCAGTGTAAGCCTGTGCTGTGATAGTGCCACGCAAAAGAACAAGGGGTGAACGCTCCCTCCACGAAAAACACGACCACAGCATAACATCATCGCCTCCGAATTTTGCTGTTTGTACTACACACGCTGGCAGATGACGTTCACCGGGCATTCGCCATACTCGCACCCTGCCATCGGATCGCCACATTGTGTACCGCGATTCGTGGCTCCACACGACGTTTTTCCACTGTTCAATCGTCCAATGATTACGCTCCTTAGACCAAGCTTCGTCGTTTGACATTGACCGGCGTTTCGCGTGGTTTACGAGCAGCCGCTCGACCATGAAATCCAAGTTTTCTCACCTCCCGCCTAACTGTCATAGTACTTGCAGTGGATCCTGATGCAGTTTGGAATTCCTGTGTGATGGTCTGGATAGATGTCTGTCCATTACACATTTCGACCCTCTTCAAATGTCGGCGGTCTCCGTCAGTCAACAGACGAGGTCGGCCTGTACGCTTTTGTGCTGTACGTGTCCTTTCACATTTCCACTTCACTATTACATCGGATACAGTGGACCTAGGGACGTTTAGGAGTGCGGAAATCTCGCGTACAGACGTATCACACAAGTGACACCCAATTATCTGACCACATTCGAGTTCCGCGGAGCGTGCCATACTGCTCTCGCACAATCTCAAATGACTACTGAGGTCGCTGATATGGAGTACCTGGCAGTAGGTGGCAATACAATGCACCTAATATGAAAAACGTATGTTTCCGGGTGTGTCCGGATACTTTTGATCACATAGTGCACATATATATTATTTATCGGCTAAGACTGTCGCCCTTCAACGTAATACAAGTTATAGGTTGCTTAGTCCACAGCATCTAAGACCAACAGTTGCTCTTCTTACTGTGCATTGAAGTCTCCAGTGCTTCAGCAATAAAGACACTGTAAAAAAATAAAAATAAAAATAAAGAAAGAAATTTATTAGGACTGATCAAAAAATGGTTCAAATGGCTCTGAGCACTATGGGACTTAACATCTGAGGTCATCAGTGCCCTAGAACTTAGAACTGCTTAAACCTAACTAACCTAACGACATCACCCGCATCCATGCCCCAGGCAGGATTCGAACCTGCTACCGTAGCGGTCCAAACTGAAGCGTCTAGAACCGCTCGGCCACACCGGCCGGCTGGACTGATCAAAAGTAAGTTGAATAATTTTATGATAAACAAAGTAATAACATGTTTCTTGTAGTGGCCATTTTCGCAGCAGCTGTATATAAATTGCAGTTGTTTCAAAGAAAAGTAATAGCTTACACAGAATCTACTTTTATCTCCTTCAAAGTACTGTCCGTGGCTAACAATGCACTTATTCCAACGTTGACTGGATGACTGGAAGCATTTCCAGAAGGCTTCTTTTGGAAGGGCGTTTAGCTGCTCTGTCATGGCCCTCTCAATGCCAGTAATGGTGCAAAAGCGTTTTTTTAAGCGTGATTTTAATTTCGGGAAAGAGGTAGAAGTCGTATAGTGCTAAATCTGGTGAGTAAGGCAGGGCGTGGGGAGACAGGAACACTTCTTCGGGCCAAAAACTTGCGAATCAAAAGCGAGGTGAGGCACGGCGCGTTGTTGTGATGAAGAAGGAAGCCATTGGCCTATTTTTCTGGTATTCGCATAGGTTGCAGAGCGCCCTTGAAAACTTCGGGATTTACAGTTATTCCCCTTCGAACGAACTCTGATCACACTGTGCTCTCAATATCCAATAAAGAACAATGAGCATGACTCTTGACATGATTCTGTCTGACGTGCCTTTCTAGGGCGAGGAGATTCACTGGTTTTCCATTGAGAAATGAATTTTCGTGCAAGGGTGATACACATTAGACTCATGTTTCATCTCCAGTTACAATTTTGGACATGAAGTCCGGATATGAGTGAGGACGATCCTTCAACTTCGTGCAAAATGACACACGATTTTCCTTCTGTTCATCACTCAAAAGCTGAGGAACAAATCTGGCGCTCCCTTGTCTCACTGCGAATTATCGGTTAAAATGATTTTCACAGAACAGTACGAGGTCCTAAGTTCTTCCGTGAGCTCTCGAATAGTTGTTCGCCTGTTTGAACGAACAATTTTTGCCTCTTTTGGGAGATTTTCTTCTGTTTATGACGATAATGGACTTCCCGATGTTTGTTCGTCCTTTACAGACTCATTTGCACTTTCACGTCGCTCATAACACTTGTAAACAGTCTACAGATTTACAGCATTATCGCCATACATAAGTTTCAATATCTCATGGGGTTCTCTGGCACTTTTTTGCTTCCTGAAGCAGAATGTAATGTTCTCTCGTTGTTCGGAGTCGACGATGCGCGACAGACACGGTAAAGACTACCGGAATCTAGCGCCTCCGGACGTTGACTGACAAGTGAGAAAGAGTTACAGCACGACGCTGCCTGTCTCAACGGATCAGGCTGTCAGACAAATTACAGGAAATGATTTTAGCATCAGGTGTTGCTGCTAAAAAATTCGTTCACCTGTAAATTCTCGTATGTTTTCTGCTATTGTACAGGGACAAAGATGAATGTGCGCACTGCATCAGTAATGAATAAGATCCTTGACTTTGTGTTCAGTTGTATCTGTGGTTGACTTGCTAGTCAGTCTGAGTCGTTCTGGGACATTCTTATTGGACGCTTAGTAACGAGCAGTTGCGTTGTTCAGAGACAGAGATCTGTTATTTTTGAATTGGGGAGAACCTATTTGGAACAATTTATTATGGAGATGAAAATTCATTTGTAATATCTACTTGTTCTCTACACTGATGAAGAAGATTTCGGAGGAATCTTAAGGGTATGATTGTAATTTTTGTAATGAGAGAATTTTGTAATTATTAGAATCCGCTTATGTTATGCTGATTTCTCAACAACGATTTTGTTTAGAGTGAAACACACTTCCTTGGGTTCTTTTGGGGAAGGAGACCAGACAGCGAGGTCATCGGTCTCATCGGATTAGGGAAGGACGGGGAAGGAAGTCGGCCGTGCCCTTTGAAAGGAACCATCCCGGCATTTGCCTGGAGCGATTTAGGGAAATCACGGAAAACCTAAATCAGGATAGCCTGCCACACGAAGTCACAGATAGGACAAACAAGATTACGAGTATTTTCCTCTAGCTGCTGCATCTGCTGATCTGTATTTGCTTTCCAGAACGTCAGTACACCATACACAAAACAGCGTGCTGAGCAGGAGGTAATTCACTTTTATTTCAGGACAGATCGCACCTCGCTTTCTCGTGCAAACTGTGTGTAGTCAGGAGTGTTACGTGTCGTGTTCGCAAGCAGATAAATTTTCAGTGAACAGTGGTGGTAATTTCAAAGAGTTATTTTCTTCCGAGTAGAGCATTAATTTATTTTTGTGGATTTTCCAAGTCAAACACTGCACTTGATATCAGTAAATGTTCATAATGTACTTCCATAGTTATACACTGAAGCACCAAAAAAACTGGTATATACAGGGTGTTTCAAAAATGACCGGTATATTTGAAACGGCAATAAAAACTAAACGAGCAGCGATAGAAATACACCGTTTGTTGCAATATGCTTGGGACAACAGTACATTTTCAGGCGGACAAACTTTCGAAATTACAGTAGTTACAATTTTCAACAACAGATGGCGCTGCAAGCGATGTGAAAGATATAGGAGGCAACGCAGTCTGTGGGTGCGCCATTCTGTACGTCGTCTTTCTGCTGTAAGCGTGTGCTGTTCACAACGTGCAAGTGTGCTGTAGACAACATGGTTTATTCCTTAGAACAGAGGATTTTTCTGGTGTTGGAATTCCACCGCCTAGAACACAGTGTTGTTGCAACAAGACGAAGTTTTCAACGGAGGTTTAATGTAACCAAAGGACCGAAAAGCGATACAATAAAGGATCTGTTTGAAAAATTTCAACGGACTGGGAACGTGACGGATGAACATGCTGGAAAGGTAGGGCGACCGCATACGGCAACCACAGAGGACAACGTGCAGCTAGTGCAGCAGGTGATCCAACAGCGGCCTCGGGTTTCCGTTCGCCGTGTTGCAGCTGCGGTCCAAATGACGCCAACGTCCACGTATCGTCTCATGCGCCACAGTTTACACCTCTATCCATACAAAATTCAAACGTGGCAACCCCTCAGCGCCGCTACCATTGCTGCACGAGAGACATTCGCTAACGATACAGTGCACAGGATTGATGACGGCGATATCCATGTGGGCAGCATTTGGTTTACTGACGAAGCTTATTTTTACCTGGACGGCTTCGTCAATAAACAGAACTGGCGCATATGGGGAACCGAAAAGCCCCATGTTGCAGTCCCATCGTCCCTGCATCCTCAAAAAGTACTGGTCTGGGCCGTCATTTCTTCCAAAGGAATCATTGGCCCATTTTTCAGATCCGAAACGATTACTGCATCACGCTATCTGGACATTCTTCGTGAATTTGTGGCGGTACAAACTGCCTTAGACGACACTGCGAACACCTCGTGGTTTATGCAAGATGGTGCCCGGCCACATCGCACGGCCGACGTCTTTAATTTCCTGAATGAATATTTCGATGATCGTGTGATTGCTTTGGCCTATCCGAAACATACAGGAGGCGGCGTGGATTGGCCTCCCTATTCGCCAGACATGAACCCCTGTGACTTCTTTCTGTGGGGACACTTGAAAGACCAGGTGTACCGCCAGAATCCAGAAACAATTGAACAGCTGAAGCAGTACATCTCATCTGCATGTGAAGCCATTCCGCCAGACACGTTGTCAAAGGTTTCGGGTAATTTCATTCAGAGACTACGCCATATTATTGCTACGCATGGTGGATATGTGGAAAATATCGTACTATAGAGTTTCCCAGACCGCAGCGCCATCTGTTGTTGAAAATTGTAACTACTGTAATTTCGAAAGTTTGTCTGCCTGAAAATGTACTGTTGTCCCAAGCATATTGCAACAAACGGTGTATTTCTATCGCTGCTCGTTTAGTTTTTATTGCCGTTTGAAATATACCGGTAATTTTTGAAACACCCTGTACTTGCGTATTCAAATACAGAGATACGTAAACAGGCAGAATACGGCGCTGTGGTCGCCAACGGCTATATAAACAGGTGTCTGGCACAGTTGTTAGACCGATTACTGCTGCTACAATGGCAGGTTGTCTAGTTTTAAGTGAGTTTGTACGTGGTATTAGAGTCGGTGCAAGAACGACGGCACACAGTATCAACGCGGCAGCGATGAAGTGGGGATTTTCCCGTACGACTATTTCACGAGTGTGCCGTGAATATCAGGAATCCGGTAACACAACAAATCTCCGACATCGCTGCGGCCGGAAAAAGATCCCGCAAGAACGGGACCAACGACGACTGAGGAGAATCGTTCAACGTGACAGAAGTGCAACCTTTCCGCAAACTGCTGTAGATTTCAGTGCTGGGCCCTCAAGAAGTGACAGCGTGCGAACCATTCGACGAAGCATCATCGGTATGGGCTTTCGGAGCCGAAGGCCCACTAATGTGACTGCACGCCTGGGGCAGTCAACACCGACATTGGGCTGTTGACGAATGGAAACATGTTGCCTGGTCGGACGAGTCTCGTTTCAAATTGTATCGAGCGGACGGAGTTGTACGGGTATGGAGACCACCTCATGGGTCAATGGACCCTGCATGTCAGCAGGCGACTGTTCAAGCTAGTGGAGCCTCTGTAATGATGCGGGGCGTGTGCAGTTGGGGTGATATGGGAACCCTGATACGTCTAGATATGACTGACAGGTGACACGTACGTAAGCATCCTGTCTGATCACATGCATGCATTCGTGTCCATTGTGGATTTTGACAGACTTGGGCAATTCCAGCAGGACAATGCGACACCGCCCAAGTCCAGTATCGGTACAGAGTGGCTCCAGGAACACTCTTGTGAGTTTAAACAGTTACGCTGGCCACCAAACTCCTCAGACATGAACATTATGGAGCATATCTGGGATTCCTTGCAACGTGCTGTTCAGAAGAGATCTCCAGCCCCTGGTACTCTTACGAATTTATGGCCAGCCCTACAGGATTCATAGTGTCAGTTCTCTCCAGCAGTTCTTCGGACATCAGTCGAGTCCATGGCAGGCCGTGTTGCGGCGCTACACGACATTAGGTAGATGTACAAGTTTCTTTGGCTCTTCAGTGTAGTACATACTTTACATTCAGCACACATTTATTTTCCTTTTCCATTCAGTTACATTCGTTTCCTTTATTTCAAATTTTGTATTTCATGCATATTTCACGACACTGTACACATGCGTAACACGGGACCAACCGACAGTCAGTTTTGCTCAGCAGCCGGCCGGTGTGGCCGTGCGGTTCTAGGCGCTTCAGTCTGGAACCGCGTGACCGCTACGGTCGCAGGTTCGAATCCCGCCTCGGGCATGGATGTGTGTGATGTCCTTAGGTAAGTTAGGTTTAAGTAGTTCTAAGTTCTAGGGGACTGACGACCACAGATGTAAAGTCCCATAGTGCTCAGAGCCATTTGAGCCATTTTTTGCTCAGCACTTGAGTAACATAACTAAAGCACACGTTACATGAGGAGAAAGTTTTTGAAATCAATATATTCTGTTTTTTCACATACAGAATACTTTTTATAGAAAGCTAACAAATCGTATTTTCTTGATCACATCTTGTACTATCTGTTGTCGCAATAGTTTGTGGGAACGTGCGTTTAATATAGATTTCCAGCGTTTTGATGTATAATTTTCTTTCAATTTGAAGTTAAACATAATCAAGCTGATTCTTAAGAATTTTTGTATTTACACCACATGACCACTGGTCCTGGTACCCGCCTGGAAAGCGGTCCGCGTTAGCACGTAGTTCCCGGAAGTACCTCAGCCTCTGAATGAATCCGCCCAGTGGATCGACGACTGAAATTCCTGGGCTAGCAGGACAGAGAAGATGAGGTTATACGAGGTGCATTCAAGTTCTAAGGCCTCCGATTTTTTTTCTAATTAACTACTCACCCGAAATCGATGAAACTGGCGTTACTTCTCGACGTAATCGCCCTGCAGACGTACACATTTTTCCCAACGCTGACGCCATGATTCCATGGCAGCGGCGAAGGCTTATTTAGGAGTCTGTTTAGACCACTGGAAAATCGCTGAGGCAATAGCAGCACGGCTGGTGAATATGCGGCCACGGAGAGTGTCTTTCATTGTTGGAAAAAGCCAAAAGTCACTAGGAGCCAGGTCAGGTGAGTAGGGAGCATGAGGAATCACTTCAAAGTTGTTATCACGAAGAAACTGTTGCGTAACGTTAGCTCGATGTGCGGGTGCGTTGTCTTGGTCAAACAGCACACGCGCAGCCCTTCCCGGACGTTTTTGTTGCAGTGCAGGAAGGAATTTGTTCTTCAAAACATTTTCGTAGGATGCACCTGTTACCGTAGAGCCCTTTGGAACGCAATGGGTAAGGATTACGCCCACGCTGTCCCAGAACATGGACACCATCATTTTTTCAGCACTGGCGGTTACCCGAAATTTTTTTGGTGGCTTCGATTGAGCTGACTAGCGCTTTGTTTCTGGATTGAAAAATGGCATCCACGTCTCATGCATTGTCACAACCGACGAAAAGAAAGTCCCATTCGTGCTGTCGTTGCGCGTCAACATTGCTCGGCAACATGCCACACGGGCAGCCGTGTGGTCGTCCGTCAGCATTCGTGGCACCCACCTGGATGACACTTTTCGCATTTTCAGGTCGTCATGCAGGATTGTGTGCACAGAACACACAGAAATGCCAACTCTGGAGGCGATATGTTCAACAGTCATTCGGCGATCCCCCAAAACAATTCTCTCCACTTTCTCGATCATGTCGTCAGACCGGCTTGTGCGAGCCCGAGGTTGTTTCGGTTTGTTGTCACACGATGTTCTGCCTTCATTAAACTGTCGCACCCACGAACGCACTTTCGACACATCCAGAACTCCATCACCACGTGTCTCCTTCAACTGTCGATGAATTTCAATTGGTTTCACACCACGCAATTTCAGAAAACGAATGATTGCACGCTGTTAAAGTAAGGAAAACGTCGCCATTTCAAGTATTTAAAACAGTTCTCATTCTCGCCGCTGGCGGTAAACTTCCATCTGCCGCACGGTGCTGCCATCTCTGGGTCGTATTGACAATGAACGCGGCCTCATTTTAAAACAATGCGCATGTTTCTATCTCTTTCCAGTCAGGAGAAAAAAATAATCGGAGGCCTTAGAACTTGAATGCACCTCGTATTTGTGGAAAGGGGCCAAAATAAGTTAGTGTCAGGTGCACTCAACATTTCCTCGCTGCTTTGCCCCAACCTATCGACAGCCACCACCCAGAAATGGTCATAGGACCAAACAGACGTCGGCTGATGGGACGGCCGACCGAACGACGAAGCAACCGTCGTTCCCGCTCCAGCCTCCTTCCGTCGGACAGTGCGTGTGTGTCGCCAGCAGTCGGCAAGTACTGTCTGTCCGCACCTCACTGGCGCTCCGTCCCCGATGCTCCTTCGTCGCCAACCGCTGCTCCGTCCCCGACTGCACTGCTGGTCCAACTGAGCTCCCAACTGAACCCGCAAATACCATCGGTCGATCCAGATATGGTATGACAGTGCACTATCGATAGGCGCTGCTGCTGCCACTCGCAGGCATGTAAGGCAGGCCAGTAAATGGAATGAGAAAACGAGGATGCTGAACCGTGGATTTACTTTCAAGATAATCTTTTCTTAAAGAATTTACTTTATTTACTAGCGATTCATCAAGAACATTAACACATTTAATCACACTAGGTGAGCGTGGAAGTAGTTGCCAGTGGGTAACTGATAAAAACAAATTTCTTTTAAGAAATGGAAAATGTATTCCTAAAAAACTTTTCTTTTTTTTTAAAAAAAAAGACAGATTTTAAAAAATTATAATGAGAAAGCACTCTCTAATATCAAGTTACAATTTATTCAGAGGCAGAGATAACATTGTTTATTTTTATTTTGACAGTATGAGCTATCGGGCTGAGAACCTTAACACGGCCATAGTCACGACTGCTCACAACAGCCTCTGAAAGACTACACTGGCGCAAATCTGCAACACACCAGATTACTTTAAACTAAAACTTTTAACAACTCACACAAACACATAAACTAACACCCCGCAGGAGGGATGCAAATGGTACAAAACACTCACATTAAAAACTTACTTGCCACCGAAATTGCAACTTGTTTTTTAAAGAAAACTCTTACGGTGGAAGTGTGGCAACTTCATATACTAAAATGACCATTTAAATAAAAACCTGTGAAATGCAGTCCTACATAAAATGTACAAACACAGATATACCGCCTCTCAAGATGATAGGCAAGATAAATACATATTTCGGGAATTCGGCCTTTACACCTTAAGCAATAAATTCGTTAATACCGCATCCGACAGACATGACACAGGCAGCTGTTAACGTATGGCAGACCGACAACAGACAGACACTAGCTGCCTAACAAATGCGAACGGGAGACAGACGAGCAAGCTGAGGACGAGAGATTGTGTTGTGACTTGGCAAGACAGCCAAGTCACAATGAGAGGAAGCCGAAAGGCACGCGCTTAAGCTCACGCAGGCTGGCGCGAGGTCTGGAACAGTTAAGGGAATTAATAGTAGCAAATAAAGTACGTAGTTGATATAATACTTAACTTTAATCCACAATTGTACAACATCTTTCTTGACGGTACATGTTATAACCACAATATAAAATAATATCCAATGCTATGGCGCCTTGCTAGGTCGTAGCAAATGACGTAGCTGAAGGCTATGCTACCGTCTCGGCAAATGAGAGCGTAATTGTCAGTGATCCATCTCTGGCAAAGTCGGCTGTACAACTGGGCGAGTGCTAGTAAGTCTCTCTAGACCTGCCGTGTGGCGGCGCTCGGTCTGCAATCACTGATAGTGGCGACACGCGGGTCCGACGTATACTACCTGACCGCGGCCGATTTAAAGGCTACCAACTAGCAAGTGTGGTGTCTGGCGGTGACACCACAGATTGATCAAGAAAAAAAGTAGAATTTAACAAGTAACTGAAAGGACATATCACGAATCACTTAACTTTTAATAAGCTGCGATGTCTGGCGAAGACCTGGCGCAACACGCCCAAAACGCTCTCCCGAACCGTCCGCTGCCAGCCGCTTCAGCGGACGACGGAAGGCGCGCCGATCTCCCGTCTCACGGCGTCGCAGCTCGCACCGGCCAGACTGATGTCGTGCGTTGACTCCTGTTGCTCTCGTGTCGGCCGCGAAGCCACTGCCCCTCGCTATACGCCGCGGCCCACTGGACTCACGTGGCGACCTCACATGCGCCGACGCTCAAGACGGACAAGTCATCTCGTGTCTCAGTGCACGACCGACCAACCGACCGATCCAACCGCCAATGCTCATTGCCTGAGCAGACTGGCGACCTAACGCGCAGACTCAGATGCAGGAACTAAGCCCCGACCGGGCGACCACTCGCTGAGTTCTCTTACTGGCGGAGTGGAAAGACTCTCATTTTGCCGGCTTTAAAGGTTGATCCGAACGACAGACATACTAGCACTAGGAACGACAGACAGACACTAACCGCCTCACCAATGCGGACGAGAGACAGACCCAGACTAACTTGGCTGACCAACCGCCCTGACTCGGCCAGCGTGGGCTGACCAACTGCCTCCGACTGACTGACCTAGCCTCACCCCGACTGACCTCGTTACGAGTATTTTTTTCCTTTATTCTTATTTTCAAACCTGGTAACAGGCAGGCCAGCAGCAGCATGCTACGCCGCTCTTTGCCTCAGAGAAACATACAAGATACAAATGAAGACATCGAGAGAAAAAACATGGTGGACATAGAAACGGAGACAAACACTTTGTAAAATACATGGAGCCGTTCACGGGCGTAGAGTCCAAGATAAAAGTTGTTCAGACACTTGGACAGAGAGGAATAGTGTCACACGTGAACGTAGGTGCACAAAAACGAATTGCACTGAACCACTTAAGCACAAAACGACGGCACACACAGAACACGAGGCGTTGATCTCCGGCGCGCGAATGTTCACTAACCGTGTACGAGTCTGGGGCCTGACAAGAGAGGAGGAGGGGGGATTGGAGAGGGAGAGGGGAGAGCAGATGCCATGGGCAGGGGAGATAGGGGGATGGGAGGAAGGGGGAAGAGGGGTGGAGGGAGGGGACGGAGGAAAAGAAAGAAGGGAGGGAGGGTGCCTAAAGGAAAGGACATAGGAAGTGGGGGGGGGGAGGATCGAAGTTGATAGGAGGGGTAGATGGAGGGGAGGAGGACATCATCAGGGTGGGGGAGCTGGCGGAAGCCACCTTGTGAGAGGGTAAGGAGGGTGGAGAGATGGAGACCGGGTGGGACGTGGGAATACAGGCGCGGCAGTGGGCGGGGGTGGGAGAGGATGGGTGAGACGAGCGGGTGAGGAGGATCGAGTTTGCGGGAGGTGTACAGGATCCGTATCCTTTCAAGGAAAAGGAGGAGGTGGGGGAAGGGGATGAGATCGTACAGGATCCGCATGGGGGAGGGGAGATGGATGCGATAGGCGAGGCGGAGAGCATGGCGTTCAAGGATTTGGAGGGATTTATAAAAGATAGGGGGGGCGGAGATCCAGGCCGGATGCGCGTAACAAAGGATAGGGTGGATGAGGGACTTATAGGTGTGGAGGATGGTGGAGGGGTCCAGACCTCACGTACGGCTGGAAAGGAGCTCGAGGAGACGGGAGCGTGCCTCGGCTTGGATTGTCCGGAGGTAGGGAGTCCAGGAGAGGCGACGGTCGAGGGTGACGCCAAGGTACTTAAGGGTGGGAGTGAGGGCGATAGGACGGCCATTTTTTTTTTTGGTCATCAGTCTACTGACTGGTTTTATGCGGCCCGCCACGAATTCCTTTCCTGTGCTAACCTCTTCATCACAGAGTAGCACTTGCAACCGACGTCCTCAATTATTTGCTTGACGTATTCCAATCTCTGTCATCCTCTACAGTTGTTGCCCTCTACAGCTCCCTCTAGTACCATGGAAGTCATTCCCTCATGTCTTAGCAGACGTCCTTCATCCTGTCCCTTCTCCGTATCAGTGTTTTCCACATATTCCTTTCCTCTCCGATTCTGTGCAGAACCTCCTCATTCCTTACCTTATCAGTCCACCTAATTTTCAACATTCCTCTATAGCACCAGATCTCAAATGCTTCGATTCTCTTCTGTTCCGGTTTTCCCACAGTCCATGTTTCACTACCATACAACGCTGTACTCCAGACGTACATCCTCAGAAATTTCTTCCTCAAATTAAGGCTGGTATTTGATATTAGTAGACTTCTCTTGGCCAGACATGCCTTTTTTGCCATAGCGAGTCTGCTTTTGATGTCCTCCTTGCTCCGTCCGTCATTGGTTATTTTACCGCCTAGGTAGCAGAATTCCTTAACTTCATTGACTTCGTGACCATCAATCCTGATGTTAAGTTTCTCGCTGTTCTCATTTCTACTACTTCTCATTACCTTCGTCTTTCTCCGATTTACTCTAAAACCATACTGTGTACTCATTAGACTGTTCATTCCGTTCAGCAGATCATTTAATTCTTCTTCACTTTCACTCAGGATAGCAATGTCATCAGCGAATCGTATCATTGATATCCTTTCACGTTGTGTTTTAATTCCACTCCTGAACCTTTCTTTTGTTTCCATCATTGCTTCCTCGATGTACAGATTGAAGAGTATGGGCGAAAGGCTACAGCCTTGTCTTACACCCTTCTTAATACGAGCACTTCATTCTTGATCGTCCACTCTTATTATTCCCTCTTGGTTGTTGTACGTATTGTATACGACCCGTCTCTCCATATAGCTTACCCCTACTTTGTTCAGAATCTCGAACAGCTTGCACCACTTTATATTGTCGAACGCTTTTTCCAGGTCGACAGATCCTATGAAAGTGTCTTGATTTTTCTTTAGCATTGGTTGCATTGTTAGCCGTAACGTCAGAATTGCCTCTCTCGTCCGTTTACTTTTCCTAAAGCCAAACTGATCGTCACCTAGCGCATTCTCAATTTTCTTTTCCATTCTTCTGTATATTATTCTTGTAAGCAGCTTCGATGCATGAGCTGTTAAGCTGATTGTGCGATAATTCTCGCACTTGTCAGCTCTTGCCGTCTTCGGAATTGTGTGGATGATGCTTTTCCGAAAGTCAGATGGTATATCGCCAGACACATATATTCTACACACCAACGTGAATAGTCGTTTTGTTGCCACTTCCCCCAATGATTTTAGAAATTGGGACGGCCATAGATGGTGAGATAGAAACTCGTTACGAGGTCATAGTGCCCCTTAAATGCGCGTGAACAGGCAACCTTTCCCCTTTCCCACCAGAGGGAGACATCAAAGCTGCGACTGCCACAGCGGCGCCACCGCCAGAAACGGAGGGCGACTGCTTCACACTACGCGCTGCGGCGCGCTCTTCAAAACAGCAATTTTTTTACCACGGCTCACCGGGAGTTCCGTAATAGAAAATGAGAAACAATAAACGGCATGAACACGAGCTGTGCACGGCTCAATGACAACGGCCCGTTTGCTGCCAGCCTAGATACTGTTCTTATGCGGCTTCCCACATCCAACAAGGTGAACAACGCGTGCGTGCGAGGCCCAAGTCTCCCGTAAGCAGGTAGCCTTTGCAGATAATAGCTCCCACGTCTCTCGAACAAGTCCAGGTGAAAGTTTACCGTCATACCTCCTGATGTGTCGACAGAAGTGCCGACACAGTGTGATTTGAGGGGACCGCAATGCACGCTATAAACACACGAAGGATGGCGTGAGGTCTGAAACAGGATACGTAATGAATGCTATAAAGAAAAGTACGTAGCTTTTGGAATACTTAACTTTAATCCATCCTTGTTGTATACATCGTTCTTGATGAGACATGCTTCATACGATAACTATCAATTGCTATGGCGCCTTGCTAGGTCGTAGCCATTGACTTAGCTGAAGGCTATTCTAACTATCTGCTCTGCAAATGAGCGAGGCTTCGTCAGTGTAGTCGCTAGCAAAGTCGTCCGTACAACTGGGGCGAGTTCGTCTCTCGAGACCTGCCGTGTGGTGGCGCTCGGTCTGCGATCACTGACAGTGGCGACACGCGGGTCCGACGTATACTAACGGACCGCGGCCGATTTAAAGGCTACCACCTAGCAAGTGTGGTGTCTGGCGGTGACATCACACCTCCTTGCCTAGGGACGCCAGATGAAAGTTGATGTCAAGCTCTGAATCCAAATTGCTCAACGGATAACTGGGGAGAGGAGCTTGAGAGCGCTACCTAGAGAGCGTGTCCTTTCTGTACGATACTAGGCAAGGGGCTGGAGGGCTCACGCGCTGATGTGTGGCTCCCTGCATTCTATAGCTTCTATTTTTAAGTGAATTCCTTTAACTGGACTCCTATGTAATTTTTTTAAGGTATGTTAAAGATTGATGACAGTTGATTACCCATTTATTTTGAACATTATCACTCGACTTTACAGCGATATCAGCAATTGTTTCAGTTTACAGATATTACAATTTTACAACTTATAGCTCGGGTATATTATATACTAATCTGCACGCACATTTCTACGGGAAAGACGGAATTGCGTTGGCCAAATGTATACCACCAAAGTCTCCCAATATTTTACATAGGACATTCACTATGTGAGGAGGATAACGGACAAACTGGGGACCAGATACTTTAACACGGGGGGTCAAATTTCCGGAATTAAACGAGTACATTCATTACCTTACACAATCCGAAGCTGGAAATAAAAGAATTAGTACAAATATTCAAATACCTCTCTTCCGTGCGTGAACATTCAGACAGACGCACTGAGGGCACGTCTTCTGTAACACTCCCAGAATATGGCGGGCACCCGGAGGTCTTCCTGGGCCCCGGTGGAGAGGGTGGTCGAACCACTTGGCCGTGACCAACCTCTGCACCCCAAATCTTGTGACACTGGAAAGTCTTTGACTGTTACCTGCCTGTGCTGTCTCTCTGATCCCCTACCCAGGAGTAAGGTTGGCACTACTATACTACAGAACTACTTCCCAACTAAGATTTGGCCACGCTTTACGGAAAGGTGTGAGGAGGATTAGGAAAGTTCATGTGCAGATTCACATCCACGTACAAGAAATGCATAATACACGACACATATAAGTACGTATCATGAAGCCTGACACATTTTTTTCTGTGGTGTCACCGCCAGACACCACACTTGCTAGGTGGTAGCCTTTAAATTGGCCGCGGTCCGTTAGTATACGTCGGACCCGCGTGTCGCCACTGTCAGTGATAGCAGACCGAGCGCCGCCACGCGGCAGGTCTGGAGAGACTTCCTAGGACTCGCCCCAGTTGTACAGCCGACTTTGCTAGCGATGGTTCACTGACAAAATACGCTCTCATTAGCGGAGACGATAGTTAGCATAGCCTTCAGCTACGTCATTTGCTGCGACCTAGCAAGGCGCCATTATCAGTTGCTATTGATCTTGTAATTCATGTACCGTCAGACCAACGTTCACCATTAATGGATTAAAGTTAAGTATTCCACCAGCTACGTCCGTTTTTCTAAATTCTAATTTCATTGTCCTGTTCCAGACCTCACGCCAGCCTGCGTGAGCTAAAATGCGTGCCTTTCGGCTTCCTCTAGTATTCCAGGGTTGGCTCTCCTGCCAATCCACAACACTTTCCACCCGTCCACATGGGTTCTGTTGCACCCGCGGCCGGCCGCGTCGTGTAATAAAATTGGCTGCGGAGCCGCCTCTGTTTCTATTTCCCGGTGCGAGCGAACAGCGAAACCTGCTGCTTATAGAGCGGAAACTACTGTACCGTTTCGCAGATACCAGCAGGTAGTGTCCCCGAGTCGTCCGCACCTCCTCCTTACGGATTCAAAAAAAAATTATAAGTCGGTGTAGCGCGATGGACGTGCAATATTATTGATCTGTGACTTGGGGGCAGTGACGGAGACTCGGTCGGTGGCAGTGACAGAGGGAAGACAGCGCAAGGAGCATCGGGAGTAGTCAGTCGGCGCTTGGTGTACTGTGAGGACGCACGGTGTTGACACTCCAGCGCCCCTCCAGCGCCTGGGCCTGGCGGTGAGCGGAACTGGAGTGCGGAAGCAGTCACCGGGCAACGGAGGCTCTCTTTAAAAGTCGTGTCTGTCTCGAGTTCTGAGGAGAGCGCCGGAGTTTACCCTGACGTGTATGTTAACAGCGAGCTCCTGGACTGACTGAAAACGGTGAGCCGTTTAGTGGTGGAACTGTAAGTAGGCTGTTTAGGTTTTTACGTTGGTAACGCCATGTAGCACTCTGTATGAAAATCACTCGCTGTGCTGTCTGCTAGAGTTGTGGCGATTCATGAATGAGTCAAATGAACGACTCTAAATAAAGAATCGTACGAATCGAATCGTGATATGGACGAATCGTCGTTCAAACGAATCGTAAGAACGATTGCGTGTTTCGGAGTCGTGACGATTCCAAGCTCCAACGATTCGTCGATTCTTAGTACGCTATGCTTCGAAGGCAACTTCCGAATCATGCCGAGTCGTGCCGAATGATTACGACCGCCAGGATGCGTGTGAACAAAGGAAGCTCGGAACGAACATGCGAAGTTTGTAGGCCGTAATATTACTCGTGAAAACCAAGCTGACAGTTGTCGGTGGCTGACGGGAACAAGCGTAAAGGCATTTCCCATTTACTGTCCCTATATTGTGCACATGCACGGATTCCTATCACCCTACGTTTTCCTGTGCTCTTTCCAGTTCCACAGCACCTTATATATCACAATAAAGCAACTGTCAGCCCTCACAGATATTTTGCTTCTAATTTGTCTGAGAACTTGCTTCTGCCACTACTATTTATGTGAGAAGACGACATACCTCTAAAGTGTAGGATACAATCGCATACAGCGACATTACTTCACTGCTAATTTGCTAATTCTGTTAGTTCCACCAGTGCCGCCACTAAATGGCTGTCGCACTAGACCAATATTACAGAGCCTATATAGAGAGAATGTAGGCTCTCTCTAACCATTACCTTTCTTGGCGGATCGCCGTGTAATACCGTCTTTAAACAAAAGCTTTTTAATTAATAATTTCAAGTTCGAGTTTTCGAATGTTATCGTGTTCAGATTCACATTAAATTTTAGAGAAGTTATCTCGCTGTATACGATTGAATCCTACTGTTTAGAAGAATGTCGTCTTCTCACGTAAATAGTAGTGACAGCGGCAAGTTCTCAGACAAATTAAAAGCAAAATACCTATGCTTTGTATTTAGAAGAAATGAAAGTTAAGCTAAATTTGCTGTGCAGGAGGGCTGTCAGCTGTGTTATGAATTACAAGGCTGATGTGGACTTGGAAAGACATCTTTGCGCAGAAAAACATAGGATGATATGAGCCAAACCACCTCTGCCTCACTGCTAGATTTTGTTACTATAAAACAGACGTCTGTCGTTAGACAACCAAACTGGCATACCACGTAATTTTGCACCACCTTTCGCACAAATCGACTCCTCTTTCCTGGCATACTGAAATAAAACAATAGATGCAGTCAATTAAAGTATTACACGTATAAATCGAGAATCACACTTGTAACGCCATATGAATGTTTGCTCATAAATAAACTATTTCTGGAATATGTTATCATGACACAGTTCGATTCTAACCCCATTGACAATTTTAGACATGTCCTGCCATCTGTGAGTAAGATGTAGAACGTTTTGCATTCCGTAAGAATCGTGCCATCGCAGACTAGATTGAATCGTGAAAGAATCGTGAACGAATCGTAGGAATCGATTCGCAATGTGAGATTGAATCGTAGGAATCCATTCGCAATGTGAGATTGAATCGTAGGAATCGATTCGCAATGTGAGATTGAATCGTAGGAATCGAATCGGGAAAAAGAATCGTGTTGCCCAACTCTACTGTGTGCAGTCTGTGGCTGGTTGGCATTGTTGGAATATTCGCCATTGTAGTGTTGGCCAGTTGGCTGTTAACAGCGAGTAGCGTTGCGCAGTTGGAGGTGAGCCGCCAGCAGTGGTGGATGTGGGGAGAGAGATGGCGGAGTTTTGAGAGCGGACGATCTGGACGTGTGTCCATCAGAAAGAGTAAATTTATAATACTGGATATCATGGGCTCATATATATATTATGACTTTTAAACACTATTAAGGTAAATACATTGTTTTTTCTGTATCAAAATCTTTCATTTGCTAACTATGCCTATCAGTAGTTAGTGCCTTCAGTAGTTTGAATCTTTTATTTAGCTGGCAGTAGTGGCGCTCGCTGTATTGCAGTGGTTCGAGTAACGAAGATTTTTGTGAGGTAAGTGATTCGAGAAAGGTGTAGGTTATTGTTAGTCAGGGCCATTCTTTTGTAGGGATTATTGAAAGTCAGATTGCGTTGCGCCAGAAATATTGTGTGTCAGTTTAGTGATGATCAGAATAAGTAAAGAGAGAAATGTCTGAGTACGTTCGGTTTTGCTCAGCTTTTTGAAAATCAAATAACGTAACGGGTTTACCAGCACAGTAATTCATTAATTTTTCTAAGGGGACGTTTCAGTACATTTGGATGTCAGTGCTCCGTGTAGCCACTTTGATTTTCGCTAGTCATACCTTAAAGCGCTTGGACGTGCGTCCGGGATACTTCGTGTTGCAAGTCTATGCAACTGCTTTGTGCCCTGGTTGTGTCGCATTACAATTATGGCGCCCGCAGCTCGTGGTCGTGCGGTAGCGTTCTCGCTTCCCACGCCCGGGTTCCCGGGTTCGATTCCCGGCGGGGTCAGGGATTTTCTCTGCCTCGTGATGGCTGGGTGTTGTGTGATGTCCTTAGGTTAGTTAGGTTTAAGTAGTTCTAAGTTCTTAGGTTTAAGTAGTTCTAAGTTCTAGGGGACTGATGACCGTAGATGTTAAGTCCCATAGCGCTCAGAGCCGTTTTTGAACAAGTGTGGCCGATATTCGGCGATTCCTCTCTTTATTACTATTGTTAATGTGTTAAGTGGTCAATTTTATGAATCAATGTTTACTCTCTGTACAAAACTCCAGCCGCCAATTTAAAGCGGAATTGCCAACTTCTTCCTTGTTGGCAACTACACACATCAAAAATCAAATGTTCAAATGTCTGTGAAATCTTATGGGACTTCACTGCTAAGGTCATCAGTCCCTAAGCTTACACGCTACCTAACCTAAATTATCCTAAGGACAAACACACACACCCATGCCCGAGGAGGACTCGAACCTCTGCCAGGACCAGCCGCACAGTCCATGACTGCAGCGCCCTAGACTGGTCGGCTAAAACCCGCGCGGCCTACACACATCAAAAAAAGTTTTGCATCACCCCAATTCCCAGACCTCCTGACGATAGACGCTGACTGTGGATATTGTATCACAGATACAGCCCCTCTGACTCTTCAGAGATGTCACTATACCCGCCCAAAGATGAAAACAACCATGCATGAGCAGCGCCTATTAGACGGAGGGGGGTCGGACAGTCGATCAGTTCCAGTCATTCCACCTGGAAGGAGGTACACGGCTGGTGTTGTCTGTAGTTCAACCATGCCTAGACGGTCAATACCGCGGTTCGATCGCGTCCGCATTGTTACTTTGTGCCAGGAAGGTCTCTCAACAAGGGAAGTGTCCAGGCGTCTCGGAGTGAACCAAACCGATGTTGTTCAGACATGGAGGAGATACAGAGAGAGACAGGAACTGTCGATGACATGCCTCGCTCAGGCCGCGCAAGGGCTGGTGATGCAGTGGATGACCGCTACCTACGGATTATGGCTCGGAGGAACCCTGACGGCAACGCCACCATGTTGAATAATGGTTTTCGTGGAGCCACAGGACGTCGTGTTATGACTCAGAACTGTGCGCAGTAGGCTGCATGATGCGCAACTTCACTCCCGACGTCCACGGCGAGGTTCCTTTTTGGAAGCGGTAAAGATCGGCCCAACAACATATCGAATGGACCGCTCAGGATTGGCATCACTTCACCGATGAGTGGCGCTTATGTCTTCAACCAGTCAATCGTCGGAGACGTGTTTGGAGATAACCCTGTCAGGCTGAACGCCTTAGACACACTGTCCAGCGAGTGCAGCAAGGTGGAGGTTCCCTGCTGTTTTGGGGTGGCATTATGTGAGGCCGATGTACGCCGCTGGTGGTCACTGAAGGCGCCGTAACGGCTGTACGATACGTGAATGCCATCCTCCGACCGATAGTGCAACAATATTGGCGAGGCATTCGTCTTCATGGACGACAATTTGCGCCCCCATCGTGTACATCTTGTGAATGACTTCCTTCAGGGTAGCGACATCGCTCGACTAGAGTGGCAAGCATGTTCTCCAGACATGAACCCTATGGAACATGAGTGGGGTAGATTGAAAAGGGCTGTTTATGGACGACGTGTCCCACCAACCACTCTGAGTAATCAACGCCGAATCTCCGTTGAGGAGTGGGACAATCTGGACCAACAGTGCCTTCATGAACTTGTGGATAGTATGCCACGACGAATACACGCATGCATCAAGGGGAAGTGCTATTGGCTATTAAAGGTACGAGTGTGTACAACAATCTGGACCACCACCTCTGAAGGTCAGGCTGTATGGTGGTACAACATGCAATGTGTGGTTTTCATGAGCAATAAAAAGGGCGGAAATGATGTTTATGTTGATCTCTATTCCAATTGTCTGTACATGTTCCGAAGCTCTCGGAACGGAAGAGATGCAAAACTTTTTTCGATTTGTGTACTTCTCTTACCGCATAACGTGCCCTCAGCACCACCTAGGCAGCATACAACCTCGCGGTGAGTGGAGGGGGGGGGGGGGCAGTGGTCATAATGATGGTGGGTCATCAGTGTATTCGGCGATCTGAAGAGGAAAGCTATACATCTACATGATGTGTGAGAACTACAGATGCGTCGGATCTGTTGACACATAATGAAGCTGCCAACAAATTTGAACATGAAAATGTCAGAATACTTATAAGGGAAATCTCTCGGCTCGAACAGGAATTGGGTGCTCCAGTCGTATTTAGAAGCTTTACGTCCTACTGTGACGAGTATCGTGAAAGCATTCGACTGTGTTATTCTTACAAGGGGAGGCCGCCAATTGTGAAATTCGTATTCGATTCATACTGCGCATAATAAAAGCTCATGGCCAGAGGCGTAATGTGGCAAAGCACCAAGATGCACTTCTCAGCCGTTGTCGAGAAAATCGACAGTTACAAGAAACCGTTGCGGTGAAATACTCTCTACGATTAGTAATTTTCTACAGCGTCGTGGCGCAGCGGTAAACGCTCGGGTTTGTAATCCGAAAGGTCGCCGGATCGAATCTCGCGCTATGCAACTTTTTTTTTTAGTATTTGTTTTTTGTAATTAAAATGTGTGTATATATATTTTTTAGTATTTGTTTTTTGTAATTCAAATATATATATATATATATAATTCCTGGCAATCAGTTGCAACAATTATGCATATAATAAGTTGTTGAAAGTCGTTTGTCGTGGAAAAACTGGCGACTTCGAACATCATTATGTATTCCGCAAACAAAGTTGTATTTCACAAATGTTATTAATTGTCTTCATAATGTTAACCACGTATAGTTAACGGAACACGTAGAGACGATATTCCGAAACGAATACGTATAGCGTAAGTCAAACGTTCGAATTAGAATAGAGACCCCACGAACACAAATTTGCCGTGGCGGGTATGAAATATAAACTCCGTTACTCGCTCGTTACACTTGAAGGACAGATGCTGAATGGGCCGAAACGAGCCGCCGCATAACAGCGTAGTTACCTGCTAACTTCGAAAGAAGGTAGATGCGGTCCCTAGCGCAACTTATAACATCGTCGAAAATCAGTGCGGACGGAAGAGCTTTGGTACAACCTGTTAAAAAAACGTAAAACTAGAGGCGGTACAATTGGAGAGCGATCCGCCTTCACCAACATGCATAAGCAATTCATTAATAGTTATATATATATATATATATATATATATATATATATATATATATATATATATATATATATATATATATATACTCCAGGAAATTGAAATAAGAACACCGTGAATTCATTGTCCCAGGAAGGGGAAACTTTATTGACACATTCCTGGGGTCAGATACATCACATGATCACACTGACAGAACCACAGGCACATAGACACAGGCAACAGAGCATGCACAATGTCGGCACTAGCACAGTGTATATCCACCTTTCGCAGCAATGCAGGCTGCTATTCTCCCATGGAGACGATCGTAGAGATGCTGGATGTAGTCCTGTGGAACGGCTTGCCATGCCATTTCCACCTGGCGCCTCAGTTGGACCAGCGTTCGTGCTGGACGTGCAGACCGCGTGAGACGACGCTTCATCCAGTCCCAAACATGCTCAATCGGGGATAGATCCGGAGATCTTGCTGGCCAGGGTAGTTGACTTACACCTTCTAGAGCACGTTGGGTGGCACGGGATACATGCGGACGTGCATTGTCCTGTTGGAACAGCAAGTTCCCTTGCCGGTCTAGGAATGGTAGAACGATGGGTTCGATGACGGTTTTGATGTACCGTGCACTATTCAGTGTCCCCTCGACGATCACCAGTGGTGTACGGCCAGTGTAGAAGATCGCTCCCCACACCATGATGCCGGGTGTTGGCCCTGTGTGCCTCGGTCGTATGCAGTCCTGATTGTGGCGCTCACCTGCACGGCGCCAAACACGCATAAGACCATCATTGGCACCAAGGCAGAAGCGACTCTCATCGCTGAAGACGACACCACTGGAGGCGGGCTGCACGATGTTGAGGCGTGAGCGGAAGACGGCCTAACGGTGTGCGGGACCGTAGCCCAGCTTCATGGAGACGGTTGCGAATGGTCCTCGCCGATACCCCAGGAGCAACAGTGTCCCTAATTTGCTGGGAAGTGGCGGTGCGGTCCCCTACGGCACTGCGTAGGATCCTACGGTCTTGGCGTGCATCCGTGCGTCGCTGCGGTCCGGTCCCAGGTCGACGGGCACGTGCACCTTCCGCCGACCACTGGCGACAACATCGATGTACTGTGGAGACCTCACGCCCCACGTGTTGAGCAATTCGGCGGTACGTCCACCCGGCCTCCCGCATGCCCACTATATGCCCTCGCTCAAAGTCCGTCAACTGCACATACGGTTCACGTCCACGCTGTCGCGGCATGCTACCAGTGTTAAAGACTGCGATGGAGCTCCGTATGCCACGGCAAACTGGCTGACACTGACGGCGGCGGTGCACAAATGCTGCGCAGCTGGCGCCATTCGACGGCCAACACCGCGGTTCCTGGTGTGTCCGCTGTGCCGTGCGTGTGATCATTGCTTGTACAGCCCTCTCGCAGTGTCCGGAGCAAGTATGGTGGGTCTGACACACCGGTGTCAATGTGTTCTTTTTTCCATTTCCAGGAGTATATATATATATATATATATATATATATATATATATATATATATATATATATATATATATATTACAAAAAACTAATAATAAAAAAAATTGCATGGCGTGAGACGCGATCCGGCGACCTTCGGATTACGTACCCGAGTGCTTACCACTGCGCCACGACGCTGTAGAAGATTATTAATCATAGAGAGTATTTCACCGCAACGGTTTCTTTTAACTGTCGATTTTCTCGACAACGGTTGAGAAGTGCATCTTGGTGCTTTGCCACATTACACCTCTGGCCATGAGCTTTTATTATGCGCAGTATGAATCGAATCTGAATTTCACAATTGGCGGCCTCCCCTTGTTAGTTTGACCATTATAGGACGTGAGGTTCCTCAACAAAATGCCTGAAACAATATACAGAGTAGAGTCACAATAAGCACATTTGTCGAAAGCAGTATCTGGACAATTCTCCGTGTCACATTCTTTTGCTGCAAAGTCAAATGCAAATTCAATTACATTCTTCAATTCATCAACGTTTGTTGTACCCAGCCACCTTCGAAGAGCAGGCTGATACAGTGGAGCAGACAGCTGGTTGTGAATAACAGAATGCTTTCTCATTATGGAAATTCAGTTTCCCAATTTAGAGTCGAAGTTATTGCAGAGAGTTCTTAAGAATCTGTTATCCTTCCTGGATATACGTTATATCGCCAGAAGAAATATACACTCATGTTCAGAAAAAAACAAAACACCTTGAATGACTAGAGCCAGGATGTTCATATTCATGGGACAAGTACATTAGTATGTTCTGCGGAAATAATTGACGGCCGGTGTGGCCGAGCGGTTCTAGGCGCTTCAGTCCGGAACCGAGCGACCGCCGTGTGTGATATCCTTAGGTTGGTTAGGTTTATGTAGTTCTAAGTTCTAGGGGACTGATGACCTCAGATGTTAAGTCCTATAGTGTGAAAGGGTACAGTACCGCCCGACATTGAAAATAGGTACAACATACTTCATTATTTTTGTCAGAACAACACATTTTTTTTGTAAAATAACTCAATTTCAATTAATACAGCGAAGCCGGATACCAGTGTGGGAAAGAATGACAATTTATTTATTTAATTGATCACATGTGCACTTCAACAAAATAAATCCCTACATCCCGTTTGGTGAGATCTGTGAAATGAATGAATGTATGGTCGTCTGCTAACCGCAAATAGTGAATGTGAATATATGATCATCTTTGAGACGATCCTTTGGCCACCTTTGGTGGAACCAAAGAGATGAAACTTACCGGAGCTTTGAGCGCCTGAAATGTGGCTGACCAATATGGTAGCAAGGTGCTCCCCCACCTCGACGGAGGTGCGAGATGACCTGAAGAACGGCCATGTTTCAGCACTCTGCCGCTGGATCTTGTGCTGTTAAGACCTGTCTTAGTTGTGCTCCGTAAAGGCAAAAGAGTGGAGACATGGTATGCATGTGGAATATTTAAGAGTAGTTTGAAATAATAATTTCTCTATTTCAGGAACTTTTGTGGGGAGAATTAAATTTCAGGCAGGTAATATTAATGGGATCGTAGTAATCTTCGGAAGTGACCAACGGTCACAATAAAACCACGTATAGCAATAAGTTGAAATACTTCTGTGTGCTTAAGTTAAGCTGAATTACTAGCGTGTGTACTATAAGTTGGAAATATTTAAGAAACAGCGTGTGCAGGACTTGAAATTAGAGACGAGTACTTCCACGTGGTGAGTACTGTGTGAGTCTCAATCTGTGTATGAGACAAAGGATAAAGAGAAGTACTCGTCCATGGTATCAGTTGAGGACTCGCGTGTGTGATGAATACGTTCTTAATATTACTTTGCGTGATATGATTCCGTGTGACGCTAGATTCAAACTCTGAGAGAGAAGCAAGGTGAGTCGGCCGGCTATCCAGCAACGCCACTTGGCTTGCATTGCACAGGAAGACGTGCATATATCTCCAGAGTTCATAGTAGGAAAGTAGAATTACAAAGTGGGGCAGTGTCGTGTGAAACTGGGATAAATACTAATTGAAGTGGGAAAGCTGAAAGTGATAGTGTGAGAGGCACCCACTTGCCTTTCTCATACTGTGGCATCAAGCAGTCAGGCCTGCAAGATGAGTGGTTTGCCAAGCGAGTGGAATCTTCCTTAATTTATCGAGCAACATGAATTCTCGAATCTTACTATTTAGTTACAAATTATCCTCCTGTATGAATAATACGCAACGGAAACACGCATCTGACTATCAGTGATTTATAGAACTCTGACTGTACACTACGCACTGGCAATACCACATTTACCTTTTGTCTTTGATTTAACGGCTTTTATATAAATTCGGGACATTACGATAACATACAATTTAATGAAAAAGGCCACCAATCTCTTTCTTTTCACTATTTGATTTATTCCTAAACACACAAATTCTACAACCTACAACAAAATCACATGAGAAATTCCGCCCAGTGGGCATGGCTTTACGTTAGTGAATCTCTATACTATGGTCTCGTAATCTATTTACCGCAACAGTGCACTCCCTGGATCGGATGGTGGATCTTTTATTATACCTCACACTTCGCCTCTCACAATAATCCTCACGAAACTTTCCTCCAGATCGAGCGATACAGAAGGAACAGGCATACCCACAAATCTTTCGAAACTACCTTGCTACTCCCATGCAAAACACACATACCCAAATTACAAGACATACACAGCACAACAATATGAAATATTACACAAAGAACGCTTACAACTTCATCACTTTCCGCTTTCCCACTTCAATCAATATTTATCCCAGTTTCACACGACACTGCCCCACTTTGTAATTCTACTTTCCTACTGTGAACTCTGGAGATAAACGCACGTCTTCCTGTGCAATGCAAGCCATGTGGCGTTGCTGGAAAAACGGCCGACTCACCTTGATTCTCTCTCAGAGTTTAAATTCAGCGTCACACGGAATGATATTTCTTAAATACTTCAACTTATGATACACACGCTATTTCTTAAATATTTCAGCTTATTGTACACACGCTATTAATTCTTAAATATTTCAGCTTATTGTACACACGCTATTAATTCTTAAATATTTCAGCTTAAGCTCACGGAAGTATCTCAACTTATAACTACACGTGGGCTCTTTGTGACCGTTGGTTTACTACAATCCCCTTAAAATTACCTGCCTCACTTTGTAATTTTCCCCACAAAAGGTCCTGTGAAAGAGAAATTATTAATTCTAACTACTCTTAAATATTCCACATCCATACCATGCCTCCACTCTTTCATTCCGGAGCACAACAAAAAAACAGGTCTTTACAGCAGAAGGTTCAGCGGCAGAGTGCTGAAACATGGCCGTATTCCGATTCTCTCGCACCTCTCTCGAAGTGGGAGAAGCACCTTGCTACCTTATTGGTCAGCCACATTTCAGACGCTCAAAGCTCTGGTAACTTCCATCTCTTTGGTCTCACCAAAGGTAGCCAAAGGATCGACTCAAAGATGATCATATATTCCGATTCACTATCTGTGGTTAGCAGACGACCATACATTCATTCCTTTCACAGATCTCACCAAACTGGATGTAGGGATTTATTTTGAGGGAGTGCACATGTGATCAATTAAATAAATAGTCATTCTTTCCCACACTGGTGTCCGGCTACGCTGTATTAATTGAAATTGAGTTACTTTTACACAAAAAATGTGTTGTTCTGACAAGAATTTCGTACCTATTTTCAGTGTTGGGCGGTACTGTACCCTTTCAAGTGTTGTGACTATTTAGTGTATTGTATTCCATATTGTAGTGTGGTGTATGTCATGTAATTCGGGTATGTGTGGTTTGCATGGGAGAGTAGCGAGGTAGTTTCGAAAGATTAGTGGGTTATGCTTGTTCCTTCTGTACCGCTCGGTCTGGAGGAAAGTTTCGTGATGATGATTGTAAGAGTCGAAGTGTGAGGTATAATAAAAGACCCACCATCCTATCCAGAATGTGCACTGTAGCGTTAAATAATTACGAGACCATAATATAGAGATTCACCAATGTAAAGCCATGCCCACTGGGCGGAATTTCTCATGTGTTATTGTTGTAGGTTGTAGAATTTGTGTGTTTAGGTTATAGAATTTATCGAAATAAATAAGATAGTGAAAAGAAAAAGATTGGTGGACTTTTCCTTCGAATTGTATGTTGTCATGATGTCGCGAATTTATAATGTGTGCGCCATTCATATTCAGTGCGGTGGCCACGTGTTGATAAAAGCCGTTAAATAAAATAAAAAAGAAAATGTGGTATTGCCAGTGCGTAGTGAACAGTCAGAGTTCTGCAAATCATTGATAGTCAGATGTGCGTTTCCGTTGCGTATTATTCACACAGGAGGTTGATTAGTGACTTAATTGTGAGTATGAGAGCTCATGTTACTCAATAAATAAGAATGAATCCACTCACTTGGCAGACCACTCATCTTGCAGGCCTGACTGCTTGATCCCACAGTATGAGCAAGGTACGTGGGTGCCTCTCAAGTGATTAGTGGCATTTTTGAACCACGTATCTGAGGAAATTCATTTGACATGCTTCTATTCTTTCACCTCTTAAGAAGAGTCCAGTTTTCGCATCCATGGAGCAGTGCTGGTATAGATACAGTGATCTGCCAGAACATTATGAGTTCCCGGGTTCGATTCCCGGCGGGGTCAGGGATTTTCTCTGCCTCGTGATGGCTGGGTGTTGTGTGTGATGTCCTTAGGTTAGTTAGATTTAAGTAGTTCTAAGTTCTAGGGGACTGATGACCATAGATGTTAAGTCCCACAGTGCTCAGAGCCATTTGAACCATTTTCTTTGAACATTATGACCACGGACCTAGTATCGACATAAACTCGTCCAGGCGATAGCAGCGTCACCTGCCAAGGAATAACCGCTAGTCAAGACACACGCTCGGTGCATGTAGCACCAGTGAGCATGCTGCCCGTGTGTAGACTCTCGAAGGTGAAGCTGAAACCACGTCCAGACGTCGAGGGCAGCCACCCCTCATTACAGATGTCGCTCGTCGTAGGCCAACCAGAGTGGTAAAAACAGGACACAGAACATTGCTAACGACAGGCCTCTGCAGGAGACGACCTATGCACGTGCCAATCTTAATACCACGGTATCGGCAACTACGTCTGAAATGGGCATGTGACCAGCGGCTCTGGACGTTGGCAAAGTGGCAGAACGTTGCACGGTCTGATGAACCCCAACACCTTCTTCATCATGCCAATGGGAGGGCGCAAATCCGTCGTCTTCCAGGGTAACATCTCCTTGACGCCTGTGCTGTGGGACGGAGACAAGCTGGCGGAGGCTCCATTATGCTCTGGGGAACATTCACGTGAGCATCCTTTATTGTATGATTATGTTGTTGTTGTTGTTGTGGTCTTCAGTCCTGAGACTGGTTTGATGGAGCTCTCCATGTTACTCTATCCTGTGCAAGCTTCTTCATCTCCCAGTACCTACTGCAACCTACATCTTTCTGAATCTGCTTAGTGTATTCATCTCTTGGTCTCCCTCTACGATTTTTACCCTCCACGCTGCCCTCCAATGCTAAATTTGTGATCCCTTGATGCCTCAAAACATGTCCTACCAACCGATCCCTTCTTCTAGTCAAGTTGTGCCACAAACTTCTCTTCTCCCCAATCCTATTCAATACCTCCTCATTAGTTACGTGATCTACCCACCTTATCTTCAGCATTCTTCTGTAGCACCACATTTCGAAAGCTTCTATTCTCTTCTTGTCCATACTAGTTATCGTCCATGTTTCGCTTCCGTACATGGTTACACTCCATACAAATACTTTCAGAAACGACTTCCTGACACTTAAATCTATACTCGATGTTAACAAATTTCTCTTCTTCAGAAACGATTTCCTTGCCATTGCCAGTCTACATTTTATATCCTCTCTATTTCGACCATCATCAGTTATTTTACTCCCTAAATAGCAAAACTCCTTTACTACTTTAAGTGTCTCATTTCCTAATCTAATCCCCTCAGCATCACCCGATTTAATTTGACTACATTCCATTATCCTCGTTTTGCTTTTGTTGATGTTCATCTTATATCCTCCTTTCAAGACACTGTCCATTCCGCTCAACTGCTCTTCCAAGTCCTTTGCTGTCTCTGACAGAATTACAATGTCATCGCAAACTTCAAAGTTTTTACTTCTTCTCCATGAATTTTAATACCTACTCCGAGTTTTTCTTTTGTTTCCTTTACTGCTTGCTCAATATACAGATTGAATAACATCGGGGAGAGGCTACAACCCTGTCTCACTCCCATCCCAACCACTGCTTCCCTTTCACGCCCCTCGACTCTTATAACTGCCATCTGATTTCTGTACAAATTGTAAATAGCCTTTCGCTCCCTGTATTTTACCCCTGCCACCTTCAGAATTTGAAAGGGAGTATTCCAGTTAACATTGTCAAAAGCTTTCTCTAAGCCTACAAATGCTAGAAACGTAGGTTTGCCTTTTCTTAATCTTTCTTCTAAGATAAGTCGTAAGGTTAGTATTGCCTCACGTGTTCCAACATTTCTACGGAATCCAAACTGATCTTCCCCGAGCTCCGCTTCTACCAGTTTTTCCATTCGTCTGTAAATAATTCGCGTTAGTATTTTGCATGATTATATGATGGCGGAAAAAACACTGGTAGCAGTTACTTCTGTAAAATATCTGGGAGTATGCGTGCGGAACGATTTGAAGTGGAATGATCATATAAAATTAATTGTTGGTAAGGCGAGTGCCAGGTTGAGATTCATTGGGAGAGTCCTTAGAAAATGTAGTCCATCAACAAAGCAGGTCGCTTACAAAACACTCGTTCGACCTGTACTTGAGTATTGCACATCAGTGTGGGATCCGTACCAGATCGGGTTGACGGAGGAGATAGAGAAGGTTTATAATTTATATATAAAAAAAGCTACCAGCCACATGTATGGTTTAAAAAGGTTTATTATCTTCAGACCATGACCGGTTTCGGATTTTTCTTTACAAATCCATCTTCAGATGGCAGATTACAAGCATTCTTAGTTGGACCTAGTTTTGTTTATGTTATTCGTTTGCTGCAGAGCTGTGTAGTTCTGCCTGACAAAATATTCGTGCGTTTATGTTTTCGAACGCAAGCTTAATACACTTTTCAATATGCACTACGTGAGTGCTATTCCAGTCAATGGACGTCACTTCTGAAGCTGGGCCACGTTTTATTCGTGTGTGCTGCGTGTGTAATTAAGATGATGAAGTTGAAAGTGACGTCCATTGACTGGAATAGCACTCACATAGTGCATATTGAAAAGTGTATTAAGCTTGCGTTCGAAAACATAAGCGCACGAATATTTCGTCAGGCAGAACTACACAGCTCTGCAGCAAACGAATAACATAAACAAAACTAGGTCCAACTAAGAATGCTTGTAATCTGCCATCTGAAGATGGATTTGTAAAGAAAAATCCGAAACCGGTCATGGTCTGAAGATAATAAACCTTTTTAAACCAAACATGTGGCTGGTAGCTGTTTTATATATAAATTATAAACCTTAAGTACAACAGCCACGTTTTTTAACATGTCGACTTTCGACAAAATAGGTCGGGTTAGAGATAGAGAAGAGATAGAGATAGAGAAGATCCAAAGAAGAGCGGTGCGTTTCGTCACAGGGTTATTTGGTAACCGTGATAGCGTTACGGAGATGTTTAATAAACTCAAGTGGCAGACTCTGCAAGAGAGGCGCTCTGCGTCGCGGTGTAGCTTGCTCGCCAGGTTTCGAGAGGGTGCGTTTCTGGATGAGATATCGAATATACTGCTTCCCCCCTACTTATACCTCCCGAGGAGATTACGAATGTAACATTAGAGAGATTCGAGCGCGCACGGAGGCTCTCAGACAGTCGTTCTTCCCGCGAACCATACGCGACTGGAAAAGAAAAGGGAGGTAATGACAGTGGCACGTAAAGTGCCCTCCGCCACACACCGTTGGGTGGCTTGCGGAGTATAAATGTAGATGTAGATCCTTGGGTCCAGTGGAGCTCGTGCAATGCACCGTCACGGCCAAGGAGTATCGTACACTGGTTAGAGAGCACGTACACCACCCCTCCCCCCTCCCCCTCCCCCCCCCCCCCCAGTCACCATCATATTCCCGAACCGCAATGCCATTTTCAAGAAGGCAATGTGCCATGTTACACGACCAGGAGTATGATAGAGTGCTTCGAGGAACACAGTAGCGAGTTCCACTTCCCCCCCCCCCCCCCAACTCGCCAGATCTGAATTCGTGCCCGCATCTCGTGGTCGTGCGGTAGCGTTCTCGCTTCCCACGCCCGGGTTCCCTGGTTCGATTCCCGGCGGGGTCAGAGATTTTCTCTGCCTCGTGATGGCTGGGTGTTGTGTGCTGTCCTTAGGTTAGTTAGGTTTAAGTAGTTCTAAGTTCTAGGGGACTGATGACCATAGATGTTAAGTCCCATAGTGCTCAGAGCCATTTGAACCATTTGAACCATCTGAATTCGTACGAACACATTTGGGATGTGACTGAATATGGCATCAAAACTCACTGCCCCCATTCCCGGAATAACGGGAATTAGTTGACTTGTGTGCGTAGATGTGGTGCCAACTCTCTCTAGCGACCTATCGAGGCCTCATTCCATGTCACGGCGTGTTGCTTTTGTTATTCGTGTGGAAGGTTTGACATACGACTTTCTTTCTCAGTGTTGTGAGTAAAGTTTCACAGAAACAGTGAAATAGGTCGAACATTTTTTTGTATTTCATTGGTTGCACTGTATGTAATACTTTATTAACTCGTTCTTGGTCTGTTCCGGGTTCGATTCCAGGCAGGGTCAGGCCTTTTCACTTGTCTCGAGATGACTGAGTGTTTGTGTTGCCCTCATCATTTCATCATCATTCATGTAAGTGGCGAGATTGGACTGAGCAAAGGTTGGGAATTTGAACGGGGGCTGATAATCGGGCAGTTGAGCGCCCCGCAATCCAAACATCATCGTCATCATCATCATCATCATCATCATCTATGATAAATTTCAATCTTCACTATCATGGGCTGGTGTAAAAACGCCGTTGATATGATAAACAAACAAAAACTAGAGCTATGGGAAATTTATCTCAAGATCAAAAAGACCCTCCATTCAGTTTAATTCGTAAATTTGGCTTAGTTTTCCAGAGAGGTCAGAAATTTATTTACTATTTATTTTGCAAGTAAACACTTGCTGCCTGTTATCGTACAGCAGGTCATACTGAGAGGCACCCACATGCCTTGCTCATACTGTGGCATGCCAAGCGAGTGGATTCATTCTTAATTTATCGAGTAACATGAACTCTCGTACTCACAATTTAAGTTACAAGTTATTCTCCTATATGATTAATACGCAACGGAAACACGCATCTGACTATCAATAATTTACAGAACTCTGACTGTACACTACGCACTGGCAATACCACATTTTCTTTTTTTGTCTTTTATTTAACGGCTTTTGTCAACACATGGCCACCGCACACATTATAAATTCGGGACATTATGACAACATACAATTCGAAGTAAAAGTCCACCAATCTTTTTCTTTTCACTATCTTATTTATTCCGATAAATACTCTAACCTAAACACACAAATTCTACAACCTACAACAATAACACATAAGAAATTCCGCCCAGTGGGCATGGCTTTACAATGGTGTATCTCTATATTATGGTCTCGTAATTACTTTTAACGCTACAGTGCACTTTCTGGATAGGATGGTGGATCTTTTATTATACCTCACACTTCGACTCTCACAATCATCATCACGAAACTTTCCTCCAGATCGAGCGATGCAGAAGGAACAAGCATAACCCACTAATCTTTCGAAACTACCTCGCTACTCTCCCATGCAAACCACACATACCCAAATTACATGACATACACCACACTACAACATGAAATACTACACAGAGAATAGTCACAACGTTATCACTTTCCGCTTTCCCACTTCAATTAATATTTATCCCAGTTTCACACGACACTGCCCCACTTTGTAATTCTACTTTCCTACTATGAACTCTGGAGATATTTGCACGTCTTCCTGTGCAATGCAAGCCAAGTGGCGTTGCTGGATAGACGGCCGACTCACCTTGCTTCTCTCTCAGAGTTTGAATCTAGCGTCACACGGAATCATATTACACAATTTAACATTAAGAACATATTCATCACACACGCGAGTCCTCAACTGATACCATGGACGAGTACTTCTCTTTATCCTTTGTCTCATACACAGATTGAGACTCACACAGTACTCAGCACGTGGAAGTACTCGTCTCTAATTTCAAGTCCTGCACACGCCATTTCTTAAATATTTCAACTTATGGTACACACGCTATTTCTTAAATATTTCAACTTATTGTACACACGCTAGTAATTCAGCTTAACTTAAGCACACGGAAGTATTTCAACTTATTGCTACA
Source organism: Schistocerca piceifrons (assembly GCF_021461385.2). Taxonomy (NCBI): domain Eukaryota; kingdom Metazoa; phylum Arthropoda; class Insecta; order Orthoptera; family Acrididae; genus Schistocerca; species Schistocerca piceifrons. The sequence continues at coordinate 35,424,743 of NC_060147.1, read as the reverse complement.
CGTGGTTTCATTGTGACCGTTGGTCACTTCCGAAGATCACTACAATCCCTTTAATATTACCTGCCTGACATTTAATTCTCCCCACAAAAGTTCCTGAAATAGAGAAATTAATATTTCAAACTACTCTTAACTATTCCACATGCATACCATGTCTCCACTCTTTCGTCATTACGGAGCACAACTAAAATAGGTCTTAACAGCACAAGATCCAGCGGCAGAGTGCTGAAACATGGCCGTTCTTGTGGTCCTCTCGCACCTCTGTCGAGGTGGGGGAAGCACCTTGCTATCGTATTGGTCAGCCACATTTCAGGCGCTCAAAGCTCAGGTAAATTTCATCTCTTTGGTCCCACCAAAGGTGACCCAAGTACCGTCTCAAAGATGATCATATATTCACATTCACTATCTGCGGTTAGCAGACGACCATACATTCATTCATTTCACAGATCTCACCAAACTGGATGTAGGGATTTACTTTGTAGGAGTGCACATGTGATCAATTAAATAAATAAATTGTCATTCTTTCCCACACTGATATCCGGCTTCGCTGTATTAATTGAAATTGAGTTACTTTACAAAAAAAAGTGTTGTTCTGACAAAAATAATGAAGTATTTCGTACCTATTTTCAATGTCGGGCGGTACTGTATCCTTTCAATACATTCTGTGATTTTACGTATTATATCATACAAATTGAGTTTTATTACAAGCACATTCATTTTGTTGAAAATTTTACAAAAGGACAAATTATAAAAGTTACGGAAAGAAATATATATACACCGAACATACATCAAGGGTACACCAGTGGGCATTCGGCTCCGGAAGCCCATACCGATGATGCTGCGTCGAATGGTTTGCACGCTGTCACTTGATGGCCCAACATTGATACCTCCAGCAATCTGTGGAAGGGTTGCAGTTCTGTCACGTTGAACGATTCTCTTCAGTCGTCCTTTGTCCGTTCTTGCAGGATCTTTTTTCCGGCCGCAACGATGTCTGAGATTTGATGTTCTACCGGATTCCGGATATTCACAGTACGCTGGTGAGATGATCGAACGGGAAAATCCCCTCTTCATCGCTACCTCGGAGACGCTGTGTCCCATCGCTGATGGGCCGATTATAACTCCACGTTCAAACGCACTTAACTCTCGATAACCTTCCATTGCAGCAGCAGTAACCGATGTTACAGCTACGCCAGACACTTGTTGTGTAATATAGGCGTTGCCGACCGCACCACTGTATTCTGGTTGTTTACATGTCTCTCTGTTTGAATAAGCATGCCTATACCGGTTTCTTTGGCGCTTCGGTGTGTATATATAAAATAAAAATGCATATGCACAATCTGTTTAAACTTGTTGCTAACTTAGATGATGGTAATAAATAAGACACGTTCAAATGGTTCAAATGGCTCTGAGCACTATGGGACTTAACTGCTGAGGTCATTAGTCCCCTAGAACTTAGAACTAGTTAAACCTAACTAACCTAAGGACATCACAAACATCCATGCCCGAGGCAGGATTCGAACCTGCGACCGTAGCAGTCCCGCGGTTCCAGACTACAGCGCCTTTAACCGCACGGCCACTTCGAACGCCATAAGACACGTAAGAGGCTGTGAATGTAAGTAGGTTTCATTTTTGCACGGACTTTTCAAACGCCCCTCGTATGTCGTCTTGACAGTAGTAATTGTTGATTTAATGTATTGATTAGGTATTCAGAAAGCGAGATCTAGGAATGAGGTGTGTACCGCAGAGGTAGTGGAGTGAGCGTAGCGCGAGAGCCTGTTGCGGAGCGCGCAGACGCGTTCTGAGTGGCGAGCCGGCAGACAGCGCCGGTCCCGGAACTGTCCCCTGAGGGACCCCGCGTAATGGCCGGCCAGCGCCGCCAGATTACAAGCCTCCGCGCCGGCGGCCGCTGTCGGCGCTTCCCTCCTCTCACCTCGTCCCTCCCTCCCCCCTCCCCCCTCCCACCCCCTCTCCGCCTCTTTACCACGACACCTCTCCGCAGTCACCTCGTTTACCAGTTTGACGCGGGTCGTTCCCGGCCGACGTGCCGGTGCTCACACACCACCCGTTAAACAGCGAGGCCGTGTTCTTGTAAAACAGGAGGCGGCGGCGGGAGCGAAAAAAATCATAATAGTAATAAAAAAATCGGGCGGCAAGTGGGAAATCGTTGTTTTGTAATTGCGCCCGGCCTGGCTGTGGACTGGACTGTTTCAGTAGCCGGATGAACGTCTCACAGACGCAACGACCCCATCCTGAATGCACCGGCAGGCTGGCCTTCAGCGAGGGTACCTTGACTCTACCACAAGTACTCCAAAATGAGTCTGTACTCGAATGAAATTTTCACTCTACAGCGGAGTGTGCGCTGATATGAAACTTCCTGGCAGATTAAAACTGTGTGCCGGACCGAGACTCGAACTCGCGACCTTTGCCTTTCGCGGGCAAGTGCTCTACCATTTGAGCTACCCAAGCACGACTCACGCCCCGTCCTCACAGCTTTACTTCTGCGAGTACCTCGTCTCCTACCTTCCAAACTTTACAGGAGCTCTCCTGCGGACCTTGCAGAACTAGCACTCCTGATAGAAAGGGTATTGCGGAGACGTGGCTTAGCCACAACCTGGGTGATGTTTCTAGAATGAAATTTTCACTATACAACGGAGTTTGCGCTGATATGAAACTTCCTGGCAGATTAAAACTGTGTGCCGGACAGAGACTCGAACTCGGGTCCTTTGCCTTTCGCGGGCAAGTGCTCTACCGACTGAAGGTAGGAGACGACGTACTGGCAGAAGTAAAGCTGTGAGGACGGGGCGTGAGTCGTGCTTGGGTAGCTCAGTCGGTAGAGCACTTCCCCGCGAAAGGCAAAGGTCCCGAGTTCGAGTCTCGGTCCGGCACACAGTTTTAATCTGCCAGAAAGTTTCGAGTCTATACTCCATCAGTTAAAAAATGGTTGAAATGACTCTGAGCGATTTAACATATAAGGTCATGTCCGCCCCCGGTAGATGAGTGGTCAGCGTGACAGACTGCCAGTCCTAAGGGCCCGGGTTCGATTTCCGGCTGGTTCGGAGATTTTCTCCGCCCAGGGACTGGGTGTTGTGTTGTCCTAATCATCATCATTTCATCCCCATCGACGCGCAAGTCGACGAAGTGGCGTCAAATCGAAAGACTTGCACCAGGCGAATGGCCTACCCGACGGGAGGCCCCAGTCACACGACATGTTTTTTTTTTTTTTTATATGAGGTTATCAGTGCTAGAACTACTTAAACCTAACTAACCTAAGGACATCACTCACATCCATGCCCGAGGCAGGATTCGAACCTGCGACCGTAGCAGCAGCGCGGTTCCGGACTGAAGCGCCTAGAACCACTCGGCTACAGCGGCCGGCTTCCATCACTTAGCACTAACACAATAAATGAGTTGAATCAATGATCAACAATCAAGAAACAGAGTATGGTTAATACTGAAGTGCCAAAGAATCTCGTGTAGGCATGGGTATTCAAATACAGAGATATGTAAACAGGAAGAATACGGCGCTGCGGTCGGCAACGCCTGTATAAGGCAAGAAGTGTCTGGCGCAGTTGTTAGATCGGTTATTGCTGCTACAACGGCACGTTATCAAGATTTAACTGAGTTTGAACTTGGTGTTATAGTCGGCGCACGAGCGATGGGACACTACATCTCCGAGGCAGCGATGAAGTGGGGATTTTCTCGTACGACCATTTCACGAGTGTACCGTGAATATTAATCGTATAAAATGTCAAAACTACGATGTCTCTGGGGCCGGGTAAAGACCCTGTAAGAACAGAACCAATAACGACTGAAGAAAATCGTTCAACGTGACGGAAGAAACCCTTCCTCAAACTGCTGCAGATTTCAGTGCTGGGACATCAACAAGTGACAGCGTGCGAACCATTCAATGAAACATCATCGATAAGTGTTTTCGGAACCGAAGACCCACTCGTGTACCGCCATCACTGCACAGCACAAAGCCTTACGCCTCTCCTGGGCCCCTCAACACCGACACTGGACTGTTGATGACTGAAAACATGTTGCCCGGTCGGACGAGTCTCGTTTCAAATTGTATCGTGCGGATGGACGTATACAGATGTGGAGACAACTGCATGAATCCATTTCAGCAGGGGACTCTTCAAGTTGATGGACGATCAGTAATGGTGTGGAGCGTGTGACGTTAGAGTGATGTGAGGCCCATGACACGTCTAGATACGACTCTGGCAGGTGCCACCTTCGTAAGCATCCTGTCTCATCACCTGCATCCATTGATGTCCACTGTGCATTACATGGACAATTCCAGCAGCGCAATGCGACACCGCACGCGTCCAGAATTGCTACAGGGTAGCTTCATGAACACTCTTCTGAGTTTAAACACTTCCGCTGGCTACCAGACTCCCCAGATACGAACATTGTTGAGCATACCTGGAATGCCTTGCAGCGTGCTGTTCAGAAGAAATCTCCACCCCTTACGGATTTATGGAGAGCCCTTCATGCTGCCAGTTCCCTCCATTACTACTTCAGACACTTCTGCGTGCTTGTAGGGGCCCTAACGATATTAGGCAAATGTACCAATTTTTTTGGTTCTGCGGTGTAATCAAAGTTCCAAAACACCATAAAATGGAAGGCAGAGAGAGAGAGAGAGAGAGAGAGAGAGAGAGAGAGAGAGAGAGAACAGCTGCCCAGGAGAAGTCGGAAATGTTGTAGGCTGGGAGTGTCCACTTTCATAAAAATCTCGCTGCTGCTTGGAAAGGCTAATGAAGGTGCCCTAGTAGGACGGATGCGTGGGTTCTAGGACAACACACATTCAAGGGAGGTATCACTGTATAGTGACCAGTAAAACTTATTACTCAATTTGTGTAATACTGGTTGGTTGGTTGGTTGGTTGGTTTGGGGAAGGAGACCAGACAGCGTGGTCATCGGTCTCATCGGATTAGGGGAGGATTCGGAAGGAAGTCGGCCGTGCCCTTTCAGAGGAACCATCCCGGCATTTGCTTGGAGCGAATTAGGGAAATCACGGAAAACCTAAATCAGGATAGCCGGACGCGGGATTGAACCGTCGTCCTCCCGAATGCGAGTCCAGTGTCTAACCACTGCGCCACCCCGCTCGGTGTAATACTGGATAGAGCAGATTGTAGAATGCAGGTTTACCCTATCTGCCTTGTGTTGACTACGGTTCCACGAACACACATAACAATGGTTCAAATGGTTCTAAGCACTATGGGACTTAACATCTGTGGTCATCAGTCCCCTAAACTTAGAACTACTTCAACCTAACTAACCTGAGGACATCACATACATCTATGACCGAGGCAGGATTCGAACCTGCGACAGTAGGAGCAGCGCGTTTTGGTCCAAATTAAATAATGTCTCTGAACTAAGACAGAAGAAATCTAATCGTATGTACTAATGAAAAACCGGTCCCAAACTAAAAGTACTCAGCTAAATTCCCACGTAGATAGTCTCTGTCCACACACGATAATTCTATTCACTGTGGTGTTTCTATTGAAGACTGCCCACTATCTGCCTGGTTACCACTGCTTCCATCTCTCTCGTGACTTCAAGACGTAGACATGACGAACATTATGCAGCATCTCCCTAGCAAGACTCTGACCAACGTACAACTTGCAGCCAACAACTTCTGTTCGTGCACGGTTACTCAATCACGCGTCTACATCTACATCTACATCCATACTCCGCAAGCCGCCTGACGGTGTGTGGCGGAGGGTACCCTGAGCACCTCTATCGGTTCTCCCTTCTATTCCAGTCTCGTATTGCTGCTCCAGGAAGCGTGATTCTCGCGGGTAAACGTGACTGGACTGGTTTGCGCGCCTCGATCTTCCTGGTCTGAATGGATGTCCACGTTACTTCTGGTACTAACTGTCTCAAACTCTCCTCGTCTGGTATGTCATTAGAACACTGGAAACGTTATAGAAAGAGAGAAAAAATAAGAAAATTTTCGCACTACATCGCGCTGTAATCATGATACTGTAAATGGGTTCAGCTACGAGGCGTCAAAAAGTCTCTCTGCAGTGCCGTATGATTGTTAGCCGCACGTGCCGTATGATTGTTCGCCTGCCTGGGTTACTTCCCTTCAAGTGGACTCTCCCAACATTCCACTGTTTTGTTTATCTCAGCCAGCGTCAGTAGTATCGTTGGTGTGTGTCGTTACGTGTTGACGTGAACGTTTAAGTTTAGTTCCTTTATTCGTTAGTTTCGTTTTTGTCACTTTTAAAATGCTAACCATTGAGAATGTGCGTTTTTAGGCGAACAAGTGTTCGAAGCTGGCGGTAAATACACAGTTTCAGTTCGTCATTTTATTCAGTTTTCCCGGAGACAACACTCCCACATCGCGATACTGTGCGAGATCTGATTAACAAATTTCGAAGTACGGGTTGAGGGACAGATGCACCGAGAAGTGGTCGACCTAGCGTTTTGTCTGAAGATAAACTACTCGATATTTCCAATAAAATGTCCACGAGTCCGAACTAGACAGTAAGAAAACTCGCCCAGGAATTCGATGTTAGTGTCGGAATGGCCCACACAGCTGTAAGGAAAACATTAGAACTTTTCCCATACAAAGTGACAGTCGTGCAAGGACTGTAGAATACTGATCATGGCAGGAGACTGCATTATTGTCAATGGTTCAAAAATTTCGTTCAACAGAATGGAAGGGATATTCTTAACGACATGTTTTCCACTGATGACGCGTGGTTTCATTTATCCCGGTACAAGAACTCGCAAAATTCTGGTATGTAAAGTACTGTAAATCCATTGTGTATTCATGAGGAACCACTTCATTCTGTGAAAATAGGAGTTTGGATTGCAATTTCTAGAAGTCGGATCGTGGGTCCCATATTTTTCAACGAAGCAATAAACGCACAACGATACTGCAGTGATATTCTGTACCCGTTCATTGGAGGACTTGTGTTAAGCGAAATACTGAACGGCTATTTTCAACAAGATGGTGCAACCGCGCATACAGCTCACGTTTCAGTGTAACTGCTTGCTGATGTTTTTGGTGATCGCATAATTTCACATGGACTTTGGCCTCCACGGTCGCCTGACCTAACACCACCTGACTTTTCCTTCTGGGGTGCAGCGAAAGCAACTGTACATAAAAACAGTACAAAATCCGTCGATGAATTGAAAACTGCAATATCCACTTTCTTTGCATCTGTTACATGTTTGGAAACATGATTAGACGAATTGAATTGTGTATTCAATAACAGGGGGAGGGGGGAGACTTGTAACATTTAATGTGAAAATTTGTAAGTAAAAATGAATATTGAATAATTTAATAACTTGTATTTCACTGACAAGGGGAGGCCGCCAATTGTGAAATTCAGATTCGATTCATACTGCGCATAATAAAAGCTCATGGCCAGAGGTGTAATGTGGCAAAGCACCAAGATGCACTTCTCAGCCGTTGTCGAGAAAATCGAGAGTCAAAAGAAACCGTTGCGGTGAAATACTCTCTACGATTATAGTTTCCCACAGCGTAGTGGCGCAAGGTTAAGCGCTCGGGTTCGTAATCCGAAGGTCACCGGATCGAATCTAGCGCCATGTAACTTTTTTTTTTAGTATTTGTTTTTTGTAATTCAAATATATATATATATATATATATATATATATATATATATATATATATATATACTCCTGGAAATGGAAAAACGAACACATTGACACCGGTGTGTCAGACCCACCATACTTGCTCCGGACACTGCGAGAGGGCTGTACAAGCAATGATCACACGCACGGCACAGCGGACACACCAGGAACCGCGGTGTTGGCCGTCGAATGGCGCTAGCTGCGCAGCATTTGTGCACCGCCGCCGTCAGTGTCAGCCAGTTTGCCGTGGCATACGGAGCTCCATCGCAGTCTTTAACACTGGTAGCATGCCGCGACAGCGTGGACGTGAACCGTATGTGCAGTTGACGGACTTTGAGCGAGGGCGTATAGTGGGCATGCGGGAGGCCGGGTGGACGTACCGCCGAATTGCTCAACACGTGGGGCGTGAGGTCTCCACAGTACATCGATGTTGTCGCCAGTGGTCGGCGGAAGGTGCACGTGCCCGTCGACCTGGGACCGGACCGCAGCGACGCACGGATGCACGCCAAGACCGTAGGATCCTACGCAGTGCCGTAGGGGACCGCACCGCCACTTCCCAGCAAATTAGGGACACTGTTGCTCCTGGGGTATCGGCGAGGACCATTCGCAACCGTCTCCATGAAGCTGGGCTACGGTCCCGCACACCGTTAGGCCGTCTTCCGCTCACGCCCCAACATCGTGCAGCCCGCCTCCAGTGGTGTCGCGACAGGCGTGAATGGAGGGACGAATGGAGACGTGTCGTCTTCAGCGATGAGAGTCGCTTCTGCCTTGGTGCCAATGATGGTCGTATGCGTGTTTGGCGCCGTGCAGGTGAGCGCCACAATCAGGAGTGCATACGACCGAGGCACACAGGGCCAACACCCGGCATCATGGTGTGGGGAGCGATCTCCTACACTGGCCGTACACCACTGGTGATCGTCGAGGGGACACTGAATAGTGCACGGTACATCCAAACCGTCATCGAACCCATCGTTCTACCATTCCTAGACCGGCAAGGGAACTTGCTGTTCCAACAGGACAATGCACGTCCTCATGTATCCCGTGCCACCCAACGTGCTCTAGAAGGTGTAAGTCAACTACCCTGGCCAGCAAGATCTCCGGATCTGTCCCCCATTGAGCATGTTTGGGACTGGATGAAGCGTCGTCTCACGCGGTCTGCACGTCCAGCACGAACGCTGGTCCAACTGAGGCGCCAGGTGGAAATGGCATGGCAAGCCGTTCCACAGGACTACATCCAGCATCTCTACGATCGTCTCCATGGGAGAATAGCAGCCTGCATTGCTGCGAAAGGTGGATATACACTGTACTAGTGCCGACATTGTGCATGCTCTGTTGCCTGTGTCTATGTGCCTGTGGTTCTGTCAGTGTGATCATGTGATGTATCTGACCCCAGGAATGTGTCAATAAAGTTTCCCCTTCCTGGGACAATGAATTCACTGTGGAAAACTATTAATCGTAGAGAGTATTTCACCGCAACTGTTTCTTTTAACTGTCGGTTTTCTCGACAACGGCTGAGAGGTGCATCTTGGTGCTTTACCACATTGCACCTCTGGCCATGAGCTTTTATTATGCGCTGTATGAATCGAATCTGAATTTCACAATTGGCGGCCTCTCCTTGTGAGTTTCATTTCGGTATATTCGCTGCGGCATACGGCACTGCGGAGAGACTTTTTGAACACCCCGTACAAATGTCAGATGAATCGCAATACAGAAGCTATTGTGCGAGTTGCCCATTTAAGAGAGTAGGACGTCAAACGTCTCGACTTGGAGCAGGAGAAGCACCACAGGTCATTTTAATTTCCACTGTCTACACTTTTACAAATAAATTCATAAAACTTATAAATATCAGCGTGACCAGGAAGGATTCAGGATTCACACTCATACCAGTGGGACTTCAAAAACATGACAAAATAATTTTTTTTACAATTGAAATTTCATCATTTTTTTACTTCTTCGTAAGTAAGAGAGATTCTTCGGCAAATTTTGCAGAGCATACAAACCATACTTACAGGTGTATGAAACTCTAGAATTTATTTAATTAAAAAAAAATGAATGAGCTGTTACATTTTAAACTTCATGTTTAGAAAAACCTCAAATTTTATACTTAATTATCTCAATTTTTATCACAGTGTTTAATAGATTTGGAAAATTCTAGAGTTTTGCATTAAGGAGTTTGTGTAAAATAAGCATACCAAGTTAAAAAGTAATAGGATATTTATTTTGGATATTAGATGTGTCTAAGTACAGAAATTTGTGTTTCTCAGAAAATGGCCATTAAAGTTTCTGCTTGAATTTGGCATTCTTTTAGAACTGTCCAGCACCATAAGCAGGTTCTTTTTAATGTGTAAATCAGTTTTCTTCCTTTTCACATTACTATGATGCACTCTTCTTGATTTTATCACCTCTAAAAATGATTTATCTGCTTTCAATACACACTCTCTGTCTATCACACACAAAGCTTTGATGCAGTTCACTCCGGGTTTAATTCGCATTTTCTCTAAAACATATTTCCTGCTTTGCACACCACCATTAAGACATGAAACTGAATCATAAACACCAATAGCAAGTGCATTTCTTCCCACAAAAAATGCTTCTGGCAATCTTTCCCATACACATTGGTTAAAACTTTCATCTGGGTTTTGTGTACCGCAATGAAGACATTTCTTCAATAAGTTTTCATTTGCAAGGTCCCTGAACATAGGTTTGATGGCTTCTATTACAGCAGTTAGAAGAGAATTCCAGTGGTGATATTCTTCACTTACGAATGACAGATGAATGCTGTGCAAACGGGTGTTGTGCAGCATCTCGGTACACTTAAGACCAAATAACATGCTTTATAATCTCTCAAATGTACGTATTTTATATATCAAACTATTCAGGAAGATGTGAGCTATAAAATAGGCATATTTTTGAAACATCGAATTTTTAAAAATTTTTGAGATCCTACGACCCTTAAACCAATCATATTGCATGAGGTGAATGACGGCACAAGTTTGGAATCCAACAGTTGGCCCACTGCTCGTTAGGCAGTCAAATGGGAAAAATTGGTTTCAATTGTCCTCAGGCCACAAACAGCACAAGAAGCAACAATGATATCGGTTTTTAATTTTTCTGAGGCCAAAACACAATAAAAAGCAACTATCTACATCTACATCTACATTTATATTCCGCAAGCCACCCAACGGTGTGTGGCGGAGGGCACTTTACGTGCCACTGTCATTACCTCCCGCTTCTGTTCCAGTCGCGTATGGTTAGCGGGAAGAACGACTGCCTGAAAGCCTCCGTGCGCGCTCGAATCTCTCTCATTTTACGTTCGTGATCTCCTCGGGAGGTATAAGTAGGGGGAAGCAATATATTCGATACCTCATCTAGAAACGCACCCTCTCGAAACCTGGCGAGCAAGCTACACCGCGATGCAGAGCGCCTCTCTTGCAGAGTCTGCCACTTGAGTTTGCTAAACATCTCCGTAACGCTGTCACGCTTAACAAATAACCCTGTGACGAAATGCGCCGCTCTTCTTTGGACCTTCTCTACCTCCTCCGTCAACCCGATGTGGTACGGATCCCACACTGATGAGCAACACTCAAGCATAGGTCGAACGAGTGTCTTGTAAGCCACCTCCTTTGTTGATGGACTACATTTTCTAAGGACTCTCCCAATGAATCTCAACCTGGTACCCGCCTTACCAACAATTAATTATATATGATCATTCCACTTCAAATCGTTCCGCACGCATACTCCCAGATATTTTACAGAAGTAACTGCTACCAGTGTTTGTTCTGCTATCATATAATCATACAATAAAAGATCCTTCTTTCTATGTATTCGCAATACATTGCATTTGTCTATGTTAAGGGTCAGTCGCCACTGCCTGCACCAAGTGCCTATCCGCTGCAGATCTTCCTGCATTTCGCTGCAATTTTCTAATGCTGCAACTTCTCTGTATACTACAGCATCAGCCGCGAAAAGCCGCATGGAACTTCCGACACTATCTACTAGGTCATTTATATATATTGTGAAAAGCAATGGCCCCTTACCACTCTCCTGTGGCACACCAGAGGTTGCTTTAGACGTCTGTCGATTGAGAACAACATGCTGTGTTCTGTTTGCTAAAAACTCTTCAATCCAGCCACACAGCTGGTCTGATATTCCGTAGGCTCTTACTTTATCAGGCGACAGTGCGGAACTGTATCGAATGCCTTCGGGAAGTCAAGGAAAATAGCATCTACCTGGGGGCCTGTATCTAATATTTCCTGGGTCTCACGAACAAATAAAGCGAGTTGGGTTTCACACGATCGCTGTTTCCGGAATCCTTGTTGATTGCTGCAGAGTAGATTCTGGGTTTCCAAAAACGACATGATACTCGAGCAAAAAACATGTTCTAAAATTCTACAACAGATCGACGTCAGAGATATAGGTCTATAGTTTTGCGCATCTGCTCGACGACCCTTCTTGAAGACTGGGACTATCTGTGCTCTTTTCCAATCATTTGGAACCCTCCGTTCCTCTAGAGACTTGCGGTACATGGCTGTTAGAAGGGGGGCAAGTTCTTTCGCGTACTCTGTGTAGAATCGAATTGGTATCCCGTCAGGTCCAGTGGACTTTCCTCTATTGAGTGATTCCAGTTGCTTTTCTATTCCTTGGATACTTATTTCGATGTCAGCCATTTTTTCGTTTGTGTGAGGATTTAGAGAAGGAACTGCAGTGCGGTCTTCCTCTGTGAAACAGCTTTGGAAAAAGGTGTTTAGTATTTCAGCTTTACGCGTGTCATCCTCTGTTTCAATGCCATCATCATCCCGGAGTGTCTGGATATTCTGTTTCGATCCACTTACTGATCTAACATAAGACCGGAACTTCCTAGGATTTTCTGTCAAGTCGGTACATAGAATTTTACTTTCGAATTCACTGAACGCTTCACGCATAGCGCTCCTTACGCTAACTTTGTCATCGTTTAGCTTCTGTTTGTCTGAGAGGTTTTGGCTGCGTTTGCACTTAGAGAGTGTGAGACGGTTTTAATTGTTCTTAAGCCAAAAACCAGATAACAAGCAACAATGACATTAGTTTTCAATTATTCTCGAGCCAAAAGCTGCATAAACAGCGACAATAACATTTGTTTCAATTGCTAGAGGCCAGAAACATCAATAAAAGCCAGACAGACTGTTTTAATTGTTCTAAAGCCAAAAACCACACAAAATGCAACAATGATAGTTTTTAGTTATTCTCAAGCCAAAAGCCGCATAAAAATCAACAATGAGATCCAGAATAAAATTTTCACTCTGCAACGGCGTGTGCACTGATGTAAAACTTCATGAAAGAGTAAAACTGTGTGTTGGACAGAGACTCGAACTCGGGACCTTGACCTTTCGTGGGCAAGTACTATACCATCTTATTTTGTTCGATATTGTTCATTGCATTTGTTCAGGGCGGACATCCATTGACGCCCTTCAGGTTGATATATTCACTCAGTTTTTTATTACAGATCTGGCAGCTAACCCTCTGACCGAACACACTGAACTACCGTGCCGGCAGATCATCTGAGCTACCCAAGTACGACTCACGCCCCCTCTTCACATCATTAATTCCGACAGTACCTCGTCTCCTACCTTACAAACTTCGCAGAAGCTCTCCTGCAGACCCTCCAGAACTAGCACTCCTGGAAGAAAGTATTTGTCCGCGAAAGCCAAAGGTCCTGAGTTCGAGTCTCGGTCCGGCATACAGTTTTAATCTGCCAGGAAGTTACAACAATGATATCGTTTTTTAATTGTCCTGAGCCAGAAACCGCATAAAAAGTAATAATGACATCAGTTTTTAAGAAGCCTGAGGCCAAAAACTGTACAAATAGCAATAATGAAATCGATTTTTAACTTTCAGGTGTCTGCCACAAGTTGCGTACAACTTGCCGTCCACTGTTTTCTGCCGCAAGTAGAAATCGGGAAGCAGCATGTTTCACAACAGATCGGAGTGTCTGAGGAGTCACTTCAGAAAGTGTTCCGCAGCATATGCCTTCAACTGAGCCATGATTGTAATCACCGCACGGAGTACATCATCTTTAGATAATCCCACAGTCACATGGATTATGATATGATGCGGACGTCCAGACTGTAGGGAAATAATGGCTGACTATTCCAGAATTTCAAAACTTTCTTTGCAGAAGCTGCTTCACTGGCTGTGCGGTGTGTGGAGGAGTGCCATCTTGCACAGAAATGATCCCTTCCCACACATCCACACTGTTGAAGTGTTGGAATGACGATTACGCACAAAAGAGTCTCATTGAGAATGAGATTTTCACTCTGCAACGGAGTGTGCGCTGATATGAAACTTCCTGTCAGATTAAAACTGTGTGCCGGACCGAGACTCGAACTCGGGACCTTTGCCTTTCTTTCAGGGGTGCTAGTTCTGCTAGGTTCGCAGGACAGCTTCTGTGAAGGTAGTAGACGAGGTACTGGCAGAAGTGAAGCTGTGAGGACGGGGCGTGAGTTGTGCTCGGGTAGCTCAGATGGTAGAGCACTTGCCCGCGAAAGGCAAAGGTCCCAAGTTCGAGTCTGATTGAGTTCACCAGGGACGGTACAGTGTAACGCGGCGACTGGCGGCACCCAAGATCGAACTCACAACGACAAAGGATCGTACTGTACCAACGTCGCTACGCCGTTGATGTATAGCTTCCTGCCGCGCAAAATACGTGGGCGAACCAATCGACCACTACAGCTTTAATTCGATACAGTTTCAATTTATGTTAGGACTATGGAACGCTGACAGATTTCAGAAGATTCCAGTCGTAGTGGAGCGCCTGGCAACTACTAGATTCTAGCTCGTACCGTAATCACACTCCTAAGGGACAAAATGGATATGGATCAACTTTTGTATAGTTACTACTGCAGCAACCTCAACCACTGACTATACAGCCGGCTCGAATATCCAATAGTGATGGCACCCTTACTACACACATCGTCGTGATCGAACAATGAGACGATTGCACTACGAATAGACGCATCCAAACATTCAGATGACAATGACCACCAATATCAAGCAGTACTTACAAGATAGGCCAATTTCGCCAACAACTCCCCTTATCGTACTACGGGTCGAATCATAGCATCAAACCTCTTTAAATACAGTACCTGTTTTTTTTATTATGTCGAGATAAATGGCACATCTAGCTTGCAATTGTTCTCCCCACACAACGAAATTCTCACAACGCAGTATATTATCTCCGGAAAAGTCTCGTAACCTTTTAATTAGTTACAAAATTTCTATTCCATATATCGTCGGGTTATGACTGAACTGTGATTTATTTTCAAAGAATATTCTTAAGTATTTATTTCATTTACTAGCGATTCACCAAGAACATTAACACATTTAATCACACTCTGTAAGCATGGAAGTAGTTGCCAGGGAGTAACCGATGAAATCATAACTAAATTCCTTTTAACAAATGAGATTTTTATTCACTTTAATAGTGCCTAAAAGCATTTTTTAAAGAAACGGATTTAAAATTATAATCAGAAAGGACCCTCTAAATATCAAAGGCATAAAAAATCAAGTTGTGACTGTATGGGCTTTCGGGCAGAGAACCTTGCCGCTCCATTTTGACACGGCCGTAGTTACGACCGCTCACAACAGCCTCTGAACGACTGCACTGGTGCAAATCTGCAACACACCAGATTACTTTAAACTAAGAGTTTTAACAATTGACACAAGCACACAAACTATGCACCTCCAGTAGGAGGGATGGAAATGGTACAAAACACTAACAATTAAAATATCAACCTTGCCATCGAAGGTGCAACTTGATTTTAACTTCTAAGAAAAGTTTTACGGTGAAAGGGTGGCAACTTTATATACTAAAATGATCATTTAAATAAAAGCCCATGAAATGCAATCTTATATAAAATTATACAAGGTTGGCCAAGCAATAGTTAAGATGCTCTACAGTACACAGATACCGCCTCTCAAGATCATAGGCAACAATATCAACGTATCCAAAGATCAAAACATATTTCAGTATTTGGCCGCTACACTCCAAGCAATAAATTCGTTTACACACCAAATCCGACCAACATGACAGAGGCAGCTACTAACGCAAGGTAGATTGATAGGGAGATTACCGAACAACCCGAAGCGCAGGTTGCTCTAACCCGCCCCTACTCCACAAGGGAAAAACGGACCACCCAATTTATAA
Organism: Schistocerca piceifrons; assembly: GCF_021461385.2. Classification (NCBI taxonomy): domain Eukaryota; kingdom Metazoa; phylum Arthropoda; class Insecta; order Orthoptera; family Acrididae; genus Schistocerca; species Schistocerca piceifrons. The sequence goes on along the minus strand of NC_060147.1, from coordinate 35,408,956 downwards.
ACAACCACCTTCCCACGGGTGGGCAAACGGAGAAGAATGGTGGGACGACCCCAAAGGAAAACGGCTGGTGACCTCACCAAGAAAACAAGTAGAATTTAACAAGAGTAAATCAAACAACATATCACCAATCACTTAACTTCTAATAAACTGCGATTTCTGGCGCAGCACCCCCATATCGCTCTCCCGAACCGTCCGCTGCCAGCCGCTTCAACGGACGCAGGAAGGCGCGCCGATCTCCCGTCTCACGGCGTCGCAGCTCGCAGCGGCCAGACCGACGTCGTGGGTTGACTCCTGTTGCTCTCGTGTCGGCCGCGAAGCCACTACCCCTCGCTATACGGCGCGGCGCACTGGACTCACGTGGCGACCTCACATGCGCCGACGCTCAAGACGGACAAGTCATCTCGTGTCTCAGTCCGCGACCGACCAACCGACCGATCCAACCGCCAATGACCATTGCCTGAGCAGACTGGCGGCCTAACGCGCAGACTCAGATGCAGGAACTAAGCCCCGACCGGGCGACCACTCGCAGAGTTCTCTTACTGGCGGAGTGGAATTTTTTTTTCCTTTATTGAGTTTCGATTCCCCCTAAAGGGGGCGGGCTGGCAGCAGCTTATTACGCCGCTCTTCAGCCTACAGAATTTGTTTTTAAAAAGATGAAGATAAGAAAAAATAATAACAGTTGGCGATAAAATCGGTGGCTTACAGGTAAAATGGCAGAAAATGCTGGAGCTTAAAACATAAAACACAGGGTTGATGATGCTAATAAAATACACAGGAAGCAGAAAAATAATAGACAGACAATTAAAAAACACGGCGACAGTCAGGGTTCTGTTCGCAAGAGATATAAAATGCACACCCAGAGACAGCATGATTTCCGTTCCCAACACTGTGGAAAGACGCTCAACACTGAACACTCACTTAAACACTGCACTAAAAAGTTGGCACAAATATGACATACCACACCCGAGAGCAGGTGGGGGAAACTAGTCAGATGACGGGGAAAAAAAGGGGGGGAAGGAGAGGAAAAGTGAAGTGGGAGGGGGGAAGGAGCAAATGGAAGAGGAAGATCCAGAAGGGTGGGTGTGCTGAGCAGACGTGCCAGGGAAGGCAGAGGAGGGGAGTACAAAAGGACTCGGGGGGGGGGGGGAGAGGAGATAGGGAGAGGGTAGGCAGGGAGAAAACACAGGATGGAAGGGCGGAGGAGGAGGGAGCCCAGGGAAAGGACAGACGAAAGGAGGGGGGTGAGCATCAGAGTTGATAGGAGGGATAAATGGAGGGAGAGAGGGCACCATCCGGGAGGGGGAGTTGATGGAAGCCACCTTGGGAAAGGAGATGTAGGGTGTGGAGATGGAGGGTAGGGGGGATACAACGGTGAAGACGTGGCAGGGGGCGGGGATGGGAGAGGAGAGGAGCAACCAGGAGGTGAGGGGGTTCAAGGTGGCGGGAGGTGTAGAGGATGCGGATATGTTCGAGGAAGGGGAGCAGATGGGGGAAAGGAATGAGATCATAGAGGATCCGCATGGGGGATGGGAGGCATATACGGAAGGTGAGGTGGAGTGCATGACGCTCAAGGATCTGGAGGGACTTATAGAATTTGGGGGGCGCAGATATCCAGGCAGGACTGGCATAACAGAGGATGGGATGGATTAAGGATTTGAAGGTGTGGAGGATGGTAGAGGGGTGCAACCCCCATGTGCAGCCAGAGAGGAGTTTGAGGAGTCGGAGGCAGTTGTCGGCTTTGGATTGGATGGAGGGATCCAGGTGAGGTGACGGTCAATGGTGAGGCCAAGGTAGGTGAGGGTGGGGGTGAGGCGGACAGGACGGGCGCAGACAGTAAGGGAGAAATCCAGTAGCCGGAAGGAGCGAGTGGTACGACCTACGATGATTGTCTGGGTCTTGGAAGGATTGATTTTCAGGAGCCACTGGTTACACCATGCAGCAAAAAGGTCAAGGTGATTCTGGAGAAGGCGTTGGGACCGTTGGAGGGTAGGAGCGAGGGCGAGGAATGCGGTGTCATCAGCATATTGCAAGAGGTGTACTGGAGGGGGGGGTTGGGACATATCTGCCGTGTACAGGAGGCAGAGGAGAGGGGAGAGGACAGAGCCCTGGGGCAGCGGAGTGGAAAGACTCATGCCGGCTTTAAAGATTGATCCAAACGACAGACATACTAACACGCCAGACGACGGACAGACACCGACTGCCCCACACTGACCCGGCTGAACAACTGAGCAGACTCGCCGCCTACCGAGTTTTTTTTTCCTTTATTGATTTTCAATTCCCCCCGAAGGGGGTGGGCTGGCAGCAGCTTAGTACGCTGCTCTACAGCCTACAGACTTTTATTTTAAAAAATGAAAGAAGAAAAGAACAGGAAAAACAGGCAATAAAACGGTGACATAAAGTGTAAAATGGCGGAAAAATGCGCAAAGTTAAAACAGAAAGCAAAAGGGGTTGGCAATGTTAATAAAAGACACAGGAATCAGACAAGTAACATAGTACAGACACAATTAAAAAACATGGCGACAGTCTGGTTTCTGTTCGCAAGAGATAAAAAGCACACCCAGTGACAGTATGATGGCCGTTTGCAACACTTCCCAAAAAAACACAACACGGAACACTCACTGTAAAGCACTCACTGTAAAACACTCACTGTAAAACACTGCACGAAAAGAACGGCACAAAGGTGACACTCCCGAGCCAAAGGCAGATGGGGAGGGGACCTGGAGGAGGGGGAAGAACAAGAAGGGAGGAAGGAAAAAAACGAAAAGGGGGGGGTGAACCAAGGAGGGAGAGGACTAATAAAGGGGGGAGGGGCAGGGCAGACATGAGAAGGAATGAGAGGAGGCAGAGGAAGGAAATACAAAAGGACTCGGGGGAGAGAAGGGGGCAGAGAGAGGGGAGGTGGGCAAAAAAGAGAATGGTAGGGGGGGAGAGGGAGCCCGGGAAAAGGACAGAGGAAAGGAGGGGGAGTGAGGATCAGAGTTGATAGGAGGGATAAATGGAGGGAGAGAGGGCATCATCCGGGAGGGGGAGTTGACGGAAGCCACCTTGGGAAAGGAGATGAAGGGTGTAGAGGTGGAGGGTAGGGGGGACACAACAGTGAACGTGGGGCAGAGGGCGAGGGTTGGAGAGGAGAAGAGCAACCAGGGGGTGAGGGGGTTCAAGACGGCGGGAGGTGTAGAGGATGTGGATATGTTCGAGGAATAGGAGCAGATGGGGGAAAGGAATGAAGTCATAGAGTATCCGCGTGGGGGACGGGAGGCATATACGGAAGTCGAGGTGGAGTGCATGACGCTCAAGGATCTGGAGGGACTTATAGAGTTTCGGGGGACTGACTGGTGAGCTCATAGCGCCCCTTAAATGCACGTGAACGGGCAACCTTTCCCCTTTCCCACCAGAGGGAGACACCAAAGCTGCGACTGCCACAGCGGCGCCACCGCCAGAAATGCAGGGCGACTGCTTCACACTATGGGCTGCGGTGCGATCTTCAAAACAGCAATTTTTACCACGGCTCAGTGTTGAAGAAAAGATGACTCTTGGTCTCTGAAAATATGGTTCATGTTGACGGTAACCCGCCCAATTTCGCAGAAATACGTCTGGCCTGAACTGCACTTTCCACAGCCTGTGGATTAAAAGCCTTGTTGGGCCGTTGGCACATTCAACGTCCTGCACATCTGCAGCTATTCTGGTAGTCCATAATTTGCTAAAACAGTGAACTACACGCAACTAACGACAACACTGTACTACATGTACTACCGTACATGCAGTCCAGACTCAGTAATGTGCAGAGGCATTCTAGGAACAACGTCACTGGGAACAGGAATGGGATCAGATGGAGTTTTTTGACGAATCCGAGTTCTGTTTGTTTGAAAATGATCGCTACAGTTTGGTTCATTGCCGACAGGGGGAGCGGCATGGCAGTGACTGCATTCGCACAAAACACACAGCGGCAACTCGAGGCCTTATCGTGTGGGGTGCTATTGGGTACAACCACAAATCACAGTTGTGGCCAGTGTGACCTACGTGAATGACCCCCTGCGACCTGTAGCCACATCCTTTCAGCACAACACTGCAGAAGCCATTTTTCACCAAGGTAATGCAGGACCACATGTTGCTTCAGAAAGAGTTCCTTCATGGTGTCAGAGGATGTCAGCCTTTTGCCCTGGCCCACCAGATCACCAGACCTGTCGCCAATCGAAAATGTGTCAGACATAGTTGAAATGGCTCTTAGCAGTATGGGAGTTATCTTCTGAGGTTATCAGTCACCTAGAACTTAGAAGTTCTTAAAACCTAACTAAGGACATCACCGTAGCGGTCGCGCGGTTCCAGACTGTAGCGCCTAGAACCGCTCGCCCACTCCGGCTGGCCGTCGGACATGGTGAACCGATGGCTGTAGTGCTGTCTTCCAATGCCAGCTATCATAGATGAACTTTGGAACCAAGTGAAATGGTTCTACTGGTTCTAGTGGTTCAAATGGCTCTGAGCACTATGGTACTTAACTTCTGAGGTAATCAGTCCCCTAGAACTTAGAACTACTTAAAACCTAACTAACCTAAGGACATCACCGTAGCGGTCGCGCGGTTCCAGACTGTAGCGCCTAGAACCGCTCGCCCACTCCGGCCGGCCGTCGGACATGGTGAATCGATGGCTGTAGTGCTGTCTTCCAATGCCAGCTATCACAGATGAACTTTGAAACCAAGTGAAATGGTTCTAATGGTTCAAATGGCTCTGAGCACTATGGGACTTAACTTCTGAGGTCATCAGTCCCCTAGAACTTAGAACTACTTAAACCTAACTAACCTAAGGACATCCTAGACATCCATGCCCGAGGCAGGATTCGAACCTGCGACCGTAGCGGTAACGTGGTTCCAGACTGACGCGCCTAGAACCGCACGGCCACACCGGCCGGCAACCAGGTGAATGCTGCATGGATGGCTATACCACAGGACTCCATTCACTTCTTAAAGCCAGAGATTGCCATCACGCACGGCACAAGCTGTAAGCGCCCATGGTGGACTCTGTGCGTACTAAGCAACAAAACGCACGCTCAGCCTAAGTGACTGAATTAATATAATAACACACTCCGTCTTCAGGCCACGAGTAGCCTACCGGGACCATCCGTGTCATCCTCAAGGTGGATGCAGATAGGAGGGTCGTGGTGTCAGCACACCACTCGCCCGGTCATAAGATGGTATTCTTGACCGAAGCCGCTACTATTGGCATCACGAGGCTGAGTGCTTCCCGAAAAATTGCAACAGTGCATGATGGCCTGGATGGTCACCCATCCAAGTGCCAAGCACGCCCGACAGCGTGATCTCACAGGAACCGGTTATCCACTGCGGCAAGGTCGTTGCCTAAGTGACTGAATTGCTAATCATTTCTGCAGAACATACTGGTGTACATGTCCTAGTCGTTCAAGGTGTTCCGTTTTTTCTGAACACTTAAAAGTGTATTCGTCTGCACACATCTTTCCAACCATCATTCACCCCTGTCATGTATGGCCCATGGTACACCACAGTTGCCTTGGAGCATGTTTTGGATAGTCCCATTTTGCCACAAATGGTATACTTTAACCATGGCAGCACCCAAACTGTCTACAAACTTAGCCGTTTTCTAAATGCTTTCACTCTTGTCCAGGAAGCCGATGATCATGATCTTTTGGACATCAGATAAATTGCTCCATTTCCGCTTTGCGACAACGATGCCATCTTTCCTGCATCTCCAACACGCTTCATGTAATCTCCACTGCTAGTGCTGCCATCTATCACCTGTGGGAGATTATTGCACGTTCGCATCGGACACACACAATGGTTACTTTACTGTGACTCGATGCTACGGTCGCAGGTTCGAATCCTGCCTCGGGCATGGATGTGTGTGATGTCATTAGGTTAGTTAGGTTTAAGAAGTTCTAAGTTCTAGGAGACTGATGACCTCAGATGTTAAGTCCCATAGAGCTTAGAGCCAATGTGACTGGATTGTGTTTACTAGTAACCAGAAACGTCCTCCAACACTATTGCTGCCAGAATTGCTTGATGTAGAATGATCGATCAACAAACAATTGCAAAAACCCTTCACCTGTCCCAGAACCGCACTTCCACACACAATACCGAATCCTCATCCCCCTCCAAAAACTTTACCAAGACTTTAAATCAAAGCCTCCCCCCAAGCAAAGCAGAAAAAGTTGAAGTTCCTCGCCATTCAAACTATCCACTCCGTTCTCAGCCCCATAGTTGAAGACGTCAGCCATTTCCTGACATTCCTTCACGACTTTCATCTGTTGGACGATCCTACATCCTATGCCAAATAATCCTTTGCATCCGCCTCCTTCCCTCTAAACGAAAAAGCAACCTAGTTTCACAGTCAATTATGTATGGTTTTCATCTGGCCCAGCTCAGTTCGTTTCTCCCCACACTTTCGTCATTATCATAATAAACCTCATATTCCCTCTCTCCCTCTCCCAGCCTACATGTCTCACATGATCCAATGGCCTAACCCTATAATAACAATCCTGTCCGCAGCTAATTGACTAATGGCTACCGTTGCTGCCTCTGGATCATGGGGTTCTGGGTTAGAGCCCCAGCTGGGTTGGCGATTTTCTCTGCCCAGTGACTGGGTGTTTGTGTTGTCCTCATCATTTCATCATCATCATCATCACTCGCAACAGTGGCTGGATTGGAATGTGTACTAGTTGGACTGTGTGAAAATTGGGCCTTTGTATGGGCGCTGATGACCGCATAGTTGAGCACCCCACAAACCAAACATCATCATCAGCCTAGAAAATCAACCTGCAGAGCCTCCCACATCCTATGCTTCATAGCTGGTTATTCAAACACTACCATTAGCCTAGTCGTCCTTTCCCCATTTAGCCCATCCATGACTTCTGGGGTGCTATTCATCTACAACCAGTGATGCATCCAGCGCAGCAACATCACCTAACTGCCTGCAACAGCACCGTGAATATCGCCCAGTGGAGCACATGCAACAGCATCATCATCATCATCAGACATACATCACCTTTACCACCAACTGGAGTAAGTGCAACAACATCTTAACCTGGAATATCTGCAGCAGAATTATCGACATCATCACTTGGAGTGTCATCAGTAGCATCAACACCTCCCGTTGGAGTACCAGCAGCAGCACGATCAACATTGGAGTGCCACCAACTGCACCATCAACACCACCACCATCAGCAGGATCACCTGCACCATGAAATGGAGTACCTGCAACAGCATCATCCAACATCGTCACATGTACCAGGCATCCCCAATATCATCATGTGGAGTACCAGCAGCAGCACTGTTAACATGAGAACAAAGATAATAACTCCCATTATTTAACTTTTAATCTTCACAGTTATGTCATTGTCACACATACGAAAGTCATGTATTTTTAAATATACGGAGTGATTTTGTTAAATGGAGACAAATTGCAAGAAACCTTCTCTGAGAGGATAAGGAATAACATAGATCATGTGGGATTATGGCCAGAAAGGTATTCCAAGGGAGGTACACCCACATGAAAGTGGGTCTTTGATGGTGAGCCCTGTATCAGCACCAGGTGGGTAGCCCGCCAGAGGACCATGTGGAACATTTCTCAACGTCAGTTGGCGCTGTCCATAGAACTCACAACGCTTGCAAATCTATCTACTGACTAGCCACTCTGGGTACAGTTTTGTCCATGGATTGTCACACAGACCACCACTGTGCTCAGACATCTGTCATCCATCCTACTCACAGATGAGGTCACCTCTGTACAAGGGGCGGAATCATGAACCATCAAAACGCCCACCTTTGGGCTAAGGAGAATCGCCACAGTATGGTGACAGCAAACCACCAGCATTAGTTCAGCCTCGAATTGTGGACAGGGATTGCCTGCGACTACCTCGTGGACAAACATCCATTCACCGTGTCACACAGGAGAGGCATATCTGCACTGAATGCGTATGACAATGCCTCTTCTGCTGGAAGACATGTCTTTGGTGGTATGAAAAGGTGATATGGCTGCCATGTAATGGTGCTCCATCTCAGTGCCCTCTACACTGTGGAGTTAAAACACCAGCATAGACAGACCCTTCACACTTTCCATCACTGAAACCCACGCTCTCTCAAAGATCTTTTCAGCTCCACTTTCAAATGGATGTTCCTCGTTTGGGACAGATTTCAGACCGTACCATCCAATGACGTTTTTTGCTCCTTATCCTGCTAGGAAACGTTTACTTCATTTTGTCCACATTTTGCAAAACCACTCTGTACATTGTTTTGTATTTTTACTTTGTGGAAACATTTTTAAGGACATTTGAAGTAACGAATGAACCGCTGAAAGGAACGAAATTTACATTGAAGAGCCAAGGAAGCTGGTACAGCTGTCTAATATCGTGTAGAGCCCACGCGACCACGCAGAGTACAGAAACACGAAGTAGCATGGACTCGACTAATGTCTGAAGTAGTGCTGGAGGGAATTGACACCAGAAATCCCGCAGGGCTGTCCATCAATCCGTAAGAGTACGAGGGGGTGGAGATCTCTTCTGAACAGCACATTATAAGGTATCATAGATATGCTCAATAATGTTCATATCTGCGGAGTTTGGTTCGAATGGCTCTGAGCACTATGGGACTTAACATCTGATGTCATCAGACCCCTAGAACTTAGAACGACTTAAACCTAACTAACCTAAGGACATCACACACATCCATGCCTGAGGCAGGATTCGAGCCTGCGACCGTAGCGGTCGCGCGGTTCCAGACTGTAGCGCCTAGAACCGGTCGGCCACCTAGTCCGGCTGTGGAGCTTGGTGGCCAGCGGAGGTGCTTAAACTCGGAAGTGCATTTCTGGATCAGCCATAGTGTACGGATCTCCGTGCCGGCACGTTCACAGGAGCTCAGTCCGTCAGTTCACCTGATGATGGCGACATGTATGATCGCCGAAATATTGTGCCCGTTGGACACTGTAGACCGGCAGTACACCCGTGGATATTTTGATTATCAAATACGCAGGGAGAAACTCAAGAATCACAACAATTCTGGACGTCTTGGGCGTCGCATTATTCTGCTGGAACTGCCCAAGTCCGTCGGAATGCGCAACGGTCATGAATGGATGCAGGTGATCAGACAGGATGCTTACGTACGTGTCACCTATCAGAGTCGTATCTAGACGCACCAGGGCTGCGCGGGATTAGCCGAGAGGTCTTAGGCGCTGCAGTCATGGACTGTGCGGCTGGTCCCGGCGGAGGTTCGAGTCCTCCCTCGGGCATGGGTGTGTGTGTTTGTCCTTAGGATAATTTAGGTTAAGTAGTGTGTAAGCTTAGGGACTGATGATCTTAGCAGTCCCTTAAGATTTCACACACATTTTTGAGACGTATCAGGGGTCCCATATAACTCCAACTGCAGCACTCCAGCTGCAACAGTCCTCTGCTGACATGCAGGGTCCATGGATTCATGAGGTTACCTCCGTACCTGTACACGTCCATCCGCTCGATACAATTTGAAACGAGACTCGTACGACAACGCAACATGTTTCCAGTCATCAACAGTCCAATGACGGACGCAGGCGAGGAGTAAAGCTTTTTGTCATGGAGTCATCAAGGGTACACGAGTGGGCCCGTATCGATGATGTTTCGTTGAATGGTTCGCACGCTGTCACTTCTTGACGGCCCAGCACTGAAATCTGCAGCAATTTGCGAAAGGATTGCACTTCTGTCACGTTGAACGATTCTCTTCAGTCGTCGTTGGTCCCGTTCTTGCAGCACCTGTTTCCGGCCGCTGCGATGTCGGAGATTTGATGTTTTACCGATTCCTGTTACTTACGGTACACTCGAGAATTGGTAGTACGGACAAATTCCCACTTCATCGCTGCCTCGGATGTGCTCTGTGTCAACGCTCGTGCGCCGACTATAATACCACGTTCAAACTCACTTTAACCTGCCGTTTTAGCAGCAGTAACCGATCTGACAAATGCACCAGACACTTATTATAAGCGTTGCTGACCGCAGTACCGTATTCTGCCTGTTTGCATATCTCTGTATTTGAATGCGCAGGCCTATACTAGGTTTTAGGCGCTTCAGTGTAATTTCCGCATTAAAGGGCAACATCTGTTAATTGGGTACCATGTTTACTTTCCAGTTTACAAACGTTGCCTCCATTTCACAATTTTCCGCAGCACTTTCTGAACGGTAGAGCATGGAATATTCAGTTGTCGTGAGACAGCTCGTGCAACTAGAAGGCCGTACATTGTGCGGAGACTTCTCAGCTACGGCTACAGTAACTTCTTCAGCAACTCGTGGCGCAGTTGGCAGTCCGCCTCTCCTAGGAGCAATCCCCAAATCGCTAGTTAATACTGTTGCGAATTGGCAGGAGCCAATTCACGGGGTTTGGAGGAGGCCGAAAGGCACGCGTTTAAGCTCACGCAAGCTGGCGTGAGGTCTGGAACAGGTCAGAGAAATAAGACTAGCAAAACAGGAGGTAACTGGTAGAATACTTAACTTTAATCCACAATTGGTGAACATCTCTCTTGACTGTACATGCGTCACAAGATAAATATCAATTGAATACGGCGCCTTGCTAGGTCGTAGCAAATGACGTAGCTGAAGGCTATGCTAACTATCGTCTCGGCAAATGAGAGCGTAATTTGTCAGTGAACCATTGCTATGAACGTCGGCTGTACAACTGGGTCGAGTGCTAGGAAGTCTCTCTAGACCTGCCGTGTGGCGGCGCTCGGTCTGCAATCACTGACAGTGGCGACACGCGGGTCTGACGTATACTAACGGACCGCGGCCGATTTAAAGGCTACGACCTAGCAAGTGTGGTGTCTGGCGGTGACACCACAATATATATATATATATATATATATATATATATATATATATATATATATATACGTACCGCGGCCGATTTAAAGGCTACCACCTAGCAAGTGTGGTGTCTGGCGGTGACACCACAAATACGAACTTCCGAATCCTCTTCTCTAGCGCTCCGCGTTCAGTTAAGGCAGCGAGACTCGCAAAGAGCAGTGCTACTGTTGTTTTGATAAAAACAATTTTATGAATAAAATCCTGCTCACCTTCTCCAGACGCGTCTGTAATGCACACTCACGCTTGTGTTTCAGCCCTACGTCGCCGTATCAGTACCGAGCTCTAACGGCAAGTCGTGGCACTAATTAAGGTGGTTGTCGAGAAAGTAATGCACGGCGGTTATTTTTTTTTTCTCAGCCGAGGACAATTCTATGAATGCGAGACGTTACGCATATATTATTTGAAGTCTCTTGAGTGAGCGCTCCAAGTTTCCGTCACTCCCAACACACAGCGTAGCTGCAGGACAGTTTCAAAATGGTGCCTGTAGGTGACGTACTGTAACAGTTGTGATACTAAAAGTGACACTTCTGTCACTAAATGTAACTGGGTTTTCTCTTTTGATGCTGTCAATTGTCAGGATGAGCATTCTAAAGCATTCTGTCAGGGTGCAAATGAAACATCATTTTTACATAAGATAACTTTTATTGAAGATTTGTACAACTGTATCTTACTGGATGTTCTGGTTCGGAGAGCGGCAGCTGTGTCGTTTCTGAAGTCTTCTGCTGCGGCAGCGGCGGCGGCGGCGGCGGCGGCGTCTGATTACACGTAGCGGTGTGTATCTCGTGTCGCCGTCTCGCCCAGTTGACTGGAGACGCGCAGCGCGAGGTGGCCCGTTTAATTATTGCGAGCGAAGTCGTGCATCGGATGGTGATACCTTGGATGTGGCGTCCCAGTGTTTCTCTTCTCTAAGCGGCCGCGTGTGTTGTGCGTCGATCAGCGGAGCGGCGCGGCGGGGCAAGGCCAGTGTCCCGGACTCGAACCACGGACTCCCACAGCGTCTCGCGTATTTATTCACTTCAGTTTACTGGAGGTGAACGACTCCACGGTCATTGCCTCTTCTGTCACGTTGAAAAGCTCCTCGAAGAATCTTCTTAACGTCGGTCATTGGCTCTTGGAATGTAGGCGAGGGCCTTTGCTCACATGCGACAACTGAGAAACACGTGAGCTTATGTGGAACTTGCTGACTGCACGGTCATTGTCTCGTCTGTTCTGCTGTTTTGCCCGCTGTTTGCCAGTATGTAACTCTCTAAACTAAACCAAGTTTTTCATTTATATCCTAATTTCTAGTTCACTTTGATTTCACTAATTTATTTACTTAAGTACCACTTAACAGTACGTTACAAGCAACGCGCCGCCACTGAACTTCTCGCTGCAGAGAAAGAAACTGCGGGGGAATGCCTCCAAACGCTTGTGCAAAGCCTATGGAACATCTGCTGTGGACAGAAGTGCAGTTAGTCTCTGGGCACGGAGGGTGAGGTCTTCAGAAGGCGGTTCGGCGGAGCTCCACGATTTGCAGCGGCCGGGGAGACCATCCACGGCTGTCACATTCTGACATGTTGCAGCGAGCTGATGTTAAGGTGCGTTTACACTGCGGTTTGTATCGGCACATGTATGAGATACATGTATATGCGACTTTGCGACATGTATCGCGACATGTATGAGTTGACAAGTATCAACCTAATACATGTATGAGCGTGCGTTTACACTGGTTGATATGTATCACTGTGCGATAGCTTCCGACGATGATTTGGAAGATTTCACAGTTTTATGTGCTGATACATTTGCTCTTTTGGAAGATGATAGGAAGAAATGGCGGAGGAAACGAAGATGGTGGCACAGAGAGTTTCTCGCGAATTAACGCTAGAGGATGGCGCATATTTTAGAAATTATGTTAGGATGAGTATGGAGGATTTCCGCGGTTTGTTATCACTTGTGGCTCCTCTTGTGTCCAAAACCAACACAAACTTTCGGGAAGCGATTCCACCAGAGGATCAGTTGGCAGTAACACTCCGTTTTTTGGCCACTGGGGATTCCTCTTGAAACGAAGATTCCATTACAAAACATTTGCATTGTCGCGCGATTGCTAATGCCAACGTCTCACACACGATTGTCGGCATCCGTTGTCAACATTATCACGCGAGGCCGCCGGAATAACAGCAAAACATTGATATACGTGCCAGATGCATGAAAAAGTTATAGAATGTATTACATGCTCTGATATATATAAAACTTTTACCTCCACTTCTTGGGATAAAACTTGCACAATGGCCTCGCAGACACGAAGAATAATGTTGCATATGGTACTTCTTGATATTCTATGCAGATACATTAACGTCGAAACGACAGTCGGCACCTTCAAAACTCAAACAGCCGCCAAAGAGCCTGGTACTACGCATGCGCTAATCGTGAAAATAAGCGGCAGACGACAAGACGACAGGAAATGATAGTACGAGGTGCATTCAAGTTCTAAGGCCTCCGAGTTTTTTTCTAATTAACTACTCACCCGAAATCGATGAAACTGGCGTTACTTCTCGACGTAATCGCCCTGCAGACGTACACATTTTTCACAACACTGACGCCATGATTCCATGGCAGCGGCGAAGACTTCTTTAGGAGTCTCTTTTGACCACTGGAAAATCGCTGAGGCAATAGCAGCACGGCTGGTGAATGTGCGGCCACGGAGAGTGTCTTTCATTGTTGGAAAAAGCCAAAAGTCCCTAGGAGCCAGGTCAGGTGAGTAGGGAGCATAAGGAATCACTTCAAAGTTGTTATCACGAAGAAACTGTTGCGTAACGTTAGCTCGATGTGCGGGTGCATTGTCTTGCTGAAACAGCACACGCGCAACCCTTCCCGGACGTTTTTGTTGCAGTGTAGGAAGGAATTTGTTCTTCAAAACATTTTCGTAGCATGCACCTGGTACAGTAGTGCCCTTTGGAACGCAATGGGTAAGGATTACGCCCTCGCTGTCCCAGAACATGGACACCATCATTTTTTCAGCACTGGCGGTTACCCGAAATTGTTTTGGTGGCGGTGAATCTGTGTGCTTCCATTGAGCTGACTGGCGCATTGTTTCTGGATTGATAAATGGCATCCACATCTCATCCATTGTCACAACCGACGAAAAGAAAGTCCCATTCATGCTGTCGTTGCAGGTCAACATTGCTTGGCAACATGCCACACGGGCAGCCGTGTGGTCGTCCGTCAGCATTCGTGGCACTTTTCGCATGACACTTTTCGCATTTTCAGGTCGTCATGCAGGATTGTGTGCACAGAACCTACAGAAATGCCAACTCTGGAGGCGATCTGTTCAACAGTCAATCGGCGATCCCCCAAAATAATTCTCTCCACTTTCTCGATCGTGTCGTCAGACCGGCTTGTGCGAGCCCGAGGTTGTTTTGGTTTGTTGTCACACGATGTTCTGCCTTCATTAAACTGTCGCACCCACGAACGCACTTTCGACACATCCATAATTCCATCACCACATGTCTCCTTCAACTGTCGATGAATTTCAATTGGTTTCACACCACGCAAATTCAGAAAACGAATGATTGCACGCTGTTCAAGTAAGGAAAACGTCGCCATTTTAAGTATTTAAAACAGTTCTCATTCTCGCCACTGGCAGTAAAATTCCATCTGCCGTACGGTGCTGCCATCTCTGGGACGTATTGTCAATGAACACGGCCTCATTTTAAAACAATGCGCATGTTTCTATCTCTTTCCAGTCTGGAGAAAAAAAATCGGAGGCCTTAGAACTTGAATGCACCTCGTACTGCGCATGCGCGAGTTCTTCAAATGTCGCTCATACATGTCGCGTATATGGCCAAAAAGCGATATACAAAATGTATACGCGACATGTATGAGCTGGAGGGTCCGCATACAAGTTCCGTGAATTTTTGTATGAGGTGATGTATCGCGACATGTCAAATTGACATGTCGCTCATACATGTCGCAATACATGTATCCCAGTGTAAACGTACCTTTTAGCATTCACGAGGACAGACGCATTACGACTCGGCAGTTGGCGCTGCATCTGTCAATCAGAAAAGGATGTGTGGGTGCAATTATCAGCACTCTTGGATATTCACGCCAGGGGGCCCGGGTTCGATTCCTGGCTGGGTCGGAGACTTTCTCCGCTCAGGGACTGGGTGTTGTGTTGCCCTTATTATTATTTCATCATCACCAGTGGAATCCAATGGGAAACCACCACTGGAATCACTTCCGTAGATGGTGATGCGGTGGACCTCTCTGACCAGGCTTCCCTCATGACAAGACCTGCCGTAAGGCAGAACACAAAGCGTATGCAAGATGGGTCCCGCGGTGTCTATAGTTCAATTCTTTTATCTTGGCGGCTCGCGCATGCCCGTCCAGACGCGGGAGATTGCTGCGTTGCCAGTTGCACACAATGCACGCGTCAAGAAAAGCAGCGCCATAGTGTAGCATAGTTCGCAAGCTTACGTTTAGGGGGGAGCGCGCAGTTCATGAAGTAAAGCCACCACGGCCGCATTAACCCTTTCGCTGCTACAGAGACGTGCTCCGTGCATTCCGCGATGTGCGCGATTTTGTCACTGCACTGCTCGCCTGTGCAGACACATGGTGTTCCGACTGCTTTGACACTCTTATCATTCGATTCCACAAAAACTTTTATTACAGTCACGAAAGACGGAATATTTCTCAATATTACATACGACACCTATGTGGTACTTAAATTAAATGAGATATTGTTATACAGTAAATTTTATATGAAATTTAGGTATGTTGTCCACATTTCATTCTCAACATTGCGGCAACTAAAATCGACCATACAGAAAGTATACACTATGGACTTTTACCTCTGCAAGCACTGCAAAATTTCGTGGTTTACTACATCTAATACTGCACAATAACTGCGTTGAACATCGAAACAAAATTGTCATTTAAGGGGGGGAAGGTATCGGTCAAGAAGATGTGTAAAAATCTAATTTTTGGGCCAAATAGTTTTTGTGAAAGCGAATGATAAGTGTGTCAAGGCAGTGGGAACACCATGTGTCTGCACAGGCGAGCAGTGCAGTGATGACAAAATCGCGCACAGCGCGGAATGCGGGGAGCACGTGTATGCAGCAGCGAAAGGGATAATGAAGAGACAAAGCACTAGAAATTTCAAAGAACTGCATTCAAACGAATAAAATCCGTGAAGTAAGACAGTTAGATATTCTTTTTAAATAAAGAAAATATTATGCACTGCACAAGGTTTGAACCCATTACTTTTCGTTTTGTAGACCAACACCTTAACCGTTACACTAACGTTGCTCGTTGGGTTATAATACACCATGAGACGCGTTATAATGCACCATGAGGACTCTAACACGTCATGCAAAATACTGACAAACACTGTCGGTATGAATTACTCAAGCCTCGTCAAAGTACAATAGGAAATAAACAATTACTGCTGTTCTTTATTGCGAAAAAGCGGTTCGTGAGATCGATACAAACACCTTTCCTTGCTATCGCCTGAGTTAGGAGTCATATTGCTTGTTTGGTTTAAGTAATTAATAGAATATGAAGCAATTGGTATAAAGAATGCTGTTTCCAAACTTTCTATAAAAGAAAGTCTGCTATCAAGACATTGCTTTTGTTCTATTACTTTATTTATGACTGAACGTTTCTAAAACTGGAGACACTCGTCCCTGTGCTCTGCACTGCAGTCGAGATCTGGCAACGTCGTTCTCTGTTCATTGGCTGACTGTGTTTTGTGACGTCAGATGCGCAGAACGAACCTAAACTCGGCCGCCAACATAAATGACGCGCACTTTAACACTGGATCACAAATCGCACAGAAAAAAAACGTTACTCTTGATTTGTTGCAACGTTTTGAAGCTGACGGGGTGGCCTTCTTGTCCCGGATTGTGGCAGGAGATGAAATCTGGGTTTACCATTTTGAACCCAGAACAAGTCGATGGCATGGCGCCATTCCCACTCCCCACAGAAGGAAAAATTCAAAGCAGCTGCTTCCGCCGGTCAGGTCATGATCACCGTGTTCTTGGACTGTGAAGGTTTGATTGTGATTGATGAGATGCCAAGAGGCAGTGCCATTAATTCAGATGCATATGTCAACACATTAACAAAAGACGCGCTTCCGGTGACTTCGGCGCTACAGCAACCCAGCAGATGTTTGGCTGCAACACGATAATACAAGTCTGAGGACTGCTGAACACGTAGCAAAACAGGGTTGGACAGTATCAACCCACCCACCCTACAGCCCTGACCTAGACCCCTCGGACTTCCGCTTGTTTGGAGTATTTAAGGATGTCATAGGTGGACGACATTTTGAGGAGGACTAGGAGGTGATTCATGCAGTAAACACTGTCTCCGCCACCAGGACAAGGATTCGTACCGACAGAGAATACACGCCCTTGTTCAAATGGTTCAAATGGCTCTGAGCACCATGGGACTTAACATCTGTGGTCATCAGTCCCCTAGAACTTAGAAGTACTTAAACCTAACTAACCTAAGGACATCACACACATCCATGCCCGAGGCAGGATTCGAACCTGCGACCGTAGCAGTCGCGCGGTTCCGGACTGAAGCGACCAGAACCGCTAGACCACCGCGGCCGGCTGACGCCCTTGTTTTGCGCTGGAGGAATGCCATAGAACGTGATGGAGATTACGTGGAAAAATAAGGTGTGTAGATAAAACACCATTCTTTCGTGTGTGTAATTCTCATTAAGTTCAATAAAGAACTGTTGAAGAAAAAAAATGCGGTGCATTACTTTCTGTGCAACCCTCATAATTAACAATACGGGATGGTAGATCATTATGTTAAGTCCAGAATATGTTCGACTCCTCAACTAATTAGAGGTACACGGCACAGAACGTTATGTCTGAACTGCTAACAAGATTAACCGGTACAGGATGTTTGAGCAAAAAATATGGAAGATCAGCTTTGGCACTGCAGATGATCACTATGTGATCGAAAATCGATTCTGCTATCAATAAAACATCAATATTACAGCCAACGCTGACCTTCCTTTTACTTTAACATATATGGTCGTTGTGCACACAGCACTCCATCGAGTCGCCAATCAAAAAGTATGGTCTTGTGGTCAGTTATTAATTGAGTTATACAACATGGGAGGGTAGGCCCCTATGTTTGAACACAGAATTTGCTGTACTGCTCCCATCTTAGTTGAATTAGACGATCGAGGACGGTAGTTCATTATGTTTGAACCTAGAATATTATCTAATGCACAGTTGCAAATAGAATTAAACTATATAAGGTTGTAGTCCATTACGTTTGAACCGAAATATACTCTAGTGCTCAGTTACTAATAAAATTAAATGATACATTATATTTGAATCCACAACGATGGAAATAAAAGAAAGATTCAAGATTGGAAATAAAATTCAAAATTAAAGCATATCAATGATAAGATTCGCTGATGACATTGCTATCCTGAGTGAAAGTGAAGAAGAATTACGTGTTCTGCTGAATGGAATGAACAGTCTGCGTATAGAATACAGACTGAAAGTAAACCGAGGAAAGATGAAAATAAAGAGAAGTAGCAGAAATCAGAACAGCGAAGAGCTTATCATCAGGACTGAAGGCCACGAAATGGATGAAGTTAAGGAATGCTACCTAGGCAGCAAAATAACCAATGACGGACGGAGCAAGGAGGACATTAAAAGTAAGTTAACAATGGGAAAAAGGGAATTCCTGGCCAAGAGTAGCCTAATAGTGTCAAACATAGGCCTTAATTTGAGGAAGAAATTTCTGAGGATGTTAGTAGTATTGTAGGAAACATGGAGAGTGGGAAAACCGGAACAGAAGAGAATCGATTCATTTGAGATGTGTTGCTAGAGACGAATGTTGAAAATTAGGTGGAGTGATAAGGTAAGGAATGAGGAGGTTCTGCGCAGAATTGGGGTGGAAATGAATATGTGGACAAACACTGACAAGAGATGGGACAGGATAATAGGACATCTGTTAAGACATGAGGGAATTACTTCCATGGTACTAGAGGGAATTGTAGAGGGCAAAACTGTAGAGGAAGACAGAGATTGGAATACATCCAGCAAATAATTGAAGACGGAGATTGCAGGTGCTGCTCCGACAAAAAGAGATTGGTGCAAGAGAGCAATTCGTGGCGGGCCGCATCAAACCAATCAGAAAACTGATGATTCAAAAAAGCTTGGAAAGCAAGCATTTCCGGAGATACGTTCATTAGATTTTTTGCCCCGTATCCTCTCATTAATCAATCCCTAGGTGTACACACACCGTGGAAAAAATGATAGCGCGAGAGAGAGAGAGTAAAATTAAATCAGGTGTTGGTGAGGGAATTACATTAGGGAACGAAACATGAGACACTTACAGTAGGAGATGAGTTTTGAGTTTTCTACTAGGATGAAATGTCCCCTTAAAAAAATTATAAATGACTGTGCTTAAACTGACACACAATATTTTTTTAGCGCAACGCAATGTGACTTTCAAAAATCCCTACAAAAGAATGGCCCTGACGAACAATAACCTATACCTCTCATGAATCACTTACCTCACAAAAATCTTCGTTACTCAGACTACTGCAATACAGCGTGCGCCAGTACTGCCAGCTAAATAAAAGATTCTAACTACTGAAGGCACTAACTACTGATAGGCATAGTTAGCAAATGAAAGATTTTGATAGAGAACAAACAATTTATTTACCTTAAAATATATATATATCTCAGTTCATGACATCCAGTCTCACAAATTTACTGTCTCTGATGGACACACGTCCAGATCTTCCGCTCTCAAAACTCCGCCATCTCTCTCCCCACATCCACCAGTGCTGGTGGCTAACCTCCAACTGCGCAACGCTACGCGCTGTTAACAGCCAACTGCCCAACACTACAATAGCGAATATTTCAACAATGCCAACCAGCCACAGCCTTCACACAGCACAGTCAGTGATTTTCATATAGAGCGCTACGTGGCGTTACCAACATAAAAACCTAAACAGCCTACTTACAAGGGCAGCAAAGTAACAGATGATGCCTGAAGTAGAGACGACATAAAATGAAGACTGGCAATAGTAGCAAAGGCGATTTAGCATCGAATGTAGAATTAGGAGTTAGGAAGTTTTTTCTGAAGGTGTTTGTCTGGAGTGCAGTCGTGTATGGAAGTGAAACATGGACGATAAACAGTTGACAAGCTGAAAATGGAAACTTTTGAAATGAGTTACAGAAGAATGCCGGAGATTAGACGGGTAGATCGCTTAACTAATGAGGAAGTACAGAATTGCGGAGTCAAGTAATTTGAGGTACAGCCTGAGTAGAAGAAAAGATCGGTTGACAAAATATTCTGAGACGTCCAGGGATCACCTATTTAGTATTGGAGGGAAATTTGGAGGCTAAAACTCGTAAAGGGAGACCAAGAGATGGAAACAGAGGTAGATTCAGAAGGATGTAGGTTGTGCGTTAGTTATTCGGAGATCAAGACTCTCGCGCAAATATATATGACCGTGCGGGGTTGCTAGTCTATCACCGGCGCCTCCCAAGGTGCAGGTGACCGAGCGGGGAAAGTCTCCCAGTCTCCCAGATATGTGCGACACAGGGGAAATGACATACCCGGAGCGGACCAAAACTAGCAACCTGGGCGGAGTGTGTGCTCCATAGGAACGATCAGCCAAAGCCGCCTGTACTCCATGTTCTACATTCTACATTTATACTCCGCAAGCCACCCAACGGTGTGTCGCGAGGGCACTTTACGTGCCACTGTCATTACCTCCCTTTCCTGTTCCACTCGCGTATGGTTCCCCGGAAGAACGACTGCCGGAAAGCCTCCGTGCGCGCTCGAATCTCTCTAATGTTACATTCGTGATCTCCACGGGAGGTATAAGTAGGGGGAAGCAATATATTCGATACCTCATCCAGAAACGCACCCTCTCGAAACCAGGCGAGCAAGCTACACCGCGATGCAGAGCGCCTCTCTTGCAGAGTCTGCCACTTGAGTTTGTTAAACATTTCCGTAACGCTATGACGGTTACCAACTAACCCTGTGACGAAACGCGCCGCTCTTCCCTGGATGTTCTCTATCTCCTCTGTCAACCCGACCTGGTACGGATCCCACACTGATGAGCAATACCCAAGTATAGGTCGAACGAGTGTTTTGTAAGCCACCTCCTTTGTTGATGGACTACGTTTTCTAAGGACTCTCCCAATGAATCACAACCTGGCATCCGCCTTACCAACAATTAATTTTATATGATCATTCCACTTCAAATCGTTCCGTACGCATACTCCCAGATATTTTAGAGAAGTAACAGCTGCCAGTGTTTGTTCCGCTATCATATAATCATACAATAAAGGATCCTTCTTTCTAAGTACTGCCGGCCGGTGTGGCCGTGCGGTTCTAGGCGCTTCAGTCTGGAACCGCGTGACCGCTACGGTCGCAGGTTCGAATCCTGCCTCGGGCATGTATGTGTGATGTCCTCAGGTTAATTAGGTTTAATTAGTTCTAAGTTCTAGGCGACTGATGGCCTCAGAAGTTGAGTCGCATAGTGCTCAGAGCCATTTCTATGTATTGCCAACACATTACATTTGTCTATGTTAAGGGTCAGTTGCCACTCGCTGCACCAAGTGCCTATCCGCTGCAGATCATCCTGCATTTCGCTGCAATTTTCTAATGCTGCAACTTCTGTGTATACTGGAGCATCACCCGCGAAAATCCGCTTGGAACTTCCGACACTATTGTAAGTAGGCTTTTATATTGGTAGGTTTCTATATTGGTAACGCCACGTAGCGCTCTGTATGAAAATCACTGGCTGTGCTGTGTGCAGTCTGTGGCTGGTTGGCATTGTTGTAATATTCGGCATTGTAGTGTTGGGCAGTTGGATGTGAACAGCGCGTAGCGTTGCGCAGTTGGAGGTGAGCCGCCAGCAATGGTGGATGTGGGGAGAGAGATGGCGGAGTTTTGAGAGCGGATGATCTGGACGTGTGTCCACCAGAGACAGTAAATTTGTAAGACTGGATGTCATGAACTGCTATATATATTATGACTTTTGAACACTATTAAGGTAAATACATTGTTTGTTCTCTATCAAAATCTTTCCTTTGCTAACTATGCCTATCAGTAGTTAGTCCCTTCAGTAGTTAGAATCTTTTATTTAGCTGGCAGTATTGGCGCTCGCTGTATGGCAGTAGTTCGAGTAACGAAGATTTTTGTGAGGTAAGTGATTCATGAAAGGTATAGGTTAATGTTAGTAGGGCCATTCTTTTGTAGGGATTTTTGAAAGTCACACTGCGTTGCGCTAAAAATATTGTGTGTCAGTTTAAGCAGTCATGTATAATTTTCCTAAGTGGACGTTGCATATGTCGACCCTTAGCCGAGGATACCTCACTGGAATCTTCAGATTTTTTCTTGTAGTTTGTGTAATTAGTGTAACTTTTGTTTATTGCTAGCGCGTAATTGTAGAGAGAATCTTTGTAGTTGCAGTCTTTCATTGTTGTACAGTAAAACAGTTGTGGCATGCATGTGCATTTGCACCAAGTACAGGGTGATTCAAAAAGAATACCACAACTTTAGGAATTTAAAACTCTGCAACGACAAAAGGCAGAGCTAAGCACTATCTGTCGGCGAATTAATGGAGCTATAAAGTTTCATTTAGTTGTACATTTGTTCGCTTGAGGCGCTGTTGACTAGGCTGAAAACCAAACTACCCGAGGCAGCCCGTGACAGAGCACTTCATCACTGGCCTCCAAGAAGCCCTGATCTTACCCCCTGCGATTTTTTCTTATGGGGGTATGTTAAGGATATGGTGTTTCTGCCACCTCTCCCAGCCACCATTGATGATTTGAAACGAGAAATAACAGCAGCTATCCAAACTGTTACGCCTGATATGCTACAGAGAGTGTGGAACGAGTTGGAGTATCGGGTTGATATTGCTCGTGTGTCTGGAGGGGGCCATATTGAACATCTCTGAACTTGTTTTTGAGTGAAAAAAAAACCTTTTTAAATACTCTTTGTAATGATGTATAACAGAAGGTTATATTATGTTTCTTTCATTAAATACACATTTTTAAAGTTGTGGTATTCTTTTTGAATCACCCTGTATTTTGCAGCTGCTCTTGCGATTAGCTAGACATTATTTTCAGTGCTAATGTGTTTTCTTATTTTTGCTCCTCAAATTGTGCTTTTCTGTGTTATCGTGTGAAATATTGTGACAATTATGGCGTGTGAAAAACGTAATATTAGGCTCCAAAGTAAACTGAGAAATGACAGTCAAGACGAAAGCAGTGTGTTAGCGCCACCAACTAATATTCAAAATAGTAATTTGGTAACTGTGCATAGGGAAATGGAGCGGGCGGCAAATAGTGGCGTAAACAATGAAACAAATAGTGAACAGGGAAGCATTATCGATCGATCGGTCGGCAACAGCTCGCCTCAGGAACCCGAAATGACAGGACACAATCTTGCAAGTACTGTAGATACAGGTTTTGCGTCCTCACCGTTTTCTCAAATAAGTCAAGACACATTTTCTGCTTTTCGAAATGCGAATATTGCCGGTTCAAATGCACTGCCGAAAAGCACTGAGGAACATGTTTCAGACACCAATGCATTGTTATTACAGTTAATGCAACAAATGGGACAAAGGCTACAAAAGGTAGACACAACGCTTGAACAAAATCAGAAACAATTAGGACAAAATCTTCAAGAACAAAATCTTCAAAAGTTAGACACAATGGAACAAAATCTTCGAAAGTTAGACACAATGGAACAAAATCAGAGACAAACACAGCAAAAGCTTCAAAAGTTAGATACAATGGAACAAAATCTTCAGAAGTTAGACACCACGCTTGAACAAACACGTGAAGATTTAACTACTTAGTTACATAACATTGAATCGAAATGTCAAAAAGTCTGTAATGACGTAAAAACACAAATTTGTGAGCATTTTCAGTCTATTTTTTCGCGGCATGAAAATGCATTACAGAATCACGAAGCAGCCATAAAAGAACTGTAAACTATTGCTCATGAAAATCATGAGACCTTGCAGGCTAAAATTGACTCAGTTGCATCTACCGATTCGGTTACGCAACTTGCAAAAACTCAGGAAAAAGGACACAGTAGATACTCTGGTTCAGAAAGACACATGGAGGTCGTTAGTTCATTGTCAGAGAAAGTAGTTGAACTTTCGGATCAGCTAAATAATTTATCTATGAAGGTAGATGAGAATCTCAATGACACAAAACCGGTAGTCTTTAATGACACAGAAGAGTGCGAACAAATTAGTAAATTCAAACAAAATCAGAATCAAATTAATACGCAACACCAAAGAGAAATCCGGGAAGTACAAGATCGCTGACACAGGTAATACAAGAATTACCTATTTCAGAGGACACTCGCGCTCCAATACGGGAAGAGGGACATAGAAATACGGAACAGCCACAAAATAATAACATGGCGTGCTTCGGAAATTATGAAAGAAATTGGCAAGGTACACCGAATTTTGAGATGGAACCGCTGAAACGAAGTAACAATGACCGATATGCGACTCGCTGACATGATGATTTTCACTATAAGCTGTTTATTACTACACATAAATTCAAAACATTTAAGAATTCCGGCAACGACAGTCATCCACAAGCGTGGCTTCATCAATTTTCTCATTGTTTGCCTCTCAACTGGTCATTAGAGCACAGATTAGAATTTATGTGTGGCTATTTAGAGAATGAACCAGCTGTAAGAATGCGATCGGTCATTCACGATTGCCACAGTGAAGGAGAATTTTACCATGCCTTCCTCTCAGCACATTGGTCTCAAGCTACACAAGACCGAGTAAAACATAGCATCATAATGATGAAACATTTCGAACAATCTCAATTTTCCAGTCATGTGAAATATTTTGAAGTCATGTTGCACAAGAATCAGTACCTGTCAAACCCATACAGCCATTCAGAACTCATCCGCATTTGCTTAATCAAATTGCCTGAACATTTACGACATATTATTTTGGCACGTCGTTGCTAAGACGACATTGAAGATTTTCAGGGACTTTTACAAGAATTAGAAATTGACACTGACAATCGAGGAACGCGAAAACAGGAACACAACAATTACAGGTCACATCCGTCGCAATTCTGCGATGAAAGATATAATATCTGGACACGACAAGGCTATTCTCACAACACAAACCGTGACCAAAACAGACACCACCCGTATGACAACCGTTGGCAGAGTGGTAATAATTACAGAGAAAGATTGCACTTCCGTAGTAATGAATATGACACAGACAATCATAGAAACAGACAATATGCGAACCAGAACTATTATTATCACTGGAGACAGAATAACTTCAGACGGAACGGTCCACCGTGCAGTGATAATTCCGGGAGAAATTCTCCACCACTTAACCGACAAAAAAGAAACTACAGGAGCTACCGACATGACGACAGACGATATAATCGTAACGACAGACATGAATTGTATCAGAACTGGCGAGATTCAAACAGAGCAGGGCACTCTCGACAAGGTGAAT
Source organism: Schistocerca piceifrons (assembly GCF_021461385.2). Classification (NCBI taxonomy): domain Eukaryota; kingdom Metazoa; phylum Arthropoda; class Insecta; order Orthoptera; family Acrididae; genus Schistocerca; species Schistocerca piceifrons. Next base: position 35,383,619 of record NC_060147.1, on the reverse strand, counting down.
TTGTAGAAGTTACGTCTCCTAATCCTAATAACGACGCGCGCCAACAAAGAGACAGACAATGACTCGCACCGCAGGCAGCCACGTGCGCCGGCTGACTCAGCGAAAAATAACATAGATGCTAATCTTGAGAAAAATTCCAGTATTCTTTACCGACGTATACAACATGATAATTGCTTTGAAGCTGAAACTCTGCGTACTAGGTAGGGTAAAGGATTGCACCACATTTCACATGTAAAACCGTTTATTGAAAGATAATCTGCTTTTTAACTTAGTCTTTGCTGTAAAATTTTTCACTTCACGTTACTAGTACTCTTTGTCACACTTAGAAACTGTTAACATGCAACTGTGTTTTAAAGTTAACTATCCAGTCAAGAACCTAGGGAACTTAGACAAGTAATTACGAATGCATTGTTACAGGGAACAGACGACACTGTTGTTATTTGTACATTCTTCCTTGTTAGTTGCACGATTACGTAACGAATATGTGGCTTACATACTTAGAACATACACTGCTAATGAGATTTTCATGCAACATTTTGGTTTACTTGAAAAGATATTCTTTATTTGAAGTACGTTTTGTGGGATTAAAGATGGCTTAGCATTTGGTTTCTTTGACACTACACGATTATATCACAACGATACTAATGTGTGACACAATTTACATTGTTGCTTTTGTGCTGTATCTGCTTTATATCTGCACAGTTTTTCTGAATTCTTCTGGAAAGTAAAACATGTTTTAGTAGTAACTTTTGTGGTATAGCTACAATGTGACAGCCTTTTTCGTAGCACAGCAATGCGTTACAGTATAGTACTTTCTTGATCACGGTAATGTACGTAATAACTACGATATCTATACGCAAAGCATTTCCCTTTTGTTTATTATGAGGTGAGTACATTGACTTCAGCAGAACTTTGCTTACAGAGAACAATAACTACGACACTTCCACAGAATTATCTTCCAGCAAGACGCACATTTAGCACAACAGGACACACATTTGAGTGATTAATTTTGTACTTAAAACCATTTATTTTTCAATATTTTTGAATTACAAAGAAAGTTTTCCGTGATACATTTCATTCCATTGCTGTAATCTGTAACACCTGAGGGTATAATTACATTAATCCTCAGGGGGGTACACGCTTACTTTGTGTACCATGTGTCTGGCAAGCACAAGGAGCCGTAGCTAATATGGTATTTGCTTATACAACTTTACACATCGGTACCATATTTCTCTAACACATACATTACACAGCTATCTGATCATTTAACTAAGAGAGACAAACTTTTTTTTTACTACATCAGTGACAGATGTTTACGCAATTACACAGTTGGATATCTTCACACTTATGAAACTGTAATTTATATGTACTTTGTGAACTCTTCATATTTTTTCAGAACCATTGTGATACTATGAGAGCTTTGAATGATGTATTTGGTATGAGATCATGATTTTTATAGTACGTTTGAGGTAGATGACACTATTGAAATGAGCAGAGAATATTTTTTAGGGTTTGAAATTATTGCAGAAAGTTATGGCGTTTTTGAGATTTGGCTGATTTTTATGATGTTATTATTACGATGACAATGTGTATTATTCTGTTGAGGTATGTTTATGATCAATAAGCTGATGCTATATGAAGAATTTGATTATGCTACATATTTATTATGATGAAATATTGAAGAAGTGTCGACGAATATGTATATGTGTAATAAGGTAAGGAGTAATGAGTAGTGGTTAGGGACTCTGACTTGTGAAAAAGGATGTTGAAAACCAAGAATCGTACTTCAAGAGTTATGAAATGTGTGTAAATGCGTGAATGTATCACAATGCTGGTGAAAATTTTTTGGACACTCTTATATTTATAGGATTTTGTTTCTACAGATTTGTAACGCAAATATTTCGACTTGTGAAATTTTATTTGTATCAAACTGTCACTGTAGCGGAAATTGATGTAAATATTTCGGTAAGGAAGGTAGGTCACTGTAAGCACCCAGCTCCGCGACAGTCACCTGGAAAAAAGCCATTAGTGTGTGCCTATCAGAGGCACAGGTGGAGAAAAAAAAGAGGCCATTATCCTCGCTATTGACATTTCTTTGTAGAAAGCATCGCAAATACGACACGCCCAAACTTGAAAACATATGATAACACTGTGGAGCTCTTAATTTATGATATTTAATGAAATGATGAGAAACATTTTTACATCTATTGTCTTTCTAGTTGAGAGATTTTTTACTGCCTTTGGAGACGCCATTTGCCTAATGAATGATGTTTCACACATTGCTTTGTCTATATTTGCTCATTTCGTTTAATATCTTGTTTCTAGCTGCACTGCAGCATTGGTTAAAATAAAATTCAATAGATGTAATAATATAGATATTTTATGCCTACAGATCCAGTAAATAATAATTTTATGATCTACTTCCAAAAAAACGAGGGAGCACAAAAAGACATTTCCACTTCACAGGAATTGCATACATAATTTATGTCAGTGACTTGGTAACTTGTCTGCTAGAGTAAGTTATAGTGATGCATCACTCTAGTGTTAAGAGGTGACATAGGTATTAGACATGGCCATCTTTAGTGTAATATTTTTTCTGCTTGAGCTTTGTCATGTTTAGATATAAGTTATTGCATTTGCTGCTGCTGTTTGCCAGGCATAGTGCTACTGAATTTCACTTTGTATTACTCTGTTAAGCCAGTTTTACTACTGATTTGTTTTTCTTGTTGCTGCATATTGGCTCATATTAGTTATAATGTTGCATTTGCTTTGCTAATTTATATTTATTGCTGCTAACTTTGCCAATTTGCATTTTTTTTGTCATTGCTGTTTGTGTTAATTGTTTTGTACTGCTGCATTCCCTCGTCCCTTAGTATATATATCTGAGCTCAGTAGATTTAAGTTAGCTTAAGATGGGGTAGGCTATATAAGAGAACGAGTTAACGAGTTGTGATGAATTGGAAGAAATGCATTGAGAAGCTATAAGAAAATGGTTTGGCCAAAAAAGTAGTGTACAGTGGAGAAAAACTATTTTTGAAAGAGGATGTGAACGGAATACAGAAAGCATGCTTGGATAGGATTTTTTTTTTTTTTTTTTTTTTTTTTTTTTTTTTTTTTTTTTTTTGCAGTAGGAAATGTTGAAATAAGAGGAAAGATCTATGGAATGAAGTTTTGGGTTGGACTGCAGTACCAAATATTACACTGAAAACGAACCCTGTCTTTCCTTTCATATTGTTCCGCTATGTGTTTGTATACCCTTGTGTATTTGTGTTCTTCCTGTCTTTATGTGTTTATCTGATGAGAGTTATGTTGTGGAATTTTTCTAATAATATGTTACTTACTTTGTAAAGATGTTTATACATTATTTATTCTGTTTTGTTTTAATGCTCATGTGTGAAGTCGATGTTTCGAAAGTTATTCTGAACTTTTATATATTTACGTATGTCATAATTGCTGATGTTTAAGTTATTTCGATTCTTTTGTAAAGCCTGTATTACTACAAATGTTATCTGTATTGTTATGTTCTTTAATGATGTATTTTGTACCTTTGTAATTGTATTCTTATGTTGTAAATTTATAATTAGACACTAGTTCTTAAAATTAAGTTTCATTTCACTGCACACATTTCTGTTGGTCATAGTATATGCACAATATGTGAAAAAAGAGGACTGTTAGTGTTTGCACATGTGTTAATAATTCAGCAAGGGACAGGATAACAGCATTGCTGGTTCTAAGGACAATTCCAAAAACTTTGTGAGTGCGCAAGTGGTGGTTCATGGACTTGCTATATTGTCCACAAGACTGTTCGATGGTGATTGTGCACCTGCACAGTTGCAACAGACGACTGCTGGCCGTCTCTACAAGGACTGCAGTGGGTCTGCACCTCTGGTGGCCCACTGATACCATAATCTCTCTACCAGGACTACAGTGGGTCTGCTCTGTGATGACCTACTTACCAATATTCTTCAAAACTTCGACTGACTCTGCTGTGGGTTTGCTCTGTTGTGGCTCTGTCAAGAGTCAGCACTGTCTTTCCGTTGGAAGGACAACACTACTTCTTCAAGACTGCATGGAAATCCACTACTTCCGTGTGCATTCTCTTTTACTGCTCAGACTTTGAGAAAAAAAAACACTGCAATTTTACTGTGATAAACGATCAGGACTGTCTTTCTGGACTGTGAGAAAATTTTAGCTTTTGACCAACATTGTATCAATAAGTGTGTGAATTTGATTTCTTTGTTATTGTAATTATGAAAAATTTTTTCAAATCTGTATTGGCCACTGTCCAAAACAATTTGTAAAATTTTTTGTAGGGAGCATGGGGGCTATGTAAGTAGTCTTTTATATTGGTAGGTTTTTATATTGGTAACGCCATGTAGCGCTCTGTATGAAAATCACTGGCTGTGCTGTGTGCAGTCTGTGGCTGGTTGGCATTGTAGTAATATTCGCCATTGTAGTGTTGGGCAGTTGGCTGTTAACATCGCGTAGCGTTGCGCAGTTGGAGGTGAGCCGCCAGCAGTGGTGGATGTGGGGAGAGAGATGGCGGAGTTTTGAGAGAGGACGATCTGGACGTGTGTCGTCAGAGACAGTATATTTGTAAGATTGGATGTCATGAACTGATATATACATTATGACCTTTGGACACTATTAAGGTAAATACATTGTTTGTTCTCTATCAAAATCTTTTATTTGCTAACTATGCCCATCAGTAGTTAGTGCCCTCAGTAATCTTTTATTTAGCCGGCAGTATTGGTCCTCGCTGTATTGCAGTAGTTCGAGTAACGAAGATTTTTGTGAGGTAAGTGATTCATGAAAGGTAGAGGTTATTGTTAGTAAAGGCCATTCTTTTGTAGGGATTTTTGAAAGACAGACTGCGTTGCGCTAAAAATATTGTGTGTCAGTTTAAGGACAGTCATGTATAATTTTTCTATGGGGACGTTGCACTATCTACTAGGTCACGTATATATAATGTGAAAAGCAATGGTCCCATAACACTCCACTGTGGCACGCCAGAGGTTACTTTAACGTCTGTAGACGTCTCTCCATTGAGAACAACATGCTGTGTTCTGTTTGCTAATACCTCTTCAATCCAGCCACACAACTGGTCTGATATTCCATTGGCTCTTACTTTGTTTGTCAGGCGACAGTGCGGAACTGTATTTAACGCCTTCCGGAAGTCAAGGAAAATGTTAAGGACAGTCTTGAAAATCATATCGCCAGTACGTTCTGAAGCAAGCGTGGCGAATATGCTTCTCACCTTTGAGTCATGATGTGTGACAGTGATGTAAAATATATCCAGGGTGAATATTAATAAAACGGATCCGCTGCAGGGGCGGATTACTGACAGGAAATGGAGGGAAAAAACGTCCTATGAACATGTGTCTGGAAATGTGCGATGTGCGTGCAACAACAGATAGTCCCGAAACACGGCACAGAGCTGCATCGCATCCACGTCACAGCAGATGTCCAAAGTGGCCTGCATGTGATGCAATGCACGCGTTCGCACGTCGGACCATGGACCGCCAAACTCTTTCGTAATTTGCTTTACACTATGTTGGCGGGCCGCTTGCCTGGAATTTGTATTAGGGTTGTCCTCCAAATCTGGAATATGCACAGTCCGCCGCTTCTGTGCGCGTTTGTCTGTCTGAAATGACCCATGATCACCCAATACAGTCTTTCGAATTTTCACATTAACAAAGCCGAAATTACATTGTTCGTCCAAAATAAAAAATACGTCCAATCATAACAAAGGCATGTTTACTACTACTTCACTCTGCTGTAATAACCATACTGCAAAGGCTTTACAATTTTGGTTGACAAATGAATTTCTATTAATTTCGATTATTATTTCACAAATGAATCCAGAAATAAACATAGTAAACAGTACTAGACTGAATCTTTCCTGGCAGATTAAAACTGTGTGCCGGATCGAGACTCGGGACCTTTGCCTTTCTTGGGCAAGTGCTCTACCAACTGGGCTACCCAAGCACGACTCACGCCCCATCCTCACAGCTTTACTTCTGCCAGTACCTCGTCTCCTACCTTCCAAACTTAACAGAAGCTCTCCTTTCTTTCAGGAGTGCTAGTTCTGCAAGGTTCGCAGGAGAGTTTCTGTAAAGTTTGGAAGGTAGCAGACTAGGTACTGGCGGAAGTTAAGCTGTGAGGATGGGGCGTGAGTCGTGCTTGGGTAGCCCAGTTGGTAGAGCACTTGCCCGCGAAAGGCAGAGGTCCCGAGTTCGAGTCTCGGTCCGGCACACAGTTTTAATCTGCCAGGAAAGTTTCATATCAGCACACACTCCGCTGGAGAGTGAAAAATCTCATTCTGGAGTACTAGATTGCGTAATGAATAATATTAATTTTAAATATGCCACATAATACGTAATTTCAAAAGTTTCTAAAAAAAATAATTTTAACTCTACATTCAGGGCCAGTACCTATCGATTGTAACATCGAAGACAAAGCAAGTCCTTTTCATGAACTTTAGCTTCAAATACAATATACTGTGCATAAAATTATATGAAAGTTTTCAGAAAAGCAGCTGAAATAATATTGACCTGACCAAAATTCGAAAAATAATATTGCTATCGACAACTAATGTTGAGGAAGAGTAATGCTAGAGGAGGGTGTCGCGTTACAAAGTGTTGTGTAACGGGGTCGGTGTCTGTGAAGGTACTTGTTTTGGTACAGCCGTGCTGCTCTCGAATGTTTGCCTCTACTTGGCCATACACAAACACCATCTCGGCTCGTTCCAGACATGAAAACCGGACCATTCGGCTGTTTGCAGTACGCTGCGTGAATCAGACAGCCAGCAACACATGGTGAACACACGGCACGTGGTCAGAGGAACTGTCATTCCTCAGCGCCATCTACCATGGGAATGATGCATTTCCGGACACATGTTTTAGAACCTTTTTTCCTCCGTTTCGAGTCACGAATCCTTCCCTAAAGTTTGTTCGTTTTGATAATGCTCACGAAGACATGCAAATATTTTAATATCTTATTCTACAAGTAAAACTAAAGAAAAAAGTTCAAATAAACGTAAATCCGCAAATGTTTAATTACGGAGTTAGGCTAATAAAAGACATTGCCAGAAATTTAGCGACTTCTCCAATATAAACCCATCGCAAAACTGTCCGAGGTTAAAAAATAAAGCACGATTTCCACTTATTTTGTTGTTATTGATCTGGTGAATCTAATAAAACATGTCCCAGACGTGTATCAGCAGTAGTTTTCCAGAACATCCAGAGAAGCAAAGATTATTATACAAGTAAATTTGTTTACTTTCCATTAAGAATGCAGAAACGTTTATGTGATTGTTGGCAACCGTTAGTGAGTTGTTTCAATGGTTTCCTAACCTTGAAACGAGTTATTTTTGTGTACTGATCAATGAAAGAACATAATAACAACAGTGTATTTAAGTGAAACCACATAGTAACTGTTGTAGTTTGTAGATTTATGGAATAGGAATGCCTTTAAATACGAGAGAGGAATCGCCGATGTGGTGTTTATTAATGGCAAATGTGATTATAATGCTATGGCTGCAGTTAACGAATATCGCGTACGTTATCCAACTCGGTGGACTCCGAATGCACGAGTGGAGTATTTCGAATGTTATGCGAGACAGGTTCTCTACCTAGCGTTCATAATCTGGATGTTACGGAAAACTGCTGCACATACACGTCTGGGACATGTTTTATTAGATTTACCTGATCAACAACAACAAAATAAATGGAAATTGTGCTTTATTTTAACCTCGTACAGTTTTGCGATGGCTTCATATTAGCGAAGTTGCTAAATTTCAGGCAAAAACTTTTATTAGCCGTAACTCCGTAACTAAACATTTGCGGATCTATGTTTAGGGTAAGTCAGGGTGATATGGTGAATCGGGTGATATGGTGAATTGCTTTAATTCTTTACTGGTTAAACAGATGTCTCTGTATGTCTGCATGCCAACAGTCTCTGATCATCTGTGCAGTGTGCACGCGTTGAAAATCAGCTCCGTTTTAAAAACCGTGAGTACTTTGTACAAAACTGTTTTCGATGCTAAATAATTTTTATACGCTGCATGCATTTGTAGATGTTACTTCAGGTAGCGTAGTCCGCGGGGTATTTTTTGATATATTCTGCCATCTTATACTGCTTATATACTACATAACCTAGAAATCGTTGCGTCTAGTGTTTTGAACTTCTTGCCGTGCTAATCACCGTTTCACCCACAGCAAATGGGAGAAATGGTGAACTCGGACAGGAGTATATACCGTGAAGCACTTTTCTCATGTAAAAGTGTAAAGCTTTTATTTAGGTACATCCCAAGCAGGGTTTTTGACAAGTCATAAAATGTTAGCGTTTCCTATCCCACGCGAGAGTTATATTCTGTTTTATCCGACGTCTCAATACAATCGTTAATTTAAAAATTAGTTTTTATATATTTTTTGCGAGTACAGTTTGGTTTGTAAGTGATTAAAAAAGTAAATGTACTAACTACCGCCATTGTTCCAGGCAAAGATGCCTACATTTTACAAAAGACAAAAAGAATCCAGCCGTGCTGATTGGACAGAGGAGCAACTTGACGATGCCGTAAAAGCGGTGCAAAATGGAATTAGCCTGAATAAAGCCTCAAAGGAGTTTCACGTTCCATGGTCAACGCTGAAGAGACGATTAGCAAACGGGTGCTTTACGAAAAAACGTTTGGGTGGGCTGCCTATGCCAACACAAGAATGTGAGAAAAAGTTGGTAAAACATATCATAAAATTACAAAACGTCGGATTTGCACCGACAAGGACAGAAGTGCGAACTATGGCATAGAAACTAGCTGAGAAATATAACCAACATCACAAATTTAACCGAGAAAAGGAAATTGCTGGAATGGACTGGCTACATTTATTCTTAAAAAGATATCCGGAACTCTCAATCCGCAAATCGGAAGGAGTTTTACAAGCACGGTCAAGTCAAGAGTGGAGCAAATACTAAAAAGAGGATCAAAGGAGAAACCGTAACCAAAGGAAAAACCGTAATCAAAGAGACTACCAAAGGAATTATCAAAAAGAAGCAGCCTAAGAAACGAAAAGCGTCTACCACTGACACAGATCCGACGCGTCGCTGGATATCCAGTTGCAAGAGGATGGTGACGACGCGGATGATGAAAGAGTGTTGTTGTGTAGGGTGCGGTGAACTGTACAGCTGCAGTAAAAAGGATGTGGATTGGATCAAATGTATTAGCTGGCAACGTCGGCTGCATGAAGACTGTTCAAAATATCAATCTATGTGTGACGTATATGGCAAAAAGCAGCGGAAAGATGTCCACCATTTCACCCAAACTGCATTCGCCATTTCACCCATATACATGGGTGAAATGGTGAAATAGATAAAAATAAGTATTGTTTTCTTTTTTTAAACTTTTGGAGTGCCTTAAAGAGGATGTGGTACTGTTAATGTGCTACTTATGTATTTTGTGAAAGGAGAGTGTTTTTTATTTTGTTTATTTAAAACAATTTCTTGTCTTCTAAGAGGCCCAAATTTTTTGTTCACTATTTTGTTGTTGTTGTTGTGGTTTGATGCAGCTCTCCATGCTACTCTATCCTGTGCAAGCTTCTTCATCTCCCAGTACGTACTGCAGCCTTCATCCTTCTGAATCTGCTTAGTGTATTCATCTCTTGGTCTCCGTCTACGATTTTTACCCTCCACGCTGCCCTCCAATACTACATAGGTGATCCCTTGATGCCTCAGAACATGTCCTACCAACCGATCCCTTCTTCTCGTCAAGTTGTGCCACAAACTCCTCTTCTCCCCAATCCTATTCAATACCTCCTCATTACTTATGTGATCTACCCATCTAATCTTCAGCATTCTTCTGTAGTACCACGTTTCGAAAGCTTCTATTCTATTCTTGTCCAAACTATTTATCGTCCATGTTTCACTTCCATACATGGTTACACTCCAAACAAATACTTGCAGAAACGAGTTCCTGACACTTAAATCTATACTCGATGTTAACAAATTTCTCTTCTTCAGAAACGATTTCCTTGCCATTGCCCGTCTACATTTTATATCCTCTCTACTTCGACCATCATCAGTTATGTTGCTCCCCAAATAGCAAAACTCCTTTACTACTTCAAGTGTCCCATTTCCTAATCTAATTCCCTCAGCATCACCCGACTTAATTCGACTACATTCCGTTATCCTCGTTTTGCTTTTGTTGATGTTCATCGTATATCCCCATTTCAAGACACTGTCCATTCCGTTCAACTGCCCTTCCAAGTCCTTTGCTGTTTCTAACAGAATTACAATGTCATCGGCGAACCTCAAAGTTTTTATTTCTTCTCCATGGATTTTAATACCTACTCCGAATTTTTCTTTTGTTTCCTTTACTGCTTGCTCAGTATACAGATTGAATAACATCAGGGAGAGGCTACAACCCCGTCTCACTCCATTCCCAACCACTGCTTCCCTTTCATGTCCCTCGACTCTTATAACTGCCATCTGGTTTCTGTGCAAATTGTAAATAGCCTTTCGCTCCCTGTATTTTACCCCTGCTACCTTCAGAATTTGAAAGAGAGTATTCCAGTCAATATTGTCAAAAGCTTTCTCCAAGTCTACAAATGCTAGAAGCGTAGGTTTGTCTTTTCTTAATCTAGCTTCTAAGATAAGTCGTAGGGTCAGTATTGCCTCACGTGTTTCCATATTTCTACGGAATCCAAACTGATCTTCCCCAAGTTTGGCTTCTACCAGTTTTTCCATTCGTCTGTAAAGAATTCGCGTAAGTATTTTGCAACCGTGCCTTATTTAACTGGTAGTTCGGTAATTTTCACATCTGTCAGCACCTTCTTTCTTTGGGATTGGAATTATTATATTCTTCTTGACGTCTGATTGTATTTCGCCTGTCTCATACATCTTTTTCACCAGATGGTAGAGTTTTGTCAGGACTGGCTCTCCCAAGGCCGTCAGTAGTTCTAATGGAATGTTGTCTACTCCCGGGGCCTTGTTCACCATATCACCCTGATTTACCCTATATGAACTTTTTTCTTTAGTTTTACTTGTAAAATAGGAAATTAAAATATTTGCATATCATCTTGAATCACCTTGTATATTGAAAAGCGTCAGCGAAATGCTACACCAATCCCCCCCCCCCTCCCCCCACCACCACCACCCACCTGCCGCCAGTAACGAAAAATGTTGTCAGGTTTACATCTAAAGCGGCTGTTGTGTTTTCGCATATGTTTCTTACGGTGTTATTAAATGTAGTGCGTTTTTGTAAGGGAAATACTGGAAATACGTTCGCATAAAGCTTGTTACCACCAATCTTAGCTGTCCAACCACGTATGACTCACGTAGTCTGCATTAGTTTTCTTCCTGTCTACGTTACCTCCTCTATTTTGTTGCTTAATTTACGACTAGCAGCGTAGAACTTCCCACACGGCGGGACAAACCGGACCCAGACCTCCCATTCGCTACACGGATATCTGCGGCCTGCCCCATCTGCTGTGTTCCCGCACGCAGAAAGTAACGCCGACTTTGTAACTTACAACCTCCTCCTCGCTTCTGGTGTCTGCCCGCTAATTTACGCATCCCGCAATAAAGACGGCGTCAGAGTCGCGTGGGAATACACCAAAATCTTGTGACTTAGTCGCCGTCGCTTTAAAAGCGGCCAAAACTACCGCAAAACCCCACTCCGGTGTCACCCAAATTTCCCGAGCTAGCGGTCTCTTCACGCGGTCACCGCCGAATCGGGCGGTTCGTAGCTCGAGAGAGTCCAGTTGTAATGGGATAGGACTGGGTTGTCAACGTGAAATAAGACTCGCTTATAGAGGCACCGCTAATAAATTACTAGCCTCCGTCATGAGTCGGAACAAGTCGTGTAACGTTGTTCTCTCCATAGGACCAGTTCCTTTGTGACGTTTCTGGCTGTTGGCGTCGCAGCTGTATTCCCACATAACGCATCTTAGCTGAGCGATGATACAGTAGGTGACGCACGGCGTTATAAAGTGGAGCGAGGTAGAAAGATGCTACAAACCAGTAATAGCTGTCGTGGAGAACTGTGCCAACTGAATCGATTCGTGTTTGGGTGACTAATGTATTGGAAGACGGAGCTATTACCCTGTGGTTTGCGCGACAATAAGTGTTCAAAAGATCACGCTTTATCATATTGTTCTTATTTCTCGGCCACTAGGTGCGACATATTGAAATGATGCTTACAAGCGCTACTAGCGCCAACAAAGTGCATTTTGTAAATAAAGTTCACGTTATATCTTTTGTCAAGTAACAACTACACTCCTGGAAATGGAAAAAAGAACACATTGACACCGGTGTGTCAGACCCACCATACTTGCTCCGGACACTGCGAGAGGGCTGTACAAGCAATGATCACACGCACGGCACAGCGGACACACCAGGAACCGCGGTGTTGGCCGTCGAATGGCGCTAGCTGCGCAGCATTTGTGCACCGCCGCCGTCAGTGTCAGCCAGTTTGCCGTGGCATACGGAGCTCCATCGCAGTCTTTAACACTGGTAGCATGCCGCGACAGCGTGGACGTGAACCGTATGTGCAGTTGACGGACTTTGAGCGAGGGCGTATAGTGGGCATGCGGGAGGCCGGGTGGACGTACCGCCGAATTGCTCAACACGTGGGGCGTGAGGTCTCCACAGTACATCGATGTTGTCGCCAGTGGTCGGCGGAAGGTGCACGTGCCCGTCGACCTGGGACCGGACCGCAGCGACGCACGGATGCACGCCAAGACCGTAGGATCCTACGCAGTGCCGTAGGGGACCGCACCGCCACTTCCCAGCAAATTAGGGACACTGTTGCTCCTGGGGTATCGGCGAGGACCATTCGCAACCGTCTCCATGAAGCTGGGCTACGGTCCCGCACACCGTTAGGCCGTCTTCCGCTCACGCCCCAACATCGTGCAGCCCGCCTCCAGTGGTGTCGCGACAGGCGTGAATGGAGGGACGAATGGAGACGTGTCGTCTTCAGCGATGAGAGTCGCTTCTGCCTTGGTGCCAATGATGGTCGTATGCGTGTTTGGCGCCGTGCAGGTGAGCGCCACAATCAGGACTGCATACGACCGAGGCACACAGGGCCAACACCCGGCATCATGGTGTGGGGAGCGATCTCCTACACTGGCCATACACCTCTGGTGATCGTCGAGGGGACACTGAATAGTGCACGGTACATCCAAACCGTCATCGAACCCATCGTTCTACCATTCCTAGACCGGCAAGGGAACTTGCTGTTCCAACAGGACAATGCACGTCCGCATGTATCCCGTGCCACCCAACGTGCTCTAGAAGGTGTACGTCAACTACCCTGGCCAGCAAGATCTCCGGATCTGTCCCCCATTGAGCATGTTTGGGACTGGATGAAGCGTCGTCTCACGCGGTCTGCACGTCCAGCACGAACGCTGGTCCAACTGAGGCGCCAGGTGGAAATGGCATGGCAAGCCGTTCCACAGGACTACATCCAGCATCTCTACGATCGTCTCCATGGGAGAATAGCAGCCTGCATTGCTGCGAAAGGTGGATATACAGTGTACTAGTGCCGACATTGTGCATGCTCTGTTGCCTGTGTCTATGTGCCTGTGGTTCTGTCAGTGTGATTATGTGGTGTATCTGACCCCAGGAATGTGTCAATAAAGTTTCCCCTTCCTGGGACAATGAATTCACGGTGTTCTTATTTCAATTTCCAGGAGTGTAATTAAGTTAAGACAGGTCCCAACACGACAAAATATGCAGTACTCCCTATAACGTACTTTGCGTAGCCAGATCAGTTTTATAATTAATTTTAGCCCAGGAGGCGCAAACCGTCACTGTTACATGCTATAAGGGGTGCATTCAAGTTCTAAGGCCTCAGATTTTTTTTTTTCTAATTAACTACTCACCCGAAATCGATGAAACTGGCGTTACTTCTCGACGTAATTGCCCTGCAAACGTACACATTTTTCACAACGCTGACGCCATGTTTCCATGGCAGCGGCGATGGCTTCTTTAGGAGTCTGTTTTGACCACTGGAAAATCGCTGAGGCAATAGGAGCACGGCTGGTGAATGTGCGGCCACGGAGAGTGTCTTTCATTGTTGGAAAAAGCCAAAAGTCACTAGGAGCCAGGTCAGGTGAGTAGGGAGCATGAGGAATCACTTCAAAGTTGTTATCACGAAGAAACTGTTGCTTAAAGTTAGCTCGATGTGCGGGTGCGTTGTCTCGGTGGAACAGCACACGCGCAGTCCTTCCCGGACTTTTTTGTTGCAGTGCAGGAAGGAATTTGTTCTTCAAAACATTCTCGTAGGATGCACCTGCTACCGTAGTGCCCTTTGGAACGCAATGGGTAAGGATTACGCCCTCGCTGTCCCAGAACATGGACACCGTCATTTTTTCAGCACTGGCGGTTATCCGAAATTTTTTTGGTGGCGGTGAATCTGTGTGCTTCCATTGAGCTGACTGGCGCATTGTTTCTGGATTGAAAATGGAATCCACGTCTCATCCATTGTCACAACCGACGAAAAGAAAAAGTCATTGCGCGTCAACATTGCTCGGCAACATGCCACACGGGCAGCCATGTGGTCGTCCGTCAGCATTCGTGGCACCCACCTGGATGACACTTTTCGCATTTTCAGGTCGTCATGCAGGATTGTGTGCACAGAACCCACAGAAATGCCATCTCTGGAGGCGATATGTTCAACAGTCATTCGGCGATCCCCCAAAACAATTCTCTCCACTTTCTCGATCGTGTCGTCAGACCGGTTCGTGCGAGCCCGAGGTTGTTTCGGTTTGTTGTCACACGATGTTCTGCCTTCATTAAACTGTCGCACCCACGAACGCACTTTCGACACATCCATAACTCCATCACCACATGTATCCTTCAACTGCGATGAATTTCAATTCGTTTCACACCACGCAAATTCAGAAAACGAATGATTGCATGCTGTTCAAGTAAGGAAAACGCCGCCATTTTAAGTGTTTAAAACAGTTTTCATTCTCGCCGCTGGCGGTAAAATTCCATCTGCCGTACGGTGCTGCCATCTCTGCGATGTACTGACAATGAACGCGGCCTCATTTTAAAACAATGCGCATGTTTCTATCTCTTTCCAGTCCGGAGAAAAAAAATCGGAGGCCTTGGAACTTGAATGCACCTCGTAGGAATTTTAAACATCTAGCACATTACAGACATGATAAAAAGTAAGAATTGTAATTTTACATAGTTTTACTCATAATAATTTCATGTTACTACTTAGTTAATATACAACATAAATATTACAAAAAATGTCGTCAAAACTGTAAACTTCAGGCGCAGCTCATAGAGGGCGCCATACGCAAAACCGATGTGTACTGTGAAACCAACATGTAATTTTGTGACAGTAATGGTTGAAATGTTGTGAATTGGCAGGAGCCAATTCACGGAGTTTGAAGGAAGCCGAAAGGCACGCGTTTAAGCTCACGCAGGCTGGCGTGAGGTCTGGAAAATGACAAGGAATTATAGTAGCCAAAAATAGTGCATAGCTTCTGGAATACCTAACTTTAATCCATAATTGGAGAACATCGCTCTTGATGATACATAATTACAATCTCAATATATACTGGTAATGGCGCCTTGCTAGGTCGTAGCAAATGACGTAGCTGAAGGCTATGCTAACTATCATCTCGGCAAATGAGAGCGTAGTTTGTCAGTATAGCGTCGCTAGCAAAGTCGGCTGTACAACTGGGGCGAGTGCTAGGACGTCTCTCTAGACCTGCCGTGTGGCGGCGCTCGGTCTGCAATCACTGACAGTGGCGACAAGCGGGTCCGACGTATACTAACGGACCGCGGCCGATTTAAAGGCTACCACCTAGCAAGTGTGGTGTCTGGTGGTGACACCACATGAACTGTGTAACCTAACCATTCACTTGAGCACGAACAACTGCTACAATTCCGCACTGGTATGTGATGTTAACATTAAAAGACAATGATGCGATGGACTTATAACTTTTGTAAACCACATTGTAATATATACTCTTGTATTTGTTTTAGCATTGAAAATGACCTGACACAGGTCGAAATCTGATCTGCGTTGTGACTATAAATGTCATATTAAAGCAACTTAATTCTACGACTGATTGCTGCTCTATCTAACCGAATACTTATATGTTTATGGACGTGTATTTCGCGTGTACATCTAAATTCAAAGTCAGTTTGCTTTTTTGCCAGACTCGTTTCGCTTATTTTATTTGTGAGGCGCTTTCAGTGGCCTGTAACACATTTTCGTTTTATTTATACAACAAACGCTGTATATAGTAGTTACAAATGTATTTCTATCTTACATTTCTCTTGTTATTCTCTTTGTTTTTAAGTTAGAAACAATTTTTTCAGCACAAGAGCTGCGAGGTTAAATTATTATTTGGTGTTACGATTCCTGGTGTTTTCAGTCCATGTGCGTCCTCTTGGAGAAGTAGTTATTCCGTCCGAGTACTCCAGATGGCATATTTTCGGCATTTTTCGACCACGTTTACTTTAGCACGTCGTCTCCACTTTTCACGGTGTATTAAATGTGTGCGTTTAGAGTATGCAGTGTTGCCAACTGTAGTGGTGAGTTTATCTTTCGACTTATGTTTGTGTTGCGTAAGTGTGGTTTCAAATTTGTTCATTTGTTCAGTGTGTGCATGTGAGTGACGGAGACAGAGTAAGTGTGTGTGTGTGTGTGTGTGTGTGTGTGTGTGTGTGTGTGTGTGTGTGTGTGTGTGTGTGAGAGAGAGAGAGAGAGAGAGAGAGAGAGAGAGAGAGAGAGGAAAGGCTATTTTGTTATATCGGCTGGTTATATCTCTATAAGACATTATGGAAATGAATGCTGCAATAAAGTGTTATGTTTTTTTTCTAATATTTTATATGAGACGCCTGTTTCGGCTTATTACCATTACCAGGTGACGTCTAGCTGGAAGTGACGACCATATTGCACCTATAGTACAGTTTTGCTGTGATGTCTCGGTAATTGTAATAGTTCTTGTGGCTACGAAACGTAAAAATACGATTTTGTCAGATAGTTTTACAGTTCAGTAAAAAACTGTCCAAACTGAACTGTCTAGATATCTGAAAAAACTTATTTTTACGTTTCGTAACTGCAAGAACTGTTATTCTATCGGTAACTATTATACTATCGGTAAGTATAATACTTCTTGCAGTACGTGTTTGTAAGATATTTTGACAGTTCAGTAAAGAACTGCGAAAAGTGAACTGTCAAAATATCTGAAAAAACGTATTTTTAGGTTTCGTAATTGCAAGAACTATTATACTATCGGTATAACTGAACTGTCAAAAGCGAACTGTCAAAATATCTCAAAAAACCTGTTTTTACGTTTCGTAATTGCAAGGAACCATGCAAGGAACCATGGACCTTGCCGTTGGTGGGGAGGCTTGCGTGCCTCAGCGATACAGATGGCCGTACCGTAGGTGCAACCACAACGGAGGGGTATCTGTTGACAGGCCAGACAAACGTGTGGTTCCTGAAGAGGGGCAGCAGCCTTTTCAGTAGTTGCAGGGGCAACAGTCTTGATGATTGACTGATCTGGCCTTGTAACATTAACCAAAACGGCCTTGCTGTGCTGGTACCGCGAACGGCTGAAAGCAAGGGGAAACTACA
Organism: Schistocerca piceifrons; assembly: GCF_021461385.2. NCBI lineage: Eukaryota > Metazoa > Arthropoda > Insecta > Orthoptera > Acrididae > Schistocerca > Schistocerca piceifrons. The sequence continues at coordinate 35,366,020 of NC_060147.1, read as the reverse complement.
GCCGTAATTTTTCCCGAGGACATGCAGCTTTACTGTATGATTAAATGATGATGGCGTCCTCTTGGGTAAAATATTCCGGAGGTAAAATAGTCCCTCATTCGTATCTCCGGGCGGGGACTACTCAAGAGGACGTCGTTATCAGGAGAAAGAAAACTGGCGTTCTACGGATCGGAGCGTGGAATGTCAGATCCCTTAAGTGGGCAGGTAGGTTAGAAAATTTAAAAAGGAAAATGGATAGGTTAAAGTTAGATATAGTGGGAATTAGTGAAGGTCGGTGGCAGGAGGAACAAGACTTTTGGTCAGGTGAATACAGGGTTATAAATACAAAATCAAATAGGGGTAATGCAGGAGTAGGTTTAATAATGAATAAAAAATAGCAGTGCGGGTAAGCTACTACAAACAGCGTAGTGAACGAATTATTGTGGCCAAGATAGACACAAAGCCCATGCCTACTACAGTAGTACAAGTTTATATGCCAACTAGCTCTGCAGATGATGAAGAAATAGATGAAATGTATGACGAGATAAAAGAAATTATTCAGGTAGTGAAGGGAGACGAAAATTTAATAGTCATGGGTGACTGGAATTCGTCAGTAGGAAAAGGGAGAGAAGGAAACATAGTAGGTGAATATGGGTTGGGGGGAAGAAATGAAAGAGGAAGCCGCCTTGTAGAATTTTGCACAGAGCATAACTTAATCATAGCTAACATTTGGTTCAAGTATCATAAAAGAAGGTTGTATACCTTGAAGAATCCTGGAGATACTAAAAGGTATCAGATATATTATATAATGGTAAGACAGAGATTTAGGAACCAGGTTTTAAATTGTAAGACATTTCCAGGGGCAGATGTGGATTCTGACCACAAACTATTGGTTATGAACTGCAGATTGAAACTGAAGAAACTGCAAAAAGGTGGGAATCTAAGGAGATGGGACCTGGATAAACTGAAAGAACCAGAGGTTGTAGAGAGTTTCAGGAAGAGCATAAGGGAACAATTGACAGGAATGGGGGAAAGAAATACAGTAGAAGAAGAATGGGTAGCTCTGAGGGATGAAGTAGTGAAGGCAGCAGACGATCAAGTAGGTAAAAAGGCGAGGGCTAATAGAAATCCTTGGGTAACAGAAGAAATATTGAATTTAATTGATGAAAGGAGAAAATGTAAAAATGCAGTAAATGAAGCAGGCAAAAAGGAATACAAACGTCTCAAAAATGAGATCGACAGGAAGTGCAAAATGGCTAAGCAGGGATGGCTAGAGGACAAATGTAAGGATGTAGAGGCTTGTCTCACTAGGGGTAAGATAGATACTGCCTACAGGAAAATTAAAGAGACCTTTGGAGAGAAGAGAACGACTTGTATGAATATCAACAGCTCAGATGGCAACCCAGTTCTAAGCAAAGAAGGGAAGGCAGAAAGGTGGAAGGAGTATATAGAGGGTTTATACAAGGATGATGTACTTGAGGACAATATTATGGAAATGGAAGAGGATGTAGATGAAGACGAAATGGGAGATAAGATACTGCGTGAAGGGTTTGACAGAGCACTGAAAGACCTTAGTCGAAACAAGGCCCCGGGAGTAGACAACATTCCATTAGAACTACTGATGGCCTTGGGAGAGCCAGTCATGACAGAACTCTACCATCTGGTGAGCAAGATGTATGAGACAGGCGAAATACACTCAGACTTCAAGAAGAATATAATAATTCCAATCCTAAAGAAAGCAGGTGTTGACAGATGTGAAAATTAACGAACTATCGGTTTAATAAGTCACAGCTGCAAAATACTAACGCGAATTCCTTACAGACGAATGGAAAACTGGTAGAAGCGGACCTCGGGGAAGATCAGTTTGGATTCCGTAGAAATGTTGGAACACGTGAGGCAATACTAACCTTATGACTTATCTTAGAAGAAAGATTAAGAAAAGGCAAACCTACGTTTCTAGCATTTGTAGACTTAGAGAAAGCTTTTGACAATGTTAACTTGAATACTTTCTTTCAAATTCTGAAGGTGGCAGGTATAAAATACAGGGAGCGAAAGGCTATTTACAATTTGTACAGAAATCAGATGGCAGTTATAAGAGTCGAGGGGCATGAAAGGGAAGCAGTAGTTGGGAAAGGAGTGAGACAGGGTTGTAGCCTCTCCCCGATGTTATTCAATCTGTATATTGAGCAAGCAGTAAAGGAAACAAAAGAAAAATTCGGAGTAGGTATTAAAATTCATGGAGAAGAAGTAAAAACTTTGAGGTTCGCCGATGACATCGTAATTCTGTCAGAGACAGCAAAGGACTTGGAAGAGCAGTTGAACGGAATGGACAATGTCTTGAAAGGAGGATATACGATGAACAGCAACAAAAGCAAAACGAGGATAATGGAATGTAGTCAAATTAAATCGGGTGATGCTGAGGGTATTAGATTAGGAAATGAGACACTTAAAGTAGTAAAGGAGTTTTGCTATTTAGGGAGTAAAATAACTGATGATGGTCGAAGTAGAGAGGATATAAAATGTAGACTGGCAATGGCAAGGAAATCGTTTCTGAAGAAGAGAAATTTGTTAACATCGTGTATAGATTTAAGTGTCAGGAAGTCGTTTATGAAAGTATTTGTATGGAATGTAGCCATGTATGGAAGTGAAACATGGACGATAACTAGTTTGGACAAGAAGAGAATAGAAGCTTTCGAAATGTGGTGCTACAGAAGAATGCTGAAGGTGGGTAGATCACGTAACTAATGAGGAGGTATTGAATAGGATTGGGGAGAAGAGAAGTTTGTGGCACAACTTGACTAGAAGAAGGGATCGGTTGGTAGGACATGTTCTGAGGCATCAAGGGATCACCAATTTAGTATTGAAGGGCAGCGTGGAGGGTAAAAATCGTTGAGGGAGACCGAGAGATGAATACACTAAACAGATTCAGAAGGATGTAGGTTGCAGTAGGTACTGGGAGATGAAGAAGCTTGCACAGGATAGAGTAGCATGGAGAGCTGCATCAAACCAGTCTCAGGACTGAAGCCCACAACAACAACAACAATTGCAAGATCTATTATACTATCGGTAACTATTATACTATCCGTAACTATTATACTATCGGTATAATAGCAAAGAACTGTCAAAAGTGAACTGTCAAAATATCAGAAAAAACGTATTTTTACGTTTCGTAACTGCAGTAACTATTATATTATCGCTAACTATTATACTATCGGTAAGTATAATACTTCTTGTAGTGCGCGTTTGTCAGATATTTTGACACTTTAGGAAATAACTGTCAAAAGTGGACTGTCAAAAGTCTGAGGAAACATATATTTACGTTTCAGAACTGCAAAAACTATTATACTATCGGTAACTGTTATACTATCGGTAAGCATAATACTTCTTGTGCTACGTGTTCGTCAGATATTTTAATAGTTCAGTTAAGAACTGTCAAAACTAACCTGGCAAAATATCTGACAAAAACATATTTTTACGTTTCGTGGCTACAAGAACTATTACAATTACCAAGACATGACAGAAAGACTGGACTATAGATGCAATATGGTCGTCATTTCCAACTAGACGTCACTCGATAACGGCAGTAAGCGGAAACAGGCCTCTCACGTAAAATACAGTGTGCACATAAGGTCCGGGAACAGTTTCAATTATTTATTGCACAAGAACTAAAAATTGTACAGATGTCATACATATTGCATTTTGAAGAGAAACTCTGAAAGTTATTTTTTTACAAACACTCGATATGCGAACCATGAGTGACCCGGCAGGCGTCAATACGCTAATCGAATTCTTGCCTTGCCGGTACCAGCGTGGCATCGTCGACTGTGGCAGTCGCTTCCCGTATTCTCTCCCGGAGCTCTGCTACATCACGTGGTGGAGGCGGTACACACACCAGGTCTTTAATGTGTCCCCACAGAAGAAAGTCACACGGAGTGAGATCTGGTGATCGCAGAGGCCATTTCATGTAACAGCTGTCCCCTTCTATAGCAGAGCCGATCCATCGATGTGGCAGCTCCGTGTTCAGGTAACCACGAATTTCACGATGAAAATGGGGTGGAGCCCCATCCTGCTGAAAGATGAACGTCATATTCTTCGACTTTTGAAAGGCGTTCGACTCAGTTTCGCATTCTCGCTTGCTCCAAAAAGTGCGTGCTTACGTTCTATCCATTGACATACGCGGTTGGATACAAAGTTTTCTAACAGACAGGGAGCAATATGTCGTCCTGAACGGGGTGACTTCAACAGAGACAAGCGTAACTTCAGTTGAGCCCCAGGGCATCGTAATAGGTCCTCTGGTTTTTACGATTTACATAACCGATTTGGTTGATGGTACTGACAGCCGCGTTAGACTGTTTGCCGATGGTGCTGTAGTCTACAGGAAAGTAGTGTCACACGAAAGTTGTGAACAAATCAATGAGGGTTTGCAAATGGTTCAAACGGCTCTGAGCACTATGGGACTTAACATCTGAGGTCATCAGTCCCCTAGTACTTAGAACTACTTAAACCTAACTAGCCTAAGGACATCACACACATCCATGCCCAAGGCAGGATTCGAACCTGCGACCGTAGCAGTCGCGCGGTTCCTGACAGGAGCGCCTAGAACCGATTGGTCACCGCGGCCGGCCGAGGGTTTGCAGAAAATAAACACGTGGTGTAACGACTGGCAGTTATCTCTCAATATTAGTGAGTGTAACCTACTGCGTATAACAAGGCGAAAATCCCCATTAATGTACGAGTACAAAATATATGATCACTCTTTGGAAGCGGTAACATCCGTCAAGTATGTGGGTGTGACTATTCAAAATGATCTCAAATGGAATGATCAGATTACACAAGTAACGGGTAAGGCGAACTCTAGATTGCGGTTTATTGGTAGAATACTGAAGCGATGCAGCCATTCAACAAAGGAAATTGCTTACAGTACGTTAGTTCGTCCAGTCTTAGGATATTGTTCGTATGTGTGGGATCCTTGTCATTTGGGTCTGATTCAAGACATTGAGAAGGTCCAAAGAAGAGCGGCAAGTTTCGTGACTGGTACACATAACCATAGCGAGAGCGTTACAAATCTCATCGAACGTTTAGGGACGCGCTAAACGGAAGGGGCTGCTCACTAAATTCCGAAATCCGATCTTCACCGAGGATGTAGAGCATATATTATTACCTCCAACTTTCAAATCGCGCAATGACTGAGGCGTTCAGACAGTCGTTTTTTGATCGCGCTATCCGCAAATGGAACAGAGGGGGACGAAATACACTCCTGGAAATTGAAATAAGAACACCGTGAATTCATTGTCCCAGGAAGGGGAAACTTTATTGACACATTCCTGGGGTCAGATACATCACATGATCACACTGACAGAACCACAGGCACATAGACACAGGCAACAGAGCATGCACAATGTCGGCACTAGTACAGTGTATATCCACCTTTCGCAGCAATGCAGGCTGCTATTCTCCCATGGAGACGATCGTAGAGATGCTGGATGTAGTCCTGTGGAACGGCTTGCCATGCCATTTCCACCTGGCGCCTCAGTTGGACCAGCGTTCGTGCTGGACGTGCAGACCGCGTGAGACGACGCTTCATCCAGTCCCAAACATGCTCAATGGGGGACAGATCCGGAGATCTTGCTGGCCAGGGTAGTTGACGTACACCTTCTAGAGCACGTTGGGTGGCACGGGATACATGCGGACGTGCATTGTCCTGTTGGAACAGCAAGTTCCCTTGCCGGCCTAGGAATGGTAGAACGATGGGTTCGATGACGGTTTGGATGTACCGTGCACTATTCAGTGTCCCCTCGACGATCACCAGTGGTGTACGGCCAGTGTAGGAGATCGCTCCCCACACCATGATGCCGGGTGTTGGCCCTGTGTGCCTCGGTCGTATGCAGTCCTGATTGTGGCGCTCACCTGCACGGCGCCAAACACGCATACGACCATCATTGGCACCGAGGCAGAAGCGACTCTCATCGCTGAAGACGACACGTCTCCATTCGTCCCTCCATTCACGCCTGTCGCGACACCACTGGAGGCGGGCTGCACGATGTTGGGGCGTGAGCGGAAGACGGCCTAACGGTGTGCGGGACCGTAGCCCACCTTCATGGAGACGGTTGCGAATGGTCCTCGCCGATACCCCAGGAGCAACAGTGTCCCTAATTTGCTGGGAAGTGGCGGTGCGGTCTCCTACGCCACTGCGTAGGATCCTACGGTCTTGGCGTGCATCCGTGCGTCGCTGCGGTCCGGTCCCAGCTCGACGGGCACGTGCACCTTCCGCCGACCACTGGCGACAACATCGATGTACTGTGGAGACCTCACGCCCCACGTGTTGAGCAATTCGGCGGTACGTCCACCCGGCCTCCCGCATGCCCACTATACGCCCTCGCTCAAAGTCCGTCAACTGCACATACGGTTCACGTCCACGCTGTCGCGGCATGCTACCAGTGTTAAAGACTGCGATGGAGCTCCGTATGCCACGGCAAACTGGCTGACACTGACGGCGGCGGTGCACAAATGCTGCGCAGCTAGCGCCATTCGACGGCCAACACCGCGGTTCCTGGTGTGTCCGCTGTGCCGTGCGTGTGATCATTGCTTGTACAGCCCTCTCGCAGTGTCCCGAGCAAGTATGGTGGGTCTGACACACCGGTGTCAATGTGTTCTTTTTTCCATTTCCAGGAGTGTATGACGTTGGCACGAATAGCGCCCTCCGCCACTCACCGCTCGGTAGCTAGCGGAGTATATATGTAGATTTAGATGCAGAAAGTCCGACTGCATTTCATGCATCAGCCATTGTTGTAACATGTTCAAGTAGGAATATGCAGTGACAGTGCTCTCGGCGAAGAAGAATGGCCCATATAGTTTTCGACGTGACAAGGCGCAAAAAACATTTACCTTTGGGGAATCACGCTGACAAGGGGAGGCCGCCAATTGTGAAATTCAGATTCGATTCATACTGCACATAATAAAAGCTCATGGCCAGAGGTGTGATGTGGCAAAGCACCAAGATGCACTTCTCAGCCGTTGTCGAGAAAATCGACAGTTAAGAGAAACCGTTGCGGTGAAATACTCTCTACGATCAATAATTTTCTACAGCGTTGTGGCGCAGCGGTAAGCGCTCGGGTTCGTAATCCGAAGGTCGCCAGATCGAGTCTCGCACTACGCAACTTTTTTTTTTTAGTATTGGTTTTTTGTAATTCAAATATATATATATATATATATATATATATATATATATATATATATATATATATATATATATATAAATTCCCGGCAATCAGTTGCAACAATTATGCATATAATAAGTTGTTGAAAGTCGTTTGTCGTGGAAAAACCGGTGACTTCGAACATCATTATGTTTTCCGCAAACAAAGTTGTATTTCACAAATGTTATTAACTATCTTCATAATGTTAACCACGTTTAGTTAACGGAAGACGTAGAAACGATATTCCGAAACGAATACGTATAGCGTAAGTCAAACGTTCGAATTAGAATAGAGACGCCACGAACACAAATTTGCTGTGGCAGGTATGAAATATAAACTCGGTTACTCGCTCGTTACACTTGAAGGACAGATGTTGAATGGGCCGAAACGAGCAGTTGCATAACAGCGTAGTTGCCTGCTAACTTCGAAAGAAGGTAGATGCGGTCCCTAGCGCAACTTATAACATCGTCGAAAATCAGTGCGGACGGGAGAGCTTTGGTACACCCTGTTAAAAAAACGGAAAAATGGAGGCGGTACAATTGGAGAGCGATCCGCCTTCACCAACATGCATAAGCAATTCATCAATATTTTATATATATATATATATATATATATATATATATATATATATATATATATATATATATATATATTTGAATTACAAAAAACTAATAATAAAAAAAAAGTCGCATGGTGCAGGATTCGATCCGGCGACCTTCGGATCACGAACCCAAGCGCATACCTCTGCGCCACGACGCTGTAGGAAATCGTTAATCGTCGAGAGTATTTCACCGCAACGTTTTCTTTTAACTGTCGATTTTCTCGACAACGGCTGAGAAGTGCATCTTGGTGCTTTGCCACATTACACCTCTGGCCATGAGCTTTCATTATGCGCAGTATGAATCGAATCTGAATTTCACAATTGGCAGCCTCCCCTTGTGAGATTCAATGCATTCGTGTGGATGCTTTGTACTCCAGATTTGACAATTATGCTTGTTCACTTTCCCATTAGTGTGAAAAGTGGCTTCGTCGCCAAAAAATTAAGCGATCAACAATGCCATCCCCATCGTCATTCAGTGGTTGCAACTGCGAACAAAACTCAAAACGCTTGTCTTTGTCGTCGTCATTGAGCTTCCGCGCTAGCTCCAATTTGAATGGTTTCATAGACAGCTTCTGTCGCAGGACTTTCCACACCGTCACTGGAGCCCTTTCGAGTTCACGGGATGCACGACTCAGAGATATTTTTGGACTCTCTCGTACGCGCTCCACATTCACTTCACTCACACTGGGACGTCCACTTCTCTTTGCCGGCCACAAGCAACCCGTCGTGACGAATTTCTTGTACCTGCGATAAATGACCTTCCTTGTTGGTGGCTTCTTACAGTACATCTACATCTACATTTATACTCCGCAAGCCACCCAACGGTGTGTGGCGGAGGGCACTTTACGTGCCACTGTCATTACCTCCCTTTCCTGTTCCAGTCGCGTATGGTTCGCGGGAAGAACGACTGTCTGAAAGCCTCCGTGCGCGCTCCAATCTCTCTAATTTTACATTCGTGATCTCCTCGGGAGGTATAAGTAGGGGGAAGCAATATATTCGATACCTCATCCAGAAACGCACCCTCTCGGAACCTGGCGAGCAAGCTACACCGCGATGCAGAGCGCCTCTCTTGCAGAGTCTGCCACTTGAGTTTATTAAACATCTCCGTAACGCTAACACGCTTACCAAATAACCCTGTGACGAAACGCGCCGCTCTTCTTTGGATCTTCTCTATCTCCTCCGTCAAACCGATCTGGTACGGATCCCACACTGATGAGCAATACTCAAGTATAGGTCGAACGAGTGTTTTGTAAGCCACCTCCTTTGTTGATGGACTACATTTTCTAAGCACTCTCCCAATGAATCTCAACCTGGTACCCGCCTTACCAACAATTAATTTTATATGGTCATTCCACTTCAAATCGTTCCGCACGCATACTCCCAGATATTTTACTGAAGTAACTGCTACCAGTACTTGGTTCTAAACATCCGTTGAACAGCTGTAGCATATTTGCTTATGTCGAAGTCCAATACACAGAACGCTCTCTCCGCACCTGAACTCGCCATGTTTGCAACTAGCGCTGACTATCGGCAAATTACCGAACTACGCTGAGGGGGTGCACATGGAGGAAAAGAAAAAAAACTTTCAGGGTTCCCCTTCAAAATGACATACGTATGATATCTGTACAATGTTTGGTTCTTGTGCAATAAATAATTGAAAGTGTTCCCGGACTTTATGTACACCCCGTATTAAAAAAAAACATATTACCTCATCGCAGCTGATTTGGGGCATTCCTTTCCATAATGCCTTGTACCGACGTATTCTATGCTGCGGGTCCAAAAGAACGTAACATGGTTGCATCTCAGTTCGTAATTGTTTTAGTGGCCAACATGATTAGTAAGTTATTGGTTACACTGACTTGGTCAATAATCGCTTCCTTGTTCATCGCGAGTGCTGTTTGTACATGAAAGTTTTCCTGTAATATCAAGAGGTTTTGTTGTAATTTTCCACTCTAAAAATTCTCGTGTCCTGTTCCATGTTAGATGGTTTACGTTCAGCTTTTATCAGGTGTTCACTATAGACAGAATGGCTATTTTCGTACTTCCCAGCTTCTTACATGTCACAATGCTACAAACTTCCAGCCAACCGGTTGCAAACAGAATATAAAATTCTTTAACTGGTTTTAAACGTCAACTAGGGGCGCTATCTTCAGAAGAAACTGTTACCTTACCTAACAATATCACAGGAAGGTACATTAATAGCAGGTAGGCATAGGACAAATACTTAATTTTTACAAGTTAAATTGCATAAAAATACTCAAATGTGGTTAAAAGGAAAATATGAGAGACATCGCTCTAGTTTTTTTGAAGATCTGTAACTCTTCCAAAATATATAGTCTATTTAAACTGCAGTTGTTCATTTAATATGAGGCCACCCTTCAGAGAAAAATGTTTGAATATCTTTAACTCTTCTTTAGTCTAAGGAATTTTAAATTCTGTTTGAAACCAGTTGGCTGGAGGTTTCTAACATTGTAATTAATTACAGTTGCTGAGCACAGCCATGTTCAAAATATTCTTATATGTTCTTTACATCTGGTTTTGAAATTTTTGCCTGTCATTCCCAGATACAATGATTCGCATTCTTTACCTTCTAACTGCTATATGCCTGCTCCATGGTATTTATCTGGTTTGTCTATTGCAGATTGTAAATGTGACTGGAGTGTGTTTCTTGTTCTGCAAGCAACTTGTAATCCTTGTTTCTTCAGTACATGTGCTATTCCGTGTGTTTGTATGTTAAAGTGTACCATTTCTGTGCATTGAGTATGTCATGAATATTATTGTTTTGTGTTTGTTCAAGATGGCTCTGAGCACTATGGGACTTAACATCTGAGGTCAACTTAGAACTACTTAAACCTAAGTAACCTAAGTACAACACACACATCCATGCCCGAGGCAGGATTCGGACCTGCGACCGTGGCGGCCGCGAGGTTCCAGACTGAAGCGCCTAGAACAGCACAGCCACACCGGCCGGCTTTTCTGTTTTTGTGAGTATTGTATTATTAAATAACGCATTTATTGTTACATAACAAAAATGCATTATAGGACACTGAAGATGCTTTACAAATAAAAGAAACGAACCGCTTATGACAGAAGATAAGCTGCCTTTCAATTAGTTGCAAAATGAAATACACTCCTGGAAATGGAAAAAAGAACACATTGACACTGGTGTGTCAGACCCACCACACTTCCTCCGGACACTGCGAGAGGGCTGTACAAGCAATGATCACACGCACGGCACAGCGGACACACCAGGAACCGCGGTGTTGGCCGTCGAATGGCGCTAGCTGCGCAGCATTTGTGCACCGCCGCCGTCAGTGTCAGCCAGTTTACCGTGCCATACGGAGCTCCATCGCAGTCTTTAACACTGGTAGCATGCCGCGACAGCGTGGACGTGAACCGTATGTGCAGTTGACGGACTTTGAGCGAGGGCGTATAGTGGGCATGCGGGAGGCCGGGTGGACGTACCGCCGAATTGCTCAACACGTGGGGCGTGAGGTCTCCACAGTACATCGATGTTGTCGCCAGTGGTCGGCGGAAGGTGCACGTGCCCGTCGACCTGGGACCGGACCGCAGCGACGCACGGATGCACGCCAAGACCGTAGGATCCTACGCAGTGCCGTAGGGGACCGCACCGCCACTTCCCAGCAAATTAGGGACACTGTTGCTCCTGGGGTATCGGCGAGGACCATTCGCAACCGTCTCCATGAAGCTGGGCTACGGTCCCGCACACCGTTAGGCCGTCTTCCGCTCACGCCCCAACATCGTGCAGCCCGCCTCCAGTGGTGTCGCGACAGGCGTGAATGGAGGGACGAATGGAGACGTGTCGTCTTCAGCGATGAGAGTCGCTTCTGCCTTGGTGCCAATGATGGTCGTATGCGTGTTTGGCGCCATGCAGGTGAGCGCCACAATCAGGACTGCATACGACCGAGGCACACAGGGCCAACACCCGGCATTATGGTGTGGGGAGCGATCTCCTACACTAGCCGTACACCACTGGTGATCGTCGAGGGGACACTGAATAGTGCACGGTACATCCAAACCGTCATCGAACCCATCGTTCTACCATTCCTAGACCGGCAAAGGAACTTGCTGTTCCAACAGGACAATGCACGTCCGCACGTATCCCGTGCCACCCAACGTGCTCTAGAAGGTGTAAGTCAACTACCCTGGCCAGCAAGATCTCCGGATCTGTCCCCCATTGAGCATGTTTGGGGCTGGATGAAGCGTCGTCTCACGCGGTCTGCACGTCCAGCACGAACGCTGGTCCAACTGAGGCGCCAGGTGGAAATGGCATGGCAAGCCGTTCCACAGGACTACATCCAGCATCTCTACGATCGTCTCCATGGGAGAATAGCAGCCTGCATTGCTGCGAAAGGTGGATATACACTGTACTAGTGCCGACATTGTGCATGCTCTGTTGCCTGTGTCTATGTGCCTGTGGTTCTGTCAGTGTGATCATGTGATGTATCTGACCCCAGGAATGTGTCAATAAAGTTTCCCCTTCCTGGGACAATGAATTCACGGTGTTCTTATTTCAATTTCCAGGAGTGTACATCTGCGTGAATTTTGAAGCAACTAAGGCACGACGGGAAATGGATAAAATGCCGATCATAGTTTTAGTTTAAGTAATCATCATCTAGAATCATAGACTAGGTTCGAAGAACCTGTTGTGGCTTCAGACTATTAGCTCTGTCGTTTCCTGGGCCGACTTACATCCTTTCCTGTTTGGCTATATACGCTGAAGAACCAAAGAAACTGGTACACCTGCCTAATATCGTGCAAGGACCCTGCGAGCATGCATTAGTGTCCCAGTAAGACGTGGCATGGAATCGACTAATGTCTGAAGTAGTGCTGGAGGGAACTGACACCACGAATCCAGCAGGGCTGTCCATAAACCGGTAAGAGTACGAGAAGGTGCGGATCTGTTCTGAGCAGCACTTAGCAAGACATCCCAGATATGCTCAATAACGTTCATGTCTGGTGAGTTTGATGGCCAGCAGAAGTGTTTAAACTCAGAAGAGTATTCCTGGAGCCACTCTGTAGCAATCCTGAACGTGTGGGGTGTCGCATTGCCCTGCTGGAATTGCCCCTCCGGTGGAATACCCAATGGACATGAATGGATGCAGGTGATCAGACAGGATGCTTACGTACGTGACGTATCTAGACGTATCAGGGTTCCCACATCACCCCAACTGCACACGCCCCGCATCATTACAGAGCCTCCACTAGCTTGAACAGTCGCCTGCTGACATGCAGCGTCCATGGTTTCATGAGGTTGTCTCCATGCCCGTAAACGTCCATCCACTCGATACAATTTGAAACGAGACTCGTCCGAGCAGGCAACATGTTTCCGGTCATCAACAGTCCAATGTCGGTGTTGACGCGCCCAAGGGAGGCGTAGGGCTTCGTGTCGTGCAGTCATCAAGGGTACGCGAGGGCCCCTTCGGCTCCGAAAGCCCATATCGACGATGTTTCGTTGAACGGTTCGCACGCCGACACTTGTTGATGGCCCAGCATTGAAATCTGCAGCAATTTGCGGAAGAGTTGCACTTCTGACACGATGAACGAGTCTCTTCTGTCGTCGTTGGTCCCGACCTTGCAGGATCTTTTTCCAGCAGCAGCGATGTCGATTTGATGTTTTGCCGGATTCCTGATATTCACGGTACACTCGTGAAATGGTCGTACGGGAAAATCCCCACTTTATCGCTACGTTGAAGATGCTGTCTCCAAACGCTCGTGCGCCGACTATAACACTACATTCAATCTCAATCTTGATAACCTGCCATTGTAGCATCAGTAACCGATCTAACAACTGCGCCAGACACTTATTTTATATACAGGGTATCCACAATGAGACTCCAACATTTTAATATCCTATATCTTTCTCATTTCAGATGGTGGACCTGTGAATCCTGAAGGGGCAAACAGAGCAACTCAACAAGTTTATGGTGTGCAAAGTTGATACGGCAAGTGGCCGTAGTGGAGCTGCAATCAATTGCTTTAGCAGCATGGCTGATATGAAGGAGCGTGCACAAGTGGTCTGGTGGTATGCAGAGACAAAATCGGCGACCCAAGTGCAAAGAAACTTTCGTCGAGTTCACAACAAAGCGCCCCCGCCGTTCAAGAGTATAAAGAAGTGGTGTGAGCAGTTTTTGGCTACTGGGAGTGTTGCGAAAGGGCACAGTGGTGGTAAGCCTGGTTCAAATGGTTCAAATGGCTCTGAGCACTATGGGACTTAACTTCTGAGGTCATCAGTCCCCTAGAACTTAGAACTACTGAAACCTAACTAACCTGAGGACATCACACACATCCATGCCCGAGGCAGCATTCGAACCTGCGACCGTAGCGGTCGCGTGGTTCCAGACTGTAGCACCTAGAGCCGCTCTGCCACCCCGGCCGGCCTGGTAAACCTGGGATCAGCGAACATCGTGTGGAACAAGTGCGGCGGTCATTCGAACAAAGTCCACAGAAGTCAGTGCGACAGGCAGCACGAGAACTTCGTACGAAACAGTCAACATTGCACAAAGTGCTTCATCAGCGATTGCGTTTGTACGCATATAAAGTGCAGGTTGTGCAAGAAATCAAGCCTGATGATCGATCAAAGTGAGAAGAATTTGCACGTGTCATGTTAGATCGCATTGCTGCGGACGAGACATTTTTATCACGCATGATGTTTACTGATGAGGGAACCTTTCACGTATCAGGGGCAGTCAATCGTCACAATGTGCGCATCTGGGGGTCCGAAAATCCACATGCACCTAGGGAACACGTGCGCAGCAGTCCGAAAGTTAATGTGTGGTGTGGTTTGATGATAAATCGCATTGCTGGGCCGTTTTTCTTTCAGGAGCCGACTGTGGATGGAGCCATCTACCTGGACATGTTGGAACAATTTGCCATGCCACAGATAACAGACCTGCAGCCAAATGTGATGTTTCAACAGGACGGTGCACCACCCCATTGGAGCCTTGATGTCCGAAAATTTGTAAATGACACATTCCCGCGACGATGGATTGGCCGTGGAGGTCCATTTCCTTGGCCGCAACATTCGCCCGACTTCTGCAAAATACTAACACGAATTCTTTACAGACGAATGCAAAAACTAGTAGAAGCCAACCTCGGGGAAGATCAGTTTGGATTCCGTAGAAACACTGGAACACGTGAGGCAATACTGACCTTACGACCTATCTTAGAAGAAAGATTAAGGAAAGGCAAACCAACGTTTCTGGCATTTGTAGACTTAGAGAAAGCTTTTGACAATGTTGACTGGAATACTCTCTTTCAAATTCTGAAGGTGGCAGGGGTAAAATACAGGGAGCGAAAGGCTATTTACAATTTGTACAGAAACCAGATGGCAGTTATAAGAGTCGAGGGACATGAAAGGGAAGCAGTGGTTTAGAAGGGAGTAAGACAGGGTTGTAGCCTCTCCCCGATGTTGTTCAATCTGTATATCGAGAAGGCAGTAAAGGAAACAAAAGAAAAATTCGGATTAGGTATTAAAATTCATGGAGAAGAAATAAAAACTTTGAGGTTCGCCGATGACATTGTAATTCTGCCAGAGACAGCAAAGGACTTGGAAGAGCAGTTGAATGGAATGGACAGTGTCTTGAAAGGAGGATATAAGATGAACATCAACAAAAGCAAAACGAGGATAATGGACTGTAGTCAAATTAAGTCGGGTGATGCTGAGGGAATTAGATTAGCAAATGAGGCACTTAAAGTAGTAATGGAGTTTTTCTATTTGGGAAGCAAAAAACTGATGATAGTCGAAGTAGAGAGGATATAAAATGTAGGCTGGCAATGGCAAGGAAAGCGTTTCTGAAGAAGAGAAATTTGTTAACATCCAGTATTGATTTAAGTGTCAGGAAGTCATTTATGAAAGTATTCGTATGGAGTGTAGCCATGTATGGAAGTGAAACATGGACGATAAATAGTTTGGAGAAGAAGAGAATAGAAGCTTTCGAAATGTGGTGCTACAGAAGAATGCTGAAGATTAGATGGGTAGATCACATAACTAATGAGGAAGTATTGAATAGGATTGGGGAGAAGAGAAGTTTGTGGCACAACTTGACCAGAAGAAGGGATCGGTTGGTAGGACATGTCCTGAGGCATCAAGGGATCACCAATTTATTATTGGAGGGCAGCGTGGAGGGTAAAAATCGTAGAGGGAGACCGAGAGATGAATACACTAAGCAGATTCAGAAGGATGTAGGTTGCAGTAGGTACTGGGAGATGAAAAAGCTTGCACAGGATAGAGTAGCATGGAGAGCTGCATCAAACCAGTCTCAGGACTGAAGACCACAACAACAACAACAACCCCCCTCGATTTTTTCTTGTGGGGTTATGTGAAAGACCGGGTATACGCTACACCAGTAAAGGACCTGCAAGACTTGAAACAGCGCATAAGAATTGTCATCAACTCTGTCACAGAACAGATGCTCCGCAACACATGGCACGAAATCGATAACAGACTTGATATTTTTCGCGCTACCCGTGGTGCCCACGTTCAAGTGTACTGAACCCTCCACCTGTGTACGAAAACTTGACGAGCTGCTGTATGATTTCCCTCTATTTGTTCGTCAATAAATTGTGTTTCCTCTCAGATTTTATGAGTTCAAATGTTGGAGTCTCATTGTGGACACCCCGTATTTGAATACGTATGCCTAAACCAGTTTCCTTGGCGCTTCAGTATGCATTCATCAAGTAGGTCCGAAGAACCTGTTGCAGCTTGAAACTCTTAGCTCTCTCGTTTTCTTGGCCGACCTCCATCCCTTACCGCTTTGGGTATACCTTGCAAAAGTTTTTTAGGGTATCTGCCTTGTCGCATTCTGTTCAGATGTTACGACCATTTCTGCTTGTAAGTGACGATTTTTTCTGTTGTTGCAAATATAGAGCGCAGCAGAATCAAAGGATCACTTTTTTGAAACCCCATAACCGTCCGATTGCGACGTATAAGTTTGAAATTCGGCTCAAAGGTGTCTACAATGGTGCGAAAGGGTGACGCACTGAGACGTCACTCTTCAAACAGCAAGATGACGCGATTTGAAACCCGAGAACATTTTATTCAAGATGTCGACGCTTTCGGTAAAAAAAGGCCACAGCTCAGAAGATCACGTGAGCTGGACGAAGTGGATTTATGGTTCAACATTGGCACCAAATTTTACCACAATTCTACCCCGCACCACCGTGGACGTGCTACACAATGGGAAGATCGTAACAGCCCTTTCTTTTGACCCCCCTGCAATGGAGGTCAGAAGCATGAAACCCATAGTTGAAATCAAACGGTTTTCTTATGAGTGGCCAAGGAAAACATTTCAGACACACAACCGCTCAAAACCCACAGGAAAAGGCCTTAGAGGGTACCAGTGAAGCCACCCCTTTCCTTGGGACATTGATTCCCACAAATTTCGTGGTAGAAAATGACAGCTCCCAGTGCGAGGAGCAACAGAAGGTTTTCCTAACAATCTTTGATACTGCTTGGATTTCCCTGGTGCTTCAACCCTTTCCTCGGGATACCGCAGGCTGGCAACCCCACTAAATATGATCTCATCCCTTTGAAGTGCAGTACGAGCGCAATTTTTTCTCTGTTGTAGAGTGTGGAGCCACTACGGACTGTCCAAAAGCATTCTACGAAATGTGGACGTGATCCGAAGCAGAAAAGGGTGCTCCTAATTTTCAATATTCCTGTTTCACTCCCTCATATAGCGTGATGACGGAGGGGTGCGAAATTGAAACGTGTTTGAATAAACCTCCCAGTTCATCAAAAACCACATATGTTAAGAATTATGCCTTTACAGAGAAAACAGGCGAGCTAGTCCTAGGCACCTACAGACAGACAGGCAGACAATTGGCATCGTAGGCATGTCAAGAGCTTGCCTATCTATAGGCGCCTAGGGCTATTTCGCAGGTTTTCTCTGTATAGGCACATACACTACTGGCCATTAAAACTGCAACACCAGGAAGGTGACGTGCTACACACGCGAAATTTAACCGACAGGAAGAAGATGCTGTGATATGCAAATGATTAGCTTTTCAGAGCATTCACACAAGGCTGGTGCCGGTGGAGACACCTACAACGTGCTGACAAGAGGAAAGTTTCCAACCGATTTCTCAAACACAAACAGCAGTTGACCGGCGTTGCCTGGTGAAACGTTGTTGTGATGCCTCATGTAAGGAGGAGAAATGCGTACCATCACTTTTCCGACTTTGATAAAGGTAGGATTGTAGCCTATCGAGATTGCCGTTTATCGTATCGTGACATTGTTGCTCGCGTTGGTCGAGATCCAATGACTATTAGCAGAATATGGAATCGGTGGGTTCAGGAGGGTAATACGGAACGCCGTGCTGGATCCCAACGGCCTCTTATCACTAGCAGTCGAGATGACAGGCATCTTATCCGCATGGCTGTAACGAATCGTGCAGCCACGTCAACAGATAGGGACGTTTGCAAGACAACAACCATCTGGAGGAACAGATCGAAAACGTTTGCAGCAGCATGGACAGCTCTGAGGCCACGGCTGCGGTTACCCTTGACGCTGCATCGCAGACAGGAGCGCCTGCGATGGTGTACTCAACGACGAACCTGGGTGCACGAATGGCAAAACGTCATTTTTTCGGATAAATCCAGGTTGTGTTTACAACATCATGATGGGCGCCTCCGTGTTTGGCGACATCGCGGTGAACGCACATTGGAAGCGTGTTTTCGTCATCGCCATACTGGCGTATCACCCGGAGTGATGGTATGGGGTGCCATTGGTTACAAGTCTCGGTCACCTCTCGTTCGCATTGACGGCACTTTGAACAGTGGACGTTACATTTCAGATGTGTTACGACCCGTGGCTCTACCCTTTATTCGATCCCTACGAAACCCTACATTTCAGCAGCATAATCACGACCACATGTTGCAGGTCCTGTACGGGCCTTTCTGGGAACAGAAAATGTTCGACTGCTGCCCTACATACAGAAAATGTTCGACTGCTGCTCTGGCCAGCACATTCTCCAGATCTCTCACCAACTGAAAACGTCTGGTCAATGGTGGCCGAGCAACTGGCTCGTCACAATACGCCAGTCACTACTCTTGATGAACTGTGGTATCGTGTTGAAGCTGCATGGGCAGCTGTACCTGTACAAGCCATCCAAGCTCTGTTTGACTCAATGCCGGGGCGTATCAATGCCGTTATTACGGCCAGAGGTGGTTGTTCTGGGTACTGATTTCTCCGGATCTATGCACCCAAATTGCGTGAAAATTTAATCGCATGTCAGTTCCAGTATAATATATTTGTCCAATGAATACCCGTTTATCTTCTGCATTTCCTCTTGGTGTAGCAATTTTAATGGCCAGTAGTGTAGTACGTAAGTCTGTGCCTGACATTCAAGATCTGGCCACAATAATTTTCCTGTTTCCTGTTCCTATGTTATTATTTTATTTCTTTGTTCTAGAGATCTGGCTGATCAAATTTTAAGAGCCGGTACTTGGCAAGTGGTCACCTAGGTTAGTCCGGCTTGGGTTCTTTGGTGACGTGTGTAATTACAGGTTTATTTATAACCAGTTGGGCAGGTATGTTTGTCTATCTGATGCCACAGAATGTTGTCTGCCGCCGATGTGTTTATGTTTGAGATAATTTGCAGTGGTAGACACGAGCAAACTCCGATCGGGGTATCGCGGTGGAAAATTTAAGGACCTGGATCGATGTCTGTGGTTACGTTGTTAGTGTCCTGCAGTTCCATCCTTCCGGTGGAGCGTTGTGGTTTTCCGGAAGCTTAATTGTAGCCCAAAGTTGAGTATAGCTCCACTTTTCCTTCTCGTCCGTGAATCTCCTCTATCTGGTTCAAAATGGTTCAAATGGCTCTGAGCACTATGGGACTCAACTGCTGTGGTCATCAGTCCCCTAGAACTTAGAACTAATTAAACCTAACTAACCTAAGGACATCACACACATCCATGCCCGAGGCAGGATTCGAACCTGCGACCGTAGCAGCAGCGCGGCTCCGAACTGGAGCGCCTAGAACCGCACGACCACCGCGGCCGGCCTCCTCTATCTGGAAGCACGGTCGAACGCTTTTCGAAAGTCGAGGAATAATGCACCAACCTGGGAGGCGGTATCTAGAGCTCGCGTCTATCACTAATTTTCAACGTAAAAATTGTAATGACTCCATGTTAAGACTATTTAATATCCTATTATTATATTCTGGCCATGAAATGTATGTGAATCTCGTACCCATGAGTAATACTAAAGAGAAGCGTAGTCGAGTGTATTAATTTGATAATACCTTAATTTGTTACAATTGCTTAAAATCAGTCCATGGAAGCAGTTTTAAAATCTGATGTGGGTTACATGGAAGCCAGTTCCTATGTAAGTCATGAAGCAGTTAAATTTTATTAATGGGGCTTTATGAACATTTTTTAACTAGCCAAAATGGCTTGAGGAAGTTTTGAGAGATATGTGCCTATCGCACTTAAATGCATTAATGTTTCAGTCTGATTACTGCTGCTGGTTCTCTTGGCCAGGTGCTTTTTATTATAATTGTGTTACTCTTGGTTTCATTAACAGCTTGTGTTGTAATAAAGAAGTGCTCGACAACTACAAATTGGTTATGTGTTTAATTTTGATGTTTCGAAAGGAACGACGCATCAGTACAAATATATATGTCCAATTTGCAGAATAAATGAAACGCGTCTGGTTTAAATTTCTCTTTAGTTAAATTGCAGTAAGACAGAAAAACTAATAATAACTGAGAATAATTTTGAAACTTCCTGGCAGATTAAAACTGTGTGCCGGACCGAGACTCGAACTCGGGACCTTTGCCTTCGCGGGCAAGTGCTCTACCAGTTTAGAAGGTAGGACATGAGGTACTGGCAGAAGTAAGGCAGTGAGGACGGGGCGTGAGTCGTGCTTGGGTAGCTCAGCACTTGCTCGAGAAAGGCAAAGGTCCCGAGTTCGAGTCTCGGTCCGGCACATAGTTTTAATCTGTCATGATGTTTCATATCAGCGCACACTCCGCTGCAGAGTGAAAATCTCATTCTGGAGAATAATCTTAATTGCCTAAACAGTTGCTGAATCTCTCATCAGGATTATGTCGACTATAGTGAGGAAGTAAACAACCTGAAGATGGACACAACTCTGAGACCGGTGTTAGATAAAAACACCTTCTGTTGTGGCTGCTGGCGGTTATTATTCTCCACCCTGTAATCTCTATGTATGTAAAAGGCAACATCCTGAGTGACTCACGATTGCCCAACGCAAACCACTAAGGACAGAAAGTTGAAATTTCCTGAAGGTGTAGATGTCATACGGCAGGCATCGTTTAAGAAGGGATTTTTCGAAATTCAACCGTGAGGGCTTGAAATAGGGGATGGAGTCTTTTTTACGAAAAGTGTCGCTAATAAGGCTCTTTTGAAGTTAGAGCTACGGAAATAAGTATTTGGTTTCTCGATCAGAAATAAAGAAATACGTGTTTCAGCATTTTTGGAAATTAACCCAGTAGGTGTGAAATAATGAATGAAAGCTTTTTTTAAAAAAATATATCATTATTAAACAACAATTAAGTTATTTTTAAAGCTAAATCTGTGAGTGTTGGTATTTGACTTCTCGGTTATGAATTAAAAAAATACGTTTTTCAGTGATTTTGGAAATTCAGCCCCTACGGGAGTGAAAAAGGGGATGTAAATTTTTATGGAAATATTTCATTATTAACACAGTTGTCGAAGCTAAATGTATCAAGATCTCTCTTTTGCTTCTCCGTTAGAAATAAAACACACGTAAGCAACTGTTTCCGAAAATTCAACAACTAAGGGGATGAAATAGACTGATTCACTGACCCATGATCGCCCAGCACAAACAGCTAGAAACTTAAAGTTTGGAGAGGGTGTGGATCTACTGCCGCGCGGGATTAGCCGAGCGGTCTCAGGCGCTTCAGTCATGGACTGTGCGGCTGATCCCGGCGGAGGTTCGAGTCCTCCCTCGGGCATGGGTGTGTGTGTTTGTCCTTAGGATAATTTAGGTTAAGTAGTGTGTAAGCTTAGGGACTGATGACCTTAGCAGTTAAGTCCCATAAGAGTTCACACACATTTGATCTTATACTTTAGCCATCGTTTAAGACGCTATTGTCCGAAATTTCACTCCTAAGGGGGCGGAATGGTGGATGAAAATAGTTTTTCAAAGTATCTCACTATGAAGGGAATGTTGCAGCTAAAACTACGAAAACTGGTATTTGGTTTCTCAGTCAAAAAATAAAAATGCATTCAACGACTAGGGGGGTTAACTAGAGAGTGAATTTTTTTTTAAATAACTAATTACTAAAGAACTACTACAGTATCTTTAAAGTGTCATCTATGACAATTGGTGTTATGTATGAGGCGGGACTATGGGCCTCATGGAAAAAGGGTGACCCGGCTGAGTCACGCAAATTGACTCTTAGTCTGACCACGAGGGGTGGCCATTAATTGCACGCTTTGATCACGTAGGCTGACGTGAGGGTCAATGAACTTTACTTGACTGGATGTATCTGGAACATCTTAGGTCATTAGGCTACAATGGTTCAAATGGCTCTCAGCACTATGGGACTTAACATCTGAGGTCATCAGTCCCCTAGAACTTAGAACTACTTAAACCTATCTAACCTAAGGACATCACACACATCCATGCCCGAGGCAGAACTCGAACCTGCGGTCGCACGGTTCCTGATTGAAGCGCCTAGAACCGCTCGGCCACCCCGGCCGGCTTAGGTGATTAGAAAGTTAGTAGACAAGAATACAATTAAATACTTAGCTTTAATTCAGCATCAGCGGTGGACGTCGATCTTGACTTTGTACAATAATATTTACAAGAGCAGTTATAGACTGAACTGCGAATACTTCTTTACAATTCTGATTGCTTCACACATATAGATCAATTGTCAATTAAAAAAAGGGTTTCATTGTTTCTGGAAATTCAGGGAGGGAAATAGGGGATGAAAATTTTTAAGAAATTTATATCGTTACATTACAAAAATTTTAAAGCTAAATTCATGAAAACTGTTACATCACTCCTAGTTTAGATATAAAGAAATAGACTACTGGCCATTAAGACTGCTACACCAAGATGATAAAGGGGTGTTGATTGGACAAATATATTATACTAGAACTGACACGTGACTACAGTTTCACGCAATTTTGGTGCATAGATCCTGAGAAATCAGTACCCAGAACAACCACCTCTGGCCGTAATAACGGCCTTGATACGCCTTGGCATTGAGTCAAACAGGGCTTCGATGCCGTGTACAGGTACAGCTGCCCATGCAGCTTCAACACGATACCACAGTTCATCAAGAGTAGTGACTGGCGTATTGTAATGAGCCAGTTGCTCGACCACCATTGACCAGACGTTTTCAATTGGTCAGGGCAGCAGTCGAACATTTTCTGTACCCAGAAAGGCCCGTACAGGACCGACAACATTGGTCATGCATTATCATGCTGAAACGTGGGGATTCGCAGGGATCGAATGAAGGGTAGGACCTCGGGTCGTAACACATCTGAAATGTAACATCCACTGTTCAAAGTGCCGTCAATGCGAACAAGAGGTGACCGAGACGTATAACCAATGCCACCGCATACCACTACGCCGGGTGGTACGCCAGTATGACGATGACGAATACACACTTCCAATGTGCGTTCACCGCGATGTCGCCAAACACGGTTGCGACCATCAGGATGCTGTAAACAGAACCTGGATTCATCCGAAAGAAATGACGTTTTGCCATTCGTCCACCCAGGTTCGTCGTCGAGTACACCACCGCCGGCGCTCCTGTCTGTGATGCAGCATCAAGGATAACCGCAGCCATGGTCTCCGAGCCGATAGTCGGTACTGCTGCAAACGTCGTCGAACTGTTCGTGCAGATGGCTGTTGTTTCGCAAACGTCCACATCTGTTGACTCAGGGATCGAGACGGGGCTGCACGATCCGTTACAGCCTTGAGGATAAGACGCCTGTCATCTCGACTGCCAGTGATACGAGGCCGTTGGGATCCAGCATGGCGTTCCGTATTACCCTCCTGAACCCACCGATTCCATATTCTGCTGACAGCCTCGGATCTCGACCAAAGCGAGCAGCAATGTCGCGATACGATAAACGGCAATCGCGATAGGCTACAATCCGACCTTTATCAAAGTCGGAAACGTGATGGTACGCATTTCTCCTCCTTACACGAGGCATCGCAACAACGTTTCACCAGGCAACGCCGGTCAACTGCTGTTTGTGTACGAGAAATCGGTTGGAAACTTTCCTCATGTCAACACGTTTTAGGTGTCGCCACCGGCGCCAACCTTGTGTGAATGCTCTGAAAAGCTAATGATTTGCATATCACAGCATCTTCTTCCTGTCGGTTAAATTTTGCATCTGTAGCACTTCATCTTCGTGGTGTAGCAATTTTAATGGCCAGTAGTGTAGATTCTGTCAGTGTTTCAAATGGCTCTGAGCACTACTTCTGAGATTGTCAGTCCCCTAGAACTTAGAACTACTTAAACCTAACCAACCTAAGGACATCACACACATCCATGCCCGAGGCAGGATTCGAACCTGCGACCGTAGCAGCCGCGTGGTTCCTGACTGAAGCGCCTAGAACCGCTCGGACACAGCGGCCGGCTTTAATATTGGACACAAATGTTTGTCTGTCGGTTATTTCGTTACATTATAAAAATTTTGAAGCTAAATTTATGAAAACTGTTACATCACTTCTAGATTAGACATAAAGAAATATTTGTTAGGGGATGAAAGTTGCTATGAAAATATCTCCACAATAACGCAAAAGGCGTGATTAACGAGTACTTTGGAGTCCAGCTACCAGAAATGCGCTTTGGTCAGAAGCACATTAGGAAAAGACCGTACTTATATGGCCTCATTTAGCGTAAAGAGCTTAGAAGTTGAAACTTCCTGGCAGATTGAAACTGTGTGCCGGACCGAGACTCGAACTCGGGACCTTTGCCTTTCGCGGGCAAGTGCTCTACCAACAGAGCTACCTAAGCAGGACTCACGCCTCGTCCTCACAGCTTTACGTCTGCCAGTACCTCGTCTCCTACCTTCCAAACTTTACAGAAGCTCTCCTGCAAACTTTGCAGAACTCGCAGTCCTGAAAGAAAAGATATTGCGGAGACATGGCTTAGCCACAGCGTGGGGAATGTACCTCGTCTCCTACCTTCCAAACTTTGCAGAAGCTCTCATGTAAAGTTTGGAAGGTAGGCGACGAGGTACTGGCAGAAGTAAAGCTGTGAGGACGGGGCGTGAGTCGTGTTTGGGTAGCTCAGATGGTAGAGCACTTGCCTGCGAAAGGCAAAGGTCCTAACTAACCTAAGGACATCATACACATCCATGCCCGAGGCAGGATTCGAACCTGCGACTGTAGTGGTCGCACGGTTCCAGACTGTTGCACCTAGAACCGGTCGGCGACCCTGGTCGGCTTGGAAGGTAGGAGACGTGGTACTGGCAGAAGTAAAGCTGTGAGGACGGGGCGTGAGTCGTGCTTGGGTAGCTCAGTCGGTAGAGCACTTGCCCGCGAAAGGCAAAGGTCGCGAGTTCGAGTCTCGGTCCGGCACACAGTTTTAATCTGCCAGGATGTTTCATATCAGCGCACACTCCGCTGCAGAGTCAAGAATCTCATTCCAGGGTCATGATCTGATGCCCTTGCCACTCCCTTATTATTAATAGCAATGTTGGTAAGCTAACGTGTAATTGCCCATGCCATGGTACCTTACAGTACCTTCGGAAAAGATCGTACTTATATGGCCTCATTTCTCGTGAAAAGCTTAGAAGTTGTTGCAGTTTCTGAACAACATAAAATATCCATTAAATAAAAGCAAAAAAAAAAAAAAAAAAAAAAAACTCTCTGCAGGCCATATTGTCTACGCGAGTGAAACAGCGGGCGCTAAGCTAGTTGATATTGAGAGAAAATGAATTGCGGACAGTAATGTAGAAATGCCCTGTAGAGGAGTGTATTCGACGGATGTGTCCGTCAGTTTGCTGCTCTCGGCGTAACCACCTAGTGGGGCGCGCCTGCTGTGTGGAGAGAGCGCGAGTGGTGTGGAGTATCGGCGGCCCCAGCACTGAACCGTGCGGTACGCGCCGCTCAGAGCCGCCTCCCCCGGGACGCCGGCGGGTCCTTGGCTGCGCCGGGCGCCGCGCGCGGCATGCCTCGGCCGCGTCCCGTGGGAAAAGCCAACATTCCTGCCAGCCCGCCGTGTTTGTCTCAACGAGGCGAACGGGGGCCCGCCTCTTTGACGCCGAATCCCAAATGAGAGGCGCGGACAGCGGGAAGGCAGTCAGGGACCTTGCCGGCGCCTAGCTAGCTGGCTAGGCTTGCCTGCCACTGACTCCCTCATCCACTCACCACTACCCACCACCACGTCAATAACACTCATTTCACAAGACTGTATGCAAACGTCATTCTGACGTCACACGCAATATCAACTGTCGCAGGAAATAATATCGACCATCGTTATTGCCCGAATCGGGCCTCTGTCGTATCAAACAGCTCACAACACTTCGTGCACGGGATCTACGAGAAATACCGGCCCCGCAACGAATTTGTTGACTTCAGAATTTGAAAACTGAATAAATCACGGAATAATATAGATAGAGAGGTACAAATTGACACACATACTTGGAATGGCTCTGTATACTATGAGACTTAACTTCTGTCAGTCGCCTAGAACTTAGAACTACTTAAACCTAACTAACCTAAGGACATCACACACATCCATGCGTGAGGCAGGATTCGAACCTGCGACCGTAGCGGTCGCTCGGCTCCAGACAGTAGCGCCTAGACCCGCACGGCCACTTCGGCCGGCACATACTTGGAATGACATGGGGTTCTATCAGAACCGAAAAAATACAAAAGTTCGAAAAATGTCCGGCAGATAGCGCTTCATCTGGCCAGAATAGCAATAATTAGCATAACAGAGTAAGACAAAGCAAAGATGATGTTCTTTATAGGAAATGCTCAATATCACAACCATAATTCCTCAACAATAGCTGTAGTCGAGGAATAATGTTGTGAACAGCACTGTAAAGCATGCCCAGAGTTATGGTGAGGCATTGGCGTCGGATGTTGTCTTTCAGCATCCCTAGAGATGTCGGTCGATCACGATACACTTGCGACTTCAGGTAACCCCAAAGCCAATAATCGCACGGACTGTGGTCTGGGGACCTGGGAGGCCAAGCATGACGAAAGTGGCGGCTGAGCACACGATCGTCACCAAACGACGCACGCAAGAGAGCTTTCACGCGTCTAGCAATATGGGGCGGTTCTCATAAAACCCCATGTCATTCCAAGCATGTGTCTCAATTTTTACCTCTTTATCTACATTATTCCGTGGTTTAGTAATTTTTCAAATTTATACTGACTTTTTGATCACCCGGTATGTCAACGGGTACAGGTGAAAATGTGCGCCCAGACCGGGATTCGAACCCGGCTTACATGGCAGTCGCTCTGTCCATTTGAGTCACCGAGGGCACAAAGGATAGTGCGACTGCAGGGACTATCTCGCGCACGCCTCCCGCGAGACCCACATTCTCACCTTGTATGTCCACACACTAGCGTCCCACCCCAACACACTCATTACTCGTGGAAGACATTCTTACCTAGTCCCGTAAGAGTTCGGGTAATATGTGTGCATCCGCACAGAATAAGAAGGTCATGGCCGGTATTGCCAGAACCATATTTATGTGGATATGTTCTTTAGGACACGTCCGAAAGAACAGACGCCATATCCATATAACTTGTTGACTTGTCCGCCATACTTCGCGAACGCTCGACTCCGTGGAAGGCTCAGGGGAAACAAATGTGTAATCGAAAAGGTACGCACTATAGGTCTTAAGTTTGTCGTCAAGAATTATTAAACTCGCCTGAAATAGTTACCCTCTCCCCGCCGGAGGCGGCTTCTGCCACTCGTAAGAATGCAGTGTCACGTGCTGTGACGTACGGGCGGCGGCCTGTCTTTCCCGTGGGCCTCGTGCGTCCACACGTGACGTCATTTTGACGCCACAAGCAGTATCCAAGATTTATAAAAACACGTCGTTCTTGGTACGATTTAATATGGGAATGGATGCTTCTTGACAGAGCGTAGGTTCAAATGGCTCTGAGCACTATGGGACTAAACATCTGAGGTCCAGTCCCCTAGAACATAGAACTACTTAAACCAAACTAACCTAAGGACATCACACACATCCATGCCCGAGGCAGGATTCGAACCTGCGACCGTAGTAGTCACGCGGTTCCGGAGTGAAGTGCCTAGAACCGCACGGCCACCGCGGCCGGCCCAGAGCGTAGGGGAACGATGCGGGAGACCCGCACAGCCGTACTACATATACATCTACATACATACTCCGCAAGCGACCTGACAGTGTATGGCGGAGGGTACTTTGAGTACCTCTATCGGTTCTCTTCCAGTCTCTTATTGTTCGTGGAAAGAAAGATTGTCACTGTGCCTCTGGGTGGGCTCTAATCTCTCTGATTTTATCCTCACGGTCTCTTCGCGAGATATACGTAGGAGGGAGCAATATACTGCTTGACTCCTCGGTGAAGGTATGTTCTCGAAACTTCAACAAAAGCCCGTACCGAGCTACTGAGCGTCTCTCCTGCAGAGTCTTCCGCTGGAGTTTATCTATCATCTCCGTAACGCTTTCGCGATTACTAAATGATCCTGTAACGAAGCGCGCTGCTCTCCGTTGAATCTTCTCTATCTCTTCTATCAACCGTATCCGCTACGGATCCCACACCGGTGAACAGTATTCAAGCAGTGGGCGAACAAGCGTACTGTAACCTACTTCCTTTGTTGTCGTACTGCATTTCCTCAGGATTCTTCCAATAAATCACAGTCTGTCATCTGCTTTACGGACAATTAATTTTATATGAACATTCCATTTTAAATCACTCCTAATGCGTACTCCCAGATAATTTATGGAATTAACTGCTTCCAGTTGCTGACCTGCTATATTGTAGCTAAATGATAAAAGACATTTCTTTCTATGTATTCGCAGCACATTACACTTGTCTACATTGAGATTCAGTTGCCATTCCCTGCACCATGCGTCAATTCGTTGCAGATCCTCCTGCACTTCAGTACAATTTTCCATTGTTGCAACCTCTCGATATACGACAACTACATCATCATCTGCAAAAACCCTCAGTGAACTTTCGATGTATCCACAAGTTCATTTATATATACTAGGCAATGTCCTAATGGAGGAGGTTTGCCGTTGCCTTCCTCTGACCGTAATGGGGATGAATGATGACGACGGAGACGAGACAACAACACACAATCATCTGGGGGCAGGTCAAAATCGCTGACCCCGTCCATAAATAGAATCCGGGACCCCATGGTCGGGAAGTGAGAACACTACCGCGAGACCACGAGCGGCGGATATGATTTAACATAATTACACAACTGGCCATTAAAATTGCTACACCAAGAATAAATGCAGATGATAAATGGTTATTCATTGAACAAATATATTATACTAGAACTGACATGTGATTACATTTACACGCAATTTGGGTGCAGAGATCCTGAGAAATCAGTGCCCAGAACAACCACCTCTGGCTGTAATAACGGCCTTGATACGCCTGGGCATTGAGTCAAACAGAGCTCGGATGGCGTGTACAGGTACAGCTGCCCATGCAGCTTCAACACGAT
Source organism: Schistocerca piceifrons (assembly GCF_021461385.2). Lineage (NCBI taxonomy): Eukaryota > Metazoa > Arthropoda > Insecta > Orthoptera > Acrididae > Schistocerca > Schistocerca piceifrons. Next base: position 35,336,584 of record NC_060147.1, on the reverse strand, counting down.
ACCGCAGGTACAGGACTTGCAACATGCGGTCGTGCATTATCCTGCTGAAATGTAGTGTTTCACAGAGATCGAATGAAGGGTAGAGCCACGAGTCGTGACACATCTGAAATGTAGCGCCCACTGTTCAAAGTGCCGTTAATGCGAGCAAGAGGTGACCGAGACGTGTAACCAATGGCATCCCATGCCATCACGTCGGGTGATACGCCAGTATGGCGATGACGAATACACGCTTCCAATGTGCGTTCACCGCGATGTCGCCAAACACGGATGCGACCATCATGATGCTGTAAACAGAACCTGGATTCATTCGAAAAAATGACGTCTTGCCATGTTCGTCGTTCAGTACACCATCGCAGGCGCTCCTGTCTGTGATGCAGCGTCAAGGGTAACCGTAGCCATGGTCTCCAAGCTGAGTGTCCATGCTGTGTTGACTCAGGGATTGAGACGTGGATGCACGATCCGTTACAGCCATGGGGATAAGATGCCTGTCATCTCGACTGCTAGTGATACGAGGCCTTTGGGATCCAGCACGGCGTTCCGTATTATCCTCCTGATCCCACCGATACCATATTCAGCTAACAGTCATTGGATCTCGACCAACGCGAGCAGCAATGTCGCGATACGATAAACCGGTATCGCGACAGGCTACAATCCGACCTTTATCAAAGTCGGAAACGTGATGGTAGGCATTTCTCCTCCTTACACGAGGCATCACAACAACGTTTCACCAGGCAATGCCGGTCAACTGCTGTTTTTGTATCAGAAATCGGTTGGAAACTTTCCTCATGTCAGCAAGTTGTAGGTGTCACCACTGGCGCCAACCTTGTGTGAATGCTCTGAAAAGCTAATCATTTGCATATCACAGCATCTTCTTCCTGTCGGTTACATTTCGCGTCTGTAGCACGTCATCTTCGTGGTGTAGCAATTTTAATAGCCAGTAGTGTATAATAATTAGACGTCATCTAATGACTTTTCGGCGGGTAACGCTTTTATGAAGTCTAGTCCCCCCTCGACAGCTGAATGGTAAGCGCGACGGAATGCCACGCAAAGGGGCCTGGATTCGATTCCCAGCTGCGTCGGAGATTTTCTTTGCTCAGGGACTGGGTGTTGTCTTGCCTTCATCATTATCATTTCATCCCCATCGACGCGCAAGTCAACTAAAGAGACCTGCACCAGGCGGCCGTTCTAGTCGACGGGAGGCCCTAGCCACACGACATTTCATTTCATTTATGAAGTTTGCGTTTACAGCTCGTTGTCCAAATCTCATCAGTGTGGTCGTGTTGACTGGTTTCGAGTGTGGAATTGTCAAGTGGGAGACTGTCAGTTGCTGCTTCGTGTCTTGCTGACTTCAAATTTTTCCCCGTTTTCAGGAGATTCTGTGACTTCCTTGTTAATTTAACAGAAGTAAGTTCTTTAACACTCGATGTTAAGTACACATTAGAGTGCTCTCTCAGGAATGCGACGTCATTGACAATAATTTACAAATTAAGCATACAACATCTGGTAAAACAAACTACAACTCCCGATGAAAAGACTGACACATTTGCATATGAATTAAAAGGTAACTTAATCTAACTCTTAGCCACTTATTAACTGTAAAACAACATTTACGACCTTGTCCTTCGTTTAGGACACACCTTTGCCAAACAAAAATATTTTCATTTAAAGTACTTCATTAATCATCAATAAGACATTTATTGTTATTTTATTACAACAGATTGTACCATTACTGGCTAGTTTCTGGAGATTCTCAATATGCTGTTGTTTCGAAATCTCATTTATTCACAGAACATAAAATAAGTGAGCTGCCGCTTTAATGCATCTGCTAGGATGGCTGTCCATTCCTTTCAATTAGAGACCAACTTATGAAATTAGTTGTCAAAGTTTCTAAAACTAAACTTACTTTGTTGAGACACCTTAATGAACGATGCTCAGTATGTATATTAAATGGATTCAATTGGCTATGGCTTGTAAATCAGCAACTCATCTTACTTTGAAAGCCGGCCGCTGTGACCGAGCCGTTCTAGGCGCTTCAGTCCGGAGCCGCACTGCTGCTGCGGTCGGAGGTTCGAATCCTGCCTAGGGCATGGACGTATGTCCTTTAGTTAGGTTTAAGTAGTTCTGAGCTCTAGGGGACTGATGAACTCATATTTTAAGTCCCATAGTGCTCAGAGCCATTTGAACCAATTTTGAACCTCAGATGTTAAGCCCCATAGTGCTTAGAGCTATTTTTCACTTTGAAATGTTGATGAAGTCCTCTTAGGCAAAACAGTTAGCACAACTTTTTCAGTAACTTTCGGAGTTAATTATTGCAAGCATTTTAATTTCACTGATACTCACAGTCCAGTCCACACGGATACAGAACATTGCACATTTATAAACAACTCCGAGGTTATCCTAAAGGTTGCTGTAAAGAAATATCCTAACCTCCAGTTCTCTCGATCTCTGGCGAATGTTATTGTTTGGAAGATCATGTTCGGCTCGTGTATTCATGCGTTGCGAACCGTACGATCGCGAAAGTCGATAGACGTCTTCGATACAACGTGTGACGTAAAGACGACGTCACGTTTGCAGGAATTCTTCTGAGGTAAGTATTAGCCTCACAAAAGGATTACCATGTTCTGAAACTTCCAAATGAGGACTCCCTCAATGAGATTGATTAACACACTTTAGGACGGTTCTAAACCGAATCTCGCTAAGAGGGTGGGATAAGGTAAACACTGCTCACGTCATATCATATATATACCAGTTCTAAAATTTCTATTAATAAAAAAAATATGATAGCCATACTTCGTATCTGTAGCGTAGCTCAGGAAATACACTCCTGGAAATTGAAATAAGAACACCGTGAATTCATTGTCCCAGGAAGGGGAAACGTTATTGACACATTCCTGGGGTCAGATACATCACATGATCACACTGACAGAACCACAGGCACATAGACACAGGCAACAGAGCATGCACAATGTCGGCACTAGTACAGTGTATATCCACCTTTCGCAGCAATGCAGGCTGCTATTCTCCCATGGAGACGATCGTAGAGATGCTGGATGTAGTCCTGTGGAACGGCTTGCCATGCCATTTCCACCTGGCGCCTCAGTTGGACCAGCGTTCGTGCTGGACGTGCAGACCGCGTGAGACGACGCTTCATCCAGTCCCAAACATGCTCAATGGGGGACAGATCCGGAGATCTTGCTGGCCAGGGTAGTTGACTTACACCTTCTAGAGCACGTTGGGTGGCACGGGATACATGCGGACGTGCATTGTCCTGTTGGAACAGCAAGTTCCCTTGCCGGTCTAGGAATGGTAGAACGATGGGTTCGATGACGGTTTAGATGTACCGTGCACTATTCAGTGTCCCCTCGACGATCACCAGTGGTGTACGGCCAGTGTAGGAGATCGCTCCCCACACCATGATGCCGGGTGTTGGCCCTGTGTGCCTCGGTCGTATGCAGTCCTGATTGTGGCGCTCACCTGCACGGCGCCAAACACGCATACGACCATCATTGGCACCAAGGCAGAAGAGACTCTCATCGCTGAAGACGACACGTCTCCATTCGTCCCTCCATTCACGCCTGTCGCGACACCACTGGAGGCGGGCTGCACGATGTTGGGGCGTGAGCGGAAGACGGCCTAACGGTGTGCGGGACCGTAGCCCAGCTTCATGGAGACGGTTGCGAATGGTCCTCGCCGATACCCCAGGAGCAACAGTGTCCCTAATTTGCTGGGAAGTGGCGGTGCGGTCCCCTACGGCACTGCGTAGGATCCTACGGTCTTGGCGTGCATCCGTGCGTCGCTGCGGTCCGGTCCCAGGTCGACGGGCACGTGCACCTTCCGCCGACCACTGGCGACAACATCGATGTACTGTGGAGACCTCACGCCCCACGTGTTGAGCAATTCGGCGGTACGTCCACCCGGCCTCCCGCATGCCCACTATACGCCCTCGCTCAAAGTCCGTCAACTGCACATACGGTTCACGTCCACGCTGTCGCGGCATGCTACCAGTGTTAAAGACTGCGATGGAGCTCCGTATGCCACGGCAAACTGGCTGACACGGCGGCGGTGCACAAATGCTGCGCAGCTATCGCCATTCGACGGCCAACACCGCGGTTCCTGGTGTGTCCGCTGTGCCGTGCGTGTGATCATTGCTTGTACAGGCCTCTCGCAGTGTCCGGAGCAAGTATGGTGGGTCTGACACACCGGTGTCAATGTGTTCTTTTTTCCATTTCCAGGAGTGTAGATACTAGGTTGGGATGTTTCTGGAAGTATTAATGCCATAAAATAGTGATTGTCATGTTCCTATCGATATCAAGACTAATTGCTTTAGGGCTGCCGAATGAAACGTCATTAGTTCAATTTTATTTTGTCAGATGATTATATTGCATATGAAACAAACAAAATAAAAAGTATTACACACATCACTCCAACCTACTTTACTTCAGAGCCCCTGTCGGAAGTGCCGAAAGTGTATTTTCACTGGTCGGAATCTAGTTTAAGAATCTTTTTGGTTGGCAAAAAAAATTTATAGAATTTTTTGCACTTCAAATGACTAAAATTAAAATTCCCCATTTCAATCCCTTTTACAGAATCAGCAGTCAGTCTCTCCTTTGACGAACATGCCTATATTAAGAGAACAACCTTTCAACACAAACGTTAGGGCTGCACTGCAGGGAAGAGCTGCAAGTCTATTAGTATTGCACATCGACTGTAAGCAAATAATAAATCATGTTATCCAAAAACCGAAGTAAAACATGTATAAAATGTTGACGATACGGGGTGAAAATACATATCCGAAAACTGAAAAATGCGGGACTTTAGCAGAAATCGTAAAAATATATGCGGACAGTACATTGAACGTCGGGGCACGAGCGATGCGACGCAGCATCTACGAGGTGTCGATGACGTGAGGATTTTCCCTTACGACCTTTTCAAGAGTCTACCGTGAATATCAGGAATCAGGTAAAACATCAAATTTCTGACATCGCTGCTCCCGGAAAAAGATCCTGCAAGAACGGGGCCAATGACCTCTGAAGTGAATCATTCAACATGACAGAAGTGCAACCCTTCCGCAAACTGATGCAAATTTCAGTGCTCGGCCATCGACAAGTGTCAGCGAGCGAACCATTCAGTGAAGCATCATCGATATTGGCTATCGAAGCCGAAGACCCACTCGTGTACCCTTGATGACTGCACGGCACAGAGCTTTACGCCTTGCGTGGGTCCGTCAACACCGACATTGGACTGTTGATAACCGGAAACATGTTGCCTGGTCAGACGAGACTCGTTTCAAATTGTATCGACCGGGTGGACGTGTACAGGTATGGAGACAACCTCATGAAACCACGGATCCTGCGTGTCAGCTCTTGTTCGCATTGACGGCACTTTGACCAGTGGACGTTACATTTCAGATGTGTTACGACCCGTGGCTCTACCCTCCATTCGATCCCTGCGAAACCCTACATTTCAGCAGGATAATGCACGACCGCATGTTGCAGGTCCTGTACGGGCCTTTCTGGATACAGAAAATGTTCGACTGCTGCCCTGGCCAGCATATTCTCCAGATCTCTCACCAATTGAAAGCGTCTGGTCAATGGTGGCCGAGCAACTGGCTCGTCACGATACGCCAGTCACTACTCTTGATGAACTGTGGTATCGTGTTGAAGCTGCACGGGCAGCTGTACCTGGACACGCCATCCAAGCTCTGTTTGACTCAATGCCCTGGCGTATCAAGGCCGTTATTACGGCCAGAGGTGGTTGTTCTGGGTACTGATTTCTCAGGATCTATGCACCCAAATTGCGTGAAAATGTAATGACATGTCAGTTCTAGTATAATATATTTGTCGCCATATACCGACCTAGCCGTAATCCCAAAACTGTTGCTTCGCGCACCAGCGCCGACAGCGCTCAGCGACCACGCCCCCTATCGCTGCGGCGAAAACAATTGAAATAATCTCGTGGGTAAATCAAAAATGCTGAGCCGTGACACGGCTCACAGGAGAATAGCTTCAACAAGGAAGAAGAAAGCCTCAAGGTGAACGGATCCTGGATTCCCGCGCTGCAGCGAACGACCGTTGCAGGTAGTAAAGAGGGAAGCGCACCGGAAATGAACGCGGAAAAGCCCCTCGGACGTTGGCGCGCCATGTATGTTAAATCTGCGGCCACGAGCTCGACTTCAGTCCACCACCAGCAATGGAGGGTGAAGCTTTGACAATGTCAGCCACTCGTGCTGGCGAAACGTCAGAAAAATTATCAGACATACATCGGCCGAAGAACCCGAGACAGAAGACAACAGGCTGATTGTCAACAAGAGGCCACGAAAGCCGTCACAATTTCATACTACTTGAAGCAATGTTGAAAATAAATAAGACACGCCATCTTTCACACGTGAGCAAATTATTTTTTGAGGCTTTAATTTACACCTAAAATTACCGACAGAAATTTTCCTTCTTGTGATTCCACTACAGATCCTATGTTAGTCCATAGATTCCAAACGACATGCATATCGATATATAGGTATTTTATCAAAAGCCCTACTGAAATCCGTGGGCCGCACGAATAGTTGATTCGGGTCTCAATCTGAAGAAGGCTGGTGTAAATTCGTGTAGCCCGTGGTCCCGTAGGCTGTGCACTGGGAAGGCATTCGTCACTGTGCGACTGTGTGTGCGTGTGTGTCCTTTCAACACCGACTCAAAGGAAGGCCTCGGCGCTTGTTGGTGACGTCACGTCAGCTAGGCACGGCGAACGCCAGGACTGTTGCAGGCATACTCATAATGGTGGTGTCTCCCTCTCTGACACAGGAAAATGTGAAAGTATTGGCGGTAGTTGACCAACACACAATGTCCTGAGAGATTTCTGCAATGAATTAATTGTGCAATTCGTTACACTTCTTAACAAATAGTGTACTCCTGAACTTAAATTTCCGCCTGTTTTAAGGATTGACATACAAAAACAACTTCATGGTCCAGCAGCAACAGAATTCGTGCTTCTTTACCTTATTTGCATATCTGAGGAAGCTACGTTTGTACTGGGTTGCTTTTACAAGAAACTGTGAACATATTGGTGCTCTTCTTTAGGTATCTTGGTTGACTATGGATGAGGAGCACTGAATGTTAATGAAATATCTTGCTATTGTACACGTTGGGGGAGGGGGTGGGGGTCAGAAGAAGAGGCAAAAGAGAGATACTTGTTTTATCAAATAATTTTTTATCTTATAAAATTTCTCCTTTCAGTTGCAAGAGGGAAATATTTATCTTTTCTAATGTGCATGTTTAAAAAAGTTTAAGCTCGGCAGTACTTTCGGTGTATGAAACTATTTTGTTTCCTGTTTAGAATTCCTTACGTTGAAAACGACTGTTATCTGATGACTGGCAACAGTTGGACATTTACACATGTCAATTAGTTCACATTTCCAGTGACGATGTCAAACGAAAATATATTAATAAAAGAAACGAGTTCATTGTAAGGGGGTTGAGGTAAGTTTCGACATCAAAATGGATCAAGTAAATATGGTTACTTGAATGTAAAATTTCCGAAGTTTGCAATGGGGCACAGCATCTCATATTGATCTACGTTTGTTTGGACAGGATTCAGTAATACAGAACTATGATCTTCATATGTAGCTTTACGGTAGTAAGAAAATCATTTATCTAAATAAAACTGCAGAATCCAAAACAATGTCCAAAAATAAGAGATTTATAGCGATAACCACGCCCAGGCGTTTCTGCCTGCAACAGGCCTGGCGTTCGCCGTGCCTAGCTGACGTGACGTCACCAACAAGCGCCGAGGCCTTCCTTTGGGTCGGTGTTGGTCCTATACGGCCGGATGAATGCGAGCATTTAGCGCGGTGGGGACACCTTTGGTGGGAGGTGCGTGGCAGCCAGCCTGTTGCGTGCGTGCGGACCCCATGCCGCCACGCACAATAATGACACGCGACTCGCCTGTTGTGACACGCCGGAGGGCTCGCATCTGTCAAGCAAGCCTCGCCTTCTCTCCCACTCTCTGCTTCTCTCTCTCCTTCTCCCTCTCTCTTGATCTCTAATACGCCCCTTCATTGTGTCGCTCCCCGCTTGTCACAACACTCCAAGCGGTGCGCGCTTGTTATACAAACCGCTCCCCCCACATCGTATTAACAACCCGCTGCCGCCAAATGGACTTAACGCTTGGTAATGGAACGAGTTCCTCAGGAATGCGTTCTGGGACCTCCGCTCTTAACAACACAGTGGACAAAAAAACAAAATCACCGCCGTGGAGGCATCTCGCTAATATCGTATATCATATCTAGCCTTGATAATCTGCATTTATACCTACATCCTGTCAGAGAAGTCACAGTTCGTAGTAATTGACGGAAAGTCATACAGTAAAGCAGAAGTGATTTCTCACGTTCCCAAGATAGCGTTACGGGCCCTATGCTGTTCCTTACCTATATAAACGATTTGGGAGACAATCTGAGCAGCCGTCTTCGGTACTTTGCAGATGACGCTGTCGTTTATCGACTAATAAAGTCATCAGAAGATCAAACGAAAAGTGGCAGTTGACCCTAAACAACGAAAAGTGTGAGGTCATTCACATGAGTGCTAATGGTGTGGTTTGATGCCGCTCTCCATGCTACTCAATCCTGTGCAAGCTTCTTCATGTCCCAGTACCTACTGCAACCTACATCCTTCTGAATCTGTTTAGTGTATTCATCTCTTGGTCTTCCTCTACGGGTTTTACGCTCCATGCTGCCCTCCAGTGCTAAATTTGTGATCCCTTGATGCCTCAGAACATGTCCTACCAACCGGTCCCTTCTTCTTGTGAAGTTCTGCCACAAACTCCTCTTCTGCCCAGTTCTATTCAATACTTTCTCATTAGTTATGTGATCTACCCATCTAATCTTCAGCATTCTTCTGTAGCACCACATTTCGAAAGCTTCTATTCTCTTCTTCTCCAAACTATTTATCGTCCATGTTTCGCTTCCATACATGGCTACACTCCATACAAATACTTTCAGAAACGACATCCTGACACTTAAATCAATACTCGATGTTAACAAATTTTTCTTCCTCAGAAACGCTTTCCTTGCCATTGCCAGTCTACATTTTATATCTTCTCTCCTTCGACCATCATCAGTTATTTTGCTCCCCAAATAGCAAAACTCCTTTACTACTTTAAGTGTCTCATTTCCTAATCTAATTTCCTCAGCATCACCCGACTTAAATCGACTACATTCCATTATCCTCGTTTTGCTATTGTTTATGTTCATCTTATATCCTCCTTTCAAGACACTGCCTGTGGTGTCACCGCCAGACACCACACTTGCTAGATGTTAGCCTTTAAATCGGCCGCGGTCCGTTAGTATACGTCGGACCCGCGTGTCGCCACTGTCAGTGATTGCAGACCGAGCGCCGCCACACGGCAGGTCTAGAGAGACGTCCTAGCACTCGCCCCAGTTGTACAGCCGACTTTGCTAGCGATGCTACTCTGACAAATACGCTCTCATTTGCCGAGACGATAGTTAGCATAGCCTTCAGCTACGTCATTGGCTACGACCTAGCAGGGCGCCATTACCAGTTTATATTGAGATATTTTTATGTATCATCAAGACCGATGTACACCAATTATGGATTAAAGTTAAGTATTCCAAGATCTTCGTACTTTATTTGCAATTCTCTAGACATTGCCATGTTCCAGACCTCACGCCAGTCTGCGTGAGCTTAAACGCGTGTCTTTCGGCTACCTCCGAGTGGCTTGGCTGTCTTGCCAAGTCACTACAGTTTGGCAACGAGGATGGGATACCGGTCTTCTTCTTTATACTTCCTTAATTTACTTGTGTCATCGCTTCGCCACAATCTCCAGATGTACTATCCGAATTTTATCGCTTGCAGAATCAGCAGACGCAGGCCTTATTGGATGCCCTTGGACAGCTCGTCCGGGGTCAACGCGCACTGCAAAACGATGCGGCCGCCGGCGCTCCACCGCTACCGCAGCCACAACACGCAGTTGCACCATCTTTTCGTCCTTTTGATGCTGCACTGGAAAGCTGGACGGAGTGGTCACGCCAATTTGGATTCCATCTCGCCGCCTACAGAATTCAAGGTATTGAGCGGCAGCCTTTTTTGCTTTCGTGTGTTGGCGTCCAGACGTACTGTGTGATAGTTAAATTATTTCCCGGACGCGACGTTGCAACTCTGTCCTACCAAGAAATTTTGTCTGCATTGGATGCATATTTCAAAGAATCGGTCAATGTAGTTGCAAAAAGCTATACCTTCTTTCGTACAAAACGTACGGCCGGTCAAACTAATCGGGAGAGGGTTGCAACCTTGCGAGGCCTTACTAGGGATTGTGCTTTTGAGTGTGAATGTGGCCTCCCTTATTCAGATACTATTGTACGTGATGCAATAGCACAGAACGTTTCTGATGTTCGTATAAGGGAACAGATTTTGAAACTAGTCAATCCCTCCCTTCAACAAGTGATGGTCATATTGGATCGACAGGACACACTCGACTTTGCTCAGGAATCATTTGAAACTTCGCCAGCCGTGTGTCACATTAACTGGCCCGTCGGGCGCGCTGCACGGAACAGTAAACAGCCCTCGCGCCTGTCAGTGCAGCTGCTGCGCAAGCAAGCCGATGCAGTGCTAAAATCATACCCGTGGTGTGCTACTAGACATTCGCATGAGAATTGCCCGTCACGCCAAGCTATTTGCTTTTTCTGTAATAAAAAAGGCCATGTTCAAAACGTTTGCCGAAAAAGCTCGGATCGGACACTCACAACCATTCCAGACCCTTTGCTTCGCGCCGGAATCGGAATCGAACCAAGAATACTCAGGTTCATGAACCTTCGCCCATGGACATTCATGTAGTTCATTCCACTCCGCCCAGTGCCACTCTCTCTAACAGTGACAGTGTTCGTCCCACAAATAGTGTGCGTCGACATCGACGGAAATCACGTCAAGTCGCAAGTGCTTCTGTACCAGTATCAGTTCAAATTGCACGAGAAAGTCGCTCTTGTCGTCAGCAGGACAATAAACTTTTTGTAGACTTGGACTTTGAAGGCAAAGTGATACCATTCCAGCTCGATACCGGAGCTGCAGTTTCATTGATCAATCACGACACGTACAAACAACTGGGCACACCTCCGTTGCGTTCCGCAAATGTTAAGCTAACTACATATTCAGGACAGAATATCCCTATGTTAGGACAGTGCAGCCTTCTTGCTACATACAAGGGACAAACAAAACTTGTGTCATTTTACGTTCTTCGTTCTTCTACTGAAGTGAACTTGTTTGGTTTAGATTTATTTCAGTTGTTTAACATGTCTATAGTCAATCAGGTCCTATCAGTGCATCAGACTGTGCCTTCAGCCAGTGTTTCTCGCCTATGTGAAGAATTTGCAGACATTTTTGCACCGGGCCTTAGTTGCGCTAAGAACTATGAAGCACATTTGGAACTGAAAGTACACGCGCAATCAAAATTTTTCAGAGCGCGCAATGTTCCCCACGCATTGCGTGATGAGGTCGCAAGAACCTTACACGATTTGGAATCAGAAGGTGTGATTGAACGTGTGCAGGCTTCTCTCTGGGCATCACCCTTAGTCATTTTGCCAAAACCTTCCAGAAAATTGAGACTTTGTGTGGACTTCAAGGCAACAGTGAATCCAAAACTAGTGATTGCAACTTTTCCTTTACCCTGCCCGGAAGATCTTTTTGACAAACTGTGCCCGGGTCACTATTTTTCAAGTTGGACCTAGCAGATGCGTACTTGCAAATACCGGTGGACGAAGAATCCCAGCGCATTTTGGTGGTTAACACGCATCTTGGTTTGTATCGATTCAAAAGACTACCATTCGGGTGTGCATCCCCCCCTGCATTGTTTCAGCAATATCTGCAAACTGTTTGTGCGTCGGTCCCTACTGCAGCAAACTATCTGGACGATATTGTGATCTCCGGAAAGACGGAAGAAGAACATTTAGCCAATCTCAGGACGTTATTTCAGGTCTTGCGTCAAAATGGTCTTCGCTTGCGGAAGGACAAATGTGTGTTTTTTGCTCGGGAATTACCATATCTGTGCCATGTACTTAATGCCCAAGGCATACATCCCAGTCCAGAGCACCTCCGTGCCATACAGGACTTGCCTTCGCCTCAGAATTTGAAGCAGCTACAGAGTGTGCTGGGAACAATAAATTACTATAACAGATATGTGCGCCACGCCTCTTCCATTTCAGCTCCGCTTCATCGCTTACGCCGTAAGGGTGTTCCATTCGTCTGGACGACGGAATGCGAACGCGCCTTTCGCCAGTTGAAATCGGCGTTGCTTTCAAATACTTGCCTTACGCCATTCGATCCCCAGAAACCCCTTTTGCTGAGGGTGGATGCATCGGATTTCGGGATCGGTGCTGTGCTTGCGCACAAAGATGGATCGCATGATCGTCCTATTGCCTTTGCGTCCAAATTGCTCTCGTCTGCGCAAAGAAATTATTCACAGATCGAGAAAGAAGCTTTGGCTCTCGTATTTGGTGTTACAAAGTTTCATGATTTCTTGTATGGTCGTCACTTTAACATCGTCACAGACCACAAACCTTTGACGTCGCTTTTTCATCCGAACAAGCCTGTACCTCCACGTACAGTGCAGAAACTCATTCGCTGGTCTATTTTCCTCTCGCAGTACCGTTACGATATTTTGTATCGGTTCACTGCTAAGCAAGGAAACGCCGATGCGTTGTCCCGTTTGCCTGTTGCTGAGGATAGAGCATTCGATTCTTCTGAACTAGCTTGCAAGTTCATTGATGCGGAAACCGATGACGTGGTCGAATCGTTTCCGATTGATTTTCGTCGTGTAGCTACAGTTACAGCTGCTGACCCTGTCCTTGCTACCGTTCTGCGTTTCGTTGCTACTCAATGGCCCTTGTCAAAGTCGCGGATCGAGGATCCGTTGGTTCGCCGATTTTTTGCTCACAAGGAGAGACTTTTTGTACGACGTGGTGTTTTGCTGTTGCGTTCTGATAATGATCAGTCCAGGGTCGTGGTCCCACGTTCGTTACAGTCCTCTGTCTTACGGCTTCTCCACCAAGGACATTTGCGTATAGTGCGAACGAAACAACTTGCTCGTCAGCACTGTACTTGGTTCGGAATCGATGCTGCGATTACGAATATGTGCTCTTCTTGCATGGCGTGTGCCGAACAACAATCCGCACCACAGCGGAAATTCTTTGCATGGCCAAAAGCCACTTACCCTTGGCAACGCTTACACATAGATTTTGCTGATCCATTCTGGAATGCTCGATGGTTGGTTCTGGTAGATTCATTCAGTGATTTTCCTTTTGTTGTCTGGATGTCTTCCACGACGTCATCTGCCGCCATCCAAGCGTTATCTGCTATCTTTTGTATTGAAGGTCTTCCACAGACTATTGTTTCCGACAATGGCCCACAATTCATGTCTGCAGAATTTCAGTCATTCTGCAAGGCCAATGGTATTCAACATCTGACGTCCGCGCCGTTTTCGCCGCAGTCAAATGGTGCCGCTGAACGATTGGTCCGGACTTTCAAGTCACAGATGTTGAAGTTGAAAGAGTCGCATTCTCGGGAGGACGCGTTATTGCTCTTTTTGTCCTCGTATCGCTCTCAGCCCCGAGATGGTCGCTCGCCGGCTGAGTTGCTCCATGGTCGCCCTCATCGAACCTTGATGTCTTTGCTGCATCCGCCGCATCAGGTTCCTGTGCAGCGGCAGACACCTGCTTTTGCTCCAGGCGACGTTTTATACTATCGCAACTATCACGGTTCGCGGCGTTGGCTCGCGGGGCGCATTCTTCGCTGCCTCGGACGCGCTATGTATCTGGTTTTGGGGGCCTCTGGTGAGGTGCGTCGGCATCTCAATCAGCTGCGCCTCTGTCGCCGCACGGGTTCTGCCGCTCCCCGCCTGCTTTCAGCGACGGTGCCGTCCGGTCAGCACCCTGGGGACCCATCTACTGGCTCGCCTCAGCCCCAGGTCTTACCGACGATGCCTTCCATTTTGCCCCATGGCGACGCGCCGCCTCCGCCGCCGCCGCCTGTTCTCCCGCCGCCGACGCCCGCAGTGGACGCTTCGCTGCAGCCGCCAAGCGCCTCCCTGGGTCACGCGCCGCCGATCGCTTCCCGTGACCAGCTGTCCTCCGACATGGAACTCTTGCCCGTTCCAGACCAGATGGCGTCACCGCGCGTCGGGTTCTCCGACGCGATGGAGGTCGACCCTTCGGCCCCTCGTGTCTCTCTACGGGCGCATACACCGCATGTTGGCGTGCACCCTGGACTAGGTTTTCAGGCGTTTCCTAGCTCCCCTCGCACCGAATGGCAGGGTGCGGGTGGCACAGCCTCGCCTGTTGTTAGGCTCCCCACCTCGTCGCATACGTCAACATGGGGTCCTCCCCACTGCGGGCGGAAGCCTTATAACACAACCGTACGCCGATTTGCGGGGGAGGAATGTGGTGTGACCGCCAGACACCACACTTGCTAGGTGATAGCCTTTAAATCGGCCGCGGTCCATTAGTATACGTCGGACCCGCGTGTCGCCACTGTCAGTGATTGCAGAACGAACGCCGCCACACGGCAGGTCTAGAGAGACGTCCTAGCACTCGCCCCAGTTGTACAGCCGACTTTGCTAGCGATACTACACTGACAAATACGCTCTCATTTGCCGAGGCGATAGTTTAGCATAGCCTTCAGCTACGTCATTTGCTACGACCTAGCAAGACGCCATTACCAGTTTATATTGAGATTGTTTTATGTATCATCATGAGCGATGTACACCAATTATGGATTAAAGTTAAGTATTCCAAGATCTTCGTACTTTATTTGCAGTTCCCAAGACATTGTCATGTTCCAGACCTCACGCCAGTCTGCGTGAGGTTAAACGCGTGCCTTTCGGCTACCTCCGAGTGGCTTGGCTGTCTTGCCAAGTCACTACACTGCCCATTCCGTTCAACTGCTCTTCCAAGTCCTTTGCTGTCTGTGATAGAATTACAATGTCGTCGGCAAACGTCAAAGTTTTTATTTCTTCTCCATGGATTTTAATACCTAAAAGGAATCCGCTAAACTTCGGTTACACGATAAATCAGTCTAATCTAAAAGCCGTAAATTCAACTAAATACCTAAGTTTTACAATTACGAACAACTTAAATTGGAAGGAATACATTAAAAACGTTTTCGGGAAGGCCAACCAAAGACTGCATTTTATTGGCAGGACACTTAGAAAATGTAACAGACCTACTAAGGAGACTGCCTACACTATGCTTGTCCGTCCTCTTTTAGAATACTGCTGTGTGCTGTGGGATCCTTACCAGATGGGACTGACGGAGTACATCGAGAACGTTAATAGAAGGGCAGCACGTGTTGTATTGAAGCGAAATATGGGAGAAAGTGTCACAGAAATGATACAGGATTTGGGCTGGACATCATTAAAAGAAAGGCGTTTTTCGTTGCGACGGAATCTTCTCACGAAATTCCAATCACCAGAATTGTGAAGGTGGTTCGATGAACCCTCTGCCAGGCACTTAAATGTGATTTACAGGGTATCCATGTAGACGTAGGTATAAAAGTATCAGGGTTATTCAATAATTAAAGAGACAAATTGGTCTGGAGAAAAAAGCGTTTAGTTTTACAAATCAATATTTTTTCTACTTTTCAATATAATCTCCTGGAACATTTATACACTCGTTCCAACCGGCTACAAGCTGCCAAGTACTCTTCATCTTGATGTTTGAACCAATTTCCCACAAACTTTTTCACGTCCTCGTTGTCCTGAAACCTCTTCTCATGTAATGCCTCCTTCAGTGCACCTGTAACACCCCACCCGTCACTTATCTGGTTTTGGTGTGTGTTCATCCCAGGTAATTGACTAACAGATCAACAGAGAGTGCAAAATTGCCGCAATTTCGGATAACGCAAAGAAAGTTATAAGGCCATGTGACTCCTGATTGAACTGTGGTGGCAGTGTTGACATTAATTGATTCAGAATTGATCCCTTTTAATTAAAAAAGGGGTGCACATTGATGTTATATTCAGCTATAGAACACCAGATGCAAATGTTGAAGATAAAATTAATTAAGAAAGTGACTTGGGATTTCAACTACTTGGCCGGCCGCGGTGGCCGTGCGGTTCTAGGCGCTCCAGTCCGGAGCTGCGCTGCTGCTATGGTCGCAGGTTCGAATCCTGCCTCGGGCATGGGTGTGTGTGATGTCCTTAGGTTAGTTAGGTTTAAGTAGCTCTAAGTTCTAGGGGACTAATGACCACAGCAGTTGAGTCCCATAGTGCTCAGAGCCATTTTCAACTACTTGATTGAAAGATGCAGTCGATTAGCACAGATTTATTTTAACTCACGACCTTCAGTCATCACATTACATGACTCTCCTAACAGGCAGTGGTAATAAATTGCGTTTGCATGGAGTAATGCGCGATAAATCAAAAGTAATTCCTATCGACTGAGCCAGGCATAATGCAAAGTGCGAGTAGAATTCTACAATACACAGCCCATGAAACCCTCGTGGAAACTTTGCCAACGTGATCCAACAAATTAATCAGTGGCCGGAGCGGGTGCAATATCACTGAATTCAGCATGGCAGAGCGGTGTCCTTGTGCAGACTTTGGCCAACCTCGTGGTGCTGCAAGGCTGCGCTCGTCTGTTCACTCCTAGCTATCTTGCTCAGTACATAGCTGAACCAAAACTTTCTATCTCCAAGCTCAATCATTCCATTTGCTAAGTCCTAAACTACAGAGATGCTCACTTTCTCTCAGGCAAGCTGAGTAAAGAACTGAAGACCTCTACAGAGACTTCTCCCAGTCTGCTCTTGGCCTCGGGTTCCCCTCCAGCAAAATCACTTACGCCACTTGCAGCGCAAGTCGCGTTAATTATGCGTCGCTTCCCAGTGCCGACCAATGCCTGCTCTGGGAAGTGAACAAATTCCCACAAAATTTCCCTTCCTCTCAACTTCTTCTATTTAGTTCCCCCCAGGCCACCCATCAAGGTTAGCGTCTGCACAAACACTGAGTTTTCCGGAATTCTGACTCCCAGGAGAGTACTTCAAATTACTCGGTCCTACGTTCCCATCAGAGGCCGGCGTATTTCATTCTGTCGCTCTTCACCTGATTTACTTCAGACTCTGCGGACCGTGAATTCAGCGTGAAGTTGCTATAGTCACGAACACGCATATTTTGACCTCTGTTGACTGCTCCACCATAGTTTTGGGCGGCTTTCTCGCATGTTTAACTGAAATCTGGACGACGGACAAAGTATGAATACTACACATGTCCTTCTTGAGCTGTGCACACCTCGTGTTCATCCCATTAATTGTTTGTCATCTTCTATTACGGTAGTGCCACCTCGTTTTCTTATACCATTTACTGGCGTCACTAACTTCCTGCCTTACTTGCCCGTGAGTATCAGCAGCAACGCGTATCGATAGGTGCACTGTCGTAGCATCTCTGGAGCGACCGATAGTGTTTCTGGGTCGTCGTGAGTCGAGTACTCAGTGAGTGGGGGAGGCACCAACAGTGCAGTCACGGACTTACCAGCAGTCCAGTCGGTTGGTCGGCGCGGGGTCGGGCTGGAGCAAAGCCTTCTACACACAGGGCCTACGCACAGCGGCCATATTGGCACGTGACGTCACAAACTGTTGGCCATCTTATCTTCAGTCGGCAGTCCTGTTGGCGTGAATGTTGTGTTGAAAGTGTGTGACACGTGAAAGTGATATATATATTTCATACAGTATTCGTCTACATTTCTTCGAAGTATGGGATACAAGTGCTGCGTTTCCTTTAGCCAGGGAAATAATAAATCCCAAAAAGGCATGAAAGTGCACATGTTTCGATTTCTCAAATGTGTGAAGTTGAGAAAACGCTGGATTGCAGCTATTCCCAGACAGGAATTTGTGTCTACGCATAATTCAAGGGAGTTGTTGTTGTGGTCTTCAGTCCTGAGACTGGTTTGATGCAGCTCTCCATGCTACTCTATCATGTGCAAGCTCCCTCATCTCCCAGTACCTACTGCAACCTACATCCTTCTGAATCTGCTTAGTGTATTCATCTCTTGGTCTCCCGCTACGATTTTTACCCTCCACGCTGCCCTCCAATACTAAATTGGTGATCCCTTGATGCCTCAAAACATGTCCTACCAACCGATCCCTTCTTCTAGTCCAGTTGTGCCACAGACGCCTCTTCTCCCCAATCCTATTCAATACCTCCTCATTAGTTACGTGATCTATCCATCTAATCTTCAACATTCTCTGTAGCACCACATTTCGAAAGCTTCTATTCTCTTCTTGTCCAAACTATTTATCGTCCATGTTTCACTTCCATGCATGGCTACACTCCATACAAATACTTTCAGAAACGACTTCCTGACACTTAAATCTATACTCGATTTGAACAAATTTCTCTTCTTCACAAACGCTTTCCTTATCATTGCCAGTCTACATTTTATATCTTCTCTACTTCGAACATCATCAGTTATTTTGCTCCCCAAATAGCAAAACTCCTACTTTAAGTGTCTCATTTCCTAATCTAATTCCCTGAGCATCATCCGACTTAATTCGACTACATTCCATTATCCTCGTTTTGCTTTTGTTGATGTTCATCTTATATCCTCCTTTCAAGACACTGTCCATTCCGTTCAACTGCTCTTCCAAATTCTTTGCTGTCTCTGACAGAATTACAATGTCATCGGCGAACCTCAAAGTTTTTATTTCTTCTCCCTGGATTTTAATACCTACTCCAAATTTTTCTTTTGTTTCCTTTACTGCTTGCTTAATATACAGATTGAATAACATCGGGGAGAGGCTACAACCCCGTCTCACTCCCTTCCCAACCACTGCTTCCCTTTCATGCCCCTCGACTCTTATAATTGCCATCTGGTTTCCGTACAAATTGTAAATAGCCTTTCGCTCCCTGTATTTTACCCCTGCCACCTTTAGAATTTGAGTATTCCAGTCAACATTGTCAAATCTTTCTCTAAGTCTACAAATGCTAGAAACGTATGTTTGCCTTTCCTTAATGTTTCTTCTAAGATAAGTCGTAAGGTCAGTATTACCTCACGTGTTCCAGCATTTCTACGGAATCCAAACTGATCTTCCCCGATGTCGGCTTCTACCAGTTTTTCCATTCGTCTGTAAAGAATTCGCGTTAGTATTCAAGGGTAAGTAAATTAAAAAAAAATTTAGCGTGTTATTTGTTTCCAGTGCACAACATTTGCCAATTGTTTTTAAAAGCAGTTACGTATCATGTAGCAGTATCATTTGTTTCTTAATTCTGGACCATTGCCGCGAGGTTAATCCGAAGCTGGCTGTGAAATGTGTCTCATATTTGTAACTATTGTCACTCAGAATAGTTATATTAATTAGTGTGACTCGAAAATGTTTAGTTTTCCCTATCTTTCCTACCAGATTATTGAGTTTCCAGTAATTTTATTTGGAAGAGCTACAGAATGATTTTGTTCCGTTTTACAAATGCGGCTATTCGAAAATTCCAATTTGAGTTAACTGCCTTAGAAAATTGCTTTAATGAATTCAGTGTTCGACAGATTAAGCAGTATAGAAAGCAGAATTTCGAGGTAAGTGCATTACGATTAAATTAACAGCACTTTGTGACACGAATTTCAATCAAGGATATAGGAGACACAGTCTTTTCATGTTTAAGATTCTAAAGTTCTGGAGAAACAGGGAAATAAAATATTTTTTCGGGTTTTTTGATTTCTTAAACATTATGTTTCGTGTGAGGTCAGAAAATTTTGAAGTGGAGAGGAAAATTTACGAAAATAACTGGGGAAACAAATTCTTAAATTCTGTGGGAGCTCCAACAGCTTCATTTAAAACCGAAAACGTCTGCTTGTTGTTGCATATTGCCGATTTTTTACTGCTAGAAAGCGTAGCTCCTGAGGTAAAAGACAGAATTTAAAATTACGGTTTATATTCAAGCCTAGAGACGCGTACTTAAGGCAAATCGTCAAAATAATTTTACATCTTGAAATAACATAGGGCAGTTTTGTTCAGTTACTTTACGCAATGATATAAATTTCCATACTTTCATTACAAGGCCATGTAGAAGAGGAAAGCACGAGACTCCCTATGCGGTCTCAGCTCTCAAACTCCTCAAGTTCGTAAAGCTGCAGAGTGCTTAACAGGAGCGTCCCGATACAGACCCGGCCATCAGTATGTGACGTCACAAGTGTGCGTTGCAGGCCTGTAGTCCAGGTGGTGTTGTCTGGAGCCGCTGGCGGTGTGCACGTGCATTTGGAGTGTGAGGTGTTGGTTGCGAGTGCTACGAAGTTCGTCGCCCACCAATCTTGGACATGAAAATTGAGTCCTCACTTAACTTACTATCGAACCTCAACTGTTTACATTTTTTCGTTTGATCCTGGTTGTCACTTATGGGACATTCCCGCGAGCAACAACGTGTGTGTATTTTAGTCGGCTAAGATTCCAGCCTTATTCCTGTGGACTTTAACTTAATTTATTCCCTGTTATGGAAGTTCACCAGCGGTATCTATGCTTTGTCTCCGTTGACGTTCCGGTTACTTTGAGAGGCAGCCACATGCCTTGCTCATACTGTGGCATCAAGCAGTCAGGCCTGCAAGATGAGTGGTCTGCCAAGCGAGTGGATTCGTTCTTATTTCTCGGAAAAACATCGACGACAATTGAGCTACAAATTATTCTCTCGTTTGAATATTACGCAACGGAAACGGATAACGCACTTCTGACTATTAGTAATTTACACAACTCTGATTGTTCACTACGCACTGGCAATACCACATTTTCTTTCCTGCCCAACGGCTTTGATCAACACGTGGCCATCGCACTGAATATGAATGGCGCACTCATTATAAATTCTGGATATCATGACTACACACTATTCGAAGAACAAGGCCACCAATCTTTTCCTTTTCACCATCCTTTTTATTACGATAAATTCTGTAATGATTCAAAGCCAACCAAAACACACCATTACATTTTATATAACAATTACAAATGAGAAACTCCGCCCAGTGGGCATGGCTTTACATTGGTGATTCTCTATTTTATGGTCTCGTAATTATTTAACGCTACAGTGCACTTTCTGGATAGGATGGTGGATCTTTTATTATATCTCACACTTCGACTCTCACAATCATCATCACGACAATTTCCTCCAGACCGGGCGGTACAAAAAGGAACGTGCATAACCCACTGCCTCTGAACCCATCTTGCTACTCTCCCATGAAAACCACACATACTCAAATTACATGAAATACACCACACTGGCAACATACAATACATCACAAAGAATGGTCACAACGTTAGAATCACGTCACTTTCAGCTTTCCCACATCAATTGGTATTCATCCCAGTTTCACACGACACTGCCCCACTTCGTAACTTTTCTTTCCTACTATGAACTCTGGAGGATATATGCACGTCTTCCTGTGCAATGCAAGCCAAGTGGCGTTGATGGATAGACGGCTGACTCACCTTGCTTCTCTCTCAGAGTATTATAGTTTGAATCAAGCGTTACACGGAAACATATCACGCAAAGTCATATTAAGAACATATTCATCACACACGCGAGTCCTCAACTGATACCATGGACGAGTACTTCTCTTTATCCTTTGTCTCACACACAGATTGAGACTCACATAGTACTTACCACGTGGAAGTACTCGTCTCTAATTTCAAGTCCTGCACACGCCATTTCTTAAATATTTCCAACTTATAGTACACACGCCAGTAATTCAGCTTAACTTAAGCACTCAGAAGTATTTCAACTTATTGCTACACGTGGTTTCATTGTGACCGTTGGTCGCTTCCGAAGATTACTACGATTCCATTAATATTACCTGCCTGACATTTAATTCTCCCCACAAAAGTTCCTGAAATAGAGAAATTATTATTCCAGACTACTCTTAAGTATTTCACATGCATAACATCTCTCCTCTCTCTTGTCTTTACGGAGCACACTTAAGAAAGGTCTTAGTAACACAAGATCCAGCGCCAGAGTGCTGAAACATGGCCGTTCTTCAGGTCAGCTCTCACCTCCGTCGAGGTGGGGGAGCACCATGTTACCGTATTGGCCAGCCACATTTCAGGCGCTCAGAGCTCAGGTAAATTTCGTCTCTTTGGTTCCACTAAAGGTGACCAAAGGACCGTCTCAAAGATGATCATATATTGCACATTCACTATCTGCGGTTAGCAGACGACCATACATTCATTCATTTCACAGATCTCAACAAACTGGATGTAGGGATTTATTTTGTGGGACTGCACATCTAATCAGTTAAATAAATAAATTGTCCTTCTTTCCTACACTGGTATCCGGCTTCAGTGTATTAAGTGAAATTGAGTTATTATTACAAAAAATATGTTCTTCTGACAAGAATAACGAAGAATGTTGTACCTATTTTCAATGTCGGGCGGTACTGAACCCTTTCAACCTGCCCTGTTCGTTGATGTAAATTGAGGCAGTGTATTTTCCTCGTCGTGTCCAGGCCGGCGTGTTGTATGACAGCTGAGGTGTTGTTCGTCGTTGTGGGTGCCAATATTCTGCGTGTCGTGCATTGAAATCTTGTGATCGTTTTGCTGGTTGCGTGGAGTGGAACTGATTTGGTTGATTAGTCGGTCGGCTGTCTGTCGGTTGGGTTGCCTCCAGATTAAGAAGTCGTTGGACAGGCTGCCTGTCTCACTTAAATGGGCGTTAGTGTTACAATCCCAGGCCGACCCTTGGAAACTTCTGAGCGCCGTTCCTTGTGTATTATGCAGCAATTTCCCTGTTTGGATTTTAGGTATTTGGTTGATGTGTGGCTTTCAGCCAAGTATTAGTATCTCTTAAATTAATGTTCTTGTCCTGCCCTTAAGGCATGATATAGTTATATTTTTATATGGGGCCTTCAGTCGAATTTTACTGGAGAGGTTTTAAGATAAGGCCTTCTGTCTTTTAGGTTGAAACTCTTTCTAGGCCTTAAGCTGTTCAACATATTTTGTTGATATGTGGCCTTCAGCCAAGTTTTAATATCTGTTAAATTAATCGTGTTCTCTTGCCCTTAAGGTATAAGATTGTTTTGAATGGGGCCTGCAACCCAATTTGCATGAAATGTATTTAGATAAGGCCTTCTGCCTTTTGATTGAAACTTCTCTTATTGCTTAATATGCGACTTCCAGCCTAGTTCCGTTAAAAGTAAATTGTTAAGTCCTTCAGCCGATTATATTGAAGATTTAGAACATATTCTTGGGTGAAACCTCCACAAGAACCTCGTACCGTATTTCAATTTTGCTTAAGCCTTGTGTCTTGGATTTTGAATGTGGCCTTCAGCCGATCTAAAGTTAATCAAAGGAGGTCTATAAAAATTTTGAGCGTTTTGCATCCTTGTTGTAATATTGTGTGCTGATAAATAAAGATTGTACGTTGAGTGCAAGTGACAGGAACTCATTTTGGCCCCTTTCCACAACATAAGCCGGTCTGTCCTGCTAGCCCAGGCATTTCACTTCTGCTTAAGCAAACGGAGCAAATCGATTGGTTCTTTTTGCGTCTGATGTGGACTATTGTGGGGCTCATGCGATCTGGAGGCACCGTTAGTTGATGGGCGGTTCCTCGAAAAAGTCCACCATACGGTTTTCTTTACTGTACCCTCGCCGACACCAAAACCCAGCCGAGGATTTCAAGACAGCTATGCACTGCAAATGGCCGTAATTTTTACCTTATGTTCCTAAGAGCCATATCTCGAACATTATTGAAGATTTTCTTGGAATCTTGATCCGTTGTAAAGATACAGACGTTACAAGATACCTTACTTCTGCACGGAAAATACGACATGAGGTGAAATGTAAATAATAAATCACCACAAATAGCTCATATTTTAACGGTATATTCTGTACGCATTTATCTAGAAGAGCCACCTCCTTATATTCAAAAATCTTTATCCATTACAGGGCAACACGCCAAAAACTTGTTTTTGGGGTACGAAAACCCAGTCACGGATTTCGATATGGCTATGCACAGAAAATGGTTGTCATATTTATGATGTATTCCAAAGATCCCGATCTCGAACTAGCATGAAAATGTTCTTGGTATCTTTATCCGTTTCCGAGATACAGAGATTCAAGTTAACTCTACTGGTACACGTAAAAAAAGGCACATAATATCCGGTGTGAGGCGAAAACGTAGTTTATAAAGTGACGTAGCACGGAGAAATATGCTGCAATGTGTCTCCGTTATCATCCGGGAACTCCATGTTATAATACTGAAGCAGATTTTTTTCTCCACGGAAATTCCGGCCTGAGATGTAGAATTAGTTTTGCTTTACTTGAATTTCACATAAGAAAAGTATCTAAATTTTACTGACCAATACATTTTTCTCATATGAGTTACAGGCACTGGAGCATGGAACAGATGGGAACCACCGGAAAGATCCTCCTATCTGAGAAAAAAAAATTGCGAATTTGTTCCTGACTGAAAAGTGGGGCTCCAGCGGACTCATTGTACGTTCCTCAGCCTCTTTAAAAAGCTTCCCAAGAATTTTGGCATGCCAATATATTCGCCCCTTTTTTTTTAAAAAAAAAAAAAAACATGCAACCCACTCTCACTAGTTCCCCTAACGGTAACTCGTTCACATCGACTATACCATCGATATAAGTCCCTCATACACATCCACCCACACTTGCTCATTCTCACTTCCTCATTCAGCCCAACTCACTGTCATATCTATTTTTCTCTCTCTAACTATCACTGTCTCACAGCCAGTGTCTCCTAATACAGTGTCCTCTCACTGTCGCTGTCTCCCTCTTCTTCTGTCTTACTGCTGCTACCTCTTTCACTTCTTCCCACTGCTGCTGTCTCTTCTCACAAGGGAACCTCCCCATCGCACCCCCTTCGGATTTAGTTATAAGGTGGCACAGTGGATAGGCCTTGAAAAACTGAACACAGATTAGTCGAGAAAACAGGAAGAAGTTGTGTCGAACTGTGAAAAAAATAAGCAAAATATACAAACTGAGTAGTCCATGTACATTATATGCAATATAAATGTGAGGATTGGCTCAGGAACGCCGTGGTCTCGTGGTTAGCGTGAACAGCTGCTGAACGAAAGGTCCTCGGTTTAAGTCTTCCCGGCAGCGAAAATTTTAATTTTTTATTTTCAGACAATTATCAAAGTTCAAGCACTTACACAAAATCAACTTCGCTCTCCAAAATTCCAGGACATGTTCAGATTTGCTTGGACATATGCAGGATTTGACGGTCTGCACGCGGAAAAAATTGAAAACGTTAAAAACATATGTTTTGACAGAGCACAAGGAAAACTGTGCGACTGTGAAACTGTTGCATTCATTTGTTGCAGTTTATGTGACAAACTCTTATGTTTTCATCACTTTTTTGGGAGTGATTATCGCATCCACAAGAAAACCTAAATCGCCAAGTGTACAAGTTAGGTGGGTCGACAACATTTTCCTGTCATGTGACGCACATGCCGTCACCAGTCTCGTATAGAATATATCAGACGTGTTTTCCTGTCGAGGAATCGGTTGACCTATGACCTTGTGATCAAATGTTTTCGGTTCCCATTGGAGAGCCACGTCCTTTCGTCTACTCATCGCACGGTTTTGCGGTCCGGTCGCAAAACAGAGACACTAAACTTATTACAGTGAACAGAGACGTCAATGAACGAACGGACAGATCACAACTTTGCGAAAATAAAGAATTAAATTATTTCTCCGAGGGAAGACTTGAACCAAGAACCCCTCACTCCGTCGCTGCTCACGCTAACCACGGGACCACGGCGCTCCTGAGCCCGCCATATCCTTAATGTTGCCTATCTTGCGTATGGACTACTCAGTTTGTATATTTTGCTTATTTTTTTCACAGTTCCACACAACTTCTTCTTGTTTTCTCGATTGATCTGTGTTCAGTTTTTCAAGGCCTATCCACTGTGCCAGCTTATAACTAAATCTGAAGGGGGTGCGATGGGGAGGTTCCCTTGTCAGTGTCACTGTCATTGTCATAGACTGTCATTATCATTGGCTCTCACCAACTTTTACTTTCTCCTTCTCTTTATACCTCTCCCCCTGGGACTATCTTCTTCACTCTTTTCCTATCACTATTCTGTCCGTGTCAACTATGTTCCGCTGCCACTGTATCCCTCTCTTTCTCTCAGACTGCCATTTTCTCCTTCGCTCTTTCTATAACCCAACCACTGACTACCGTCTTACAGTATTTATTACTTTTCCTTCGAAACTTCCAAAGTTTTACAATCTGTGTACCTTCAGATGCTTATTCAGTTTTCGCTACTTTACTTCCAGTGCCTACTGTTTCTACTGTTTTATCCCCTTGTACAGTGGTATCTTAACAAAAAGTTTTTCATTCTTGTCCTTTTGGAACTTTAGTGTAAGACCCCTCTCTTATTGACCCCATAGCATCCCTCCCCTGCCTTGTTTGCGTACTCTCAATCCTCCTTCGGTTCATTTACAGTTTCATTATTTTATACTGCTTACATTGTACATAGCCATTGTTCTACACTATCAGCGTTTCAACGAGAATTATACGTTCTATAATTTTAACATGAACTTTCTTGTTATACTCATGACATCCCTACCAGTCCCTCCCCCATCCCACCCTCTACCTCCAACCTGTCTAAAACACCAACTGCACTTGGACAACACAATACTCTGGTATGTGATGCTGAGTAGACAAGACGGGTTGCTGACGCAATTACTTACAAGGGAAACCCCCGTAGCACCCCCACCCCTTTTCCCTCAGATTTAGTGATATAATGGCCAGTGGATAGCCAGTCAAAAACTGAACACAGATCAAGCCGGAAAACAGGAAGAAATATACTGGACTGTGAAAAAAGAAGCAAAATAGAAACACCGAACGGTCGAAGCTCAAGACCTACAACATCGAGCCATGGTGTCGTGGTTGTGTGGTCACAATGTTGGACTGCAAAGCGGGAGATCCGTGTTCAAATGTCCCTTTTTCCCTTTTTTTTACAAAATAATGAACTTTCCGTCGGGTCACTGACGCGTCTGTAGTCTTGTCAGTTGTCCTACTATACAGGGCGTGCCAAAAAGGTACGGCCAAACTTTCAGGAAACATTCCTCACACACAAATAAAGAAAAGATGTTATGTGCACATGTGTCCGGAAACGCTTAATTTCCATGTTAGAGCTCTTTTTAGTTTCTTCCACCTACGCTCAATGGAGCACGTTAGTATGATTCCATACGGGATACTCTACCTGTGCTGTTAGAACATGTGCCTTTACAAGTACGACACAACATGTGGTTCATGCACGATGGAGCTCCTGCACATTTCAGTCGAAGTGTTCGTACGCTTGTCAACAACAGATTCGCTGACCGATGGATTGGTAGAGGCGGACCAATTCCGTGGCCTCCACACTCTCCTGACCTCAACCCTCTTGACTTCATTTATGGGGGCATTTGAAAGCTCTTGTCTACGCAACCCCGGTACCAAATGTAGAGACTCTTCGTGCTCGTATTGTGGACGGCTGTGATACAATACGCCATTCTCCAGGGCTGCATCAGCGCATCAGGGATTCCATGCGACGGAGGGTGGATGCATGTATCCTCGCTAACGGAGGACATTTTGGACATTTCCTGTAACAAAGTGTTTGAAGTCACGCTGGTACGTTCTGTTGCTGTGTGTTTCCAATCCATGATTAATGTGATTTGAAGAGAAGTAATAAAATGAGCTGTAACATGGAAAGTAAGCGTTTCCGGACACATGTCCACATAACATATTTTGTTTCTTTGTGTGTGAGGAATGTTTCCTGAAAGTTTGGCCGTACCTTTTTGCCACACCCTGTATATTGGTTAGCATGACGGATTGCCGTCCTACGGGCACGGGTTCGATTCCCGACTGGGTCGGGGATTTTCTCCGCTCAGGGGCTGGGTGTTATGTTGTCTTCATCATCATTCCATCCCCATCCGGCGCGCAGGTCTCCCAATGTGGCGTCGAATGTAATAAGAGCTGCACCAAGGCGGCCGAACCTGCCCCGTTAGGGGCCTCCCGGCCAATGACGCCAAACGCTCATTTTCATTTACATAGAATTGAGTCATGTTGTAAGAATACGTTACCATCGCTACTAAATGTGATGAATAGTGGGAGCAGCCAAGATGGCGCATAAACCTCGCACAGAAATTGGATTCGGTTGATTTGGGGGAAGAGACCAAACACCGAGGTCATCGGTCTCATCGAATTAGGGAACGATGGGGAAGGAAGTCAGCCGTGCCCTTTCAAGGGAACCATCTCGGCATTTGCCTGAAGCGATTTAGGGAAATCATGGAAAACCTAAATCAGGATGGCCGGACGCGGGATTGAGCCGTCGTCGTCCTTTTACAGAAACGAAAACAAGAAATAAACGAGTGTGAATTATGTTACAACAAATTCAAGAGTCAGAAGTTCCAAAACGGAACGCAAGAGTCATAGCATGTGATACTTGTGTAGAACAAACAGGAAGTACGTATTAAACTTCCTGGGAGATTAAAACTGTGTGCCCGACCGAGGCTCGAACTCGGGACCTTTGCCTTTCGCGGGCAAGTGCTCTACCAACTGAGCTACCCAAGCACGACTCACGCCCGGTACTCACAGCTTTACTTCCACCCGTACCTCGTCTCCTACCAGGAAGTTTCATACCAACGCACACTCCGCTGCAGATTGAAAATCTCATTCTGGAAACATCCCCCAGGCTGTGGCTAAGCCATGTCTCCGCAATATCCTTTCTTTCGGGAGTGCTAGTTCTGCAAGGTTCGCAGGAGAGCTTCTGTAAAGTTTGGAAGGTTGGAGACGAGGTACTGGCAGAAGTACAGCTGTGAGTACCGGGCGTGAGTCGCGGTTCGGTAGCTCAGATGGTAGAGCACTTGCCCGCGAAAGGCAAAGGTCCCGAGTTCGAGTCTCGGTCGGGCACACAGTTTTAATCTGCCAGGAAGTTTCATATCAGCGCACACTCCGCTGCAGAGTGAAAATCTCATTCAGGAAGTACGCATGTCTGGAAGTCCCTTCGTTACACCTCGTTGTGGCAAACGGAAGTTACACCACGACACAGACACAAATTTGAATACAGCGAACAGACTCGTCAATCACCGGACGAACAGTTCGTGATCTTCTCAAAAAAAAAAAAAAAAAAAAAAAAAAAAAAAAAAAAAAAAAATGTGTCTGACATGCTATCCACTGGGTCATCTTACCACTAAATCCGAGACGGGCGCGATTGGGACTTTCCCTTGTTAGGTAAATTCTACTGCGACGAGGTTTGCGCAGAAACGAATGCATCGTTTTTTTTTTTTTGTCAACAATTCTTTATCCAACATAATGAGAATTACACACACGAAAGAATGGTGTTTAATCTACACACCCTATTTTTCCACGTAATCTCCATCCCGTTCTATGGCCTTTCTCCAGCGCGAAACAAAGGCGTGCATGCTCTGTCGGTACCAATCCTTGTCCTGGTGGCGGAGCCAGTGCAGTCCTCACAATAACTTCCACGAATGGTATCCTTTAACGCCGGATGACAACAACAGCTCGCTGCAGCATGTCAAGTGTGACAGCCGTGGTCCCCCCAACCGCTGCAAATCGTGGAGCTCCGCCGAACCGCCTTCTGAAGACCCCACCCTCCGTGCCCAGCGACTAACTGCACTTCTGTCGACAACAGATGCTCCATAGACTTTGCACAAGTCTGCGAATATTCCCCACAGTTTCTTTCCCTGCAGTCAGAAATTCAATGACGGCACGTTGCTTGTAACGTACATCACCTACAGGCGGCATTTTGGAGCTGTCCTGCAGCTACGTTATCAGTCGGAAGTGACAGAAACTTGGCACGCTCAATCAGGAGACTTCAGATAACACATACGTAACGTTTCGCATTCGTAGCAGTGTTTATGGCTTAGAAAAAAAAAAAAGTGGTGCGCTACTTTCTGAATAACTCTCGTATGTGCATTTTTTTTTCTACTACTGTAAAATATTACATGGTACAAACGGTTCAAATGGCTCTGAGCACTATGAGACTTAACTTCTGTGGTCATCAGTCCCCTAGAGCTTAGAACTACTTAAACCTAAATAAGCTAAGGACATCACATCCTGTATGACCTCATTCCTTTCCCCCACATCCTCCTTTTCCTCCAACATCTCCGCATCCTTTACATTGTCCGCAGGCTTGATCCCCCCCACCCTCTGGTTTCCTCCTTCCTCTCCACCCCCCGCCCGTTGCCGCGCCTCTATCGCTGTATCCCTCCCTCTCTCCACCTCTACACCCTCCCTCTCCTTCATCAGGGCAATTTCCAACGCCTCCCCCTCCCGGATGACGAACTTCGCCATGACATCTACCCTTCCTTCCAACTATAACCTGGCCTTGTTGCCCCCCCCCCTGCCCAGGGCCCCCTTTTCCTCTTTCCTCCTTCTCCCAGAGCGGATTTTCCTCCGTCCCCCCCTCCCCTGAGACCCTGCACCCCATACTTGCCTCTTTCCTTCCTACATCCCTCCCTACCTGGCCCTCTTCCGCGCGCCCCCCGTTCCCCTCCCCCATCTCTTCCCCTCCCTCCCTTCTTCAGGTCTCCCTCATCTCCTAGCGCCTGGCAGATCCTCTGTATTAATCATCATCCGTGTGCCACATCAGTGTTTTGTTTAGTGCTGTTTCTCCTGTGCGTCAAGAGGTGTGATTTTAATTGTGTACTGCCTTGAGGTTCGCCGTCAGTGTTACGTTGTGTGCTATGCCATCCATCAACACCTTTATGCTCCCGTCATACTGTGCCTTGTGTTCTTTTAATCGTCGCAGTGTGAGGCTTTTTGTGTGTGCTACTTTTACACGGTTTTTTATCTCCATTTTACAGTCACCCCGTTTTTTGTCTATTGCCTTCCATGATGTTCCCCCTTTTTTATATGTGTGTTCGCCTTATTCTCTCCTTTGCTGTTTTTAAATGTCTTCTATTGTTTTGTTCTATGTCTTTCGGCTGAAGAGCAGTGCATATGCTGCTGCCAGCCCGCCCCGATGGGGAATTGAAATACAATAAAGAAAAAAAAAAAGGACATCACAGATATCCATGCCCGAGGCAGAATTCTAACCTGCGACCGTAGCGGTCGCGCGGCTCCAGACTGTAGCGTCTAGAACCGCTCGGCCACTCTGGTCGGCCTTACATGGTACATATTTAGTTTTACTTTGCTTTAGATCTGGTGATGATCCAGTGTGACGCAACTAGAAAAGTGAACAACTGAGACGGAACAATAAATGAGAATTTCCTAACATATATACTTGTATACAGTTGCTGAATTGTCTCGGGACAATTCTGTTGACTTTAAAGTCAGTACTGGCATTAGAATGTTGTTTATTTACAGTGTTACATTCACACTTACACAACCATGATTTCGGCTTCAAAGTGCCATTATCAAGTGTTTTCTGAAAGCAGGTTAGGCCATAACAGTCAAATACATAACACGTGACATAACCGTATAACAATCCATATTTGTAGTGCTAACTTACAAGTGTTATAAATTGCCTAAGGTGGCATACTGTCGTATTAAAATACACTAATAGACACATTCTCTAAGAATCGATATTTCTGGCAGAGCCTACTGTTTTGTTTCATTACTGAGTGCACCATCTTGACAATGACAGTTGGCTAAGTGTCAAATTGTCTTGATCAAAGAAATTCCTGTTACAAGCAGGCGACCTTTTTTTTTTTTTTTAGTCTTTTGGACTCAATGTCCGGTAGGATAGGAAAGGTCAGGAACAATTTATTTTCTTTGGTGGTTGCTACATCTTGGCAGTACCTGTTTATCTTAGTACACAATGAAGTTGCCTGCTCATAAACATAAACAGGAGAAACCTCTCGATAATACTCCCTGCATCCACACATATAAAAGTCCAGCTAGTCATTGATGTTGTTTACAGTACATTTTAATAGGTAAATATACAGATTTGTACATGAAATTAACACATGGCCAACTCTAAGATGTGTAATTTTGCCTCCATTCAGAATTAATACAATACAGTGGAATTGCTTATTCTTCTCACTGATTAATTAACCAGTGAGGTTTAAAGCGATGTTTATGTACGTATCATCAGGCATGTAGATCCTGTTATATGCGTTGGGACATTACTTAGGGCGACTGCTACGGTCACAGGTTCGAATCCTGCCTCGGCCATGGATGTGTGTGATGTCCTTAGGTTAGTTAGGTTTAAGTAGTTCTAAGTTCTATGGGACTGATGACCTCAGAAGTTAAGTCCCATAGCGCTCAGAACCATTTGAACCATTACTTAGGAATAAGTGCAAATAACACAGGTATGAAGAAACATGTTGTGTTCAAATGTGAGTGAAATCTTATGGGACTTAACTGCTAAGGTCATCAGTCCCTAAGCTTACACACTACGTAATCTAAATTATCCTAAGGACATACACACATGTCCGAGGGAGGAGTCAAACCTCCGCCGGGACCAGCCGCACAGTCCATGACTGCAGCGCCTTAGACCGCTCGGCTAATCCCTGTAAACATGTCTTGCACATAAAAGCATTTAAGGAAATAAAAGAATCAAAAGATTTCATATTAAAGAATAAAGAGATTTCATGTTAAACAGCACATTTAAATTCAACATAATATAAAAAGTGGTGTTATCCTACTATTTGTTAATGGTTGATGAGATACAATTACAAACATGAGTGCATCGTGTTATTGATACATATGGCTGATGCTATAAATCTTATTTACATGTTATAGTAGTGACATCTTATTTATATGACGTAAACCTGACGTAGTAAACCGACCGAGGTGGCGCAGTGGTTAAACACTGGACTCGCATTCGGGAGGACGACGGTTCAATCCCGCGTCCGGCCATCCTGATTTAGGTTTTCCGTGATTTCCCTAAATCGCTCCAGACAAATGCCGGAATGGTTCCTTTCAAAGGGCACGGCCGACTTCCTTTCCCCGTCCTTCCCTAATACGATGAGACCGATGACCTCGCTGTCTAGTCTCCTCCCCCAAACAATCCAACCCCAACCTGACGTAGTAATGTTAACAACTCAATCAGCTACCACATATGAAAGCCCCAACTTGGTTAATTCGTATTTCTTAAAAACAAAGATAAATGTAACATTATTGATCATGATTACTTCTTAGAGAGGTAATAAACAACTGAGAGGAAACAGAAGGTCTAGAATACTATAAACCATTCAATGAAGACTATAGGCATGTGGA
The DNA here is from genome assembly GCF_021461385.2 of Schistocerca piceifrons. Taxonomy (NCBI): domain Eukaryota; kingdom Metazoa; phylum Arthropoda; class Insecta; order Orthoptera; family Acrididae; genus Schistocerca; species Schistocerca piceifrons. The sequence goes on along the minus strand of NC_060147.1, from coordinate 35,303,432 downwards.
AGAGAAGTGTGAAGTGTAAGGGGGGGGGGGGAGGTGTAGAAGGATGGAGGGGGAGGGGGGCTATAAAAGGACTAATGAAATGAAGACGAAGCTATTATCGTGGGGTGTGGATGTGGTGGGGGACAAAAGGGTAACCAACAAAGGAATAAGAACGAAAATGTGAAGTGAATGACCTATGTTTTTCAGTCGACATAAAAGTTTTCTGGGTACGGTACCGCGTCATAATGTGAAAAACTACCGCTGCTGGAGAAAAACCAACGTTTCGGCCACGGTTGCAGCGGCCTTCTTCTGGGTCTAATGGCGCTTTCCAGCTACTCAGTGTCCTTTATATTTTTGTTGTTACTGTCCACTGTGCACGCCATTACGTCATAATTTTAAAAAGGTAGTTAGTTTCATTGGTACCGGCCGGGGTGGCCGAGCGGTTCTAGGCGCTACAGTCTGGAACCGGGCGACCGCAACGGTCGCAGGTTCGAATCCTGCCTCGGGCATAGATGTCTGTGCTATCCTTAGGTTAGTAAGGTTTAAGTAGTTCATTGGTCACTTAAGGAAGAAGGAGAGGGAACTTTATTTTACACTACTGGCCATTAAAATTGCTACACCTCAAAGATGACGTGCTACAGACGCGAAATTTAACCGACAGGAAGAAGATGCTGTGATATGCAAATGATTAGCTTTTCAGAGTATTCACACAAGGTTGGCGCCGGTGGCGACACCTACAACGTGCTGACATCAGGAAAGTTTCCAACCGATTTCTCATACACAAACAGCACTTGACAGGCGTTGCCTGGTAAACGTTGTTGTGATGCCTCGTGTAAGGAGGAGAAATGCGTACCGTCACGTTTCCGACTTTGATAAAGGTCGGATTGTAGCCTATCGCGACTGCGGTTTATCGTATCCAGACATTGCTGCTCGCGTTGGTCGAGATCCAATGACCGTTAGCAGAATATGGAATCGCTGGGTTCAGGAGGGTAGTACGGAACGTAATAAAGTTTTTGGTTTGAAAGCTCCTTCTGAACAAATGTTTTTGAGATAATAAGTAAATACGATTTTATGGCAATCTATGTCTTTGCAAATGGAGAGGCACCGCTTTTCCTACTGAGCCAAAATGACCCACAACCCACTTTTCTTTTCTCTTCTTTTTTCTTCACAGAAACCTAACTAGCAGGTAATGCAAATTGGAAACAACGAAACTTAAAAATAATTAGAGCGTTCCTAAATGTAATGTTTTGTAGATGAAAGACACACGAAAATCGTTTTATATGAATTTTCTTACACTAAAAATTAAGCAAATTATTGAAAGTTAGTTGCTAAATCAAGTCGATGAAACCAAAAAATATATGAATAACAAAAACAACTTGCCTTGTTATAAGTATGTCTTCTGCTGTTCATCGATATAATGAAGTGAGCTGATATGCCCTTTTGTCACCTGAAAAGACGTACCTATTACATACAACGCAATTTTTATGTAATTTACGTAACTATAAAATACTTTTCGATTACCGGTCGTGGACGTTGAATAGCCAGACCCAAGTGCAAGAACAGTTTGGAACACAAGTAAAATGGGCGAGCGCAGTGAACGAAACGAGCAACTGGATACTGAACTAACTAGGAGCAGTCGGCAGTGGAACTGAGACAGGTGGTCATGCGAAGAACGAGGAGTGCGGCCGAGGGAGACCGAGACTGAGACGAGCACGCGACCGAGGCTGGAACGAGAACTGCCCAAGTGACCGCCGCGACCGAAGTGAACTATGAACCCATCGTTCCTCGTTCCCGGGAACTATAAGTAGACCGCCGCGACCGAAGTAAACTATCTACATCTACATCCATACTCCGGAAGCCAACTGGCGGTGTGTGGCGGAGGGTACGTTGAGTACCTCTATCGGTTCTCCGTTCTATTCCAGTCTCGTATTGTTCATGGAAAGAAGGATTGTCGGTATGCTTCTGTGTGGGCTCTAATCTCTCTGATTTTATCCACATGATCTCTTCGCGAGATATACGTAGGAGGCAGCAATATACAGCTTCACTCCTTGGTGAAGGTATGTTCTCCGAACTGCAACAAAACCCCGTACCGAGCTACTGAGCGTCTCTCCTGCAGAGTCTTCCACTGGAGTTTATCTGTCATCTCCGTAACGCTTTCGCGATTACTAAATGATCCTGCAACGAAGCGCGCTGTTCTCCGGTGGATCTTCTCTATCTCTTCTATCAACCATATCTGGTACGGATCCCACACTGCTGAGCAGTATTCAAGCAGTGGGCGAACAAGCGTACTGTAACCTACTTCCTTTGTTTTCGGATTGCATTTCCTTAGGATTCTTCCAATGAATATCAGTCTGGCATCTGCTTTACCGACGATCAACTTTATATGATCATTCCATTTTAAATCACTCCTAATGCATACTCCCAAATAATTTATGGAATTAACTGCTTCCAGTTGCTGACCTGCTATATTGTAGCTAAATGGTAAAGGATCTTTCTTTCTATGTATTCGCAGCACATTACACTTGTCTACATTGAGATTCAATTGCCATTCCCTGCACCATGCGTCAATTCGTTGCAGATTCACCTGCATTTCAGTACAATTTTCCTTTGTTACAACCTCTCGATATGCCACAGCATCATCCGCAAAAAGCCTCAGTGAACTTCCGATGTCATCCACAAGGTCATTTACGTATATTGTTAATAGCAACGGTCCTACGACACTCCCCTGCGGCACACCTGAAATCACTTTTACTTCGGAAGACTTCTCTCCATTGAGAATGACATGCTGCTTTCTGTTATCTAGGAACTATTCAATCCGATCACGCCATTCTTCTGATAGTCCATATGCTCTTACTTGGTTCATTAAACAACTGTGGGGATCCGTATCAAACGCCTTGCGGAAGTCAAGAAAAACGGCATCTACCTGGGAACCCGCGTCTATGATCTCGTGTACGAATATCGCGAGCTGGGTTTCACATGACCGTCTTTTTCGAAACCCATGCTCATTCCTACAGAGTAGATTTCTAGTCTCCAGGAAAGTCATTATACTCGAACATAATACGTATTCCAACTATGAACCGATCGTTCATCGTTCCCGGGAACTATTAGTAGACCGCCGCGACCGAAGTGAACTATGAACCGATCGCTGCTTGGAATTCGTTCCTCGGTCCTTTCGTTCATCTTGGTGACCCGTTCCTTTGCACCCGTTCGTTCGCGAACTACCCATCTCTAGCACGGGCCGATTTCCTTCCCCATCCTGCACTAACCCGATGGGACCGTTGACGTCGTCGTTTGGTTCCGTCCCTCAAGTCAACCAATCAACCAAACCCACTTTTCAGTATGAGTCTTTTAAAAAACGGGAACACGTTTGCCTTCTTCGTGCTCCTATAGGATAGGGTGACCAAACGTCCCGAAAATCCGGGATTGTCCCGGTTTTCATCCCTGTGTTCCGGTGTCCCGAAAATATGTTTCGGGACGCCCAAAAGTCCCGGAATTCAGTTTTTAAATACATTTCGTGGAACTTTCTCAAACTTTGGGGATTTCGCTGTATTAAAGGAAATACAACACAAGAAATTACTATATTTTAGCTTATTTGTCTAAAACCTCCATTCTCCCATACTAGTAATCACAGTATCAGTATTGATACACTCAGGCAGCAATTTACTTTGAGCGGTACTTTGGCCAACAAGTAGTAAGTTGTATTATTGTAACAGAGATCTGTAACCGTCCGATTGTCGCGCCACTTACTCACACACTCATTGTCAGAACAGTGTAGTAGTTGATGTTTTGTCAGACAAACTGCAATAGTTTTCTCTCATATTAGTGGTATTATTGCTGCAGTACTGTGAAACGCAATGCCGAAACGCGCCTGCAAGTTCAGTGACTGTTATTCCAAGGAATGGAATTTCATTAAGAAAGTTAGTTTTGATTACGAAGCAGTGTGTTCCGTATGTAACTGTTTTATTAGTATAAGTCATGGTGGACGTTCCGACATAGTTGATCACATCAGGTCAAAGAAACACATTAACAGATGCAGTGCACCGAGCTGTAGTAAAAGTCTACAAAGTTATTTTGTGAAACATCAGTCAAGTGAAGAGACGGAAGTTCGAGCAGCCGAGCTTACACTAACCTACCACACGGTAAAACATCACCAAACGTAAAAATCAAACTAATAAGCTTAACGGCATTATGTTTGATGATTCTTCCACCGCAAAAAGTTTAGTTCAGCAAGAACTAAAGTGTCAGCCTTAGTGAAAGGAGTTATTGCTCCCCAGAGTGTAAAGGAAAGCCTTGAATACATCACAAAGTCTTCTTTCTACGGGATATCCACTGATGCCAGCATTCATAAGGCCACTAAAATATTTCCGTTTGTTGTTCAGCTTTTCGATATTAATCAGGGAATTCAGACCAAACTTTTGAAGGTGAGTTCTCTATCTGATGAAACATCTGACGAAATTTCAAGATTTTGCATGAATACTATCGAAATGTTTGATCTTGAGAAAAATAAATGTGTGGCATTTTGTGGAGACAACACCAACACAAACTTTGGTGGTTTGAAAAGACAAGGCAAATGCAACGTATTTACCAAATTAAAGGCAACATTGCATGAAAACATTGAAGGCATAGGGTGCCCTGCACATGTTTTACACAATAGCGTGCAGACATCTGCTGACAGTTTAAGCTGTGATGTTGAAACTATCGTCATGAAGGTGTACTCACACTTTTACATATATACTGTTAGAACAGAGAGGCGTAAGGAGTTCTGTGATTATGTGGGAACTGAATATATGAATGTAATGTGTCACTCGAAAACTCGCTGGTTATCACTGTTTCCAGCAGTTGAAAGAGTAATCCGCCTGTTTGAACAGTTAAAAGATTTTTTCCTAAATGAAGACAAAGCCCCCAAAATATTGGTTCAGTTTTTCAGTAACCCTTTAAGTGAAGCCTACTTATGGATCATTCACAGTCAACTTAGCACTTTGCAGCATGGGATAAAGGAAATTGAGGGAAGCACGAAAAGTGTAATAGAGGTAAATGATGTTTTGAAAAATACTCTGGAAACTGTCACTAAGAGGAGAGAACAGCAGTTCATTTCTTTTAATGTTAAATCTGTCCTTAAAAGAGCAGAAGAAGTTAACAAGTTTTATGACACTTGCGTAGAATATCTCAGCAAGTGGAGCGCCTCATATTTACCCTCATCGCCGGTGTTTGATTGGATGTTACTGAAGAGAGTGCGAAAATGGGAAAGTGTTGAAGAGACAGTTTCTGATTTGAAGAGTAAAGAGATTGAAATCGATGATTCCATTCTCTTTGATCAGTCCGGCATACTGACAAATTTTGTTGAAGAAAGTCTTCACAAGTGGAATGATGAAAAAAAAAACACCATTGGAATGTCATGAGAAGTGGGTGAGTTTTTTTAAAAGCTTTGACTGTCTTCAGCATTACTCTGAGTAGGTAATAATTGCAAGGTATTTATTTGCAATCCCAGCCCATAATGCCAATGTGTAAAGATTATTTTCGTTCATGAATATCCAGTGGACTGATGAAAGAAACAGAATGGAGGTGGACTTTCTTCAAGCAATCCTGCAGATCCTGTACAACTACAAAATGGATTGTGCCGAGTTTTATCACTGTGTCTCAAAGAGCAAAGACGTGATCAAGAAGGCTGGAGGCAGTGAAAAATACCCTTTTCTCCAACGAAAGTCAATTCCATCTAGAAGTGCTCAGTAATATTAAAGCTCATGTTAATATTAATTGATTAAAAGTTCAATGGCTGTAAAATTTTGTAAAATCGTAATACATTTCTTTATTACTGTATACGTTTATTAAACGTCATTAATTATAAAGATAATCCAGATTACATCAATCTTTTGTATCCTCTTATTAGTTACGGTAATCGGGTTAACAAAATGTATCAACAAAATATTAATATTTAAAATTAAGAAACCTGGGTACATGTGGAATGAGGTGTCCATTGGCACCCGCGTGAATGTTTCCCGGTTTTCACCGAAAATAATTTGGTCACCCTACTTATTTTTGGTCATCAGTCTACTGACTGGTTTGATGCGGCCCGCCAAGAATTCCTTTCCTGTGTCAACCTCTTCATCTCAGAGTAGCACTTGCAACCTACGTCCTCGATTATTTGCTTGACGTATTCCAATCTCTGTCTTCCTCTACAGTTTTTGCCGTCTACAGCTCCCTCTAGTAGAATGGAAGTCATTCCCTCATGTCTTAGCAGATGTCCTATCATCCTGTCCCTTCTCCTTATCAGTGTTTTCCACATATTCCTTTCCTCTCCGATTCTGCGTAGAACCTCCTCATTCCTTACCTTATCAGTCCACCTAATTTTCAGCATTCGTCTATAGCACCACATCTCAAATGCTTCGATTCTCTTCTCTTCCGGTTTTCCCACAGTCCATGTTTCACTACCATACAATGCTGCACTCCAGACGTACATCCTCAGAAATTTCTTCCTCAAATTGAGGCCGGTATTTGATATTAGTAGACTTCTCTTGGCCAGAAATGCCTTTTTTGCCATAGCGTGTCTGCTTTTGATGTCCTCCTTGGTCCGTCCGTCATTGGTTAATTTACTGCCTAGGTAGCAGAATTCCTTAACTTCATTGACTTCGTGACCATCAATCCTGATGTTAAGTTTCTCGCTGTTCTCATTTCTACTACTTCTCATTACCTTCGTCTTTCTCCGATTTACTCTCAAACCATACTGTGTACTCATTAGACTGTTCATTCCGTTCAGCAGATCATTTAATTCTTCTTCACTTTCACTCAGGATAGCAATGTTATCAGCGAATCGTATCATTGATATTCTTTCACCTTGTATTTTAATTCTACTCCTGAACCTTTCTTTTATTTCCATCATTGCTTCCTCGATTTACAGATTGAAGAGTAGAGGCGAAAGGCTACAGCCTTGTCTTACACCCTTCTTAATACGAGCACTTCGTTCTTGATCGTCCACTCTTATTATTCCCTCTTGGTTGTTGTACATATTGTATATGACCCGTCTCTCCCTATAGCTTACCCCTACTTTTTTCAGAGTCTCGAACAGCTTGCACCATTTTATATTGTCGAATGCTTTTTCCAGGTCGACAAATCCTATGAAAGTGTCTTGATTTTTCTTTAGCCTTGCTTCCATTATTAGCCGTAACGTCAGAATTGCCTCTCTCGTCCGTTTACTTTTCCTAAAGCCAAACTGATCGTCACCTAGCGCATTCTCAATTTTCTTTTCCATTCTTCTGTATATTATTCTTGTAAGCAGCTTCGATGCATGATGTGTTAAGCTGATTGTGCGATAATTCTCGTACTTGTCAGCTCTTGCCGTCTGCGGAATTGTGTGGATCATGCTTTTCCGAAAGTCAGATGATATGTCGCCAGACTCATATATTCCACTCACCAACGTGAATAGTCGTTTTGTTGCTACTTCCCCCAATGATTTTAGGAATTCTGATGGAATGTCGACAAATCGTATGAAAGTGTCTTGATTTTTCTTTAGCCTTGCTTCCATTATTAGCCGTAACGTCAGAATTGCCTCTCTCGTCCCTTTACTTTTCCTAAAGCCAAACTGATCGTCACCTAGCGCCTTATTTGACCGTAAGTCCTCCAAAGCTCTTTTAAATTCCGATTCTAATACTAGATCTCCTATCTCTTCTAAATCGACTCCTGTTTCTTCTTCCATCGCATCAGACAGATCTTCACCCTCATAGAGGCTTTCAATGTATTCTTTCCACCTATCTGCTCTCTCCTCTGCATTTAAGAGTGGAATTCCCGTTGCACTCTTAATGTTACCACCGTTGCTTTTAATGTGACCAAAGGTTGTTTTGACTTTCCTGTATGCTGAGTCTGTCCTTCCGACAATCATATCTTTTTCGATGTCTTCACATTTTTCCTGCAGCCATTTCGTCTTAGCTTCCCTGCACTTCCTATTTATTTCATTCCCAGCGACTTGTATTTCTGTATTCCCGATTTTCCCGGAACACCCTGCTATAGGAGCATTTTTCCGCTGGCTACGTTTGGCACCGAGTCGCCGCGGTGCCAGACTTTTACTCAGGGTGTGCGGAGCGGTCGGCAGAGTCGCATGCCAGGCGTAGGGCGGACAGGTAGGGCGCGCCGTGGGTTGTCGGGGCGGCCGCAGAGGGGGGAAAATATTTGGACTGTCGTGTCGGCCCTTTGTGGCTGCGGCGGCGGCCCTCTGCCCTGCGTGCCGTGTTGTGGCGGCCCTAATAGAATTCGCCTCCCTCTTGTGTGGGCTAACGAGATCTGTGGTCGCGGGCCGGCGCGCTCAATGGCGCAGCGAGACACTCGCCCGCTCCGGGAACGCCTACTGTGCGTCTGTGTATGTATGTGTGTGTGTGGGCCCACACGTAGACTGCACCACCGCAAACCCGTGTCATCCGCTACACGTCCACTCTTACGACGCTCCTACACGTAGGATGAAACAGGTATACATTTGAAACTTCCTGGCAGATTAAAACTGTGTGCCCGACCGAGACTCGAACTCGGGACCTTTGCCTTTCGCGGGCAAGTGCTCTACCATCTGAGCTACCGAAGCACGACTCACGCCCGGTACTCACAGCTTTACTTCTGCCAGTATCTCGTCTCCTACCTTCCAAACTTTACAGAAGCTCTCCTGCGAACCTTGCAGAACTAGCACTCCTGAAAGAAAGGATATTGCGGAGATATGGCTTAGCCACAGCCTGGGGGATGTTTCCAGCTCAGATGGTAGAGCACTTGCCCGCGAAAGGCAAAGGTCCCGAGTTCGAGTATCGGTCGGGCACACAGTTTTAATCTGCCAGGAAGTTTCATATCAGCGCACACTCCGCTGCAGAGTGAAAATCTCATTCTGGAAACATCCCCCAGGCTGTGGCTAAGCCATGTCTCCGCAATATCCTTTCTTTCAGGAGTGCTAGTTCTGCAAGGTTCGCAGGAGAGCTTCTGTAAAGTTTGGAAGGTAGGAGACGAGGTACTGGCAGAAGTAAAGCTGTGAGTACCGGGCGTGAGTCGTGCTTCGGTAGCTCAGATGGTAGAGCACTTGCCCGCGAAAGGCAAAGGTCCCGAGTTCGAGTCTCGGTCGGGCACACAGTTTTAATCTGCCAGGAAGTTTCATATCAGCGCACACTCCGCTGCAGCGTGAAAATCTCATTCTGGAGGTATAGATTTGCAAGTTTGCAGGCTTTCGTGGCCGTTGTCACTGAAACTAAAATCTTCTGGGTTATTAGGCCGCGTCATGTTTCTTCTAAAAAAAAAAAATGGTTCAAATCGCTCTGAGCACTATGCGACTTAACTTCTGAGGTCATCAGTCGCCTAGAACTTGGAACTAATTAAACCTAACTAACCTAAGGACATCGCACACATCCATGCCCGAGGCAGGATTCGAACCTGCGACCGTAGCGGTCGCTCGGTTCCAGACCGTAGCGCCTAAAACCGCACGGCGACTCCGGCCGGCTTTTTTCTAAAATGTTCGGGTTTCGTCCCCTCTGCTGGGATCTTCCTCAGGATCTTTTGGTGTCCACTACTGCTAGAACACTGTTCTAGCAGTAGTGGACACCAAAAGCTCCTGAGGAAGATCCCAGCAGAGGGGTCGAAACGTCGAACATTTTAGAAGCAACATGAGCCGGCCTAATAACCCAGAAGATTTTAACTTCAGATATAGATTTCTTCAGAAACCCATATCAATCACTAATACACATAAAACTGTAAAATTTACGAGTACCTTATGCCCACCGACCTACTATCGATATACAAGATGCGACAATAAAGTAATGAGACTGATGTTAAAAAAAAAAATGCTGCTTACCGTTTTGGTCAAGTTTAGTGTTGTCTCCTTCAAAGTAGCTCCCTTCTGATTACACACACTTTTTCCAGCGCTTCTGCCGTTGATGGTAGCATTTCTAGAACACATCTTCTGTAATATCCTCCAAGACCCTCGCTACAGCTTTTTGGACATCTTGTGTTATTTGATATACGGTGTCCCTTGACCGCCATTTTGACTCTTGGAAATAGAAAAAAGTCGCACGGAGTGATATCTGATGAATACGTTGGCTGTGGTAGTACTGAAATTTGTTTTGAGGAAAAAAAACTGTTCAAATGGCTCTGAGCACTATGGAACTTAACATCTCAGGTCATCAGTCCCCTAGAACTTAGAACTACTTAAACCTAACTGACCTAAGGGCATCACACACATCCATCCCCGAGGCAGGATTCGAACCTGCGACCGTAGCAGTCGCGCGGTTCCGGACTGAAGCGCCTAGAACCGCTCGGCCACCGCGGCCGGCTTTGAGGTTAAGAATTGCTGTACTGACAGAGCAGTATGGGATCGCGCATTATCGTGATGCAGAATCGATTTATCAGAAATGTTGGCACGGACACGAAGAACTCTTTTACAAAGTCTTTCTAAAATTTCTTTGTAGTAATATTGGTTGACTGTTTGTCCAGGAGGCACCCACTCTTGATGAACAATTCCCTTGGGATCAAAAAAGCGCACAAGCATGCATTTCACTTTTGACTTTGACTTGTGAGCTTTTTTTGGTCTGTTCAAAAAATGGTTCAAATGGCTCTGAGCACTATGGGACTCAACTGCTGAGGTCATTAGTCCCCTAGAACTTAGAACTAGTGAAACCTAACTAACCTAAGGACATCACAAACATCCATGCCCGAGGCAGGATTCGAACCTGCGACCGTAGCGGTCTTGCGGTTCCAGACTGCAGCGCCTTTAACCGCACGGCCACTTCGGCCGGCTTTTGGTCTGTGTGATCCCTTTGAGCACTGGCGTTTTGTCTCGTAATGGAAAAAAAAAAAAACTTTCATCGCCAGTGATAACACGGCTCAACAATTCTGGATTGATTTCCGTTTCCTCTAACAGACCGGGTGCCACATTTTTCCGTGTTTCTCGCTGTTGTGCTGTGAGATGTTTGGGGACCATTTTTGCACAAATCTTTCTCATACCAAGATCTTCAGTTATTATTAGACGAACCGTTTCTCGATTGATGTTCTGTTCTTCTGCAAAAATTTCCACGGACAATCTTCGATCAGATCGTACGAGTTCACGCACCCTGGCCAAGTTGACATCCGTTCGTGAGGTTGACGGTCGTCCACTGCGGTCTTCATCTTCAACATTCATTCTGCCTTCACTAAACATTTTATGCCAACGAAAAATATGAGCTCTTGACATAACCTCCTCTCAAAAGCCTTCTGAAGGTTACCGGAAGTTGTCGTCGCATTTTCACCCAATTTGACGGAAAAAGAAATGGCATACCGTTGCGCAATATTATGCAGTTCCGTGACGAGAGACACGAACACGTGTTAACTTATTACAGCACAACTCACGACTGAGCAGCTGCATCGATGTGCCGCTTGGACCAGAAGCAGCCTATACAGGGTGTTACAAAAAGGTACGGCCAAACTTTCGGGAAACATTCCTCACACACAAATAAAGAAAATATGTTATGTGGACATGTGTCCGGAAACGCTTACTTTCCATGTTAGAGCTCATTTTATTACTTCTCTTCAAATCACATTAATAATGGAATGGAAACACACAGCAACAGAACGTACCAGCGTGACTTCAAACACTTTGTTACAGGAAATGTTCAAAATGGCCTCCGTTAGCGAAGATACATGCATCCACCATCCGTCGCATGGAATCCCTGATGCGCTGATGCAGCCCTGGAGAATGGCGTATTGTATCACAGCCGTCCACAATACGAGCAAGAAGAGTCTCTACATTTGGTACCGGGGTTGCGTAGACGAGAGCTTTCGAATGGCCCCATAAATGAAAGTCAAGAGGGTTGAGGTCAGGAGAGCGTGGAGGCCACGGAATTGGTCCGTCTCTACCAATCCATCGATCACCGAATCTGTTGTTGAGAAGCGTACGAACACTTCGACTGAAATGTGCAGGAGCTCCATCGCGCATGAACCACATGTTGTGTCGTACTTGTAAAGGCACATGTTCTAGCAGCACAGGTAGAGTATCCAGTATGAAATCATGACAACGTGCTCCAGTGAGCATAGGTGGAAGAACATGGGGCCCAACCGAGACATCACCAACAATGCCTGCCCAAACGTTCACAGAAAATCTGTGTTGATGATGTGGTGTCACCGCCAGACACCACACTTGCTAGGTGGTAGCCTTTAAATCGGCAGCGGTCCATTAGTATACATCGGACCCGCCTGTCGCCACTATCAGTGATTGCAGACCGAGCGCCGCCACACGGCAGGTCTAGAGAGACTCCCTAGCACTCGCCCCAGTTGTACAGCCGACTTTGCTAGGAAAGGTTCACTGCCTACTTACGTTCTCATTTGCCGACACGATAGTTTAACATAGCCTTCAGCTACGTCATTATCAGTTACTATTGATATTGCGAGTCATGTACCGTCAAAACCGACGTTCATCATTAATGGATTAAAGTTAAGTATTCCACCAGCTACGTCCGTTTTTTCTAAATCCTAATTTCCTTGTCATGTTCCAGACCTCACGTCAGTACTGTTCTTCTCTCCTCACGCCAGCCTGCGTGCTAAAACGCGTGCCTTTCGGCCTCCGCTAGTAACACGGTGTTGGCTCTCCTGCCAACCACAGCAGATGACGTGTGTGAAAAATTGCGTGCGGCTTCTCGTCAGCCCTCACATGTTGAATGTGAAAATTTACAATTTGATCACGTTGCAATGAAGCCTCATCCGTAAACAGAACATTTGCACTGAAATGAGGATTGACACATTGTTGGATGAACCATTCGCAGAAGTGTACCAGTGGAGGCCAATCAGCTGCTGATAGTGCCTGCACACGCTGTACGTGGTACGGAAACAACTGGTTCTCCAGTAGCACTCTCCATACAGTGACGTGGTCAACGTTACCTTGTACAGCAACAACTTCTCTGACGCTGACAATAGGGTTATCGTCAACTGCACGAAGAATTGTGTCGTCCATTGCAGGTGTCCTCGTGGTTCTAGGTCTTCCCCAGTCGCGAGTCATAGGCTGGAATGTTCCGTGCTCCCTAAGGCGCCGATCAATTGCTTCGAATGTCTTCCTGTCGGGACACCTTCGTTCCGGAAATCTGTCTCGATGCAAACGCACCGCGCCACGGCTGTTGCCCCGTGCTAATCCATACATCAAATGGGCATCTGCCAACTCCGCATTTGTAAACATTACACTGACTGCAAAACCACGTTCGTGATGAACACTAACCTGTTGATGCTACGTACTGATGTGCTTGATGCTAGTACTGTAGAGCAATGAGTCGCATGTCAACACAATCACCGAAGTCAACATTACCTTCCTTCAATTGGGCCAACTGGCGGTGAATCGAGGAAGAACAATACATACTGACGAAACTAAAATGAGCTCTAACATGGAAAGTAAGCGTTTCCGGACACGTGTCCACATAATATATTTTCTTTATTTGTGTGTGAGGAATGTTTCCTGAAAGTTCGGCCGTACCTTTTTTTAACACCCTGTAGACCAAGCTCAAAGATATTGTGCCTACGCAAGCCTGCAGGGTTGCCACATCTTGCAAACAAAATCAGTCTCATTACTTTATTGTCGCACCTTGTAAGGCAGTCCAGGCGAAAGCTGCATCACCTGGCGAGTAATGACAGGTAATTAGACACAAGCACGTTCGATGTTGTGAGCGTGCTGTCCCTCTGTAGATCAAGGTGCGTCATCTACCTTTCACCGAGGACAGATTGTTGTGGCCCAGAGACTCGGCACGAGCATTTCGGAAACTGCACGACTTGTCGGATGTTCGAGGAGTGCTGTGGTGCGTGTCTTCAACACGTGTCCGGCCGGCGTGGCCGAGCGGTTCTAGGCGCTACAGTCTGGAGCCGCGCGACCGCTACGGTCGCAGGTTAGAATCCTGCCCATGCCAGTGTGTGTGATGTCCTTAGGTTAGTTAGGTTTAAGCAGTTCTAAGTTCTAGGGGACTGATGACCTCAGATGAAGTCCCATAGTGCTCAGAGCCATTTGAACCATTTCAACACGTGGCGAAGACAAGGTGAAAGCACAACCACAAATTGTGTGAAGGAGGAGCCCCCCTTCTTTACATTGTAACATACCACCCGTCACTTATCTGGCTTTGGTGTGTGTTCACCCCAGGTAATTGACTAACAGATCAACAGAGAGTGCAAAACTGCCGCAATGTCGGATAACGCAAAGAAAGTAATAAGGCCCTGTGACCCCTGATTGAACTGCGGTGGCAGTGTTGACATTAATTGATTCAGAATTGATCCCTTTTAAACAAAAGGTGTGCACATTGTTGTTATATTCAGCTATTGAACACCAGATGCAAATGATGAACATAAAATTAATTAAGAAAGTGACTTGTGATTTCAACTACTTGATTGAAAACAGATGCAGTCGATTAGCACAGATTTATTTTAACTCACGACCTTCAGTCATCACATTACATGACTCTCCTAACAGGCAGTGGTAATAAATTGCGTTTGCGTGGGGTAAAGCACGATAACTCAAAAGTAATTCCTATCGACTGACCCAGGCATAATGCGAAGTACGAGAAGAATTCTACAATCCACGGCCCATGAAACCCTCGTGGAAACTTTGCCGACGTGATCCAACAAATTAATCAGTGGCCGGAGCGGGCGCAATATCGCCGAATTCAGCGTGGCGGGGCGGCGTCGTTGTGTGGACGTCGGCCAGCCTCGTGGTGCTGCAAGGCTGCGCTCGTCTATTCACTCCTAGCTATCTTGTTATATAGGTGAACCAAAACTTCCTATCTCCAAGCTTAATCGTTCCATTTGCTAGGTCCTAAACTGCAGAGATGCTCACTCTTTCCCAGGCAAGCTGAGTAAAGAACGCCAAGTCTGCACTCTAGGCAAGCTGAGAACGGAAGACCTCTATGGAGACTTCTCACAGTCCGCTCTTCGCCTCGGTTTCCCCTCCAGCAAAATCGCTTACGCCAATTGCAGCGCAAGTCACATTAATTATGCATCGAATCCCAGCACTGACCAATACCTGCTCTGGGAAGTGAACAAATTCCCACAAAATTTCCCTTCTTCTTAACTTCTGCTATTTAGCTCCTCCCAGGCCACCCATCAAGGTTAGCATCTGCACAAACACCAAGTTTTCCGGAATTCTGACTCCCAGGAGAGTACTTCAAATTCCTCGGTCCTACATTCCCATCGGAGGCCGGCGTATTTGATTCTGTCGCTCTTCACCTGATTTACTTCAGACTCTGGGGACCAGGAATTCAGCGTGAAGTTGCTATAGTCACGAACACACATATTTTGACCTCTGTTGACCGCTCCACTGTAGCTTTGCGTGGCTTTCTCGCATGTTTCACTGAAAATGGGACGGCGGACATTTATCAACAGGTGTACAAGTTCTCCGTCTGCTTCCCGATACACCAGCATAGGGTCAACCACCCCCCCCCCCCTCACTGTCGCTCATCTTAAGGCAATTGGAGGCCGCAACCGTTACCGCTTTCTCAAGAGTTTGAGCCGCCCTAAGCTGCCTACTGTCGCTTCCCTTCGCCGCTCCCCAGCCGCGCCCTGTGGTCAACTCTGGATACTTCCCTGGGATGAACTAGCCTCTAGTAAATCGACGCATTTCCACAAAGTTTTCATGTCATGTGAATTACTTTAAAAGCATCACCCAACATTAATTATTCCAATACGTCCATACTATACCCTCTACAAGATGCATTGTGCCTTGTCAGTCATTTTTGTTCAGCCCTTCTGTACGCTCAACTTGAGTTAGGTGATGTTTAATGTCTTCATGAAAGGGGCATAGTTCATGCCATGTTACAACATATGTCAGGCATCGTAGGTTAGGCACACTGGTAAAACAGAACACGTGGCGAAGTGTGGTGGAACTAACATCAGACTTTAATGTCGGGCACAGTACAAGTTTGTCTGAACACACAGTGCAAAGAACACTTCTAACGATGGGCCTCTGCAGCCGACTACCCGCGCATGTGCCAGTGTTAACAACACGGCATCGGCAACTACGACTTAAATAGAAACGTGACCATTGGCGCTGGACGTTGGCACAGTGGCAGAGCGTTGCACCGTCTGATGAATCTCGATAACTTCTGAAATCTGGTTTCTCAGGAAAGAGCGGATCAGGTTCTGGAAAAGGGCCAAGCTCAGTTACTGTTAGTTATACAAGAGCACACACAAGTTTATTCCTCAAACCAGTGCACAGTTCTGCCTTTAAAACAACAAAGATCAATTGACAATTGAGCGCCGAAGTAACTTCTCCATAGTAAGTTTAAATGATTGCTTTTAAAATACCACGGTTTAGAGTAACAGCTGAAGGCCTTATTTAAGTAAAATTAAAATATCTTCTCGGCTACAGGCCGAAATAATATTTCAGATCAGCTAAGGAAATTCTTTAAAAGCCAAGCATTTACAAATTCCTGCTAAAGGTCATATTAAGGAAAATTCAAGTTAATTCTTCAGCTGAAAGCCCAATTGCAAAAAATTTTTCTTTACATAATAAAAGAGAGATTTTAAAGATAAGCCTTTACATAGTACAACAGAAAACCTCTTAAGACAAACTTGAAGTATCTCGTCGGCTGAAGGCCCAAGCAGTTACTCAAGAATAATTGAAGACAACCTTAACATAAACATTCACAGAACACGGCTGAAGGCCGTTTCAAGAATTGAAGATCATTAAAGAGAAACCTTACAGACAAGGATTTACGTATTAAAGCCACAGATTCTGAAACAAACGCGGCGAAAGGCCTAAATACCCAGCAACAAAAATTGTAAATGAAACACAGCTGAAGGCCTAATGTTAAAGTTGTTATGAAAGTCGGCTGAAGACCATATACTAAACATAAAACAGACAATATTAATAAATGGCTGAAGGACTGGCACAGTACCTGCGACCAAATGAAATGACAATCACAAACAACAAACAGTGGTGCTCAGAACTGTTCCAAGGGTCAGCCTGGGGAGGAAATTTTAACCACAGTTTAGGTGAGACAGCCAGCCATGTGTAACACTAAACAATCGGGCTGCAGCACGACCTACAGTTGTCTGAAGAACCAACCAACAGCCTAATCAATGCCTTTCCACCCGACCAACAGCACGAAAACCCAAAGTACCAGCAACACAAGGATCGCAGCAAGATTATGTCAAATAATAGTAGTATAAACACAGCCAAGGCACAGAAGCGGATATGGTGTCACTAGAAGCCTTCCTAAGAGATAATCTCCATTCCTTCCGAACTGCAAATGTAGACGAGATGTGGCTCAAACTCAAAGATATAGTAGCAACAGCAATTGAGAGATTCATACCCCATAAACTGGTAAAAGATGGAACTGATCCCCCATGGTACACAAAACAGGTCCGAACGCTGTTGCAGAGGCAACGGAAAAAGCATGCGAAGCTCAGAAGAACGCGAAATCCCGAAGATTGGCTAAAATTTACAGACGCGAGAAATTTGGCACAGACTTCAATGCGAGATGCCTTTAATAGGTTCCACAACGAAACATTGTCTCGAAATTTGGTAGAAAATGCGAAGAAATTCTGGTCGTATGTAAAGTACACAAGCGGCAAGACGCAGTCAATACCTTCGCTGCGCAGTGCCGATGGTACTGTTACCGACGACTGTGCCGCTAAAGCGGAGTTATTGAACGCAGTTTTCCGAAATTCCTTCACCAGGGAAGACGAATGGAATATTCCAGAATTTGAAACACGAACAGCTGCTAGCATGAGTTTCTTAGAAGTAGATACCTTAGGGGTTGCGAAGCAACTCAAATCGCTCGATACGGGCAAGTATTCAGGTCCAGATTGTATACCGATTAGGTTCCTTTCAGATTACGCTGATACAATAGCTCCCTACTTAGCAATCATATACAACCGCTCGCTCACCGATAGATCTGTACCTACAGATTGGAAAATTGCGCAGGTCGCACCAGTGTTTAAGAAGGGTAGTAGGAGTAATCCACCGAACTACAGACCTATATCATTGACGTCGGTTTGCAGTAGGGTTTTGGAGCATATACTGTATTCAAGCATTATGAATCACCTCGAAGGGAACGATCTATTGATACGTAATCAACAAAGCTTCAGAAAACATCGTTCTTGTGCAACGCAGCTAGCTCTTTATTCGCACGAAGTAATGGCCGCTATCGAGAGGGGAACTCAAGTTGATTCCGTATTTCTAAATTTCCGGAAAGCTTTTGACACCGTTCCTCACAAGCGACTTCTAATCAAGCTGCGGGCCTATGGGGTATCGTCTCAGTTGTGCGACTGGATTCGTGATTTCCTGTCAGGAAGGTCGCAGTTCGTAGTACTAGACGGCAAATCATCGAGTAAAAATGAAGTTACATCAGGTGTTCACCAGGGAAGCGTCCTGGGACCTCTGCTGTTCCTGATCTATATAAATGACCTGGGTGACAATCTGAGCAGTTCTCTTAGGTTGTTCGCAGATGATGCTGTAATTTACCGTCTAGTAAGGTCATCCGAAGACCAGTATCAGTTGCAAAGCGATTTAGAAAAGATTGCTGTATGGTGTGGCAGGTGGCAGTTGACGCTAAATAACGAAAAGTGTGAGGTGATCCACACGAGTTCCAAAAGAAATCCGTTGGAATTCGATTACTCGATAAATAGTACAATTCTCAAGGCTGTCAATTCAACTAAGTACCTGGGTGTTAAAATTACGAACAACTTCAGTTGGAAAGACCACATGGATAATATTGTGGGGAAGGCGAGCCAAAGGTTGCGTTTCATTGGCAGGACACTTAGAAGATGCAACAAGTCCACTAAAGAGACAGCTTACACTACACTCGTTCGTCCTCTGTTAGAATATTGTTGCGCGGTGTGGGATCCTTACCAGGTGGGATTGACGGAGGACATCGAAAGGGTGCAAAAAAGGGCAGCTCGTTTTGTATTATCACGTAATAGGGGAGAGAGTGTGGCAGATATGATACGCGAGTTGGGATGGAAGTCATTAAAGCAAAGACGTTTTTCGTCGCGGCGAGATCTATTTACGAAATTTCAGTCACCAACTTTCTCTTCCGAATGCACTCACATAGGTGGGAATGATCATCAAAATGAAATAAGAGAAATCAGAGCTCGAACAGAAAGGTTTAGGTGTTCGTTTTTCCCGCGCGCTGTTCGGGAGTGGAATGGTAGAGAGATAGTATGATTGTGATTCGATGAACCCTCTGCCAAGCACTTAAATGTGAATTGCAGAGTAATCATGTAGATGTAGATGTAAACACTCAAAGAGAAAAGGAAAACAACACCAAGTTGTCAAACTATACGCCGTGACGGACAGCATCAATGTGGCGAGGAAAACACACTGCCAGAAAACTACACTAAAGGACAGGGCAGGTAACCGGAATGTTAATGGCCACAAGGCAGAAGATACCGCTGGTGCACTTCACTGATAAATTATAATCATTTCAAAGGTTGAACACCATACAGAGAGACGGCTGCAAAATTTTGCCGACTCCAACACAACATCACATTGCTGCTTGCGGGGACAGCCTAGGATGTAACAACCAGCAATCGACGAAGAGATGTCACAATGGTTGAGCTTTCATGACAGGTTCATTGATTACTCAACTCCAGTATGCAGGAGCTGTGGGCGACCGACTTAGCAGTTCTCGCAGCTAGTGCCACACAACTCCGACTGCATGTGCATAACACCAGCGGCCCCAGTCCGATCACACCCCGCAGAGACTTCCTCGCTGCTCCACCGCAACCGACCAACTGACACACACACACACACACACACACACACACACACACACACACACACACACTGTGGTGTGCGTACTGTAAGACCTTCGGTACACACACCATCAGATTATTTGACTTGTCGCTCTAACGAAGTAGGCGAGTGTCAGCAACATGTCTCGTGGTCTTATCGTGGCGTGTTTATCTTCTGCCGTTAGGTCAGACGACAGAAATGCCACTTGCACGCTTGCGTGGAGCAGATTGGCGGTGACCGACTTTAACCAGAACTTGATTAATTTTCACACACATTTATTAAAATAATAAAAATCGTAGATATTACGTAGCTTGATTCTGGATGCTGTTTACAATTGACAATCTGAAGTTCCTTTGGTCTTGGTACATTAATCTTATTCTCATGTATCTCTGATACTTGAGAAAGTGTCTATACATTTCTCTTCATGGCTATGTACAGGAATATGATAATCTTATTAGGCACAGACTGAAACTTGACTATAGACTAATGCAGACTAATGTAGACTGGTACAGACTGGTTCAGACAAATGCAGACTGGCTAATCAGAGGTCTGTACACTCATTATAACACCTCGCACATTCAGGTATCAGTGCGTGAGTGTGATCCACGAGGAGAAAAGGTTCTACATTAGCAGCAATCTCATTGGCTGCATTACATATGAATACGCGGATCGGCGGAAGCAGAATTTGGTCCGTATCTAAGGCAGCGCCATCTCGTTGTGCGGAGATGGACGAGCGCTGCGCCATCGCTGTTGTGCTTAGCGGGGCGCGCTCTATTGGGGAAGTTGTGTACGCGCTGACTACGCGGAACTATGTACACAACACACAAACACACACACACACCATGGTTGATGGAGTGGTTCGAGGAATACAGTGGCGAGTTCCAATGGAGGCGCTGGCCCCACAACGTGGCAGATCTGAACCCGATCTAACACATCTGGTATTTGAGAGCTCATCACCCCCTTCCCCGCAATTTACGGGAATTATGTGTGCAGCTGTGGTGCCAGCTCCCTGCAGGAATCTACCAAGGCCTCACCGCTTCCTCGACACGACGTGTCGCTGCTACTATCGGTGCCAAAGGTGGGCATACTGGCTGTCAGGTATCCGGTCACAAAGCTCTGGCTAATCATACACATCACTTTGTTGCTTTGGTACCGGTGACAGTTGACAACAGTAGATCTGGAAGTAGAAGTATACAGGGTGGTCCAAATATCTCACCAAATAAGCGTCAAACGTAAAAACTACGAAGAAAGAAACTCGTCTAGCTTGAAGGGGAAACAAGACGGCGCTTTGATTGGCCTGCTAGATGGCACTCGCATAGGTCAAACGGATATCAACTGCGTTTTCTTAAACAGGAACCCCCATTTTTTATTACATATTCGTGTAGTACGTAAAGAAATATGAATGTTTTAGTTGGACCACTTTTTTCGCTTTGTGATAGATGGCGCTGTAATAGTCACAAGCATATGGCTCACAATTTTAGACGAACAGTAGGTAACAGGTAGGTTTTTTAAATTCAAATACAGAACGTAGATACCTTTGAACATTTTATTTCGGTTGTTCCAATATGATACATGTACCTTTGTGAACACATCATTTCTGAGAACGCAGGCTGTTACAGCGTGATTACCTGTAAATACCACATTAATGCAATAAATGCTCAAAATGATATCGTCAACCTCAATGCATTTGGCAATACGTGCAACGACATTCCTCTCAACAGCGAGTGTTGTCGGTGGATCACGATAGCAAATATCTTTCAACTTTCGCCACAGAAAGAAATCCGGGGACGTCAGATACGGTGAACGTGCGGGCGATGGTGTGGTGCTTCAACGACCAATCCACCTGTCATGTAATATGCTATTCAATACCGCTTCAACCGCACGCGAGCTAGGTGCCGGATATCCATCATGTTGGAAGTACATCGCCATTCTGTCATGCAGTGATCCTGTACTAACATCGGTACAACATTACGTATGAAATCAGCATACATTGCACCATTTAGATTGCCATCGATAAAATGGGAGCCATTTATCCTTCCTCCCATAATGCCGCACCATACATGAACACCCCAAGGTCGCTGATGTTCGACTTGTCGCAGCCATCGTGGATTCTCCGTTGCCCAATAGTGCATATAATGCCGGTTTACGTTACCGCTGTTGGTGAATGACGCTTCGTCGCTAAATACAACGCGTGCAAAAAATCTGTCATCGTCCCTTAATTTCTCTTGTGCCCAGTGGCAGAACTGTACCCGATGTTTAAAGTCGTCGCCATGCAATTCCTGGTGCATAGCAATATGGTACGGGTGCAATCGATGTTGATGTAGCATTCTCAACACTGACGTTTTTGAGATTCCGGATTCTCGCGCAATTTGTCTGCTACTGATGTGCGGATTAGCCGCGACAGCAGCTAAAACACCTACTTGGGCATCACCATTTGTTGCAGGTCGGGTTCACGTTACACACGTGGCTGAACACTTCCTGTTTCCTTAAATAACGTAGTTATCCGGCGAACGGTAAGGACACTTGGATGATGTCGTCCAGGATACCGAGCAGCGTACATAACACACGCCCGTTGGCCATTTTGATGACGATATCGACCTTTTCCGCATTTGGTAAACGGCCCATTTTAACACTGGTAATGTATCACGAAGCAAATACCGTCCGCACTGGCTGAATGTTACGTGATAGCACGCACTTATACGTTTGTGACTATTACAGCGCCATCTATCACAAAGCGAAAAAAGTGGTCCAACTGAAACTTTCGTATTTCTTTACGTACTACGCGAATATGTAATAAAAAGTGGGAGTTCCTATTTTAAAAAAAACCCAGTTGATATGCGTTTGACCTATGGCAGCGCCATATTGCGGGCCAACCGTAGCGCCATCTGGTTTCCCCCTTCAAGCTAGACGAGTTTTGTTCTTTGCAGTTTTTTCGTTTGATGCTTATTTCGTGAGATATTTGGACCAGTCACTATCAATGGGCCACCCTGTACACAGTTAAAAAACATTTATAGATCTGTCACTCTTCTACGCAGTTTCTATTCAGATGTCGAGCTGTGGACAGTACGAAAGCCTTTAAATGTTATTCAGTTGGCAAACCGACAAAATGGGCTCAGTGCATGAATGTTCGAAATTGATGTCTGCATCTCATTGGCAGCGACGTAATTGTTCGTGGCAGGCAGCGCTTTCGTACTGCACTTGCGGATGTAGGTAACGTGGCGGCGTAAGTGCCGGTGGGCGTATTCCAAACAGCGGCGACCGATACCGCACTAATGAAGTACACTTCCTCTTCGTCTGAATTTCTTGACAACCAGCCCCATATTTGTCCTTGCTCGTGCCTCTTTTGCATATCTTTGAATGTACAGGTCACGTACGACCTCGAGTGTTTTGCAACCAAGTTCGCAGCAAATAATCGCTACTCTTTCTGCTACAGTCAGCACCCAAAGACCCTTCAAAGAAGCATTCATTACATTGTTTTCATGAAAATGAATCGTTGATACACAAAGGAATTAAAGACTTTAGCCGCCACTGGGCATCGACATACACTACTGGCCATTAAAATTGCTACACCAAGAAGAAAAGCAGATGATAAACGGGTATTCATTGGACAAATATATTATACTAGAACTGACATGTGATTACATTTTCACGCAATTTGGGTGCATAGATCCTGAGAAATCAGTACCCAGAACAACCACCTAATGGCCTTTATACGCCTGTGAATTGAGTCAAACAGAGCTTCGATGGCGTATCCATGACCATGCAGCTTCAACACGATAGCACAGTTCATCAAGAGTAGTGACTGGCGTATTGTGGCGAGCCAGTTGCTCGGCCACCATCGACCAGACGTTTTCAGTTGCTGAGAGATCTGGAGAATGTGCTGGCCAGAGCAGCAGTCGATCATTTTCTGTATCCAGAAAGGCCCGTACAGGATCTGCAACATGCGGTCGTGCATTATCCTGCTGAAATGTAGGGTTTCGCAGGGATCGAATGAAGGGTAGAGCCACGGGTCGTAACACATCTGAATTGTCCACTGTTCAAAGTGGCGTCAGTGCGAACAAGAGGTGACCGAGACGTGTAACCGATGGCACCCCATACCATCACGCCGGGTGATACGCCAGTATGGCGATGACGAGTACACGCTTTCAATGTGTTTTCACTGCGATGTCACCAAACACGGGTACGACCATTATGATGCTGTAAACAGAACCTGGATTCATCCGAAAAAATGACGCCATTCGTGCACCCAGGTTCGTCGTTGAGTACACCATCGCAGGCGCTCCTGTCTCTGATGCAGTGTCAAGGGTTACCGCAGCCACGGTCTCTGAGCTGATAGTCCACTGTTCGTGCAGATGGTTGTTGTCTCGCAAACGTCCCCATCTGTTGACTCCCTGGCGCTCCGTCGCCGACTCCAGACACACGACGACCCGGAAATACTAGCGGTCGCGCCAGAGATGGCACGACCGTGCCCTTATCGATAAGCGCTGCTGCTGCCACTCACGGGCAAGCAAACCAGCTACCTATTGATGCCAGTAAATCGAATTAAAAGAAAAACGAGGCGACAGAACCACAAAAACAAGATGACGAGCAGTAAACGGCATGACCGCGAGTCACACATGGCTGAAATGCCACAGCGGTCGGGAAACATGGTCGTCATGAGAAATGTGCGTGATCTGCAGCCAGTGTACGATACTGTTTGGCCGTCATGGTGGCTTGCAAGATCTCCACTGGACCCATGGAGTCCCACGTGAATGCTCCCCAGAGCATACTGGGGCCGCCGCCAGCTTGTCTCCATCCAGCAGTACAGGTGTCAAGGAGTTGTTCCCCTGGAAGACGAGGGATTCCCGCCCTCCCATTGGCGTGATGAAGAAGGTATAGGAATTCATCAGACCATGTAACGCTCTGTCACTGCGTCAACGTCTGCGCTGCTAGTCACGTGCCCATTTCAGTCGTAGTTGCTGATTTCGTGGTGTTTACATTGGCACACGCACGGTTCATTGGCTGCGGAGGCCAAGCGTTCGGTGCACTGTGTGTTGTACTCTGTCCAGCATTAAAGTCTAAACTTAGTTACGCCACAGTCCATCTCCTGTTTTACCAGTCTGCCCAGCCTATGACGTTCCAAGATGCTACTCCAGGCGGGTGAAAAATGTATGTGCGCAACGGAATATATTGAACGCTAAAATGATGATTTGGCCCTGTCTGACTACCCCTGAAGCAGATCTTAGGATCTCTTAATGGTCTTCAACATACGTGTTACAACCTGAGCTGATTCTGCGGCAACGGCCTTGCCGCAGTGGACACACCGGTTCCCGTCAGATCAGAGAAGTTAAGCGCTGTCGGGCGTGGCCGGCACGTGGATGGGTGACCATCCTGGCCGCCATGCGCTGTTGCCATTTTTCGGGATGCACAGCCTTTTGATGCCAACTGAGGAGCTACTCGACCGAATAGTAGCGGCTCCAGTCAAAGAAAACAATCATTAAAACTGGGAGAGCGGTGTGCTGACCACACGACCATCCTATCCGCATCCTCAGCTGATGATGACACGGCGGTCGGATGGTCCCGACCGGCCACTTCTGGCCTGCAGACAGAGTGCTTTTTTTCAACTACTACTACTAAATGATAAACTTTTTTTTCTCATAATACATTGTAGATTAAAAAACAACCCTTTATATTGCAATTGTCTATATTTCCTGTCTAAAAATTGCTGATCAGTTGCCCACCTCTGCCCCTTTTTATGGCCACGCGGTCTCACATAAGTAACGCGAAATGACTGACATCATCTACGTAGTGAGCACTAGAAGGCACTACTTTCAAAGATGATCTACGGTGCTGTGGAACCTCAGTGGAAATAAACTAACGTGATCACAGCTGTTTAGCTTTATAGGCCTAATAAACCGAAGCAATTTGCGATATTGCCGTGTGTACTACGTCCGGTGTGTCGGAGTGATGGTTCTCGTACTCGTCTACGACGATGGAAGAACTCCAGCCAGAAATAAACTCTTTCAAACACTAGGACGGCAGAAGGCGGTCCTCTGACTAATGTACTCTAATACTGTCTTCTCCTATCTGTGTTCTACAGACGAGAAACGCCAACTCCCAGCCACAAGGACAGAGTTCAGATAAAGTTTCAACGTAAGTATAGGCAGAGGAAGTGCTCTCAATTACTGAGCGCTGCTTACTCAACGTTGACTTCCAACCCGAAGGTGAAGTCCAGAATCGTGTAGGTTCGCAACAGTACAGTGCCTAACTGTTCTGACTATAAACTCTCCTGAGAGCAAAGACAGCAAGTCCGTCTGTATCAACAAAGCCCATACCGAGTGACCGTCACACACGGGCGCTCACAACGGAAGGCCTCGTATCTCCACCGAGACTCGGCTTCCCTCCCTCGTAACTGCAGAAGGCGAATCATATTCTCTAAACCCAGGAATATTCTCTCTCTCTACAGATTCTTCCGAACGCCGACCAACCAAAATTTTTGTCTTTTGTCGTCCAACGCGTAAAATTTGCGAGGGAATGTCTATACTTGGACAATGGTACGCTTCTGAGTAAAAATATTTGGAAATAACCCAGCCTCTGTGGTTTCCAAGGTGCCGCTTCCTCGTTCCTCTCTGCCACGTCCAAGATTTTCGTAGTTTCCGAAGTATAATCCTTCCCGTCCGGCTACAATAGTGGCCGGTCGCGACTCTATTGTGCTCCAGTGCTCAGGTGTCTCAACGTCCGTCTAGCTACTTCCTGTGTTTAAGCAGGGCCAACACACCTGTGCGGGCCTTCCACCCAGGGCTTGAGTTCTGCCTGCCGTTTCATTTCCACTGGCGTTCCAACCTCTACTAGTATAGGCTATTATTCATTACGTCATTTTCATAATAAAGACACTTCGTCGCCCTTCATGCAAAACCACTCAAAAAAAGCACTACGTCTTCAGGCCACAAGTGGGCCCATCGGGACCATCCGACCGCCGTGTCATCCTCAGTGGAGGATGCGGATAGGAGGGGCGTGGGGTCAGCACACCGCTCTCCCGGTCGTTATGATGGTATTCTTGACCGAAGCCGCTACTATTCGGTCGAGTAGCTCCTCAATTGGCCTCACGAGGCTGAGTGCACCCCGAAAAATGGCAACAGCGCATTGCAGCGTCACCCATCCAAGTGCCGACCACGCCCAACAGCGCTTAACTTAGCTGATCTCACGGAAACCGGTGTATCCACTGCGGTAAGGCCGTTGCCTTCATGCAAAAGGGTTAACCATTATTTACAAGGCATACGTCACAATGTCAGTCTCTTTAAATATTCATATATACGATGTACAACCTATCAAATGATACAATTGAAAGAAAAACAGAGCTCAGTCACTATTTTTTACTATTTGTTAAAAATAGTGACCGAGGGCTGTTTTTCTTTCAATTGTAACTATTCACGGTCTCTGAACGTGCAGCCATGTACAAAATTTTGCTGTGAAATGATACCTAATTGTGGTTGTAGATCATGGCAAAGTATGTTGATCAGTGCTTGTAAGGTGCGAGATTATGGCCCTCTTACAACGTCTGTAATGAGGGGTGACCGTCCAACACCACGGCCTCTCGACGTGGTTTCACCTTGGTTTCGCCACGTGTTGGGGACGCTCACCACAGCACTCTTCGTACGCCCGACAAGTCGTGTAGTTTCCGAAATGTTCGTCCCGAGCCTCCGGCCATCACAATCTGTCCTCGGTCAAACTCACACGGACCGCACGCCTCCCCCATTATACAAGCGGACAGCACGCTCACTAATACTACATGCAGCCAATGGTGCCAATGGCTCTGAGCACTATGGGACTTAACATCTGTGGTCATCAGTCCCCTAGAACTTAGAACTACTTAAACCTAACTAACCTAAGGACATCACACACATCCATGCCCGAGGCAGGATTCGAACCTGTGACCGTAGCAGTCTCGCGGTTCCGAACTGAGCGCCTAGAACCGCTAGACCACCGCGGCCGGCCTACATGCAGCGTGCGTGTGTCTGACTAGCAGGCATTCCTATCCAGGTGACGCTGCTGTCATCTGGTATGTTAGCTGCAATTTTGGAGCTATTGCTGCCATGTCTTTCTTTCAAAGTGAGAACCTGCCAAACTCATACTCATTACTTAGAAAATACGTAACAGTCAAGCCGGCCGCTGTGGCCGAGCGGTTCTAGGCGCTTCAGTCCGGAACCGCGCTGCTCCTATGGTCGCAGGTTCGAATCCTGCGTCGGGCATGGATGTGTGTGATGTCCTTAGGTTAGTTAGGTTTCAGTAGATCTACGTCTCATATGTTAAGTCCTCTAGTGCTTAGAGCCACTACGTAACAGTCACTCACCTTGTCGTGTGGCGGCTCGTCGCCGGATGCAAGTCTTTTCACGTGACACCTCTTCGGCGAATTGCGTGTCGATGGTGACGACAACCCTATACTTTGTCCCTGAGCGGGCCCCTCCACTTGCAATCCAGGCATGCTGTCCCCGCGGGACACCGAGACGGACTAGCAAACAACAAGCAACCCATTAGTAAACAAGTAGTCCAACATGTGGTACCGCGTCTGCGTCGGTAAGTAATACTTCTACGATCCTCCTTACACCGCGTTTTGTATGAAGAGTGCCAATGTCCGCTACAATTCGAAGTTCTCTTTCAATTCGTCAAATTAAAGTCGGAGGAAGAACATAAGATACCATGGTACGTAGTAGCGATGATTCTCTACAGTTGATTTTGTAGCTTGTAAGTGTGAGAACAGTTGAAAAAGTTTCGCAACCTATTAAGCACGCGCACATTGAAGCTTTTTTTTGTGTAACAGAGGACCGACGTCTGTAAAAGGTTTAAATTGTTTCCAATTAGAGGATACAAATCTAATAGTAATATCATTTGAGAACATTTGCACCAACACTTGATCGGAAAGTGGTTAAAATGCCTCTAAGCACTATAGGACTTAACATCTAAGCTCATCAGTCCCCTAGAACTTAGAACTACTTAAACGTAACTAACCCAAGGACATCACATACATCCATGCCCGAGACAGGATTCAAACCTGCGGCCGTAGCGGTCGCGCGGTTCCAGACTGTAGCGCCTAGAACCGCTCGGCCACCCCGGCCGGCAATTTCAAAAGGGAACCAGTAGTAACTGATTACGGCGTCGTCCACAATCGTAACCGAATCCTGCCTTGCCTTGACTACCAGGTTTCACTGATACTGATATAAGGTGTTGTGGTAGTGAATCATAATATGTTGCTTCGGATAAACCCTTAGTTTCCAGACCTATGTTTACTAGGATTAATTTACCGTTTCATAATCCTCTAGTCGTCCCTTTCGTTTGTACTTATAACAGTCAAACAGCCTGTATGTAAACAAGGACACGCCCAGCTCACTTGTACTGTACGTGTACAGGAGTGTCCGCACAGGTGGCAGCCCTGCCGGGGAAAGCCCCGCGGCAGAACACGGCCGCCACCCGAGACGCGCCGTTCCGCCAGCGAAGGCACTTCCGGTAAGGTAAACGATACGCGGCTTGGCTGTGGCGCTGCGGCCCACCCCGGCGGCTACAGCTGTGACTGCCGGCTTCCAGCACGAGCCCCACCGGCTCCAGCACCTGTGTGCGCGATACCTCCTCCACCACTCACTCACTCCAGCTGGCCCAGCACCACTCGCTGCCTCTACACGGCGCTCCCACAATCGCTTTTCCATGGACCGACTGCCCGGTACCACTTCTGGCTGCTCATGCATCTATCATTGTTTCTACCTCCCCCACCCAAAAAAACTCTCCATCACTATTCCTTCCATACTCTTACACAGTATAAAGGGTCGTCCGTTGATAGTGGCTGGGCCAAATATCTCACGAAATAAGCATCAAACGAAAAAACTACAAAGAACGAAACTTGTCTAGCTCGAAGGTAGAAACCAGATAGTGCTTTGGTTGGCCCGCTAGTCCAGAGGAGTTAGGTCTGGGGAACGTGTTGGATACTCCACAGCACCTCTATGGCCTATCCATCTTCCTGGTAGATTTTCGTCGAGGTACGCCCTAAGACGATTTTGGTAGTGGGCTGGGGCACCATCTTTTTGAAAGTAAACTCTTCAGTCTCCAAACAAGTCTCGGATGGTAGGTAAAATGGATGTCTGAAGCTTCTGAAGGCACACCTTACTGGTAACTGTGCCGGTGGAAGATGGATAGGCCGTAGAGGTGCTGTGCAGTATCCACCACGTTCCCCAGACTTAACTCTTCTGGACTTTTACCTGTGGGGAACACTAAAGGACGTCGTTTATGGACGAAAGCCACGCACATTGAATGAACTTCGAGAATCCATCGTACATTCATGTGCGAATATGCAACTGAACAAGTTACAGTCAGTAGTTCGTGCTGCAGTTCGGCGGCATCGTTTGTGTGTGGATGTTAATGGTGACCATTTCGGATACCTACAGTGATATCTTTAAGTTGGACCTTAACCTCCACTTTCACCAAAAATGAGACAACTCTGTAAAGTTTGGAAGGTAGGAGACGAGGTACTGGCAGAAGTAAAGCCGTGAGTACCGGGCGTTAGTCGTGCTTCGGTAGCTCAGACGGTAGAGCACTTGCCCGCGAAAGGCAAAGGTCCCGAGTTCGAGTCTCGGTCGGGCACACAGTTTTAATCTGCCAGGAAGTTTCAATTCAGCGCACACTCCGCTGCAGAGTGAAAATCTCATTCTGGAAACATCCCCCAGGCTGTGGCTAAGCCATGTCTCCGCAATATCCTTTCTTTCAGGAGTGCTAGTTCTGCAAGGTTCGCAGGAGAGCTTCTGTAAAATTTGGAAGGTAGGAGACGAGATACTGGCAGAAGTAAAGCCGTGAGTACCGGGCGTGAGTCGTGCTTCGGTAGCTCAGATGGTAGAGCACTTGCCCGCGAAAGGCAAAGGTCCCGAGTTCTAGTCTCGGTCGGGCACACAGTTTTAATCTGCCAGGAAGTTTCATATCAGCGCACACTCCGCTGCAGAGTGAAAATCTCATTCTGGGAACTCTGTCAATTAGTTTGTAAGTTATGGACTTTTAAACAGTGGATACGTTTTTTTGGAGCTCTCTGTATATTCCTTACTGTCACTTCCTGTTAACAATATTAGATTATTCCCAAGAATAAGCAGCTTTCATTCGGTTAATACTCGGCAGAAATCAAACCTGCATTTGGATCGGTCTTCCTTAAATCTTGTGCAGAAAGGTGTGCAGTATACGGCTGCATGTATTTTCAATAAGCTACTACTCGAATTCAAAAACCTTAGCAGTAATTCGCGCTCTTTCAAATCGAAACTGAAGAGTTTCCTCATGGGTCACTCCTTCTTTCCTGCGGAGGAGTTGTAAGTAGGCTGTTTATGTTTTCTTATTGGTAATGCCACGTAGCGCTCTGTATGAAAATCACTGGCTGTGCTGTGTGCAGTCTGTGGCTAGTTTGCATTGTTGTCTGCCATTGTAGTGTTGGGCAGCGGCAGCTGGATGCGAACAGCGCGTAGCGTTGCGCAGTTGGATGTGAGCCTCCAGCAGTGGTGGACGTGGGGAGAGAAATGGCGGAGTTTTGAAATTTGTAAGACTGGATGTCATGAACTGCTATATATATTATGACTATTAAGGTAAATACATTGTTTGTTCTCTATTAAAATCTTTCATTTGCTAACTATGCCTATCAGAAGTTAGTGCCTTCCGTAGTTTGAATCTTTCATTTAGCTGGCAGTAGTGGCGCTCGCTGTATTGCAGTAGTTCGAGTAACGAAGATTTTTGGTGAGGTAAGTGGTATGTGAAACGTATAGGTTAATGTTAGTCAGGGCCATTCTTTTGTAGAGATTTTTGAAAGTCAGATTGCGTTGCGCTAAAAAATATTGTGTGTCAGTTTAAGCACAGTCTTGTATAAATTTTTCTAAGGGGACATTTCAGAGTTCCTTGTAAAATTAAGCTGATTCTTATTGTTCAAATGGTTCAAATGGCTCTAAGCACTATGGGATTTAACATCTGAGGTCGTCAGTCCCCTAGCCATAGAAGTACTTCAACCTAACCAACCTAAGGACATCACACACATCCATGACCGAGGCATGATACGAACCTGCGGCCGTAGCAGCAGCGCGGTTCCGGACTGAAGCGACTAGAACCGCTCGGCCACCGCGGCCGGCGATTCTTATTGTATTGTTGATTGCGTTTACTTAAACTTATGAAGTGCCTTTCTACGGGTTTATAAACATTTATTTTTATCTGTTATTACTTATGGTGTAATTTCATGTACTGAAACGATCCATGACCTCGGAGATTTGCTCCTCAATTTGGTCGTACGGAACTTGACGTGTAAACAAAAAATAAAAATAAAAATTCAACTTGGCCAATTGATGTACACTAATGGCCATTAAAATTGCTACACCACGAAGATGACGTACTGCAAACGCGAAATTTAACCGACAGGAAGAAGATGCTGTGATATGCAAATGATTAGCTTTCCAGAGTATTCACAGAAGGTTGGCGCCGGTGGCGACACCTACAACGTGCTGACATGAGGAAAGTTTCCAACCAATTTCTCATACACAAACAGCAGTTGACCGGCGTTGTCTGGTGAAAAGTTGTTGTGATGCCTCGTGTAAGGAGGAGAAATGCGTACCATCACGTTTCCGACTTTGATAAACGTCGTCTTGTAGCCTATCGGGATTGCGGTTTATCGTATCTCGACATTGCTGCTCGCGTTGGTCGATATCCAGTGGCTGTTAGCAGAATATGGAATTGGTGGGTTCAGGAGGGTAATACGGAACGCCGTGCTGGATCCCAACGGCCTCGTATCACTAGCAGTCGAGATGACAGGCATCTTATCTGCACGGCTGTAACGGATCGTGCAGCCACGTCTCGATCCGTGAGTCAACAGATGGGGACGTTTGCAAGACAACAACCATCTGCACGAACAGTTCGACGACGTTTGCAGCAGCACGGACTATCAGCTCGGAGACCACGGCTGCGGTTACCCTTGACGCTGCATCACAGACAGGAGCGCCTGCGATGGTGTACTCAACGACGAACCTTGGTGGACGGATGGAAAAACGTCATTTTTTCTGATGAATGGTCAATGGTGGGCGAGCAACTGGCTCGTCACAATACGCCAGTCACTACTCTTGATGAACTGCGGTATCGTGTTGAAGCTGCAAGGGCAGCCGTACCTGTACACGCCATCCAAATTCTATTTGAGTCAATGCCCAGGCGTGTCAAGGCCGTTATTACGGCCAGAGGTGGTTGTTCTGGGTACTGATTTCTCAGGATCTATGCACCCAAATTGCGTGAAAATGTAATCACATGTCAGTTCTAGTATAATATATTTGTCCAATGAATACCCGTTTATCATCTGCATTTCTTCTTGGTGTAGCAATTTTAATGGCCAGTAGTGTATTTCCGGGTCATCGTCTGTCGAGAAGTGAGTCCGGACTCAGCAGCAGTGAAGTCGTTGATAGAGCCCCAGTGAGGTGCGGACAGCCAGTGCTCGCCAACCGCTGGCGTCACACATGCACTGTCCGACGGAAGGAGACTGAAGCGGGAACGACCGTTGATTGGTCGTTCGGTCGGTCGTCTCATCGGGCGACGTGTATTTGGTCTTTTGACCGTCTCTGGGCCTCGTCAGGGTCATCTTGCAGGACGTGGGTCGGTTCCTTCCTTGTGCAGAGACGTCGGGTGGCCAATAGGCAAGTGTTCCCTCTGCATGGGTGGGTTCGAGCCAGTGTGCCCGGGTCGCCGTGTCTCCGAGTTCCCAACGGACATCGAGTTGAGTCGGGATGGAGCTGCAGTGAGCTCCGGACAGCTAAGACTCTCCCGACCGTTGCCGACACACATAACTTGAGTTGTGAAGATCTTGGCCGGCCGCGGTGGCCGTGCGGTTCTAGGCGTTGCAGTCCGGAACCGCGGGACAGCTACGGTCGCAGGTTCGAATCCTGCCACGGGCATGGATGTGTGTGCTGTCCTTGGGTTAGTTAGGTTTAAGTAGTTCTAATTCTAGGGGACTGATGACGTAAGATGTTAAGTCCCATAGAGCAGAGTCATTTGAACCATATTTGTTGATCTTGGTTGGTCGGTCGGTCGGTCGGTCGGTCGTCTCATCGGTCGACGTGTATTTGGTCGCCGACCGCTAATGGAAACTGTGTGTGTGTGTGTGTGTGTGTGTGTGTGTGTGTGTGTGTGTGTGTGACTTGTCTTTTCTCCTTGTTGTTCCACGGTGATTGGTTTTAGGATTGTCGGAGTTCTTGGTACAAGTCTTCACGTGGAACTGTGTGTAGCTTCTGTGATTTCCACTGAGCAGATGGATGCTGTCTGCGTACTGGAGTAGCCAGTCGGTCGGTTGCGAGAGAGTGTGCCTCGACTGTGTTTAGATGACAATTGTCAAGACGTAGTCCTGCTGCGATCCCCGTTCTCGCTGACATTTTTGGTTGTCGTGTCGTTGGTCGGGTGGAAGGGAATTGATTAGGTTGTTGGTTGATTCTTTAGCCGTCCCTGGGTCGAGTTGCAACCCGGTGTTACGCTTGGCTGCCTGTCTCACCTAAACTGTTGTTACATCTTCGTCCCCTGGCCGACCCTTGGAACACTTCTGAGCACCACTGTTTGTTGTTTGTGATTGTCATTTCATTTGGTCGCAGGTACTGTGCCATGCCTTCAGCCGTGTATTAATATTATCTGTTTTATGTTTAGTATATGGTCTTCAGCCGAACTTCACAACAACTTTAAGATTAGGCATTCAACCGTGTTTCATTGAAAATTCTTGTTGCTCTGTATTTAGGCCTTCAGCCGCGTTTGTTTCAGAATCTGTGGCTTTAATATGTAAATCCTTGTCTGTATGGTTTCTCTCTGTCTCCTGATAACGACGTCCTCTTGAGTAGTCCCCGCCCGGAGATCCGAATAGGGGACTATTTTACCTCCGGAATATTTTACCCAAGAGGACGCCATCATCATGCATGCCCTCGAGAAAAATGTTGGAACACGTGAGGCAATACTGACCTTACCACTTATCTTAGAAGAAAGATTAAGGAAAGCCAAACCTACGTTTCTAGCATTTGTAGACTTTGACAATGTTGACTGGAATACTCTCTTTCAAATTCAGAAGGTGGCAGGGGTAAAATACAGGGAGCGAAAGGCTATTTACAATTTGTACAGCAACCAGATGGCAGTTATAAGAGTCGAGAGGCTTGAAAGGGAAGCAGTGGTTGCGAAGGGAGTGAGGCAGGGTTGTAGCCTATCGCCGATGTTATTCAATCTGTATATTGAGCAAGCAGTAAAGGAAACAAAAGAAAAATTCGGAGTAGGTATTAAAATCCATGGAGAAGAAATTAGAACTTTAAGGTTCGCCGGTGACATTGTAATTCTGTCAGAGACAGCTAAGGACTTGGAAGAGCAGCTGAACGGAATGGACAGTGTCTTGAAAGGAGGGTATAAGATGAATATCAACAAAAGCAAAACGAGGATAATGGAATGTAGTCGAATTAAGTAGGGTGATGCTGAGGGAATTAGATTAGGGAATGAGACACTTAAAGTAGTAAAGTAGTTTTGCTATTTGGGGAGCAAAATAACTGATGATGGTCAAAGTAGAGAGGATATAAAATGTAGACTGGCAATGGCAAGGGAAGCGTTTCTGAAGAAGAGAAATTTGTTAACATCGAGTATAGAGTTATCTGTCAGGAAGTCATTTCTGAAAGCATTTGTATGGAGTGTAGTCATGTATGGAAGTGAAACGTGGACGATAAATAGTTTGGACAAGAAGAGAATAGAAGCTTTCGAAATGTGGTGCTACAGAAGAATGTTGAAGATTAGATGGCTAGATCACATAACTAATGAAGAGGTGTTGAATAGAATTGGGGAGAAGTGGAGTTTGTGGCACAACTTGACAAGAAGAAGAGACCGGTTGGTAGGACGTGTTCTGAGGTATCAGGGGATCACAAATTTAGCATTGGAGGGCAGCGTGGAGGGTAAAAATCGTAGAGGGAGACCAAGAGATGAATACACTAAGCAGATTCAGAAGGATGTAGATGAAGAAGCTTGCACAGGATAGAATAGTATGGAGAGCTGCATCAAACCAGTCTCAGGACTGAAGACCACAACAACAACAACAACAATGGTTTCTCTTGAATTATTTTGAATTCTTGAAATGGCCTTCAGCCGTGTTCTGTAAATGTTTATCTTAAGGTTGTCTTTAATTATTCTTGAGTAATAGTTTGGGCTTTCAGCCACAAGATACTTCAAGTTTTCTTAAGATGTTTTTCGTTGTACTGTGTAAAGGCTTATCTTTAAAGTCTCTCTTTTATTATATAAAGACTTTTTTTTCAATTGGGCTTTCAGTCGAAGAATTAACTTGAATTTTCCTTAATATGGCCTTTAGTCGGAAGGTATTGTGATTTTACTTAAGGCCTCCAGCCGTTACTCTAAATCCTGGTGTTTTAAAAGCAATCATTTAAACTTATTCTCGAAAAGTTACTTGGGCCCTCAGACGTGAATTGATCTTTGTTGTTTTAAAGAGAACACAATGCATTGGTTTGATGAATAAAGTTGTGTGTGTTATTGTGTAACTAGCAGAAACTGATTTGGGCCCCTTTCCACAACCTGATCCGCTCTGTCATACGAATCCTGATTTCAGCATTTTTCAACAAGATAACGCGCCACGTCACACGCCCAAGTGTCCGATAGTGTTGTTCGAGGAACACAGTGGCGAGTTCCGGATGATGTACTGGCCCCCCAAATCGCCAGATCTGAACCCGATCGGACACATCTGGGATGTGACTGAAAGTGGCGTCAGAGCTCATCGCCCCCTCCCCAGAATTAACTGGGAATTGAGTGTGCAGATGTGGTGCCAGCTCCCTCCAGCGGCCTACCAAGGTCTGACTGCTTCAGTGCCAAGACGCATCACTGCTGTTATCCATGCTAAAGGTCGACATACCGGCTGTTAGGTAGGTGTTAATGGCTGATCGGTTGCTGCGCTAATTCGTCTGTTAGAGTGGCTACCGCAGTTTATGATCACGACACCTAATGAGACCGCAACAGCAAGAAGGTCTGTTGGTGTCTACGAGAATAAGGTGGAGCGAAGACTGTCGTAAAATACAATCGGAAAGAAAAGAGAAGCGCATAGAAGTGAAGGAGGAAACGATAAGCTTTACGGTATCAGACGGTGACGTTACTGCAGTGATTACAAAATCGAACCAAGTTTCCGAATCACTTGTCGATATGAGCCTACTTATCAGTTGGACGCTGAGTAACTCTTGTCTGGGTGCATGCACTTACTCGGTTGGGAAGGGTGTCAAAGCCGTCGAATCCTCTCCTGAGGAAAGCTGGCCCACAACTTTTGTTATTGGTTCTTGATATCCTGCGGGCGGATTTGTTGTCGGAGCTGATCCCACAAGTGTTCTATGAGGGACGGATCTGGGGACCTTGTTGGAAACGGTAGAACCTCAGTATCACGCAAAACGTGGAGACACGTGTCATATGTGGACGTGCATTGTCCTGCTGAAAAATGGCACTTTGATGTAGTGGCAAGAGAGGTAGCACATGAAGACTCAGGACGTGAGTGACGTGCCGTTGTTGAACCGTGGCGAAATGTCACGGCTGGTTCTCTGCGTTTCCACCTTATCTGTAGCGCGTTCCTTTTGAATTCCCGCTTCGCGCTCTGCTTTAAAATAGAGATGGGGCCCCTCCACGCCCGCACCAACGTGGTGACCAAACCAAAAGTTCTACTGTCACCTCCGTAAACACGTTAGTTGTCTAGTAAGTGGATCACAGGATGCTGGGCTGTGATGTTGTCCGTGCGTCTGGGTAAGACTACGCATTTAACACGGTCCATCAGGTGATAGATAGTGGACGAAACGCGAGTGAGGGTAGCGATTTGAAGAGCAGAGGGGAAAAAAGTGCCAGGGCTCGTGCCGTGGGAAAAAAGCCTCTGCGACAGTGGGATGGGTAGTAAGAGCAGTAGTGGCTTACTAGCTGCGATAGCTCATGCAAGGTTGGATTTGTTAGTATAGGTATCATGCATCATTACCGTGACAAGCGATGGCGATGTGTCCCAGTTGCTGCAGCTGCTATATTCCTGGAACAATCAGGATCGTTATACAGTAGTGGGAGATCGGCTATAGATCTTCTCACGGTGTGGGGGATGTGTGGAGCTTGTTTGCATGCAGTGTACGGTACGGCTTCCCTGTCTGGTGCCAGTTATTCGGCAGTGTATTTCAGCTGGATATCCAGTAATGGCGTCTGATTCACAGGGGCTCGCCTGTGCCGTTATGTTTGCGTATGCTTGGCCATAGATGTTATGCCCTTACAAGTATGTCTTTTGGTCTTTTATGTTTCCATCTATGGTTGTGGTCGTACTTCCCCAGATTCAGCATAAACGGGTTCTGCGAATGTCTGGAGTTTCTGTATAGTCTTGTGGTGAGTTTGTGGATTACCTCCGTGAGATTCTCAAGTCGGTATTCCCGGTGAAGGTCCGCGATGCGTGTGTATCGTGCAGCATTGCTTATGATTTTGAGTACTTTGTTTTGTATGAGCTGGAGACGGCGCAGGCGTGTAGGCGCAGCGTATCCCCAGACAGGAGCTGCGTACGTCATCAGGGGTCGGATAAGTGTCATGTACATGGACCTCGACACCCTTCTGTTCAGTGTGCTACGCCTGTTGAGCATAGGATAGAGCTGTTTGAGCCTCGCGCTAGCTCGGTTGGTCATGTGTTGTATGTGGTCCCCCCAGAGTAATTTCCGGTCCAGCCAGACACCGAGGTATTTGACTTTCTCACGGAAACGTATTGGACGTGGATGTAGAGTTATTGGTCTGCAGTAGCGGTGTTTGCGCAGTTGCTTCGGTCTTCTAGTGAACAGAACGGCTTCGCACTTGTCGACGTTTACTCTAACACGCCATTTCTCCAACCAAGGCTCAGCCACTCTGAGTGCAGTCTGTAGGCGTGACGTAATGTTTGATGGTTTCCAATCTTGCGCAAGGATGGCTGTGTCATCCGCGTAGATTGCCATCATTGTGTTGTGTGTGGTTGGGAGATCGTTTATGTAGAGGTTAAACAGTAGGGGCCCTAGGATGTTTCCCTGGGGTACTCCCGCGTGTATACCGTGTCGTTGTTTCCTTACCCTAGCCAGAGGGCGCTGTGGCGTTGCTGCGGCCGGCTGCCTGCCGTGTTTGTGGGAGAGCGTCGGTCGGGAGCATGATGATGATGATGATGATGATTGGTTTGTGGGGCGCTCAACTGCACGGTTATCAGCGCCCGTACAAATTCCCAACCTTTGCCCAGTCCAATCTCGCTACTTTCATGAATGATGATGAAATGATGACAACACAAACACCCATTCATCTCGAGGCAGGAGAAAATCTCTGACCCCGCCGGGAATCGAACCCGGAACCCCGTGCTCGGGAAGCGAGAACGCAACCACAAGACCACGAGCTGCGGACCGGTCGGGAGGAGAAACTCTTGATTGCGGACGTCTGGGAGTGTACAGGGGGCCACGCCGTTTTGTCGATGGTTTGGCGTGACTCGTGTCAGGTGTGATGCATCGTTAAGGCCGCAATAGCGGCCTATGTTACTGTCTTCGTCGCAGGTGGATCCAAGGGGATGAGGCCTGGTTGTCTATTGAAACTCCTATCCTACGGATGTCATCGGACTTAAAGTAAGATGTTTTGACCATTATTGGCGTCATTTGCAGGCAACTGGGGATTCCGGCGTCTGCAGCAATTCGGCGAAGATTATTTGTTTCGTAGATGTGAAAATGAGTGAGCAAGGAGCAGTTTATTTAATGCTCGCCTTATGCTCGTGTTCTGCGTGCGCTGCTTGCGAGTGTAAACTTGACTCTCGCCTTTGTCTGTTGATTTGAAGCGCATCTCCAAATACTGAATCCACGTAGTGACTTTCAGTTAATTAGCTGGATTCTTTCTTTTGTCGTCACGAAGCGTGTTAAATGGCAAAGTAGAATTATAGATCTTAACTTGCTACCTCATTTGCGTAGCATCATTAAAACAACCTAACTTGTTAATTACTTGGCCGAGCGCTTCTAGGCGCTACAGTCTGGAGCCGCGCGACCGCTACGGTCGCAGGTTCGAATCCTGCCTCGGGCATGGATGTGTGTAATTTCCTTAGGTTAGTTAGGTTTAAGTAGTTCTAAGTTCTAGGGGACTGATGATCTCAGATGTTAAGTACCATAGTGCTCAGAGCCATTTGAATGACTTTTTTTAACCAATTAAGGCTTGTGGCAAATAAAGATATTTAAGTGTGTTGCTTTAAAATATTACCTGAAATGTGTCAATGATTTATGTTGAGCTAGTTTATTCTGGGGTATGAACGGAAGTGCTGGCACGTATGCCGTGTAAGGCAATCCTGCTATTTTTGATTGTTTTGGAAACTTTAATTGAGCGAGAAACTATGTGCTTTAGTCCTGCTTGGGTTCAGGCTATATTCAGGCTCTGGCATTTGTACTGCAAGCTGGAATATCATCCTGTTGTTTCATGGTTGTCTTGTTCTCAAACTAGGTGCTTGCGCTAAACATGCTTTCGGATGGGCGTTTCGCCCCTTAGCATCATACTTGTGTTCCAGCCGAGTGTTCAGTTTATTGACTGTCCATCGTACGCCACATATCGATAATGGTCAACCTCTCATCTGTTGATTTCAATGCTCCTGGCGGTTATTCTGAATCTTTCAGAGGTATTTGTGATTTTTCCCCCTCTTTGTGTGTGTGTGTGTGTGTGTGTGTGAGAGAGAGAGAGAGAGAGAGAGAGAGAGAGAGAGAGAGAGAGAGAGAGAGAGAAGGGAGAGAGGGAGAGTGAGGGTGACAGTAGGTTTAGGGATTTATTTTATTTTATTATTATTTTGTGTGGGGGGGAGGGATGGTGGGGGCGGGAGGGGGGGGGGGAGTGAGAGCTCTATTGGTTGGTCTTGCCTAATAATTCCTTGAGGGCAGAGAACAGAGTGCCATTTCAGAGAGCTGTGTATTCATTTATCATTTGTTTGCCTTCCACTATCGCTTTTTGTATCTGATAATTTTCTTCAATTATTAGTTTTTGTGGGGGGCTGTTGCTGCATTTGAGAATTTTCAAATCCGTATTGATGTTTGTTGGGTTATGTTTCTTGTCCATGAGGTGTTCAGCAAATGTGGAATGACAGCTGTTACTGTGTAACTGGTATTAAAGTTTCTGCTTGTCTGCAATATATAAACTCCTTTGCAGTCCTGGCATGTTAGTTGGTAAATACCAGATGTGTTGTGTTTGTCTGTGCTTCTGTTAGTTGTCCTTAGTTTTCACTGTGTTGAGTTGTCTGTCCTGAAGGCTATTTTGCCTGCCGGAGTGGCCGAGCGGTTCTAGGCGCTTCAGTTTGGAACCGCACGACCGCTACGGTCGCAGGTTCGAATCCTGCCTTGGGCATGGATGTGTGTGATGTCCTTAGGTTAGTTAGGTTTAAGTACTTCTAACTTCTAGGGGACTGATGACCTCAGAAGTTAAGTCCCATAGTGCTCAGAGCCATTTGAACCATTTTGTTGTTGTAGACGGGAGATTGAAAATAAAAGCCCACTGAAGATGCTGCAACTGCAGTGAAACATGTTTAGGTTAAAAAAATAAAAAATGTGTTTTGCTAAAGGCGGACACTATCCAAAAATATACACAGGGTCCATGGCTTCGTGAGATCGGCGCCACGCTCGAACCCTACCGTCAGGTCTTCCGAACTGAAATCAGGACTCACCTGATCACGTTACGGTTTTCCAGACGTCTAGGGTCCTAATGATGTGGTCACGAGCCTGGGAGAAGCGATGTCGTACCATTAGCAAAGACATTCGCGTTGATCGTCTGCTACCATAGTCCATTATCGCCAAATTTGGCCGCTCTCTCCTGATGGATATGTTCTTCGTACGTCCCTCGTTGAATTCTGGAGCTATTCCACGCACTGTTGCTTATCTGTTAGCACTGACAAGTCTATGCAAACACTGCTGCTCTCGGTTGTTAAGTGAAGTCCATTGGCCACTGAGGTGTCTGTCATGAGAGGTAAAGCTTGAAATCTGGTATTCTCGGAACGCTCTTGACACTGTGAATCTCGAGATGTTGAATTCTCTAACGATTTCCGAAATAGAATGTCCCATGCCTCTAGTTACAACTACCATTCCGCATTCAAAGTCAGCCGTACTGCAGTACACAGCTCGCGTTGGTGCTGTTTGTGGGTTTCTGCCCTCTGTTGCAGGTCACACGGTATCGTTTAGTTGGCATGGTTGCGGTTGTTTGTCTTCTTCTCATGTTGACTGGCGCCACTCGGTTTCGCAAGCGTTGCCTGTCCGCTAGTGGCAGCAGCGGCGGTTATCGATATGTAGTACTGTTGCCCTGTCTTTGGGGCGACGTCGTTGTATTTCCGGGTCGTGTGAGTGAGCCAGTTCGGTTGGGGACTCAGGAGGAGCCAGGTCCGCGCAGTGCGAGAACACGCCGGGACCGCTGGCGTCGCGCATGGACTGCCGGATGGAAGGGCTGTGGTCACGAGGGTGCACGACCTCGTCCTAAACCGGATCCAGCAAGCTTTAAGATGAGTGCATTTCAGTCCAAGTAGAGAAACCTCCACCATTGTGACATCTCGCGATTCTCCAGTGACTTGGGTTCGTGTTGCTGCTCGTAGTGTCGCCGAGGCGAAGAGCAGCGAGTGGAGTGTTTGGGGAAGGCGGGTCTGATTAGCTTCCCTCGACTCCTTATTACTATTTACTGGCTAAAACTTGTTACAATTTGTTAAGTTCAATCAGCGGTAATTTTTCTTGCCTGGTGGCCGCTAACGCCCTGAGGGTAAGTGTATGTGAAACCTTCCTCTATATCTCTTTTGTTACGCAACCTTCCCTTCTACAATAACCTATGAAACCTTCCCTTAGGGTTTCTATCTCTTGCTTAATAATAACAAATGAAATCTTCCCTTTGAAATTAATTCTCTTTCTCAATCTACGCATACAAATTTAAAGGCTGCTTATTAAAAGTGATTTTCTGATTATTTCGAAGAAAACATAGAATGTGTCGTCGTTGTGGCCCTCAGTCGTTATCTGCAATAACCCAAAACTGTTCCTTACTTTTTTTGCTGTTACTGGATCGCCATGTGACTGCTACATCGAACTGCGACATGAATATACTTATCTGGTTTACTATACTCTATTAGCTGCTGGCGGGCTGTCATAATAAGTGGGTGTATTTATTACCAAAGCTGACGTTATTCTTTAATAGCAAAGCTGACGTTATTCTTTAATTAATCTGAGTGAAGTTACGTAATTCATAGTTAAACTTTTTCTTGACAACAATGAAATTTTGCAAAGTTTTACGTTGATGGTTTTGGGATGCTTTATAATCAGTAATGCAATATTTCTGGCAAAAATTAATTATATTCTGAATGAAATGATTTTACAAACGTTCAAATGCGACTTACTTTTTACAATAATCTTACAAACTCGCATTGCGCAAACATACCTTCAGTAGTCTTGAGTTTCCCAAAAAAATAATTCTATAATATTAGTTCCTCTTATGATAATACACTCCTGGAAATGGAAAAAAGAACAGATTGACACCGATGTGTCAGACCCACCATACTTGCTCCGGACACTGCGAGAGGGCTGTACAAGCAATGATCACACGCACGGCACAGCGGACACACCAGGAACCGCGGTGTTGGCCGTCGAATGGCGCTAGCTGCGCAGCATTTGTGCACCGCCGCCGTCAGTGTCAGCCAGTTTGCCGTGGCATACGGACCTCCATCGCAGTCTTTAACACTGGTAGCATGCCGCGACAGCGTGGACGTGAACCGTATGTGCAGTTGACGGACTTTGAGCGAGGGCGTATAGTGGGCATGCGGGAGGCCGGGTGGACGTACCGCCGAATTGCTCAACACGTGGGGCGTGAGGTCTCCACAGTACATCGATGTTGTCGCCAGTGGTCGGCGGAAGGTGCACGTGCCCGTCGACCTGGGACCGGACCGCAGCGACGCACGGATGCACGCCAAGACCGTAGGATCCTACGCAGTGCCGTAGGGGACCGCACCGCCACTTCCCAGCAAATTAAGGACACTGTTGCTCCTGGGGTATCGGCGAGGACCATTCGCAACCGTCTCCATGAAGCTGGGCTAGGGTCCCGCACACCGTTAGGCCGTCTTCCACTCACGCCCCAACATCGTGCAGCCCGCCTCCAGTGGTGTCGCGACAGGCGTGAATGGAGGGACGAATGGAGACGTGTCGTCTTCAGCGATGAGAGTCGCTTCTGCCTTGGTGCCAATGGTGGTCGTATGCGTGTTTGGCGCCGTGCAGGTGAGCGCCACAATCAGAACTGCATACGACCGAGGCACACAGGGCCAACACCCGGCATCATGGTGTGGGGAGCGATCTCCTACACTGGCCGTACACCACTGTGATCGTCGAGGGGACACTGAATAGTGCACGGTACATCCAAACCGTCATCGAACCCATCGTTCTACCATTCCTAGACCGGCAAGGGAACTTGCTGTTCCAACAGGACAATGCACGTCCGCATGTATCCCGTGCCACCCAACGTGCTCTAGAAGGTGTAAGTCAACTACCCTGGCCAGCAAGATCTCCGGATCTGTCCCCCATTGAGCATGTTTGGGACTGGATGAAGCGTCGTCTCACGCGGTCTGCACGTCCAGCACGAACGGTGGTCCTACTGAGGCGCCAGGTGGAAATGGCATGGCAAGCCGTTCCACAGGACTACATCCAGCTTCTCTACGATCGTCTCGATGGGAGAATAGCAGCCTGCATTGCTGCGAAAGGTGGATATACACTGTACTAGTGCCGACATTGTGCATGCTCTGTTGCCTGTGTCTATGTGCCTGTGGTTCTTTCAGTGTGATCATGTGATGTATCTGACCCCAGGAATGTGTCAATAAAGTTTCCCCTTCCTGGGACAATGAATTCACGGTGTTCTTATTTCAATTTCCAGAAGTGTAGTTAGCTGATGTCTCTGTATATCCGTTTATAATCTCTTGTAAATGACAGCTGGTGGCTGGCAGGCACACCGCTCCTCTCAACCTCTCGCTTCAGACCTGCTACCGACTCGCTTCACTTCTCGCTTACTACTGACTTCCTACGAACGCTAAAGTGCGGTCTCTCCTGCCAACAATGCTTTCTGCTGCAGACAATCCCTGCTAACAT
The DNA here is from genome assembly GCF_021461385.2 of Schistocerca piceifrons. Lineage (NCBI taxonomy): Eukaryota > Metazoa > Arthropoda > Insecta > Orthoptera > Acrididae > Schistocerca > Schistocerca piceifrons. The sequence goes on along the minus strand of NC_060147.1, from coordinate 35,258,666 downwards.
TACAAAATGTATCAATGCGCGGTCTTTGCCGTTCTTTTCTTAAAATGTATCCATACGCGGTCCCTTCCGCCCTTTTTAAAAATAATATCAATGTGCGGTCTCTCCCGCCAACAATACTTTGGTGCAGACATTCCCTGCTACCACAATTATTTCCAACATTACAAATATTAATTATTCCTACTTAATCCTATTAATAAAATATAAACATCTTTTATAAAGTGTAGTTTGACAATAAACAATAGAGATATACACGTCTTACATATGTAACGGCAGTGGACGTTTCCTCGCCTTGCCGCTGCGGTCTGGTAAGGCGTGTAGTTTTGGCAGCTTCCTTGATTGTAGGCCGGTGAGTGATTCTTCTACTCTGGTGGTAGTGATTCCTTTCTCGTTCCAGGCGCTCTAAACAGACTTTTCTGGGGACGCAGTGCAGATCGCCGGTTCCGGCTTTGGCGTATTGTTCCATCGTTGCATTTGGTTTATCGGACGTCAGGTAGCTTCAGCAAGATTATCATTAGTTATTCGTTAGACGGCCACTAGTCTGAGTTACCATCTTGTGAAGTGAATGCAACTCTTGGATGCCTATCTCATCGTTCGTGAAAGTGTTTGTTGCCGGACCTTCTCAGAAGGAACTTATATACTGGTCCTTGTGTTTTATTATCGTATTATTTAGTACAATACCTTGTAATGCCTACATTAAAGGTTATATATGTCTATTTAATAGTTCTGGTCGCCTTCTGGAATAAATATAGCAGTGTAGTATTCAGTGGATGTTAAGGGTTGTGTTACAAAGTTTACCGTAATCTTATTTCAGCCATTAGGTGATCAGTTGCTTGTTTTTTAAATGAAACCAAGTTTACTGTCACCAGTCACCGTTTTATTTATTTCCACGACGCGTTTCAAAGGTTTAAACCTCCATCATCGGGTGGATTTACATTAGTTAGTATGACATTTGTGTGTGTGTTGTGTTACGCTTTTTTTTGGAGGAACTTGTGGCACTGCCTAGTGCAGAAACAAGACTCTATTTCAGAACATGGTTTTGGATTTCTTCTGACAAAAAATTAAACTGATATCTAATGGTAAACATAAAATAAGTAAACTAGAGTACCTCCAGTGGTCAGAGGTTCCTTTCACTGTCGTAACACATCACATGTATACTGTCACATTGTAAACAAATATGGCGTCTGGAATCTGCAGTGTGCAAGGTTTGTATAGCAGAAGAGAAGGCATAATCGGAAAGTGCAAAGAATATACAATGTAACAACATTATTACAGAATAACTGTTTAAAGCATTTGGAGGTGTTTGTTTTGAGATGTCGAATATATGTGTGTACTTCAGGTGGCATATAAATCCAATTTTGACAAGTTACAACAGCTTTATATTCGTACTCGTTTATACAATCAGGTGAAATGTTAAAATGGCTTAAACTTCATACTTGTTAATAACAATCAGGTGAAATATTACAGATTTGATGTACAATAATCATATTGGCTACAGCAGTAAAATCATACATAGATGACACTATTTGATTGGATTTAATAGACAGATGTGAGAGGCTGAAGGCAGAAGGAGAGGAAGAGAGAGAGAGAGAGAGAGAGAAAGAGAGAGAGAGGGTGGAAAGAGTGATTATATGAGAGCAAACACCTCCAAATGCTTTAAACAGTTATTCTGTAATAATGTTGTTACGTTGTATATTCTTTGCACTTTGCGATTATGTCTTCTCTTCTGTTATACGAACCTTGCACCCTGCAGATTCCAGACGCCATATTTGTTTACAAATGTGACAGTATTCATGTGATGTGTTACGACAGTGAAAGGAACCTCTGACCACTGGAGGTACTCTAGTTTACTTATTAAAGTTTACCATTAGATATCACTTTAATTTTTTGTCAGAAGAAATCCAAAACCATGTTCTGAAATAGTGTCTTGTTTCTCCACTAGGCAGTGCCACAAGTTCCTCCAAAAAAAAAGCGTAACACAACACACACACAAATGTCATACTAACTAATGTAAATCCACCCGATGATGGAGGTTTAAACCTTCGAAACGCGTCGTGAAAAAATAAAACAGTGACTGGTAACAGTAAACTTGTTGTTTCATTTAACGTCAATAACAGTCACGGTAAAGCCTAACCTAAAATGTTCGCATTTAATGCTTGTTTTTTTTTTTATTTAACCTTTGTTACTGTATTTGCTGTTTTACAGCAGGTTTATAATTTTTTTATATTATTGCTGTTCCTTGCGTGTAAGGCCTTCAGTCTCGATTGTGCTCATTTGCCTTAAAATTCTAATTTGCTATTACTGTTTTAGCAGTAAGCCTTAAAACCTTATTTACTGCCATTCCTGGCGTCTGATGCCTTCTGCTGTGTTTGTGGCGACTTGCCTTTAATATTTCAATACCTGTAATTTGTAAGTTGCGGCGAGTTTTAAACAATTAATTTATTGCCATTCCTGCCGTGTAAGGCCTTCTGCCCATATTACAGTGGCTTCCTTTTAAAACATTATCTGCTGTACCTGTATTTAATGGTGATTTGCTAAATTGTAACTCACTGAAAACACTATTATTTACACAGTTGCTTATTCCTTCATTAATAACGTGTGGTATTTTTATTTATTGTTGAATTTAAAATAAATTGTGTGTAACTGTAAAAGGCAACCAATAGAAACTGATTACGACCTCGTCCATAATCGCAACCGAATCCTGCCTGCCCTTGACTACTACGTTTCAGTGCTGTCATAATCACGTGGGAAACCTTTTCACACGAATCATCTCAGTGCAAATGACAGCTCCGCCAATGCAATGTCCTTTTCTAGCTTGTGTACGCGATATTACTGTAATCTACATACGGAAAAACTGGTAGAAGCCGACCTCGGAGAAGATCAGTTTGGATTCCGTAGAAATATTGGAACATGTCAGGCAATACTAACTCTACGACTTATCTTAGAAGAAAGATTAAGGAAAGGCAAACCTACATTTCTAGTAGTTGTAGACTTAGAGAAAGCTTTTGACAATGTTGACTGGAATACTCTCTTTCAAATTCAGAAGGTGGCAGGAGTAAAATAATGGGAGCGAAAGGCTATTTACAATTTGTACAGAAACCAGATGGCAGTTATAAGAGTCAGGAGGCATGAAAGGGAAGCAGCGGTTGGGAAGGGAGTGAGACGGGGTTGTAGCCTCTCCCCGATGTTATTCAATCTGTATATTGAGCAAACAGTAAAGGGAACAAAAGAAAAATTCGCAGTAGGTATTAAAATCCATGGAGAAGAAATAAAAATTTTGAGGTTCGCCGATGACATTGTAATTCTGTCAGAGACAGAAAAGGACTTGGAAGAGCAGTTGAACGGAATGCACAGTGTCTTGAAAGAAGGATATAAGATGGACATCAACAAAAGCAAAACGAGGATAATGGAATGTAGTCGAATTAAGTCGAGTCATACTGAGGGAATAAGATTAGGAAATGACACAGTAGTAAAGTAGTAAAGGAGTTTTGCTATTTGGGGAGCAAAATAATTGATGATGGTCGAAGTAGAGAAGATATAAAATGTAGACTGGCAATGGCAAGGAAAGCGTGTCTGAAGAAGAGAAATTTGTTAACATCGAGTATAGATTTAAGTGTGAGGAAGTCGTTTCTGAAAGTATTTGTATGGAGTGTAACCATGTATGGAAGCAAACGTGGACGATAAATAGTTTGGGCAAGAAGAGAATAGAAGCTTTCGAAATGTGGTGCTACAGAAGAATACTGAAGATTAGATGGGTAGATCACACAACTAAGAGGAGATATTGAATAGAATTGGGGAGAAGAGGAGTTTGTGGCACAACTTGACTAGAAGAAGGGACCAGTTGGTAGGACATGTTCTGAGGCATCAAGGGATCACAAATTCAACATTGGAGGGCAGTGTGAAGGGTAAAAATCGTAGAGGGAGACCAAGAGATGAATACACTAATCAGATTCAGAAGGATGTAGGTTGCAGTAAGTAGTGGGAGATGAAGAAGCTTGCACAGGATAGTGCAGCATGGAGATCCGCATCAAACCAGTCTCTGGACTGAAGACCGCAACAACGACACAAGATTCATACATATCACTATCCCCTGACTTTCGTCACCTCAACTCTGTGAGCTTTGTCTCGCAATAATGTCTTGCATTTTTTTATGAAGAAGCAATCTTTTAATTGCATATCTGGCTATATATCGCTGTAAGAAAGTAATCAAATGCTTGGAAGTTGTGCAGATGGCGACATATTTCAAGAAAAAGCGACAGATCATTAATTAGATAGTGGTTTACAAGCGTGCAATTTCGTAATTGCGCAATGTGCCATTTAGAATTAATGCCGCCAATTTGTGAAAACAGAAATGATTTAGCCAGGCGCCGTTTTTTGCTTATTAATGGGAATAATATGTAAGTCGCTCTCATTAAATCACTCCTCGGAGCGTTTCATTAGCGCTGGTTTATGGGCGGAACTGGTTTTACGACATAAATTAAAGGCCCGAAAAAGCGACGAAACTTACTTAAATGTGTGAGGGGTGTGGCGGGGAAGGCGGCGAGGGGGCCTTGTTACCGAGCCGACAAATTGAGCGCGAGTCGCGTGTTTTTTACTCGCCGCAATCTCGACGAGGGTCTTTGGCGCAGCGGCAGCGGGAACAGCCGAGTCAAAGATCTTCGCTGGCGGTCGCGCCACCCAAGACGCGGCGGCGCGTGTCGGCGGTAGTTCCCCCGGCGGCCACCCAGGTGGCAGCGCGTGCCCAGCGCCCGCCCGATGGCGGCCGAGCGCGCCCGACGCCCGCCGAGGTGTAAGTTGCGCGCGCTAACAATGGCAGATTAGGTTATGGGCGAGATCGGGTGTCCAGATAGCGTCCTTCCAGGGGAGCGCGCCCTCCTGGAAAGTCGGGGCGCGTCACGCAGCTGAAAAGTCGATTATTTAAATGTCAAACACAATTCTGTTACCTGCAGACCGGTTCCCTCCAGGCAGGTGCGGTGCGGCCTGTGTTAACTCCGCTCTGCCGGGATATTGCATACGAAATCGCTTCAATGGAGCTCTTCGTGTGGTAATACTTATTGCGCGGCACTTACCGCTTATGTCGTGTGACTTCGAAATACGGTCATATGTAATTTTACATCTACATACATACTCGGAATGACACATGGCGGAGGGCACATCGTACCACTACTACAGAGACCGGCAAGAAAACAGGGACCTCAAAGATCATCTCACTATCGTAAACATTGCCACTTATTTGCTAGTGATAATTTCACATTTTTTGTAAAAATCCCGAAAAGAATGTTAAACATCTCTATGTTTAGTCTAGAAGATGAAGGAGTACTTTTCAAAAGAAAATTCTCGGCAGCTGCTACGAAAGGCAATAAAAACTAACGTTACAAGAAATTTTGAAGAAAACCACTGACATAATTGTGCCGAAAATAATATACTAACATTCTCAAAATTTATAGAATCACGTGAAACATATTTTCTCGTGAAAACATTCCCAGATAAAAAATAAAGCTTTGTAAGAGGTGAAACTTCCTGGCAGATTAAAACTGTGTGCCGGACCGAGACTCGAACTCGGGACATTTGCCTTTCGCGAGCAAGTGCTCTACCAACTGAGCTACCCAAGCACGACTCACGCGCCGTCCTCTGTAAGAGATGTGAAACTGTTCCATCTATGTAACGAAAAATGTCGTCGCTGACGAAATTGCTTTTTGTTGGACTTTGTAGAAACTTCCAGCGAGAAAGTTGTTAAGAAAATAACAAAATTAATTTTCGTAGCATTTGAGATATCATTATTGTATCGTGTCACGTATGACCGCATTTTATTCACGAGAGACTCCATGCACGGTAGCCGGCGAGTACGTATAAGCCACCGCCATGATTTTAAGGTCCGATGGCTAGCTTTAATAGGATCGAAAATGTTCCCTACATCCAGAAATTTCTTTGTTTTCATGTCTTACTGACCCTTCGTCACTGCACCCACCACCAGATTATCGATACATGCTACACAAACGCAACTGTAAGTACTTTCAGGCTAATATTTGCGTTGAAGTCTGCAAAACATATTTTTGCGTGTGGTTTTCAGAATCCCAAGTTCTATCGGACTACACGACTATTGTCCTGGGCACATAATATTTGCGTTCCACACATTGCTGCTACTGTGTCTCCGCATTCCATTAAACATTTTGTCTGTCATTGTACTTTCTTAATCAAAAACCAAGTGAGAGGGGAAGACAAAGAAGAGAGCTCTCTCAGCTATGATAGATAATTTTTTCACCGACATCACCCTGTATTTCTTCAGATACTGTCCTTAGTTGTAGTGTAGGAAGTAAACTTCTGCGCACTTTTCGTCAAAATCCTCCAATTCCAAGGTTTCCGTTTATGTTTATATGACCTTCTTGGACCATCAAAACACGTGCTCACACTAGGCATTCTGCCGATGTTACTGTACTGTTAATACGGAATACAGTTGACGGGAAAATACGACGAGGTTTTGTAGTCGTCTTATGAACTTGTTTAAAATTTATATTCCTCGCATCTTCACTGTTAGCAGATCGTTAAAAAGTCTTCAGTACGTTTAATACAACAATTTTACATTTGTTCAATACTACCAAACACACGTCAATGCACGGTCCAAAAAATGGTTCAAATGGCTTTGAGCACTATGGGACTTAACATTTGAGGTCATCAGTCCCCTAGAACTTAGAACTACTTAAACCTAACTAACCTAAGGACATCACACACATCCATGCCCGAGGCAGGATTCGAATCTGCGACCGTAGCAGTCGCGCGGTTCCAGACTGAAACGCCTAGAACCGCTCGGCCACTACGGCCGGCAATGCACGATTCCATGGAAGACAGAAAGCACACGGAATACAGAACATTCAACTGGCGCTCACCTATTGCACAGCTAACACTGTACGTGCGCCAACAAAGCTATGAAGTGGGCGAATCACATCGCTTAGCGCCGGTGGACTATAGGGAGCAGGTATTACCTTGAGGGGTCTAATTTCGTGACCACCACTATAGTCATTTCCTTTCGTGTTCCACGCGAAAATGGAGCGAAGGGGTAACGACTGCCTATTTCCCTCCGTAGAATCCCTTATTTCTGTTATCTCGTCTTCACTGTCATTGCGTGCTATGTAGGTTGGCGGCAGTTGAATCGTTGCAGTATTTCGCGGAAAGAACGTCGTCTTCAATCCAGGGATTTCCATTTGAGTTCGCAGAATATTTCTGAAATATTGTTGTTGTGGTCTTCAGTCCACAGAATAGTTTGATGCAGCTCTCCATGCTACTCTATCCTGTGCAAGCTTCTTCATCTCCCAGTACCTACTGCACCTACATCCTTCTGAATCTGTTTAGTGTATTAATCTCTTGGCGTCCCTCTACAATTGTTACCCTCTAGCCGCCCTCCAATATTAAATTGATGTCCCTTGACAACTCAGAACATGTCCAACAGCAGATCCCTTCTTCTAGTCAAGTTGTGCCACAAATTTCTCTTCTCCCCAATCCTATTCAATACCTCCTCATTAGTTACGTGATCTACCCACCTAATCTTCAACATTCTTCTGTAGCACCACATTTCGAAAGCTTCTATTCTCTTCTAGCCTAAACTACGTATCGGTCACGTTTCACTTCCATACATGGCTACACTCCGTACAAATACTTTCAGAAGCGACTTCCTGACACTTAAATCTATACTCGATGTTAACAAATTTCTCTTCTTCAGAAACGATTTCCTTGCCATTCCCAGTCTAAATTTTGTATCCCCTCTACTTCCACCATCATCAGTTATTTTGCTCCCCTAATAGCAAAACTCATTTACTACTTTAACTACATTCCATTATCCTCGTTTTGCTTTTGTTGATGCTCATCTTATCTCCTCCTTTCAAGACACTGTCCATTCTGTTCAACTGCTCTTCCAAGTCCTTTTCTGTCTCTGACAGAATTACAGTGTCATCGAAGAACCTCAAAGTTTTTATTTCTTCTCCATGGATTTTAATACCTACTCCGAATTTTTGTTTAGTTTCCTCTTGCACAATATACAGATTGAATAACATCGGGGACAGGTTACAACCCTGTCTCACTCCCTTCGCAACCACTGCTTCCCTTTCATGTCCTTCGACTCCTATAACTGCCATCTGCTTTCTGTACAAATTGTAAATAGCCTTTCGCTCCCTGTATTTGAACGCTGCCACCTTTAGAATTTGAAAGAGAATATTCCAGTCAACATTGTCAAATGCTAGAAACGTAGGTTTGTCTTTCCTTAACCTTTCTAAGATAAGTCATAGGGTCAGTACTGCCTCACGTGTTCCAACATTGTTCCAACATATCTACGGAATCCAAACTGATCTTCCCCGAGGTCGGCTTCTACCAGTTTTTCCCTACATCTGTAAAGAATTTGTGTTACTATTTTACAGCCGTGACTTATTAAATTGATAGTTCGGTAATTATCACATTTGTCAACACCTGCTTTCTTTGGGACTGGAATTATTATATTCTTCTTGAACTCTGAGGGTATTTCGCCTGTCTCATACATCTTGCTCACCAGATGGTAGAGTTTTGTCGGGGCTGGCTCTCCCATGGCTATCAGTAGTTATAATGGAATATTGTCTACTCCCGGGGGCTTATTTCCGAAATACTCGAGATCTAATCGAACCTACCGTTAACTAATCTAGTACTGCAACTTTGAATTGCTCCGATGTCTTCCTTCAATCCGACCTGATAGGAATCGCAAGCACTCAAACAGTACTCAAGACTGTGTCGCAGCAGTATTCCGTATGCTGCCCTTTAATTGTTAACTACGTTTTTCTACAATTCTGTCAATAAAATGTAGTCAACCATCGAATTCTTTACTATTGTCCATACATGCCAGCGTTACTTTATATCGCTTTGCAGTGTTAATCGATGTGATTGTGTCAAACAGCACACTACTAATATTTACAGGATTGTATTTTCCACTCATTTGCATCAACGTTTTATGGAGACGCTGCAGGCAGTGGTGGGATACCAACATGACTGCCTGTCACCATACAGCCCAACAACCGGGAATGATGGTCTGCAGTACCATCTCTTTTCATAGCAGGACCTCATTGGCTGTCGTCCAAAGAACCTTTACAGCACAACGGTATGTCAGAAATATTCTACACCCCATGCTGTTACCCTTCATGGCGAGCTATACTTGGCTTATATTTCAGCAAGATAATGCAAGTAGCCTCCCCCCATGAACCATGGACCTTGCCGTTGGTGGGGAGCCTTGCGTGCCTCAGCGATACAGATAGCCGTACCGTAGGTGCAACCACAACGGAGAGGGGTATCTGTTGAGAGGCCAGACAAACGTGTGGTTCCTCAAGAGGGGCAGCAGCATTTTCAGTAGTTGCAATGGCAACAGTCTGGATGATTGACTGATCTGGCCTTGTAACACAAACCAAAACGGCCTTGCTGTGGTGGTACTGCGAACGGTTGAAAGCAAGAGGAAACTAGAGCCGTAATTTTTCCCGAGGGCATGCAGCTTTACTGTATCGTTAAATGATGATGGCGTCCTCTTGGGTAAAATATTCCGGAGGTAAAATAGTCCCTCATTCGTATCTCCGGGCGGGGACTACTCAAGAGGACGTCGTTATCAGGAGAAAGAAAACTGGCGTTCTACGGACCGGAGCGTGGAATGTCTGATCCCTTAATCGGGCAGGTAGGTTATAAAATTTAAAAAGGGAAATGGATAGGTTAAAGTTAGATATAGTGGGAATTAGTGAAGTTCTGTGACAGGAGGAACAAAACTTCTGGTCAGGTGAATACAGGGTTATAAATACAAAATCACATTGGGGTAATGCAGGAGTAGGTTTAATAATGAATAAAAAATAGGAGTGCGGGTAAGCTACTACAAATAGGATAGTGAACGTATTATAGTGGCCAAGATAGACACGAAGGCCATGCCTACTACAGTAGTACAAGTTTATATGCCAACTAGCTCTGCAGAGGACGACGAAATTGAAGAAATGTATGATGAGATAAAAGAAATTATTCAGGTAGTGAAGGGAGACGAAAATTTAATAGTCATGGGTAACTGGAATTCGACAGTAGGAAAAGGGAGAGAAAGAAACATAGTAGGTGAATATGGATTGGGGGGAAGAAATGAAAGAGGAAGCCGTCTGTTAGAATTTTGCACAGAGCATAACTTAATCATAGCTAACACTTGGTTCAAGAATCATAAAAGAAGGTTGTATACCTAGAAGAATCCTGGAGATACTAAAGGGTATCTGATAGATTATATAATGGTAAGACAGAGATTTAGGAACCAGGTTTTAAATTGTAACACATTTCCAGGGGCACGCATGGACTCTGACCACAATCTTTTGGTTATGAACTGTAGATTAAAACTGAAGAAACCGCAAAAAGGTGGGAATGTAAGGAGATGGGACTTGGATAAACTGACTAAACCAGAGGTTGTACTGAGTTTCAGGAACAGCATAAGGGAACAATTGACAGGAATGGGGGAAAGAAATACAGTAGAAGACGAATGGGTAGCTCTGAGGGATCAATTAGTGAAGGCAGCAGAGGATCAAGCAGGTAAAAAGACGAGGGCTAGTAGAAATCCTTGGGTAACAGAAGAAATATTGAATTTAATTTATGAAAGGAGAAAATATAAAAATGCAGTAAATGAAGCAGGCAAAAAGGAATACAAACGTCTCAAAAATGAGATCGACAGGAAGTGCAAAATGGCTAAGCAGGCATGGCTAGAGGACAAATGTAAGGATGTAGAGACTTATCTCACTAGGGGTAAGATAGATACAGCCTACAGGAAAATTAAAGAGACCTTTGGAGAAAAGAGAGCCACTTGTATGAATTTCAAGAGCTCAGATGGAAACCCAGTTCTAAGCAAAGAAGGAAAAGCAGAAAGGTGGAAGGAGTATATAGAGGGTCTATACAAGGGCGATGTACTTGGGAACAATATTATGGAAATGGAAGAGGATGTAGATGAAGTTGAAATGGGAGATATGATACTGTGTGAAGAGTTTGACAGAGCACTGAAAGACCTGAGTCGAAACAAGGCCCCGGAGTAGACAACATTCCATTACAACTACTGACAGCCTTGGGAGAGCCAGTCCTGACAAAACTCTACCATCTGGTGAGCAAGACGAATGAGACAGGCGAAATACCCTCAGAGTTCAAGAAGAATATAATAATTCCAATCCCAAAGAAAGCAGATGTTGACAGATGTGAAAATTACCGAACTATCAGTTTAATAAGTCACAGCTGCAAAATACTAACGCGAATTCTTTACAGACGATTGGAAAAACTAGTAGAAGCCGACCTCGGGGAAGATCAGTTTGGATTCTGTAGAAATGTTGGAACACGTGAGGCAATACTGACTCCACGACTTAATCTTAGAAGAAAGATTAAGGAAAGGCAAACCTACGTTTCTAGCATTTGTAGACTTAGAGAACGCTTTTGACAATTTTGATTGGAATACTCTCTTTCAAATTCTGAAGGTGGCAGGGGTAAAATATAGGGAGTGAAAGGATATTTACAATTTGTACAGAAACCAGATGGCAGTTATAAGAGTCGAGGGACATGAAAGGGAAGCAGTGGTTGGGAAGGGAGTGAGACAGGGTTGTAACCTGTCCCCGACGTTATTCAATCTGTATATTGAGCAAGCAGTAAAGGAAACAAAAGAAAAGTTCGGAGTAGGTATTAAAATCCATGGAGAAGAAATTAAAACTTTGAGGTTCGCCGATGACATTGTAATTCTGTCAGAGACAGCAAAGGACTTGGAAGAGCAGTTGAATGGAATGGACAGTGTCTTCAAAGGAGGATATAAGATGAACATCAACAAAAGCAAAATGAGGATAATGGAATGTAGTCGAATTAAGTCGGGTGATGCTGAGGGAATTGGATTAGGAAATGAGACACTTAAAGTAGTAAAAGAGTTTTTCTGTTTGGGGAGCAAAATAACTGATGATGGTCGAAGTAGAGAGGATATAAAATGTAGACCGGCAATGGCAAGGAAAGCGTTTCTGAAGAAGAAAAATTTGTTAACATCGAGTATAGATTTAAATGTCAGGAAGTCGTTTCTGAAAGTATTCGTATGGAGTGTAGCCATGTATGGAAGTGAAACGTGGACGATAAATAGTTTGGACAAGAAGAGAATAGAAGCTTTCGAAATGTGGTGCTAGAGAAGAATGCTGAAGATAAGATGGGTAGATGACATAACTAATGAGGAGGTACTGAATAGAATTGGGGAGAAGAGGAGTTTGTGGCACAACATGACCAGAAGAAGGGATCGGTTGGTAGGACATGTTCTGAGACATCGAGGGATCACCAATTTAGTATTGGAGGGCAGCGTGGAGGGTAAAAATCGTAGAGGGAGACCAAGAGATGAATACACTAAGCAGATTCAGAAGGATGTAGGTTGCAGTAGTTATTGGGAGATGAAGAAGCTCGCACAGGATAGAGTAGCATGGAGAGCTGCATCAAATCAGTCTCAGGACTGAAGACCACAACAACAAAATTTCTATAGAAAAAGATATTGTAGAGAGTCAACAGGTACTGCCAGCCACCGACGAGACCAGCACCGTAAGTGTTAAAAAGGTCGTGAAGGGTCGACGATATGTGTCGGACGAGGATATGTAGCCGGCAGTTACGGGTTTCTTCATGCAGCGGGAGACAGCATTTTATCTGCAACCTGGTGCCCCAATGCTCAGGACGATTTTGCCTTGTCCACATACAGATTCTGGACTGTACGGCCTTCGATCGGGAAATCTTCGGTCGGCCCTTGTAGAACCGAGATGAACGTTAGTGCTATGAATGTTTATCGCCGAAAAGGCAACTTTCAAAAGAGAAATTTCTTATGAGAAAATAGGAAAAGACGGTAAGGACGCGAGTAGGATTCTGGAGCATATACTGTACTCGAATATTATGAATGACCTTGAAGAAAATGACTTATACATAACTAACACCGATTCAGAAAATATCGTTCTTGTGCAACTTTATTCCCATTAAGTAATGAGTGCTGTCGACAAGAGATCTCAGATCGATTCCACATTCCTAGATTTCCGGAAGGCTTTCGATACCGTTCGTCACAAGCGACTATTAATCAAATTGCGTGCATCTGGAGTATCGTCTCAGTTGTGTGACTGGATTCGTGATTTCCCCTCAGAGAGGTCACAGTTCGTAGTGATGGGCGGTAAATCATCGAGTAGAACAAAAGTGATATCTGTCGTACCGCAAGGTAGTGCCATAGGCCCTCTACTGTTCCTGTTTTACATAAATGATCTAGGACAGGGGTTCCCAACAAAATTTTCTCGAGGACCCCCTCATCGAGCATGATTGGTACCTTGTCATATCACAGTATCAAGTACCTAAAAAAGCCAAATTAAGAGTTGTCTATTTTTGGTATTTAGAAAAAAATTAGCTTATTCATTACTGAAAAAATATTGAGCTTCAAACTTTTTCAATATAGCCATATTGTTATTGTTAAATTTTTCATTATTGCTCAAAGTCTTTGTCTTCAAATCGGGGTGTCTAGTATAACAAAGTCCTTAAAAAAATAAAAATTGAGTATGAACTGAAAATGACAGGAAGAAATTAACACCCAGTGACTTACTTGCTTGAACATCGAATGCGTTATCTCCCTCTTCATCTGTAGGCCTTTCTCGTTTTAACGAACGGCCCCTTTTTAATTACGCGAACTGTAGCTTCCGCGAAAAACAACGCTTCACAAACAATACTGTTTTAATACTGAACATTGAATACGTAAACAACACGCTCTGTGAAAGAACTGGCAATAAATTAACAATGGCCGATTGTCGTCTGAAATGCGAGTTTCTGTGTGAAGTGGCTGTCAGTTGTCAGCTGCAAAGAGGCAGCGCGCGCAGTCTAACGGCATGCATCAGAACTATTTGCCTCTATCTAATACTATTTAGTTTTGCGCTGGAGTGTGCTAGTATCAGTTGGCTCTAGGAAGACGCCAGTCGCAGAAGTCAGCGTTCGCTAAGGCTCTGCTCATGCAGGAAGCGTCCAAAACAAAAAATCTGTTATCATACGAAATATATTTAATATATTTTTTTTATTCTAATAGCATCTTGCGGACCCCTGTGGCAGGGGTCCGCGAACCACCTGTTGGGAACTACTGATCTAGGTAATAATCTGAGCAGCTCCCTCAGATTGTTCGACGCTGTAATTTACCGTCTAGTAAAATCATCAGACGATCAATTCCAATCACAAAATGATCTAGAGAGAATTTCTGTATGGTGCGAAAAGTGGCAATTAGCACTAAACAAAGAAATGTGCGAGGTAATCCATATGGGTACTAAAAGAAGTCCGATAAATTTTGGGTATACGATAAATCACACAAATCTAAGGGCTGTCAATTCGACTAAATACGTAGGAATTACAATTACGCACAACTTAAATTGGAAAGACCACATACATAACATTGTGGGGAAGGCGAAACAAAGACTGCGCTTTGTTGGCAGAACGCTTAGAACATGCGACAAATCCGCTAAAGAGAGAGCCTACATTAACTTTGTCTGTCCTCTGCTGGAATATTACTCCGCAGTGTGGGATCCTTAGCAGGTAGGATTGACAGAGGACATCGAAAAATTGCAAAGAAGGGCTGCTCGTTTCGTGTTACCGCGCAATAGGGGTGAGAGTGTCACTGATATGATACGCGAGTTGGGGTGGCAACCACTGAAACTGTTGTGTGGGCAGAAGAGCCAACACTGTGTTACAACTGGAGGCCGAAATGCACGCGTTTCAGCTCACGCAGGCTGGCATGAGGAGGGAAGGACTATACTGACGTGAGGTCTGGAACGTGACAAGGAATTAGAATTCAGAAAGCGGACGGAAGCAGTTTCATACTTAACTTAAATCCATTAATGATGAACGTCGCTCTTGACGGTACATGAGTCACAATATTATCTGTTCAGAATACATTCTTGAAGATATTACTTATAGTAACTGAATATGGTGCCTTGCTAGGTCGTAGCAAATGACGTAGCTGAAGGCTATGCTAAACTGTCGTCTCTGCAAATGAGAGCGTAATTCTCAGTGAACCTTTCCTAGCAAAGTCGTCTGTACAACTGGGGCGAGTGCTAGGGAGTCTCTAGAGTAGACCTGCCGTGTGGCGGCGCTCGGTCTGCTATCACTGACAGTGGCGACACGCGGGTCCGACGTATACTAACGGACCGCGGCCGATTTAAAGGTTACCACCTAGCAAGTGTGGTGTCTGGCGGTGACACCACAGAAACAAAGGCGGCCTTCTTTGCGGCGAGATCTATGTACTAAATCTCAATCACCAACTTTGTCTTCCGAATGCGAAAATATTTTGTTGACACTCACCTACGTACGGAGTAAAGATCATCGTCAAAAGCTTTTTATTCCAGTCTCTGATCACAATATCAATTGTTTAGACGATGACCGGTTTCAGTCCGTAATGACCATTCTCAGATCTTTTTCACACCATGTCCTAAAGTGATAAGGCCATAATGGCGTCGCCAAATCATATAAAAATAGTCAGCCCAGCATCGTCACATAGATCTAAAATAAGATGTAGAATAGGCCACATCGTCCACACAGTGAATATTGCAACTGGCTAAAGAATTGATACTGTGATCAGAGACTGGAATAAAAAACATTTGACAGTACTGGATCACAGTTTGTATACTCGACTACGT
The DNA here is from genome assembly GCF_021461385.2 of Schistocerca piceifrons. Classification (NCBI taxonomy): domain Eukaryota; kingdom Metazoa; phylum Arthropoda; class Insecta; order Orthoptera; family Acrididae; genus Schistocerca; species Schistocerca piceifrons. The sequence continues at coordinate 35,243,010 of NC_060147.1, read as the reverse complement.
CGCAGTTGGTTAAATATCATCGTAATAAAAAAAGAGAAATCAGAACTCGAACGGGAGGATTTAGGTGTTCCTTTTTCCCACGCGCCATTCGAGAATGGAATGGTAGAGAAGTAGTATGAAAATGGTTCGATGAACGCTTTGCCAGACACTTAAGTGTGAATTAGAGAATGACCATGTAGATGTAGATGTAGAGAAGAAGAGAGACAGGTGGGGGGGGGGGGGCGTGGAAGCTTTTGTTAATGAGGGCTACCGCTACATCGCCTTCGATCTTGTGTCTCCCAGCTCAGTCTTCCGTAATGCACAATCGATGTATCGCTGTTCTAAGCCGGTATACCAACCAGCTGATTAATACTGTTTGGAAACAGCCATCTCCAGATAAGTGCTCCTCGCTTACTTAATACGAACATAGAGATATCTGGAGACTAGAAGTACGGTTTGGACATCTCCGAGATTACTGTTGCCGAAGTGGGTGGCCATGTTGCAACGCCAGATGAATCTTATCCTGTTTAACACGCGAAGCACGGAAACGCTTCTGAGATCGTTAGATTCGGATTGTGCCTCATCACCAGAACCGACAGTTAACTGCGCTTCATGCCGCACATCAAGCCCACTACGTAATCCGCCGTATTGACGGAACAGCACGACAATGTTGCCTTCACTATGCTCGATAAGGGAGGAACCACTTAAGGGGAGATGGAAGGCAATTTTTATCCCTAGTCTGCCAATGCGATCTTACCCTTTGAATATGTACACTTTTCAGAAGAACTATAAGTGATAAAACAATGAAACTTTTACTGCATATATATAACATACACTACTGCCATTAAAATTGCTACACCACGAAGATGACGTGCTACAGACGCGAAATTTAACCGACAGGAAGAAGATGCTGTGATATGCAAATGATTAGCTTTTCAGAGCATTCACACAAGGTTGGCACCGGCGGCGACATCTACTTAACGTGCTGACATGAGGAAAGTTTCCAACCGATTTCTCATACACAAACAGCAGTTCACCGGCGTTGCCTGGTGAAACGTGTTGTGCTGCCTCGTGTAAGGAGGAGAAATGCGTACCATCACGTTTCCGACTTTGATAAAAGTCGGATTGTAGCCTATCGCGATTGCGGTTTATCGTATCCGTCCAAGCTCTGTTTGACTCAGTGCCCAGGCGTATCGAGGCCGTTATTACGGCCAGAGGTGGTTGTTTTTGGTACTGGTTTCTCAGGATCTATTCACCCAAATTGCACGAAAATGTAATCACATGTCAGTTCTAGTATAATATATTCGTCCAATGAATACTCGTTTATCATCTGAATTTCTTCTTGGTGTAGTAATTTCAATAGCCAGTAGTGTATATGCCTCAACTCACAATTAAAATGAACACAATACCACTTCTGGTTTTGAAGAAAAAAGAAATTTATTCTTTCACTAGTAAAATTTAACTTTTTTCGTACCTTAGCTACTATAAAACAGTTTGTGATTGTTTGGTGGTTCTCAATTTACTTGCAATAACTTATTACCATCTGCAGGACAAATTGACCAAATTTCATGTTTCTAGTGCCATTAGTTTATCAAATAATTGTACCTGACAGGAAAAAAGTGTAGTTTTGAGAAAAATCCAATTACAGTTTAATATTGCAGTTCTGTTATAGTTATTGATGAGAATTACTTACCACTAATATTTTTCTGCACCATACTAAGCATCATATGAACCATACTGACCTTCGTTTCTTCTCTTGGTGCCTCTTCTTTTCTGTCTGGCTTCTTTTGTGCATTTTAAATAAGCAATTTCTGCTTTCCGAATTCTTTCTTTATCTATTTGCACCAAGGATTTTGCAGTATTTCCGTTGGATTTTATGCCCAATAATTCCAAAACATCCAGTTTTCTAATTATACCGTCATTGGAGCATAAAATAGCATCAGAAACACTAAATTTGAATGTTGTAAGCTGAACAAATGCAGTTTTCGGTAACCGGTTCCAAATGACAGAAGTCACACATTCCTTTAAATTTTGGGTTTTCCCATCAAGACATTTCTTCAACAAGGTATCTTTACAGAGGTCTCTAAATATGGGTTTAATTTCATTTCATTTAATTAAATGCTGTGCATTATCTTTGCATGGAGCAAAAAGGAAAGCGTGCCATTTAAATGCTAGATTGCACAGAGCGTCACGAAAACCATCATATCTCACGAAAAAATTGGCGTATTTATATAAAGCAAAAACTGTTTCACGCAGGAAAGACCAGGCGATCAAATATGCTAAAATTTAAAAATCGAATTTTTGAAGCCCACTTGCCTTCCGTCTCCCTTTAAGTAAAAACAGCGTACATTAATACTTCCACCGGACAGACCACACTGATGGGAAAAAAATCGCAACACTAAAATGTAATTAATGCATAGTAATGAAATTTCGGGAATACACTTGCCTAGGTAACATAGTTAACTGATTGTTGTTGTTGTTGTGGTCTTCAGTCCTGAGACTGGTTTGATGCAGCTCTCCATGTTACTCTATCCTGTGCAAGCTTCTTCATCTCCCAGTACCTACATCCTTCTGAATCTGTTTAGTGTATTCATCTCTTGCTCTCCCTCTACGATTTTTGCCCTCATTCTGCCCGCCAGTACTAAATTGATGATCCCTTGATGCCTCAGAACATGTCCTACCAAGCGATCCCTTCTTCTAGTCAAGTTGCGCCACAAACTCCTCCCCAATTCTATTCAGTGCCTCCTCATTAGTTATGTGATCTACCCATCTAATCTTCAACATTCTCCTGTAGCACCACATTTCGAAAGGTTCTATTCTTTTCTTGTTCAAACTATCTACCGTCCATGTTTCACTTCCATACATGGCTACACTCCATACAAATACTTTCAGAAACGACTTCCTGACACTTAAATCTATATTCGATGTTAACAAATTTCTCTTCTTCAGAAACGCTTTCCTTGCCATTGCCAGTCTACACTTTATATCCTCTCTACTTCGACAACCATCAGTTATTTTGCTCCCCAAATAGCACAACAGGTCGAATTACATTCTGGTGCGTCGGATGGCCACGAGAGTGCTCCTGCTGTCATACGAAATCGCTCCTCAGACCATAACTCCAGGTGTACAAGGTGCGACAATAAAGTTATGAGACTGATGTGAAAAAAAAATATTGCTTACCGTTTTAAAAAATGGCTCTGACCACTATGGGACTTAACTGCTGAGGTCATCAGTCCCTAGAACTTAGAACTAGTTAAACCTAACTAACCTAAGGACATCACATACATCCATGCCCGAGGCAGGCGGTCACGCGGTTCCAGACCGTAGCACCTAGAAGCGCTCTTTTTTCCGTTCGTTGTATCTGCTCGGGGTGGACATCGCAAGACACCCCTTTCAGTTCGTTATTGATCCATTGACCCAGTTTTTTTATTACAAAGGGTAGCTAACCCTCTGACCGAACACGCTGAGTTACCGTGCCGATCTAGATGGCCGGACGGGGATTTGAACCGCCGTCCTCCCGAACTCGAACAGTGCCTTGTCACTGTATCACTCTGCTCGGTCCGGTTGGGGCTAAAAACAATTTAAAATCTTTTCGGTCTTTTAACGTTACTTACGTCATCGGGTAAGGTTCGTTAGCCTGTAAATGACATCATTAGAGGTGGCGTAGAACGAATTGGTCACAATTCCTGAGAAGGTGCTAAGTGGTATGATCTGGAATGTATAATTAAAAGGAACAACAGAGACAGGCTAAACCCTTGGCAGTCTGTAGCTGTGAATGTGTTATGAATTCACAATAGGAGATGAACTCTGTTCTGTTCAAATCGTCAACTAATCGTCTGCATCTCTCGAACACAGACGGAGTGGTTAACAAGCTGTATTCCCGATCGGGTGGGGAGGGATTCGACTTCCTGCCTGACAATAAGGGGTTAGCTCTGCAATAGTTTTCCTAAACCATTTAATGCAAATGCTGGAAAAAGGAGAAGGAGAAGGTCAATCTCCTTTCCTATCCTCGTCCGATCCGAACGTGCGAATTCTTTCTGGTGTCATTGTAGTAGACTGGACGTTAAACACTAAACTGGTTACTATCGTATTTTTTCCTATTTACCAAGGCAGTATTTTTTTTTCATCATACCCCACGTAACAACGCGGAAGTACTGCAATGTGTGCTTCAGCGCGGTCTCAGGACAATAAATATTCGATAACGTAAGCAACATGGAAGTTGGCAGATTCCTAAACTAATTTCGCCCTCTTGAAGTAATGAAGTTTAAAGAACAGCTTTGCCAGAAGTCAGTTCAGCGCTGCTGAACCGAAGTTCTTACGTCTCAGTTCTGCCGGGGCAGCAGCTGTCACCACAACATGGGCTGGTTTCGCACCGCTGGGCCGGCCGGAGTGGCCGTGCGGTTCTAGGCGCTACAGTTTGGAACCGCGTGACCGCTACGGTCGCAGGTTCGAATCCTGGCTCGGGCATGGATGTGTGTGATGTCCTTAGGTTAGCTAGGTTTAAGTAGTTCTAAGTTCTAGGGGACTGATGGCCTCAGATGTTGAGTCCCATAGTGCTCAGAGCCATTTGAACCATTTTTTTCGCACCGCTGGCCACAAAAATGATCTGATTTCGTTCGTTGCATGTGCTCGTGGCGGATGTCGCAAGACACACGTTTTAGTTCGTCGTTGATCCATTAACTCAGTTTTTTTTATTACAGAGGGCAGCTAAACCTCTGACCGAACACGCTGAGTTACCGTGCCGGCTCGGCCACTCCGGCCGGCGCTTACCGTTTTAGTCAAGTTTAGTGTTGTCACATTCGCAGTAGTTCCCTTCTGATTGCACACACTTCTTCCAGCGCTTCTGCCATTGCTTATAACATTTCTGGAACTCATCTTCTGTAATTTCCTCCAAGACCCTCATCACAGTTTTTTGGACATCTTGCGTTGTTTGAAAATGGTGTCCCTTGACCGCCGTTTTGACTCTTGGAAATAGAAAAAAGTCGCACTGAGCGATATCTGGTGAATAAGGTGGCTGTGGTAGTACTGAAATTTGTTTTGAGGTTAAAAATTGCTGTACTGACAGAGCAGTATGGGATGGCGCATTATCGTGATGCAGAATCCAATTATCAGCAGTGATGGCACGGACATGAAGAACCCTTTTACGAAGTCCTTCTAAAATTTCTTTGTAGTAATATTCGTTAACTGTTTGTCCAGAAGGCACCCACTCTTTATGAACAATTCCCTTGGAATCAAAAAAGCAAAGAAGCTTGCATTTCACTTTTGACTTTTTTTGGTCTGCGTGATCCCTTTGTGCACCATTGCGAACTTTGGCGTTTTGTCTCTGGATCGTATTGAAAAAAAAAAAAAAAAAAAAAAACGACTTTTCACTACAATTCAGGGCCGGCCGCGGTGGCCGAGCGGTTCTAGGCGCTTCAGTCCGGAACCGCGCGACTGCTACGGTCGCAGGTTCGAATCCTGCCTGGGGCATGCATGTGTGTGTGATGTCCTTAGGTTAGTTAGGTTTAAGTAGTTGTACGTTCTAGGGGACTGGTGACCTCAGATGTTAAGTCTCATGGTGCTCAGAGCCATTTGAACCTAACTAACCGAAGGACGTCACACACATCCATGCCCGAGGCAGGATTCGAACCTGCTCCCGTAGCAGCAGTGCGGTTTCGGACTGAAGCTTCATATCAGCGCGCACTCCGCTGCAGAGTGAAAATTTCAGCTTGCCAAATACACTCATGCTCATAAATTAAGGATAATGCTGATACACGGTGAAACAACGCTATGGTGGGCGGTTGGCGGGTTTAAATCACCTCGCGGTATGACCCTGCGGTGCATTTGACCTGCGGTCGTCGCACGGTGGCGCTGGCAGCAGTCCACATACGCAGAGGTGTGTTGGTGCATGTCAGAGTACGGTGCAGCGAGTAAGTGTGCAGACGTTTTCAGACGTGCTAATGGTGACTGTGTGTTGAAAATGGCTCAAAGGATACATATTGATGACGTTATGAGGGGTAGAATACTAGGGCGAGTAGAGACTGGCTAAACACACCACGTCGTAGCACGGGCCCTCCGTGTGCCAAAAAGTGTGATCTCAAGAGTATGGCAACGATTCCAGCAGACAGGAAACGTGTCCAGGCGCTACAGTACTGGACGTCCACAGTGTACAACACCACAAGAAGACCGATATCTCACCATCAGTGCCCGCAGACGGACACGGAGTACTGCAGGTAGCCTTGGTCGGAACCTTACCACAGTCACTGGAACAGTTGTCTCCAGATACACAGTCTATAGACGACTGAACAGACACGGTTTATTCGCCCAGCGACCTGCAAGGTGCATTCCACTGACCCCATGTCACAGGAGAGCCCGTAAAGCCTGGTGTCACGAACACAGTACAACAAGGACAATGAAATTTAGTCTTATTAAATCAGGTGATGCTGAGGGAATTAGATGAGGAAATGAGACTCTTAAAGTAGTAGACGAGTTTTGGTATTTGGGGAGCAAAATAACTGATGATGGTCGAAGTAGAGAGGATGTAAAATGAAGACTGGCGGTGGCAAGGAAAGTATTTCTGAAGAAGAAAGATTTGTTAACATCGAGTAAAAATTTAGGGGTTAGGAAATCTTTTCTGAAACTATTTGTATGGAGTGTACCCATGTACGGAAGTGAAACATGGACGACGAACAGTTCAGACAAGAAGAGAATAGAAGCTTTTGAAATGTGGTGCTACAGAAGAATGCTGAAGATTAGATGGGTAGATCACATAACTAATGAGGAAGTATTGAATAGGATTGGGGAGAAGAGAAGTTTGTGGCACAACTTGACTAGAAGAAGGGACCAGTTGGAAGGACATGTTCTGAGGCATCAACGGATCTCCAATTTAGTATTTGAGGGAAGCATGGAGGGTGAAAATCGTAAAGGGAGACCAAGAGATGAATACACTAAGCATATTTAGAATGATGTAGGTTTCTGTAGTTATTCAGAGGTGAAGAAGCTGGCACAGGAAAGAGTAGCCTGGAGAGCTGCATCGAACCAGTCTTTGGACTGAAGACCACAACAACAATAGCTGTCTTTAGGTCCTTAACAGTGCTCCAATAGATCTTCACAATGACGCCTGAATCAACATCTTATGTATCTAGTAAGGTCAGTGGTCTCACCATTTTGTGGTTATACCTGAACTATATCATTTTACTGTATGTATCTGTGACGATTATCCTCTGTTTTAAAACAAGGTAAGGAGTATAGCCACCTTCTTGTCGTTCAATTGTCTCCCGTCTTGCAGAATGCAAGCACGCCATTTTCTTGCTCTCTGTAATTTTGTTATTAATTGTAGATATAATTATAGAAGTAATTAACTTGAACTATGTTTTTATTTCTCAGTAAATGGACCACTATCCTTCACTAATAGTATAGTTTTTAACAACATTGCTGCACAATTCTTGAACACACCCTCAGTTCGAATATAATCCTCCAGGTTAGCTGAGTGCTTTAACGTGCTGCTTCCTGGACTCAGGTAGGCGCGCCGGCCCCGGATCGAATCCGCTCGGCGGATTAACGACGAGGGCCAATCTGCCGGCCAGCCTGCATGTGGTTTTTAGGCGGTTTTCCACGTCCCACTAGGTGAATACTGGGATGGTGCCCACGTCCCACCTCAGTCACATTACTCGCAGACATCTGCAAACGTTCGCACCTTTTCACGGCGTACACTAGACGAAGACAGCTGGGCTACATTCTGTGGTGTCACCGCCAGACACCACGCTTGCTAGGTGGTAGCCTTTAAATCGGCCGCAGTCCATTAGTATATGCCGGACCCGCGTGTCGCCACTGTCAGTGATAGCAGACCGAGCGCCACCATACGGCAGGTCTAGAGAGACTCCCTAGCACTCGCCCCAGTTGTACAGCCGACGTTCATAGCAATGGTTCACTGACAAATACGCTCTCATTTGCCGAGACGATAGTTAGCATAGCCTTCAGCTACATTTGCTACTACCTAGCAAGGCGCCGTATTCAATTGATCATTAATATTATGAAGCATGTACCGTAACGAGAGATGTTCTACAATTGTGGATTAAAGTTAAGTATTATATCAACCACGTACTTTATTTGCAATTCTCAAGATATTGTCCTGTTCCAGACCTCACGCCAGTCAGCGTGTAATTAAACGTGTGCATTTCGGCTTCCTCTCGTTGTGACTTGGCTGTTTTGCTAAGTCACAACACAGTCATTCCATCTTGGGGGGTATGGAGGTAGCGACGAAAGGAAGGGTATCCGGCCACCCTCTGACACTAACATCGCCAAATCCGTAGTAACACGGCCGACCCCGCATTCTCATGGGGCAAAGGCCAAAAGCAAATGATGACCATTCTCAATTTGAATATAATAAACTTTCTTGAGACTGAGAAGTTTATGTTCTCAAATCAGCATGGTTTTGAAAAGCATCACTCGTGCGAAACTCAGCTTGCCCTTTTCTCACACGATATAGTGCGAACTATGGATGAAGGTCAACAGGTAGATTGCATATTTCTAGATTTTCGGAAAGCATTTTTAGACAGTACCCTACTGCAAGCTGTTAATGAAGATGCAATCATGCTCGAATCGAAGACTTCCTAAGTGGTAGAACCCAGTATGTTGTCCTCGATGGCGAGTGTTTAAGTCTGTTGTTCTCTGTATACATAAATGATTTAGCAGACAGGGTGGGCAGCAATCTGCGGTTGTTTGCTGATGATGGCGTGGTGTACGGAAAGGTGTCGAAGTTGAGCGACTGTAGGGAGATACAAGATGACTTAGACAAAATTTTCAGCTGGTGTTATGAATGGCAGTGAAACGGTTGCTAAACCCGCGGGGCAGAACAGGTAATTAGGATTGTGGAAACGGCCAAATAATGTTGGGGTCAGTTTCACCTTCTAACTGTAACTTATTGTAATTTAATAACGCATTTACAACTGAAACGGCACATGGCCGAACCTCTACCAAATGCAAGTCTTTCACAGCTGAAGACCTCCAAACAAGAAATCTTAAAAATCAGCAAGATAAAAAATGGAGTGAAAATAGCAAACAAAATAATTAAAAAAAACATATATCACAGCTAGGTGGAAAGCCTTAAGGCAAAGTAGATTGAACAAACATATCCAAGGTGCAATACAAATGGCTGGAGGCCACAATTAAATTGCAAAGTTTTAAAACTTATTACCACAATCTTTTAAAGCCAGAAAGCCGCAACGTTTAAGCTTGTTGTTGTTGTTGTTGTTGTCTTCAGTCATCAGACTGGTTTGATGCAGCTCTCCATGCTACTCTATCCTGTGCAAGCTGCTTCATCTCCCAGTACCTACTGCAACCTACATCCTTCTGAATCTGCTTGGTGTATTCACCTCTTGGTCTCCCTCTACGATTTTTACCCTCCACGCTGCCCTCCAATACTAAATTGGTGATCCCTTGATGCCTCAGAACATGTTCTACCAACCGATCCCTTCTTCTAAAGTTGTGCCACAAACTTCTCTTTCTCCCCAATCCTATTCAATACCTCCTAATTAGTTATGTGATCTACCTATCTCATCTTCAGCATTCTTCTGTAGCACCACATTTCGAAAGCTTCTATTCTCTTCTTGTCTAAACTATTTATCGTCCATGTTTCACTTCCATACACGGTTACACTCCATACAAATACTTTCAGAAACGACTTCCTAACGCTTAAATCTATACTCGATGTTAACAAATTTCTCTTCTTCAGAAACGCTTTCCTTCCCATTGCCAGTCTACATTTTATATCCTCTCTACTTCGACCATCATCAGTTATTTTGGTCCCCAAATAGCAAAACTCCTTTACTACTTTAAGTGTCTCATTTCCTATACTAATTCCCTCAGCATCACCCGACTTAATTCGACTACATTCCATTATCCTCGTTTTGCTTTTGTTGATGTTCATCTTATATCCTCCCTTCAAGACACTATCCATTCCGTTCAACTGCTCTTCCAAGTCCTTTGCTGTCTCTGACAGAATTACAATGTCATCGGCGAACCTCAAAGTTTTTATTTCTTCTCCATGGATTTTAATACCTACTCCGAATTTTTCTTTTGTTTCCTCAATGTACAGATTGAATAATATCGGGGATAGGCTACAACCCTGCCTCACCCCCTTCCCAGCAACTGCTTCCCTTTCATGCCACTCGACTCTTATAATTGCCATTTGGTTTCTGTACAAATTGTAAATAGCCTTTCGCTCCCTATGTTTTACCCCTGCCACCTTCAGAATTTGAAAAAGAGTATTCCAGTCAACATTGTCAAAAGCTTTCTCTAAGTCTACAAATGCTAGAAACGTAGGTTTGCCTTTTTTAATCTAGCTTCTAAGATAAGTCGTAGGGTCAGTATTGCCTCACGTGTTCCAACATTTCTGCGGAATCCAAACTGATCATCGCCGAGGTCGGTTTCTACCAGTTTTTCAATTCGTCTGTAAAGAATTCGCGTTAGTATTTTGCAGCTGTAACTTATTAAACTGATAGTTCGGTAATTTTCACATCTGTCAACACCTGCTTTCTTTGGGATTGGAATTATTATATTCTTCTTGACGTCTGAGGGTATTTCGCCTGTCTCATACATCTTCCTCACCAGATGGTAGAGTTTTGTCAGGACTGGCTCTCCCAAGGCCGTCAGTAGTTCTAATGGAATGTTGTCTACTCCCGGGGCCTTGTTTCGACTCAGGTCTTTCAGTGCTCTGTCAAACTCTTCACGCAGTATCGTATCTCCCATTTCATCTTCATCTACATCCTCTTCCATTTCCATAATATTGTCCTCAAGTACATCGCCCTTGTATAGACCATCTATATACTCCTTCCACCTTTCTGCTTTCCCTTCTTTCCTTAGAACTGGGTTTCCATCTGAGCTCTTGATATTCATACAAGTGGTTCTCTTTTCTCCAAAGGTCTCTTTAATTTTCCTGTAGGCAGTATCTATCTTACCCCTACTGAGATAAGCCTCTACATCGTTACATTTATCCTCTAGCCATCTCTGCTTAGCCATTTTGCACTTCCTGTCGATCTCATTTTTGAGACGTTTGTATTCCTTTTTGCCTGCTTCATTTACTGCCTTTTTATATTTCCTCCTTTCATCAATTAAATTCAATATTTCTTCTGTTACCCAAGGATTTCTACTAGTCCTCGTCTTTTTACCTACTTGATCCTCTACTGCCTTCACCACTTTGTCCCTCAAAGCTACCCATTCCTCTTCTACTGTATTTCTTTCCCCCATTCCTGCCATTTGTTCCCTTACGCTCTCCCTGAAACTCTCTACAACCTCTGGTTTGGCCAGTTCATCCAAGTCCCATCTCCTTAAATTCCCACCTTTTTGCAGTTTGTTCAGTTTTAATGACCAATAGATTGTGGTCAGAGTCCACATCCGACCCTGGAAATGTCTTACAATTTAAAACCTGGATCCTAAATTTCTGTCTTGCCATTATATAATCTATCTGATACCTTCTAGTATCTCCAGGATTCTTCCACGTATACAACCTTCTTTTATGATTCTTGAACCAAGTGTTAGCTATGATTAAGTTGTGCTCTGTGTAAAATTGTACCAGGCGGCTTCCTGTTTCATTTCTTACCCCCAATCCATATTCACCTACTACGTTTCCTTCTCTCCCTTTTCCTACTACCGAATTCCAGTCACCCATGACTATTAAATTTTCGTCTCCCTTCACTATCTGAATAATTTCTTTTATTTCATCATACATTTCTTCAATTTCTCCGTCATCACCAGAGCTAGTTGGCATATAAACTTGTACTACTGTAGTAGGCGTGGGCTTCGTGTCTATCTTGGCCACAATAATGCGTTCACTATGCTTTTTGTAGTAGCTTACCCGCATTCCTATTTTTTTATTCATTATTAAACCTACTCCTGCATTACCCCTATTTGATTTTGTATTTATAACCGTGTAATCACCTGACCAAAAGTCTTGTTCCTCCTGCCACCGAACTTCACTAATTCCCACTATATCTAACATTAACCTATCCATTTCCCTTTTTAAATTTTCTAACCTACCTGCCCGATTAAGGGACCTGACATTCCACGCTCCGATCCGTAGAACGCCAGTTTTCTTTCTCCTGATAACTACGTCCTCCTGAGTAGTCCCCGCCCGGAGATCCGAATGGGGGACTATTTTACCTCCGGAATATTTCACCCAAGAGGACGCCATCATCATTTAACCATACAGTAGAGCTGCATGCCCTCGGGAAAAATTACGGCTGTAGTTTCCCCTTGCCTTCAGCCGTTCGTTGCAAGGTTGCAAGGCTGAAAGTCCACAATTAATTTACCAAAATTTTAAAAAAAATATAAGCATAAGCCTTAAATTTTAAAAAGCTGAAAATAGGTAATTAAACACCGGTGGGAAAGACAATAAAAACAACGGCACTCAGAAGCCTTCAGGTACGTCGGTCTGCCCTCATTCACTTGGGTCACACAGGTGGCGAGCCCAACTAGATCTATCGGAACCCAACCAGGGGACAGCCACGAACCGACTGTCACAACGTCTTGCTTGCCACCAATCAGCACATGAGAACTCAAACACAAAATGTTACGAACATGATAATCCACAATGGTGTATGTATTAGCTGTCAAAATTACTCACCATGTTGGACAGCGACAACAGGTGAGGAAAGGACGCTGCCTGAAATTTGTTAGTGGCCAGGGCAGGTAAGCGGAACACTAACGGCCACAGGGCAGAGAATTCCGCTGGTACACTTGAATCTGAAATACGGTAATATACTAACTTCACCCAAAAGGAACGCTGGCTGAATTTAAATCAGCGGGCAGTGCAGGTAACCAGAACACTAACGGCCACAAGGCAGAAAATTCCGCTGGTGCACTTGAATTGTAGTCAACCAATTGCACCACAGGGCGGCTACAAAAAATGGTTCAAATGACTCTGAGCGCTATGGGACTTAACTTCTGAGGTCATCAATCCCCGAACTTAGAACTACTTAAAGCTAACTAACCTAAGGACATCACACACATTCATGCACGAGGCAGGATTCAAACCTGCGACCGTAGCGGTCGCGCGGTTCCAGACTGTAGCGCCTAGAACCGCTCGGCAACCCCGGCCGGCCATGGCGGCTACATTTCAGCAGTAGAAACACTCGGTGTTGCTCACAGGAAAACCTCCCCGACAGCGAACCACTGAAACGAACCACCACAACATGGATGGACGTGGCTTGGGTAGTTGGAACCCCTGCTCAACTTTGACGTCCTGGGTCGGTGAACCACGAAGCTCGTAGCGATCGGACAGCTCCAGACACGCTCCGACACTGCGCAGGGACCGACGGCGGACCCAGCCGACTGCAGCGCGCGGAGGTAACTTCCCTGGTCCGCAGCAACCGACCGACTCGCCTCAGAATACCGACAACATCTAAAATAGTCGTCAATGGAAATAACGCCATCTACACACACAACCTGACAAAAACTGCACGAAGACCTGAACGATAGCCAACAGTAACTAACAAGGGAACCTCCCCATCGCACCCCCCTCAGAATTTGTTATAAGTTGGCACAGTGGATAGGCCTTGAAAAACTGAACACAGATCAATCGAGAAAACAGGAAGAAGTTGTGTGGAACTATGAAAAAAAATAAGCAAAATATACAAACTGAGTAGTCCATGCGCAACATAGGCAGCATCAAGGGCACTGTAAACTCTGAAGCTCCGTGGTCCCGTGGTTAGTGTGAGCAGCTGGGAAAGCGAATGATTTGCTACCGTAACGATTGCGCGCCATTGCATGCGCACTTGAATTCTTCATATGTCGAACCTTGCAATCTGAATTATTTGCTACAAACTCCGTTTACTGTTTCTCTTTGTGTTCTTTCTTTGGGTCATCAGTCTTCTGACTGGTTTGATGCGGCCCTCCAAGAATTTCTCTACTGTGCCAATCTTTTCATCTCAGAGCAGCACTGGCAACCTACGTCCTGCAGTACTTGCCGGATGTATTCTAGTCCCTGTCTTCAAATGGTGCAAATGGCTCTGAGCACTATGGGACTTAACATCTGAGGTCATCAGTCCCCTAGAGTTAGAACTACTTGAACCTGATTGACCTAAGGACATCACACACATCCATGCCCGAGGCAGGATTCGAACCTGCGACCGTAGCGGTCGCGCGGTTCCGGACTGGAGCGCCTAGAACCGCTCGGCCACAACGGCCGGCTACTCCTTGTCTTGCTCTACAGTTTTTGCCCTCTACAGCTCCCTCTAATACTATGGAAGTTATTCCACGTGCCACAGCAATGCCTCTGCGACGTGGTTACCGTCGTCGCTGGCGGCGCAGTGTACCTGCGTATCGCAGTTTGAAGGCGATTGATATTGACTTGGCTGGGCAGTTTAATAAACAGCAATTGATTGGAGGTCCAAATGTATTTCTTGACTCCATCTGAACTTTACATGTGATGTACAAGCACTGTTTGGAGGTAGTACATGGTTAACACTTGCTGTTGTATGGGGCAATCATGCAGATTATGGTGGCCTTGAAGTGTTTCCAGATGCTAACATTTTTGCTTGGAAGACATGGAGTATAGCTGAGACAACAGGACTCTTAGCTAAAGTTACATATGGTACACTTGTTCCAAGTAATGTGCATCATTATTCCGTTGCATTATATGAGGGTGGTTTGATGAGTGTTGTAAAAAAGCAAGAAAAAATGTTTCTTTCGTAAACAACTCACCTTACTTCTCAACGTAGTGTTCTTTGAAGGGTTATACTCTTGGTCCAGCGATCCTTCAGCTTTTGCATCTCATCGGAAAACTAGATTTTATCAAATTGTGCAAAATACCTGTTGATGGAACTATGATTTCCTCAGCTGATGAAAATTTCTTCCCTGCAAGCCAAAGTTTCGAGCTAGGGAAAAACTAGGAGTCACTAGGAGTTACGAGGGTAATCCCAAAAGTAAGGTCTCCTATTTTTTTATAAGTACATAGACCTGTTTATTTCCACAATACTTTACATCAGTTTACAGCTTGAACATTTAGCTATTCTTCGACATAATTTGTAGACGTAGAGAAAGCTTTTGACAATGTTGACTGGAGTACTCTCTTTTAAATTCTGAAGGTGGCAGGGGTATAACACACGGAGCGAAAGGCTATTTACAATTTGTACAGAAACCAGATGGCAGTTATAAGAGTAGAGGGGCATGAAAGGGAAGCAGTGGTTGGAAAGGGAGTGAGGCAGGGTTGTAGCCTATCCCCGATGTTATTCAATCTGCATATTGAGCAAGAAGTAAAGGAAACAAAAGAAAAATTCGGAGTAGGGATTGCAATCCATGGAGAAGAAATAAAAACTTCGAGGTTCGCCGATGACATTGCAATTCTGTCAGAGACAGCAAAGGAATTGGAAGAGCAGTTGAACGGAATAGATACTGTCTGAAAAGGAGGATATAAGATGAACATCAACAAAAGCAAAACGAGGATAATGGAATGTAGTCGAATTAAGTCGGGCAATGCTGAGGGAATTAGATTAGGAAATGAGACACTTAAGTAGTAAAGGAGTTTTGCTATTTGGGGAGCAAAATAACTGATGATGTAGAGAGGATATAAAATGTAGACTGGCAATGGCAAGGAAAGCGTTTTCCGAAGAAGAGAAATTTGTTAACATCGAGTACAGATTTAAGTGTCAGGAAATCGTTTCTGAAAGTATTTGTATGGAGCGTATGGAGCGTATGGAAGTGAAACATGGACGATAACTAGTTTGGACAAGAAGAGAATAGAAGCTTTCGAAATGTGGTGCTACAGAAGAATGCTGAAGATTAGATGGATAGAGCATATAACTAATGAGGAGGTATTGAATAGGATAGGGGAGAAGAGAAGTTTGTGGCACAACTTGACTAGAAGAAGGGATCGGTTGGTAGGACATGTTCTGCGGCATCAAGGGATCACCAATTTAGTAATGGAGGGCACCGTGGAGGGTAAAAATCGTAGAGGGAGACCAAGAGATGAATACACTAAACAGATTCAGAAGGATGTAGGTTGCAGTAAGTACTGGCAGATGAAGAAGCTTGCACATGATAGAGTAGCATGGAGAGCTGCATCAAACCATTCTCAGGACTGAAGACCACAACAACAACAACCACCATTTCTGTCGATGCTTTTTATAGACGCTGTGACAGTTTTTGTATGCCCATGTTATACTAGCTCGCCGCCATGCTGTTCAGAAAGTTATGAACCTCTTCTTTCACCTCGTCGTCGGAGCTGAATCGCTTTCCGGCCAAATGTTTTTTTAACCTAGGAGACAGGTGATAATCACTGGGCGCCAAGTCAGGACTACAGGGTGGGTGGGTGATTATGTTCCGCTGAAACTGTTGCAGGAGGACAACGGTTTGCCGAGCGATGTGTGGGCGAGCGTTGTCATGGAGAACGTGTACGCCCTTGCTCAACATTCCTCTTCTCCGGTTCTGAATTGCCCGTTTGAGTTTTTTCAGAGTCTCACAGTACCTGTCACCGTTAATTGTGGTCCCAGCGATTCAGCTCCGACGACGAGGTGAACTCCTCCTCTCTCGCCATAGGGCGGGGTTTGAGAGAGAGGATTTAGAGTTTGACAAATGTTGACCACGAAACAAACAAAACTTATCCGAATCTGCGGGAAAAATTAATATTTGGGTCAACATTTGTAAAACTCTAATTCCTCTCTCTCAAACCCCACCCTATGGGGAGAGTTTTCGTTTTAGCGCATCAAAATTTACGAAGCAAGTAAGTATTTTTTATTTATCCGTAACCATTTTCCACGCAAAAATGAGAACATTGATTTTCTTGAATTACAGCGCCAACTACTAAGAATCAAAACAAATGTATAAGACAAAATGTACGTAGTTTTTTATGTAGAATCTGATTCTGCAATAAAAAATGGGCGTTCCAATTTGAAATTTTAAAGTTGCCTCCCATCCCAACCCCAGGGGGCTGGGGTGGCGGGCTAATTTTAGCACCAGCAGATGTCCCACTCGAAAATAATCAACTTTGGATTTTACACATTTTTCGTGTGAAGCTTATTTTTCCAGTTATTCTGGTTTGTCAACTTAAAATTTACACCCTTTATAGGAGCTCTAGGCTTAACAAATGCTACACGACAACACATCCAGACATGATTTATCCACTGTGGATTCAATCGTTGGTAGACACAAATAGTCTCTGGATTATTAGCGATTGAAATTTCACGGTACTTTGTGACAGATAAAGTTCCACCGACGAGCCATTAGACGTTTTCATAACACAAAATTGACTTCGCCGAGTCGCTACAAAAAATGCCCACGCGAATGGCAATCATTCTTTGGGCACACCATAGCTGAATGGAGTGGTGGGAAGCCCTAATAAATAATAATAATTTCGTGTAGGTCAATGTTTTGGCGAAGTCTTTCTGTTGGATGCCACTTCAGCGACTCGCGTGTCCCTAACCAACCCTAGTTATCCAACCGGGGAAAGAAGACCTACAGTTTAACGTGGAATCCGTGTTTCTGCCGTGGAGCTAGGTTAAAACGTAAATCGAAAAATGCAAGGTCCGATGGGCATTCGAACTTCTTGTCTTGCACTCAAGCGTTTTACCTTCCTCTTTTTCAGTATTGTGTGTGTGTGTGTGTGTTGTATTCTTAATTACTGAATATACCGAAGACTATGATAACAGAAGCTAATGCTACCGTCAGTTTTACCCTGAATTTAAGAAGGAGCATCGAAGAAGCTGCACCACTTCAGTCTTTGACCGCTATCAATAAGGGCCCCAACCACTAGAGAACAAACCCCGACGCCCTTATAATTTATTTACTTATGTATCTATTTCTGTGCATCTTTATTGTCAGCTTCCATTAAGTTTGAAAAATTACAAGTTTCATAATTACATAACTACATGCATATAACAGTAAAATGACTGATTTCTTTAAGAATAGCTACCAAAATACAAGCATCTTTAAAAATATTTGATATACGTACATAATTACCAAACATTAAAATTACTTTATACTATTTGCACAGGTACATATGAAACATTAGATTAATTTTTTCCTTCAAGATATTCTTGAACACTGCACGGACAAAGTTTAATCAAGTGACATTTTAGTTTATTTTTGAAAACAGACATGTTTTCTACCATCTTTATATAGTTTGGCAAACTGTTTTATAGAAGGCGTTCTGCTTTTACATACTCTTTCTCAGTTTATTTGAGCCGACTTCATTTTTATTTATTGTGTTATAGTTATGGATACCTCTGTTTAACAATGCAAAATGGTTATTTCTTACGTAAATAATTCTTTCAATGTGTACAGCGACGAGCCGGCCTGTGTGACCGAGCGGTTCTAGGCGTTTCAGTCTGGAACCGCGCGACCGCTACGATCGCAGCTTCGAATCTTGCCTCGGGCATGGATGTGTGTGCTGTCCTTAGGTTTGTTAGGTTTAAGTAGTTCTAAGTTCTAGGGGGCTAATGACCTCAGATGTTTAGTTCCATAGTGCTCTGAGCCATTTGAGCCATTTTTTGTGTAGCGACGCTACTGTTAATATGTTCAGTTCCCTATATTTATGTCCCTCAGATTATTGTGTTATGCGTCTTACAGTTCAAAATGGTTCAAATGGCTCTGAGCACTATGGGACTTAACATCTGAGGTCATGAGTCCCCTAGAACTTAGAACTACTTAAACCTAACTAACCTAAGGACATCACACACAGCCATGCCCCAGGCAGGATTCGAACCTGCGACCGTAGCGGTCACGCGGTTCCAGACTGAAGCGCCTAGAACCGCGCGGCCACACCGGCCGGCGTCTTACAGTCTTCTTTCGTAGATTTAGTATGTTTGCATAATAAGAGGCACATTGCAAAGTACCCTCTGCCATGCGCTTCGCAGTCGGCTGCAGAGTATGAACGTATACATAGATTGTTGCTGCTGTTACGTTCGGAGTATCAAATACTATTCAGTTAATGAATTAAAAAATGAAAAAGGTAAATGATCCACAGGAGCAGGGGATGCGGATTAATGAGGCACTGGACGAAAGGCGGTGGTGCGTTCTGTTTACTTCCGCGGGCTCCTGCTACGAGGAACGGGGAGCTGGTGTGAAGCGGCGAGCGTGTAAGCAGGCACTGGATGTGACGCGCGAGCAAATGGTGTCGGCACGGCCGGCTTTCCGTATCACTAACACGCCTCCAGTCATTATGAAGTTCCCGCTGCACGAGCAGGGCGTTTAAACCGGCCACATGCGCAGCGGGAGGGAAGGGAAAGGGAGCGAGGGAGTAAAAAAAAGGAAAGAGACGGAGAGGGCGAGAGACGAAAAAGGACGACGACGAGAAAAAGGGTCAAGGAGGCCAAAGGGACGAAAAAGAAGGCCTAAACGGCCGCGCCGCGCGGCCGGCTCGCGGTGCGCATTCTTACCGCGGGAGGCGCTGCCGTCGCGCGGCGGCATTCATTTGTTTCCAGGGTGATGTGTGGCTCGGCGGCGGCGCATTTGTCTGGGGGCCGCGTAATCTCCCGTAGGCCGTGGGCCTCCCAGGGCGGCCGGTAGCGAGTGCCTGGTTTCCGGATTAGCCGCAGAGAGGCGCTGCCGCGCAGCGGGAGCGGATATGCCTTTACCAGCATTGCAGTCGTAGACATAGGCGCCGCTAGAGACCTCTCTTGCTCATCCCAGGAATCTGGATGTTCGTTACAAAATTCTCACCCATTTCATTATTTGACTACGTACTTTATGTTATTCCCTTAGGCCTGTATTACACTATCAAATTTCTTTGTCAAAGATCTGATCAAATATTCCGTCAAATATATTTGACAAAGATCTTTGACGTAGCGCTAGAAGGGTACTACACTGTCATCACATTCTTCGTCAATGTTCAAGATGGCTGACAACAACAACTTGTTATTATCCGCAGCAGTTGCATGTGCCACAATTGCACTGTGTGCATATGCGGAGGAGAAGCGGGGAAAAAAAGGAAACAAATCTGGGTGAAGCCGTGGGTTTTACGACGACACGATAAAGGCATTCAACAAAACTTGTTACGTGAGCTTATAGTGGAGGACGTCAAGTCGTACATCAATTACTTAAGAATGGATGAGCATACGTTTCTGTTTGTGCTCAATGAAGTGAATCCTCATATCACAAAGCGCAATATTCACTTAAAAACTGCTACATCTGCAGAAGACAGGGTCACAGTAACACTCCGATTCCTTGCTACAGGAGAGTTTAGGTTAGGTTAGGTTAGGTCAAGTGTCCCACCTTCGTAATCTATTTTTGTATTCAGCGTCCCTCACGTTGTATAGCGCCTCATCAGCTTCACACATCTCTATTAATTTTGTAGTTGTCGGCACACACCAATTGTATTTACCCGCAATGTTTATAAACACACTACAGACGACAGAATGCAGCGATGCTAGCGCTCCGTGTGGTAACATGTCACATTGCAGTGAACAGAAGACAAGCGACTTCTTTGATCAAATCTACAGCAAGACCCTAGATTTGATCAAATATTGGACATTTGACAAAATTCCCTATTACACCATCAAATATCTTTGACAAAGATACCGAACAAAGATATTTGACAAAGAAATTTGATGGTGTAATACCAGCCTTAGAAAAGCCTAACTGTTCTGGAACTGATGGCTTCACATGCAACTCGTTTGTGACATACTTAATAAACGGGATGCAAAAACCTGCACTGAGTAATTCAAACTGTTGGTAGGGTAGAAAATTTTAGTGACTGTGGAGGAATCACGAAGGGTGTCCCACAGTGTTCTGGGTCCACTCCTATTCCGTAAGTCTGTGAATCACCTTCCACAAGAAGCAAAACTGGTACTTTTTGCAGACGATACTGCCATAAAAAAGTCCCATAGCAGTCAAAGCAATGGACGAGAATGTTAAAGATGTTTCACAATGAATTATTCTGTAGCTCTCTGAAAATGGACTGACCTTAAATGTTGAGAATACACGCTATGCCGAATTCTGTATAACAAACAAAATCGTACCAACAATTGATAAGGTGACCATATTTTCTAGGCTCAGATTCGGGACATTAACATATTTCCTAGGCCCAAATCCGGGACATATTAAAAATTTTGCAAAATGGGCTATATTATTTATTACATGAGAAGAAGATTTCAATTAAATGTAATAAATACAAAATATGAATTAAATTTGTTACAAAGAAAAGACATTCACATTTTATTAATACCTTCTAAGATGAATGAGTGTGATCAGAGCAACTGTATTTATCAGTGCTGTGAATTTTCTTTATCAAGTCTGTATTTTTCAACAACATATGAAAAAACTCGACACAAGTTTCATCATAATTTATTCTACTTACCAACATTGCTTTCACGGTTTCTACAGCCAACTGTGTTTTGTCACTTGTCCATATATTGTTTATGTGGGAAAACACACTTTCAGTAGCAGCATTAGTGCCAGGAAAGCAGAAAAGAAACTCCACTAGCTTGAGTACATTTAAGAATGGCACATGATTCTGGCAGAAATGAGAAATCATCTTTGACCTGGAACAGTGTTGTTAGCAGTCCATTCAATGATTTTCTCAGTGGTGACAAACTGTTTGACACTGACATACTCATCATACATTACATTTTCTGCAAACTGAACATATGGCACAGTTTCGCTAACTAGAGAAGAAGTTCTTTCAATGTCATCCCATATGGGTATTTGATTCAGGGTAACCCAATTGTAGGAGTCTGGAAACTTTTTTCAGTACACTTTTTTTAAGTAGGATAGAGCACCGTGAAAACTCTTTACCTCTGCTGGAAGCAGACGTACCTCTGTTTCAAGAGTTTCAAGAATTGTTTCAACTCTTGAGGGAAGGAACTGGTCTTCAATTTTGGACTGCAATGTAGTTTTCAACTTACTAATACAATCAGACACTTCAAATATAGTTACTGTCTGTCCTTCAACTTTCTTAACTACTTCATGAAATGATGAAGCTGGACTGTGAACAAAGTATAGCCATACTTCAGACAAAGGGTTTTGAAAGAAGTTTTGAAGTAACAATGGACACTTCAGATTGGAAGTATGATTTTAGTGGTTTAAACATTTTGATGTCTCGCTCAACAGCAGGCAACAGTGCTAACCATCTTGTTCTACATCTACATGATTACTCTGCAATTCACATTTAAGTGCTTGGCAGAGGGTTCATCGAACCACAATCATACTATCTCCCTACCATTCCACTCCCGAACAGCGCGCGGGAAAACGAACACCTAAACCTTTCTGTTCGAGCTCTGATTTCTCTTATTTTATTCTGATGATCATTCCTACCTATGTAGGTTGGGCTCAACAAAATATTTTCGCATTCGGAAGAGAAAGTTGGTGACTGAAATTTCGTTAATAGATCTCGCCGCGACGAAAAACGTCTTTGCCTTAATGACTTCCATCCCAACTCGCGTATCATATCTGTCACACTCTCTCCCCTATTACGTGATAATACAAAACGAGCTGCCCTTTTTTGCACCCTTTGGATGTCCTCCGTCAACCCCACCTGGTAAGGATCCCACACCGCGCAGCAATATTCTAACAGAGGACGAACGAGTGTAATGTAAGCTGTCTCTTTAGTGGACTTGTTGCATCTTCTAAGTGTCCTGCCAATGAAACGCAACCTTTGCCTCGCCTTCCCCACGATATTATCTATGCGGTCTTTCCAACTGGAGTTGTTCGTAATTTTAACACCCAGGTACATAGTTGAATTGACAGCCTTGAGAATTGTACTATTTATCGAGTAATCGAATTCCAACGGATTTATTTTGGAACTCATGTGGATCACGTCACACTTTTCGTTATTTAGCGTCAACTGCCACCTGCCACACCATACAGCAATCTTTTCTAAATCGCTTTGCAACTGATACTGGTCTTCGGATGACCTTACTAGGCGGTAAATTACAGCATCATCTGCGAAAAACCTAAGAGAACTGCACAGATTGTCACCCAGGTAATTTATATAGATCAGGAACAGCAGAGGTCCCAGGACGCTTCCCTGGGGAACACCCGATATCACTTCAGTTTTACTCGATGAATTGCCGTCTATTACTACGAACTGCGACCTTCCTGACAGGAAATCACGAATCCAGTCGCACAACTGAGACGATACCCCATAGGCCCGCAGCTTGATTAGAAGTCGCTTGTGAGGAACGGTGTCAAAAGCTTTCCGGAAATCTAGAAATACGGAATCAATTTGAGACCCCCTGTCGATAGCGGCCATTACTTCGTGCGAATAAAGAGCTAGCTGTGTTGCACAAGAACGATGTTTTCTGAAACCATGCTGATTACGTATCAACAGATCGTTCCCTTCGAGGTGTTTCACAATGTCTGAATTCAGTATATGCTCCAAAACCCTACTGCAAACCGACGTCAATGATATAGGTCTTTAGTTCGATGGATTACTCCTACTACCCTTCTTAAACACTGGTGCGACCTGCGCAATTTTCCAATCTGTAGGTCCAGCTCTATCGGTGAGCGAACGGTTGTATATGATTGCTAAGTAGGGAGCTATTGTATCAGCGTAATCTGAAAGGAACCTAATCGGTACACAATCTGGACCTGAAGATTTGCCCGTATCAAGCAATTTGAGCATAACCCAAAATCATTGCAAAATCTGTTTCAACAAAGCTGCAAAAGTCCTTCAGAGTTTCAACTCTCACAGTGTATGATTTGAAATACAGAAATATTTTGGAAACTACCATTTCTATATCTACAGCCAAAATATCAGTAGCTGCTCGAACAGTATTATGCAGTATATGAGCAGCACAACCAACCCCTATCAGTCGATGACCGAGTTCCACTTGTAGTTTAGTAAAAACATTATTCTGACCTTTTCTTTCAGCACCTCCAAAATTACAATTAGTGTTATCAGCACACAGTCCAACAACTTTTTGGCTCTGAGCACTATGGGACTTAACATCTATGGTCATCAGTCCCCTAGAACTTAGAACTACTTAAACCTAACTAACCTAAGGACAGCACACAACACCCAGCCATCACGAGGCAGAGAAAATCCCTGACCCCGCCGGGAATCGAACCCGGGAGCCCGGGCGTGGGAAGCGAGAACGCTACCGCACGACCACGAGATGCGGGCAACAACAACTTTTTCTTCTAGACTGTTTTCTCTAGGGCAGTCTGTTAAATAGCCACTCACAATAGTAGATGTTTCCCCAGGCAACGATTTTAATTGTAATAATCTTATTTTTACACCAGTTTTGTAATCAAAATATCTGACGAGGATAGGAAAGACCTTAATCTCTTTGTGGTTAGATGCATCAGTCAGAAGTGAAATAAATGTCACTTTTTCTAAATCACGTCGCAACATATCTAATGCATGAGGAGCTAACACATTCACAATTATTGCCTCTGTTTTTGCACGTGCACAAGCAAATTTAGGCTCTAATGTCGCTTGAAGAAGCTTCGATGTACAGTCCATAGATCTGAAACTATGATTGTGCTGAATTGTATGATACGCAAAAACGCCCTCAGTTGCAACTAACCTCTCCTGCTGTTTCTCTGATGCAAAAAATGACTTTAATGTTGCACTAGACGCTGCTGCAGAAACTGCTCTTTTATGTTTGTCACTTTTTAAATGTAGTGGTATATCACGACGTCCACTGTGACGTAGTGAGAAACAAGAAGCACATGTGTTGTACCATACTTTTCCTTTTGAGCCCGAAGAACTAATGTCACTGATGAATGGAAATTCTTTATGCAATTGTTCATTGAAGGAGCACTTGCGCTTCTTTGAACTCATTCTTGCGAAGAAGTATTGTTATTGTAATTGACGAAAAAAAACAACTAAACTTATGAAACGTAATATACCATAACACGACGTAACAAAAAATTCAATCTGATATAATATGGCGCATACAGATGACAAATGAGACCAGCATACATTGCGTTGGTGACGCCAAAGTCAACGATAGCGTGTATTACTGTTCGTGTGTTCCAGTTACTTTGTATTTCGTCTGCGTGTTTGCCATAAAACCTCCTCTGCCTCTTCCATGGCTATCAGAAAATATGCAGATTTCTTCCTTCTTCTGTTCGAGTTACGTTTAGAACCGTTTTGACTGCGCGAATGCGTTCGAGTGCGACTTTTTCCCAGTTGCCGTGGTCTCTGACTGCCCGTTAGCTGTTTGAGCTGCGGCCAACACGTGTTTGCACAGTAGCAACAGTTTCATAACGGTTTCGACAATTTTTCGTACCCTCATGTCAAAAAATATCCCACCATAACTAAAACTAATAATAAAATATACCGATACAGGTGAAATTAATGTCTAATTCGGGACAAATTGGGTCATGATTGTTAATTCCGGGACGAACAGGTGTCCCGAATTACCTTTGAAAAAATTCGGGACAGACACACAAAAATCGGGACTGTCCCGAAAAAAACGGGACGGATGTTCACCTTACAATTGTTGCAGCACGTACCCACCAACCCACCCCAGAGTCAAACCATTTGCTACCCACGATAATGAAGGAAACTCTAGTGAATGGTTCTCATTCTTGTCATCAAATATGGTGTTAGTAACCACTCATACTAATCATCTCCAATAATCACGGTAAATGAGATTAAGTAGCAAAAGTTCTGCCCATAAGAATACATTGCCAGAAAATTTCTTAGTCCGTTCGTGTCCGCACCAGCGGTGAAGCGGGTCTGACTGCTACAAATTTTTCGGTGTGCGTTTTGATGGGAACTTGAACTGGAAGAAGCACATTACTGAGCTACTCAAACGATTAAGTTCGGCTGGGTTTCCTCTCTGTGTAATTGCATATCTTGGAAACAAACGAATCAACCTCCTGGCTTATTTTTCATATTTCTACTCAACTGCACAAAAGCGAGCAGAAAGAGTAATATGTGCTGTTCACTCAAGGTGCTTCTCTTCAAGGACGTAGGCATTTTAACTGAACAGAATACATATATTCGCTAGTGAAATTTGTCATGAATATCCATTTCAGTTTGAGAAGAACAGTGACGTCCATACCACAAAAGTAGAAGAATAACCTGACAGTTATTACCCGTTATTAAAAGCGTCAGTTTCTCAGAAACGAATTCAGTAAGCAGCAACAAAATTTTTAAATTATTTTCCTAATAACATAAATTACCTGACATATAGCAACCCAAGTTTTTTAACCAAACCTAAAATCATTTCTCCTGGACAACACCTATTTCGTGCAAGAATTTTTATCTAAAAACTGATAGCACGTCAAACAAAGAGAAAAACAATTAGTTTTTGAGTGTGTTTCCATGAGTAGGACTAAAAAATATGTTCATTTATGTCAACACTAAGCACTAATTCGTTACGCACCACTTCGATAAAAGAATCGTTCAGACAATCTATAGAATATGTAACCAAGTATGAAGTGTCCAATGAGGAAGTTTCCTTATTTTATAAAAACAAAAGCATTACACACAATTACAATGTTGACATAATTTTATGCACAGTATACACTGCTACAGCCTGACTCGGAATCGATCCAGAAATACTACTAAAGTTAATAAATACACTACTGGTCATTAAAATTGCTACACCAAGAAGAAATGCAGATGATACGCGGGTATCCATTGGACAAATATATTATACTAGAACAGACATGTGATTACATTTACACGCAATTTGGGTGCATAGATCCTGAGAAATCAGTACCCAGAACAACAGCCTATGGCCGTAATAAAGGTCTTGATACACCTGGGCATTGAGTCAAACAGAGCTTCGATGGCGTGTACAGGTACAGATGTGTATGCAGCTTCAACACAATACCACAGTTCATCAAGAATAGTGACTGACGTATTGTGACGAGACAGTTGCTCGGCCACCATTGACCAGACGTTTGAGAGATCTGGAGAATGTGCTGGCCAGGGCAGCAGTCGAACATTTTCTGCATCCAGAAAGGCCCGTACAGGACCAGTGCGGTCGTGCGTTATCCTGCTGAAATGTAGGGTTTCGCAGGGATCGAATGAATGGTAGAGCCACGGGTCGTAACACATCTGAATTGTGACGTCCACTGTTCAAAGTGCCGTCAATACGAACAAGAGGTGACCGACACGTGTAGCCAATGGCACCCCATACCGTCTCGTCGGGTGATACGCCAGTATGGCGATGACGACGACGACTACACGCTTCCAATGTGCGTTCATGTCGATGTCGCCGAACATGGATGCGACCATCATGATGCTGTAAACAGAACCTGAATTCACCAGAAAAAATGACGTTTTGCCATTCGTGCACCCAGGTTCGTCGTTGAGTTCACCATCGCAGGCACTCCTGTCTGAGATGCGGCGTCAAGAGTAACCGCAGCCATGGTCTCCGAGCTTATAGTCCATGCTGCTGCAAACGTCGTGGAACTGTTCGTGCAGATGGTTGTTGTCTTGCAAACGTCCCCATCTGTTGACTCAGGGATCGAGACGTTGCTGCACGATCCTTTACAGCCGTGCGGATGCCTGTCATCTCGACTGCTAGTGATACGAGGCCGTTGGGATCCAGCACGGCGTTCCGTATTACCCTCCTGAACCGACCGATTCCATATTCTGCTAACAGTCATTGGATCTCGACCAACGCCAGCAGTAATGTAGCGATACGATAAACCGCAATCGCGATAGGCTACAATCCGACCTTTATCAAAGTCGGAAACGTGATGGTACGCATTTCTTCTCCTTACACGAGGCATCACAACAACGTTTCACCAGGCAACGCCGGTCAATTGCTGTTTGCGTGTGAGAAATCGGTTGGAAACTTCCCTCGTGTCAGGACGTTGTAGGTGTCGCCACCGGCGCCAACCTTGTGTGAATGCTCTGAAGAGCTAATCATTTGAATATCACAGCATCTTCTTCCTCTCGGTTAAATTTCGCGTGTGTAGGACCTCATCCTCGTGGTGTAGCAATTTTAATTGCCAGTAATCTATATAAGCTTTCCAACATGCTTCCAGTTATCGTGCCACGTTGGAAAAATGCGAAGATTTTTGCTGCGGAAAAGCTTTCGTTCTGCGTATTCGGTGCGTAGATCCTTGTACTATTACCACGGTAACATCCCTTTTTTTCTGAAAATGTGAACATCCGAGTCTACAGGCTAAGCTCCCGTGTTCTTCCAAGCTATTGTACCTGGCATAACAAGGAAAACGATAAGAATCCAGATCACATGAAAACAACTCCGCTGAAATCGAAAGCCACACTGCTCTTATCGTATTGAAAGAAAAAAAGGAAAAAACCAGCTGCAGTACTGAGGTAGTAGATCACACTCGACTTCCTTGTGTTTTGGTTTATTCTTTGTTAGTGCACGATATCGGCAAGTAGTTATTTTAAAACAATCGTTGGCGAGTGGAGTGGGCGTACTATAATGTGTCATTTGTAAGAAAACGTCAAAGCAGGCCGGAAGGACGTGATTATGTTCACAACAACTATGCCCAAAAAGTCACTGCGCAGTGCCGTACGACTGTTAGCCGCGCATGCCGTATGCCGAAGTGAATATATCGAAATGAAACTCACAGAAATACAAGTTATTAATTTATTGGAAATTCATTTTTACTTACAAATTTTCACATTAAATGTTGAAAGTGTCCCCCCCCCCTCCCCCCGCCTCCCCTGTTGTTGAATTCACAATTCGTCTAATCATGTTTCCAAACACAAACTGTAAAATTCCTTCTGTAACAGAAGCAGCGAAAGTGGATATTGCAGTTTTCAATTCATCGATGGATTTTGGACGGTTTTTATAGACAGTTGCTTTCGGTGCGCCCCAGAAGAAAAAGTCGGGTGGTGTTAGGCGACCGTGGAGGCCAAAGTCCCTGTGAAATTGTGCGATCACCAAAAACATCAGCAAGCAGTGGCATTGAAACGCGAGCTGTATGTGCGGTTGGCTCAAAATGGTTCAAATGGCTCTGAGCACTATGGGACTCAACTGCTGTGGTCATTAGTCCCCTAGAACTTAGAACTACTTAAACCTAACTAACCTAAGGACACCACACACAACCATGCCCGAGGCAGGATTCGAACCTGCGACCGTAGCAGTCGCACGGTTCCGGACTGCGCGCCTAGAACCGCGAGACCACCGCGGCCTATGTGCGGTTGCACCACCTTGTTGAAAATAACCGTTCAGTACTTCACTCAACACAAGTTCTCCTATGAATGGGTACTCTATATCAATACAGTGCCGTTGCGCGTTTATTGTTTCGTTGGAAAAAACAGGCAGGCGGACAATCATACGGCACGCGCGGCTAACAATCATACGGCGCTGCAGGAAATACTTTTTGAACACCGCGTGTGATTGTTAGCCGCGTGTGCCATATGCCGCAGTGAATACATCGAAATGAAATTCAGTGAAATACAAGTTATTAGTTTATTGAATATTCATTTTTACTTACAAATTTTCTCATTGAATGTTGAAAGTGTCCCCACCCCCCTTTTTGTTGAATACACAATTCGTCTAATCATGTTTCCAAACACAAGCTGTAACATTTCTTCTGTAACAGAAGCAGTGAAAGTGGATATTGCAGTTTTCAATTCATCGATGGATTTTGGACGGTTTTTATAGACAGTTGCTTTCGCTGCACCCCAGACGAAAAAGTCAGGTGGTGTTAGACGACCGTGGAGGCCAAAGTCCCTGTGAAATTACGCGATCACCAAAAACATCAGCAAGCAGCGACATTGAAACGCGAGCTGTATGTGCGGTTGCACCACCTTGTTGAAAATAACCGTTCAGTATTTCACTCAACACAAGTTCTCCTATGAATGGGTACTCTATATCAATACAGTGCCGTTGTGCGTTTATTGTTTCGTTGAAAAAACCAGGCAGGCGAACAACCATACGGCACGCGCAGCTAACAATCATGCGGCACTGCGGAGAGGCTTTTTGAACACCCCGTTTATCCACTGTTATTGTGGGGCCTGTCACTTGCATGGTTGCCTTAGCACATTTTTGAAAGGAACAATTACGTTTTAGAGGTTAAAAGTTTTAACTTCCATCTCAAATCTTTAAGTGCTTATTATTTTTTGATATTAGTAAGCGAGAATTGTTTATTTTTTGTTTATTTCTATTGTTTTTATTTTGTTTTTGTCAAACCAAAAATTGTGTAGGTGCTCGAACCCCGGAGCGTCCACGCAGTCGAAGCGTATGAAATTTGAGCTTCATGAGGCAGAAATTTGTCAGGAATCAAGAGAACTTTGCGAGACAAAAGTCCAGGATGTTTTCTTCTCATGGCAGCCCGCAGGTGCCTCAAGGCATTACGTACCTTTCTGCACTCATTGTGGTGAGCGAGTAACATCCCATGACAGCCCCGAAAGATGGTGGTCATAACTTTACCTGTCGAATGTGTGACCTTTGAATTTTATTGGGACGCTTTCGCCACCTTCCTTCCACACCTTCCTGTTTTGTCTGAGAGGTCGAATGATGGGCGAGGATCTCATCGCCTTTTGAATGCTCGTACAACCTTGCTCAGAGGTTGATTCCCCATGGAAATCGACAGCCGATAGTTGTTTTGCTGCAAAAAAGCGGATGTCAGTGGATAATCACAAACGGACACACTTTGTAGTGGCACCTCTGAGTTAACTGCCACTGTACTGGCAACATGCCAACGGCCTTGCCGCATTAGTAACACCTGTTCCCGTCAAATCGCCGAAGTTAAGCGCTGTCGGGCTGGGCTAGCACTTGGATGGGTGACCATCCGGTCTGCCGAGCGCTGTTGGCAAGCGGGGTGTACTCAGCCCTTGTGAGGCAAACTGAGGAGCTACTTGACTGAGAAGTAGCGGCTGTGGTCTCGGAAACTGACATACGGCCGGGAGAGCGGTGTGCTGACCACATTCCCCTCCATATCCGCATCCGCTATTACGAATACATAGAAAGAAGGATCCTTTATTGTATGATTATATGACAGCGGAACAAACACTGGTAGCAGTTACTTCTGTAAAATATCTGGGAGTATGCGTGCGGAACGATTTGAATTGCAATGATCACATAAAATTAATTGTTGGTAAGGTGGGTGCCAAGTTGAGATTCATTGGGAGAGTCATTAGAAAATGTAGTCCATCAACAAACGAGGTGGCTTACAAAACACTCGTTCGACCTATACTTGAGTATTGCTCATCAGTGTGGGATCCGTACCAGGCCGGGTTGACAGAGGAGATACAGAAGATCCAAAGAAGAGCGGCGCGTTTCGTCACAGGGTTATTTGGTAAGCGTGATAGCGTTACGGAGATGTTTAGCAAACTCGTGTGGCAGACTCTGCAAGAGAGGCGCTCTGCTCGCGGTGTAGCTCGCTGTCCAGGTTTCGAGAGGGTGCCTTTCTGGATGAGGTATCGAATATATTGTATCCCCCTACTTATACCTCCCGAGGAGATTACGAATGTAAAATCAGAGAGATTCGAGCGCGCACGGAGGCTTTCCGGCAGTCGTTCTTCCCGCGAACCGTATGCGACTGGAACAGGAAAGGGAGGTAATGACAGTGACACGTAAAGTGCCCTCCGCCACACACCGTTGGGTGGCTTGCGGAGTATAAATGTAGATGTAGGATGACACGGTGGCCGGTCGGTACCGTTGGGCCTCCATGGCCTGTTCTGGCGGAGTTTAGTTTAGTGTTTTTGGGGTATTACTGGCAAGCCGGTGTAAGCGTTGTCAACACATAGTATAGAACTCACTAGCCCTCACATAACACAAGCCAAATCTATACCATATCTACTCTTATTGTCAAAAGTACGTTCATATGGGGTACCAAGTGAAATTTCTGACTGGATTTTCGGTAGGGAGGACGCAGCATATTATCTTGGTTGTAGAAGTAACTTCAGGTGTGTCCCAGGGAAGTGTGTTGGGACCCTTGTTGTATAATAACGACGTCGTAGATAATATTAACACTAAAATCAGGCTGCTTGCAGATGAAGCAGTTATCTATAATGAAGTACTATCTGAGAGAAGCTGCGTAAATATTCAGTTAGATGTTGATAAGATTTCAACGTGGTGCAGAAAATTGGCAGCTTGCTCAAAACGTTCAGAAATGTAAAATTTTGCACTTCACATAGTATCCGGTGACTATAGTATCAATGAGTCATTGTCGGAATCGGCCAACTCATACAAATAGCTGGGTTAACACTTGGTACGGATTTGAAATGGAATGATCACATAGGTTCAGTCGTGGCTAAAGCAGGTGGGAGGTTCAAATGTTTCAAATGTGTGTGAAATCCTATGGGACTTAACTGCTAAGGTTATCAGTCCCTAAGCTTACACACTACTTAACCGAAATTATCCTAAGGACAAAAGTGCCTGAGGGAGGACTCGAACCTCCGCCGGGACCAGCCGCACAGTCCATGACTACAGCGCCTAGACCGCTCGGCTAATCCCGCGCGGCGCAGGTGGTAGGTTTCAGCTTATTGGTACAATACTGGGGAACTGCAAATCATACTACGATGGAGACAGCCTAAAAATCACTCGTGCAACAAGTTCTAGAATACTGATCAAGTGTCTGGGACCCGTATCAGATAGGACTAACAGGGGATATTGAATGTTTACAGATAAGGGCAGCACAAATGATCACAGGTTTGTTTAAACGGTGGGAGAGTGTCACAGAGATACTGAAAGAACTGATGTGGCAAACAGCTGAAGACAGACGTAAACTATACCGGGAAACTTCTTGGCAGATTAAAACCGTGTGCCGGACCGAGACTCGAACTTGTGAGAGCTTCTGTGAAGTTTTGAAGGTAGGAGACGAGATACTGGCAGAAGTAAATCTGTGAGGACGGGGCGTGAGTCGTGCTTGGGTAGCTCACATGGTAGACCACTTGCCCGAGAAAGGCAAAGGTCCCGAGTTCGAGTCTCGGTCCGGCACGCAGTTTTAATCTGCCAGGAAGTTTCATATCAGGGCAGAGTTAAAAACTCATTCTAATAATAATAATGTCGTGTGACTGGGGCCTCCTGTCGGGTAGACCGTTCGCGGGGTGCAAGTCTTTTGATTTGACGCCACTTCGGCGACCTGCGCGTCGATGGGGATGAAATGATGATGATTAGGACAACACAACACCCAGTCCCTGAGCGGAGGAAATCTCCGACCCATCTGGGAATCGAACCCGGGCCCTTAGGATTGACATTCTGTCGCACTGACCACTCAGCTTCTGGGGGCGGACTAAACTCATTCTGTATACCGAGAAAGTCTCGTATCAAAGTTTCAAGAACCGGTTTTAAATGATTACTCTAGGAATATACTACAACCCCCAATGTATAGCTCACTTACGAATTGTGAGGATAAGATTAGAATAATCACATCAGGCACAGAGGCATTCAAACAATCATTTTTCCCATGCTCCATAAGTGAATGAAATGGGAAGAAATTTGTGCAATAGGCCGTACCCTTTACCATGCACCTCAATGTAGTTTGCAGAGTATAGGTGTAGATGTAGATTTGGAAGTTCTGGGTGGTTATAATTAAAGTGCAGCTACTCAGTGAGATCCAGTGTGGACTGTAATCATCTTACGGCAGCGAAACATAGTAGATATTCAAATGTGGTAATGTGGAACCGTTTTATGAGGGAAAAAATTAGTTCCAATTTTGGCCATCAGATGCAAATCTGGCGCTGTGAATACAAGAAATACATATAGAAATGTTACGTGCGTAATAAATTAAGAACGGGACGAGCAGAAAAGGCCAAACAAGTCAGAAAGGCATAATGTTGGTTTTATTTTAATCTGCCGCTTACACATTTGTTCAATATGACCGTCGGAGACGCCGACGAGATAATGGGATAGAGACTGAACATGTCGCTGGTAAACGTGTTCTTTTACCTATTTCGAGAGCCAAAAGTCACGTGGATTCAGATCAGGTGATCTTATAGGCCAGGCATCAGGGAAAACTCTGAAGATGAAACCTTCGTGGAAGGTCGCATTAAGCGGATCTATCACTGGGCAAGCGACATAAGGTGTTGCCCACTTATTGCACGAAAACACTGGTTTCCACACAGTTGCACTCTTCCACAGCAGGAATCACATGTTGCACCAGGAGGTCTCGATAGCATACAGACGTCACAGTACACCTGACAGACCCTCTGCGTGTGTTCTTTTCAAAGAAGAATGGAGCGAGAGTAGAGGTGCTTGTGAGTCCGAGATGCTACTCCAGGCGGGTGTAAAATGAATGTGCGCAACGGAAAATAATAAACGCTAAATGAAGATTTGGCCCTGTCTGACTCCTCCCTGGAGCAGATCTTTGGATCTCTTAATTCTATAAATTACAATCTAAACATAAATGAATGATAAAGGCAACTAATCCTACTAAATGATAAACGTTGTTCCTGCTTATTGTAGATTAAAATAACCTTTATATTACAAAGTTTACATTTCCTACGTAAAATTACTAATCAATGCCCAATTCTGCCCCTTATTATGACTGTGGTCTAATATCAATAACGCGAAATTACTGACATCATGTACGTTCCAAACACTAGAAGACACTACTTTCAAAGATGATCTACGGTGGTGCAGAACCCCAGAGTAAATAAAGTAACGTGATCACAGCTGTTTAGCTTTTATAGCCCTAATAATCCGAAGCAATTTCCGACATCACCGTATTTACTGCGTCTGGTGCGTCGAAGTGATGGTTCTCGTACTCGTCTGCGACGATGGAAGAACTCCAGCCACAAATAAACTGTTTCAGACGCTAGGACGGCAGAAGGCGGTCCTCTGACTAATATACTCTAATACTGTCTTCTCCTCTCTGTGTTCTAAAGATGAGAAGCGCGAATTCCCAACCACAAGGACGGAATTCAGAGAACGTCTCAACGTATTGGCAGAAGAGGTGCTCTCGACTACTGAACGCTGCGTACTCAACGACGACTTCCAACCTGGAGGTGAGGTCCAGAATCGTATAGGTTGACAACAGTACAGTGCCTGACTATTCTAACTATAAATCCTGAGACAGAAGACAGCAAGTCCGTCTGTACCAACAAACGCTGATATCACGCGACTGTCACACACGGGCGCTCGCAATCGAAGACCTCGCCTCTCCACCACTGGCTTCCCAGCAAGGCTCGGTTCCCCACCCTCGTAATTCCGAAAACGAATCATATTCCCGAAACCACGGAATATTCTCCCTCTCTACAGATTCTTCCGAACGCCGACCAACCATATTTTAGTCTTTTGTCGTCCAGCGCGGAAAGTGTGCGAGGAAAAATCTATATTCGTACAATGGGGCGCTTCAGAGTAAAAATGCTTGGAAATAACCCAGTCTGCGTTCCTCTCAGCTGCGTCCAAGATTTTCGTAGTTTCCAAAGTATAATCTTTCCCGTCCGGCTACAACACAGGCCGGTCGCGACTCTATTGTGTCCCAACATCTGCCTTGTTACTTCCTGTGTTTAAGCAGGGCCAACACATCTGTGTGGGCCTTCCACCCAGGGCCTGAGTTTCGCCTGCCGTTTCATTTCCACTGTCGCTCCAACCTCTACTAGTATGATAATAAAGACACTCCGTCATCTTTCATGCAATAAGCGTTAACAATTATTTACAAGGCGTAGGTGGCAATGTCAGTCTCCTTTATATATTCATACGAGGGCCGTTCAGAAAGTAACCTCCGGTTGATTTAAAAAAATACACCAAGTTAAATAAAAATATTTTAATATATACATCTTACAACTACATCTTTGCACTATTTTTCTACATAGTCTCCATAGCGATTGAGGCACTTATCGTATCTCTTCACAAGCTTTGAAATTCCTTCTGCATAAAAATCACCCGCTTGTGCCTGGAGCCAGCCTGTGACCGCATCTTTGAGCTCTTCGTCGTCATCAAACCGCTGCGAGCAGAGTGAGGACGGGCGTTATCGTGCAAAAAAACGATGCCGGAAGTCAGCATACCACGGCGTTTGTTCTGTATAGCCCGTCGTAACTTTTTTATTGTTTCACAGTACACGTCTTGATTAATGGTCGTACCACGTTCCATGAATTCAACCAACAACACCCCTTTGGCATCCCAAAACACCGTTGCCATCAGTTTTCTGGCAGAAAAATCTTGCGAGGCTTCTCTTGGTTTGGTAGGCGAATTTGAATGTTCCCACATCTTTGATTGTTCTTTTGTCTCAGGGTTCACGTACTTAATCCAGGTTTCGTCACCGGTCACGATTCTGTTTAACAATGGTTCTCCTTCGTCCTCATAACGTGACAGAAAGTCTAATGCAGAGACCATTCTTTGAGTTTTGTGGTGGTTGGTAAGAATTTTGGGCACCCATCGTGCACAGAACTTACGGTAACCCAATCTTGCTGTCACTATCTCGTACAAGAGAGTCTTAGAAATCTGTGGAAAACCAGTAGACAACTCCGACATTGAGAAACGTCGATTTTCACGAACTTTTGCATCAACTGTCTGAACGAGTTCGTCAGTCACCAATGATGGTCTACCACTCCTCTCTTCATCATGAACGTTTTCTCGTCCACTTTTAAATAAACGTACCCATTCACAGACAACTCCTTCACTCATAACTCTTGGTCCGTACACGGCACAAAGCTCACGATGAATAGCTGCTGCAGAATATCCTTTGGCTGTAAAAAACCTTATGACAGGACGCACTTCACATTTGGCGGGGTTTTCTATTGCAGCACACATTTCAAACTGCCACAAAAACTAAACTAGTGCAGGTACGACGTTCACTCGACTACGGCTTGATGCCGACTGACCTGTTGAGTGCGTGAACGCACAGATGGCGTCGCTACTCCCCCCACAACCCGCACTGTGACCAATCGGAGGTTACTTTCTGAACCGCCCTCGTATATACGATGTACAACCTATCACATGATACATAATTGCGTTTGTAGATCATGGCAAAGCGGATGGGTGCTTGTAAAGCGTGAAATTATAGCCAGCTTACAATATGGTGAGTGCAATGGTCCCTTGTACACAGCACGTGGATTAACAGTATCCCATACTGGGCAGTTCTGGGTATTCATTGCAGTGTGTAGTGTAAAATGTGCCTCATCACGTCATAGAATACTGCCCACTCAGATGTCATCAACTGCGATCCGTGCCAGAGACAAAATAAAAATTCAGAATGCTGCTGCAAATGATAAGGTTTCAGTTGCTGCACCATCTCGATCTTGTGCAGGTACCAGAGTGAAACAGACCACAAAACGTCCCATGCTGTTGACCATGGGATGGACGATTCTCATGAGGAGCACTGCCCAGAGCATGTGCTGCATGGTCAGTTACAGCAACTCGTCAATAATTTCCGCCGTGACAGGGCGCCCTACACTTCCAGGTGCCACACAAATCTCACACGTTTTTGAATTCCATTACCAACTTCTTTCAACTGTTTAATTAGATTGGGCCTCTCACCAGACCTTTCAGTGAGCTATACTCTCTCAACGCAGCGCTGTAATTGCTGCCCTTCACATAAAACAGTTTGACTAAACAGCACACGGTCTCTTTTCTCAGTACCCATACTGTTCACTCAAATTGTGGCTTGTCAAACGATAACATGGATGTTACACCATCATACAAACAATGTACAGCGTCAGCTTTGCACCTGCTGGCCATAAATAGAACTAATTTCTTTTCTAGTGTAAATCAGTTCCACATTAACGCATCAGCACATCTACCAAGTTTTGCTTTCATACAATAGTAACAGCCCATACTGGACCTCCACAGGAAGCCGCACTTTAATTATAACAGTCCTTGGTGCAGCGAAGAATTAAGCATTATTCTGCCATCAATTCGCAGAACAGAAAAGAACCGAAATGGTGCCCCAATCAGTTTTCCGTCACTGCCTCGTATATTCTTTATCAAGATGCAGACAATCCTGGTGTGCATATTCCCATCACTACACAAAATCAGCAGCAGCATGCATGACATGTCATCCGTCCCCAGTTCTCACAAATACGCCCCTTTCCTTTACTGCGAAAACAAAATCGCAACAGTTGTTAATCTTTCGTTTGTGGTTGAAGACCGCTGGTGGTTAGCGGATTATACATTGGTGTGCAAAACTTAAGGTCTAAAATAACTTTTGTAGGATACGTCACCGGCAAGTAACATAGCTCGATGGAACTTGGCCCGTACATAGAAAGAATGGCCGCAGTGTAGTACAGAAGATAACTGAAGGATATTTGCAGTGGGGCGAACAAAAATGACACTTTTTCTGAATGACAATAATTACTCGGAACTCATCACGACTCATCGTGGTCCCCTGAACAATACAAAAACTTGGACAATATGTAGAAAGAACTGCTGTTTTATAGCACAGAAGGTATCCTCCCCCGGTAGCTGAGTGGTCAGTGTGACAGAATGTCAATCCTACGGGTCCGGTTTCAAGTCCCGGCTGGGTCCGCGATTTTCTCCGCTCATGGACTGGGTGTTGTGCTGTCCTAATCATCATAATGTCATCCCCATCGAAGCACAAGTCGCCGAAACTAAAGACTTGCACCCAGCGAACTGCCTATCCAGCGGGAGGCCCTAGTCACATGACATGTACAGTTAGTACAGAAGGTAACAGAAAGAAATTAGCAGTGGGCCAAACAGAGATGACACTTTTCTTGAAAGACAGTAGTTACCACCGGCCAGTGTGGCTGAGCGGTTCTAGGCGCTTCAGTCTGGAACTGCGCAACCACTACAGTCGCAGGTTCGAATCCTTCCTTGGGCACGGAAGTGTGTAATGTCCTTAGGTTGGTTAGGTTTAAGTAGTTATAAGTTCTAGGAGACTGATGACCTCAGATGTTAAGTCCCATAGTGCTCAGAGCCATTTCAACCATTTTGAACCAATAATTACCCAGAAGTCACTGTGATTCATGATGGTTCCATGAAGAATACAAAAACTTGGACCGTATGTAGCAGGGCCGTTTAGAAAGTAACCTCCGGTTGGTTTAAAAAAATACACCAAGTTAAATAAAAATATTTTAATATATACATCTTACAACTACATCTTTGCACTATTTTTCTACACAGTCTCCATAGCGATTGAGGCACTTATCGTATCTCTTCACAAGCTTTGAAATTCCTTCTGCATAAAAATCACCCGCTTGTGCCTGGAGCCAGCCTGTGATCGCATCTTTGAGCTCTTCGTCGTCATCAAACCGCTGTGACCCGAGCCATTTCTTCAAATGCATGAAGAGGTGATAATCACTTGGCGCCAGGTCTGGGCTGTAAGGTGGATGGTTGATAACGTCCCACTTGAAGGACTAAGAAGGGCCGTTGTTCTGCGAGCAGAGTGAGGACGGGCGTTATCGTGCAAAAAAACGATACCGGAAGTCAGCATACCACGGCGTTTGTTCTGTATAGCCCGTCGTAACTTTTTTATTGTTTCACAGTACACGTCTTGATTAATGGTCGTACCACGTTCCATGAATTCAACCAACAACACCCCTTTGGCATCCCAAAATATCGTTGCCATCAGTTTTCTGGCAGAAAAATCTTGCGAGGCTTTTCTTGGTTTGGTAGGCGAATTTGAATGTGCCCACATCTTTGATTGTTCTTTTGTCTCAGGGTTCACGTACTTAATCCAGGTTTCGTCACCGGTCACGATTCTGTTTAACAATGGTTCTCCTTTGTCCTCATAACGTGACAGAAAGTCTAATGCAGAGGCTATTCTTTGAGTTTTGTGGTGGTCGGTAAGAATTTTGGGCACCCATCGTGCACAGAACTTACGGTAACCCAATCTTGCTGTCACTATCTCGTACAAGAGAGTCTTAGAAATCTGTGGAAAACCAGTAGACAACTCTGACATTGAGAAACGTCGATTTT
The DNA here is from genome assembly GCF_021461385.2 of Schistocerca piceifrons. NCBI lineage: Eukaryota > Metazoa > Arthropoda > Insecta > Orthoptera > Acrididae > Schistocerca > Schistocerca piceifrons. Next base: position 35,203,405 of record NC_060147.1, on the reverse strand, counting down.
CACGAACTTTTGCATCAACTGTCTGAACGAGTTCGTCAGTCACCAATGATGGTTTACCACTCCTCTCTTCATCATGAACGTTTTCTCGTCCACTTTTAAATAAACGTACCCATTCACAGACAACTCCTTCACTCATAACTCTTGGTCCGTACACGGCACAAAGCTCACGATGAATAGCTGCTGCAGAATATCCTTTGGCTGTAAAAAACCTTATGACAGCACGCACTTCACATTTGGCGGGGTTTTCTATTGCAGCACACATTTCAAACTGCCACAAAAACTAAACTAGCGCAGGTACGACGTTCACTCGACCACGGCTTGATGCCGACTGACCTGTTGAGTGCGTGAACGCACAGATGGCGTCGCTACTCCCCCCACAACCCGTACTGTGACCAATCGGAGGTTACTTTCTGAACCGCCCTCGAAGAAAGAATTGCTGCATTATAGTACGGAAGGTAAGTGAAAGAAATTCACAGTGGAGTGAACAGAAATGACAATTTTGTAGAAAGACAATAATTACCCACAAGTCACTGTGTTTCATCATGGTCCCCTGAAGAATACAAAACCTTGGACCATACATAGAAAGAACTGCTGCATTATAGTACAGAAGGTAACTGAAACAAATTTGCAGTGGGGCAAAAAGAAATGATACTTATGTTCAAAGACAATAATTACCTGGAAGTTACCGCAATTGATCATGGTCCCCTGGCAATACAAAATGCTGAGTGTGCCCCTGAACAGTTGCACGTGAGAAAATAGTATACAGCCACAATAACATTTGCCGGTGTGTGTACCATGTCAAACATTTGGAAGGCAGTATGCTTCCCCATACAGTAACACCTAGACTGCCGTTCGACAGTTGTGGATGAACTCTCATGTGGGAAGAGGTGGGAACACATATTGCACCCAGGAACAGTTATAGCTGTACCTTTCAACTCTACAGAAAATCTCATGTTTCTGCTCTCTAAAGGCTTTCTTCACCAGTGCAGACATTCACTCCAAAGTTTTAAAGAATGTCACTGTTTGTGCAAGTTGTTTTCAACATGTACTTTTGTTTTTATATATACTTTTGGCCTTTCAATTTTCTCTAAAACACAAAGAAAATAAATAGTTTACTGTTACATTCATATCATAATAATCCACCTTTTATAGATTTCTAGAAATATTGTAAAATTTCTCTCCATCTAATAATATTTGATTTGTCTTTATGTATAATTAAAAGCTTTTAGCTGAAGAACAGAATAGTGTATTGCTGGAAGCCAATATGGACTGAGATTTAAAAAATAACAATAATGAAAGAAACAACACATCCACTGAAAATTATTAGATTAGTTGGGTTATCTGGACTGAAGGAGTAAATGTGCCATGAGTTTTTTCCCCATATTACATTTTAGGTTAATTTCATTTCAAGCAGTAGGCAGCAATGGAGTATAATGGCATCAACTTTCAATGATCTGTCTCATGTCTCTTGAATGTTCAGCTTTCCTGAAGCAATTTGTCCAGTTTTGTAGAGCAAAATTTCCATAGCAACATGGTGGAATGTTAATTTTATGAAATATCAAGATGCTCACTGTAAGGATTATGAACATTACAGTGACTGCAGCATAAGCTGGGAGTGAGGAGAACCTGGAAATGTTACTGCCAGCACATTTTGTCTAGGTTATGGTCTAAAAGCTTTTTAAGATTTTAGTTGTGTCTGGTAGGTGTTTTGAAATATTAGTCTCTTGTATCAAATACTGAAAATGTTTTGGTTGATTCTTTATTAGTTTTAGTAAATTTCTTGCCTTTACTAACAGACCCTTCTGATTATTTCAACATTGACAAATAATTTCAGTTTCAGACACATAAGGTGGACATCTCGGAAGTGTGAAAGAAACTTTTTCGAGCAGTATATTAGTAGCATCATTGTTGGGTAGTTGGAGTCAGGCTATTGTGTGTGTGGGAAGGAAACATGCTGGTATCATTTTTCTTTCCATTTGCTGTTATTTTCTACCCATAAACCTTCCCACCTATGATTCTTTAAACAATCAAATCCCAGAAATGAAATCTTACACTGAGGTGACAATAGTCACGGGATACCTCATAATATCTTGTCAGACCTACTTTTGTCTAACACAGCACAGCAACTCAACATGGCGTGGACTCAACAAGACACTGAAGACCCGTGCAGAAATATTGAGCCATGCTGCCTCCATAGCTGTCTACAATTGGGAAAGTGTTGCTGGTGCAGGATTTTGTGCACAGACTGACCTCTCAATTATGTCCCATAAATCTTCAATGGGATTTATGTGGGGTGATCCGGGTGACCAAATCATTTGCCAGATTTGCCCAGATAGATCTTAAAATCAATCACAAACAATTGTGGCCCGGTGACATCACATCATTGTTTGGGAACAATGAAGTCTGTGAATGCCTGAAAACCATATCCAAGTAGCCAAACATACCCATTTCCAGTCAGTGATCAGCTGAGTTGGACCAGAGGACCCACATCATTGTGGAGCCATAAATGCGTTTGATTGAAAGAAAACCATATTATATACTAACATGAAGTCTAACATTTTGTATTGACGTAATGGTTTCTAGCGATGAATACAAACTGTTGTTACACATATGTACATTGGTGGACTTTGTGTTTATATTTACATTGAAGGCTACGGTTTGAAAAACGACATGATCATCCGAAGCTAGTTGCCACACAGATGTGACTATTATCGCAACTGTGATGGACAGTGGAAAAAATAAAAATATTTCATATCCAAGTAGTTGGTCCTACCATCTATTGTGCTGGAACATCATGAAGATGAAGAAAGTGAAGACAATTATTGTGAGCATGATATGAACTCAATATATGTGGGTGAATTTTGTTTTGCAAAAGTTTACTGAAAATCAAAATTAAGTTTAAATTCCATGCTGTACAAATCAAAAGGGGACAAACCAAATGAACACTAGATAATGATGATATGTTTTCTTTAAACATCATTTTCAAACAATGAAGTTTGCAGTCACAAAAGAAGAACCTTATATAGCCAAACAAAGATGTAGTAAGAAAGCTGCCAAAAGCCCATTAAAATCAGGTCTGCTAGTTTCACAGATACAATCATCTTCAATAAAGACTGCCTGTTATGATGTAAACAAAATATGCTTTAAGTCTTAGTAGATCTTTTGGTTATTATTGAGCAAGTAAAACTTATAAACTGTGTGTTCACATTGTAAAACCATAATCCAATTATCACAGCCGGCCTGATCCATTATACCACGTTAATTAAAAGAATATTCTCTCAGATGTTTTGTATCTTGTCTCAGCCAGAGAATAGGAATGATACACCGAGGGAATAAAGTTAGAAAGAGCACACAGGAATCAGTAAACAACAATGAATGTGGGAAGTTACTACAAACCTGTACTTACCACCACTGTTGGTACCATAAACATTAATTTGACCAATTACAGCATGTACAAAGCCATTTAAGAGGTTGTTCTTCCCACACATCATATGCAACTGGAACAGGAACAAACCATAACATATGGTACAATGTGAAGTACCCACCAGCCACATACTTTACTGTGACTTGCAGAGTATAATTGTAGATGTCTCCCTCCTCCAAAAGCATACCCATGATTTTAACTGTGGGAAAAGGGTGAGAGGGGGCTGTAATCCATGTTTGTTTTGTGATGAATGGCAAAATAATTTTCACATTTCACGAGAGATGTCTGTTAGTGCTCATGTGGTTAGTCATTGCCCATTATGTTCTAATGCTCCCTTCAAACCGGTACTGAAATGATTTTTCCGGCTCTTAGGCAAGGATGTGAGTCCCGTTTGTGAAGATTTTCAATGTAGGAATAGAGGTTAGATCAGCTGTGCTTCCCTGCCACTTGCCGGACACATTCCTGACTTCCTCCACTATCTCAGTGGGGTGACACTGTCAACTTAGCCCTGTATCACTCTTTCTAGAAATCTCAACAATTCTTTCAACTTGAAGTGGAATAAGAAATTCCTAAAGCAGCCTGTACATGATAATATTTCTTTGTCAAATTCACTCATTTCTATCCCCAGGTTTGTCAAACAAGCCCTAACAATGTTTGCCAAGTTAACCTCACTTTTGAAGCAGGTGCTTTTCTTGTCATGAGGTATTTTGACACTAGTAGGAATGGCTGCGAATTCAGAGAAAGAGTTTCTTGCATTGATTTTAGCACTGAGTGTAAAGAATAAAAATAAAACAAGATGTTGGTCCAGGGAACACTTGAAATTGAGAGAGCTGTGTACAAATATAAACTTGTTAAAGAAAATATTACACTCATAACCTGATGATTACATTAACTTTCTCTGAATAGACAGTCAACTTTTAATAATTGAGTTACTTTTCCCTAACACTGAAAAAGAAGACACAGGATGTGAAAATTTGTTCTCTTCTGCTTGGTGCTCTAATGGTGGTTCATTGAAATTTTGCATCCCAGCCTGTGTGTTCTGCATAGAATATTGAGTTTCTTTTTAATCTCTTTCTATGTAATATATAGCTTGAAAAGATGCAACACATCTACCATTAAGGAAACTACCAATGATTTTTTATTTTTATCTTTGATCACAGTGTCTGCACAGCGAAATAAATTGTAGTAAAACTCTTTTCCACTAAACATGTTCGATGAAACACTGACACAAACAATGTCTGTCATTTCGCCAAATCTGCTGCCAAACAAAATTTCTTTCAAACACATCAAACATGTGCCATGTTTACAAACACATCAAACAGTGCCAAACATGGTTAAGTATGAAACTTCCTGGCAGATTAAAACTGTGTGCAGGACAGACTTCAAGGCTCGGTCTGGCACACAGTTTTTATCTGCCAGGAAGTTTTATATCAGCACACACTCTGCTGCAGAGTGAAAATATCATTATGGTTAAATAGTTGCCAAACCTACTAAAGTTTGACAAGTTATTTGATCATGTACCAGAGTGCTTAAGTTGTGCAGGGATGATTCCTATTTTTGTCAGCAGAGGGCAGCACCAGATTACAAAAAACTAAAATTATTAGCCCATGACTACCTAGAGGTTGATAGGGAGACTGGACTGTTGAGAGAGGAGAAACGTAATAACTGAGAGCTGTTGGTCAGACAGGGATGGAAGAATCAGAATGTGGTCTCATGTCTTTTTTATGATTTGTTTCCATCTATTTGTTCCCGTGTGTGGCTGCTGCTTACTTAGTTTTTCAAGGAAGTCAGTTTAAACTAAAATCAGTTTCTTAATTTTAACTGTTGTTAGTATATTTACAGTTTTGAAATAATAACAAACTTAGGTAACTGAAAATTGATGTTGATAACAATCAAACTGTTTTCCATTTGTTTTTCTGTGATTATTACTGTTAAAGAAAAAATACAATAGTGATTAAAGGAAGTTTTCTTAAATTACTTTAATTTTTCAGAAACATATTTATTACTAAATAAATTTGCTGAATACTGGTAATAACTTTGTGTTCTGCCTTATGGCAGATCTTGTCATGGGGGAAGCCTCTTCAGAGAGCTTCACCGCATGAGCGTCTAGGGAAGTGATTCCATTGGTGGTTTCCCATTGCCTTCCAGCTGGGAATCGAACCCAGGCCCCTTGGTGTGTCAGACAGCTGCGCTGACCACTCGCCTATCGGGGCGGACATACTGGTGATAAGCTATCAAAATTCGGAAACACTTGACTGGCAGTAATAAATCATGTGCTTATTTCATCACTTTTCCAAAAAAAACTTATAATTGAATAAAACAAAACATACAAGAACATGGGCAGTTAATGTGTAGTTTCTGAGGTGTGCTAATTATTATTGGTTATGTTTGCATAGATTATAATAGTAAATTTCAGAGAATTTTCAAGCATAATTCTGGCTGCATAATTACTTTGCATTTTTCTGTGTTATCAGTATAAATACTTGTTCATTTTGAATCAGCAGAAGTTGGTGTTTGTGTTGAAATTTTGGACAATTCAAACACCTACACAGAGTACTGTGTTACAAACTTCATGTTGAACTATTCACCTCCTGGTGCAACCAGTAGCTTCTCAAAATCAGGCCATAATTATTTGACAAACCTGTCACAGCAACCACTTCTGTGACTTCTACCTCACCATTTATAACCATGCTATTGAAGTAACCAGCTCAGAGAAGTATCTCTGACAAAGAGTACCAATGCTCGAGGCAACAAGGTGAGGGGATGGAAGGGAAGGGGCACTCCCAGCTAGTTCTCAGAGAAAGAAGAAATGTAGTGTAGTCAGGTGTTTTCCTTACAAGAAAATCATTTAAAACCTAGTATTACATAGATTTTAAACCAAGGTGTATGCACACCAGGACAACAGGGAAGCACGCAGAAATTTTTTCAGCTGGGAAAAATCCAAGATAAACCCAGGAATTTTTTAGAATTCCATGGAAGCTTTTTATTCTTCTAGTTTTCAGTTAAAATTTTGTAATTTTGACTAGTATGAAGTGATACCCTAACAAAGAATTTTACTTTAGCTTGCTACTGCAAAATAACACTGCAGCCATAAAACATAAACAAGAGGATAACACTAAAACAAAACTTTAATTATAAAGAAAATATGCTATTTACAACAATAAAACACAGTGCACACACAAGCATCTTCCGACAGCAAAATGTATCAAAGGCTGTAGGGTGGAGACTATGAAGTATTACGTAACAATGAACTGCTTTCGATGAGCATGATGTCACAACTGTTTACATTTCTAATAGGTCACAGGATAATATTGCAAATTGTGATTTGAGAAGCATTACTTTGAAAGTAAATTTCCTTTTACACAAGCTGAATTACGCTACGTGTGAGAAGGTGCAATGAATTTCTAAAATCATGGAGCATTTGAGTCTCATTTAAAACTTAACACTTTGAGGACCAATCACTTAGAAAAATTTTGGGCCCATAAGATGAGACATTTATGCCATTATTTAAAATTTCATTAACTCATTTGTGTTTGATGTATCTTGAGGTGTAACAGATGTGAAAAAAGCCAATACTATATGTGAAACGTTAGCAGTTCATGTAGCCATACTGTATGTATATTAATTTAAACCACTAACTTTTCCGCCAGCCGGTGTGGCTGAGTGGTTCTAGGCGCTTCAGTCTGGAACTGTGCAACCGCTACGGTCACAGGTTCAAATCCTGCCTCAGGCATGGACGTGTGTGATGTTGTTAGGTTAGTTAGGTTTAAGTAGTTCTAAGTTCTAGAGGACTGATGACCTCAGATGTTAAGTCCCATAGTGCTCAGAGCCATTTGAACTAACTTTTCTTATTTGTGTATTCTCACTTCTTAACATTGATGTTGTTGTTGGCTGACTACACCATGTGTCCTATATCTGCTGTCATTGGCTGCAAGATCATGTGGTGTGAGCTATGATGGTGATGCATCAGCACATACGGTGAAAAGACAAAAGTACCTTAAAGCTGATAAGGTAGAACACAAGATCCTGGAGTGAAATCCACTGGAAGTTTAGAACAACAGTTTATTAACAAAGTGACAAACAATTTGTTATTCAGCCACAGTTATTTTAAAAACTTTCCCCAAAATTGAAATTTACGGGGTTGCCTCACTCCAACAATTACTTTGTTAAAATTAACATATTCTGAATAATAAATAAATTTATGGGCACCAGCCCACTATCTACTTTATTTTACCACCAGCAGCAATTACTCTCTGTTAAACAACATACTTTAAAATATTAAGACTTTCCTACAGTTGCAATTTACCGGCACTAGCCCACTGCAGCAATTACTCTTTCTTGAGAAGACTAATCACTGTTGACAGATAGCAACACATATTCTCTAAGTAGAGACACACATTCAAATACATTTGTCCACAGTTTGTGGTCTAGTGATTTGCATTGCTGCCCCTAAATCTAGGGTTCCTGGGTTTGATTCCCATCTGGATCAGCGATTTTCTCAACCCAAGAACTGGGTGTTTGTGTTGTCCTCATCATTTCATCATCATTCAGGAAATGGTGAGACTGGAAAGTGAGAAGGTTGGGAATTTGTACGGGAGCTGATAACCCTGCCATTCCTAAATTACTTAGGACAAATGCCAGAGTGCTTCCTATTTTAAGGCCAATTACTTGCCCCACCCTTACAAAGGTAGACCTGTAAGAATGCATTTCCCTATAAATATAAATTATGTTATTTTTGTTGTTCTTAAAAAAATGATGCACCATGAGGGAAATATTCAAATGGGACAGAAATCAGCAGTTGTGATGTACATATACAGAAAAACAAATGCTTACAATTTTAGAACAATTGGATGATTTATTAAATAGAAAGAGCTTCACAAACTGAGCCAGTCAATAACAAGTTGGTCCATTTGTGGCCCTTATGCAAGCAGTTATTCTGCTTGGCATTGACTGATAAGAGTGTAGTTCCTCCTGGGAGGTATTGCGCTGAATTCTGACCATCTGGCATGTTATATCATCAAAATTATGCAACAAAGCTAGCTCTTTATTCCCAGGAAGTAATGAGTGCTGTTGACAAGGGATCTCAGATCGATTCCATATTCCTAGGTTTCCAGAAGGCTTTTGATACCGTTCCTCACAAGCAACTATTGATCAAATTGCGTGCATATGAAGTATCATCTCAGTTGTGTGACTGGATTCATGATTTCCTCTCATAGAGGTCACAGTTCATAATGATAGATGGTAAATCATCGAGTAGAACAGAAGTGATATCTGGCATTCTGCGAGGTGGTGTCATAGGCCCTCTGCTGTTCCTCATTTACATAAATGATCTAGTTGATAATCTGAGCAGTCCCCATAGATTATTTGCAGATGATGCTGTAATTTATTGTCTAGTGAAATCATCAGATGATCAATTCCAATTACAAAATGATCTAGAGAGAATTTCTGTATAGTGCGAAAAGTGACAATTGGCACTAAACAAATAAAAGTGCGAGATTATCCACATGGGTACTAAAAGAAATCCCAATAAAATATTGGGTATACGATAAATCGCACAAATCTAAGGTCTGTCAATTCGACTAAACACCTAGGAATTACGATTACAAGCAACTTAAATTGGAAAGACCACATAGATGATATTGTGGGGAAGGTGAAACAAAGACTGCGCTTTGTTGGCAGAACACTTAGAAATTGCAACAAACCCACTAAAGAGACAGCCTACATTACACTTGTCCATTCTCTGCTGGAATATTGTTGCATGGTATGGGAGGTAGGATTGACGGAGGGCATCGAAAGAGTGCAAGGAAGGGCAGCTCGTTTCATGTTACCGCGCAAAAGGGGTGAGAGTGTCACTGATATGATACACGAGTTGGGGTGGCAGTCACTGAAACAAAGGTGGTCTTCTTTGCGGTATGAAGTTTCAATCACCAACTTTCTCTTCTGAATGCGAAAATATTTTGTTGATACCCACCTATGTAGGGAGGAATGATCATCATAGTAATATAAGAGAAATCAGATCTCGAATGGAAAGATTTAGGTGTTCCTTTTCCCATGCGCCATTTGAGAGTGGAATGGTAGAGAAGTAATATGAAAACGGTTCGATGAACCCTCTGCCAGACACTTAATTGTGAATTTCAGAGTAACCATGGAGATGTAAATGAAGATGAATCAGGTTGGAGGGCCCTGCCCAAAAAACTGTACACTTTCTCAGTTGGGGATCAAACTGGTGATGTTGCTGACCAAGTAAAGGTTTGGCAAGCTTCAAGAAAATCAGTAGAAATTCTCGCCGTGTGCAGGTGGCCATTATCTTCCTGAAATATATGCCCAGGAAGCTAGCCACAAAGTCCAACAAAATAGGGTGTAGCATAGCATCGACATGCACCTGTGCTGCAAGGGTGCTGCAGATGACAGCCAAAGGGGTCCTCCTGTGAAAAGAAATGCAAACCCAGATCATCACTCATGGCTGTCGGGCCATATGGCAAGCAACAGTCAGGTTGGTATCCCACCACTGTCCAGGGCATCTCCAGAGACGCAGTAAAATTGTCTTCAGTGATGAGTCGTACTCCGAACTGAGTCCTGATCACCAGTGTCTGGGGATGACCTGGACAGTGGTACGATAATCTGACTGTTGCCTGCCACACTTCATGACAACCAGGAGTAATGCTCTGAGGTATCATTCCTTTTCACAGCAGGACTCCTGCAGTTGCCATCCTTGGCCCCCTTACAGCACAGTGGTACCAGGGTTGACCGTAAAAGAAGGTTCCCATGGTGCTACAGATCTGAAAAGTGCTGTTACAGTGGATTCCACAATTCTATAGTGTACCTTGGGTCCCCCATTATAAATCCCCTTCCTAGTGAGCTGCCTGCGGAGCTCAGTCTTGGATTGGCAGCTGTACGTGATGGATCTCCCCATTGCTTCGCCTGCCAGGTGTGAGCTGCACTTGGTGATCTGTTTCCTGTCTGCAAAAAACATTGCGCTGGCAGAAATCCATTCACAGCTATGCGAAATCTATGGAGACAAGTGTATGAGAGTACAACACGTGCACAAATGGTACAGAGAGTTCAAGAACGGGTGTACTGTTGTCCATGATGAGGAGCGTTCTGCACGGTCATCTTTTTCTGATGAAACAATCACAAAAGTGGAGGCAGCGGTGCTCTCAGATTGAAGAGTAACGGTTATTGAGCTCCCCAAAATGATCCCTGCTGTCAGCAAGACCTCTATTGATAAGATTTTGATGGAGCATGCTAAGGTTTGAGAGGTGGGTGCCAAGAATGGTGACCGAAGACCACAAACGTCAATGCTTTGAAGCGGCCCAAGAATTTCTTCAAGATAATGGACCTCATGGCGAGGAATATCTTGACTCCATCGTCACTGGAGATGAGACCTGATTGCACTATCACACACCCAAAACCAAAGAACAGTCCAAATGGTGTAAGTTCCCAGAGTCGCCGAGATGGCGAAAATTCAAACAAATGCAAAGTGTCGGCAAAGTGTCGGCAAAGTGATGGCAACAGTGTTTTGGGACAGGAAGAGGGTATTGTTGTGCGAGTCCTTACCCACAGGTACAACAATCAACGCTGTCGGGTACCGTGAGAAACTGCAAAAATTGCGCTGTGCAATTTAAAACAAGAGGAGGGGTATGCTGTCCAAGGGGGTGTGTTTGCATCAGGATAAACTTGACCGCTCACTGCCAAAGCCACCAACGAGCTCATTGGAAAATTTGGATGGGGTATTGTGAAACACCCACCCTACTGGCCGGGCTTAGCCCCAAGTGACTACCATCTCTTCCCTGACATGAAGGAACACCTGGGTGGAACGCATTTCGGCAACAGAGAAGGGCTGGAAGAAGCAGTTCTCAGGTATCAGCACGGCTTGGTGGCAGACTTTTTTGACACGGGTATTCATAAGCTCATACATCACTTGCAAAAATTTTTTGACCTCAGTGGTAACTATGAAGAAAAATAGGTTTCCAAAAGTGTAAGCATTCATGAAATAAATATGTTTTACACTGTGAAAAAACTGGGAACCTTATTTTACAGACACCCCTCGTACATCAACAATGTTCTATGGTGTGTTTTGTTGCCCTTCATGGCAAACAGTCCTGCACTTACATTTCAGCAAGATAACACATACCCACACACAGATAGAGTTTCTGCTGTTTGTCTTGTGCTTGCTGAACCCTACCTTCGCCAGCAAGGTAACCGGATCTCTCCCCATTCGAGAACATTTGGAGGATTATGGGCTGGGCTCTCTAACCAGCTACCGATTTTGACGCTCTAACATGCCAGACTAACTTGGAAGAGCACGGAATGGACAGTGTCTTGAAAGGAGGATATAAGATGAACATCAACAGAAGCAAAATGTGGATAATGGAATGTAGTTGAATTAAGTTGGGTGATGCTGAGTGAGTTAGATTAGGAAATGAGACACTTAAAGTAGTAAAGGAGTTTTGCTATTTGGGGAGCAAAACAGCTGATGATGGTTGAAGTAGAGAGGATATAATATGTAGACTGGCAATGGCAAGGAAAGCGTTTCTGAAGAAGAGAAATTTGTTAACATCGAGTATAGATTTAAGTGACAGGAAGTCGTTTCTGAAAGTATTTGTATGGAGTGTAGCCATGTATGCAAGTGAAACATGGATGATAAATAGTGTGGACAAGAAGAGAATAGAAGCTTTCAAAATGCGGTGCTACAGAAGAATGCTGAAGATTAGATGGGTAATCACATAACTAATGAGGAGGTATTGAACAGAATTGGGGAGAAGAGGAGTTTGTGGCACAACTTGACTAGAAGAAGGGATCGCTTGGTAGGACATGTTCTGAGGCATCAAGGGATCACCAATTGAGTATTGGAGGGCAGCGCGGAGGGTAAAACTCCTAGAGGGAGACCAAGAGATGAATACACTAAACAGATTCAGAAGGATGTAGGCTGCAGTAGGTACTGGGAGATGAAGAAGCTTGCACAGGATAGAGTAGCATGGAGAGCTGCATCAAACCAGTCTCAGGACTGAAGACCACAACGACAACATGCCAGTTGGTCATTCTGGCATGATATCTCTCAGGAGGACATCCAACTACTCTATAATTAATGCCAAGCTGAATAACTGCTTGCATAAGGGCCGCAGGTGAAATAATACATTACTGACTTGCTCAGTTTGTGAAGCTCTTCCACTTGAGTAAATCGTCCAGTAGTTTTTATGGAATTGTAGTCATTTGTTTGTCTGTAAATGTACAGGTTGTCCGAAAAAGCATGACCCAATTTTAGCTTGTAATAATATTGAGACAAATGTCACTAGGTAGCTGAAACGGCACTGGATGTAATCGGCATGGTCTAGAGTTTCAGAAAAAATCCGCTAGATGTTGCCACGAGCACTGACCTGGAGCGTGCAGCCAGTCTCGCGCAATATGGCATCCATGTGACAGAAGGCATATTGTGTTATTGAATTTAGTTGTACTCAATCAGTGATCGCAGTTCAGCGGGCATTTCATATTTGATTCCATGCTAAATCACCATCACCAAAGAACATTTGAGGGTGGTATAAACAGTTTGAAGAAACAGGGTGCCTCTGTAAAGGCAAAACTACTGGCTGGCCATGCATTTCTGAACAAACAATGGAACAAATCTGATGAGCAGTTGAGCGGAGCCCCCTTAAGTCTACACGTCGAGCTGGCCAAGAACTTGCGTTACCACACATGACAGTGTGACGTGTGTTACGGTGTCGTTTAGCCCTCAAGCCATACCGATTACAACTGGTACAAGCTCTTCGTTACTGCACATGACAGTGTGGCATGTGTTACGGTATCGTTTAGCCCTCAAACCATACCGATTACAACTGGTACAAGCTCTTCGTTACTGCACATGACAGTGTGGCATGTGTTACGGCATCGTTTAGCCCTCAAACCATACCGGTTACAACTGGTAATAGCTCTTCGAGATACTGACAAAGTGAAGCGAGTGGACTTCAGCAATGCTATTCTAGAGGACTTGGAAGACGGCACTTTTATGTCACTGTTGATATTCAGTAATGAGGCAACTTTCCATATTAGCAATAAGGTTCACCGCCATAATGTACATACACTCCTGGAAATGGAAAAAAGAACACATTGACACCGGTGTGTCAGACCCACCATACTTGCTCCAGACACTGCGAGAGGGCTGTACAAGCAATGATCACACGCATGGCACAGCGGACACACCAAGAACCGCGGTGTTGGCCGTCGAATGGCGCTAGCTGCGCAGCATTTGTGCACCGCCGCCGTCAGTGTCAGCCAGTTTGCCGTGGCATACGGAGCTCCATCGCAGTCTTTAACACTGGTAGCATGCCGCGACAGCGTGGACGTGAACCGTATGTGCAGTTGACGGACTTTGAGCGAGGGCGTATAGTGGGCATGCAGGAGGCCGGGTGGACGTACCGCCGAATTGCTCAACACGTGGGGCGTGAGGTCTCCACAGTACATCGATGTTGTCGCCAGTGGTCGGCGGAAGGTGCACGTGCCTGTCGACCTGGGACCGGACCGCAGCGACGCACGGATGCACGCCAAGACCGTAGGATCCTACGCAGTGCCATAGGGGACCGCACCGCCACTTCCCAGCAAATTAGGGACACTGTTGCTCCTCGGGTATCGGCGAGGACCATTCGCAACCATCTCCATGAAGCTGGGCTACGGTCCCGCACACCGTTAGGCCGTCTTCCACTCACGCCCCAACATCGGGCAGCCCACCTCCAGTGGTGTCGTGACAGGCGTGGATGGAGGGACGAATGGAGACGTGTCGTCTTCAGCGATGAGAGTCGCTTCTGCCTTGGTGCCAATGATGGTCGTATGCGTGTTTGGCGCCGTGCAGGTGAGCGCCACAATCAGGACTGCATACGACTGAGGCACACAGGGCCAACACCCAGCATCATGGTGTGGGGAGCGATCTCCTACACTGGCCGTACACCACTGGTGATCGTCGAGGGGACACTGAATAGTGCACGGTACATCCAAACCGTCATCGAACCCATCGTTCTACCATTCCTAGACCGGCAAGGGAACTTACTGTTCCAACAGGACAATGCACGTCCGCATGTATCCCGTGCCACCCAACGTGCTCTAGAAGGTGTAAGTCAACTACCCTGGCCAGCAAGATCTCCGGATCTGTCCCCCATTGAGCATGTTTGGGACTGGATGAAGTGTCGTCTCACGCGGTCTGCACGTCCAGCACGAACGCTGGTCCAACTGAGGCGCCAGGTGGAAATGGCATGGCAAGCCGTTCCACAGGACTACATCCAGCATCTCTATGATCATCTCCATGGGAGAATAGCAGCCTGCATTGCTGCGAAAGGTGGATATACGCTGTACTAGTGCCGACATTAAGCATGCTCTGTTGCCTGTGTCTATGTGCCTGTGGTTCTGTCAGTGTGATCATGTGATGTATCTGACCCCAGGAATGTGTCAATAAAGTTTCCCCTTCCTGGGACAATGAATTCACGGTGTTCTTATTTCAATTTCCAGGAGTGTATATGGGGACTTGAACATCCTCATGAAACAATTGAACATGAACATGTTCCACCAAAAGTGAATTTTTTTGTGCTGATTTGAAAGCAATGTTTATGGACCCTACTTTTTTGAGGAAGAAACCATAACAGGACAATCATATCTTGCAGTGCTACGAAACTGGTTATTCCCACAACTTGACTCTGACAATTTCATCTGTCAGGAAGATGGAGCACCACTGCACTGGTACAACAATGTGTGTAGTTTCCTCAATGCCAATGTGCCTCAGCGTTGGATAGCACATACAGGACCGCGAGACCAGGCTTTACACTCTTGGCCTCCTAGGTCCCCTGACTTAACACCATGTGATTTCTTCCTGTGGGGATATGGTAAACAATGTGTTTACGTTCCTCCCTTACCTCGTGACATTGGTGAACTAAAAACAAGAATATCAGCTGCTGTAGCTTCAGTGACAGAAGACACCTTACGCTCAGTTTGGGATGGATTCGGCTATAGGCTAGACGTCGTCCGTGGAGCCAATGGAGGAAATATTGAACATTTATGATGAATTTTATAAACTTCTGTCTTTTCTGAGTAATTTAGTATGCAATTTGTTGGTGTTAAGTCCTTCTTCCTAATAAATAATTCTATTTAAAATCAGGTTTTTTTTTTTGTGTGTGTGTGTGTGTGTGTGTGTGTGTGTGTGTGTGTGTGTGTGTGTGTGTGTGTGTGTGTACTTCAGCACTTCAAGCATCGTTGTAAAAGTGATCTATGAATGGATGAAACTACTATTACTACTGTTGCTGCTTCTGCTAGATCTACCTTTTCTTCCAGCCTTAACTGAAGATGCACATCCAGACATCCAGGAGTCATTCTGTGGAAGGAGGTCACAGTCTGCTACTGTCCTCACCACCCCACTCCCCCATACAAATAGCAACAAAATATATGTAATGTTTCAGTAAAATAATAATTGATTTACATCAGCCTTTAGTGTGCTGCTTCAGCATAACATACAAGGAAGTGCAGTTGGAAGAAATATGGTGTTTGAATTGCATTATCCAAAGTTTGAGAACAATATGTGTCATACAATTAATTTAAGAACTATTACAGTAACAAACTCTCACAAATTTAACATCATAATTAACTTACTATAAAGTCAAAGTCCGCTTGTGTCATTATTGTTGATGTGTTGGCAAATGTGCCAACACCTTGTAGAAATAGGAGGCCGAAATGCACGCTATCTAACGTGTGAATTCTGTAACAGGAGAAGTGGTGAATGCTAATAAGAAAAGTATGCAGCTCCTCGAATACTTATCTTTTATTCCTTCATGTGACTACAGCATTCTTGATGAGACATTTCATACGATAATTATCCAACTATGTAAGGCTAATGGCGCCTTGCTAGGTCGTAGCCATGGACTTAGCTGAAGGCTATTCTAACTGTCTCTCGGCAATTGAGAGAAAGGCTTCGTCAGTGTAGTCGCTAGCAAAGTCGTCGTACAACTGGGGCGAGTGCTCGTCCGTATCTCAAGACCTGCCTTGTGGTGGCGCTCGGTCTGCGATCACACAGTGGCGACACGCGGGTCCGACATGTACTAATGGACCGCGGCCGATTTAAGCTACCACCTAGCAAGTGTGGTGTCTGGCGGTGACACCACAATTGTAGCTCCATCCAGCTTTATGAGATGTGGAAACTACAGCTGTGTAATCATATGAATGGTGTGAATGCTGTTTCTTTCAGCCATTTCCACCTATGTTGGGGAAGTCAGTCTTCATGTGATTTTGTCTTACTGGAGCACCACTTTCTTTCAGTCTTCCCTCATTCAGCTTTCTGTGGTTCACCTCTTCTACCTGTGGGAATACAAACTCCATCGGATTTGTTTTTGACAACAGGTATGACCAACAGGTTTACAACCATCTTTCCTAGGCTAGAATGTTGCCATTCAGTCTGCAAGCCCATCTATGCAGGCAGGCCCTCACATAAGGAAATGAAAATTATCTCATCTTCATCATTGCATGTAAATTCTAGAAATGCTCACCATTTCTGAGGCCCTTAGCAATCATGCTGCTATGTCCTCCAAAAGTTAGCTGTGAAATTTGTAAATCAATATTTGAGCCCCTTAGGGCACACGTGATGTAACTCATACATAGAGATTGATTCAGATACAAAGAACATATTTCAGTTGATTATTGCTGGAAAACTGAGAAAGATAGAAACACATTGCACATGTCACTGGATAGAGGAAGGTTCAAAGTTTTATGTTTGCACAGACACTACAGTGTACATTCAACATGAGTACCATGCATTTCTCAAGAAACATGGAAACGTTAGTCCATTTCATACCACACATGGATCAACAGATCTTTGTTTATGAAATTCGAAGCTTCAACAGTTCGATTTCTTAGATCTTGAAGAGTATCTGCAATAGGTGGGACAAAGACTCTGCCATTTATGCACCCCACAGGAAAGAGTCATGAGTTGTGAGGTCTGGCAACCTGGGAGGCCAAAAATAATGAACAAGATCTTGATGTCCACCTCTACAAATTTAATGTTGTGGAATGAAGTTGTTAAGATAATGCAGTACTTCAAGATGAAAGTGAGGTGGGACTCTGTCATGCATAAAAATGAAATTATTGGAATCATTGAAGAAACAACGAGTTCTGCAGAGTGTCCCGGTATGACATTCTTGTCTCAGTTTTCTCTGATAAAAAGCAATGTCCATAAGCTTTGTGGACAGAAATGGTGTAAAACACATTCAGTTTTTGTGAGACTCTTTTATGTTTGATGACAATGCCAGGTTTTGTTGGCCACAAATTCTTACATTATAGCGGTTTACTTTACCCAATAGGTGAAACATCAATTTGTCCAAAAAGATGAGTTGTTCAGAAAAAGTATCCTCTGCTATATACTGGAGAATTGAAATGCAAAATTTGTACCTTCAGTTACAGGATGCAATTGCTGGACTAACTGCAGATTGTAAGGCTTCATAGACGGGCATTGTTTCAGAATATGCCACAACAATGTTTGAGGAAGTTGAAGTTCCTGGCCTACTCAACTTGTGGACTTCAAAAGGGTCCATGTGAACACATCCTCGATATGCTCAACATTTTCATCAGACATTTGTGGCCGACCAGCACTCTTCCCTTTGCATATGCAACCATTTTCCAAGAAACTTCCTGGCAGATTAAAACTGTGTGCCCGAGCGAGACTCGAACTCGGGACCTTTGCCTTTCGCGGGCAAGTGCTCTACCATCTGAGCTACCGAAGCACGACTCATGCCCGGTCTCACAGCTTTACTTCTGCCAGTATCTCGTCTCCTACCTTCCAAACTTTACAGAAGCTCTCCTGTGAACCTTGCAGAACTAGCACTCCTGAAAGAAAGGATACTGCGGAGACATGGCTTAGCCACAGCCTGGGGGATGTTTACAGAATGAGATTTCACTCTGCAGCGGAGTGTGCGCTGATATGAAACTTCCTGGCAGTTGTTCTGCAAGGTTCGCAGGAGAGCTTCTGTGAAGTTTGGAAGGTAGGAGACAAGATACTGGCAGAAGTAAAGCTGTGAGACCGGGCGTGAGTCGTGCTTCGGTATCTCAGATGGTAGAGCACTTGCCTGCGAAAGGCAAAGGTCCCAAGTTTGAGTCTCGGTCGGGCACACAGTTTTAATCTGCCAGGATGTTTCATATCAGCGCACACTCCGCTGCAGAGTGAAATCTCATTCTGGATTTTCCAAGAATTTTGTTTGCCATTGATAAATATGCTTTTGCAGTGGCAGCTCCTTGCTGAATTGATGGCAGGAATGTGCACTGCACTTGAACAATGGATTGACTTCATGCAAATTCCAACACACAAAATGATTTCTCTTATGGTGTAGTCGCCATGTAGCTACAAACAGCAGTTCAGTTGTGTTAAAACTTTGAAATTTTTTCTATCCAGTGATATGCACAATGTGTTTGTATCATTTGCTATTTATCTGTAATAAACATTTGAAATCTGTTCTATCTTTTAGAATCACTCTGCACTTCTTTTGAGATATTCAATGGTTTATGAAGCTTCTTATACTTCTTCCCCTTCCCAAAACGTTTTTGCTTATGCTGATTGACAACCTGCATAAGCAGAAACTGAAGTGCCTCATGGTGGGGACATTCCAATAATAATGTCCGCTGCTTGTTGTTTGTTGTTGTGGTCTTCAGTCCTGAGACTGGTTTCATGCAGCTCTCCATGCTACTCTATCCTGTGCAAGCTTCTTCATCTCCCAGTACCTACTGCAAACTACATCCTTCTGAATCTGTTTAGTGTATTCATCTCTTGGTCTCCCTCTACGATTTTTACCCTCCACGCTGCCCTCCAATACTAAAATGGTGATCCCGTGATGCCTCAGAACATGTCCTAGCAACCAGTTCCTTCTTCTAGCCAAGTTGTACCACAAACTCCTCTTCTCCCCACTTCTATTCAATACCTCCTCATTAGTTATGTGATCTACCCATCTAATTTTCAGCATTCTTCTGTAGCACCACATTTCAAAAGCTTCTATTCTCTTCTTGTCCAAACTATTTATCGTCCGTGTTTCACTTGCATACATGGCTACACTCCATACAAATACTTTCAGAAATGACTTCCTGACACTTAAATCTATACTCGATGTAAACAAATTTCTCTTCTTCAGAAACGCTTTCCTGGCCATTGCCAGTCTACATTTTATATCCTCTTTACTTCGACCATCACCAGTTATTTTGCTCCCCAAATAACATAACTCCTTTACTACTTTAAGTGTCTCATTTCCTAATCTAATTCCCTCAGCATCACCCAACTTAATTTGACTACATTCCATTATCCTCGTTTTGCTTTTGTTGATGTTAATCTTATATCCCCCTTTCAAGGCACTGTCCATTCAGTTCAACTGCTCTTCCAAGTCCTGCTGTCTCTGACAGAATTACAATGTCATCGGCAAACCTCAAAGTTTTTATTTCTTCTCCATGGATTTTGACACCTACTCCAAATTTTTCTTTTGTTTCCTTTACTGCTTGCTCAATATACGGATTGAATAACATCGGGGATAGGCTACAACCCTGTCTCTCCCTTCCCAACCACTGCTTCCCTTTCATGTCCCTTGACTCTTATAACTACCATCTGGTTTTTGTACAAATTGTAAATAGCCTTTCGCTCCCTGTATTTTACCACTGCCACCTTTAGAATTTGAAAGAGAGTATTCCAGTCAACATTGTCAAAAGCTTTCTCTAAGTCTACAAATGCTAGAAATGTAGGTTTGCCTTTCCTTAATCTTCCTTCTAAAATAAGTCGTAAGGTCAGTATTGCCTCAGGTGTTCCAACATTTCTACGGAATCCAAATTGATCTTCCCCAAGGTTGGCTTCTACCAGTGTTTCCATTCGTCTGTAAGGAATTCGCATTAGCATTTTGCAGCTGTGACTTATTAAACTGATAGTTCGGTAATTTTCACATCTGTCGACACCTGCTTTCTTTGGGATTGGTATTATTATATTCTTCTTGAAGTCTGTGGGTATTTCGCCTGTCTCATACATCTTGCTCACCAGATGGTAGAGTTTTGTCAGGACTGGCTCGCCCAACGCCGTCAGTAGTTCTAATGGAATGTTGTCTACTCCCAGGGCCTTGTTTCGACTCAGGTCTTTCAGTGCTCTGTCTAACTCTTCACACAGTATCATATCTCCCATTTCATCTTCATCCACATCCTCTTCCATTTCCATAATATTGTCCTCAAGTACGTCGCCCTTGTATATACTCCTTCCACCTTTCTGCTTTCCCTTCTTTGCTTAGAACTGGGTTTCCATCTGAGCTCTTGATATTCATAGAAGTGGCTCTCTTTTCTCCAAAGGTCTCTTTAATTTTCCTGTAGGCAGTATCTATCTTACCCCGAGTGAGATAAGCCTCCATATCCTTACATTTGTCCTCTAGCCATCCCTGCCTAGCCAGTTTGCAGTTCCTGTCGATCTCATTTTTGGGACGTTAGTATTCCTCTTTGCCTGCTTCATTTACTGCATTTTTATATTTTCTCCTTTCATCAATTAAATTCAATATTTCTTCTGTTACCTAAGAAGTTCTACTAGTCGCTGCTTAGCTGAGTGGTAACACTTTTCCCTACCATGCAGTGGGCCCAGGTTTGATTGCCGGCTGGGTTGGAGATTTTCTCCACTCATGCACTGGATGTTGTGCTGCCTTAATCATCATTACATCACCACCAATGTGCAAGTCAACCAATGTGGCATCACCTGAAATAAGACTTGCATTTTGCAGCCAAACTTCCCCAGATGGGGCCTCCTGGCCATTGGTGCCACATGATCATACGAGGTGCGACAATAAAGTAATATGACTGATGTGAAAAAAAAATGTTGCTTATCATTTTAGTCAAATTTAGTGTTGTCTCCTTCAAAGTAGTTCCCTTCTGATTGCACACACTTTTTTCAGCTCTTCTGCCATTGATGGTTACATTTCTGGAACTCATCTTCCGTAATATCCTCCAAGACCCTTGTCACAGCTTTTTGGACATCTCGTGTTGTTTGAAAATGGTGTCTCTTGACCGCCGTTTTGTCTCTTCGAAATAGAAAAAAGTTGTACGGAGTGATATCTGGTGAATAAGGTGATTGTGGTAGTACTGAAATTTGGTTTGAGGTAAAACATTGCTGTACTGACAGAGCAGTACGGGATGGCACATTATCGTGATGCAGAATCCAATTATCAGCAATGTTGGCACAGACACGAAGAACTCTTTTACGAAGTCTTTCTAAAATTTCTTTGTAGTAATATTGGTTAATGTTTGTCCAGGAGGCACCCACTCTTTATGAACAATTCCCCTGGAGTCATAGAAGCACACAAGCATGCATTTCACTTTTGACTTTGACATGTGAGCTTTTTTTCGTCTGGGTGATCCCTTTGAGCACCATTGCAAACTTTGGCGTTTTGTCTCTGGATCATACTGAAAAAAACAACTTTCATCACCCATGATAACATGGCTCAACAATTCTGGATTGATTTCCGTTTGGTCTAACAGATTGGCTGCCACATTTTTCTGTTTTTCTCCCTGTTGTGGTGTGAGATTTTTGGGGACCATTTTTGCACAAATCTTTCTCATACCAAGATCTTCAGTTATTATTAGACAAACCATTTCTCGATTGATGTTCAGTTCTTCTGCAATCATTTTGATGGATAATCTTCGATCAGTTCACACACCCTGGCCAAGTTGACATCCGTCCGTGAGGTTGATGGTCGTCCACTGTGGTCTTCATCTTCAATATTCATTCAGGCCTTCACTAAACGTTTTATGCCAACTAAAAACTTGAGCTCTTGACATAACCTCCTCTCCAAAAGCCTTCTTAAGCTTACAGTAAGTTGCTGTCATGTTTTCACCCAATTCGACACAAAAAGAAATGCCATACCGTTGTGTAATATTATGCAGTTCCATTTCCATGATGAGAGACACAAACACATGTTAACTTATTACAGTACAAATCACAACTGAGCAGTTGCATCGATGTGCCACTTGGACTAGAAGCAACTTATTGAGCAAGGTCAAAGATATCGAGCCTGCGAAAGCCTGTAGGGTTGCCACATCTTGCAAAGAAAATCAGTCTCATTACTTCATTGTCGCACCTCATAAAAAAAAAAAAAAAAAAAAAAAAATCAGAAAATGGAATTGACAAAAGTTTCTCCCATAAAAATTCATAAACGGAAACAGTATCTTCCAGTAATCACAGTTAACTAAATATTTGATCACTACTTTACATATGAATCACTGTCTGGTGAGTAGTCTATTAGTAAAGACATCCAATGAATAAATTAAGTCTGTTCAACAAAATATTGCCTCTGCTGGCATATAAGAAGAAGTTTGAATTACACTGGCGAAAACCAAATTCCACATTTAAAGCACCTTTGTAAACTTAAAGTTCGCTACATCAGTGTGAGACAAGCCTGCTGATCAGATTGGCCAAAATCGAGAACTGGGGAGCCACCGCACTTCCAGCAGAACGGCACACTGGCAGAGTGGACTGATGAGGAGCAGGCAGTGTAGCATCTGGCAGTGATCAGCTGCATGATCAGTGGCATCAGGAAGCTGACTGTGATGAAGCTGTTTGTGGAGCTGCCAGCACAGCTCGAAATACTCTGGTCACAATTGCATACAGGATTCCTGCTGGTGGCAGGATGTGTTTGCCGAAGCATGACGTGGTGCAGCATTCTCCACCAATGAAGCTGGTGTTGCGCATGTGACCTCATTGCTCAACCTCCGTACCCAAGGGGCCTTCTGCCACTGGCTGTTAAACTATCCGAACGCTCGCCTGCAGCCAACGGCCTGCTGCAGGCATTGAGTGGTAGGCCACCCACAATGCTGTTTTGGTGGTTTGGCATTTGCGCATAGTTGCAACATGCCAGAAATGTTTCAAGTAGGAAAAGGAGGACGAGCAGGAATATTTCAAAAGAAGTCCCTGCAAAAATAAAAACTACTTACGTGCTTGGGGTAAACCTTTTTATTTTCCAACATAGTCTCCTTTTAGACTTATACCCTTTGTCCAACGCTGTTCCAATTTGTTGATGCCTTCCAAATAATAGGAATTGTCCAAGTCTGCTAAATAGCTATTAGTTGCTGCAATCACCTCCTCGTTTGAATAAAATCTTTGTCCTGCCAGCCATTTCTTCAAATTGGGGAACAAATAGTAGTCCGAGGGAGCTAAGTCTAGACTTAGGGGGGATGTGAAACGAGTTGGAATCCTATTTCCATTAATTTTGCAACCACAACTGCTAAGGTGTGTGCTGGTGCATTGTCATGATGGAAAAGAACTTTTTTGCGGTCCAATCCTGGCGTTTTTCTTGCAGCTCGGTTTTCAAACAGTCCAATAACAATGAATAATATGTACCTGTAATAGTTGATGAATAGCGAATCCCAAAAGACAGTCATCATAACCTTTTCAGCCGAAGGAATGGTCTTTTCCTTTTTTGGTGCAGGGTCTCCCTTGGTAACCCATTGGTTAGATTGTCGTTTGATCTCAGGAGTATAGTAATGTATCCATGTTTCATCCACAGTGACGAAATGGTGCTTAAAGTCCTGTGGATTCTTCCTGAACAGCAGTAAACCATCCTTGCAACACTTCACACAATTCCTTTTTTGGTCAAGCATGAGCAATCGCGGAACTCATCTTGCGGATAGCTTTCCTGTGTCCAAATGTTTATGCAACATATTATGTACCCATTCATTCGAGATGCCCACAGCACTAGAAATCTCACACACCTTAACTCTTCTGTCATCCATCACCATATCATGGATTTTATCAATGATTTCTGGAGTCGTAACCTCCACAGGGCGTCCAGAACGTTCAACATCACTTGTGCCCATATGGCCACTCCGAAAATTTCTAAACCGCTTATAAACTGTTCTAATCGAAGGTGCAGAGTCATAGTAATGTTTATCAAGCTTCTCTTTAGTCTCTTGACATGTTTTGTCTTTGATAAAGTACTGGTTAATCACCACATGCGATTCTTTTTCGTCCATTTTTTGACAATCACTCGATTTCCTTGATTCACACAAATGCCAAACACAAATAAATAGACCAATATGGCTGAAACTTGATGTGCGTTCTTTCCAAAGATGCTACTAACTAAAAATGACCTTGATACACACCGGTGGCAACATCTCTCAGACCTTGCACGGACTTTTCAAACGCCCCCGTATATGTGGGTTATACTATTTGTCTTCTAAGTGGCTCATATGTAAAACTACAGATATGTCTGGAACAGGGTCTACTCCACCTCATTGGCCAATTTAGGAGCTACTTGAATAAAGAAGCAGTGGCACTGTCAGGATTCATCTACTGGAAAAAACATCTGAAGTGATTGCCAACATGCTGATCACATGTCCCACAGTAAGAGATAGTTGCTTATACTGCCTTTTAGGCAGCAGTTCGCCAAAAGAACAGGCCTAACACCTGATCTGTGAGCTGTTTTTATGTTTTTCTTTTATAAATGCTTCCATTAACTTCTTTTTCTTTTGGGTGGAGAGGGGGAAGGTCATGCCTCCTCTTCGATCTGCACCCACATAATAGGATACTCCTTTTCATGCCGCGGACCCTCTCGGTCACCTTCATGTCCTCCCATTTTCCTCCTTCCCTTTCCAGCAGCATTATCTGGGATCCTTAGTCTTACCAATTTCACAACACATCATTTTTCAAACACTCTCATCATGCGCTGATTACTTTTTTCACAAAAATCAACAAATCCCACTTTTCAACCACCCGTTGTTGTTGTTGTTGTGGTCTTCAGTCCTGAGACTGGTTTGATGCAGCTCTCCATACTACTCTATCTATTCAACCACCCACCATCCCTAAATAGTCCCAAACCACACACCACAACTATCATTCAATCATTCATCCATTCACTCATTGTGTTATGTTGATATCCTCAAGAAGGTCAACCTTCAGTGATGTGGAATGAATTAACATATGCATTAAAACAAGACAAAGACATCATAGAAAGCAAATGTGTATATTGTACAAGGGTCATTCAATATGTAATGCCCCACATTTTTTTTCTCACAACATTTATTGTTAAGAGTCAGAATTAGGTGACAATATACATCAACATGTCTTGTCCCTGTCCGATTTTTCTACATAGTCTCCATCACGTTCTACGGCCGTACACCAATGTTGTCAAGAGCATGTATTCGTTCCCTGCTGGTAAAAGTTCTTGTCCTGCAGGTGTAGCCATGTTTACACTGCATGACTGACACTCTTGTCATCTTCAAAGTGTGTTCCCTGGAATCTTTAAGCTCCAACGCTTCAGATAAAATGGCCTTTCTTTGAATCTTGTGGTCCGCTGTGAGCATTTGTGGAACCCATGGAGAGCACCTCTTCTTTACATCCAAATATCGATCATTGCAGACGCCCTTCCAATGCTGACTGACAACTATAGATCCAATTATCGAGTTGTGATGCACCATGTTGGCACGAATAATGTCATCCGCACGATTCATTGTGTCTGGAGCAGTGGCTGTGACAGGATGTACAAAGTGTGGCTGATGATGGAACTCTGTTTCTGCATTTCCTGAGGCCATAACTTTCTTTATCCATCGCCCAACTGTACTCCTATCAAGTGCAGCATCACCATACACTGCACACAAACGTTTTTGGATGTTCACCACGGTTTCTTTTTCTACACAGAAGAATTCAATAACAGCATGCTGCTTGTATCGTGAATCGTATGTAGATGACATTTTGACACTGTACTATGGCCTTGCCATCTGCCAGAATGGTTCGAAACTTCACTGGCACACAGCACAAAAAAAATGTGAAGTACCGACAAGGACATTTGTCTATGTACATTCCTGGAAATTGAAATAAGAACACCGTGAATTCATTGTCCCAGGAAGGGGAAACTTTATTGACACATTCCTGGGGTCAGATACATCACATGATCACACTGATAGAACCACAGGCACATAGACACAGGCAACACAGCATGCACAATGTCGGCACTAGTACAGTGCATATCTACCTTTCGCAGCAATGCAGGCTGCTATTCTCCCATGGAGACGATCGTAGAGATGCTGGATGTAGTCCTGTGGAACGGCTTGCCATGCCATTTCCACCTGGCGCCTCAGTTGGACCAGCGTTCATGCTGGACGTGCAGACCGCGTGAGACGACGCTTCATCCAGTCCCAAACATGCTCAATGGGGGACAGATCCGGAGATCTTGCTGGCCAGGGTAGTTGACTTACACCTTCTAGAGCACGTTGGGTGGCATGGGATACATGCGGACGTGCATTGTCCTGTTGGAACAGCAAGTTCCCTTGCCGGTCTAGGAATGGTAGAACGATGGGTTCGATGACGGTTTGGATGTACTGTGCACTATTCAGTGTCCCCTCGACGATCACCAGTGGTGTACGGCCAGTGTAGGAGATCGCTCCCCACACCATGATGCCGGGTGATGGCCCTGTGTGCCTCGGTCGTATGCAGTCCTGATTGTGGCGCTCACCTGCACGGCGCCAAACATGCATACGACCATCATTGGCACCAAGGCAGAAGCGACTCTCATCGCTGAAGACGACACGTCTCCATTCGTCCCTCCATTCATGCCTGTCGCGACACCACTGGAGGCGGGCTGCACGATGTTGGGGTGTGAGCAGAAGACGGCCTAACGGTGTGCGGGACCGTAGCCCAGCTTCATGGAGATGGTTGCGAATGGTCCTCGCCGATACCCCAGGAGCAACAGTGTCCCTAATTTGCTGGGAAGTGGTGGTGCGGTCCCCTACGGCACTGCGTAGGATCCTACGGTCTTGGCGTGCATCCGTGCGTCGCTGCGGTCCGGTCCCAGGTCGACGGGCACGTGCACCTTCCGCCGACCACTGGCGACAACATCGATGTACTGTGGAGACCTCACGCCCCACGTGTTGAGCAATTCGGCGGTACGTCCACCCTGCCTCCCGCATGCCCACTATACGCCCTCGCTCAAAGTCCGAAGTCCGTCAACTGCACATACGGTTCACGTCCACGCTGTCGCGGCATGCTACCAGTGTTAAAGACTGCGATGGAGCTCCGTATGCCACAGCAAACTGGCTGACACTAATGGTGGCGGTGCACAAATGCTGCGCAGCTAGCGCCATTCGACGGACAACACCGCGGTTCCTGGTGTGTCCGCTGTGCCGTGCGTGTGATCATTGCTTGTACAGCCCTCTCGCAGTGTCCAGAGCAAGTATGGTGGGTCTGACACACCGGTGTCAATGTGTTCTGTTTTCCATTTCCAGGAGTGTATATTAATGGCTGTTTTTAAAAAAAATGTGGGGTATTACTTACTGAACGAACCTCGTATTAACAATATACTATTACTATACTACCGTTAGACAGCACAAATGTGTTGTGGACAAATGTAAAAATTTTTCCAGGTCCTCTCCTGCCAGTACCAAGCCAAGACAAGCCAGGCCAATGCCTCATGTCACAACCAGAATGAGAAACAGGCAGAAACCTGACATTGCAAATAGCTGAGGAAACCTGGAAGATACTGCCTCACCTCACATGAGCAAGGGGGTGGAATCGTAAACTCAGAAACGTGACTTCAGCAAGGAGAAGACATCATGTCATTCAGAGAGCATCACTTGATTTCATAATAAAAAGTAAAGGTTTACAGGACCACTTATCACCCTGCTGATAAGGCACAAAGGTAACAAGCTGCAGTACTGAAAGCCATTCTTGCAAAATAGAGGGTTGGTGAAGACCTCTGATGGATTGGGAAAAGTAGGCCACATTCGGTCATCGCCGGCCAGTCTTCCTTGAATCATTTTGCACGATAAATCATAATTTGTGTGAAATGAGTCATTTTACATTCATATCACATATTAATTTCTAAATATAGCTACATGTTGAACATTTATAACATGCTTTATGCTTTAGTTTTTTAATGTACAGATGAGAGTTAGTAACTTCTACCTACTGTCTTTTACACATTAAAATAATAGAAATTCTTCTCCAGAATAGAATGAGTTGTCAAGGAGAAGCTTACAATGAAACAAATACCCCTAGCTGCATAGAGGCGTTGGTATAAGTCAACGGGGACAGTTGAAAATGTGTGCCCTGACCAGGACTCGAACCTGGGATCTCCTGCTTACGTGGCAGATGCTCTATCCATCTGAGCCACCGAGGACATAGAGTATAGTGCGACTGCGGGGACTTATCTCTGGAATGCCTCCCGTGAGACCCACATTCCCAACTTATTGTCCCGCGCTACATTCATAGTTCCCCTGCCCATTATACTGATTACTCGCAGTTTTTTGCTGATTCCCGTAAGAGTTCGGGCACTGTGAATATAGTGCAGGACAATAAGTTCTTCATCTCAAAATCACATGATTTTTTCAGTCATTTCCCCAGTGTTTGCAGACTGATGTGAATAGTGAAAGAGAATACATTATTGAAGAATAAAACCTCTTTTACATGTATCTATTGTGTTTGATCTCCTCCATGCCAACCAGCCAGACTTTTACTGTCTTTGATGCAGAATTGTTTGTGATCTTGCGGGCACTGGAGCACACATGACATTCTTCCTCTCCTAAATTTCTTGTCTGTTCCGATTCACTCAGTGCCCTTCACTCATTGCAACGTTTGTATGCGGCAGACAAAATTGTCCAGACCATGCAGGATGCCCTCCTCCGACTACAGCGACTGGGGAAAGTTGTAGCTTTCTGCTGGGTTCCGGGGAATGTCGGCATTGCTGGGAATGAAAGGGCAGATCTCGCAGCCAAGGAGGCGTGTCTCGCCCCACAAGCATCTCAGTGTGCTATCCCCTTGCACGCACTCACCTCGCTGTTGAGCTCACGGGTCATGCGTCGGTGGGAGGATGAGTGGCTGGAAGTGACTGACTATAAGCTCCGTCTAGTCAAGCCCACAACGCGTGTGTGGTGTACTTCCTTTCAGCCCAATCGACGGGACGAGGTTCTCCTCACTCGGCTTCGGATAGGCCACAGCCCTATGACGCACGGCTTCCTGCTCCGGCGAGAGGACCCTCCAATGTGTGGTGCTTGCGGCGTCCAGGTCACTGTGCACCACGTTCTCTTGGATTGCGTTTTATTTTCTGACCAGCGGGTCGCGGCTGACTTGCCAGCGGACCTGCCATCTCTTTTCAGCAACACTCGGACGAATGTGGCTAAAGTTTTAAAGTTCTGTGCCCTGTCAAATGTTTTTACAAAGATTTTAGGGAGAGGATTTTAATTTGCTCACTGTGTGACAAGCTCGCCCATATTTTATGTAAGTGGCCAGCCAATAACAATTTCCTGTGACATTCTTGTTGCTATGTTTCCCCTTTCCTTAGGTTTTACTTTCTTATGTAGCATTTTTCTTCTTTTCCTGCTTTCTTTGAGTGTGTGCTTTAGTTTTCTTAGGTCTGTCCACATTCGTTCCTTTTAATGTGTGTCAGGGCGCTGATGACCTTGATGTTGAGCGCCCATAAGCCCCAACACACCACCACCACCATGTATTCTAAAAACATTAATCATGTGAAATGCAACTCACATTTTTCTCACAAGTCTTCCTGAAAGCCATGGATCAAGATAGACAGGTAGATGCAGTATTTCTTGAGTTGTGAAAAGCATTATTATAAAAAAAGAGTATGATCATGTAGGGTATAAAGATGAAATGAAATTTATGACTTGATTCAGGACTTTTTGGTAGATAGGACACAGCATGTTATTTTGGACAAAGAGTCATCATCAGTTGTAGAAGTAACTTTGGGTGTGCCCCAGGAAAGTGTGTTGGGACCCTTGGTGTTCATGTTGTACATTAATTACCTTGCACATAATGTTAATAGTAACCTCAGACTTTTTGTAGATGGCACAGTTATCTGTAATGAAGTCCTGTCTTGGATCAAGCTGCATATGTATTCAGTCAGCTCTTGATAAAATTACAAGGTGGAGTAAAGATTGGCACATTGCTTTAAATGTTCAGAAATTTGAAATTGCGTGCTTCACTAAATGAAAAGAACTTGATATCCTATGACTATAATGTCAGTGAGTCACAGTTGGAATTGGCCAGCACATACAAATACCAGGTTGTAAAATGTTGTAGGGAAAAGAAATGGAATGACCACATAAGCTCAGTTGTGGGTAAAGCAGGTGGTAGTGTTTGGTTTATTGGTAGAATACTGGTGAAACACAATGAGTCTACAAAGGAGATTTCTTACAAATTTGTCGTGTGACCCATTCTAGGATTTGTGGGGCTCATATCAGGCAGGGCTAACAGGTGATACTGAACTTATACAAAGAAGATCAGTATGAGTAGTCACATGTTTGCTTGATCCATGTGGGAATGCCACAGAGTTGCTGAATAAACTGAACTGTCAGACTCTTGAAGATGATGGAAACTATCCTGTGAAAGCCTGCTTACAAAGTTTTTATAATCAACTTTAAGTGCTGAATCTAGGAATGTACTACAACTTCCTATTTATTGCTCCCACAGGGATTCCAAAGAAAAAAATTAGAGTAATTACAGTGGCACAGAGATGTTTAAGCAGTTATTCCTCCTACCATCCTGATTTAGGTTTTCCATGATTTTCCTAAATCCTTTCAGGCAAATGCCGGGATGGTTCCTTTGAAAGGACACGGTTGACTTCCTTCCCCATCCTTCCCTAATTCAATGGGACCAATGACATCCATGTGTGGTCTCCCCCCCAATCAACCAACCAACCACCATATGAGTATGGAATGGGAAAAAGTCCTGATAACTGATGCTTCTACCATGCACTTTGGAGTGGTTTGCAGAGTACAGATGCCGATGTAGATTTTGTGCCCAGTTAAGGTAATCAATATTCTGTCGTAGGCCACTTTTTCAAACATTTCTGAGATGATAGGCCTGTAATTCAAGCTGCTTTCCTTGCGCCCAGTTTTGTAGTTCAGTGTTACTACAGTATGTTTATGTCTGTCATGAGATGTGCCCAGAGCCTTTGACTACAATTATAATTTAATGAAATTCAGTTAAGTCAGCATAAGATTTTAATATTCTGTGAGAAACACCATCAAATCCAGTGGAATCACTACTTTTTAGCAACTGGAGGAATACTGCAAGCTACTCAGAGGTCATATTTTGAAAACTAGTGCCTTACAATGGAAAATCCAGGGTGGAATGTAAAAATATTATGGAAAGGAAAGTTCCTACTCACCATATAGCAGAGGTGCTGAGTTGCAGATAGGCACAACAAAAAGACTGTCACAAATAAAGCATTCAGGCATTAAGGCCTTCATCAAAAATAGACAACAGACACTCTCTCTCTCTCTCTCTCTCTCTCTCCCTCTGTCTCTCATTCTCTCTCTTGCATGCAATCGCAACTCACACACATATGACTGCAGTCTCAGGCAACTGAAGACACACTATGGGCAGCAGCACCAGTGGATGATGGGAGTGGTTACTGGGTGGGGTGGGGAGATAAGGTGGAGAGAGTGTAGGGCAGCTATGTGCTGTCGGGAGTTTAGACGGAGGGTAGGGGAGAGCTGGGGAGGGGATGGGTAGCGTAAAAGGAGAGAAGTAAAAAGACCAGTTGCGATAGTGGGACGAGGGCTGTTTAGTGCTGGAATGGGAACAGGGAAGGGGCTGAATGGGTGAGGACAATGACTGATTAAGGTTTTGGCCATGAGGGTTATGCGAATGTAGGATATATTGCAGAGAAAGTTCCCATCTGCACAATTAAGAAAAGCACTGAAATAAAAGATGTCATGTTTGGCAGCGTGCTCAGCAACAGGGTGGTCCACTTGCTTCTTGGTCACACTTTGCTGGTGGCCATTCATCCGGACAGGCAGATTGTTGGTTGTCATGCACATAGCACAGTGGTTGCAGCTTAACTTGCAGACCACATGACTGGTTTCACAGGTAGCCCTGGCTTTGATGGCATAGGTCATGTTAGTGACCGGACTGGAGAAGGTGGTGATAAGTGGACGTATGGGACAGGTATTGCATCTAGATCTATTAAGACCTGTCCCATTCATTGTTCCACCACCACCTACTCCAGTTTGGTCACTAACATCACCTATCCCATCAAAGGCAGGGCTACCTGCGAAACCAGTCATGTGGTCTGCAAGTTAAGCTGCAACCACTGTGCTCTGGGCATGACAACCAACAAACTGTCTGTCCGTATGAATGGCCACCGACAAACTGTGGCCAAAAAGCAAGTGGGCCACCCTGTTGCTGAGCACAGTGCCAAACATGACATCCTTCATTTCAATGATTGTTTCACTGCCTGTGCCATATGCAGACTCTCCAGATTTAAGCGAGAGACTCCCAACTTTTCCTTCTTTCTCCTGATCTCCCGACAGTGAAGACCAATCTCCCAATTTTCAGAGCAGTTTCAGTACTTTCCTTACTATTGAAAATCCTGCGCCTTCAATATTTTGGTGGATGACAAGGTATGGCTGCTACTTGTCTATGTTAACTTGGCAGATTGGTGCGGTGGCTGTCGGGAGTGGCAGTAGGTGTAGCTTGTGCTTCGTATCTACAAGGAATTTAGGAGCTTATCGTTGGCAGCATTCGGAGACAAATGAATATCTTTCAACTAGCGCCAATTTGCTCCGCTTCTGGTAGCACCAGCGCAATCGTCAAGTTATCATGGACAAGGAGTAGTCGATAGTTGTTCCAAGCGAAGTGATTAGCATTGTTGTGTCTAAAAGGCAGTTTTGCCAAGTTAGGGGATTTCCCCCTAAATTTAGGGGGAATTAAGCTGCCTAGGGGGAAGTTAGAGAGATAAATGTTTCAGGGGGATAAATATTTAGGGTTACTACCCTCCCCTCACCGCCCCTCCGCTTGACAATTTCATTCTTGACCCCCTTTTGCCACCCTACTACACTGCTTGCTTACCCGATGGTGTGATAAATTATTTATGGGAATTTGAAGTGCAATATAGGGGGAATGTCTTACGGATATAAGATACCATGCAATATGGGTTGCATTATGAAATGAAAATGTGTGATCATTTAACAGTGATATCATTTCTATGCCGATGACCTCCAACTCTATCTAAGCGTCAGACCTGAAGATGTAAACACTGCAATCGCTCAGATATGATCTGTCTTCAGTAGTGACATGGGCGAAAAACCTGGGGCTTAAACTAAATGCAAAAAAGATGCAAGTAATCTTAATAGCCCATCAGAAATTAATAAGTTCAGATTTCCGCAAACGGCTACCTCCTATTCTGCTCGACGTTACTCCAATACCGTATCAGAAAACAGTGAAGAACTTGGGTGTAACTTTGGATGAGCATCTCATCTGAGCAGAGAATACAGTCGCAGTGTGCCGAAAGACGTCTGCTTGTCTCTATGCTCTCAAAAAGTTTCGGAACATATTTCCACTGGACTTGAAACGCCAGCTCGTGCATGCACTCGTTCTACCGAACCTCCACTATTGTGATGTGATTCAACAAGGCACGAGTAGTGAAAACAAAAGACGGCTAGAGCTAACCATGAATGCCTGTGTGCGTTACACCTGCAACATTTGCCGATATGATCATGTTAGTGCTTCATACTCCGAGCTAGGGTGGCTGCGGCCGGATAAATTGCGTGACTACCACACTCTATGTCTACTCCAACGACTCCTCGTTGCGCAAGCACCCCAGTACCTTGCTTCAGAGATTAAAAACCTGTCATGCCATCATAATCGAAACACGAGGTCACTCTCATTTGGTAACCTACCTGTGCCCACTCACAAAACAAAAACTTTTGCAAACTCCTTTTCAGTTGCCGCTGTCCGCCTCTGGAACAAACTGCCCCTTACCTTGCGCAAAATTCAATCTCCTGCTGCTTTTAAGAAGAAGTTGAAGCATTTCCTACTATCATTCTCATAAAGTTCTCCACAAAATTAAGGTACAAGGCCAATCCTCTCATCTGTCAAATAGCAAAGCAAGCGACTCCTATCTTGCTCCTATCTCTATTAGCCACGCAATCTTCTTTTCCTTTATATTTCCTCAATTATGTTTCTTCCTGTCCCTCTATTCTTCTCCTCCCTTCACCATGAGTCTCCCTCATACTCCCTGCTGCCAGCACTCCTATCTAAAATCTGTCTCTTCAATAATGTCTAATTATAACAGTACTTATGATCTACAAATATAAACTCTATATGTATGTATTTTTCCAGGTGTACCTTTCTAATTGTTTATTTCACTTTTTGTACTAGATGTAGTTAAACATGCCTACTAAAACATATAATGTAAAATAAGCAGAATGCCCTGTTAGATGTAAGAGAGGGCCTCCTGATGGCCCTAATCTTGCCAGGTTAAATAAATAAATAAATAAATAAATAAATAAATTATTCATGCAAAAACTGTGCTACTGTCAAAACAGAAATCTAATATATGTTAATTTGTTTCCTCGGATCGTAATTTCGAACTGTAGTTCTCTCGAGAGTGCTTCATTTGAATGTGTGTGAGTCCAAAGAAACCTGCAGAGCTCATCATTCATATTGTTCATCATGTTGAATGATAAATTACACAGTCCGAAGGCTCAGGTATGTCCATTATTTAGTATTTACATGTAAATAATAAAGTAAATGTAATTGAATTGTTACAGTTATTGAATTATTGCAACTTTAATCGTCAGGGATGTGTTGTAATTCACAATAGTACACCACTAAAATTCTCCTGATTTTTCACTTTTGAAAGTTGGCATGTCTGCATATGGATCCTTCCCACCAACACCAGCTTTTCTTAACTGCGCAGGTGGGAACTTTTCCTGCAATATATCCTATGTTCCTGTAACCCTCCTGGCCTCAACCTTCATTAGTCATCGTCCTCACCCATCCAGCCCCTTTCCTCTTTTCCATTCCAGCACTACACAGCCCCCACTCCACTATCGCACCCAGTCTTTGTACATCTCTCCTATTCCACTACCCCCTGCACCCTCCCCACCTCTCCCCAGCCCACTGTCTAACTTCTCGACTGCACACAGCTGCCCTACACTCTCTCCACCTCGCCCCTGTGCTCTCCCCAACAGCACTACACTGTCCCCCACCCCTAAGCTATCTCCCACCTCTACCCTACTATCCCTTCCCCTCCCCACCCCAGCCTCCTCCTTACCCCCACCCAGTTGCTATTCCCATCATGCACTGGTGCTGCCGGTTGTAGTGTGGCGTCAGTTGTGTGAAATGGAAGGGGCTGTTCACTAAATTCCAAAATCCGATCTTTGCCGAGGATGTAGAGCATATATTATTACCACCAACTTTCATATCGTGGAATGATCACCGTTCAAAGATAAGGGAAATTAGAACTCATACTGAGGCATTCATACAGTTGTTTCTCCCTCCCGCGATCCGAAAGTGGAACTGAGGAGGGGGGAAAATGACTTCGTTGTGAATACTGCCCTCTGCCACACACCGCTTGGTGGCTAGCAATGTAGAGGTAGATGTAGATGAGATCTATATGTCAGTAACACTTATGTGTTGTTCAAATATACCACTAACAAATCTAGCAGCCCGCCCGTGAACTGCTTTGATGCCTTCCTTCAATCCGACCTGGTAGAGATCCCATACACTCGAGCAGTACTCAAGAATAGGTCATACCAGCATCCTATAAGTGGTCTCCTTTCCTAAAATTCTCCCAATAAACCGAAATCGGCCATTCCCCTTCCCTACCACAGTTCTGACATGCTCATTTCATCTCATATTGTTTTGCAATCTTATGCCCAGATATTTAAATGACTTAACTGTGGGGGACTGATGACCTTAGCTGTTTAGTCCCCCTTAAACATCTCAACAACCACCACCACCACCACCATTTAACTGTGTCAAGCAGGACACTAATAATACTGTGAACATTATAGGTTTTATCTTCCTACTCATCTGCATTAACTTCCATTTTTCCACATTTAGGGCTAGCTGCCATTCATCACCCAAATTGGAAATTTTGTCTAAGTCATCGTGTATCTTCCTACAGTCACTCAGCTTTGGCACATTATCAGACACAATGGCATCAACAGCAAACAACTGCATATTGCTGCCCACTGCTGGCCGTTGTGGCTGAGCGGTTCTAGGTGCTTCAGTCTGGAACCGCGCGACTGCTATGGTCGCAGGTTTGAATCCTGCCTCGGGCATGGATGTGTGTGGTGGCCTTAGGTTAGTTAGGTTTAAGTAGTTCTAAGTTCTAGGGGACTGATGACCTCAGAGCCATTGCTGCCCACCCTGTCTCTGAAATTCTTTATGTATATAGAGAACGACAGTGGTCCTAAAAAACTTCCCTCAGGCACCCAAACAATATCCTTGTCTCTGATGAACATGCACTATACAGGAAAATATACTGGGTTCTACTATTTAAGAAGTCTTCAAGCCACTCACATATCTTTGAACATATTCCATATGCTCATACCTTTGTTAACAGCCTGCAATGGGGCACTGTATCAAATGCTTTCCAGAAGTACAGAAATATGGAATATGTCTTTCAAATTTCATCCACAGTTCTCAATATACCATGGGAAAAGGGCAATCTGAGTTTCTCACAAGTGACACTTGCTAGAACCTACTGATTCATGGACATAAGCTTCTCAGTCTCAAGAAAGTCTATTATATTTGAACAGAGAATATGTTATAACAGAAATTAATGATATTGGCCTGTAATTTTTCAGGTTCATTCTTTTACCTTTCTTATATACCGGAGTCACCTGCACTTTCCTCCAGTCGCTTTGGACTTCATGCTGGGTGAGAAATACGTGATAAATGCGACGCAACATCTCCCCTATATGGTGAGTAGCAATCTATGCATTTCATAATATTTTCATTTGCACTATGTGATCAAAAGTATCCAGACACCTGGCTGAAAATGACTTACAAATTCCTGGTGCCCTCTGTCAGTAATGCTGGAATTCACATATGGTGTTAGCCCACCCTTAGCCTTGATGACAGCTTCCACTCTCACAGGCATTCATTGAATCAGGTACTGGAAGGTTTCTTGGGAAATGGCAGCCCATTCTTCAAGGAGTGCTGCACTGAGAAGAGGTATTGATGTCGGTTCGTGAGGCCTCGCACGAAGTTGGCATTCCAAAACATCCCAAAGACATTCTATAGGATTCAGGTCAGGACTCTGTGCAGGCCACTCCATTACAGGGATGTTATGCTCATGCAACTACTCCACCACAGGCCATGCATTATAAACAGGTGGTCGATAATGCTAAAAGATGCAATTGCCATCCCCGAATTGTTCTTCAAGAGCAGGAAGAAAGATGGTGCTTAAAACATCAATATAGGCCTGTGCTGTGATGGTGCCATTTAAAACAACGAGGTGTGCAAGCACACACCATGAAAAACATGACCACACCATAACACCACTGCCTCCTAATTTTACTGTTGGCACTACACATGCTGGCAGATGATGTTCACCGGACATTCGCCTTACAAGCACCCTGCCATCGGATTGCCACATTGCATGTCAGGATTCGTCACTGCACACAACGTTTTTACAGTGTTCAATCATTCAACATTTACGCTCCTTACACCAAGCCAGGCATTGTTTAGTATTTACCGGCATGATGTGTGGCTTATGAGCAGCTGCTCAACCATGAAATCCAAGTTTTCTCACCTCCTACCTAAATGTTGTATTACTTGCAGTGGATCCTGATGCAGTTAGTGATTCCTGTGTGATGTTCTGGATAAATGTCTGCCTATTACACATTACGTCCCTCTTTAACTGTCGTCATTCTCTGTCAGTCAACAGACGCAGTTGGCCTTTATACTTTTGTGCTGTACGTTCTCTTCACGTTTCTATTTTGTTATCACATCGGAAACAGTGGACGTAGGGATGTTTAGGAGTGCGAAAGTCTCATGTACAGACATATGACACAAGTGACACTGGATCACCTGACTATGTTCAAAGTCCGTGAGTTCCACGGAGCACCCCATTCTGCTCTCTCACAATGTCTAATGACTACTGAGGTTACTGGCAGTGACAGCACAATGCACCTAATATTAAAAATATATTTTTGGGGGGTGTCTGGATACTTTTGATCACATAGTGTAATGAGAAAGAATGCATAGAGGAGAAATAATTTATCTAATGGTTTAAATGTCCTGTTATAATAGTTAAAACTGATATGAAACTTTTCATTTTCACAGCACAGCATGACATGACATTTGCTTTCTCACAGTTGGTTTTAACAGAAAACCTGTTTAAAAAATATATAGTCTATGTCTATCTGAATGTTTATTAGAGTATCATTTAAAAATTTGAAATAGATCAGTCAAGCACTTCTTGAAATCTTTGCTATCAAAATTCCCCCTTTATATAGTATACATTTATTGTATATTAAAAAATATCTAACTTATGTCTGATTGAACATTTATTAGTGTGCCATGTAAAAATTTAAGTTAATTGGTGAGTTTTTTTAAGATTTTTGGTAACAATGTTAACTTGTCTTTATAAAAGTATAGATAATGCTTCTGATGTTTTGAGAGAAGACACTAGTATCCTTGGATTTGTACAAGCTGCAGTAATTTGTTGTACTAGTTCAAATGTAATTATGCTGCAGCTTTCTCTTCAGGATGAGTTTGCAAATAATAATAATAATAATAATAATAATAATAACATCAACAGATACAAAGAAAGTAAATTGGAAAAAGAAAACACTACATGGCAAGCACCCGTATCATCTAACACAGCCACACATCGATCAAGACGCATCCAACACATGGCTAAGAAAAAGCAATATATACAGTGAGACGGAAGGATTCATGACTGCA
Source organism: Schistocerca piceifrons (assembly GCF_021461385.2). Taxonomy (NCBI): domain Eukaryota; kingdom Metazoa; phylum Arthropoda; class Insecta; order Orthoptera; family Acrididae; genus Schistocerca; species Schistocerca piceifrons. Next base: position 35,164,310 of record NC_060147.1, on the reverse strand, counting down.
ATACAGGATCAAACAATAAACACCAGATATTACAGCAAGCATATTATTAAAGATCCCAATACCACAACAGATAAATGCAGACTTTGCAAACAACAAATAGAAACGGTAGATCACATCACAAGTGGATGTACAATACTAGCAAATACAGAAAACCCCAGAACACATGACAATGTAGCAAAAATAATACATCAACAACTTGCCATAAAACATAAACTAATAAAACAACACGTTCCCACATACAAGTATGCACCACAAATGTACTGGAGAATGATGAATACAAATTATACTGGAACAGAACCATTATAACAGATAAAACAACACCACATAACAAACCTGACATCATACTCACCAATAAAAAGAAGAAATTAACACAACTAATCGAAATATCCATACCCAATACAACAAATATACAGAAGAAAACAGGAGAAAAATTGAAAAATACATCCAACTGGCTGAGGAAGTCAAGGACATGTGGCATCAGGATAAAGTTGACATTATACCGATTATACTATCAACTACAGGAGTCATGCCACACAATATCCACCAGTACATCAACGCAATACAGCTACATCCAAATGTATATATATAACTACAGAAATCTGTAATTATTTTTACATGTTCAATAACCTGAAAGTTCCTAAATGCAATGTAACATATACCGTACAGTTAAAAGGAAGTCACGGTTGATCAAGGTCCGTGTCACTTTTATTTTTGACCAGACATAATGTCTGAGAAAAGAAAGAATAATAATAATAATACCTAATGGGCACTGGGATAGGTTTGTGGTCGTCAGCCTGGATGTCACTGGCATTTAGCCATCTAGTAGTCTCTTAGCAAAAGCTTTCAGATGCAAACCATGCCACTTATGATACAACCAAGCAAGGGGCAAAGCATTTGTTACGCCCGTGTGTGACCATCCCTCTCTCCAGAGTATTTTCTCAAGCTGTTCATTAACACATTCCACAGGCTAACTAAGGTTATGGTGCAAACTGGTACCAGTACCTTCTGCTATTATTGAGTGATATTTTTTTCCAGAATTCTTCACCAAACAGCTTAAATCACAGATGACAATACTGAGCCATGAACTTGGCTTATGTATCTACATCTATAGATTGCAAACCATTGTGAACTATATGGCAGAGAGTTCTTCCCACTGTACAGATTATCAGGGTTACTACCCGTTCCATTCACACATAGAACATGGGAAGAATGACTGTTAAAATGCCTCTCAGTGCGTGCTGTGATTTACCTAATCTTGTCCTTACAATGTCTTTGGCAGTGATATATAGGAAGTTCTAGTATATTCCTAGAGTCATCATTTAAAGCCAGCTCTTGGAACACTGTAAGCCAGCTTTCTCAGAATAGTTTGCATCTATCTTAAAGTGCTTGCCATTTCAGTTTCTCCAGTATCTCTGTGACTATTCCATGGATCAGACAAACCTCTGACCATTAATATTGACCTACTCTGTATACATTCAACATCCCCTGCCAGTCCCATTTGGTAAGGATCCTTCACACCAGGGCACTATTGTGGGATGCATCACATGAGTAATTTGTAAGCTATCTCCTTCACAGACTAATTGGATTTCCCCAGTATTCTACCAATAAACCAAAGTCTGCCTATGTGATCATTCCATTTCACATCCCTCCAAAGTGGTATTTGTATAAGTTGACCAACTCCATCTGTGATACTGTATTCATAGTATACTATGTTTTTTTCATTTTATGAAGTGCACAATTTTAAATTTATGAACATTTAAAGCTAGGTGCCAATTTTTACACCACTTCAAAATCTTTTCAAGATATGAATGAATATTTGTGCAGATTTTTTTCAGACAGTTATAGATAACAGCATCACCTGCAAAAAGTCTGAGGTTACTATTAATATTGTCTGTGAGATCATTAATATACAACATGAACAGCAAGGGTCCCAACACACTTCCTGCCAAAGTTACTTCTACATTTGATGATGACTCTACATCCGAGATAACTTGCTGTATTCTCCCTATGAAAAAATCCTCAATCCAGTCACAAATTTTGCTCAATGTTGCATATGATTGTGCTATACGTTTGATAATAAGCATAGATGTGCTACCGAGTTGCATGCTTTTCAGAAACTGAAAAAGACTGCACCCACCTATCTGTTTGGAATAAAAGCTTTCAGAATGACATGTAAGAAAAGTACAAGTTGGGTTTCATATGATGGATGTTTTTGGGATGGACAATATCATGCTGTTTGAGATATCTCATGAAGTTTCAGCTCAGAATTTGTTCTAAATTTCTATAACACCTGGTAACCACTTCCCAAGGAGTTCTGAACCAATTCTAATGCTTCCAACCATTGCCATAGATGTGAAGAACCAACGGAAGCATCTTGTCTTATATATGTAGTCATAAAGAAAAATGTAGCCAAAGTAGCAATTTTTAGCATAAGTTTAACAGTGAAATAAATGGAAACCTTAATAATGATACTGCTCTACTGTATATTATAAGATTTCTTTTACTATGCCAGAGTACATTTTGAAGTCAGCTTCACCATTAGGACTTCAGATGTTACTTAAGGACAGTCATTGTGATGTCAGTACGCCAGAAATGCATACATGTACATTGGAGTTCCTTATGTAACAACATAAACCTTGATGGTGAAGCTGCGACTTAAAAATATTTACTAGTATAGTAAAAATGCTATGAAAAGGCAGCATACTGGCAGTATTATTAATGTTACCATCAAGAAAAAAGATTTTTATATTTTAGGAAAATGCAAAAAGGGTGATCAATGTTTTAATTTACAAACCTTGTCAAATTTAAGACTTTTAATGTTTTTATATCACTTCTTGACAATTTCAATCTCCAGGAAGTTACTATAGAAATTACATGTACATGTCAATGAACACAATTTATGTTTCCCAAGTGTATGTGAAACATTTCATTCATTAGTCAAACAAGATGCATGTAGCATTATAAACTCCCCAAGTTCGTTCAGCTTCTTTTTTCATGTCACTGTTTTATGGTTGCAAACATAACATACTCAAAAATAGGCTGAACAACAGCTTTATATGGATTCTCTCCTTAAAAGGTCCTCTAATATACTTCAAAAGTGCTTCGTCAAACTGATGGCTTCATTATGTGTTTTCACTTTATAATGCTTTGCAACCTACCATTGTTGTTTTGATAAGTGTCAAAGTAGCTTTGCAATAAAGTGGTGTAGGAATCTTTCTTATTCACTCTATCTTTAACACATGGCCTAGTTAAAGGTGAGCTATCATTCATTGCAAACAGTGCAGTTCTGAATTCCTTCACTGTCTCTAAGTGATGAAACTCGCATGGAGCAAAGTCGCAAGCAAACTATCTCTGTGCAGTATATTGAGAAAGAACAGGTGTATTACCAGTGACAGCTGAGTCTCTGTCTTTATGAGGTAAGGCAATTAAATAACAACAAAAAAAGAATGTTTAGACTATTTGCCTTTGCAGCATCCATCCCGTCCACCTGCGACATTGGCATCCCACATGACAGAACAGAAATGCGCGATGCTTTCGTCACACCGAGTGAAACCAAAGCTGATGTTTAAAGTATGACCAAGGTCACTGCTGGTGACAAAAACACAGCCTTGTGTCTCAGCCAATAGCCACCAGGGCCCACTATATGAGCACAGCAGATTGACAGCAGTGCCACAGTCACCATCGACAAGCAGACTATTTTCCTACCCCACTCGTGTGATCGAAAATAGTCCCAGAAGATCCATCTGCCAACTGGTCTTATAAGCCAATGTACTGCTGGCCAGAAGGCAGTTTGTCATGCTCCCTGGACCAGCAGGGATCTGCCAAACCAGCCGCAACATCCACATGCCTCATCTGCTGATAGACCTGGACCATCAGCGTGGTAGCTTCAGATTGTGACTCAGAAGTGTCATGTAACGGTGGTCTGGCCTACCTGGACAGCTTTGTGATAATGCTGTGATGACAACTCTCTAGTAGTATGTTTTTGTCTTTTCTTTGGTGGACTTTCTCAAGTGAGAGACTTGTGAGGAAAACATTTTGTTATTCTTCTGTTATAAGATCTGAAGTGGGATCCATACTTTGTTTCTTGCTTAAATAGTGTTTTGTTTTGACTACTTTGTTGGCATCAGCATTGTACTTGTTTATTGGTTTATCCCAGTAAAAACAGGTTGAGGAATATTGTTCATGATTTGTCTGCTATCGCAGAGCAATCCTCTTCACACTAGTGTCCACACCACAAATCTAGACCTTCCTCTATTCCATCAGATGTAAAATTAAGTAAACTAAGTGAAGTTCTGTTTCCTGACCCTGGATGGATCAATTGGGCCTGACTGTCTGCCACGTCATCTATTGCCAGTGATATCATCAGTTGTGGTATGGAGGAGTTTGTGGTCAGCACACTGCTCTCCCGGCCATTGTTGGGTTTCTTGACTTTGGAACCACTACTACTCCATCAGGTATCTCCTCAATTGGCCTCATGAAGCTGAGTGCACCCCTTTCCAGTCCTCTCGTCAAGGAAAAACCCCTGCAGTACCAGGAATTGAACCCAGGTCCCCAGCATCACAGTCAGCTGCAATATCGATCAGATACAGAAGCAGAAATTCATGCAACCAGAATCACTTTCCCCATAAATTTGAAAATGCTCTCCTGGCCATTAAAATTGCAACATCATGAAGGTAGCATTCAGCAAATGTCAAAACAACATGCAGGGAAATGCAAATGATTAGCATTTCAGAGCAGTCGGTAACACCAGTCATGTGAAACTCAACTCACACTTCTCTCACATGACATACTGAAAGCTTTGGATCAAGACAACCAGGTAGGTGCAGTATTTCTTGATTTCTGGAAAGGACTTGACTCAGTACCACACCTGTGATTATTGTCTGAAGTATGATCATATGGGGTATCAAGTGAAATTTGAGACTGAATTGAGGACTTTTTGGCGGGGAGGACACAGCATGTCATATTGGATGAAGAGTCGTCGTCAGATGTAGAAGCAACTTCAGGTGTGCCCCAGGCAAGTATGTTGGGGCCCTTGCTGTTCACATCATACATTAATGACATTACAGACAATATTAATAGTAAAATCATGCTTTTGTAGATGGTGGAGGTATCTACAATGAAGCACTGCCTGAAAGAAGCTGCATAAACATTCAGTCAGATCTTGATAAGTTTTCAAAGTGGTGCAGAGATTGGAATCTTGCTCTAAATGTTCAGAAATGTAAAATTTTGCACTTCAGAAACAAAAAAAAGTCTAGTTCCTATGACTATAATATCAGTGAGTCACTGTTCGAATTGGCCAACTCACACAAATACCTGGATGTAATGCATTGTAGGGCTATGAAATGGAATGCTCATATAATTTCAGTCATGGGTAACGCAGGTGGTAGACTTTGGTTTATTGGTAGAATACTGGGAATTGTAATCAATCTACAAAGGAGATTGCGTACAAATCACTCATGTGATTGGTTTTAGAATGTTGCTCAAGTGTGTGGCACCCATACCAGATAGGACTAACAGGGGGTATTGAACATATACAGAGAAGGGCAGCACGAATGGTCATTGGTTTGTTTCATCCACGTCACAAACATACTGAAGGAACAGTACTGAAAGACTCTTGAAGATAGATGTAAACTATCCCAAGAAAGTCTATTAACAAAGTTTCAAGAACTGGCTTTAAATGATAACTCTAGAAATATACTACAACCCCCTATGTATCGCTCACATAGGTATCATGAGGATAAGATTAGAATAATTACTGCACACACAAAGGCATTGAAACAATCACTGTTCATGAACGGAACGGGAAGAAACCCTAATAACTGGTAGAATGGGGCATACCCTGTGCCATGTACCTCACAGTGGTCTGCAGAGTATAGATGTAGATGTAGACTATGAGTAATGCCATCTACATTATGTATATAAGGAAATATTATGCAGCAAGTTTATCAATGAAATTTGAGTGTTAGTTGGTTGGAGGAAGATTGTGTTATGCCTCATGTAAGAAGGAGAAACATCTACCAACACATGCTACAAGGTGTGTTTTTTAAGTAAGTACCATCTATATAAACAAAAATCATTTTCTGCATGTGTATGAAAAATCATCACTTGAGAACCATTCGACTGATTTGACTTCTGTTTGTAATTGTCAGTACGAGGTATACAAACCTTTTTGAAAAATCCAGTGGAAAACTCGGAAATCTTGATGGTATTTTTGTATGAAAATCTCAATGAAGGAAATGTGATGATCAGTTTGACAGTTCTGCTGTCACATGTTTCCAGAACAGCAACAGATTCTACATTGACTGCCGATATTTTGCAGAAAATAATACAATCAAGAGAAATATTGCAGTGTGTTTTTGATTGTGATCATATCATTGGTGTGTCACAGAGATTGAATGGATGGCAGTTCATGGTAATTTGGTGTATTGCAAACATTCAACTGATTTCAGTCATAGTTTATTTCTTTAGAAAAATGCCACCTGTGAGGCATCAAAATATTGGTTGGCACACACGCAATGCAAGCCAACTACATGATTGTTGAGTCAATGAGACTGCCAAATAGCATAGACAGTATTTGGAGACAAATCAAATAAGAATTTCTCAGGCGAGATTGGCTCGCTCAGTTGGAACTTATGCACAAAATAATTTGGAATGTCAACAATCCAGAGAGCCAAACATGACAATCTGAAGTGAACATTTGGTGCTCAGATACAATCAAATAGTTGATTGCACCATGGATGTACCAGTCAATTTGAGAAAAATGCATATTTGTTAATATTGCTATTCTTTGATGTTTCAACATGAACCTCCATGATTATATTGTATGAGCAGAATGGTCTGGTTACCACAACTGATACCGCCACCTGAGCCACTGGCATTATTGCCAGTGGCAGAGGACCTCCATCAAAGCATTGCTTGCAGAATATACAAAAGTATAACAGTTTCTTCCAAATGACATCAGTTGGGGTGAATATTATCAGAGAATGAGGTTTTAACCCAACTTTTCAGTAAATTCTTTTTTGACTGCACCACACAACACATATACAAACACATTACACAAACAAACATCAGTGATTCACAAAGTTTTATAATCCTACCTGCTCATAGGTTAAAGCCATGTGAAACACTGTCATTAAAGCTACTATCCTCACAGGCACAGAAACTGGAATGGTCTCTCTCATGTCCCCTGTACTAATTATTCTAACTGATTTATCCTTTCATTTTAACTTTTATTCCCAATCAAGGTTCTGTTTGCAATAACAATAAATAAAGTCAGATTGATGGGTGAGGAGGAGATGGACAGATAAAAGGGGGGGGGGGGGCAGGGAGGTAATGAATACAAAGAAGGTTAAGGAGGATATGGACAGAGAGGTGATGGAGGAGGGATGGATGGAAAGAGTGTGGGATAAGAGATGCACAGTGTGTGGGGGGAACATGATGAACAGGGATAGGGGGAGAAGGAGGTGGTGGACAAAGGTAGAGGGGAGGAGGAGACTGATAGAGAAAGGAGGGAGAAGGAGATCAGGATTCCCATATATGTTTAGTAATTGTGAAGCATTGCTAGGTCCACTAATTTTAAAATAAAAATAAAAGAAGTAGACTTTTGTTGTCAGTTTCATTTTAACATTAAAGCTGTACTTTACTCAACTTTTCTACATAAGTCCTAAAAATATTAAGACGCCTATCATATCGTTACCCAACTTTTGAATGCATCCTCACAGAATTATGCTACCTGATTAGGCAAAAAGTGCATAAAGCACACTTCTTGACACTTGAGGAAACTCATCACGTAAGATCGAAATCATAAGATGTCTGTTCTCTCTCACTTTTTCATAAACTTTCTGCATCAAATCATCAGTAATGACTAAAATGGTTCAAATGGCTCTGAGCACTATGGGACTCAACTGCTGTGGTCATCAGTCCCCTAGAACTTAGAACTACTTAAACCTAACTAACCTAAGGACATCACACACATCCATGCCCGAGGCAGGATTCGAACCTGCAATCGTAGCAGCCGCACGGTTCCGGACTGTGCGCCTAGAACCGCGAGACCACCACGGCCGGCGTAATGACTAAAGGTTGCCCACTTCATTCCTCATCATGCACATTCACATGGCCATCTTTGAAAGCTCTCACCAGTTTCCATATCATCCCATCACTCATTACGTTTCCTTCACACACTTCACTGATCTCATGATGAATTTTAGCTGCTCTCATACCTTTCGCCCAAAGAAAATGAATCACAGTGCGTATTTCACAGTCAGTGGAATTCTCAGTCGGGTGACGTATTTCAAATACTCATAAAGAAACATAAACATGCTGAATATTGATAGGAATTATATAGAAAAGTAGGTTAAGGCACAGTGTTTCACGTAAAAATAAAACTGCTAAGAAAAGTGTACTTGCTGTATGTTTATTTCAAAGTGGCATATACTTAGAAAACATGCCACATATAATTTGACAATGAGTACTGTTACTCATGTTGCTCAGGATACCATGGCTGTCATGGAAATAATGAGAATATGGGATCATGGGGTTCAGAAGAGTCATGCTGAATGAAATGCATGCTCTCAACAGTCCCACATCAGTAGTGCCCCAGACACATATTGTTAGTTCACCTGTGAAAGATCATACAGCCAAATCACATACACTGAGTGAGGAAATGAGCTTTTTTGCAGCAGGACAAGTATCCATGCAGACAGTATGATGGTGCTTGAAGCACTGCGGACTCTCTACACCAGCATATCCTCAGCCTTTCAGTATTTGTGATCCAGGTTCCAATCATAATACTCGTTGCTGCCCCCCCCCCCCCCCCTTCTCATACAATAACAATGTTATTTTCAGTATCTTGGCACTAAAACTACACAATTGCAAACCTTACAACTACTAAGAATAAGTATATTTATTGCTGTTTCACAACTTTTTTCTAGAAGAGGGTAACTGATTGGAAGCTGACAATTTCTGAGACTTTTTATCTGTAATGAAATTGAACTACTTGGTTACTATATTCAAGAAATAAATACCTTCAGCTCCAAGGAGTAAATGTTCATGTATTTGGAAATGAATGATAAAGTTAATACTTTTTGTAGCTAATTGCAATTGTGGAGCAGAAATATGAAAATTCTAGAAATGTTTCCAAATGAGGATGAAAGTGGTAAAACCTACAAGGCTGAAGACAGACATGACAAAACTATTCTTTGATAACCACTGAACTGGCTTAATCATGCTGGAGAAGAATTTTAGCAAGTATTTTCCTGCTGATAAAAACTTGTTGGCACATTAGGGATCCATTTCAAAATGCTCCTAAAGGTCTCTGAACTGCCTAAGATGAAATCTTCATAGCCTTCACAGCAAGTGGTAACATCAAAAGACAATTTAGTAATAAATCACTTTTTGAATTTTGGGCAGGCATGGATGATGAGTTTTCCCCCCTGAAAACAAGAGCATTTGTGTACAGTACCATTTTCAACATCCTACCTTTGTGAAACCAAATTTTCTATGTTAGCTGCTTTGAAGGCAAAATACAGCTCAGCTAAACACAGAAAAAGAATTAATAGCATCTGTTTCTAACATTAACCCTGCCGTCAAAAACTTTGCTTTACAAATCAGGACTAGGGCATCACTAATAATTACTAAACTTGTTTCAATTTATTACTGAAAAGTTATTTGTTATGCGCATTTGTGTAATACTGATACAGTCCTATTTGTGTGCCCAAATACTTAGCACCCGCTGCTTTGCTCGCATAAATTGTATAGCTTGCAGAGATCTTTTTTGTTTTTATTTAACCAAATTTTTATGTTATTCACAAATTGCAACCCATTTTAAGTATTTCATGCTAATTAAAGCCATATAAGCACGGTCTTTTCCCACAGTACTTCTGACCAAAAATTATTCTAATAGCTGGAGTTCAAAGTTTTTGTTAATAGTCAAATACCAGTTGTTATAGATGCAGCCTTAAAAACCTTTAGTAGCTCTTTAATAATTATTTATTTTCAAAAACACTTTCAGCCACTATTTTACTTCCTTAGTGACTAAATTTCCAAAAATGCTGAAAAACGTAGTTTTTATTTTCTGACTGAGAAACCAAATACCAGTTTTCATAGTTCTAGCACCAGAAGTCCCTTAATAGCAACATACTTTCAAAATGCTTTTCATCTCCTATTTCACCTCCTTAGGAGTGGAATTTTGGAGAATAGCTTCTTAAACAATACCTGCAACTATAAGATCCACACCCTCTCCAAACTTCAAGTTTCTATACTTGGTGGTTTCAGCTGGTTGATGATGAGTCAGTGAGTCAGCATGATCCTTTCACCCTCTTAGGGGTTGAATTTCCAAAAACAGTACACATGTATTTTTTCACCTCTAGCTGAGATACCAAACACCAATTTTCAAAGATTTAGCTTTAAAAATGCTTTCACACTGAAATATTTTCATAAAACAGTTAAACCCCTATTTCATCCCCTTAGGGGCTGAGTTTCCCAAAACAGCAACATGTCTATGTTTTATTTCTAACAGAGAAGCTAAATATAAGTTTTCATAGATTTAGCTTCAAAAATGCTTGCACAGTGAAATAGTTCCACAAAAACTTTCATCCCTCTTTCACCCTCATAGTGGTTCAATTTCCAAAAACAGTGAGACACATATTTTTATTTCTGAGAAGCCAAATTTAAATTTTCATAGATTTAGCTTTAAAAATGCTTTCATAATAAAATATTTTCTTAAAAATGTCTCATCCCCTTAGCAGTCCAATTTTAAAAAACTCTGACACACATTTTTTTTGTTTCTAACCAAAAAATATCAATGTTCACAGATGTAGCTTTAAAAATACTTCGGTAGTTCTTTAATAATAATATATTTTTTTTTTTTTAAAAAAAAGAAGCTTTCATCTAGTATTTCACCCCCATAGGGTTAAATTTCCAAAGATGCTGAAATATGTATGTCTTTATTTCTAACTGAAAAACCAAATATAAATTTTCATAGGTCTAGTTTCAAAATTGTCTGAATAGTGACATTAAAAAAAAAAAAAAAAAGCCTTCACCCCCTATTTCACTCTCTTAGAGTTGGAACTTCAAAAAATCCCTCCTTAAACAATGCCTATAGTATAAGATCCACACCTTCTCCAAATTTCAAGTTTCTATCCTTAGTGGTTTGGGTTGGGTGTTGATGAGTCAGTCAGTCAGTCAGAACATTGTCTTTTATATATAGGGATTACATCAGTGTAAATGTGTATCTTAATTTCTTATTATGTCAGAATGTATTTTACTTTGATTCTTTTCAGTAAATTAATAAATTTTTGAATTAATATTTTTTTTTCAATTAGCTTGCATTTACCATTTAGTGCTATCACATTCCCATAGGAGTGCACTTCACAGGATCACAGGATGAGAATCGCAACTCTACACAGTGACCATTTTTCCTTGATATGACAGCAGGGAGAGGCGCCCACTAATAACCCTGGACTCAGGAGTGGCAGAACATGATTTTCAAATGAGCCCCAGTTCTGCATACAGCATCTTGATGAATGTGCTCACTGTGTGGAGGCTCCAAGAGAACAAACGCTGGCAGCTTCCATTCGTGCACCTGGTGCGACATTGCAGGATGCTATTGGGTATACAACGAGGTCACTTGGGGCATCTATATCCAGTAATTTGTACAGCAGCCACTACAGGTTTGGCTTTTTGATGCTGGTGACTGGGACACACGCACCTCCCTCCAATATTTAAACAATTAAATATTATGAGTTTAGATTAACCAGCGCAGAGATAGGAAATCATGGGAACAACTGAAATAGAGCATTGCTTCACTGCAATTTGCATTTATTGTAACACTTGATAACAGACCAAGAAAAGTCGCGAGTTACAGTTGACAGATAATAGCACTAGAACAATAATAAACATGTGATACAGTTTCAGTTTTCTGCACTTTAGTTAAGGTTCAACAGGGTAACACACTTTTAAGTTCTCCCATAAAACATAAAGAACTGGTTATGAAACAGTCGCTTATAACATCAAGGCAGGCACACTCCATGTAAAGAGAAAATAATTAGCAAGTTTACACATTGACTAGAACATTAAAATGAATAACAGGAAACTGCGCCGTCCACAGCTTACAGCGACAGTCAACCTACAATAAGTTCCTTTCTTTACAATATGACTTTAAGTACAGCTCAATAGTAATAAAAAAATTTAGATTCCAAACACACACACACACACACACACACACACACACACACACACACACACACGTGCATAAGCACAATTAAAAACTGGTGAAAAATAATACATTGGAAACTGACAAATCTATACTCAGAGGAGCCATACTCAATCTAAATACCTCAAAAATGGCAACTTAATTGCTACCTAGAGCAACAAATTAAGAATAGCAAACTTACAGATTGACTAGAATAAAGGAATAAATAACACATACATGGCTTCTGATGGCCGACAAACTGTGTTGGGCTACTGAGCAGTGATTAATTTAAAATAGCCACAACATACACAAACCAGGTTAGTGGGGTATTTAAAGACAAGTGTAAGGCAAGGATCCTGGTCAGAAGGTAATCAAAACTAGGTGGATTCTCTTACACGCAGATGTGCCAACACATCCGCTCATACCCCAGGATCAACTAGTGCAACATAAATCACTGACACATTTCAGATAATATTTTAAAACAACATACTTAAATAGCTTTGTTTACCACAAACCTTAATTAGTTAACAGGTTAGGCTCTGTTATTGAAGCCACACACATGAGATAGCAAATTAAGGTCTACAATTCTACTTTGCCATTTAACACGCATTGTGATGAGGAAAAGCTAATTAACTGAAAACCTCTACTTGGATCCAGTATTTGACAGTGCGCTCAAAATCAACAGACAAAGGTGAGAGTCAAGTTTACACTCGCAAGCAGCACTCGCAGAACACGAGCATAACGTGAGCATTAAATAAACTGCTCCTTGTTCAGTCATTTACACACCAACAAAACAAATAATCTTTGCCGAGTTACTGTAGATGCCAGAATGTCCAGTTGCTTGCAAATAATGCGAAATAATGGTCAAAACATCGTGCTTTAAGTCCGATGACGTCCATAGGATAGGAGTTTCAATGAACAACCAGGCCTCATCCCCTCTGATCCATCTGCGACCAAGACAGTAACATTGGCTGCTATCACGGCTTTAACGATGCATCACACCTGACATGAGTCACACCAAACCATCAACAAAGTGGCGTGGCCTCCTCTACACTCCCAGACGTCCGCAATCAGAGTTCCTCCTCCCGACCGACGCTCTCCCGCAAACATGGCAGGCAGCCGGCCGCAGCAATGCCACTGTGCCCTCGGGCTAGGGTAAGGAAACAGCAGAGCGCAAAGTGGGAATTTCAAAAGGAACGCACTACAGACAAGGAGGAAATGCAGAGAACCAACCAGGACATTTCGTCACAGTTCAGTGACTGAGCCTTTCTTTGATGTCTCTATGTCAATCTCTTCCAGCAACACAATTGAAGTGGCACAGAATTGGTTGCAGAATGGAAAGGTAATGGGACCATGAAATCAAGTATATGAGAATGGCAGTTTATTAACAAAGAAAAAAAAGTAAACCTTTTACAGTGAGAAAAGACACAGTTAAATACAATAGTTGAAATGCAGTAGAGTAACATGATAATTAAAAACAATAAAGGTCAACCCACCTTGACATGCCAAAATAAAAGTACCAAATAATTAACAAACTAAACAGTCTCAGTAAAAGTGGTTAACAGAGAATTACAAGTAAAGAACAAGCAAAAAATTATTCTTAGCAACTACACAAATGGCTTAAGGCCAAATGATACACGCCAAGCACAACGAAGCCCAAAATAATTCAGAGTCCTTAAATTTTATATAAGTGAATAGAAATTCACTACAAGAAGTTTTAATAATATTTAAAACATATACAGGATAACTAAATCAGCAGCTGGCAGCAGTGCAAATGTGCTTTACAATTGATGAAGGTATAGTAGTGATAACAGATGCAGCAAAAAAAGACATTGAACGAGAAAAAGAAACTGAAGAAATGGACATGGTTCAATGAAATAGAGCTCTTAGTCAGAGACATTCTAGCAGCATTTGAGGACCATGCGCACACACAGGTAACCTTATGTGATCTGAGCAAAGCTTTTGACTGTGTTGACCACTCACTTCTGCTCTCTAAACTTGAGTACTATGGAATATGTGATAAAAGTTTAAAACTCATCAAATCATACCTCAATAAAAGGAACCAGATGGTGAGTTCAGGAAGTCATCTGTCAAACATACTCGAGGTTCAACATGGAGTGCCACAGGGATCTAAATTGGGACCACTTCTTTTCCTTGTACACATAAATGACTTACCAGGAAATATAGATGTAAAGACATATATGTACGCAGATGACACAACTTTTCTATCTGTAAACCATGTACTTGATAACCTTGTAAGTGATATGAAATTGGCAAAAGAAAATGCAACATCATGGTTTAATGTCAATGGTCTGCTATTAAATGAGGAAAAGACCCAGAATATGTGGTTCAGTCTATCAAAGACTACAAAAATAGAAAAACAAAAGGCAAAGTTTTTAGGTATTGTACTTGACAACAGTCTAACATGGAACTCTCGTGTTGATCACATAGTGGTTAGGTTGTCAAGAGTTATATATTTGTTGAAGAGACTGATGTGTTGTGTGACATTTGAGTACGTAAGGACAGCGTACTTCGCCTTTTTTCAATCTGCTTTAAGGTATGGGTTAATACTCTGGGGAAAGAGACTGATGTGTTGTGTGACATTTGAGTACGTAAGGACAGCGTACTTCGCCTTTTTTCAATCTGCTTTAAGGTATGGGTTAATACTCTGGGGAAACAGCAGAAAAATAAATGAAATTATGGTGATCCAGAAGAAAGCTATCAGAGTAATGGCTAAGGTAGATAATAGAACACATTGTAAACCATTGTTCATTAAATATAGAATTTTAACAGTAATTAATTTATATATTCTTGACAGTGTTAACTACATACTTGCTGAACTACCTAATTTAAGTGTAACAAATGAAAGGCATGGCTACTATACAAGAACGTGTACTTCTCTGCTGTTGCCACAAAATAGATTAGCTAAAACTAACAATAGTCATAAGTATATGGCAGTTAAAATATATAACAAATTGTCTAAAAATGGGTCAATCAAGCCTGACAAATTATTTAAAGATAATGTTCATAACTTCTTGTTAACTAATCCATTCTATTCATTAGAAGAATTTTTAGAAATGCCCAATATCAACTTAAATATGTAAAAATTTATTTTGTAAAATTAATAGGTTAAGTGAATTGACGAAGTCTATTGCATGTAACAATGCTGAATGACTAATAAAGAATCTGAATCTGAATCTGAAAAGTGTCAGAGATGGAAAAGAGCAAAGAAGCCAGGCTGCTGTGGCTGCATAATATGGAGAGTGAGGACAGGAGAGATACCTTCATCACAGTGAGAAGAGTGACAGCAAGAATTCTATGAACAGAGAAAAGGAAATATCTAACTGGAGTCTTGGCATCTATATAGAAGTGGAAAGCAGGAATAGAGACTCATTGCAGCTGTTTCAGTATACGAAGAACAGTAAGAGAGGTTATCAGAGGGAAAATCTACTCATAAAAGATAAAAATCAACACATGCTAACACAGGTGGAAGATATTCTAGCAAGATGGGAAGAGTATTTCTCAGAAATACCAAATTGCACTGACTCTCACATAACCTTCAACTATGCAGCGACCGAGAGTAACAGCAGTAACACTGACACATACAGCATCAAAGAACAGAAAGTGGTGCACACCATTCAAAAGCTGAAAAATAACGAGGCTGTACGTGAGGAACAGATATCAGCAGAGATGTAGTAGTAGTAGCAGCAATAGCTTTATTCATCTGTAGATACACACATTGTTTCGTATGGTGATCTCTGGGCCATTTTCCGTACTGCAATTTCCCATTTGCTATCCTGAGAAACTGAGTCAGCATCTATCCATAATGAGTGAGATGTTGAGCTCAGAAAGAGGAAGAGGTGTTAGTACTGTGCTATGCATAGCTTGGAGGTAAGTATTTCTAGAAAGGAAAAAAGAAGGAAAAAAACATAAAGTGAAGGTGTTATGTGGAATGTTGGATATTTTATAATCATTATTATTATTATTTATTTGTATAACAATTTTTTATCAAACCCCTACTCTGTTTTAGCTAAATAATCCTACAATGTATAAAATGTATTGCATAAAAGATACTTTTCAGCTGCCTTTTTAAATGATTGGATGTTTGCAATTTCTTTAATCTCTTTTGGTAATTTATTGTACAGTTTTATTTCTTGGTAGAAAATGCTGTTTTGAGTTTTATGTTTATTTTTTATTGCTAAATGTAAGTTGAGTCTATCTCTTGTTGCATGGTCATGGACAGAGCTGTTTGTGCAGTAATTACCAATGTTATTTTTGATGTGTACAACTGACTGGTAAATGTATTCAAATGGAGCAGTTAAAATCCCCAGCATTTTGAACAGATCTTTACAAAGAGCTCGACTAGTATTTTTGGTTATTATTCTTATGGCTCTTTTGTAGAGTTGGAAAACTGTGTTCATATTTTGTGCATTTGTTCCCCAAAAAAGAATGCCACAGCTAAGAATTGAGTGCACATATGAATAATATGTAACTGAATGTTAAACATGTAACTAAATGTTAAAAGAGGGTGCAAACAAATTATACAAAGACATTTATAATTTTATCACAATGATCCGGAAAACTGAAACACTATCTGAAGAGCTGGCCGTTGTGGCCGAGCGGTTCTAGGCCTTTCAGTCTGGAACCGCACGACCACTACGGTCGCAGGTTCGAATCCTGCCTCGGGCATGGCTATGTGCGATGTTCTTAGGTTAGTTAGGTTTAAGCAGTTCTAAGTTCTAGGGGACTGATGACTTCAGCAGATAAGTCCCATAGTGCTCAGAGGCATTTGAACCATTTTTGAACTATCTGAAGACAGGAAAACTGCAATAATTTGCCCCATACACAAGAAAGAAATCAAAATGGAATGTGGAAACTACAGAAGAATCTAGAATGAGATTTTCACTCTGCAGTGGAGTGTGCACTGATATGAAACTTCCTTGCAGATTAGAACTGTGTACTGGACCGAGACTCGAACTCTGGAACTTTGCCTTTCGCGGGCAAGTGCTCTACCATGTGAGCTACCCAAGCACGACTCACTTCCCATCCTCACAGGTACTGGCAAAGCTGTGAGGACAGGGCGTGAGTCATGCTTGGGTAGTTCAGATGGTAGAGCACTTGCCCACAAAAGGCAAAGTTCCAGAGTTCGAGTCTCGGTGTGGCACACAGTTTTAATCTGCCAGGAAGTTTCATATCAGTGCACACTCCACTGCAGAATGAAAATCTCATTCTGGAAACATCCCCCAGGCTGTGGCTAAGCCATGTCTTTGCAATATCCTTTTTTCCAGGAGTGCTAGTCCTGCAAGGTTTGCAGGAGAGCTTCTGTGAAGTTTGGAAGGTAGGAGACGAGGTACTGGCAGAACTAAAGCTGTGAGGATGGGGTGTGAGTTGTGCTTGGGTAGCTCAGATGGTAGAGTACTTGCCCACGAAAGTCAAAGGTCCTGAGATCGAGTCTCGGTGTGGCACACAGTTTTAATCTGCCAGGAAGTTTCATACAGAGGAATGTGATAGCTAAACATAAAATACAAAGTTCTGGCAATGATCATACTCAACAAAATTAAACCTTACACAGAAAACACTGTTCTAGACTACTAGGTTGGATTTTGACCAAACCTTTCCACAAATGACAATCTTTTACCCTATGGCAGATCTTTGAGAAATATTGGGAATTTAAGAAAAACATCAACTGCCTGGTGATTGATTTCCAGTGAACCTATGACAGCCTCCACAGAAGTTGCCTCTACAACAAACTAAGAGAATTTAGGATACCCAGTAAAATCATTAGGATGACACAATTGTGGATGGGTGGCTCATGGGAAATCCCCCAACTTCCCAATCAAAACAGGCTTATGACGAGAGAGTAATTTACAGTATGCAATGTTCTCCAATTCGAACACAGTGAAGTAAAATTCCTGGCATACACAGATGGTATAATCTTACTCACAGAAACAGAAGAAGAGCTGAACCACATGCACAGATCTCTCAAGCACAGTGCCAGCAAAATGAGACCTTTGATTAAAAAATATATATATATATATATATATATATGTTGAGTCATAGACCCAAACCTCAGTTTGAAATTGATCACATTCTAAATTCAGAAAAGTTCATTCTGTATTCTTTAAGCATCCCACTCAAAAGTAAAGCTTTGTCAGTCATCACTAAGATGAAGATCATAGTGCCACCATCTGCCCAGTAGTACTGTATGGTTTGGAAATATGGATGCTTACCAAGAAAGAAAGTGAAAAACTGAATGTTTTTGAAAGAAAAGTGATGAGAAAAATTTGAGGACCCATGGTGGGGAATGACATAGGGAGAATTCGAAAGAATACTGAAATTTATCAGTTAATGAAGCTACACACTATTGTCCAGAAATTAAAAAGCACAAATCTGCAATGGGCTGGGCACTTATACTAAAGGCACAAATGGTGTTGCATAAATTTACTTAAGCAAGATTTAAAAGAAGTCAGTTGCATCAAATTATATACAACTGAAATATAAAACATCAAGGATGCAGAAGTTTAATCTCAGAGGTAACAGGTAGGCAAACAATGACAATAGCTGACCAAATACACAGACAGAATGAGCTAAGCCTGATGGGGAGAAACTACAAATAAACAAATCACTAGATAGCTATTACACAGGTGGCTGGTTTGGAAATCGGCTAATGACAAGTAATATGGATTTACTTGAATCAGCTGGCCAGTTTACTTATTGCTACAGATACCTCTTCCACAAATGCGTGATGAATTTACAAAAGGATTTGGTGAATGCCACAGGGCCAACCAGAGCATACAATGAGGCCCCTATCCGAATTTGATAAACAAGGCATTAAATAACGGCTAGTCTGTCCTGTAACAAACACGTATAAGAAGAATTAAACACTAATCCAATAAAATACAAACACCAATGTATCAAACAAGTTTGTCACCAAAGGTGTTAAGCACTACTCTAACATACATTAATAAAACAAGGCTGGTAAACACTGAATACAGATATCTTACAGTTAAACTTAACAGTAAGTATGTTACACACTATTTTAATAAACTGCAAAAAAATCAATGAAATGAAGTAAGATGGTGAGCATTAAACAAACAACATACCAGATAGGTAGCTTGAAATTAGACTTGAAAATAAAACTATGGTCTTGCATACACAAACAGCACAGCCATGCTACTCAGTAACATGGTGAATAGATATCCAAAATCAAATTACAATGCATTTTCACCACAAATCCTGAATATTTGTGCAGGAAAATCGGCTAATACAGCCTCAAAAATATGCAGATGAGCACTTTCAGCCACAACAGGAAGTCAGATAGATGACCAGTAATACCAGCTGGACCCAAAAGGAATAGGATGATGTGGGTCCCACATCAGCGAAGCATGGAAATTACTTCAGACATGTCCAAAAGAACAGACACTGTGAATTAAAACACACAGAAATTAGAGACATTGGCTGTAAGTGGGCCTTGATTAAATCATTGGGAAAAGTTGAAAATTTGTACCAGACTGGGATTCAAACCTATACCTCCTGCTTACTAGGCAGGTGTGCTGACCACCGCACCATCTGAGCGTAGTAGTCATTGCAATTGCACAGATTACCATAGGATGCCTCTATTCGGACGCAAGTGAGGATAATGGACAAATGGCACTACAGTAGTAATGTGCAAAAAAGTAGTAAGGTAGTCATGGTATTTGTAATGACCACTGTGTCTGGATGGTGCAGGGATCAGCAAATCTGCCTAGGGAACACAAGATGCCAGTTTGAATCACCAATGACTGACTTTAGTGCTGCTAGCTTTATGCAGAAGGGCTACCACCTCATTCACTGATCCTTTACAGCCAATTTAATGTGCAGCTGTAAAAAATTATTTACCGAAGGTGTTTTTACTGTGCCTGGTGTGTAACTTATTTCTGCTCATATACTGGGCAGACACACTACTTTTTCCCATTCTCCCTTTTTATAACTTGCCAGATCATTATAGCTTTGTTTTTAGAGTTGTCAATTTCAGTAGTGACATGCACAGTTTTTGAGTTTTTAATTACTATTTTTAAAATATAATGTTACCAGCTATAGTACTCATGAGAGCTGCATCAAACCAGTCTCAGGACTGAAGACCACAACAACAACAACACATAGTACTCATTTTTATGGGATCATCAGATATCCTTAAACCTTAACAGACTAGGTGACGTTTCTCTAATGTACCTACAATGTGGGTCTCTGGGACCCCTATGTTTAACCAGAGATTTAAGGCACAAAACATTTGAAAATTTTTGACTTAATTTATACAACAATTATTTTTACAATTATTTAAGTGTTGTTTAAATACTCCTTGTTAATTTTGTTGCACTAAATGATGCCTGCAGTATTTTACTTGTTATCACACAAAATCACGTACTTTTGTGCATCTTTTTTCAAATAGTACATGTAAATGAACTGTTGGAGGACTGAATTTTACATTCTACAAAATTGTAGTATGTCTGTAGTAAGTAAATGTCCACATAAAACTAAATTTCATGATTTAATTTTGCCTTTAAAAATAGCAGTTGAAATGTATACAAAAAAAGTCTTCAAAAGTGACATTCAGTACTGGGAACTACTTTATTCTTTATCACCACTGAGGAGACATTTGATTTTAGCTAACATTTAAGTACCTTACTGGAGAAACAAAATGTCCCCATTGCAACTGCACTGAAGATCTTCTGCTAAATGATCATCTTGTTTGCTAGCTGAACAGTTATCAGCTGTTGCTGTAAAATTGTCATCTTTTTTGTATGCTTCTTGACATATTTCACTGACATTTTCCTTCATCCACTGACTAACAATTTCATCAAACTTAGCATCACTAGAACTGTCACATTCCTGCAGACATATTTTGTACTATACTGAAGAAAAACCATGTACATAGTTCTCACTGATGCTCAAAATACTTTTTTTTTTATCTGGAAGGTTAGGTTAAGGAAATTACCAGGTACCGTATGTACTTAATGAAAGATCTCATAGCAACTTTTAGGAAACAACTTGTAATTTATGTGATTAGTTAAAAGACATCTTATGGACACTTGGCAGCAGAGTAAGAAAGAAAAATTTAAAATATTTGCATTGAACAGTTAAGTACAGGAATTTTGACAGTAGCCAATAACAATTCAGCATCACTTATATAACTTCTATTTTCGCTCAAATACCAGTAACTGTGCAGTTCACATTAAATTTTTAACTACCAAACAAGTCCTTAAACTGCTATGATAAGCAGATCATAAGCAAGTATTTTGAAACAAACTAACCACTTACCAATGTTTCATTCATTTCCGTTGCTCAGAGGTTGCATTGTGGACAGGAGTAGAATATCTCATGTTTGAACCCATGTCAATTCTTGAATTTTTTTCCATTTGTTATTACTTTGTCTACTTTATTGCTCATAAAGATAATTATAACAATATTACCATGCCATTCCATAGCATTAAAACCATACCATACTCCCCTTTTTCCAAGTATTCTGGCTACTGTTGGGCTAAATTCTGTGTGCAACAACCCTACAAGAAGTTAATAGGATTGTTTCCTTTCATTTACTTTACAACTATCTGAGCAATCACTCATGTCCACTGAGGATGATGATGATAAGACCCAATGAGATACTCGGGTGTTCTGTGAAAGAATGAACCCACCTTTGAAGTTAAATATCAAGTCATTTAAGTTGAGGTTTCGTTTGGAGAAAAGTACTGTGGAACAGTTGGAACTAAGGTTCAGAAACTATCTGATGAAACAAACCAAAAGAAACCAACCACTGAATGCAATCTGCATGTTGCAGTTAACCTTAAGACTTTACACCATAGGAACCTTTCAAATAGTGGTTTATGATCTGTTTAAAGAAGACATAGCAACAGCTTGCAGAGCTGTCCGTAAGGTATCAGCCTTACAAGAGAATTAACATCATTTTCTCTCCGTGCCTTTACCTTGTTGGCCACAGTGTCTTTATATGTTTTTTTGCATTCAATTATATCTTTATACTGCCCAAAGACAATTTCCAGCAGCAAATCTTTCCCATACTGAGGAAAGTTGGACAATCACTCCTTTTACTGTATACTTGCTTCCATGGTTATAGCACAATACCTTTGATAATCCCTGCTTATCTTTGATGTATGATAAATATCTGCAGTTCAGGCACAATGATTGTGTCGATAGCCAATTTTACTGTGGAACAGTTGCCAAGCATGTTACGTGACACCTAACATCGAATCTGAACCTGCTTCAATGGATCCAAGTTTAACAATGTGCAATATAGCTGAATCCTGAGCATAGTTAAATTTCTGACCTAGTATCAAATTTGATCTCCAGTCAGTGATGTTTATACTATCAGTCACAAATCTTGCTGCTCTTCTTTGGACCTTCTCAGTCTCTTGAATAAGACCAAACTGATAAGGGTCCCATACAGACGAACAATACTCTGAGACTGGATGAACTAACATATTGTAAGCAATTTCCTTTGTTGAAGGACTGCATCATGTCAGGATTCTACCAATAAACCGCAATCTAGAATTCACCTTGCCCATTACTTGTGTAATGATATAACTGCTCCTGTTTATGATAATTAACATACAGGTCATTCATTTCAAAACTTCCACATTTCTAAGATGCAGAAAAAAGAAACTGACCAATATAATACAAGAAATTGGGAATTCCTCCCAATTCAAAACAAAATTAAAAACCTACATTAGCCATTATTTCTACAAATTACCTGAAGCCTATATTCAGGGACTGCTACATGGCAATCAACAATGTTTGTTATAAAGCCATGTGACAGATGATAATGTACTACACTGCCTCACAAAAATAGTGAAGCAGCTGGAGGATGTGGGATGTCAATGTAACATCGTACACATACACACCATTGGTAGGTATGTAAATGACTGGAGTCGCAATTCTCTGGGGAAGGTAGAACAGCCACCAGAGAGCATTAGTACTGTTCATGTTTAGTGTTGTTACCAGGTTTGGTATAGTATACGAAGTCTGTTCAAAAAATTCTGGAACTTTGTTCACAAAATTTTTCTATGCTTACCTTTTGTGTATTGTGCAAGGTCTCCTTTAAAATACTCTTCTTCGCAATTGATACACTGGTCCCAGCTCCATTTCCACTTCCAGAAGCAGCCTTGGTACATCTCTTGCTTGGTCGAGCAAAGTGCTGTCTGCAAATTTTCTTTTACCCCATCTGTCGTTAGAAATCTTCATCCTTTCAACAGGATATTCAACTTTGGAAAAAAAAAAAAGAAAAAAAAAGAAGACCACAGGGACCAGGTCTGAACAGTGCGGAGGATGAGACAGGTCAGTAATTGTGTATTTTGAGCAATTGTCACATACCAACAGGGATAAATGTCTGGGTCAGTTATCATGATGCAAGAGCCGTGAATTGTCTTGGCACATTTCAGACCATTTCCTTCTCACATTTTCTCACAAGCATTGTGAAAGTCCCAATAGTACCACTGATTAACAGTTTGTTCCTGTGCCACAAATTCATAATAAACTAATCCTCCAAAGTCAAAGAAAACTATCAGAATGGCTTTGACTTTTGATCTGACCTGACAAGCTTTTTGTTGGTGTTGGAGAACCTTTCCTGACGCATTGTGAAGATTGAACCTTGACCTCAACATCATAACCAAACACTCATGTATCATCATGTGGGGCGGCGTGTGCAAGTTTGTATGTAATACTAATTTGCTGCATAAACGCTTGCATGTAGAAATCAGTTTCTAGCTTTTAGAATGTTGTTATTGCTGTCTTTTGCCGTTCTCAACACTGGCGCTCTATTTACTCCGTGACCCCCAGAAAGTGATTTAATAAAACTTGGAGCCAGTAAATAGATATCCTAGTGCCCACTTTACCTGAGAATGTTCTTATAGCTGCAGCTTATAGCTCTGAGGAATTAGGAGATTGTCCGGGATTTCTAAACAAAAACGGTTTTCCAAAATAGTTGAGTATATTCTGAAATTCACTAATAAAAACCACAAGTATCCCTACAACCTAACTAACAGAACAGTTCAGAGTCTAATGCGCTGATGCAACTATAAATGTCCGAATCAAATGTTAAAAAGAATGCTCGCCAAAATTTGATGAAAATATTTCATCAAACGCCACGCTAAATATTTGGTAGAATGTCTGTCCCGCGACGGCACGTGAAAATACGACAATACGCAAACTGAAGCTAGATAATGAAAATCATTCCAGAATTATCACTTCACATGAAATGTTCTCATGGTTCCGCGTATCTCTAGTAACTTAATACGGCACCCGAGGCTGTTTGTAGCAGATACACTGATGCGACGCGACTACCGACACAGATGGCGTGTCATTCAGCGTCTGGAGAGAACTGGGGCCTTGCTTCCTCGCGCAGTGTTCTTATATATAAAGCCGCGGTGCGGACGGCCGAGGGAACGCCTGATTAAATCCGCTCTCCCGACTAGCTGCTGGGCTAGTAACGCACCACTTCAAGTTACATAATAATTTATAGCTTCTTTGGCTGATGGCCGAAGAAGCTCTTAATTTAAACGTGCATTCAGCACGCAGGTAAGTATTGATAATAAAATTTTGACGTGGCTAAGTTAAATACTTTAGGCGAGAGAATTAATTTAATTGCCCTGCACGCACTAGATGAGCTCTGAACTGGCCCTGTTGAGATCCGCTATCGCTATAATTTTATAGGTATTAAAAAGAAACTTTACACATCTTCATAATCATAGCGGACCTCCAACCTATTTAAATCTAAACATCCTAGCCTTATTTACTAGCCTACTTAATCTATCTTGCTTCCTTCAGTTTTGAGATGAAAACCACAAAATCATAAATTTCCACTAAAATCTTAATATGTGAAATCCAAAGTACTGTTTTTATTAAATCATTATGAAAAATGAATCTAAATATAAATTTTGAAGTCTCTAGCTCTTTTCTGTTGCGCCAATGATTTTTCCAGAAAAACGTCCAAATCTCGGAAACGGCTAAAGTTATCGAACTGATATTTAACACACATTAATTTAGTAATATTCCTGACATGCTAGAAAAGTTGTAGTTCATTTGCTTGATTTTTAAGGTATTGCGCAACATTTATGACGTCAGAGCTAGTTACAGCAGACTGGCTGGCACATAATGGAAACTGATGTGAATTTACTACATCGTGAGTAGGCTGCTTCCCTACATCACCCTCTACTTAAATTTTTTTTTTGTTTATGAATGTTAATGAATGAAGAAAAAATTTAATTACAAAAAGGGAAGCAAGAGTACAGTTTAACTCCCTATGAAAATTCAAAATTGAAATATAAACCTGTAGAAACATTAAAGAAAATTGATTACCTACATTAATTATTTAAATTGTAGGCATGTTCACTGCCTTTTAAACAATGTCATTACTCAAATTTTTAAAGCAAAGTCATGAAATATTTTGGCATACATATTGCCTTAGACAAACAAACACATACAAATTGAAAAATTATGAAAATCTTAGAGCCATTAAATACATTAAATACATCTTTACATACACAAATTCAAAGAAAATAACATGACACATAAACAGATGATTATCTCTTAGCAGTCTTTTCTAAACCTGAAAGAAAAGTTCACAAATAATTTTTACACACGTGGTTGTAGCCGCTTTGGCTGACGTCCTACACTTCCATTCACAAGGGTAGAGGAGGGGAAGTTGTTATGGTGTGCGTCCTTCACGTTCTCTCTAAATTACATGGGGGAAAGGGGAGGGGTCACTGTGAGTTGTGTCCAAGTCACTCCACACTTTCACGCAGCTACCAGGCTGCCATTATTTGGTTTGTCCTGTAGAACAAACAAAAAGAGTGCCTCAGACTCTGTTCACTTAATATCTAAGGGAGGGTCACAATGAAATGGGGATATATACATTTTATCTTCCAATATTTTGCTGGAACAAAGTTAACAGAATTTTTTTTTTCAATTCTACTCTCGTGGTTACTTAATTGTCATAAAATCGGTAAACAAATGGTTCAAAACGCCATTAGTCACTTACAAGAGAAAATTTTTATGCTCAAGGCATATAATCATAAATCCTATTTAATCTGAATTTATTATTTCTGGGCCGGAACACTGGACCAATGCTCGGTACATTCCTGACAAATCTGCATCTTATTTACTTAACTGACTCATCTTTGATTACTTTATTCTTAGAGATAGTATGAGTATGATTAGTGGTTGTTTTCTCAGCTTCTTTGTACATGTGAGTAACTTTTGGTAATAGTACAGTTTTGAGTGTTCAAAACACACTACATTTAGTTGACTACTAAATCTACTTATTGGTCCTCTGCTGTTGTCAGTTCCACATCTGCAATTACGTACTTACTTACTTTGAAGTGTATTTATGCGGAGCTAAAATAATGTTTTACGTCTGCCATTATGTACTTACTTGCTTTGCTAGTGTATGAACTTATTTAACACTCACTCTATTAATATTTAAAGCATAGGATAGTACATTTATTTCATATTCATAGTGTACTGCAGCTGATTAGTTTGCTCACGTGGCAATCCATTTCCACTCGATCGGACGCTGAAACCTCAGGTAGTCTCTCTCAGACCTACCACTAAAGTGCATCAATCAATTATGGACGAGCGTAATGCTAAATTCCTTAAACCTATAGGACACCATGAGCTGCTCTGTCTCATCTAACATAAGGGTACCTATGGTCGCATTCACGCCTCCGACTCATAACCTCAATATGTGTAGGTGTATCCTGTCACACACTACACTAAAATAATGGCCAACTCCAATCGTATAAATACTTCAGGGACGTGTCCTTCACGTCTCAACCACAAACACTGCTCAATTCTATTACACTGCCTTTCCTTGCTGCACCAGGTGAGTTTAATCTTACAACTTATCTGCATATTTTTCATACCACTAAGCAATCTCTCTTACTATTTCTTAGTTAGCTCTAATGCATACACTAGGTTTCACTACCACTTCAGATCCTGCTTGTACATGAATTCATATATCTTTTTAAATTACTGTTGGTGGATCATTCCAATAAAACAACACTTTGTACTTACTATATTATCAGGGTTCTATACATAATTGTTACTCAAATACATTTGTATCTTAATTATGTCATACTTCTCTATTGTTTGTCACTATTAGGTTTGTCACATTAGGTATTTTTTTTTTTTTTTTTTTTTTTTTTTTTTTTTTTTTTTTTTTTTTTTTTTTTTTCACTAATCGGTAGATAGAATGGTTACATAACTCAAGGCTTGATAGTCATAACGGAAAATTTTAGTATTTGGAAAGAAAAGGTCGAAATTTTTGAAGACAGGAAAGAGGAAGAATGAGTGAGACCTGAAAGGGAAAGAAGATCTCACACAGCTGGGACTGCACAGCTGCCACACTGTGTAGAGGTTACAGAACAACCTCCTCCCTACAGCATTCATTAGTTTAATGCTGGCTTGATTATCATAACGGAACATTTTGTGTTGGAAAGTAGAGGTCGAAATTTTTGGGGATAGGAAAGATGAAGAATGAGTGAGACCTGAAATGGGAAAGAAGATCTCACACAGCTGGGACTGCACAGCTGCCACACTGTGTAGAGGTTACAGAACAACCTCCTCCCTACAGCATTCATTAGTTTAATGCTGTAAAGAAGAGTTAGAAATTTTTGGTGGATAGAAAAGATGAAGAGTGAGTGAGACCTGAAAGGGAAAGAAGATCTCACACAGCTGGGACTGCACAGCTGCCACACTGTGTAGAGGTTAAAGAACAACCTCCTCCCTACAGCATTCATTCACTACCTATGAATTTCTTTAGGTCAATCACGTTCCTGAGACCTAAGAGCTTCTTACTTTTAGGGTACTCCAGCCTATATGCATTGGCATGTGGTTTTCCTATTATCCTGAAAGGTCCTTGGTATACGAACATGAATTTCTTTGTTTCTGCATTTACTTTCTTTGATTTTTCTTTGGTTTTGACAAGGACTAATTGACCTATTTCAAAGCTAGTAGGTACAGCTTTTGCGTCATGACGCTTCTTCCTTTCCAACGCTCTTTTTCTCACATTAGCCCTAGCTTTTAGTTTCTTCTCGTCTGTGGATATTTGCGTTAGAATAGGGAATTCTACCATATCTGCAATCACATTGTGCGGTTCTTGGCCAAACATCAATTCGCAAGGTGCAAACCCAGTTGCATCATGTCTTAAGTTGTTAATTACATTCTCAAAATACTTAATGTGCTCTGCCCAACTTGAGTGTTTCCGAGCACAATAAGTTCTGCAAAGCCTATTCAATTCCCTCATAATACGTTCACTCATATTTCCTTGGGGGAAATACGCCGATATTTTCACATGTTTCACGCCGGCCTTATCTAGACATTCCTTAAATCTATCAGAAGCAAATTGAGGTCCATTGTCTGACAGCAAATTCTTCGGAACGCCAACGTTCACGAAGAAATCTTTTTCCAACTTTTCAACCAATGTTTTTGCATTTGCTCTTTTAATTGGGTATAGTTTAACATATTTACTGAATCCATCCACCACAACAAAAACATGGGTGCAACCACCTCTCGAAACAGGAAGAGGGCCAAACAAATCACAAGCCAGTAATTCTAGGGTTTCAGTTGGCTCTACTGAATGCATATCCCCTTGTATTCTGGTGTTGGCAGCACGGACCTTTTGGCACACTACACACGATGCTAGACGCTTGGCCACACGGCGGTACATGTTGTCAAATACAACCTTCTCTTGTAATTTTGCAATGCACTTCTTTGCACCGTAGTGCCCATACCTCAGGTGTACATAGTCGATTAGTAAGTCTACATGTTGTGAGGGAAAGCACAGCTTCCACTCAGAAACACCTACCTTTTTCCTCCTAAACAGAATACCTTTATGCAAACAATAGTATTGCGAAACCTTAGGATAGCTCGCATTTCCTAAATAGCTCTTCACTAATTTCAGTTGGTCATCTGCATTCTGCTCACGTCTCAAGTTCTTAATCACCCTCTTTAATGCACTTTCTTCCTTTACTTCGTGCAATGCAAACATTCGAATTTCATTTGGGTCTGTTGCTGTAATTCCTGCGTCATCACAGAGCTCCGCACTTCTAGATAACCCATCAGCTACTAGATTGTCTTTCCCTTGAATATATTTAACCTCAAGGTCAAACTGCTGGAGATACAATGACCATCTTATCAAACGAGCATTCCTCAATTTACAGGTCTTTAAAAAGGTCAATGCCTTATGGTCACTGTAAACTATTATCTTGTGACCTAATAGATACTGCTCAAACTTCTGTACCCCAAATACAATTGCTAATGCTTCCAGTTCTGAGATGCCGTAATTTCTCTCTGCTGCCTGTAAAGATCGACTGGCGAAAGCTATAGTCTTGTGCACTTCTTGTTCGTTCTCTATTTCTACTTGGAATATCTCCACAGCTATACCATAGCCACTAGCATCAACAGACATACAGAAAGGTTTTTCAAAGTCAGGATGATGCAAAATTGGACTATTAATTAACGATTGTTTAAGCACCTCAAACGCCTGTTGACATTCTGCTGTCCAAACCCAAGGGGTATTCTTTTTCAGCAGGAGGTGAAGACAGGGAGCATTAAAAGCCTGATCACTAACAAAACGCCTATAGAAGCCGAAAAGACCGAACATTGATCTCAACTGCTTCTTGTTTCTGGGAGCCTCAAATTTTTCAATTACTGCTAGCTTGCCTGGGTCAGGCATAATACCTTTTCCACTTATCCTATATCCCAAGAAACCTATTTCCTCTTTAACGCACTCTGTCTTTTCAATCTTTAGTTTCATGCCACCTTTCTCAATAGCCTCTAACACTTCCTCTAATAAAGCTATGTGTTCTTCCCAGGTAGGAGTTGCTATTAACAGATCATCTACGTAAACTGTTATTTTATTGCTTAAAGCAGGTCCTAAAACATGGCACATCACACGTACGAAGGCACAAACAGAGATATTAAGTCCGAAAGGTACCACACGGTATTGGTAACAAACTCCTTCGTACAAGAAAGCTGTGTACTTCCTTGAACTTTCCGCCAGTGGCAAATTCCAGTACCCACACGTGATGTCCATAGACGTTAAGAATTTTACTCCCCGGAATTTTTGCAGTAACTCGTCCATGTTCTGCGGTCTATCGCTTTCCCTAACCACTATTTCATTCAACCAACGAGCGTCCAAGACCAATCTGACACTCCCGTCTCTTTTTGGTACAACAACAAGAGGATTATTGTATTCACTGACCACTTTCTCAATCACACCCCACTCTAGCATTCTCTGTATTTCCTTTCGAACTGCCTCCTTCCTAGCTACATGTATTTGGTATGGCTTCCTGAAAAACACTTGGCCGGGTTTCACTTGTAATTGACATTCATAACCCTTGACTATGCCAGGTCGATCCGAAAATACTTTATGATGCCTTTTTAGAACCTGTCTCAGTTCTTCCTTCTGATTGGCGGAAATTTTATCGATTTCCTGCAACTTAGCTTCTATCTTGTCTAAAATAATTGCCTCTTCTTCTTCTTCTGTGTTAAACTTATTGTTATTAAGATTAACATCCTCGTCCCAATACCTCCTGTTTTTCAGAACTCGTATAGGCAGCTCCCATGTTTCATGATCAGTTACTACATGTTTATCACTAAAAGGTACTATAATTACTCCGGTTATTGGCAAGACCATTTTTAACTGGCTTCTTTCAAAGTCAACAACACTCGTATATTTTGACAAGAAATCTATGCCAATTAAAACCTCAATACTGAGATTGTTTACAATTAAACATGGATGATCAATTAAATTACCATTAATGTTAAAGGGTAGTAAAGCTTCTTGCTTTACCGTTTTTGACACCTTGCCAGTAGCACCAATTATTCTTAGTCCTGATACCCTCATTACTGTAAGCTTGTCTTTACCAGGTAATGCATCAAAGAAGGACTGAGATATTGCACTCACCTCACTTCCACTATCTAAGAGACATCGTACATTGATACCCAACATATTCACTATTATTATAGGGTGGCTTATTCTAGGTTGTACAGGTGGTTCCTCAAATTCATCTAGTAGTTCCTTTTGGATTTGTCTCCAACTAAAGTGATCGACATCTGTCTTCATTACATTTAGGTCACAGTGTGTAGGGGTTTCCTGAATTACATTCTCAGCTGCTTTTTCCAGTCGGTCTATTAATTTTAAATCGAAACACCGCACGACTTCATTACATTTAGTTTGCTGAACCTGACCCAAATTACTGTAGTCTGAGCGATTCTGCGCCTCCAGGCCGGGCATAACATTAGTTACAGCTAAACCACTTTCACCATTATCGTCGGTTTCCTTCTCAAGTGACAACTGGTCACAGCTACTGGGTTCATCGACCCCAAACAGCCTACCCTCTACATTCCCACTTATCTCCTGTCCTAAATCTATTAGTACATTATCAACATCCTGCACAGGCACTTTAGATAAGAGCACATCATCCTCATCGTAAATATAAGCATGAATTTCTTCTGCTTCTTCACCTGTCAATTCAATATTTTGTAGCTCACCCCTACTGTTACACTGCTGCGCCTTCTCTTTCTCTTCCCACTTAGAAAGCGTCTCTAACATGGTATCTATCAAATACTGTGAGTGATCTAATATTTCTGTTGTATCCTTAGTTGCTACCGACTCTTCCTCCACATGTTCAGTCTGAGTATTCTGATCTGTCTTCCCAATTCCCTTAACTACTGGCATAGGAAAAGTAACCGCCTGGTGAGCGCCAGTGTCCTCATAGACGGGAACTAGTTTTCCTGCCTCGGCCTACTGCTGTTTCCTTTAGCTTCATTATAGTTGACTGGCACAGCATTACTTTCCGTACTGTTGTTTACATGCATATTTCTGTTTGGAACAAAATTATTATCCCTTGGACGCCATTGTTGGCTCTGATAATTATTTCCCCAATTCCTACCTCTCTTAGGATGACGAACACCTACTGTTCTGATGTTTACATTGCCATTTTGCTCGTTCCTAAAATTACTATTATTATTATTGGCATTACGGTTATTACGTGCTTGCTCCTCATTGGCAGCAACACGTTCTACACGTTCCAAATATTCAATGAAACGATCCAGATTGTCTCTAGGGGCTGATATAATTCTAGTTTGCCAGTACCATGGCAGTTTGGCTTCCAGACCTAGTATAATCATTTCTGGTTTTAGCTTTTCCGCCAAATGTGACAAATGTGAAATCCATGACCTAGCAAACTCTTTAATAGATTCCTTGCCTGCATTGAAGTGTTTTCCACTCCAAAATTCTCTCAACACTTCATTTTGCTTATTGCTAGACCAATATTCATTAATAAAAGCTGTTTTAAATTCTGCTAATGTTTTACATTTCAACATAACATCAGCTGACCAACGCATGGCGTCACCTGCTAAATGGCTTCTAATAAATGAGATTTTCTCTCGCTCAGACCAAGTTGGTGGAATCACATCTTCAAAATCGTTCCAGAAATCTAGCGGGTGGATATTTTTATCTGGATCGAACCGCAAGAACTGCCGACACCCGATAAAAGCGGCGTTTGCAGCTACAACTTGTTGTACATTACCATTACCAGAAGTTACTGAAGCTACTTTACTCTCAATGTTAGCAATGTTAGTACTGATATTTTCTACTTTCATTTCAACATTATCTACTCTTTGCACAATATGAGTAGTGTCAGTTTTGATTGCTTCTACTTCTGCTTGACATATGTTTACTCTTATATTAACATCTTTAAATCTATCTGAGCACAGTTCAGATTCCGCTTCGATCTTTTCTGTTAACTTGTGCTCCAGCTTCGCATCTTCCATTTGGAAGTCTTTGCGAACCTCAGCAACTTCGGATTTAACTGTTTTATACATTTCAGAAAACTGTTGAGCAACCTTTTTCTTAATATCCTCATGATTGCAATCAATTTTATAATTCAAACTGTCTAGATCCTCTTTCAACTTATTGCAACCAGCCTTGAAGGTATCGTCCATTACCTCCAATCGTTTATTAAAATTTGTTTGGCTGGCCACAATTTCAGACTTTAATTCAGCATTACTGCTTTTGACCTGTTCACTAATTTCAGCCTTTAATTCAGCATTATTAGATTCTAACTTATTGTCCATTGCCTCAAACCGCATATTAAAATTTGTTTGACTGGCAGCAATTGCTTGTAATATAACATTTAGATCAACAGCCCCAGCATGTTTGGGTTGCTCACTAGCTGGCTTTTTATCACACTCAGGTGACAAAAAACTAGCTCCAATACCAGAATCATCAAAACTAAATGAAACTTCTGATTGATTAGTCATACCTAACTTCTCCTTCTTAAACTCTACCATCTCTGATGACTGTTTCATTTTTAATTCATCAGAGAAACTATCATCCAATAAATTTACAATTTCTACTTTCCGCTTTACTACAGGGGTCTCTATTATTGAATCATTGCCCCTTCGCACACTACTGTCAGGAGACAATACTTCATTTTTCACTTTAACATTACTACCTTCATGCATGTTTATACTTGAAATGTTGTCTGAATTTACAGTTCCCTCAACAGACATAGGTTCTAATTTAAGTTTAAACTCAGTTTCTTTTGGCGGTTCCATCGCCAACAGTCTTTTATTTATTTATTTATTTATTTATTTAACCTGATCAGATTAGGGCCATCAGGCCCTCTCTTACATCGGACCAGTGTTTCACACATGCAGCATTTCACACATCAGAGTTACATCATGAACATAGTTTAAATGAGAAAATTAGCTTACTCTAGTGACAATATGAATAAAGAGTAGTGACTAAGACCTAATAAAGTAAATGCGGAAGTATTTTTACAACAGTTGCTATACATACAGATTATGATAAAAGCAATAATAATAACAGTAAAAAAAAATCAAATAATAATGACAAACATGAGAAAGAGTGGCAATAATAATGAAGGTTTGTGCAGATGTACATTAATATATTGGTGTGTAAAGTAGATGTTTACTAGTATAGCGAGTTTTGGGTAAGGGAGGTTTAAGGAGGGGAAGAGAGGGAAGTAATGAGGTGAAGTGCACTCATGTACAGAGGAAGGCATTACTGTTGCTTAAGTAGATACGTCATTAACTGTTTTTTGAAGCCGGTCATGTTTTTAAGTTCTCTAACATAACGAGGGAGGTTATTCCAGAGTCGGGTTCCCGCTACTGTAAAGGACTTGGAGAAGGTGACTGAGCGATGCAGTGGAACGGAGAGGATTTTATTATGATGGGAACGTGTGTTTCTGTCATGTTGTTCCGACATGAGTGTTAGGGAAGAGGAGAGATATGAGGGACAGTGTACATTTATAAGGCAGTAGATGAGACAGAGTGTATGGAAATCTCTGCGTTTGTCTGCACGCAGCCAGGACAATTTTGCATATGCTGGTGAAATGTGATCAAAAAGTCGAACGTCACAGATATATCGGACGCAGGCATTCGTGACCAGTTCTAGACGTCGGGAATTTTCCTGAGAGAGGCCTTGTAGGATAATATCGCTGTAGTCAATGATTGGGAGTATAAGCGTTTGTACTAATTTCTTTTTCAGATCGAAAGGGAAGAGTTTTTTATATTTTTGTAGGACATGAAGGGATGCTGATGCTTTTTTGCACACTGCAGTTACGTGCTCTGTCCAATTTAGATTTTCATCAATTATTACTCCCAAACTCTTTGCTGATGGCGAGAAGTTAATATTTGTTCCATTTAGGATAAGAGGTGGTACGGATTCCCGATGTTTTGGGCTAATGAGCTTAGAGTGACCAACAAGTACCGCTTGGGTTTTAGATGGGTTTAGTTTTAGACCTATGTCCTGTGCCCAGTTTGACAGCGCATCGAGGTCAGTATTGAAATTTTCAATAGCTTTCTTGAGATTGCTTGGTTTCGCACTTAGATACAACTGAAGGTCATCAGCATACATATGGTATTTGCAATAGGTCAGGACCGATGACACATCATTGACATAAAGAGAGAAGAGTATAGGACCTAATACTGAGCCTTGGGGAACGCCTGACACTACCTGCCGCCATTGTGATTTTATATCCCCAGACAGGACGCGTTGCTGACGAGACATCATGTATGAGCGAAACCATTGCATTGCGCTTTGTGAGAAATTTAGACCGCTAAGTTTGGCTAGTAAGATGTCGAAGTCGACAGTATCAAATGCTTTGCTGAAATCTAAGAAGCAAATAATAGTCGCTTCTTGTCTGTCCATGGCAAGTTTCAGGTCATCTGTCACCTTTATCAGAGCGGATGTTGTGCTTCGATGTTTACGGAAACCTGATTGGTATTCGTCTAGTAGGTTGTTAGTAGTTAGGTAGTTGGTGAGCTGGTCATGAACTATATATTCTAAGGCCTTTGATAGTGCAGGAAGAAGGCAGATGGGGCGGTAGTCAGAGGCTGCTGTGGCGATGTCCTTTTTAGGCAGTGGCTTAATTTGTCCCAGTTTCCAGGCCTCAGGGAAAACACTTGTGATTAATGAATCGTTGAAAATGTCTGTTATAGAGGGCAGTAGTTGGTCAATAATAAGTTTTACCATCTGGATAGTGATACCATCATGTCCAGTAGATGCTGATCTAATCCGCATTATGGCTTTCTTGACAGTACTGCAAGTGACGTGCTGTAGATAGAATTTTTCTTTGCTACAGTCGTTCATCCCAATGAAGTAATCAATGATTCTCTGTTTTTTTTGCGGATCAATTTTGGTTGCAGGTAATGTGAAGAATCGGTTTAGTTCTTCAGCTGGGACCATGGGATTTTCTGCAACTTTTATTTTGCCTAAACCGAGACTACGGAGATTTTTCCACAGGATAGCTGGTCTACATCTATTGTCAGCTAATGTACGGGCATGTCTGAGCTTAGCGTTTCTCACCGCTTGACTGACTTTGTTTCGTTTCTGCTTGTATACAGCGTGATTTTCAGGTGTAGGGTGTATCTTGTATGCTCGATGTGCAGCATCTCTGAGATTCATGAGCTGTTTTAGTTCATCAGTCAGCCAAGGTGCAGGTTGCCTTTTTACTTTTCTGGTCTTTATTGGAGCATATTTGTCATATAGCTGAGTAATTTTGTTAGTGAAATCGTGGAGTTTGTCGTTTATGTCCATGAGGGGAGTAGAGGTCATCCCCCAAACTATTTTTTGTGCCTCAGTTTCGAGTTCAGGCAAATTTATGCGTTTGAGGTCTCGGTATGTAGACAGTTTTTGTTTCTTTCTAGGGCATTCTAGTGAATACGTCATGGAAATGATGTCATGGGCAGACATGCCAGGCGCAGATATTTGAGAGGTGCGGATTATTCTGTTCGGAGATTTCGTTGCGAATATATCTATGAACGTGTGACTGGTAGTCGTGTGATGAGTAGGTGCCAGCTGAAGTAGCGTCATATTTGAGGAAGAAAGCATCCTCTTAAATTTCCCAGTGGAAGGACTATTGCACAGAAAATTAATGTTAGTGCAGGTTAGTAAAATTTTTAACAGTTTTTCACTTAACTTAGTTCCTTCTGCACGACGTATGGCGTTGCCGGCGCGGCGTACCAGGATTCCTGATGCGACGTGGCACGTTGAACTGCAGACGGCTCTCCGACGGCTGTTGTGTGTTTGCGTGGCCCGCAATTGCAGGCTCTGCGCCGGCTGCTCCATGGGATGACTGCGGTGCGGCGAGACTGGCTTCTCGCGATGCCGGCAGCACCGCTAGACTCTGTGCCAGCTCCGTCAATCCAGATGCGTTGTTAATCCAATCGCGTCGTCCATATGCACACATAACACTTTCACTGCTCTATTACTCAGCTGCATGTCGCATTTCACTCGCGAATCCGAATAGTTAAAAATCACTTTCACTTAGTTGATTTCCCGGCCGATGCACCATATGTGGGGTGGCGGATGTATAAGTTTGTAGGTAATAATAATTTACTGTATAAATGATTGCATGTTGAATCAGTTTCTAGCTTTTAGAATGTTGTTATTGCTGTCTTTTGCCGTTCTCAACACTGGCGCTCTATTTACTCCGTGACCCCCAGAAAGTGATTTAATAAAACTTGGAGCCAGTAAATAGATATCCTAGTGCCCACTTTACCTGAGAATGTTCTTATAGCTGCAGCTTATAGCTCTGAGGAATTAGGAGATTGTCCGGGATTTCTAAACAAAAACGGTTTTCCAAAATAGTTGAGTATATTCTGAAATTCACTAATAAAAACCACAAGTATCCCTACAACCTAACTAACAGAACAGTTCAGAGTCTAATGCGCTGATGCAACTATAAATGTCCGAATCAAATTTTAAAAAGAATGCTCGCCAAAATTTGATGAAAATCTTTCATCAAACGCCACGCTAAATATTTGGTAGAATGTCTGTCCCGCGACAGCACGTGAAAATACGACAATACGCAAACTGAAGCTAGATAATGAAAATCATTCCAGAATTATCACTTCACATGAAATGTTCTCATGGTTCCGCGTATCTCTAGTAACTTAATACGGCACCCGAGGCTGTTTGTAGCAGATACACTGATGCGACGCGACTACCGACACAGATGGCGTGTCATTCAGCGTCTGGAGAGAACTGGGGCCTTGCTTCCTCGCGCAGTGTTCTTATATATAAAGCCGCGGTGCGGACGGCCGAGGGAACGCCTGATTAAATCCGCTCTCCCGACTAGCCGCTGGGCTAGTAACGCACCACTTCAAGTTACATAATAATTTATAGCTTCTTTGGCTGATGGCCGAAGAAGCTCTTAATTTAAACGTGCATTCAGCACGCAGGTAAGTATTGATAATAAAATTTTGACGTGGCTAAGTTAAATACTTTAGGCGAGAGAATTAATTTAATTGCCCTGCACGCACTAGATGAGCTCTGAACTGGCCCTGTTGAGATCCGCTATCGCTATAATTTTATAGGTATTAAAAAGAAACTTTACACATCTTCATAATCATAGCGGACCTCCAACCTATTTAAATCTAAACATCCTAGCCTTATTTACTAGCCTACTTAATCTATCTTGCTTCCTTCAGTTTTGAGATGAAAACCACAAAATCATAAATTTCCACTAAAATCTTAATATGTGAAATCCAAAGTACTGTTTTTATTAAATCATTATGAAAAATGAATCTAAATATAAATTTTGAAGTCTCTAGCTCTTTTCTGTTGCGCCAATGATTTTTCCAGAAAAACGTCCAAATCTCGGAAACGGCTAAAGTTATCGAACTGATATTTAACACACATTAATTTAGTAATATTCCTGACATGCTAGAAAAGTTTTAGTTCATTTGCTTGATTTTTAAGGTATTGCGCAACATTTATGACGTCAGAGCTAGTTACAGCAGACTGGCTGGCACATAATGGAAACTGATGTGAATTTACTACATCGTGAGTAGGCTGCTTCCCTACAATCACCATTTATGATTCTGTTAAGGAACATCCAAAAGCTCTTCACAGATTGTGAGGCAAAGGTCTTTCTGGTCTTGACTCATGAGCCGTGGGATGAACTTGCTGTCAACACAATGCATTCCAAGATGCTGTGTCAGGATTTCATGACATGATCCAAATGAAATGTTACAGTGTTACACAATCCGTCTGACAGTCAGTCTTGAATTGACACACACAGTTTCGTTGTTGTTCCTGACATGAACATCTTTGTTAGATGTTGAAGGGTGCCATGAACAAGGGTCAACTCTAACTTCTGTCTGGCCATTTTTAAACCATGTGAACTATTTGTAATACCAAGTATGGCTTAATCACTCATCACAAAAGGCTTCTCGCATCATTTGGTGTGTCTCTGTGAAGGTTTTCATGAGTTTCACCACAAAATTTAATGCAGACGTGTTGCTCCTCTAACTCTGCCATCTCCAAATTTGCAAATTGTGCAACACAGCATTCTACTGAATACAGCACTGGACAACAACTAACAGACATACAACAATGAAACTTCCAGCAGTGCACATTAAACACAGGCGTGTGCAGGGATGCCAATCACAATTCACTCCAAGACACCATTGGTGCAAAATTACAAATGTTCCAGAATTTTTTGAACTTACCTCGTATAAGGGGTGTGAACAGCAACACATGCTGTATGATTACTGTGAAGGAAATGGAGATGCCATCCACTCAGCGCCTGATAGAGTTCTAAAGTGGCCTCACTGTGAGTCTGCATTTGGCTGGGTGGTTGAATTGTGCAGTATCCAGATTTGTGTTGTATTTGGATCTGTGAGTGGCCTAATGTCGGACTACTTGGAAGCATGAGGGCAGACAAACTCGGTACCAAGTCACCAGCAACCACATCTGACTACCCCAGTGTGCACCAAGCACATATTAACCCATTGACAACTGCACCTGCCATCCACAAACCAGTTATGGATGATCTACACCTACATGTATACTCTGCTAGCCACCAAGCGGTGTGTGACGGAGGGCACAATTTGTGCCAAAGTCATATTTCCCTCCTTCTGTTCCACTAGCGGACCGCACGAGGGAAAAATGCCTGTCTCAACACCTCAGTACGGGCTCTAATTTCCCTTAACTTTGAACAGTGATTGTCGCATGATTTGAAAGTTGCTGGTAATAATATATGCTCTACATCCTAGACAAAGATTGGATTTCGGAATTTAGTGAGCAGCCCCTTCTGTTTAGTGCATCGTTTATCTGCAAATGTACCCCACTTCAAACTTTCTATGAGATTTGTAACGCTCTCGCGGTGGCTAAATGTACCAGTCACGAATTTTGCCGCTCTACTATGGACCTTCTCAATCTCTTGAATCAGACCCAACTGGCAAGGGTCCCATACAGACGAACAATACTCTAAGACTGGACGAACTAACGTATTGTAAGCTATTTCCTTTGTTGAAGGACTCCATCGCTTCAGGATTCTACCAATAAACCGCAATCTAGAGTTCGCCTTACCTGTTACTTGCCTAATCTGATCATTCCATTTGAAATCATTTCGAATAGTCACACCCAGATACTTGATGCATGTTACTGCTTCCAAAGACTCGGCATTTATTTTCTACTCTTACATTAATGTGGATTTTCGCCTTGTTACACACAGTAGGTTACACTTACTAATATTGAGAGATAACTGCCAGTCATTACACCACACATTTATTTTCTGCAAATCCTCATTGATTTGATCACAACTTTCGTGTGATACTACTTTCCTGTAGACTACAGCATCATCAGCAAACAGTCTAATGCCACTGTCAATACCATCAACCAGATCATTTATGTAAATCAACAGTCTGTCATTCTGTTCCTTTAGTTGGGAACTAGTAGTAGCTGCACTAGGGACTTACCAACCCAGGTGTAGGCTGCCATTATCACTGGGAAGCAATAACTACTGATGAATGACATTGCGTTGTGCTCATAAATTCTGCATTAGCCGGGAGGACCATTGTCCGTGAGCATGGCAGCATTCTGGGGAGGAGTCTCATTCTTCCATTATTTTAGAGGAGGAGTAGATTAGCGTTTAATGTCCCAATGACAGTGATGTCATTAGTGATGGAGCATGAGCTCGGATTAGGTAAAGATGGGGAGTGAAATCGACCATGTCCTTTCAAAGGAACCATCCCAGCATTTGCTTGAAATGAGTTATGGATATCACAGAAAACCTAAATCAGGATGGCTGGACGTGAGTCCAGTGTACTAACAACTGCACCACCTACTCTGTTTTTGAAAGGCGCAGTGGTTTTACTCCTCCCATCATGGTGAAGGGAGCTATCAAACAACAAGCTTAATAGCTGATGCATCTAAATTGCTACAAGAATATTAAGCAGAGACCTGGAAAATAAAATTGGGGATCTTTCGGATGGCTTTAATTTTGGTTTTAGAAAAAGTGAAGGTGCCAGATAAGCAGTTTGATTTTGCACTTGGTAATAGATGTAAGACTTAAGAAAAATAAATATACATTTGTACAATTTGCCAATCTAGAAAATGCATTCAGTAATATAAAATGCTGCAAGATGTTTGAAATTCTCATGAAAATAGGTGTAAGCCATAAGGTAAGATGAGTAATGTACAAAACACAATAGGGAGCAATAAGGATGGAAGACAAAGAATTAAGTGTTCATATTGCAAAGGGTGTAAGATAGGAATGCAGTCTTTCACAGATCGCATTGCTGTCTTCAGCGAAAATAAAAAAGAAGTACAAGATCTGTTGAATGAGAGAACAGCCTATTGAGCACACAATATGGTTTGACAGTGAAATGAAGAAAGACAAAAGTAATATACTGTAACAGAAATGAGATTAGAGATAAATTTAACATCAAAATTGCTGACCATGAAGTAAATGAAGTGAAGAAACTCTTTTACCTTCAAAGTAAACTAACACATAATGGCTGAAGCAAGTACATAACAAGCAGACTAGCACATGCAATGAGGGCATTCCTGAGCTAAAGTAGTCTACTGGTACCAAAAATTGGCTTTCTTTTGAGGAAAAAATTTCCAAGACTGGACATCTGGAGCAATGTATTGTATGGTAATGAAAGATGGACAGTGGGAAAACTGGAACAGGAGGGAATGAAAGTGGTGATGTAGAAGGAGTCAAACAGGAAGTGTATCAGCAGTCAGTCAGAGTTCAATTTGTACTTTATTGTAGATCTAGATTTCAGCAGAAGTATAGCTATTATCAGTGCACATGAAGTAAAACATACAGACTCAACAGGCTTGTAAATCATGTTATTACTCAACCTTAGCATGAACATAGCTTAATTTGAATTTGAATAAATACTGCAACTGAGTCCGCAGCTCATGGTCTCACGGTAGCGTTCTCGCTTCCCGAGCACAGGGTCCTGGGTTCGATTCCCGGCGGGGTCAGAGATTTTTCCTGCCTCGTGATGACTGGGTGTTGTTGTGTCGTCTTCATCATCATCATTCATCCCCATTACAGTTGGATGAAGGCAATGGCAAACCACCTCCACTAGGACCTTGCCTAGTAAGGAGGCGCAGGTCTCCCGCATCGTTCCCCTAAGTTCTGTAATGAAGTATGGGACTTCATCATCACTGCAACTGAAATCAAGATCAGCAATAAAGTACCAATTGAATTACAACTGATTGCTGGTTGAATTACATCCCATTTGCTGTGCATTGTGGTCCCAATGGAATAAAAGCTGATGGTTATAGAAGTATGCTGAAAATCAGGCAGACTGATAAGGCATGGGGAGGTTCTCCACAGAGTTGTTGGGGAAAGAAGAACACTGACAAGAAGACAGGACAGGATATTATCATCATCATAAAATAAGAGAAATCGAAGCTCACACAGAAAAATTTGAGTGTTCGCTTTTCCTGTGCACTGGAATGAGATTTTCACTCTGCAGTGGAGTGTGCACTGAAATAAAACTTCCTTGTAGGTTAAAACTGTATGCCAGACCAAGACTCAAACTCAGGACCTTTGCTTTTTGCGGGCAAGTGCTCTACTGATTGAGCTACCCAAGTGTGACTCACAACCCGGCCCCGAAGCTTCAGTTCTACCAGTACCTCGTCTCCTATCTTCCAAACTCCACAGAAGCTCTTCGGCGAACCTTGCAGAACTAGCACTCCCAGAAGAAGAAAGGATATTGGGGAGACATGGCTTAGTCACAGTCTGGGGATGTTTGGAGAGTGACAACTCTGCAGTAGAGTGTGCACTGATATGAAACTTCCTGGCAGATTAAAACTGTGTGCCAGACCGAGACTCAAACTCAGGACCTTTGCTTTTCATGGGCAAATGCTCTACTGACTGGGCTACCCAAGCATGACTCACAACCTGCCCTCACAGCTTCAGTTCTTCTTGTACCTCATCTCCTATCTTCCAAACTTCACAGAAGCTCTTCTGCAAACTGCACCATCTCGGAGTGGAATTGTAGAGAAGCAGCTTGAAGGTGGTTCGATGAACCATCTGCCAGGCACTTAATTATGAATTGCACAATAATCACATAGATGTGGATGTGGGACATTTATTAAGACGTCAGGGAATCCCTTCCATGGAAGTGGGGGGAGCTGCAAAGGATGAAAACAATAGATGAAAACAGAGATTGGAATATATCCAGCAAATAACAGGATATTGGGTGCAAATTCAGTTCTTAGGTGAAGAACTTGCCTTAATTTCATTCAACAGGTTAGCAACTCAAATTTTCTAATTTAAATATTTAATAAATTAAAATTTCATTCAAGGGAAATTATACATTTTTAGAAACAGGAAATTAGGACTACAAAGACAATAACACTGAAAGTTTGATTTCACATTCAAAAATTTGGGAATAGTTATGATGACAACAGTTCTGAATATAAGTATGTCATTGCCAAAAAAAGAATTTTTAGAGGGGTCAGGTTTTGCCAGTGCACATAGATTTAAGAAATTGTAAATTTTGTTCAAGTTAGTTTTATGTTCCATAGATTATCTGTATAATGAATCATTATGACGTGGAATGGTTCATTTTGCATTCACATTGCATATTCATATATGGCTACATGTTGAACATTTACAAATGACTCTTTTTTTCAGTAAAAAATGTGATTTTGAATTAGTAG
Organism: Schistocerca piceifrons; assembly: GCF_021461385.2. Classification (NCBI taxonomy): domain Eukaryota; kingdom Metazoa; phylum Arthropoda; class Insecta; order Orthoptera; family Acrididae; genus Schistocerca; species Schistocerca piceifrons. The sequence goes on along the minus strand of NC_060147.1, from coordinate 35,120,622 downwards.
TTCCTTCCCATCACCTTTTACATATTGCAAAAAGAGAAATTCTTCTGTGTATTGAAGAAAGTTGTTAATGAGAAACATTTTCAGCTTGCTGTCAAATTTAACTTTTCTGCTGTCAGACAGTTTATATCAATGGGTAAGTGATCCAAAATTTTGGTGCCAGAATTCTGCACTCCTTCTTGTGGTGAACCTTAATGTGAAATAATAAATGTTGTTTTTTCATCTGGCACTGTAGTTATCAACATCACTGTTCCTTCTGAATTGCAGTGGGTTATTTCCTACAAACTCTATCAGGGAATAAATATGCTGTGAAGCAGTAGTCAAAATGCCTAACTCCTTAAACTATTACTGGTATCTACATGATCATCTTTTGTGATGTAATGGACCAGTATTATAGGGACTTTCGATCAGTGCTAGATTATGACACTAGCCTGGTTGACGAGACTTGTGATTCCATTCTGTTTTCAGCTATGTTTACCAGAATGTAAATGCTGACTTAAGGTACTTCTTTATCTGAATGGGCACAAGTTTGAAACTTAACCCATCTAAAATGCAAGCAATCTTAGATCAGAGGAGCTCTTCCATCATTAATCCTAAACAGCCCATAAATCACCTTTTCTTCTTCTGCAAAGAATTTGGAGATAATTCTGGACCATCACCTAGAATGGACTGAACACACAACTGCAATCTGTAAGAAGGTGTCAGCATCACTTCATTCACTACAGAAATATAAAAAAGCATTTTGTCTCAAATTTAAAAAGAAACTCTTTAGAGACACTAACACTTCTCATCTTTGATTATGGTGACCTTACTCTTCAACGACTTTCGTATGAGAGCTCACATCAGCTGGAATTGGAAATGAATATTTGTATATGACACATTTGTGATGTACACTATCTTGATGATATCACTCCTTCCTATGAACAATTATCATGGCTATGTGCTGATAAGAGTAGAGATTATCATACTCTGTGTTTTCTGTTCAAAAATTCAAATGGTTCAAATGGCTCTGAGCACTATGGGACTTAACTTCTTTGGTCATCAGTCCCCTAGAACTTAGAACTACTTAAACCTAACTAACCTAAGGACATCACACAGATCCATGCCCGAGGCAGGATTTGAGCCTGTGACTGTAGCGGTCACGCGGTTCCAGACTGTAGCGCCTAGAACCACTCGGCTACTCCGGCCGGCTGTGTTTTCTGTATCTGCTTCTCAATCATTGCACTCCTTCGTATTTATCTTCAACCATTGCACTGCTATCTGAACAACATGGAAGAAATACTGACTGTCAACAAAGTAACATCCTCTCTGTACCACTACGCAACACTACCATGCTCTCTAAATCATTTTCTGTGTCAGGAACCTGACTTTGGAACAATCTTCCTCAAAATATTAGATAAATTAAAATCTTTTGAAATAGCTCTCTCTTTTTGCAGATCACTCTCCTCATCCTTCCACTTTGTCCTCCCCTTGTCTACAGAGTTCTCTATAGAAATTCTCTGCTTTCCTAGCAACCACTGTCACTTTCATTGCAATCCTCTCCTCTTTCATTATCACTTCCACTTCTTCTAATACCAAACAAGGCTTCAAAAGTGCTAAACTAATCAATATCATACTTAATTTCTACATTATTATTATTGCAAATAATTACTTTTGTTAATAATGCAAATTATTATTATTGAGTTTAAACAATGGAAAATCCAGGATGGAATGTAAGAATATTATGAAAAACGTAGTTGCTACACCATATAGCAGAGATGCTGGGTTGCAGATAGGTACAAAACAGCATAGTTCAGCTTCAGCTGCCAGAGACTGTGGTTGGTGTGAGTGTGTATGTGTTTTTGTGTTTTTTTTTTGACAAAGGCCTTGTTGGCTGAAAGCTCATTTTGTGAAAGTCTTTTTGTTGTGCCACTCTGCAACTCAGCATATCCACTGTATGCTGAGTAGAAACTATCCTTTTCATAATATTGTTATTGTGTTCTTAATATCTCCATTATTAAATCATCATCATTAGTGTTATTATTATTATTATTATTATTGCAAATCATTATTACTAATGCAAATTATTATTATTTTGATTGTTATGTAATATTTTTTTTGCTGCTCCTGGTCACATCTAAGAGTGGGTCTTAAGACCCTAAGCTGGTCATGCTAAATAAACAATAAATAAATAAAATGAAATTGTAAGCCTATGTTGAAAATGGGAGTGTTTTCCAAGTTTTCCTATAGTACTTAACTATCCATTTTTATGTTTGATTTTAAAGAAGTTAATCAGCCTTTACATTCCATTTGTTTCACTTGATTGTAATTGGCACATATTTTGCACTTTATGCACTTTCTAATCAGGTTATGTAATGAATTTTGAATGGACATAGGGAACAGCAGTTTTAGAGGGAGCACCACATATTCATGCAGCACATTTCTGAACAATTAAAACTTTCTTTCTTTAATATGAGTTACCCCAGAAAATTTCTACATATGACATTACTGAATGAAAATAAGTAAAATATGTTAACTTACTGATTTTTCTCCGCCCAGAATTTGCAAATGATTCAAAGTGCAGATGTGGCTGAACAAAGTCGTCGGAGTAGCTTCAAAATGTGTTTTTCCAGTTTAAATTCTCATCAGTATTTACACATAAAAATTTTGAAGTTTCTAGCCAAATTATTATTTCCTTATTACACTTATTACTGGTGTAGTACCTCTAGATGTTCAGAGCAGGAAATGTTGTGATGTTTTAGAAATTGTAAAATGTTTCTACATGTACTATCTACACTGTTAGCAGGAGACTATAAACTACATATAATAAAATATAAAGTTTTGAAAATTACAGGCTTTATAAGAATGTATAGATTTTGTGAATGTATCACGTATATAAAATAGAGCAGGAGAAAAGTATTTATTTAAAGAATAGGATGATGGCTAGTCTACCTGCTCAAGATTTCTCTATTTCAATGCATTTTTCTATGTACAGATAGCTCTGTTGTATGTTTTGGTGGCTGAATTCATTTGGGAATACTTTTGAATGAGGCTAGGAACAAAATTATTTACTGTAACCTTAATAACGCTTGTCAATGTTTTATCTGTACTGTGTCTTAGAAAACAGTGTCTAAACATATTGTTTATTGTGTTAGCTCCATTTAGAGTGGAAATACTGGCAGAGATTCCCTTGTGTTTGGAGCGTTTCAATCACCTTGGGTTTTCTAAACAAAGTAGTGCCTTTGGCTTCCGCATGGAAGCTTCTTAACATTTCTGCATTAATGCTCAGTAGTTCCTCAAGCAGAGATGTTGCAATATGTCACCACAGGCCAAGGATTGATCCACTATCACTTGCAACAGTTACATCCACTTCACTGTCAAATATGCTTCTGATAAAATGATTGTAAGTAATTTTCTGAGATGGGAGATGTTTTGTGACTGAAGTTTCTTGCAATCATATCCTTGTGTAAAACATTCTTAGTTCACTTGTCACATCAGATCTGAATAAAATCTCAAGCTTGCAATGATATTCTCCACCAGGAAAAACTGTCACAGATGCTTTTGTCATAACCAGTTATGTAGCTGACAGATGACTTATTAGTTGGTGTATGTTCATCAGCCTCTCCCCGATGTTTTTCAATCTGTATATTGAGCAAGTAGTGAAGGAAACAAAAGAAAAATTCGGAGTAGGTATTAAAACCCATGGAAAAGAAATAAAATCTTTGAGGTTTGCTGATGACATTGTAATTCTGTCAGAGATAGCAAGGGACTTGGAAGAGCAGTTGAACGGAATGGATAGTGTCTTGAAAGGAGGATATAAGATGAACATCCACAAGAGCAAAACGAGGATAATGGAATGTACTCGAATTAAGTCGAGTGATGCTGAGGGAATAAGATAAGAAAATGAGACACTTAAAGTAGTAAAGGAGTTTTGCTATTTGGGGAGCAAAATAACTGATGATGGTCAAAGTAGAGAGGATATAAAATGTAGACTGGCAATGGCAAGGAAAGCGTTTCTGAAGAAGAGAAATTTGTTAACATCGAGTATAGATTTAAGTGTCAAGAAGTCGTTTCTGAAAGTATTTGTATGGAGTGTAGCCATGTATGGAAGTGAAACGTGGACAATAAATAGTTTGGACAAGAAGAGAGTAGAAGCTTTCGAATTGTGGTGCTACAGAAGAATGCTGAAGATTAGATGGGTAGATCACATAACTAATGAGGAGGTATTGAATGGAATTGGGGAGAAGAGGAGTTTGTGGCACAACTTGAAGAAGGGATCGGTTGGTAGGACATGTTCTGAGGCATCAAGGGATCACCAATTCAACAATGGAGGGCAGTGTGGAGGGTAAAAATTGTAGGAGGAGACCAAGAGATGAATACACTAAGCAGGTTCAGAAGGATGTAGGTTGCAGTAGGTACTGGGATATGAAGAAGCTTGCACAGGATAGAGTAGCATGGAGAGCTGCATCAAACCAGTCTCAGGACTGAAGACCACAACAACAACAGGTTTGAACAACATTTAAATGTTACGCAGATGCTTTTGGAACTCAAGTGGGAATCCCTGGAGTGAAGACAATGTTCTTTTCAAGAAACGCTATCAAGAAAATTTAGGGAACTGGCATTTGTAGTTGACAGCCAAACGATTCTACTGCTGCCAACATACATTGAGTATAAGGACTATGAAGTGTAACTGGGTAACCTCTTTTGATGCTAGTCAATTGTCAGGATGAGCATTACTGCAAAGGGCATTTGATTCTAAAACATTATATCACGGTGAAAAACACTAAATAAATTACTTTTTCTCTATTAACAACATGGGGGCAGGGTGGGTTCTTCCTTGGCTCAGGTATGAGGTGGAATGAAACAGGATTTTTGCATAAGATAACTTTTATTGAAAGATTTGTACAATGGTTTCCTTACTGGATTGTTCTGGCTGGGAGAGAAGCTGTGTCGTTTGTGAAGCCTTCTGCTGCGTGAGCGGCGGTGTCTGATTACGCGTGGCGGTGCGTATCTTGTGTCGCCGTTTCGTCCAGTTGACTGGAGACGCGCATCGTGAGGTGGCCTGTTTAATTATTGAGAACGAAGTCGTGAATTGGATAGTGATACCTTGGATGTGGCTTCCCAGTGTTTCTCTTCTCTAAGTGGCCGCATATGTCAGTGTTGTGCGTCGGCCAGTGGAGCGGTGTGGTGGGGGAAGGCCAGTGTCCCAGACTCGAACAACGGACTCCAGCTTGCCAGTCTTCGGCTGTCCGATCTCCATCCCAGCTCACAGGTGACTGCTGATGTGAGGCCATCTCCTTCCCGCCCTCACGTATTTATTTACTTCAGTTCACTGCAGGTGAACAAATTCACGGTCATTGCCTCTTATGTCACGTTGAAAAGCTTCTCGAAGAATCTTCTTAACGTTGGTCATTGGCTCTTGGAATGTAGGGGAGGGCCTTTGATCACATGTGACAATTGAGAAACACGTGAGCTGGTCAGGCGATGCCCTGACGGCTGAATCAACAGCTTCCACTTATGTGTGGAGGACGATGGCTTCTCCTGAAAGTGCTGACTTGCAAGCGCCGGCCGTTGCCACTGCTGCTCTGCCTGCTGTTTGCCAGTGTGTAACTCTTCTAAACTAAACTAAGTTTTTCATTTATTTTCTAATTTCTACGTCACTTCACATTGATTTCACTAATTTATTTACCTATCTTAAGTACCACTCAACAGAAGATATGATATGAGAAATGTGGGCTCATGTGGAGGCATATAGACAGTTGTTTTTCCCTTGCTTCTTGGGACCGATGACCGTAGCAGTCTGGTCCCTTTAATCCCCCAAACCAACCAACCAACCAACCAACCAACCTTGCTTCTTAAATTTGCAAGGATGAGTGATGAAGCACATTTTCATCTCAGTAGTTACATCAACAAACAAAACTGCTGTTACTGATGTGAGGGTAATACTCACGAACTCCGTAGATGTCCCATATACAGCCAAAAAGTCACAGTGTGGTGTGCTGTCTCTTCAGTGGGCATAATTGGCACTTTTCCTCTTGAGAATGAACACGATCGAGTGTCCAGTCACATCTGAGTGGTCTGCTGCTGTGGTCAACACATACCATGTAGCTGAAACTGAGCAGTTCCCCGCAAATGATTATTGGTTTCAGCAAGAAGATAATGCATCTCATTGTGCTCAAATTTCAATGGCAGCAGTGCATGGACTGTTTGGTAACCTCATCATTTCACGAAACAGGGACATTTTGTGGCCTTCCAGATCTCCTGACTTCTCAGTCTGTGATTACTTAGCTTTGGGGGTTTCTGAAACACTGGGGTGCATGCTAGACATCTACACATGACTGCAGAACTGAAAGATACCATTCGTGCAGAAATCCAGAAACATTCCCATACAGGTGCTTGAATGTGCTGTGAATCATCTACCTCACAGGTTGTCTGAGTGTTAATGTAACAATAGTAGCTACCTACAAAACGTCATTTTCAAAATGTGGACAATGCATGAAAAATCGTTTTATGAAGGGTTTAGCTGTTGTGATCCAAAATATTTTAGAATAAAATCATCAGCTTGTTTTGCCAGTCTGCTTTTCTTCCAACCCTGTAATTTTTACTCCTTCTTTTGTAACAATCCCAGTATGCAGTTCCATGTGACACAATCTTAGTTCCTTCAAACATTATTCTGTGTTTATTTGCAAGACTGTAGTGAGCAACTGCTGCTGATTTTTCAAGTTTTCCATTTTTAATGTTCTCTTGTTATTCTACACAGCAGTTGGTTGTGGTACAATAGGCTTGACTGATGTTGCTTCTCCACTCACAAGAATTTTTCTAAATAGCAGGTACCATGAGACTCAGGCTTCGCATAATCCTTTATCTTTTCAGGTGGTTCGAAAATAGCTCTTATCCCTCTTCTTTCCAGGATCCAACGCATTTCGCTAGAATTCACACTGTAGAATGGGAGAAGCACAGTAGGTACATCTTCACATGATTGTTCAACATTTTCATGTTCTCATTTCTTGGAAAGCACATAACTTTATTTCCCAAACCCCATAGCCATTCTTGCAAAAAACATATTTTAGAAGAATAGTCTTGGAATCCAAAGTGTATTTAGAACAGATCTCTTCTGGGCTGGGTGTAAAAACTGTGTGCTAAAAGACATAATCCATCTACATCTAATTTATACTCCGCAAGCCACCCAACGGTGTATGGCAGAGGGCACTTTACGTGCCACTGTCATTACCTCCCTTTCCAGTTACAGTCGCGTATGGTTCGTGGGAAGAACGACTGCCAGAAAGCTTCTGTGTGCACTCGAATCTCTCTAATTTTACATTTGTGATCTCCTCGGGAGGTATAAGTAGGGTGAAGCAATATATTTGATATCTCATCCAGAAACGCACCCTCTTGAAACCTGGCGAGCAAGCTACACCGCAATGCAGAGCGCCTCTCTTGCAGAGTCTGCCACTCGAGTTTGTTAAACATCCCTGTACCGCTATCCCGCTTACCAAATAACCCTGTGACAAAAAGCGCCACTCTTCTTTGGATCTTCTCTATCTCCTCTGTCAATCCGACCTGGTACGGATCCCACACTGATGAGCAATACTCAAGTATAGGTTGAACGAGTGTTTTGTAAGCCACCTTCTTTGTTGATGGACTACATTTTCTAAGGACTCTCCCAATGAATCTCAACCTGGCACCCGCCTTACCAACAATTAGTTTTATATGATCATTCCACTTCAAATCGTTCCATAAGCATACTCCCAGATATTTTACAGAAGTAACTGCTACCAGCGTTTGTTCTGTTATCGTATAATCATACAATAAAGGATCATTCTTTCTATGTATTCGCAATACATTACATCTGTCTGTGTTAAGTGTCAGTTGCCACTCCCTGCACCAAGTACCTATCCACTGCAGATCTTCTTGCATTTTGCTGCAATTTTCTAATGCTGCAACTTCTCTGTATACTACAGCATCATCCGCGAAAAGCCGCATGGAACTTCCGACACTATCATACGGTGTACAGAGTTGCTTGACAAGTTATTGAAAAATAGACCAATAACTTTCTACTTTGATAAGTCACGAAAAATAAAGGAAAGGCATATTTGATAATTTTGTATGTTGCATCTAGCAAACAATTTTGTCCACAGTATATCAACAGTTCCTTTTGCTACATCTTCTAGTGGCAAATGGGGAATGGCTGTAGTTCCCCTTTGATGTCCGAGAATGATCTGAAAAAAAGTTGCCATCCCTACTTCTTTTTGCCATTCATTAAACAGAAATTGCAATGCAGCTAGATCAAATGTGTTTTCCTTATTTTCATAATAGCCTGATACATGTGATTACAAATGATCTGCTCTGTTGAGTAAAGTGTAGTGTTTACACAGTCTGGATTGTTTGGCTCAGTGAAGGTTGTGTCAATGAACCTATCAAGATGCAGTTTAACAATTTAATTACTCTTAAGCAGGTTGCTTCATTTTTATCAGTTTTCATTATTTCTACATCTGGTCAAGAATGCAACTCTCCACATAAAATTTGATTCTGTTGAAGCTATTAGTGGTGTGTAATTCTAACAAATCCTAATATTTCTTTATTTATAAAAATTACCCAGTTAGCATAACCACATTGTGTATAGTTGCATATCACCAAGAGTTGCACTCATGAACGTTGTAACATGTAACCAACTAACTGTGTAGATGTGGGTTTTGGATGCCTGCTTTACATTTTTTAGTGAGACATGTAATGTGAAGGCTTGTCCAATAAAAATATTTTTCCTGCATGTTAAATTCCTATGCAATGTGTTGTCAATCTTGAGATGTTGTGTTACCTTCTTATAGGATACAGGACGTGGCAGATACATTAACCGTATATACAAGGAATGTAAATCTATGATGTTTTAAGGATGAGAAGAAGTTCAATGGCATAGTACTTTAGTAAGGCGAACAATAAAACTAAAAAGTTGTATTTGTAGACTCTGTTCCACTTGGTGAAGTAGGCAAAAGAAAATCTGAAATCATAACAGAGAAAGAAGTAGCCTTCATTGAGTCAGTTTCACAAAAGCATGTGAACTTTTGTGTATCTCCCAATCTTGGGCTATGAATAATTCTCCCCTATCTTTCTTTCTTCTATGATGGTGATTCAAATGAAACCTTAATTATTTATTAACAATGTAGGAAATGATAGATCACTACTTACCATAGAGATGACATATCAACAAACTGGTCTCTTATTGGGAGAAATGTATTTGGCACAGGGGTGATTATGTTGAAAAATAAATATGTAGATACGAAGATAAAATACGCAGAATGTTAATAACATTTGTGTTATTTAAAAAGCTTTAAGACTTTTCACATAAAAAAAATTGGAGGCATTGCTTTTCAAGATGCCCTCATATCCGTTTTTGATGTAGTCCCCCACGGCGTGTAATTCGGACATTCAACTGCTTCAGAATTGTGAAAGTACCTCTTGAGAAGAATTATTTTGGTTGCAAATGCAGCCATTCATGCATCATTGCTTTCACGTCTTCATTAATTCTGAAATGCTTGCCTCCCAGTGCTTTTTCAAGCTATCTCAACAAATGAAAGTCACTTGGAGCAAGGTCTAGTGAGTGGGGTGGGTGTTCAAGACTTTCAAATTCTACACACTGTATCATTGCTTCAGGTGAATGGGCTATATGAGGACAAGCAGTTTTTGCTGCAAAAAAACACCTGGAGTCATAAGACCACATCATTTACTCTTGATTGCAGGATGAAGGTGATTTCATAGGAAAACTGAGTGTGAATTACCAGTCACTTTTAATCCGCTTTCCATGTAATGCTCCAAAATTACACTCATTGTATTCCAAAAGAGACTGAGCATAACTTTTCCTTCCGATGGATGAGTGAGTTTTTCTGGTATTGACAAAGATCTATGGTATCATTCCTTACTCGATCTTTTTGTTTCAGGTTGGTGATAGTGTACATGGGTTTCATCCCCTATAAAGTTCTATCCGGAAATCCATTACCTTTGACATGGAAATGAAACCAATATTGCTCATAGGCATCAACATGATAATCCCTCAATTCATCACAGCTGACGTGGGAACCATTCTGTGTACACATTATTGAAACAACACTTGTGTCTATAATAGTGATTGCCATCCGCTGTGGCCGAGTGATTCTAGTTGCTTCAGTCCGGAACCACGCAGCTGCTAGGGTCGCAGGTTTGAATCCTGCCTCGGGCATGGATGTGTGTGATGTCCTTAGGTTAGGTAGGTTTAAGTATTTCTAAGTCCAGGGGACTGATGACCTCAGATGTTAAGTACCATATAGCTTAGAGTCATTTGAACCATTTTGTAAAATAGCTGCCATTTTTATTTTAGTAATATGCCTGTTTTCCATCATAAATTCTTCCACTGCAGCAATGTTTTCATTTGTCACTGTCAGGGGTGATTCTAGAAGTTGGTCAAGGGGGAGGGGGCTAATGGCGGGGGGGGGGGGGGGGGGGGCAGGGGGGGAAGAGGGTTTGAGGGAATAGATTATCAACAAAAGGAGAGTTGGGGTCCTCCACTGACAAATAGGTAAAATTTTGTGTTGCTTAAAGTAGTTTTTGGTATCTGTTTTGGAGTTCAGGGTAAAAACATGCCTACAGAATGTGTGTGCCTGGGAAAATATGATTTGACCCAGATGTCCAGGGATTTGGAAGTTTTTGTCTGGGGTCAGAGCAATGTAAGTATTAGTAGGCATACCCAGTATTATAGCTTTATTGATTATTGTAAATGGTACTCGTACATTAATATACATACAGTGTATGTTAATAAATAATAAGATGCCCATTTTAAGTTAAATAATATTTATTGGTTTAGATAGTAAGCTATTTGCTGCTCTTATTCTTTTGTTAAAATGGCTGATAATGGCTTTACTGCGAGGGGAGCACACACGCGCAATATCAAGTCAAGCATTTCATAATAACTACTAAAGATTTTATTGCTCAACAATTTTATTATGTTCATAATTTCATTGAGGTTTGTTTCATAAACAAACATTGAAGTGCCTGACGTATTGGTGGAATTGGAGAATGGTACCTCACAGTTAGGCTGCATGAGAACTTCAGCTAATGAGGTAAAACATTAACTGAATATTTTTATAACTGTATGTGGATCTGTACCTTAGAATTTTTAACTTATAGAGAAATATTCCCTTTTTTAGGTATTGAACTACAAGTTTCTTTTTTAATAACTTTCAATGGCTTTCATTTTGTTTGAAGAGTTACTTATTAAATTGCCATTCCATAAAAGTTTTGTTTGTCTAATAAGTCCAAGATAGTTTTTTTTTATCAGCTTTAGAACAGTAAGGAAAATCTTTAGTGCCTTTGTATTTTTTGCAGCAATGTTGTAGAAACGCGTTCCTCTCACTGGAACTTTTGATTCCTTTTGTTACCTATGATTTTCTATTTTTATTGCTTGAAATTTTTCTTTTGAGAGGAAATGCCATATTAAAATAATAAAGATGGTGTTATGAAAGCTTAAGAACATATTATCAACAGTGGTTTGGACATAAGTACTTTCCCAATTTTCCTTGGCTAATAGGAAATCCTAACAGTGCTCTCAGGATAGGTTCTTATTTTTGGGATTGATTTTACTTTTTCTCCATATCAGGTCTCAATAGCACAGCATCATGGTTCCTGTATCCCATGCTCAGTATTTCACCAGTAAATAAGAGAAGCTAGTATCAGTTATGAAAATTTGGTCACTGTATCAGTTATGAAAATTTGGTCAATCATTGAATCTGTGTTCTCAGTTGATCTTGCTGGAGAGTGTATTGTGGGGATCACACTGAATGATTTGCTCAAGTTTATCAAAGGTTGTGTAGTACTACTTTTTTCGAAACATCAATGTTAAAATCACCACAAAATATTATTTTCATATTTAATTAGCTGATACTACTCAGCAACACTTGTAATTTGGTCATCAAGAGGGGAATATTACTACATAGTGCTCTATATACATTTACAATTATATAGGTTAGTTCAGGCAGCATAATCACAGAAAGCACAACGTTTGTATCTACTGATAGTGCAAGATTTTTATTTATGACTACCTGGTCCTTTACACAGACGACAGTACCACTATGTGTGTAGAATTGCCTACAGTAGTAGCTTGTTAGTGAGTGCCTTGGAACATCTTCTTTATATGACCAATGCTCAGTAACATATCTGAACTTAGTTGAGACTAGAGTAACACTTCCAGCATTGGAATTTTATTTCTGATGAATTGGACATTGCAATGTAATACAATGAATTGTGGGCTTTGTAGCTTCTCTGTTGAAGGTTTAATTAATTCTTTTTCTAAAGGTGTTTCTGATAAAGCACTTACACTAAAAAATTTGCAGAATAATTTTTTTGCTTGTGGCTTCTAGCATGTAATTTTCAGAAGACGAGATGATTTTGAGTGATTGACACTCTTCTGCTTCTTCCAACACTTCTGCTGTTTTCAGTATAAACCATTTTGTAATTTGTGTTTGTCTAGCTATTTTGACATTTGGGGTTGTTTTCTTCAGGATATGATTTCGTAGTTTTTCTGCTAGCTGGTCTTTTGCAAACATATTTAAATGTAGCTCATGACCTGTATGAAATTTTCTCCCTTCTCTGTACATATTAATCATCTCTACATTATGAAAGGTAGAACATATTTCTGATATTAGTTTGTTTCTTTGTAATGCCAATTTCTTGGCTGACACAGGATCACAAATGCAAATCATAACAATGAGCAGTGTCAATCATGAGTATACAGGGTGTATGATAATTAATGGCGTAAACACATACAGTTGAAAGTTCATGGTACTAGAAGCAAAAAAAAAAAAAAAAAAAAAAAAAAAAAAAAAAAAGCTCAGTAAATATAGGGTCAAAAATGCATATCTTAAGTGGCAGGAGCAATTTTTCATCTTCGATACTGTTAAGCAAATCTCTTGTACTGCAAGCTCTTTGCTTTCCATATTTTGGGAAATGGCAATGTGGACCAAAACAAGAAACAAATGTTCAGTAAACATGGGCTCTAAAATGCATACCTTAAGAGCCATGAGCACATGCTCATCTTTGTTACTTGGAAACACAACTCTTCTAATGAACAATTGCTCATAACTTTTAAGGTATGCATTTTAGAGCAAACGTTTACTAGACATTTTTTTCTTGTTTTGGTCCATACTACTACTTCCCAAAATGTGAAAAGCAAAGAGCTTGCAGTAGAAGAGATTTGCTTCACAGTATCGAAGATGAAAAATTGCTCGTAGCTCTTAAGGTACACCCCCCCCCCCTTACGCATTTTTAACCCTATGTTTACTAGGACTTTTTTCTTCTAGTATCGTGTACTTTCAAATGCATGTATTTATATCATTAATTATGATACACCCTGTATGTGTGTGTTATAAGTTGTTTAAACACATCTTCATTGCTTTTGTAAACTTATTCACTTTGTTCCTATACGTATCGTTTGAACCACCTAGAAACACAACAAAATTGCCTTTACTGAAGACCAATATTTCAGTAGAGTTTGTTAGTTCATTCACCTCACAAAACTGTGCTCCTTGCTTTTCAAAACCTGTTAGCATTAAACTACATTTATCTCTCAATGATGTAGCAATTCCACATCTGACTGTCACCAAGAACACAAATCTTTTTGTTCATCACTATCTTTGGGCTACTAGTTTTGAAACTTGTATTTGCTGTGTAGATATATTGTTTTTGCACAGTTGCTAACTTTGTTGGATGAATATGGACTTGAAGTAAATCTGTTGTTAGATAGAAAGGTGGTATATAAATATATTTATTTGCTGTTGATATAACAAGCAGTTTTGGGTCGTTTTCATGGCATCAGTATTGAGATGCAAGGTTGTACTAGTTATACTTGTCTTATCAATAAAAAATAAATGCATACATTGATATAAAAGTAAAAGATAAGAAATTATCAGTTTTTTGTTACAAAATCAATCTTATGGTTGTATAAACTATGTAGCTTAGCATTAGCTGCTTTGCTCGGGAAGACCGTATGACCTGCACAGACTTTTTTCCTTTGTTTATCGTTAATCGAATATTTATATCGTCCACAAAATGCAAAACCTTTTACACTTTTTACACTAATTACGGCCACAGAAGCATGGTCTTTTCCAAATGTACTTCTGCCCAAAAGCGATTCTGTTTGCTTCAGTCCAACGTATTTGTTAAACATACATTTTGATTTCTTATGGTGATATTCCGCAGAAACTTTTGTCCTTTAACACATATTTCTTTGTATTTAACTGAGAAGTCAAATTCAAATTTTCATAGATTTCGCTTTAAAAATGTTTTCATAATATAAAATTCCCTCATAAAGCATTTCACCCCTGAGGAGTTGAATTTCCAAAAACAATGAAACACGTACTTTTTATTTGTAGACGAGAGGCCAGCTTTAAAAATAACTTTTTCCTTCAGTTCCAGCAGCATAATACATGTCTGATAATGACATGATTATTAGAAAGATTCACCAGGATTGCTACTTGTAATTTATTTACTGAGCATTCATTTTATCATATACAATGATATAGGAGTTGTCATGTTACATTATAAGAGTTTGTAATTATACAGTAAATTAATAACATAGGCCTACGGTGGTAAAACATATATAAATATATATCTCGTGCAGAGTATAGTAGAGAATAACAAAACAAACAATATTAATTATTTATAGTGCATACTATTTTCATACATTTGTTTAACTAACGTTTATTCACGAGAGGCTATTTCATCCTTTATTGCCAATGTAAAGTTCATCATCGTGAAGTACCTGCGAAGAACACAATTATCTCAAGTACGTACATAAATACAAATGCCGTTTATACTAAAGTGACTATATTATATTCACGTCCTGGATGATTGACGTCCGTATTACATCGATAGTGAATTGTCTTATAACTGTCACTGTTTAAATAAGATGGTGAATGACGTACATATAATGAAAATAATAAGCTAGTTACGGTTTGACAGTTCCACTCCGTCGTTGTTTGTTTATCTTTACAAAGTTTATTATGACACACAGCGATATTATTTTATAAACTACCGATCGGCACCAAGAGTTGCTGTTCATAGACGTGAGATTATCTTCGGTTACTGTTGCGAATTATACACTTTCGTGTTCTAAATGCTTAATACAGTATTTGAGGTAGTTCTTGTGTCTAAATTCTGCATCCTCGTTTAATACTCATTGCGGGTATTTTCTTTTGTGTATATAGAGTTCCAGTTCTTCAAGAATGTTCATTGTAAAACCTTTTCGTATTCTGTGCAGAATTTGGAATGAGTTTTCGACCGTATCAGCAGTGTACTTTTGATTTTTCAAATGTAGAAAGAAGCTCAACTGATTGTTCTTGTTTCTGAATTGTGTTCCTCATATCTGACGTTAAAATTTCTTCCTGTTTGGCCAATGGAAAAGTTATTCAGCTGCCACATGTGGGTTTATATACGCCTGGGTTATCATATTCGGATTATGTAGTGATAGCAAAAGGTAATTTTATTTAAAGGCTCTTATTAATTCGAAAGGCTAGTTGAAGATGCGTGGTTTTCAAAAGTGCTTTAATTTTGTTGGCGATTCTACCAAGCTAGACTGTTGGTACATATTTTATTTTTTATTTAGATGATGTTTCTCCAGTTAGGCGTATCACGCTGTGTGTTGTGTTCTGCTTTGGTTTTTTACACTTGTATAATTTTGTGATTATATTAGAGTCAAAGTCATTTGTATAGGCTATATAAGGAAGTGTGTTATATTCTTACTGAGTGGCTGGTTTTCTCATTGATAGATTATTTATTCCATTAATCATTGACTGAAAAAATGCTAGATTATGCGACACTGTGTGACAGAAAGTGAAAGTTAAATGTTCTCAGAAGTGGTATTATTTCTAAAGATATATGAAATGTGTGGCGATTATTATTTTTGCCAATTGTAAGGTCTAGATAGTGAATGGTCGTCTTTCTCAATTTCCATAGTGAAATTAATTTTAGAATATACTTTGTTGAGTTTTTGGTGGATATTTTCGATATCTGCGAGAGTAGTAATGTAGCAGTCACATTAGCCAATATTTTTCAAAGTTCTTACAATTTTTTTCCATAGCCTATATGTAGATGATGAAGTGTATAGATGCTTTTATTGCTTACATTACCGGCTGTGGGTTGCTATCTTTTAGACACAAGCACATCACATACATGGATTGCTGTGGAGGTAGACCGTTGATGTTATTCTGTTATAAACACACACACACGTAGCTCAGTTACAATATTTTGTATGACAGTTTATACATTTACGCCCTTACTCTACACCCTTACCGTGTGGTGGAGAGTACCCTGTACCATTATCGGGAAAGTATGAAATCTTACTTCCTCATGTGATAAAGAAGCAAGTCAATAGGCAGCACTTCCACCCTGAATGGGAACTTACAGAGCACAAGTTTAATACAGATTTGAGAAGAAAATACGTTCGATGCTTTATTCTAGTACTCACCTTAGGCTCCTTTTTTATGGGAAACGTAGACAGTGATGTTACACAGCAGAATAGTAATTAAGTATGGGAATAAACTTTGTTAGAACCAGTTGGAAGAATGTTAAGTTGAACACATATGTTTGGTACACAGCAGTGGTGTAACCACACTCTCAAAATAACTGAAGTGCAAACAGACATGGAGCTTATTGCTTCATTGTGATTGTGTGTGTGTGTGTGTGTGTGTGTGTGTGTGAGTGTGTGTGTGTGTGTGTGTGTGTGAGAGAGAGAGAGAGAGAGGGAGGGAATGTCAGGAACACCAGGTTCAACTCTTAGACAAAGCAGGCATGGCACATTGCTCTTCTGTAACAGGGTTATGTGATGTAACTACACCTAGGGATGACACAAAAACGCCTTTCAG
Organism: Schistocerca piceifrons; assembly: GCF_021461385.2. NCBI lineage: Eukaryota > Metazoa > Arthropoda > Insecta > Orthoptera > Acrididae > Schistocerca > Schistocerca piceifrons. The sequence continues at coordinate 35,103,763 of NC_060147.1, read as the reverse complement.
GCTGAAAACTGCATAAAGAAACGCACTTAAGTCCTGAAGCCAGCGAAGAGAGCTGTGAGGCCCAGAAAACGGGAGCACATCTGGTCAACAGCACAGGGGAATGACAACATCGACTGCTATAAAGCCAGTGCCTTTCTTCTACTCACTCTCAGAGTTAGGCCACTCTGTCAGTATCATTGATACCAAAGAAGGGTCAGCTCTACTAACTGCAGGACACCTTGCTCAACGCAACGAACTGCCTACAGCCAATATCACTTTGGAGTCCACTGCTACAGCCAGACAGCCGTCAGGCTGGGGAGAAAGCTGCTCTCATGTCAGTTGCAATGGTGACTGTCTGAAGATGAGGGCCAGGCCTATCTTCCATGGATGAAGAACTGGTATGCCCATCTGTGAATTGTTCAGCTTCAGCGCTGGGCACCTGTGTTACCACTACTGGGACAGTCCGAGTACCGCCTTACCGGCTGTATGCTGGGATCATCTTTCAGACTATCCTTTGTGTCACTATTGAGTCTGCTATCTACACATTATCTCAGCAACTGACAATGGGGCACACAGATTTCTGGGGTCAAGCCTAAGCGCAGCTTCACTTAGTGCTGAGGCTCTGACAGACGTCGATAGCCACACCAGGCTGTAGCGACGTGGCGTCTGCTGCACTAACCTCCGACAATATCAGAGTCTGCACCTGAAAATTCCTCACCAGATGCTGACATGCTACTCAGCACCTTCGTGCAAAGATGGCTTAGCACGGCCGCTCCTAGGCAGCACTGGGAAGAGGATTGAGTAAATGTAGAGCTCTTGCTAATAAATGTCTGTTAATTGAATGATGTCTCATTAGTGCGTTGGTGCTGCACAGGACTCCACCATTCGTCTATCCCACACTCGCATAGGAGGCTGCATCTGGTGGGCTCCTACAGGAAACTGAATTCTGCTCTTAATGACCCAGTGCACCAACAGCCGCTCATTTCTATGGAATTAAGATTCAAGAAAAAACTATGGTAAACAGTTACAAGAAAAATGAATGCAGAAATGGTGTACAGGGTTAGGAACCCTGGAATGGTTTAAGTGGTACTGGAAAGAACTGCAGTGAAGAGTTTAATGTGACAGACACAAAGATTAGCGTTGTATTTGAAGGAGGTTACAGAAGTTTATAAACTAGTAGATGCTGGTGATATAAAGATCAAATAAGATAGAAAGAGATGGCCTTCGATATCAAGAAATCCAAAAGACTGGGGCTTAGAAAAAAACAGAAACAAGGAGCAATGATAGAGTTTCTTAAGATTTCAAACTGAAGGTAAAGGTTTGTAGAAAATTTACCATGAAAACTAATAGTTATTTGAGAGATCCAAGGTCAGAACAATGTTCTGTGTAATTTTGAGTGCACTGTGTCGAAAATAAATACTCATTACTTGCAACTATCACTTCCTCATTTGATGAAAATTTCATCCCAGCAAGCCAAAATTTCAAGTTAGGATACAGGAAGAAGTCACTTCGGTATAAGTCTGGTGAATACGATGGATTAGAAACCAATTCAAATCCCAGTTCATACACTTTTATTACTGTTATCTCTGATGTGTGGGATGGCCCATTATTTTGGCGTGTGTTGTCCTTGGTCTTTTTTCAGCGAATGCAAGTTTCAAATGTGACAACAACAAAGCTTAATACACTCCAGTTACGATTCTATTTTTTTCAAAGTGGTCTAGGAGGATTATTCCTTGGGAACACCAAAAACAGGGGCCATCACCTTAACAGCTGACAAAATGGTGTTTGCCTTCTTCAGTGCACTATCACCAGCCGTTTTCCATTGTTTTGACTACCATTTTGACTCTGGCGTGTAATGATGGATTCAGGTTTCATCAGCAGTCACAAATCGGCGCAGTAGGTCTTGTGGGTTGCGATTAAACATTGTCAGACATTGTTTCGAAATGTTGGGTCAGATGCGGTTTTGGTTGACTGTGCACACCATGGCAGCTATTTAGCACACAGCTTCTTCATTGCCATTTCTCTGTGCAGGATATTATGCGCTTGCTCAGTTGACATGCCTACAGTCTTAGCAAACTCAAATATTTTTATGCGAAGGTCTTGCATTACCCTGCATAGATTTTGTCAGTAGTTTCCTTTTTGGTGACTTCAGTTGAATGGACAGAGCATGCTTCGTCTTCAGTGCTTGTCGGACTAGGTTGAAATTCATTAACCCAAAAATAAATGGTCTTCAATGATAATGCAGAGTCCACGTGAATTTCGTCCAGTTTTGTTTTGATTTGTGCAGCAGTCCAACCCTTCAAATGAAAATGTTGAATAAGAGTGTGAAACTCGGTTCTCTGCATTTTCAATCACAGTCGAGACGCTGAACAATTCAGACTGCCATCAATAGTTAGCTCTACTCTTACATCGTTGAAATTCCTTGGGATAATCAAGCTTACCAACCATGAAGGCGTAACAAAAATGTTCCATTCTTTTATGGAAATATTTCGGAGTCTCGAAGACTACGACAGCTGGAAAAGACACAGAAAAACTGCCTATCGCACTTGCAAACTCTGTCAGCACCAAAGAATGTGAAATAAGCTCAATAAGCTGTGATAAGCTGGATGAGCCAGAATTATTATTGTCAAAAGCACGATCATATGGGGTATCAAGTGAAATTTGTTACTGGACTGAGGACTTTTTGGAAGGGCGGGATACAGCATGTTATCCTGGATGGAGAGTCATTGTCAGATATAGAAGTAACTTTGGGTGGGCCCTAAGGAAGTGTGTTGAGACCCTTGCTGTTCATATTTTATATTAACGACCTTGCAGACAATATTAAGTTTAAAATCCAGATTTTTGCAGATGATGTAGTTATCTATAATGAAGCACTATCTAAAAGAAGTTCCATAAATATTCTGTCAGATATTGATAAGATTTCAATATGATGCAGAGATTGGCAACTTGCTCTAAAAGTTCAGAAATGTAAAATTTTGCACTTCACGAAACGAAAAAACGTAGTATCCTATGACTATAGTATCAATGAGTCACTGTTGGAATCGGCCAACTCATACAAATACCTGAATGTAACTCTCTGTAGGGATATGAAATGGAATGATCACATAGGTTCAGTTGTTGGTACAGCAGATTGTAGATTTCAGTTCATTGGTACAATCCTGGGCAAGTGCAATCGGTCTCCAAAGATACCGTAGTCGTTACCAAATCACTTGTATGACCGGTTCTAGAATATTGCTCAAGTGTCTGGGACTCATACCATATAGGACTAAAAGAGGATATTGAAGGTATACAGAGAAGGCCAGCACAAATGGTCACAGGTTTGTTTAATCCATGGGAGAGTGTCACAGAAATACTAAAGGAACTGAGCTGGAAGACTCTTGAAAATAGATGTAAATTATCATGAGACAGCCTGCTACCAAAGTTTCCATATCATCTTTAAATGGTTACTCTAGGAATACGTATACTACATCCCCTATGTATCGCTCACATAGTTATGTGACTGGATTTGAGATTTTCTGTCAGAGAGGTCACAGTTCGTAGTAACTGACGGAAAGTCATCGAGTAAAGCAGAAGTGATTTCTTGAGTTCCCCAAGGCAGCGTTATAGGCCCTTTGCTATTCGTTATCTACAGAAACGATTTGGGAGACTATGTGAGCATCCGTCTTAGGTTGTTTACAGGTGACACTGTCGTTTATCGACTAGTAAAATCATCAGAAGATCAAAACAAATTGCAAAACGATTTAGACAAGATATCTGAATTTTGCGTAACGAAAAGTGTGAGGTCATCCACATGAGTGGTGAAAGGAATCCGTTAAACTTCGGTTACACGATAAATCAGTCCAATCTAAAGGCCGTAAATTCAACTGAATACCTAGGAATTACAATTACGAACAACTTAAATAGAAAGGAACACATAGAAAATGTTGTGGAGAAGGCTACCCAAAGACTGCCTTTTATTGGCAGGACACTTAGAAAATGTAACAGATCCACTAAGGAGACTGCCTACACTACACTTGTCCGTCCTCTTTCAGAATAGTGTTGCATGATGTGGGATCCTTAACACATAGGATTGATGGGGTGCATCGAAAAAAGAAGGGCAGCAAGTTTTGTATTATCGCGATGTAGGGGAGAAAGTGTCACGAACATGATACAGGATTTGGGCTGGACATCATTAAAACAAAGGCTTTTTTCGTTGCGACGGAATGTTCTCACGAAATTCCAATCACCAACTTTCTCCACCTAATGCGAAAATATTTTGTTGACACCGGGATACATAGGGAGAAACGATCACCACGATAAAATAAGGGAAATCAGAGCTCGTACGGAAAGATACAGGTGTTCGTTCTTTCCGCGCACTATACGAGATTGGAAAAATAGAGAATCGTGAAGGCAGTTCGATAAACCCTTTGCCAGGCACTTAAATGTGATTTATGGAGTATCCATGTAGATGTAGAGTAATTACTGCACGCACAGAGGCATTCAAATAATTATTATTCCCACGCTCCATACGTGAATGGAACAGGAAGAAACCCTAATAACTGGTACAATGGCATGTACCCCCACCTCACGGTGGTTTGCAGAGTATAGATGTACAATTCCAAAACTATTCATCAGTGATAGGTTTGCCTGTACCAGGAAAACTGGGACTGTGGGGCAATGGAAGAAAGCCATTTGCTCGGATGAGGATCGTTTCATACTGTTTCCAGCTTCTCGTCTGGTTGACATCCCATGAATGAAACATGGCTGGCGTCCAGCAACGATTTGAGCAGCTATTTCATGGTATTCCAAGAGTCCCATGCAAAATCGTATTACTGCCAAGGCTTGTGCGATCATGTTGGCTGATAAGGTGCATACTATGCATCATACAACATTTGTTTCTCAATGGTTTCGCGAGCAAGAGGATGAATTGCCACAATTCCTGTGACTACCAGAATCAGCAGATTGTAGTGTTATTGAGCCTTTGTGGTCTAGATTGGAGAGAAGACTGCATAACGGTCAGTACATTCCATCATGGTTAACTGAAGTTGCCACTACTTTGTAAGACGAATGGTATAATATTACCTTGAAAACCATTCAGGACCCGTATTTATCCATTCCAAGACAACTGAAAGCGTTTTAGGAGGTTCACGTGTTTACTACATCGTATTAGGCTCTGCAATGTGTCGTGTTTTTGCTGTTTCAATATCTTTGCGCTGCCCCGGGTTTCGTCGCCACGTCACCAAAGCGTTTTCTGCACCCGGTGCGAAAGCATGGTATAATTTCGATTTCATGGGTATTAATGTGATTAGTCAGAACTACAACTACTAATTTCCTCCTATTCTGCTATCTGTGTTGCCTCCAAGAAATACGATTAATAAACCCCTTGCCTATTACAATCGTTTTGCTGCATGTTGTGTGGAGAGTACATCAAGATTGTAGATATACAGTTTGTCATTGCCGCTTTTATAAGCAATGGAACCAGTGGTAATGCTGTGTAAGTAATTTTATAAATAATGTAATATATTTTTTAAGAAGTGGATTCACACATTGAGAATATACATTAGAGTCGACTACATGTGACAAATGAAAATCTCTGCCAGACCGGGGCTCAGACCTGGATTTCCCATTTGCCAGGAGCAGTTGCCTTAACCACGTTGGCCATCTGAGCTCAGTTTAATTGCCGGTCTAAACCTCCACATGTCACACAGTCACAATCCAATAGCTGGCACATTTGTGAAACGAAGCATAGGAAGACCATTGTTTTTTATATCGTCATTGAGCCCCCCAAGTGTGATTACATCATTAGTGGTGACAGTATCTGTGTTGATGCAGTAACTGCATTTATTACAATACAACATTCTTCAGACATGCATGTCTTCAGGATCAGACATTGTTTATTTATTTATTATTTATTTACATGTCAAGTTCTGTCGGATCAAATCTCCAAGTACATGAAATTACAACATAAAAGGAATAAAAGATAAAAATAAAATGTTTATGTATCCAAAAAAAAGCCAAGTCATAAATTTCAGTACATGCAGTCAACAATATAACATAAGAATCAGTTTAATTTTTGAAGGAACTCCTAGGCAGAATAGAAGGGGGTGACTCATGAGGAAATTCTTCAGTTTCGATTTGAAAGCACGTAGATTACTGCTAATATTTTTGAATTCGTGTGGTAGCTTACTGAAAATGAATGCAGCATTATACTGTACACCTTTCTGCACAAGAGTTAAGGAAGTCCGACTAAATACAGGTTGGATTTCTGCCTAGTATTAACTGAGTGAAAGATGCTTATTCTTGGGAATAAGCTAATATTATTAAAAGGAAATGACAGTAAAGAATATATATATATATATATATATATATATATATATATATATATATATATATAGAGAGAGAGAGAGAGAGAGAGAGAGAGAGAGAAGCCGATGTCAAAATACCCAGAATATTGAACAGGGATCGACAAGAGGTTCGCAGACTTACACAACTTATTGCCGAATCACCCATTCCTGAGCCAAAAATATCCTTTTAGAATGGGAAGAGTTACCCCAAAATATACTACCATATGACATAAGCGAATGAAAATAAGCAAAGTAGACTAATTTTCATGTCAAACAATCACTTACTTCAGATACCATTCTAATAGTAAAAATAGCAGCATTAAGTCTCTGAACGAGATCCTGTATGTGGACTTGCCATGACAGTTTACTATCTATTGGACCTCCTAGAAATTTGAACTGTTCAGTTTCACTAATCATATTCCCATTCCGTGAAATTAAACTGTCAGGTTTTATAGAATTGTGTGTTAGAAACTATAAAAACTGAGTCTTACTGTGATTTAGTGTTAGTTTATTTTCTACAAGCAATGACTTATATAACAAACTGCACTATTAGAAATCGAGCCAATGTTGCACACAACATCCTTTACTACCAAGCTAGTGTCATCAGGAAACAGAAATATTTTAGAGTTACCCATAATACTAGAGGGCATATAATTTATACAAATATTTATTTATTTATTTATTCATCCGTGGAACAATAAATATTGTATGGATGTCGTCAGATTACAACACATGAGCACACATTTACATTTACAATTAAACAGGTTTCTCATATTTTGTGTACTTTTTATAACTAGTCATATACATATTTATAATTACATAATATTTTGGTGATAATGTCATATGTTGCTAATTATCTACATCTATGTTAAATATTCTTTTACAGTATAACAACTTTTACTTACTAAAAAGGTTTTAAGCTTTTGTCTGAAAGTGAGGGGCTCATTTATTTCTTTAATTTCTTGTGGTAATTTGTTGTACAGTTTTATCCCATTGTAAAATATACTTTTTTGCGTCTTTGCCTTGTTCTTTCTATCTAGATGCAGGTGGTGACAAGCTCTTGTTTCATGGTCATGTATTAGGCAGTTTGTGTTGTACATGTTGAGGTTTTTCTTAATGAACATTATGTTCTGAAAGATAAACTCACAAGAAACAGTTAGAATTCCTAGCTTTCTAAATAATTCTAGACAGTGGGCCCTGTTGTTGCTATTTTTTACTATCCTTATGGCTCTTTTTTGTACTTTGAACACAGTTTGTATGTTACTGGCACTTGTTCCCCAAAACATGATCCCATAGCTGAGGACTGAGTGTAGATATCCGTAATATGTTATTTTAAGACAGGTATTATTGCATACCGGTGCAAGGATTCTAAGAGCATAGCATGCTGTGGATAATTTCTTTGCCAAAATGTTGACATGGTTTGTCCATTTCAGTTGGCTGTCTACATTCATCCCTAAGAATTTGGTACTTGTTACACATTCTAATTTATTATTATTAACTTTTATTCTAGTGGCATTGTGTTTTTTGTTCAATTGGAAGTTAATATAGTTAGTTTTCTTTACATTTAGGGTTACTTTATTTTTTAATGACCAGTTGTGGACATCATTGAGATCCTCGTTTGCTCTTTCTGACAGTTGTGTTGGATTTTCACCTGTTATTAGAATGTTGCTGTCATCAGCAAAAAGTATTTTTTCTCCATGTCTGATGCTTTGTGGGAAGTCGTTAATGTATATAAGAAACAATATTGGGCCTAATACACTTCCCTGTGGGACGCCTATATTCACATTTTCTGGATCAGACAGGTGTTTTATAAGGGAATTATTTCAAACTTGTGATATCTCAACTCGTTGAACTCTGTTTTCCAAGTATGATTTGAACCACTTCTTTGTCACACCTCTTATTCCTATTTGCCCTAATTTATGAAGTAAGATTTTGTGGTCAACTGTATCAAAGGCCTTGGACAAGTCTAAAAAGATACCACTTACATTCTCACCTTTGTCCAGTGCTTCTAAAATTACTTTAGTGGACTGTGCTATAGCATATTGTGTGCCTTTTCCGGGCCTAAAACCAAATTGGTCATTGGAAAGAAGATTATATTTATTCAGGTAATTTAGCAGTCTCTTTTTGACTAGTATTTCTATTATTTTAGAAATGATAGACAGTATAGAGATCGGCCTGTAGTTCTCTACATTTTCCACATCTCCATTTTTAAGGATAGGTATAAGTTTTGCTTGTTTTAGGTACTCTGGAAAGTATCCAGATTCGAAAGATTCATTAATTATGTCTGTTAATGGGCCCTTTATGGAGTCTATACAATCTTTAATTACGCAGGCTGGGATTTCATCAAGTCCTACTGAAGTTTTATTTTTTAGTTGGCATACTACTAGTGCCACTTCCCTTTCTGTAGTTGGCAAGAGCACCATTGAGTTTGTTGGCTGGTTCTGAGTAGGTAAATCATACGTATCTGGAAATTTCTGCTGTAATTTTTTTGCAATACTACTGAAATATGAGTTTACAAAATCAGCTAATTTTTTAGGGTTACCTACTGGTACATCTTTGTTTTTAATATGTGAATTGAGGTCCTTTTTAGCAGAGTTAGATGTTTCCTGTTTGACGATGTTCCAGGCTGCTTTGCTTTTGTTTTCAGCTTCAAGTAATATTTTGTTGTTTGAAAGTTTTTTTTGCAGCTAGCAACACCTTTCTGTAAATTTTCCTGTACTTTTTGTAGGATTGCAGAACTTCTGGGTTAGATTGATTATTTTTTATGGAGTTGAGATATCTAAGAGTTTCTGAGGATTTTTTGATACCTGTAGTCACCCACTGATTTCTCTTTGTAGTTTTAATTTGATAAAGAGTTTTGGGAAACATCTCTTCAAATCTGAGTTTAAAAATTGACATGAACTTGATAAATTTCTGATTTGCGTTGGTTTCTGCATAGACTTCCCTCCAATCTTCATATTCTAGCTGGGATTTAAACTGATGCAGGGCTGATTTGGGAAACATTCTTTTGTATGTACAAAGTTTAGGAGGAGTTTCTACATGAATGTTAGTTTTTAAGATCTGGCAGAGGTGGTCTGCTAGGCCCAGGTTTTGGACAACAATATGACATTTTTTACTATCAATATCTGTAGCTACATGATCTATAGATGAGGAGGATTCTTTCGTTATTCTAGTTGGACAATTAACAAGGGAGGATATTCCATAACAGCTTAGAATATTCACATATATGTTGCTAGCCTTATCAGGCTTCATCATATTAATGTTTAAGTCACCACAGATAATTACATTTGCTTTTGGTCCAGAAACCTTGTCTAAGCTTTGATTCAGTTTTGAGAAGAATATATCAATGTCTCCACTAGGAGAGCGGTACACACAAAATATGACTAATTTTTTTGCTATGCTTGGTCCTATTATTTCAACAGCGGAAAGTTCGAAATGTTTGTCCTCACCTAGATCTAAAAGATCATATCTTACATTAAATGACATACCTTTTTTTACATAGATACATGAACCTCCACCATTCATTGAGATTCTGCTATAGTAACATGCAAGGTCAAATGAGGCTAATGCAATGTGTTCAATTTGCTCCCCTTTGCACCAGTGTTCAGTGATACACAAAATTTGGCTATCAAATTTTTCCAATTCTACTTCTAGCTGTTGTGCTTTGTTCTTTATAGCTTGAATGTTTTGGTGAAACACTGTTAGGCATTTGTTTTCACTTATCTTGGTGGCGCCTTTCCCTTTAGACCTGATGCTAAAAAATCCTTCAGATGAGCTGGTGGCATGGTTATTCTTCTGTTGATGACAGTGGAGGTGAGTCTGTTGCCGGTTTGACTTGGAAGTTGGTGTATCTGAAGGTATCTGCCTTATGTTAGTCTTGTAACTGAGGCCGGGTACCAAAAATCCTGCAGGGTTGAAAGTTTCCTGGTTCTTGTGCTTCTTCTGTTTGCTTCTGTTACTGCTGATGATGGTGAAGCTGGTGAAAAGTCTTTCACTGTTGAAGACTGAGGAGCGGCCAATACTGATGAAAGGTCATTGGCTGTTGGCACATCAGGCGTTTTTTTTCTTGTTAATGATGCAGTTGCGTAGTATGTAGCTGCTTCTGCTGAAGCTGCTTTGGAAACTTCTGTCCTAGTTGAATCATTTATCTCAGCTGTTTTTGACGAAAGTGGAGATTGTAGTGCTGTACCTGTTGTCAGTGATTCATTTTCTTGTTGGAAATTTTCAGTTGCTGTGTTTGGTGGTGGAAGCGGTATGGTCGTGCTATTCTTGTCCTTAACTGCCTTCACTGCATTAAGGATTTCTCGACTAATGAATGATTTTCCGAGTTTATTTCTGTGAAGCCCATGCCTTGTAAAATGACTTCTCTCTGCGGATGGTACGTCCACATATGTGGCATTTGGGAGGCTTCGGCAGATTTTCTCAAATTTCCTATTAGTAACTGTGATTTCTTTGTTGACACAGGATTCTTCTATAAGATCACTTCTTTGTGGGATACTGGCAATGAAGAAGTTAACATCTGTAATTTTCTGTAATGTACTTCTTAGAGCTCTTGTGGCGAGTTTGCCCTCGTTCCTATGAACATCATTAGCACCTCCTATTATTAGACAGTTGCTTCCCGGCTTCAAAGAATGTTCACAGTCTTTTAAAACTTCACGCCAAGGGGCACCCGGTTTCGTTATTCCACTAACCTTGAATATAGTTTGCATGTTACACAAAATGTCGGCTAAGCCGTTTCCATGACTGTCTGAAAGTATGAAAATATCTTCTTTTTTCTTCTTACCTGTATTGGTAGATATCTTGTTTGCGCAATAAGTATGTTCCATGTATTTTCTGGTATTTCCTTTCTTGTTATTACAGGACTTCGTAGGCCTACTGAAATGATTTGTGGTCGCTGCATTTGATGAAAGTACTTCCTTTCTTTGGCTCTTTTCACATATTTCATATTCATCACACGTTAAAAATTCAAACTTATTTGCTTGTGGGAGACGAAAGTTGTTTTCGTTACGATTAACACGACAAAACTTTTTATAGGCCTAATAAAGTTACCGTTTTGTTCGTTTACAACCGTTTCACTACCCTTTGAATGGTCTATCACTTCTTCCAGCTTCTGTACACTATCTATCACTGATTCAAGCTTCTCTACATATAGTTTAGCTAACATAAGATCATATTTTAATGAAGAAGTCGTGCATTCTTCTTCGCATTCCGTTTGTAAACACACGATATGACGATAGTTACAGTGCACATTTCCACAGTCACAGGTCATGTTTTTTTCCTCTAAGACATTTAAACATTGACGGTGGATCCATTTCTGTGACCACGAACATAATTTAACACCATATTTCACCTTCTTACTGCATTTTACACACACAGGATTTAAAAACTCGTAATTTTCCGCGGATCGGTTTATTAGTACGTCTACACGCGCCGCCATCTTACAAAGGAACACAAGTGGCCCCAATAATGATCCCTGGGGGACCCCCCATTTGATGGTACCCCACCCAGACCCCACATCACAGCCATTTTCAACACTGTGAGTAATGACCTTTTGCTGTCTGTTTTTAAAGTAAGAGATGAACCAATTGTGAGCTACTCTCTGTATTCCGTAATGGTCCAACTTCTGCAGTGATCAACACAATAAAACACCTTGGTTAAATAAAAAAATATGCCTAGCGTTGGAAAACATTTGTTAAACCCATTAAGTATCCCACAGAGAAAAGAGAATATAGCATTTTCTGTTGTTAAACGACTTCTAGAGCCGAACTGTAAATTTGACAGGAAATTATGTGATATAAAATGATCAATTATCCTTACATACGCAGCCTTATAGGCAAACACTGATCGCATAGAAATAGGTCTAAAATCGTCTACATTAACCCTTTCTCCCTTTTTATCAAATGGCTTTACTACTGAGTACTTTAATAGTTCAGGAAAGTGACCATTCCTAAAGGAAAAATTACAAATATGGCTAAATACAGAGCTAACATGTGCAACACAGTACTTTAATATTCTGCTAGACACTCCATCATATCCACGAGAGTCTTTAGTCTTCTGTGACTTAATTACTGACTCAATCTTCCCCTTTTCTGTACCACAGAGGAGTATTTCAGACATCAATCTTGGAAAGGGATTTGCCATGAGAGTTTTATGATTCTCTATAAAAACTAGATTTTTATTTAATTCAACAGCAGTTCTTAGAAAATGATTTTTAGATACTGTATATAAAACTGATTTATCGGTAACAGAAATATTTTTACTACAAACTGACTTTATATTGTTGGTCTTCTGCTTCTGACCAGTCACTTGCTTCACAACTAACCAAATGGTTTTAATTTTATCCTGTGAATTAGCTATTCTATTTGCATAACACATACTCTTTGCCTTTCTAATAACACTTTTAATCACCTTACAATACTGTTTGTAATGGGCTACTGTAACTTGATTGTAACTATTTCGAACATTTTGATATAATTCCCACTTCGTTCTACATGATATCCTTATCCCACCAGTCAGCCACCCAGGCTGCCTTTTACTGCTAGTACCCCTTTTAGAACATTCCAATGGAAAGCAACTCTCAAAGAGAATGAGAAATGCGTTAAGGAAAGCATTATATCTGTCATCTGTGTTATTGGCACTACAGTCATTCTGCCACTCTTGTTCCTTGGCGAGTTAAAAAACTCTCTATTGCTGTTGGATTAACTTTCCTACATAGTTTGTAATTATATATGACATTTGTTTGAGTATAATACCGTTTTAGTGTTAAAATTTGTGCATCAGGGTCTGAAAGGCCATTCACACTTTTACTAACAGACTGCCCATCTACTAATGAAGAATGAATAATATTGTCTACAGCTGTGCTACTGTTCCCCTGCACCCTAGTTGGAAAAAACACTGCCTGCATCAGATCATATGAATTTAGATCTACCAACATCCTTTTCTTGCACACTCATATACAAAATGACAATTTGCAACTCTGGTAATCATGAAATAGATTCACATGTGGTGAATATATATTAATGTCAGTTGCATGTTGTGAATGAAAATTTGTGCCGGACCAGGATTCAAACATGGGATGAGCGGTCGCCTTAACCTCTTCATCTATAAGAGCATACTGCCAGTGGTGGTCCTAACACCTGCATGTCACACAGTCACAACACTGGTGGGACTAAAATGGCGATACTAAATAATAATGGCGTTCCTATGCTTGGTTTCACGAATGTATGAGCATTTGGAACCTGACTGTGTGATATGTGGAGGTTTGGACCGGCACTGAGGACGTGCTTGGACAGCCAAAGCGGTTAAGGCGACATGCCATGACAAGCAGGAAATCTGGGTTCGAGTCCCTGTCCAGCAGAAATCTTCTTTTACAACAAGTAGCTGACGCTAATATGTTTTTACCGTATGTAACACCATTTCGTGATTTCCACAGCTGGAAATGGTCAAAAACGGTGCCTCTTACATCAGAGATGCATGCACATCTGAAGGACATTATACTGTAGTAAATGCAGTTACTGCATCAACACAGACATGGTCACCATTAATGATACAGTCAATTTTTGTTTCTGTGTGAATAGTATGAAGCTATATATGTGAACTATATACAAATTCAGAGGGAGTATCAGTCTGAGGGAGGCAGTAGAATATGGAGAATGACTGACAATAAACCCAAGAGGATAACAAACAATAATTCTGGTGTCTGTAGTAGTTATAGCAACTGGAGAGGCGATTGTCTTACAGACTCAGTTGTAGCAAGGACTGGCTATAACCATATAAAGTCCAGCCCCCATCTATTTTATTTTGTGGGTGACGTCACAAAAACGCAGTTGAAAATTGGAATCAGTTCCGGAAATGTACGGTGCAGGCAATAAGAAATTTTAGTTTGGAACTGTCCGCTAGAGCATTTGTAGGTATTCTACAGCTGTTTAATGTGAATAGTATAGTGGGTACTGTGATGCATACTGTTATGTGTTTTGTGTTGTTAGAGGAGGAAGGACATATGGGTAAATGCAGCACCTATTACCAGTCAGATCGATCTACCTGCGAGTAGTACATGAATGTTTTGTGAGCAGAAATGGTAGTCCCTGGATGGAAGACACAGCCTAGTGTGTGGACTACCATTACATACTTAAGCAATTTCCTAGATAAAGTCTTTAGGTGTGTAATATTATTACTTAGAAATGGTTAGGTTCAATAGTCCTAATGACTGCGCCTGGGAAGCAGACTGTGGACAAATTATGTCTTTATGCTTATGCTGTGCACCCTCCAGCCTATGGTGTCTGGAGGGGTCTCGAGCGAGGTGGCGCAGTGGTTAGCACACTGGACTCGCATTCGGGAGGACGACGGTTCAATCCCGTCTCCGGCCATCCTGATTTAGGTTTTCCGTGATTTCCCTAAATCGCTTCAGGCAAATGCCGGGATGGTTCCTTTGAAAGGGCACGGCCGATTTCCTTCCCTGTCCTTCCCTCACCCGAGCTTGCGCTCCGTCTCTAATGACCTCGTTGTCGACGGGACGTTAAACACTAATCTCCTCCTCCTCCTCCTCTTTGTTTTTCTTTATTTATTTGTAGCTTGCTCCATTACAACAGTTGTAATACTTCACATACGTATTTTATGTGTGTATGTTGTTTGCAGTGGATATGTTTGTGTTGTATGAGATGATGACGAGGATGAGGGTGATGATGATGATGAGAAGAAGGGAAAGACTTGAATCCTGGAGCTAGCATACAGCCTACTCCTCGTGAATAGCACAAAGGAGGACACCAAACTGAACGTCCCAATCTGATGGATGGATCACCACCAACAGCGTCACATGCCCTAGGCTCATGACAGACTGTGGAGAGGTTTGGAGTTTAATGAAGAACACTGGCACAAAGACCGGTGATAATAAAGGAACTTTATACAACCACCTCTCCTCCTTTTCGTGGCCAAATGTAGGCAATGAAAATTTTATCCACCACCAGGATTCGAACTGGCTTCCCAGGGTGGAGCCAAATACTGGCAATGAAAGTTTCATCCACCATAAGGATTAGAGTTGGTTTACCACCAGGTCACGAGTGCCAGCGCGCAAGTGTGCGTTAGTGATCTTGGCAATGAAGGCGACTTCTGGAGAGGTTTTTAAGCTTATAGGCAAGATTTCTGAGTGTGCACAAAACAACGTTATTGATTACCATCTGTCTAGACCTTCTAGCTGACACTCCATCAGCCGCAACCTACCACAGAGTATATAGTTCGTGACGACGAACGCATCGCGTTTTAGTACCTGAATAGTGTAAATTCGCGTAGTCGTTTGTCTTCTGTTTTTGTTTTGAACGCCCAGTGTCGGTTGGTCACAGCCAGTGTGCTCCCTGCCGCCGTTGGATAAGCAGCTGCAGCAGCAAGTCGTATGCTCCTAGCTCACTCATTTGTTACATAGCTTAATTCTTAATTTCTTTGCGTTTTTTTGGTACTTTCATTGTTTAATTCATAAATTTCGGGCGTATTATAGTATTTGAGAGTTGTAGCATCGCGTTTTAGTACCTGAATAGTGTAAATTCGCGTAGTCTCCTTCCGCCGCCGAGCAGTGTCAGCAGTGCACAAGTAGCAGCATTACTGCATTTACTAGGAAATCTTGTATTTTAATAACCGTTTAAATTTTGTGTCGATTTGTTTGCACTCTCTGTAGATTAGTTCAGACGTTCTTTGCACAACAGTTTTTAGCATGGATGGGGACTGCAACTGCTGTGTTTGGATGCAGGCTGAGTTGGCATCCCTTCGCTCCCAGCTTCAGGCAGTGTTGGCTTCGGTCACACAGCTTGAGGCTGTTGCCAATAGGCATCACTGTGGGGGTCCAGCTGGGGGTTTGTCGGGGACGGCCAGCTCGTCCCACGCATCCCCTGATCGGACTACGACTGTGGTTGCCCGGGATACTGCCCGCATTGAGGCTGATCCCTCACCTGTGGTAGAGTGGGAGGTCGTTTCAAGGTGTGGCAGGGGGCGAAAGACATTCCGGAGGGCTGAACGGAAAGCCTCTCCAGTTTGTCTGACGAACCGGTTTCAGGCTCTGTCTCAGGCTGATACTGATCTTCGGCCTGACATGGCTGCTTGTCCTGTTCCAGAGGTTGCCCCTCAGTCTGCAAGATCCGGGCAGTTGCAGAGGGTGGGCTTACTGGTAGTTGGGAGCTCCAACGTCAGGCGCGTAATGGGGCCCCTTAGGGAAATGGCAGCAAGAGAGGGGAAGAAAACCAATGTGCACTCCGTGTGCATACCGGGGGGAGTCATTCCAGATGTGGAAAGGGTCCTTCCGGATGCCATGAAGGGTACAGGGTGCACCCATCTGCAGGTGGTCGCTCATGTCGGCACCAATGATGTGTGTCGCTATGGATCGGAGGAAATCCTCTCTGGCTTCCGGCGGCTATCTGATTTGGTGAAGACTGCCAGTCTCGCTAGCGGGATGAAAGCAGAGCTCACCATCTGCAGCATCGTCGGCAGGACTGACTGCGGACCTTTGGTACAGAGCCGAGTGGAGGGTCTGAATCAGAGGCTGAGACGGTTCTGCGACCGTGTGGGCTGCAGATTCCTCGACTTGCGCCATAGGGTGGTGGGGTTTCGGGTTCTGCTGGATAGGTCAGGAGTCCACTACACGCAACAAGCGGCTACACGGGTAGCAGGGGTTGTGTGGCGTGGGCTGGGCGGTTTTTTAGGTTAGATGGCCTTGGGCAAGTACAGAAAGGGCAACAGCCTCAACGGGTGCGGGGCAAAGTCAGGACATGCGGGGACCAAGCAGCAATCGGTATTGTAATTGTCAACTGTCGAAGCTGCGTTGGTAAAGTTCCAGAACTTCAAGCGCTGATAGAAAGCACTGAAGTTGAAATCGTTATAGGTACAGAAAGCTGGCTTAAGCCAGAGATAAATTCTGCCGAAACTTTTACAAAGGTACAGACGGTGTTTCGAAAGGATAGATTGCATGCAATCGGTGGTGGAGTGTTCGTCGCTGTTAGTAGTAGTTTATCCTGTAGTGAAGTAGAAGTGGATAGTTCCTGTGAATTATTATGGGTGGAGGTTACACTCAACAACCGAGCTTGGTTAATAATTGGCTCCTTTTACCGACCTCCCGACTCAGCAGCATTAGTGGCAGAACAACTGAGAGAAAATTTGGAATACATTTCACATAAATTTTCTCAGCATGTTATAGTCTTAGGTGGAGATTTCAATTTACCAGATATAGACTGGGACACTCAGATGTTTAGGACGGGTGGTAGGGACAGAGCATCGAGTGACATTATACTGAGTGCACTATCCGAAAATTACCTCGAGCAATTAAACAGAGAACCGACTCGTGGAGATAACATCTTGGACCTACTGATAACAAACAGACCAGAACTTTTCGACTCTTTAAGTGCAGAACAGGGAATCAGTGATCATAAGGCCGTTCCAGCATCCCTGAAAATGGAAGTTAATAGGAATATAAAAAAAGGGAGGAAGGTTTATCTGTTTAGCAAGAGTAATAGAAGGCAGATTTCAGACTACCTAACAGATCAAAACGAAAATTTCTGTTCCGATACTGACAATGTTGAGTGTTTATGGAAAAAGTTCAAGGCAATCGTAAAATGCGTTTTAGACAGGTATCTGCCGAGTAAAACTGTGAGGGACGGGAAAAACCCACCGTGGTACAACAACAAAGTTAGGAAACTACTGCGAAAGCAAAGAGAGCTTCACTCCGTTTAAACGCAGCCAAAACCTCTCAGACAAACAGAAGCTAAACGATGTCAAAGTTAGCGTAAGGAGGGCTACGCGTGAAGCGTTCAGTGAATTCGAAAGTAAAATTCTATGTACCGACTTGACAGAAAATCGTAGGAAGTTCTGGTCTTACGTTAAATCAGTAAGTGGCTCGAAACAGCATATCCAGACACTCCGGGATGATGATGGCATTGAAACAGAGGATGACACGCGTAAAGCTGAAATACTAAGCACCTTTTTCCAAAGCTGTTTCACAGAGGAAGACCGCACTGCAGTTCCTTCTCTAAATCCTCGCGCAAACGAAAAAATGGCTGACATCGAAATAAGTGTCCAAGGAATAGAAAAGCAACTGGAATCACTCAATAGAGGAAAGTCCACTGGACCTGACGGGATACCAATTCGATTCTACACAGAGTACGCGAAAGAACTTGCCCCCCTTCTAACAGCCGTGTACCGCAAGTCTCTAGAGGAACGGAGGGTTCCAAATGATTGGAAAAGAGCACAGGTAGTCCCAGTCTTCAAGAAGGGTCGTCGAGCAGATGCGCAAAACTATAGACCTATATCTCTGACGTCGATCTGTTGTAGAATTTTAGAACATGTTTTTTGCTCGAGTATCATGTCGTTTTTGGAAACCCAGAATCTACTATGTAGGAATCAACACGGATTCCGGAAACAGCGATCGTGTGAGACCCAACTCGCTTTATTTGTTCATGAGACCCAGAAAATATTAGATACAGGCTCCCAGGTAGATGCTATTTTTCTTGACTTCCGGAAGGCGTTCGATACAGTTCCGCACTGTCGCCTGATAAACAAAGTAAGAGCCTACGGAATATCAGACCAGCTGTGTGGCTGGATTGAAGAGTTTTTAGCAAACAGAACACAGCATGTTGTTATCAATGGAGAGACGTCTACAGACGTTAAAGTAACCTCTGGCGTGCCACAGGGGAGTGTTATGGGACCATTGCTTTTCACAATATATATAAATGATCTAGTAGATAGTGTCGGAAGTTCCATGCGGCTTTTTCTGGATGATGCTGTAGTATACAGAGAAGTTGCAACATTAGAAAATTGTAGCGAAATGCAGGAAGATCTGCAGCGGATAGGCACTTGGTGCAGGGAGTGGCAACTGTCCCTTAACATAGACAAATGTAATGTATTGCGAATACATAGAAAGAAGGATCCTTTATTGTATGATTATATGATAGCGGTACAAACACTGGTAGCAGTTACTTCTGTAAAATATCTGGGAGTATGCGTACGGAACGATTTGAAGTGGAATGATCAATTAAAATTAATTGTTGGTAAGGCGGGTACCAGGTTGAGATTCATTGGGAGAGTGCTTAGAAAATGTAGTCCATCAACAAAGGAGGTGGCTTACAAAACACTCGTTCGGTCTATACTTGAGTATTGCTCATCAGTGTGGAATCCGTACCAGATCGGTTTGACGGAGGAGATAGAGAAGATCCAAAGAAGAGCGGCGCGTTTCGTCACAGGGTTATTTGGTAACCGTGATAGCATTACGGAGATGTTTAATAAACTCAAGTGGCAGACTCTGCAAGAGAGGCGCTCTGCATCGCGGTGTAGCTTGCTCGCCAGGTTTCAAGAGGGTGCGTTTCTGGATGAGGTATCGAATATATTGCTTCCCCCTACTTATACCTCCCGAGGAGATCACGAATGTAAAATTAGAAAGATTAGAGCGCGCACGGAGGCTTTCAGATAGTCGTTCTTCCCGCGAACCATACGCGACTGGAACAGGAAAGGGAGGTAATGACAGTGGCACGTAAAGTGCCCTCCGCCACACACCGTTGGGTGGCTTGCGGAGTATAAATGTAGATGTAGATGTAGACGACGACACCCAGCCTCCGAGGAAATATCGGAATCTTAACAATCTCCCCCCTCCCCTCCGGGTCTGGCGAGTCATCTGCCCGTACCCACTGCACCAATCTGTGCTTAGGCCAGTGCCAACATCTAGAATCATTTGGAAAGGGCAGTACATTGGCTAGACTAGATGTGCAAGGAGTAATATTTTAATAATTCATACAGAAAGACTACGATTAAGGATTGTCAAGGAAAAGGCGCTGTATATTCCAAAATAGTACTAAATAGTCATGCGTAACAACATTTTTGCCATTATTGTGATCCCATGCTTCAGTCTGTAAAAACGGAACCCCTAATAGGATCGTTTTGTTGTCAGCCTGTCCAACTGTTATGAACCCTTTTTCTCAGGAACGAGTAGGAGCTTCTAAGCTTGTAAATCACTCCAATCAAGAGATATGGCCATTAATGTCACTCATTATGATACTCGGAAATTCCCTCATCAAAAGCTCTAGGGTGCTTCCCACTGCCTTAGAATCACGAAATCTGGCGGGAAGCACGGTTTCGCATTCCAAGTAAAGTGAAAAAAAAACGAAAACTGCTAATTTGTATTTATATCACACGAATAAAATACTTTATTATCCATCTGTTTGTCCGTCTGACTTTAAGGACCCCTTTTTCTCTGGAATACGTAGACATATCAAGTTCAAATGTATGTCACATACTAAAGTCTATGGTGCCTTGGCGGTGTCAAAGATTTAACCGTCTAAGTCAATGTAATTAAAACATTCTAACAATGGAAAATCTGGGATGGAATGTAGCAGTAAAATGAAAAAAACAGTTGCTACTCACCATGTACCGGAGATGCTGAGTCCCTGATAGGCACAACGCAAACGCGTGTGTATGAATTGCGTTAGCGATAGTGTGTGTATGCTGTCTATTTCTGACAAAGGCCTTGTCGGCTGAAAGCTAACCTTCCGACAGTCATTCTGTTGTGCGTTTCTGCGACTCAGAATTTCCGCTGAATGGTGAACAGCAACTATCCTTTTCATTGTATTGTTATAATCAAAATATTCTGTTATTTATTTCATCTATTTTGACACTCACAGAATCACTGGTCACAATCTACAAGGTACTTTCCATTGACCTAGAATCATGAAATTCGGCAAGAAGCAAGGTTTCACACTACAAATGAAGTAAAAATCTGAACTTGTTACACTGTAACAAGGGGCGTTTGAAAAGTCCGTGCAAAGTCCGAGAGATGGCACCACTGGCGTGTTATCAAGGTCATGTTCAGTTAGTAGCGCCTTTGGAAAGAACACACACCAAGTTTCAGCCATATTGGCCTATTTCTTTGTGTTTGGCATTCGTGTGAATCAAGGAAGCCGAGTGATTGTCAAAAAATGTACGAAAAAGAATTTCGTGTGGTGATTAAACATTACTTTCTGAAAGCCAAAACGCCTCAAGAGACTAAAGTTAAGCTTGATAAACATTACGGTGACTCTGCACCTTCGATTAGAACAGTTTATAAATGGTTTCAAAATGTTTGGCGTGGCCATAAGGACACAAGTGATGCTGAACGTTCTGGACGCCCTGTGGAGGTTATGACTCCAGAAATCACTGATAAAATCCATGATATGGTGATGGATGACAGAAGAGTTAACATAC
Organism: Schistocerca piceifrons; assembly: GCF_021461385.2. Classification (NCBI taxonomy): domain Eukaryota; kingdom Metazoa; phylum Arthropoda; class Insecta; order Orthoptera; family Acrididae; genus Schistocerca; species Schistocerca piceifrons. Next base: position 35,082,260 of record NC_060147.1, on the reverse strand, counting down.
GTGAGATTGCTAGTGTTGTGGGAATCTCGAATGAACGGGTACATAATGTTTTGCATAAACATTTAGACATGAGATAGCTATCTGCAAGTGGGTTCCGCGATTCCTCACGCTTGACCAAAAACGGAATCATGTGAAGTGTTGCAAGGATGGTTTGAAGCTGTTCAGGGGTCTGCAGGACTTTAAGCGTCGTTTCGTCACTGTGGATGAAACATGGATACATTACTGTACTCCTGAGACCAAAGAACAATCTAAACAATGGGTTACCAAGGGAGAATTTGCACCAAAAAAAGCGAAGATCATTCCTTCGGCCAGAAAGGTTATGGCGACTGTTTTTTGGGATTCGCAAGGGGTAATCCTCATCGACTATCTGGAGAAGGGTAAAACTATTACAGGTGAATATTATTCATCATTACTGGACCGTTTGAAAACAGAATTGCAAGAAAAACGCCGGTGATTGGACCACAAAAAAGTCCTTCTCCATCACGACAATGCACCAGCACAAACCTCAGCAGTTGTAGTCGCAAAATTAATGGAAATAGGATTCCAGCTCGTTTCACGTCCCCCCTATTCTCGCACGAGCGATGGGAGACAGCATCTCCGAGGTAACAATGAACTGGGGATTTTCCTGTACGACCATTTCACGAATGTAATGTGAATATCAGGAATCCGATGAAACATCAAATCTCCGACATAGCCGCGGTCGGAAAAAGTTCCTGCAAGAACAGGACCAACAAAAACTGAAGTGAATCGTTCACCGTGACAGACATGGAACACTTCTGCAAATTGCTGCAGATTTCAGTGCTGGGCAATCAACAAGTGTCAGCTTGCGAACGATTCAACGAAACATAATCGATATGGGCTTTCGGAGCCAGCCTGTCGGTGTGGTCAAGCGGTTCTAGGCACTTCAGTCTGGAACCACGCGACCGCTACGGTCGCAGTTTCGAATCCTGCCTTGGGCATGGATGTGTGTGATGTCCTTAGGTTAGTTAGGTTTAAGTAGTTCTAAGTTGTAGGGGACTGATGCCCTCACATGTTAAGTCCCATAGTGCTCAGAGCCATTTGAACCATTTTTCGGAGCCAAAGGTCCACTCGTGCATCCTTGATGACTGCACGACATAAAGCTTTGCACCTCGCCTGGGCCCCTCAACACCAACATTGGCCTGTTGAAGACTGGAAACATGGTGCCTGGTCGGACGAGTCTCGTTTCAAATTGTATCGAGCAGATGGTCGTGCATGGATATGGAGACGACCTCACGAATCCATGGACCCTGCATGTCAGTAGAGGATTCTTCAAGCTGGTGGAAGCTCTGTAATGGTGTGGGGCGTGTGCAGTTGGAGTGAAATGGGCGCCTGATACGTCCAGATACGACTCTGACAGGTGACGCATACGTAAGCATCCTGTCTGATCACCTGCATCCATATGTGTCCATTGTGTATTCCGACGGACTTTGGCGATTCCACCGGGACAATGCGACACACCAAACGTCCAAAATTGCTACAGAGTGGCTTCCGGAACACTCTTCTGAGTTTAAACTCCCCAGACATGAACATTATCGAGCGTAGCTGGGATGCCTTGCAACGTGCTGTTCAGAACAGATCTCGACCCCTCGTACTCTTACGGATTTATGGACAACTCTGTAGGATTCATGGAGTCTGTTCCCTCCGGCACTACTTCACACATAAGTCGAGTCAATGCCACGTCGTGTTGCGGCGCTTCTGTGTGTTCGCTGGGGTCCTGCGCGATGTTGGGCATACCAGTTTCTTTGGCTGTTCGGTGTATATTAAATAGAAGGGGTATTTACATCTACATCTACATCTACATCTACGTTTATACTCCGCAAGCCACCCAACGGTGTGTGGCGGAGGGCACTTTACGTGCCACTGCCATTACCTCCCTTTCCTGTTCCAGTCGCGTATGCTTTGCGGGAAGAACGACTGTCTGAAAGCCTCCGTGCGCGCTCTAATCTCTCTAATTTTACATTCGTGATCTCCTCGGGAGGTATAAGTAGGGGGAAGCAATATATTCGATACCTCATCCAGAAACGCACCCTCTCGAAACCTGGCGAGCAAGCTACACCACGATGCAGAGCGCCTCTCTTGCAGAGTCTGCCACTTGAGTTTATTAAATATCTCCGTAACGCTATCACGGTTACCAAATAACCCTGTGACGAAACGCGCCGCTCTTCTTTGGATCTTCTCTATCTCCTCCGTCAGACCGATCTGGTACGGATCCCACACTGATGAGCAATACTCAAGTATAGGTCGAACGAGTGTTTTGTAAGCCACCTCCTTTGTTGATGGACTACATTTTCTAAGCACTCTCCCAATGAATCTCAACCTGGTACCCGCCTTACCAACAATTAATTTTATATGATCATTCCACTTCAAATGGTTCCGCATGCATACTCCCAGATATTTTACAGAAGTAACTGCTACCAGTGTTTTGTTCCGCTATCATATAATCATACAATAAAGGATCCTTCTTTCTATGTATTCGCAATACATTACATTTGTCTATGTTAAGGGTCAGTTGCCACTCCCTGCACCAAGTGCCTATCCGCTGCAGATCTTCCTGCATTTCGCTACAATTTTCTAATGCTGCAACGTCTCTGTATACTACAGCATCATCCGCGAAAAGCCGCATGGAACTTCCGACACTATCTACTAGGTCATTTATATACGAGGGCGGTTCAGAAAGTAACCTCCGATTGGTCACAGTGCAGGTTGTGGGGGAAGTAGCGACGCCATCTGTGCGTTCACGCACTCAACAGGTCAGTCGGCATCAAGCCGTGGTCGAGTGAACGTCGTACCTGCGCTAGTTTAGTTTTTGTGGCAGATTGAAATGTGCGCTGCAATAGAAAACCCTGCCAAATGTGAAGTGCGTGCTGTCATAAGGTTTCTTACAGCCAAAGGATATTCGGCAGCAGCTATTCATCGTGAGCTTTGTGCCGTGTACGGACCAAGAGTTATGAGTGAAGGAGTTGTCCGTGAATGGGTACGTTTATTTAAAAGTGGACGAGAAAACATTCATGATGAAGAGAGGAGTGGTAGACCATCATTGGTGACTGACGAACTCGTTCAGACAGTTGATGCAAAAGTTCGTGAAAATCGACGTTTCTCAATGTCGGAGTTGTCTACTGGTTTTCCACAGATTTCTAAGACTCTCTTGTACGAGATAGTGACAGCAAGATTGGGTTACCGTAAGTTCTGTGCACGATGGGTGCCCAAAATTCTTACCGACCACCACAAAACTCAAAGAATGGCCTCTGCATTAGACTTTCTGTCATGTTATGAGGACGAAGGAGAACCATTGTTAAACAGAATCGTGACCGGTGACGAAACCTGGATTAAGTACGTGAACCCTGAGACAAAAGAACAATCAAAGATGTGGGTACATTCAAATTCGCCTACCAAACCAAGAAAAGCCTCGCAAGATTTTTCTGCCAGAAAACTGATGGCAACGGTGTTTTGGGATGCCAAAGGGGTGTTGTTGGTTGAATTCATGGAACGTGGTACGACCATTAATCAAGACATGTACTGTGAAACAATAAAAAAGTTACGACGGGCTATACAGAACAAAAGCCATGGTATGCTGACTTCCGGTATCGTTTTTTTGCACGATAACGCCCGTCCTCACTCTGCTCGCAGAACAACGGCCCTTCTTGAGTCCTTCAAGTGGGACGTTATCAACCATCCACCTTACAGCCCAGACCTGGCGCCAAGTGATTATCACCTCTTCATGCATTTGAAGAAATGGCTCGGGTCACAGCGGTTTGATGACGACGAAGAGCTCAAAGATGCGGTCACAGGCTGGCTCCAGGCACAAGCGGGTGATTTTTATGCAGAAGGAATTTCAAAGCTTATGAAGAGATACGGTAAGTGCCTCAATCGCTATGGAGACTATGTAGAAAAATAGTGCAAAGATGTAGTTGTAAGATGTATATATTAAAATATTTTTATTTAACTTGGTGTATTTTTTGAAATCAACCAGAGGTTACTTTCTGAACGGCCCTCGTATATTCAAGAAAGCTAAATATGCCGGGCATGCCCACCAACACTTAAATTGCTGACCCCAGACAAAAACTTCGAAATCGTCGGACATCTGGGTCAAATCGTATTGTTTTCCCGGGCACACACATTCTGTAGACACGTTTTTACCCTGAACTAAAAAAGAGCTACCAAAAAACTACTTTAAGCAACACCAAATTTTACCAGTTTGTCGGTGGAGGACCCCAGCTCTCCTTTTGTTAAGCGATATTCTATTCTCCCAAGCCCCCTCCTCCTCCCCCCCCGCCATTAGCCCCCCCCCCCCCCCCCCTTTGACCGACTTCTAGAATCGCCCCTGCCTACGTGTAACAACATATGAATACTTGTTTCTGAATATATGTTTCGCCAGATTATCCAGACTTTCACTGTCTGTGGCTTTTCTGCTGCCCCTATTGAAAGCCAATTTCTTACTAGGCTACGAAACACATGCAGAATATCCTCAGGTGAGTGATCTGCTAGGGAACATTGTCAGTCGGAGCTCCATTGCTAATCTGCTACAGTTACTTCCACCAAAAACCCAAACGCTACAAGTGGAAGAGCGTTGAAATCTGATTCCCAAATAACACAGGGCTTGACAGAAACGACACGAAACCGTCTGGAATACTGAGGAAGTTATTGTCACAGTACATCACTATGAGACATTTTTCAGTGGTGAACAGGGTGTTTGAACTGTGACAGTGACCCGAATGGCAGTCATCGTCGCCAACTTATAGAAATTCCCAGTAAAGCTCACCAACGATAACTCCCAATTTTTACGCCCACCAGTTGTTTTATTAAGGGAAAGATATGCGCAATATACACAGTGGGCGGGATGTAACTAGATATCATTAACCGGATGTTAAGTTTTTAATATTTGTTAGTTAGGTTTAAGTAGTTCTAAGTGCTCAGAGCCATTTGAACCAGTTTTTTGAATAGTATTGGAAATATCGCAAACGTACACAACATTAAAAAGGATAGTGATTTTTCATGCGGCGTAGTACCGACGGTGGCCACGAGAGGCGTTATGGCCGATCGCCTTACAGTTCGAGAACGAGCACAGATTGATTCACGCTATGAGGTATGGAATTCGATCGTTGTTGTGTAAAGACGGGGATAAAATAACACAATTCGTCTGGAGGAAATAAAGATTTGCTCAGGAAGCTAATGACCACAGGGTCGGTAAAGGATACAGCGAAAACAGATCGTCCATCCGCGTCTCGGTGTCTTGAGAATGTGGCGATTGTACAGAACACATTCAGTAGTAGCCTGGGAAGATCGACACAGCAGGCAGCTCGTGAGAGCGGACTCTCATGGCACGCTGAGCTTTAGGTGTTGCATAAAGAACTAAGATTCCGAGCACACAATGGAATATGGGGAGATGATGTTGGATTGGCATGAAGATTGACCTCAACCTTTGGAGTGATGAGGCCATATTCTGCATGAGGGGTTTTACCAATCGGCACAGTTGGTATTACTGGATGGCACAGGGTCCTGGAGTTGTGGTGGAAAAGATGCATTCTCGTCCAAAAAGGAACATGTGGTGTGGAGTAACGGCTACGAATGTGATACAGTGAACAGGGAGCGCACCTACAAATGCTGCAGGATTACATTTGGTCCACGGTATCTGGATGGGAAAATACTGACGACATCATCTTCATGCAAGATGGCACACCACCTGACTTTGCAAATATCGTGCGGAACTGGTTGGATGAGGATTTTCCAGGGCGTTGACTGGGGAGACATGGACATCACAAACAACCTGAAAGAAACTTCCTTGCAGATTAAAACTATGTGCCGGACCGAGACTCGAACTGGGGACCTTTGCGTTTCGCGGGCAAGTGCTCTACCAACTGACCTACCCAAGCACGACTAACGCCCCCGTCCTCACTGGTTTACTTCTGCCAGGAGGGGGCGTTGGTCGGGCTTGGGTAGTGCAGTTGGTAGAGCGTTTGCCCGCGAAGGCAAAGGTCCTGAGTTCGAGTCTCGGCCCGGCACACAGTTTTAATCTTCCGGGAAGTTTCGTATCAGCGCGCACTCCGCTGCAGAGTGAAAATCTCATTCTGGAGCCTGAGAGAAGTGCAGACCTGACTCTGTGTGACTTCCTTTTATGGGGCTGGGCAAAAGAGGAGGTGTACCAGGCGAAACCCTCACACACTGGACGAATGGGAAGCACAGATCTGGAAAGTTCTTACCAACATCCCACACAACTTCCTCCAGAAAGCTGTGGGTTCTGTTTCAGGTCATTTGAGGAGATTGGTGGAAGCGAGAGGTGCCTACATGGAAATTTAAGGGACTTTTAATGTACGCAATTATGTTCCCATATAACAATGTACATACTGCATTAATTTCAAATAAATTACACAGTAAAGATAAAAATTACACAATTTCATCATTTCTATGGTGTTCTCTATTACTGGGTCATATTCATTTGAAAGGGCGACCTGTCTTAAAAGGACTAATTCTTTCTTCAGTTCTGCTTGGACTGGATTGTTTGAGGGAAGAGGCCAAACAGAAAGGTCATCGGTCTCATCGGATTAGGGAAGGACGGGGACGGAAGTCGGCCATGCCCTTTCAAAGGAACCATCCCGGCATTTGACTGGAGCGATTTAGGGAAATCACGGAAAACCTAAATCATGATGGCAGGACGCGGGATTGGAATTCCCCTTGGCGTAGTGGACGCCATATTACTCTGTGTGTCACAGAGTAAATGTATGCATGTTTCTCATGTTTCTGATGTAGAGCATGACTGGAATGGGCATTGATATTCATATCACTACTTGTTGATTTAGTACATATTTGAAATGCACATCTGCCGTTTTTGTTATAAACTGTCAATTTTAAAAAAATTTCTCATTCTGTCTACTTCGTGTTCTGTCGTGAATTTGGCAGTCACATATTGTGTAGTCAAAGCATATTTCCCCATAATGTATGGTAATGTTTACCTCTAATCATTCCCTTTTCTATCCTCTCACAAATGGAGCGAGGGACATACTAGTAGCACTGTCTATACGCGTTCATCCTAAACATACTTTCTATGTGGCCTTCACGAAATGTACGTTGGCAGTAGTGGAGTCATTTTGCAGTCACCCATATGAATTTCAAGCTCGCATCTCGTGATGTGTTATGCATAAACTATAGAGAGTTACGAGGAAGTAAGTGGATTCAAATTGGAATTGTAACAGACATGCAGTGTTCTCTGTTCACTAGTGCCATTTCATGGCTAGCTTTCCCCTACTCCTTCATCTGCACGGAAACGCACTATACAGCTCTTTGCTCTTGGTTTCAAGCCTCCTTAACGCAACTAACTGCAGTCGAAGTTCGACAAGCGCGAGTGCATCCTCTTGTCGTCATGTTGATGTGCTATCCTATCCCTCCAGCAGCGAGTTTGAAACCTCGGTGCTCTGTACGAACCATGCTATCCTCCATAGGCATTACGATCCCTTCAGCAGTTATTTTACAGCCCCTAGCTCATTTCTTTTTCTATCCGAAAATTAGCTCGAGCAATTAAACAGAGAACCGACTCGTGGAGATAACATCTTGGACCTACTGATAACAAACAGACCCGAACTTTTCGACTCTGTACGTACAGAACAGGGAATCAGTGATCATAAGGCCGTTCCAGCATCCCTGAATATGGAAGTTAATAGGAATATAAAAAAAGGGAGGAAGGTTTATCTGTTTAGCAAGAGTAATAGAAGGCAGATTTCAGACTACCTAACAGATCAAAACGAAAATTTCTGTTCCGACACTGACAATGTTGAGTGTTTATGGAAAAAGTTCAAGGCAATCGTAAAATGCGTTTTAGACAGGTACGTGCCGAGTAAAACTGTGAGGGACGGGAAAAACCCACCGTGGTACAACACCAAAGTTAGGAAACTTCTGCGAAAGCAAAGAGAGCTCCACACCAAGTTTAAACGCAGCCAAAACCTCTCAGACAAACAAAAGCTAAACGATGTCAAAGTTAGCGTAAGGAGGGCTATGCGTGAAGCGTTCAGTGAATTTGAAAGTAAAATTCTGTGTACCGACTTGACAGAAAATCGTAGGAAGTTCTGGTCTTACGTTAAATCAGTAAGTGGCTCGAAACAGCATATCCAGACACTACGGGATGATGATGGCATTGAAACAGAGGATGACACGCGTAAAGCTGAAATATTAAACACCTTTTTCCAAAGCTGTTTCACAGAGGAAGACCGCACTGCAGTTCCTTCTCTAAATCCTCGCACAAACGAAAAAATGGCTGACATCGAAATAAGTGACCAAGGAATAGAAAAGCAACTGGAATCACTCAATAGAGGAAAGTCCACTGGACCTGACGGGGTACCAGTTCGATTCTACACAGAGTACGCGAAAGAACTTGCCCCCCTTCTAACAGCCGTGTACCGCAAGTCTCTAGAGGAACGGACGGTTCCAAATGATTGGAAAAGAGTACAGATAGTCCCAGTCTTCAAGAAGGGTCGTCGAGCAGATGCGCAAAACTATAGACCTATATCTCTGACGTCGATCTGTTGTAGAATTTTAGAACATGTTTTTTGCTCGAGTATCATGTCGTTTTTGGAAACCCAGAATCTACTATGTAGGAATCAACACGGATTCCGGAAACAGCGATCGTGTGAGACCCAACTCGCTTTATTTGTTCATGAGACCCAGAAAATATTAGATACAGGCTCCCAGGTAGATGCTATTTTTCTTGACTTCCGGAAGGCGTTCGATACAATTCCGCACTGTCGCCTGATAAACAAAGTAAGAGCCTACGGAATATCAGACCAGCTGTGTGGCTGGATTGAAGAGTTTTTAGCAAACAGAACACAGCATGTTGTTATCAATGGAGAGACGTCTACAGACGTTAAAGTAACCTCTGGCGTGCCACAGGGGAGTGTTATGGGACCATTGCTTTTCACAATATATATAAATGATCTAGTAGATAGTGTCGGAAGTTCCATGCGGCTTTTTCTGGATGATGCTGTAGTATACAGAGAAGTTGCAACATTAGAAAATTGTAGCGAAATGCAGGAAGATCTGCAGCGGATAGGCACTTGGTGCAGGGAGTGGCAACTGTCCCTTAACATAGACAAATGTAATGTATTGCGAATACATAGAAAGAAGGATCCTTTATTGTATGATTATATGATAGCGGTACAAACACTGGTAGCAGTTACTTCTGTAAAATATCTGGGAGTATGCGTACGGAACGATTTGAAGTGGAATGATCAATTAAAATTAATTGTTGGTAAGGCGGGTACCAGGTTGAGATTCATTGGGAGAGTGCTTAGAAAATGTAGTCCATCAACAAAGGAGGTGGCTTACAAAACACTCGTTCGGTCTATACTTGAGTATTGCTCATCAGTGTGGAATCCGTACCAGATCGGTTTGACGGAGGAGATAGAGAAGATCCAAAGAAGAGCGGCGCGTTTCGTCACAGGGTTATTTGGTAACCGTGATAGCATTACGGAGATGTTTAATAAACTCAAGTGGCAGACTCTGCAAGAGAGGCGCTCTGCATCGCGGTGTAGCTTGCTCGCCAGGTTTCAAGAGGGTGCGTTTCTGGATGAGGTATCGAATATATTGCTTCCCCCTACTTATACCTCCCGAGGAGATCACGAATGTAAAATTAGAAAGATTAGAGCGCGCACGGAGGCTTTCAGACAGTCGTTCTTCCCGCGAACCATATGCGACTGGAACAGGAAAGGGAGGTAATGACAGTGGCACGTAAAGTGCCCTCCGCCACACACCGTTGGGTGGCTTGCGGAGTATAAATGTAGATGTAGATGTAGACGACGACACCCAGCCTCCGAGGAAATATCGGAATCTTAACAATCTCCCCCCTCCCCTCCGGGTCTGGCGAGTCATCTGCCCGTACCCACTGCACCAATCTGTGCTTAGGCCAGTGCCAACATCTAGAATCATTTGGAAAGGGCAGTACATTGGCTAGACTAGATGTGCAAGGAGTAATATTTTAATAATTCATACAGAAAGACTACGATTAAGGATTGTCAAGGAAAAGGCGCTGTATATTCCAAAATAGTACTAAATAGTCATGCGTAACAACATTTTTGCCATTATTGTGATCCCATGCTTCAGTCTGTAAAAACGGAACCCCTAATAGGATCGTTTTGTTGTCAGCCTGTCCAACTGTTATGAACCCTTTTTCTCAGGAACGAGTAGGAGCTTCTAAGCTTGTAAATCACTCCAATCAAGAGATATGGCCATTAATGTCACTCATTATGATACTCGGAAATTCCCTCATCAAAAGCTCTAGGGTGCTTCCCACTGCCTTAGAATCACGAAATCTGGCGGGAAGCACGGTTTCGCATTCCAAGTAAAGTGAAAAAAAAACGAAAACTGCTAATTTGTATTTATATCACACGAATAAAATACTTTATTATCCATCTGTTTGTCCGTCTGACTTTAAGGACCCCTTTTTCTCTGGAATACGTAGACATATCAAGTTCAAATGTATGTCACATACTAAAGTCTATGGTGCCTTGGCGGTGTCAAAGATTTAACCGTCTAAGTCAATGTAATTAAAACATTCTAACAATGGAAAATCTGGGATGGAATGTAGCAGTAAAATGAAAAAAACAGTTGCTACTCACCATGTACCGGAGATGCTGAGTCCCTGATAGGCACAACGCAAACGCGTGTGTATGAATTGCGTTAGCGATAGTGTGTGTATGCTGTCTATTTCTGACAAAGGCCTTGTCGGCTGAAAGCTAACCTTCCGACAGTCATTCTGTTGTGCGTTTCTGCGACTCAGAATTTCCGCTGAATGGTGAACAGCAACTATCCTTTTCATTGTATTGTTATAATCAAAATATTCTGTTATTTATTTCATCTATTTTGACACTCACAGAATCACTGGTCACAATCTACAAGGTACTTTCCATTGACCTAGAATCATGAAATTCGGCAAGAAGCAAGGTTTCACACTACAAATGAAGTAAAAATCTGAACTTGTTACACTGTAACAAGGGGCGTTTGAAAAGTCCGTGCAAAGTCCGAGAGATGGCACCACTGGCGTGTTATCAAGGTCATGTTCAGTTAGTAGCGCCTTTGGAAAGAACACACACCAAGTTTCAGCCATATTGGCCTATTTCTTTGTGTTTGGCATTCGTGTGAATCAAGGAAGCCGAGTGATTGTCAAAAAATGTACGAAAAAGAATTTCGTGTGGTGATTAAACATTACTTTCTGAAAGCCAAAACGCCTCAAGAGACTAAAGTTAAGCTTGATAAACATTACGGTGACTCTGCACCTTCGATTAGAACAGTTTATAAATGGTTTCAAAATGTTTGGCGTGGCCATAAGGACACAAGTGATGCTGAACGTTCTGGACGCCCTGTGGAGGTTATGACTCCAGAAATCACTGATAAAATCCATGATATGGTGATGGATGACAGAAGAGTTAACATACGTGAGATTGCTAGTGTTGTGGGAATCTCGAATGAACGGGTACATAATGTTTTGCATAAACATTTAGACATGAGATAGCTATCTGCAAGTGGGTTCCGCGATTCCTCACGCTTGACCAAAAACGGAATCATGTGAAGTGTTGCAAGGATGGTTTGAAGCTGTTCAGGGGTCTGCAGGACTTTAAGCGTCGTTTCGTCACTGTGGATGAAACATGGATACATTACTGTACTCCTGAGACCAAAGAACAATCTAAACAATGGGTTACCAAGGGAGAATTTGCACCAAAAAAAGCGAAGATCATTCCTTCGGCCAGAAAGGTTATGGCGACTGTTTTTTGGGATTCGCAAGGGGTAATCCTCATCGACTATCTGGAGAAGGGTAAAACTATTACAGGTGAATATTATTCATCATTACTGGACCGTTTGAAAACAGAATTGCAAGAAAAACGCCGGTGATTGGACCACAAAAAAGTCCTTCTCCATCACGACAATGCACCAGCACAAACCTCAGCAGTTGTAGTCGCAAAATTAATGGAAATAGGATTCCAGCTCGTTTCACGTCCCCCCTATTCTCGCACGAGCGATGGGAGACAGCATCTCCGAGGTAACAATGAACTGGGGATTTTCCTGTACGACCATTTCACGAATGTAATGTGAATATCAGGAATCCGATGAAACATCAAATCTCCGACATAGCCGCGGTCGGAAAAAGTTCCTGCAAGAACAGGACCAACAAAAACTGAAGTGAATCGTTCACCGTGACAGACATGGAACACTTCTGCAAATTGCTGCAGATTTCAGTGCTGGGCAATCAACAAGTGTCAGCTTGCGAACGATTCAACGAAACATAATCGATATGGGCTTTCGGAGCCAGCCTGTCGGTGTGGTCAAGCGGTTCTAGGCACTTCAGTCTGGAACCACGCGACCGCTACGGTCGCAGTTTCGAATCCTGCCTTGGGCATGGATGTGTGTGATGTCCTTAGGTTAGTTAGGTTTAAGTAGTTCTAAGTTGTAGGGGACTGATGCCCTCACATGTTAAGTCCCATAGTGCTCAGAGCCATTTGAACCATTTTTCGGAGCCAAAGGTCCACTCGTGCATCCTTGATGACTGCACGACATAAAGCTTTGCACCTCGCCTGGGCCCCTCAACACCAACATTGGCCTGTTGAAGACTGGAAACATGGTGCCTGGTCGGACGAGTCTCGTTTCAAATTGTATCGAGCAGATGGTCGTGCATGGATATGGAGACGACCTCACGAATCCATGGACCCTGCATGTCAGTAGAGGATTCTTCAAGCTGGTGGAAGCTCTGTAATGGTGTGGGGCGTGTGCAGTTGGAGTGAAATGGGCGCCTGATACGTCCAGATACGACTCTGACAGGTGACGCATACGTAAGCATCCTGTCTGATCACCTGCATCCATATGTGTCCATTGTGTATTCCGACGGACTTTGGCGATTCCACCGGGACAATGCGACACACCAAACGTCCAAAATTGCTACAGAGTGGCTTCCGGAACACTCTTCTGAGTTTAAACTCCCCAGACATGAACATTATCGAGCGTAGCTGGGATGCCTTGCAACGTGCTGTTCAGAACAGATCTCGACCCCTCGTACTCTTACGGATTTATGGACAACTCTGTAGGATTCATGGAGTCTGTTCCCTCCGGCACTACTTCACACATAAGTCGAGTCAATGCCACGTCGTGTTGCGGCGCTTCTGTGTGTTCGCTGGGGTCCTGCGCGATGTTGGGCATACCAGTTTCTTTGGCTGTTCGGTGTATATTAAATAGAAGGGGTATTTACATCTACATCTACATCTACATCTACGTTTATACTCCGCAAGCCACCCAACGGTGTGTGGCGGAGGGCACTTTACGTGCCACTGCCATTACCTCCCTTTCCTGTTCCAGTCGCGTATGCTTTGCGGGAAGAACGACTGTCTGAAAGCCTCCGTGCGCGCTCTAATCTCTCTAATTTTACATTCGTGATCTCCTCGGGAGGTATAAGTAGGGGGAAGCAATATATTCGATACCTCATCCAGAAACGCACCCTCTCGAAACCTGGCGAGCAAGCTACACCACGATGCAGAGCGCCTCTCTTGCAGAGTCTGCCACTTGAGTTTATTAAATATCTCCGTAACGCTATCACGGTTACCAAATAACCCTGTGACGAAACGCGCCGCTCTTCTTTGGATCTTCTCTATCTCCTCCGTCAGACCGATCTGGTACGGATCCCACACTGATGAGCAATACTCAAGTATAGGTCGAACGAGTGTTTTGTAAGCCACCTCCTTTGTTGATGGACTACATTTTCTAAGCACTCTCCCAATGAATCTCAACCTGGTACCCGCCTTACCAACAATTAATTTTATATGATCATTCCACTTCAAATGGTTCCGCATGCATACTCCCAGATATTTTACAGAAGTAACTGCTACCAGTGTTTTGTTCCGCTATCATATAATCATACAATAAAGGATCCTTCTTTCTATGTATTCGCAATACATTACATTTGTCTATGTTAAGGGTCAGTTGCCACTCCCTGCACCAAGTGCCTATCCGCTGCAGATCTTCCTGCATTTCGCTACAATTTTCTAATGCTGCAACGTCTCTGTATACTACAGCATCATCCGCGAAAAGCCGCATGGAACTTCCGACACTATCTACTAGGTCATTTATATACGAGGGCGGTTCAGAAAGTAACCTCCGATTGGTCACAGTGCAGGTTGTGGGGGAAGTAGCGACGCCATCTGTGCGTTCACGCACTCAACAGGTCAGTCGGCATCAAGCCGTGGTCGAGTGAACGTCGTACCTGCGCTAGTTTAGTTTTTGTGGCAGTTTGAAATGTGCGCTGCAATAGAAAACCCCGCCAAATGTGAAGTGCGTGCTGTCATAAGGTTTCTTACAGCCAAAGGATATTCGGCAGCAGCTATTCATCGTGAGCTTTGTGCCGTGTACGGACCAAGAGTTATGAGTGAAGGAGTTGTCCGTGAATGGGTACGTTTATTTAAAAGTGGACGAGAAAACATTCATGGTGAAGAGAGGAGTGGTAGACCATCATTGGTGACTGACGAACTCGTTCAGACAGTTGATGCAAAAGTTCGTGAAAATCGACGTTTCTCAATGTCGGAGTTGTCTACTGGTTTTCCACAGATTTCTAAGACTCTCTTGTACGAGATAGTGACAGCAAGATTGGGTTACCGTAAGTTCTGTGCACGATGGGTGCCCAAAATTCTTACCGACCACCACAAAACTCAAAGAATGGCCTCTGCATTAGACTTTCTGTCATGTTATGAGGACGAAGGAGAACCATTGTTAAACAGAATCGTGACCGGTGACGAAACCTGGATTAAGTACGTGAACCCTGAGACAAAAGAACAATCAAAGATGTGGGTACATTCAAATTCGCCTACCAAACCAAGAAAAGCCTCGCAAGATTTTTCTGCCAGAAAACTGATGGCAACGGTGTTTTGGGATGCCAAAGGGGTGTTGTTGGTTGAATTCATGGAACGTGGTACGACCATTAATCAAGACATGTACTGTGAAACAATAAAAAAGTTACGACGGGCTATACAGAACAAAAGCCATGGTATGCTGACTTCCGGTATCGTTTTTTTGCACGATAACGCCCGTCCTCACTCTGCTCGCAGAACAACGGCCCTTCTTGAGTCCTTCAAGTGGGACGTTATCAACCATCCACCTTACAGCCCAGACCTGGCGCCAAGTGATTATCACCTCTTCATGCATTTGAAGAAATGGCTCGGGTCACAGCGGTTTGATGACGACGAAGAGCTCAAAGATGCGGTCACAGGCTGGCTAAAGGCACAAGCGGGTGATTTTTATGCAGAAGGAATTTCAAAGCTTATGAAGAGATACGGTAAGTGCCTCAATCGCTATGGAGACTATGTAGAAAAATAGTGCAAAGATGTAGTTGTAAGATGTATATATTAAAATATTTTTATTTAACTTGGTGTATTTTTTGAAATCAACCAGAGGTTACTTTCTGAACGGCCCTCGTATATTCAAGAAAGCTAAATATGCCGGGCATGCCCACCAACACTTAAATTGCTGACCCCAGACAAAAACTTCGAAATCGTCGGACATCTGGGTCAAATCGTATTGTTTTCCCGGGCACACACATTCTGTAGACACGTTTTTACCCTGAACTAAAAAAGAGCTACCAAAAAACTACTTTAAGCAACACCAAATTTTACCAGTTTGTCGGTGGAGGACCCCAGCTCTCCTTTTGTTAAGCGATATTCTATTCTCCCAAGCCCCCTCCTCCTCCCCCCCGCCATTAGCCCCCCCCCCCCCCCCCTTTGACCGACTTCTAGAATCGCCCCTGCCTACGTGTAACAACATATGAATACTTGTTTCTGAATATATGTTTCGCCAGATTATCCAGACTTTCACTGTCTGTGGCTTTTCTGCTGCCCCTATTGAAAGCCAATTTCTTACTAGGCTACGAAACACATGCAGAATATCCTCAGGTGAGTGGTCTGCTAGGGAACATTGTCAGTCGGAGCTCCATTGCTAATCTGCTACAGTTACTTCCACCAAAAACCCAAACGCTACAAGTGGAAGAGCGTTGAAATCTGATTCCCAAATAACACAGGGCTTGACAGAAACGACACGAAACCGTCTGGAATACTGAGGAAGTTATTGTCACAGTACATCACTATGAGACATTTTTCAGTGGTGAACAGGGTGTTTGAACTGTGACAGTGACCCGAATGGCAGTCATCGTCGCCAACTTATAGAAATTCCCAGTAAAGCTCACCAACGATAACTCCCAATTTTTACGCCCACCAGTTGTTTTATTAAGGGAAAGATATGCGCAATATACACAGTGGGCGGGATGTAACTAGATATCATTAACCGGATGTTAAGTTTTTAATATTTGTTAGTTAGGTTTAAGTAGTTCTAAGTGCTCAGAGCCATTTGAACCAGTTTTTTGAATAGTATTGGAAATATCGCAAACGTACACAACATTAAAAAGGATAGTGATTTTTCATGCGGCGTAGTACCGACGGTGGCCACGAGAGGCGTTAGACTCAACAACAACAAAGATGGCCGATCGCCTTACAGTTCGAGAACGAGCACAGATTGATTCACGCTATGAGGTATGGAATTCGATCGTTGTTGTGTAAAGACGGGGATAAAATAACACAATTCGTCTGGAGGAAATAAAGATTTGCTCAGGAAGCTAATGACCACAGGGTCGGTAAAGGATACAGCGAAAACAGATCGTCCATCCGCGTCTCGGTGTCTTGAGAATGTGGCGATTGTACAGAACACATTCAGTAGTAGCCCGGGAAGATCGACACAGCAGGCAGCTCGTGAGAGCGGACTCTCATGGCACGCTGAGCTTTAGGTGTTGCATAAAGAACTAAGATTCCGAGCACACAATGGAATATGGGGAGATGATGTTGGATTGGCATGAAGATTGACCTCAACCTTTGGAGTGATGAGGCCGTATTCTGCATGAGGGGTTTTACCAATCGGCACAGTTGGTATTACTGGATGGCACAGGGTCCTGGAGTTGTGGTGGAAAAGATGCATTCTCGTCCAAAAAGGAACATGTGGTGTGGAGTAACGGCTACGAATGTGATACAGTGAACAGGGAGCGCACCTACAAATGCTGCAGGATTACATTTGGTCCACGGTATCTGGATGGGAAAATACTGATGACATCATCTTCATGCAAGATGGCACACCACCTGACTTTGCAAATATCGTGCGGAACTGGTTGGATGAGGATTTTCCAGGGCGTTGACTGGGGAGACATGGACATCACAAACAACCTGAAAGAAACTTCCTTGCAGATTAAAACTATGTGCCGGACCGAGACTCGAACTGGGGACCTTTGCGTTTCGCGGGCAAGTGCTCTACCAACTGACCTACCCAAGCACGACTAACGCCCCCGTCCTCACTGGTTTACTTCTGCCAGGAGGGGGCGTTGGTCGGGCTTGGGTAGTGCAGTTGGTAGAGCGTTTGCCCGCGAAGGCAAAGGTCCTGAGTTCGAGTCTCGGCCCGGCACACAGTTTTAATCTTCCGGGAAGTTTCGTATCAGCGCGCACTCCGCTGCAGAGTGAAAATCTCATTCTGGAGCCTGAGAGAAGTGCAGACCTGACTCTGTGTGACTTCCTTTTATGGGGTTGGGCAAAAGAGGAGGTGTACCAGGCGAAACCCTCACACACTGGACGAATGGGAAGCACAGATCTGGAAAGTTCTTACCAACATCCCACACAACTTCCTCCAGAAAGCTGTGGGTTCTGTTTCAGGTCATTTGAGGAGATTGGTGGAAGCGAGAGGTGCCTACATGGAAATTTAAGGGACTTTTAATGTACGCAATTATGTTCCCATATAACAATGTACATACTGCATTAATTTCAAATAAATTACACAGTAAAGATAAAAATTACACAATTTCATCATTTCTATGGTGTTCTCTATTACTGGGTCATATTCATTTGAAAGGGCGACCTGTCTTAAAAGGACTAATTCTTTCTTCAGTTCTGCTTGGACTGGATTGTTTGAGGGAAGAGGCCAAACAGAAAGGTCATCGGTCTCATCGGATTAGGGAAGGACGGGGACGGAAGTCGGCCATGCCCTTTCAAAGGAACCATCCCGGCATTTGACTGGAGCGATTTAGGGAAATCACGGAAAACCTAAATCATGATGGCAGGACGCGGGATTGGAATTCCCCTTGGCGTAGTGGACGCCATATTACTCTGTGTGTCACAGAGTAAATGTATGCATGTTTCTCATGTTTCTGATGTAGAGCATGACTGGAATGGGCATTGATATTCATATCACTACTTGTTGATTTAGTACATATTTGAAATGCACATCTGCCGTTTTTGTTATAAACTGTCAATTTTAAAAAAATTTCTCATTCTGTCTACTTCGTGTTCTGTCGTGAATTTGGCAGTCACATATTGTGTAGTCAAAGCATATTTCCCCATAATGTATGGTAATGTTTACCTCTAATCATTCCCTTTTCTATCCTCTCACAAATGGAGCGAGGGACATACTAGTAGCACTGTCTATACGCGTTCATCCTAAACATACTTTCTATGTGGCCTTCACGAAATGTACGTTGGCAGTAGTGGAGTCATTTTGCAGTCACCCATATGAATTTCAAGCTCGCATCTCGTGATGTGTTATGCATAAACTATAGAGAGTTACGAGGAAGTAAGTGGATTCAAATTGGAATTGTAACAGACATGCAGTGTTCTCTGTTCACTAGTGCCATTTCATGGCTAGCTTTCCCCTACTCCTTCATCTGCACGGAAACGCACTATACAGCTCTTTGCTCTTGGTTTCAAGCCTCCTTAACGCAACTAACTGCAGTCGAAGTTCGACAAGCGCGAGTGCATCCTCTTGTCGTCATGTTGATGTGCTATCCTATCCCTCCAGCAGCGAGTTTGAAACCTCGGTGCTCTGTACGAACCATGCTATCCTCCATAGGCATTACGATCCCTTCAGCAGTTATTTTACAGCCCCTAGCTCATTTCTTTTTCTATCCGAAAATTAGCTCGAGCAATTAAACAGAGAACCGACTCGTGGAGATAACATCTTGGACCTACTGATAACAAACAGACCCGAACTTTTCGACTCTGTACGTACAGAACAGGGAATCAGTGATCATAAGGCCGTTCCAGCATCCCTGAATATGGAAGTTAATAGGAATATAAAAAAAGGGAGGAAGGTTTATCTGTTTAGCAAGAGTAATAGAAGGCAGATTTCAGACTACCTAACAGATCAAAACGAAAATTTCTGTTCCGACACTGACAATGTTGAGTGTTTATGGAAAAAGTTCAAGGCAATCGTAAAATGCGTTTTAGACAGGTACGTGCCGAGTAAAACTGTGAGGGACGGGAAAAACCCACCGTGGTACAACACCAAAGTTAGGAAACTTCTGCGAAAGCAAAGAGAGCTCCACACCAAGTTTAAACGCAGCCAAAACCTCTCAGACAAACAAAAGCTAAACGATGTCAAAGTTAGCGTAAGGAGGGCTATGCGTGAAGCGTTCAGTGAATTTGAAAGTAAAATTCTGTGTACCGACTTGACAGAAAATCGTAGGAAGTTCTGGTCTTACGTTAAATCAGTAAGTGGCTCGAAACAGCATATCCAGACACTACGGGATGATGATGGCATTGAAACAGAGGATGACACGCGTAAAGCTGAAATATTAAACACCTTTTTCCAAAGCTGTTTCACAGAGGAAGACCGCACTGCAGTTCCTTCTCTAAATCCTCGCACAAACGAAAAAATGGCTGACATCGAAATAAGTGACCAAGGAATAGAAAAGCAACTGGAATCACTCAATAGAGGAAAGTCCACTGGACCTGACGGGGTACCAGTTCGATTCTACACAGAGTACGCGAAAGAACTTGCCCCCCTTCTAACAGCCGTGTACCGCAAGTCTCTAGAGGAACGGACGGTTCCAAATGATTGGAAAAGAGTACAGATAGTCCCAGTCTTCAAGAAGGGTCGTCGAGCAGATGCGCAAAACTATAGACCTATATCTCTGACGTCGATCTGTTGTAGAATTTTAGAACATGTTTTTTGCTCGAGTATCATGTCGTTTTTGGAAACCCAGAATCTACTATGTAGGAATCAACACGGATTCCGGAAACAGCGATCGTGTGAGACCCAACTCGCTTTATTTGTTCATGAGACCCAGAAAATATTAGATACAGGCTCCCAGGTAGATGCTATTTTTCTTGACTTCCGGAAGGCGTTCGATACAGTTCCGCACTGTCGCCTGATAAACAAAGTAAGAGCCTACGGAATATCAGACCAGCTGTGTGGCTGGATTGAAGAGTTCTTAGCAAACAGAACACAGCATGTTGTTATCAATGTAGAGACGTCTACAGACGTTAAAGTAACCTCTGGCGTGCCACAGGGGAGTGTTGTGGGACCATTGCTTTTCACAATATACGAGGGGCGTTCAGAAAGTAAGCTCCGATTGGTCGCGAAATGGAAACGACTATGAAAATCCGATAAAGCTTTGCACAGATGTGTTGGGTAGTGTCTCTAGTATAACCCCAGTTAGCATCACGTCGCTCTTCTCATTTCTGAGCTCGCAGTGAGTGCGTAAAGATGTCTAGAAAATAGTGTCTGCCGCCAAGTACGAGGGCCTGGTGAGAAATTTCGCCTGAAGCTATGCAGCTAACATTACATAACTGTCGTGCTGTTTCGTCTTCACGACAATTCTCAGCCGCATTCTGCAGGGGCAATGAAGATGCTCCTGCATCGTTTTCAAATGGAAATGTTAGATTACCCACAATACAGTCCGCAATTGTCTCCCCCTGAGTTTCATCTCTGGTCACATGAACCGCTGTCTTTGAAGACAACATTTTGACACAGACAACGAGGTGTAGGCCAGCGTGGAGAATTGGCGGAAAGCACTGGCGGCTGCCTTCTATGATGAGGATATTGAAAAGTTGGTACAACGCTATGACAAAAGTCTAAGTCAGAATGGCGACTACGTAGAGAAGTAGCTGAAAGGTGTAGCTAATTGTTACAAGTAAAACATTTCTGATGTTCACTGTGGTTTCAATTTGGCAATCAATCGGAGCTTACTTTCTGAACAGGCCTCGTAGCTCTGACGCAGTTGCAATCTCGTAATTGCGGAGTGCTTCAGAAACATCACGAATGGTTCCCGGATGACTAAACCTACGCGGGTTTCATGGCAATGGGAAGCACTGGCCATTAAATGGCGGTAACTGCTCTACACCGAACTTCGCGATGTTCACTCCTCTAGAAACTGCAGCGGAATAGCGCTGGAGAGCTGCTCTCCACGTTATTTAAGGGCTCAGTCGATGAGCTGCAGCGCACCTCCGAGGTACGTGAAAAGGCCCTCGTAGAGGTGGAACTGTTCCTGCTGTTCTGGCCGCCTGGAGTGGTACATTTCCGTCCCTAGAGAAGTAGCTGAAAGGTGTAGCTAATTGTTACAAGTAAAACATTTCTGATGTTCACTGTGGTTTCAATTTGGCAATCAATGGCGGTAACTGCTCTACACCGAACTTCGCGATGTTCACTCCTCTAGAAACTGCAGCGGAATAGCGCCGGAGAGCTGCTCTCCACGTTATTTAAGGGCTCAGTCGATGAGCTGCAGTGCACCTCCGAGGTACGTGAAAAGGTCCTCGTAGAGGTGGAACTGTTCCTGCTGTTCTGGCCGCCTGGAGTGGTAAATTTCCGTCCCTAGCGTTGGATGCCCTGAACTGACGAGAATTCTCAGAAGGCGGCAGAACCGTGTGCGCCCCCGCCACAGCGTGGCTGCAACGACGACTTGAAATAATGGCCAGAATAGTAAACTAGATTTTGCCATTCTGGGCGTTTTCTATACTAATTAAACGGACAATGCTAAAATCATACTGCCCTCTCTAACCGATGGTTCTCTATGTAGACAATACCTCGCTAGTGTCTGTGGATTTTGAAAAATTTAATTTAGTGGTATTAATTCAATGATCAAGTTTGATGAATTGTTAATTATTCGACTGGTTGGAGTTAGGTATCAGTTCACTCGGAATTTGATATAGAGCTCGAATCTGTGATCAGTTTTTTTCTTTTTTTTTTTTTTTTTTTAAGGCGGGAGTCATTAGTCTTCTGACTGGTTTGATGCGACCAGATACGAATTCCTTTTCATCTCAGAGTAGCACTTGCAACCTCCAACCTCAATTATTTAGTGTATGTATTCCAATCTCTGTCTTCCTCTACAGTTTTTTTCCCTCTACCGCTCCATGTAGTAGCACGAAAATCATTCCCTCATGTTTTAGCAGATGTCCTATCATCCTGTCCCTTCTCCTTATCAGTGTTTTCCACATATTCCTTTCCTCTCCGATTCTGCATAGAACCTCCTCATTCCTTAAGTTGTCAGTGCACCCAATTTTCAACATTCGCCTGTGGCACCACATCTCAAATGTTTCCATTCTCTTCTGTTCCGGTTTTCGCACAGTCTATGTTTCACAACCATACAATGCTGTGCTCCAGACGTAAATTCTCAGAAATTTCTTCCTCAAATTAAGGCCTATTTTTGATACTAGTAGACATCTCTTAGTCAGGAATGCCCTTTTTGACAACAGGGCCTACTAGTCTGCTTTTGATGTCCTCCTTGCTCCATCTGTCATTGCTTATATTGCTGCCTAGATAGCAGAATTCCTTAACTTCGTCTACTTCGTGTCCATCAATCCTAGTGTTAAGTTCCTTGACGTTCTCATTTCTCCTACTTTTTGTAAAAGTTCCTATGGGACCAAACTGCTTAGGTCATCGGTCCCTAGGTTGACACACTACCTAATCTAACTTAAACTAACTTACACACACCCATTCCCGAGGGAGGTTTCGAACCTCCGACGGGGGGACGCCGTGCGAACCGTGGCAAGGTGGCCCTGACCACGCGGCTGCCCCAAACGGCTTCTGCTACTTCCCATTACTTTCGTCTTCCTTCGATTTACTCTCAGTCCATTTTCTGTACGCGTTAGACTGTTCATTCCATTCATTAGATTCTGTAATTCTTCTTCACTTTCACTCACGACAGCTATGTCATCAGCGAATCGTACCACTTGTATCCTTTCACCTTGAATTTTAAATCCTCTCCTGAACCTTTCTTTTATTTCCGTCATTTCTTCTTCGATGTACAGATTGAACAGTACGTGGGAAAGACAAAGTCTCGGTCTTACACCCTTTTTAATCCAAGCGCTTCTTTCGTTGTCTTCCACTCTTACTATTTATCAAAACTAGACATAATTGTCTGAATGGGAATTCCGCGATCGTTCATTAATAAAATATGGCGTTTCAGTCTTCAATCGCTATACTTTATTTTCAATTACCAGTTTCGGGCTAGCTGCCCATCTTCATATCATATATTGTAGTTACAGAGTAACTTGTCCGTACAGAACAGCGAACCGAGTGTTCTGTACGGACAAGTTACTCTGTAACTACAATATATGATCTGAAGATGGGCAGCTAGCCCGAAACTGGTAATTGAAAATAAAGTATAGCGATCAAAGACTGAAACGCCATATTTTACTCTTACTATTCCCTCTTGGCTGTTGTGCATATTGTATATCACCCGTCTCTCGTTATTTTTCCCACAATTTCGAACATCTTACACCATTTCACATTTCTAACGTTTTTTCCAAGTCGACAAATCCTATGAACGTGTCTTGATTTTTCTTTAGTCTTGCTTCCAATATCAGCCACAAAATCAGAATTGCCTCTCTGGTGACTTTACCTTTTCTAAAGCTAAACTGATCGTCACCAATACTTTCCAAATTTTTTTTCTCATTCCTCTGTATATTATTCTTGTCAACAACTTGGATGCATGAGCTGTTAAGCAAATTGTGCGATAATTCTCGCCCTTGTCAGCTCTTGCAGTCTTCGGAATTGTGTGGATGATATTATTCCGAAAGCCAGACGCTATGTCGCCAGACTCATACAGTCCACACACCAACGTGAATAGTCGTTTTGTTGCCACTTCTCCCAATGATTTTAGAAATTCTGATGGAATGCTATCTGTCCCTTCTGCCTTATTTGATCTAAGGTCCTCCAAAGCTCTTTTAAATTCTGATTCTAATACTGGATCCCATATCTCTTCTAAATCGACCCCTATTTCTTCTTCTATCACACCAGACAGATCTTTTACTCATAGAAACCTTCAATTCACTCTTTCCAACTATCTGCTCTCTCCTCTGTATTTAACAGCAGAATCCCCGTTGCACTGTTAACGTTACCATCCTTGTTTGTAACTTAAGGGGAGGTTTACTATATTTTGCTTCAAAAAATCGATTTTTTAAAATTTCATTTTTGGATCCATAAAAGTTTTTAGAATCCATCCCTGAAACGGTTTTTCCGAATACTGAACGGAAATGTTTGTTATTCGCGGTTGAACAAAAAAATGCACCTGCCCAAAACCGGAATTTTTCGCGCACCAGGTTTTTTGTTTCGGAGGACGAGTTATTGCACCAGTGCTTGGGAGGGAACACACAAAATTCAAATGAAAGTTTGAATGCGTGTGTTTGGAAGTTAGCCCCCAAACAATTGCATTCTGGTGCGAAGACTGTGGCGATTGCGACTTTCCTGGGAGTGAGCAGCTTCAACGACGGGTATTCAACAATTCTGAATACCATGACAACGATGGACGTCACCCTGGGACTCTATTCGACGCAGTTCGCCAAGCATTCGGACGACCACCGGATTCAAGCGGCGGAAAACCGCTTGTCACCGGCCGTACGAGCGGTTCTGGAGCAGCGCAGGATGGCCCAGATCGAGCAGAACGCCCTCTGTGAGGAAGAGGGAGGACTAGTTTATGGACCCGGAATAGCAGATTGAGCGTTGGTTGCATAATACCGAAACTTCAAACGCGTTTTTCTCGAAATGATTTTTTTTTTTATCGCGCGGTGTGGTAACTTCAAATCTACTGAACCGATTGGCATGATTCTTTGTTTCCGACGAAGCTAACTAAATTGTCTAGGAGTTGTACCATTTTTATTCCGATCCATCAAATATAAATATTTTTACTACCCCGACGAAGTCGAAAAATCGATGAAAAAAAACCCTATTTTTTCAAATCGCCGCCATTTTGTTTTCTGTGGCCCAAGATAACTTAAGCGATGTTTAACTCCTAAAGAATCTTATATACTTCGCTAACATCAAATCAATTTTGATTTCAGACGAGCCGGCTGACCTATGACATACCGCGCGTTGAGGTCTATATCGAAATTTTGTTTCGTTCCGACGGCACTTCCGCCTCTTCTCTTCGGCATTTCCGGTCGGAAAAATTCCAGTTTGTAGAGGAAATATCAATGGACCAAATTTAACATTGACATGTATAACACATCCCGAGAAAAAAATTCTCAAAGAACACGCTTTTTTCGGGCCAAAGATAGTAAACCTCCCCTTAACCGAAGACTGTTTTGACTTTGCTATATGCTGATTCAGTCCTTCCGACAATAATGTCTTTTTCGATTTCTTTACATTTTTCATGTAGCCATTTCGTCTTAGCTTCCCTGAACGTCCTATTTATTTCATTCTTCAGTGACTTGTATTTCTGTATTCCTGAATTTCCCTGAACATTTTTTTATACTTCCTTCTTTCATCAATCAATCGAGGTATTTCTCTTGAGTTACCCATAGTTTCTTCGCAGTTACATTCTTTGTACCTATGCTTTGCTTTCCAACTTCTGTGATTGTCCTTTTTAGAGATGTCGATTCCTCTACAACTGCGCTGCCTACTGAGCTATTCCTTATTGCTGTATGTATAGCGTTAGAGAACTTCAAGTATGTCTCGTCGTCCCATAGTATTTCCAGAATTAATGCAATAATTTTGTATCTGTGTCTTCCTTTGTGGTGAGGACTGGTCTGGACAGATGCTGTGGTCTCGCCATGAACTTGACAAAGTCACTGCATTACACACTCCTTTTCGTGTATTTGGAACGATCTGTTACGTGTTCCGTCGAGTTTAGCATAACCAGTTCAGCTACACTGCGAGTGTTTTTGCAGCAGAAGCGGAACCGCTGAGGTACAAAACAGGACGGGAACGATCTCCCGCTATTGCGATATCCTGAAGCTGCAACGCCCCGTGTCACTGCAGGAGCGATAACCGCTTCCTTATCCTGTCTCTGCCACCGCATCCTGCCGATGCGGAGGATGGCAGACGAACCAGAACTCACGCGTTTACAGAGTTTCTGCCACCAACGTAAACATGAAGGAACGAAGGCGCTAAAGGGTAACTTGTATTTGGAACGCAGAACAAGTGGAACGCATGTGTACAGACAGAACGGAAATCCGTTTTTATTAATACAGATATTATCCACTGGTTTTCGTTAATGAAAGATAAACCACAAAATCCCCTGCAACTCAAGAAATTAAACGTCATCAACGCCATCTGGTTGGAGTTCAGGCAGCGAGTACTCATATTACACATGGGGCTCCCAAAACCTGATTTGGTAAACCGTTTTCCCAATATCGCTTCTGGATGATCATGTAAACACTACAAAATCAGTTCTGGATACCCGCTCCCGGTTGCCAGTTTTCCACTTCCGCAATGTAGTACTGAAATTAAATTTGGGACGGGGGGGGGGGGGGGGTAGAGACTGTGCGACGGTAACATTTACATTACTGTGGGTGTTACCAATATTTATAAAAACTCGCGATACTAACTTATTACCTCTTAATTATGCGATACATGTGATCACAAAAGCAGCTAATAAAAATATTTTTTCCAGCTATAGTCAAACACAACACGTGTGTTTAACACATAGAAGTTCGTCATCACAGTTAAAAAAAAGTAAAAAATTTTTTTTTCAACTGTCTATTAAATACAGTATGTGTTGTGTAATCAATATATTCTAAAAACATAAAATTACGACACCTGCAGAATATGTATTGCTAAAATTTATACGTACAGGTAGGTGGAAGTTATTTGTAATAGCTTTGACATATGTCAACTGACACCTTTTGTTCCACCTTTCCGAAAATAATTTGATGAAAAGTTATGCTTTTGCCTGCCGGAGTGGCCGAGCGGTTCTAGGCGCTACAGTCTGGAACCGCTCAACCACTACGTTCGCAGGCTCGAATCCTGCCTCGGGCATGGGTGTGTGTGATGTCCTTAGGTTAGTTAGGTTTACGTAGTTCTAAGTTCTAGGGGACTGATGACCTCAGAAGTTAAGTCCCATAGTGCTCAGAGCCATAGCCGTAAAAACTTTCGCATTGTAAAAATATATTTTTTGTAAAATTGAATAACGTTTTAATAACCAATGCTATATTGTTGTAACCAAATCGAAGGGAATGTGCGTTTCATGGAGTATCAGCGCGTCCTCTGTAAAACAAAAGGCCGCGCGGGATTAGCCGAGTGGTCTGAGGCGCTGCAGTCATGGACTGTGCGGCTAGTCCCGGCGGAGGTTCGAGTCCTCCCTCGGGCATGGGTGTGTGTGTTCGTCCTTAGGATAATTTGGGTTAAGTAGTGTGTAAGCTTAGGGGCTGATGACCTAAGCAGTTAAGTCTCATAAGATTTCACACACATTTGATTTTGTAAAACAAAAGAGTGTCAAAGAGCTAAAAAAAAAAAAAAATGTGATATAGCTTGCAATCTGGTTGGAGTTCAGGCAGCGAATACTCATAATACATCCCGTCTACATCGGGCTCCCAAAACCGAATTTCGTAAAGCGTTTTCCCAATATCACTTCTGGATGATCATGTAAACACTTCAAAATCAGTTCCGGAAATCCGCTCCCGGTTGCCAGTTTTCCAGTTCCGCAATCGATTTTCACTTCCCTGTAAACACAACCGGTTTGGCTGCTAGGTTTCGGCTTGTTTTTAAAAATTTTCGGCTAACATGGACGGAATAGCTTTGTGTACAGAGAAGGATAAGCAGAAATATTAGACTGAAGCTGTTTGCACCTCGTCTACTTGAAGATAAATAGCGATTGTGCTGACTAAATCAGAAACTATAACACCTGTTTTCCAGGCGCCGTATTTAACTGGGCTAGCGAATCCGCTTGACACCTTAATATGTAAGCACGACAGCGATAAACGGTTTCCGAAATTCGGTCTTCGTCTTTTGGAAGATGTGTCGCATGTTAACAAAGCGATAGCGAAACTCGCAGCACCTGAAAAGAGCCGGCCGCTGTGGACGAGCGTTTCTAGGCGCTTCAGCCGGGAAACACGGGGCTGCTACGGTCGCAGGTTCGAATCCTGCCTCGGGCATGGATGTGTGTGATGTTCAAATGGCTCTGAGCACTATGGGACTTAACTGCTGAGGTCATCAGTCCCCTAGAACTTAGATCTAGTTAAACCTAACTAACCTAAGGACATCACTCACATCCATTCCCGAGGCAGGATTCGAACCTGCGACCGTAGCGGTAGCGCGGTTCCAGACTGAAGCGCCTAGAACCGCTCGGCCACACCGGGCGGCGTGTGTGATGTCCTTATGTTAGTTAGGTTTAAGTAGTTCTAAGTTGTAGGGGACTGGTGACCTCAGATGTTAAGTCCCATAGTGCTTAGAGCCATTTGAACCTGAAAAGACGCCTGGATCTGTAACCGAAATACTGAGCAGAAAATGGAACACCTCGACTGAACGTCATGAAGCTTACTACAAGTTATTTTTTTTATGAAAATTTTGCTCATTATAAAATTATCGTAATTAAAAAGTTTCACTTTCGCCTAAATTAACGCGGGAAATGTGAAATTGTAATTATGGGTAGTTACGTCCGAATTGTCTGTTGACAGATGTGAAAATTATCGAACTATCAGTTTAATAAGCCACGGCTGCAAAATTCTGACACGAGTTCTTTACAGACGAATGGAAAAACTGGTAGAGGCCGACCTCTGGGAACATCAGTTTGGATTCCGTAGAAATGTTGGAACACGTGAGGCAATACTGACCCTACGACTTATCTTAGACAATAGATTAAGGAAAGGCAAACTTACGTTTCTAGCATTTGTAGACTTAGAGAGAGCTTTTGAGAATGTTGACTGGAATACTCTCTTTCAAATTCTAAAGGTGGCAGGGGTAAAATACAGCGAGCGAAACGCTATTTACAATTTGTACAGAAACCAGATGGCAGTTATAAGAGTCGAGGGACATGAAAGGGAAGCAGCGGTTGGGAAGAGAGTAAGACAGGGTTGTAGCCTCTCCCTGATGTTGTTCAATCTGTATATTGAGCAAGCAGTAAAGGAAACAAAAGAAAAATTCGGAGTTGGAATTAAAAACCATGGAGAAGAAATACAAACTTTGAGGTTCGTCGATGACATTGTAATTCTGTCAGAGACAGCAAAGGACCTGGAAGAGCAGCTGAACGGAATGGGCAGTGTCTTGAAAGGAGGATATAAGATGAACATCAACAAAAATAAAACGAGGATAATGGAATGTAGTCGAATTAAATCGGGTGATGCTGAGGGAATTAGATTAGGAAATGAGACGCTTAAAGTAATAAACGAGTTTTGCTATTTGGGGAGCAAAATAACTGATTATGGTCGAAGTAGAGTGGATATAAAATGTAGACTGTCAATGGCAAGGAAAGCGTTTCTGAAGAAGAGAAATTTGTTAACATCGAGTATAGATTTAAGTGTCAGGAAGTCGTTTCTGAAAGTATTTGTATGGAGTGTAACCATGTATGGAAGTGAAACGTGGACGATAAATAGTTTAGACAAGAAGAGAATAGAAGCTTTCGAAATGTGGTGCTACAGACGAAAGCTAAAGATTAGATGGGTAGATCACATAACTAATGAGGTGGTATTGAATAGAATTGGGGAGAAGAGGAGTTCGTGGCACAACCTGACTAGAAGAAGGGATCGGTTGGTAGGGCATATTCTGAGGCATAAAGGGATCACCAATTTAGTATTGGAGGGCAACGTGGAGGGTAATAATCGTAGAGGGAGGCCAAGAGATGAATACACTACTCAGATTCAGAAGGATATAGGTTCTACATCTACATTTATACTCCGCAAGCCACCCAATGGTGTGTGGCGGAGGGCACTTTACGTGCCACTGTCATTACCTCCCTTTCCTGTTCCAGTCGCGTATGGTTCACGGGAAGAACGACTGTCTGAAAGCCTCCGTGCGCGCTCTAATCTCTCTAATTTTACATTCGTGATCTCCTCGGGAGGTATAAGTAGGGGGAAGCAATATATTCGATACCTCATCCAGAAACGCACCCTCTCGAAACCTGGCGAGCAAGCTACACCGCGATGCAGAGCGCCTCTCTTGCAGAGTCTGCCACTTGAGTTTATTAAACATCTCCGCAACGCTATCACGGTTACCAAATAACCCTGTGACGAAACGCGCCGCTCTTCTTTGGATCTTCTCTATCTCCTCCGTCAAACCGATCTGGTACGGATCCCACACTGATGAGCAATACTCAAGTATAGGTCGAACGAGTGTTTTGTAAGCCACCTCCTTTGTTGATGGACTACATTTTCTAAGCACTCTCCCAATGAATCACAACCTGGTACCCGCCTTACCAACAATTAATTTTATATGATCATTCCACTTCAAATCGTTCCGCACGCATACTCCCAGATATTTTACAGAAGTAACTGCTACCAGTGTTTGTTCCGCTATCATATAATCATACAATGAAGGATCCTTCTTTCTATGCATTCGCAATACATTACATTTGTCTATGTTAAGGGTCAGTTGCCACTCCCTGCACCAAGTGCCTATCCGCTGCAGATCTTCCTGCATTTCGCTACAATTTTCTAATGCTGCAACTTCTCTGTATACTACAACATCATCCGCGAAAAGCCGCATGGAACTTCCGACACTTGCAGTAGGTACTGGGAGATGAAGAACCTTGCACAGGATAGAGTAGCTTGGAGAGCTGCATCAAATTAGTCTCTGCACTGAAGACCACAACAACAACGTCCGAAGTTTGGGTCTGTGCTTAGCATTTGGCCTAAAAGGTACATGTCAGTTAGTCTGTGATTAACTTATTGTTTGAAAGATACTATGCCACTTGTATGATAATATTTCTCATTTGTCTCACTTTTCTCTTGTAGTTGCGTGGTGAACAACTGATCTGATGTTTTTATTTATTTAATCGTACGGCTAGGGCACCCCGTCGGGCAGGCCGTTCGCCGGGTGCCGGTCTCTCAATCTGACGCCACTTCGGCGACCTGCGGCTGAAGAGGACGGCAGGCTGATGATGAGGACAGCACAACATTCAGTCCCTGGGCGAAGAAAATTCCCCGACCTATCCGGGAATCGAACCCAGGCCCAGAGGATATGACAATCCGTCACGCTGACCATTCAGCTACCGGGAGCTGACGATCTGATGTTAATAAATGATGAAAAACACGACAAAATGTGCTTCAATCGTCACATAACAAACCCGATCTTAGACAATGACCAGGAGGCAGTAGAGACTGATAAAAGCTGTTTGGTTTGCGATTACTTCTTCCCAGTTGGTTCATTTGGGGAAGGGGCTAAACAGCAATGTCATCGGTCCCATCGGATTAGGAAAGGATGGGAAAGGAAGTCGGCCGTGAGCGTTCAAAGGAACCATCCCGGTACTTGTCTGAAGCGATTTAGAGAAATCCCGGAAAACATAAATGTGGATGGCCGGACGCCGGTTTGAAACGACGTCCTTCCGAATGCGAGTCCAGTGTGCTAACCACTGCGCCACATCACTCGGTACTTCTCTTCTTAGAAGTGCAAGAATGGTGAGAATGTGCTTACCTTGTTTGCTGTTTATCTTGGTTGCAAACTGCCAAAATTGTAATATTCCATCAAAGTGCATTTTTGGCACAAATTACCGACCCGTTCCGCCTTCGCATGGGTAACATTAAATACCGACGGCCATCCCACTTGTCTGACGTAGCATACTCTGTTTACGGGCCACTGCATACAGATGTGAATAAAATTCAGTAGGTGAAATTCATCACTTTCCTACACACTATGTGACCAAAAGTATCCAGACATTCCCAAAAACATACGATTTTCGTATTAGGTGCATTGTGCTGCCACCTACTGCCAGGCACTCCATATCAGCGACGTCAGTAGTCATTAGACATCGTGAGAGTCCAGAATGGGGCGCTCCGCGGATTTCACGGACTTCGAATGTGATGTCAGGTGGTTGCGTGTCACTTGTATCATACGTCTGCACGCGAGATTTCCACACTTCTAAACATCCCTAGGTCAACTGTTTCCGATGTGATAGTGAAGTGGAACCGTGAAGGGACACGTACAGCACAAAAGTGTACAGGCCGACCTCATGTGTTGACTGATAGAGACTGCCGACAGCTGAAGAGGGTCGTAATGTGTAACAGGCAGACATACATCCAGACCATCACACAGGAATTCCAAACTGCACCAGGATCCACTGCAAATACTATGACAGTTAGGCGGGAGGTGAGAAAACTTGGATTTCACGGTCGAGCGGCTGCTCATAAACCACACATCACGCCAGTAAACGCCAAACGACGCCTCGCTTTATGTAAGGAGCGTAAACACTGGACGATTGAACAATGGGAAAACGGTGTGTGGAGAGAGAATCACGGTACAGAATATCGCAATCCGATGGCAGGGTGTGGGTACGGCGTATGCCCTGTGAACGCCATCTGCCAGCGTGTGTAGTGCCAACAGTAAAATTCGGAGGCGGTGGTGTTATGGTGTGGTCGTGTTTTTCACGGAGGGGGCTTGCACCCCTCGTTGTTTTGTGTGGCACTATCACAGCACAGGCCTACATTAATGTTTTAAACATTTTCTTGCTTCCAACTGTTGAAGAGCTATTCGTAAATGGCGATTGCATCTTCCAACACGATCGAGCACCTGTTCATAATATACGGCCTGTGGCGGAGTGGTTACACGACAATAACATCCCTGTAACGGACTGGCCTCCACAGAGTCTTGACCTGAATCCTATAGAACACCTTTGGGATGTTTTGGAACGCCGACTTCGTGTCAGGCCTCACCGACCGACATCGATACCTCTCCTCAGAACAGCACTCCGCGAAGAATGGGCGGCCATTCCCCAAGAAACCTTCCGGCACCTGATTGAACGTATGGCTGCGAGAGTGGAAGCTGTCATCAAGGCTAAGGGTGGGCCAACACAGGGTTGAATTCCACCATTACTGATGGAGGGCACAACGAACTTGTAAGTCATTTTCAGCCAGGTGTCCGGATACTTTTGATCACATAGTGTATAACTGATTCGCCTAGCTGGGCAATGGATCTACCTTCTTCAGCGCAGGTACACAAATACGTCCGACTTCCTGTGGGAATCTCAGAGTGGCTGCAGATAGGTGGCGCTCGATGGGACTGTGAATCGGCTGTGAGGCATACCGAGGTAGTCTGTGTAGTTGCGACGACGTTGTGTCCCAGATGGCGCTGTGGTTACCGCACATGCCTAGTAACCAGGAGATCCTGGGTTCGAATCCCAGTCCGGTACGTAAATGAAACGGGAAGAAATCCTAATAATCATACAATGTAGGCTTTCACTGCCAGTGTTGTCTTCAGTTGAAACTTCCGGGCTGAGAGGCCGTGGTCGATGTATAAAATTTCAACGTAACGTTTCGTCTACATCTGCGCGAGACATCTTCTGAGGTCGTTCGACTACTACCACTGAGTCTCCAGAAACTCGAATTTATGGAGCGCATAGAGGGCACCACCATTCGGCACGTGATGCCGACGGTATGCCTACCTTTGGAAGGCGTCATCATTCTCGATTAAGAGAAATCGATTGTCATTCTGCTGGCGCTACGTCGACATCCATATTTTGTACAACTTTAAAACTTCCTCTTTTCTGTTAAAATTATTATGGAGTTTGTGAAACTCTATTGCTTCTTTAAACATGCGCTCATGATAATGGGATGTTCGTGCTAGAACTCTTGTCTCATTAAATTTAATTGCATGGTTCCCATCTCACAAAAACCATAATAATTTTAACAGAAAAGAGGAAGTTTAAAAGTTGGACAAAAGATGGATGTCAACATTGCGCCAGCAGAATGACAATCGATTACTCTTAATGGAGAATGATGACGCCTTCCAAAGATAGGCATACCGTCGGCATCATGTGACGAATGGTGGTGCCCTCTATGCGCTCTATAAATGCGAGAGTTCCTGGAGACTCAGTGGTAGTAGTCGAGCGACCTCAAAAGATGTCTCCCGCAGATGGAGACGAAACGTTAGGTGGAAATTTTATATATCGACCACGGCCTCACAGCCCAGAAGTTTCAACTGAAAACCCTAATAACTAGGACAATGCATTTCAAAGTGGTCTGCACATGTAGATGCAGATTTAGATGTAGACAGTCGTGACTCCACTGCACAGCAAGGGCGTGTTTACGGGAATCGGGTATCGACGACCGTCACTTACATGGCGGTGTTGCGAACTGGCGCCGGAATTCGTGCACGTGGGTCGTGATCTGGCTCCTTTCTGAGCAGGGTAAGAGCTGACCGAGGAAACTACAGAAAAAGATTGAAGGCGTTATTTCGGCGTTGTTCCTTAATGTTTCACATCCATCCTGCATTCTCTATGCCCTGTTACATTTATGCACACTCTTACGGAAACAGCTTGTAGAGGTGGTACGGATGTTTTTACACAGTCGCTTGCCCTTCCCCGTGTTTGCGAGTGGAAGAGGAAAGGAAATGACTAGGAGTGGTATATGGTATCCTTCGCCATTCGCTGTACGGTGGGGTGAGGAGTATGCATGTAGGTATAGATGAACAGAGTTACAGCTAAGACAAGTCTAGTAATGTAGTGTTGAGTGGTACTTAAGTAAATAAATTAGTGAAATCAAATTGAACTGGAAATTAGAATATAAATTAAAAACTTGGTTTAGTTTAGAGAGCTACATACTGGCAAACAGCGGGCAGAACAGAAGAGCAGAAGAGACAATGACTGTGAAGTCAGCAAGTACCACATAAGTGGGCGCTGTCGATTCAGCCGTCAGGGCATTGCCCGACCGGCTCTCGTGTTTCTCAGTCGTCACATGTGAGCAAAGGCCCTCGCCTACATTCCAAGAGCCAATGACCGACATTAAGAAGATTTTTCGAGAAGCTGTTCAACGTGACAGAAGAGGCAATGACCGTGAAGTCGTTCACCTCCAGTAAACTGAAGTGAATAAATACGAGAGACGCAGTGAGCCTGAGACGGAGACGAGAGACGAAGAAGACAAAGAAGTGAAGAAGCGTGGCAGTAGTTTTCAGTCAGTGTCGGTGCTGAAGACCGTCATGCAAGAAGAGACTGCATCATGCACAGACGCACCAAGTCCGCCGCTGTAATGGAATAGCAAGCAGCAGCCGCGGCGGCAGAAGACAGAAGTTAAAAGGTATTTGACGTCTGATTTTTACGTACCCGGGTGACTCGTGAGGACGGGAAGGTGACGGCCTCACATCAGCAGTCACCTGTGAGCTGGTGATGAAGATCTGACAGCCGAAGACTGGCAAGCTGGAGTCCGTTGTTCGAGTCCGGGACACTGGCCTTCCCCCGCCGCGCCGCTCCGCTGGCCGACACACAACACACGCGGCCGCTTAGAGAAGAGAAACACTGGGACGCCACACCCAAGGTATCATCCGATGCACGACTTCGCTCTCAATAATTAAACGGGCCACCTCGCGCTGCGCGTCTCCAGTCAGCTGGGCGAGACGGCGACACGAGATACACACTGCCACGCGTAATCAGACGCCGCCGCCGCCGCTGCCGCAGCAGAAGACTTCGCAAACGACACAGCTGCCGCTCTCCGAGCCAGAACATCGAGTAAGAAACAGTTGTACAAATCTTCAATAAAAGTTATCTTATGTAAAAATGATGTTTCATTCGACCTCATACCCGAGCCAAGGAAGAACCCACCCTGCCCACATGTTGTTAAGAGAGAAAAATTAATTAATTTAGTATTTTCACCCTGACATAATGCTTTAGAATGCTCGTCCTGACAATTGACTAGCATCAAAAGAGAAAACCCAGTTATATTTAGTGACAAAAATGTTACAGTAGTGATTACTACAGGGGATGGGCAAAATAATGTGGACAGTGGTAGTAATGAGATAGTTCTGTTTGATGGTCAACAGAGAAGGTAAGGCACATGTCGCACTGGACTGTGCATTTTCAGTACGGACTAGGCATCAGTGAAGGTTGTTTACGAGTAGTGCACACTTCATATTTGCATTCAGAGGCCGAGGCGGACGTGCAATGCAAGACCTAACAGAGTTCCAAAGAGGGCAGATTGTGGGGGCCTGATTAGCTGGAGCATCAGCAAGCAAGGCAGCCAACTTGTTGGATGTTTCTAGAGCAACTGTTTCAACAGCCATGACAGCCTACACAAAACATGGAAAGACGTCTTCGTGTAAACGTAATAATTGACGCAAATCAAAACTAAATGACAGAGATCGGCGTAAGCTAACACGAATTGTGTCAAAACAACAGAATACTACGCCGGCTAAAGTGACTGCAGAGCTCAACAGCCATCTTCGAGACCCCGTATCTATCGACGCTGTCCGCCGAGAACTCCATGCAGCGAATATTCGTGGACGAGCTGCTATACTGAAACCATTAGTGGCGACAACCAACGCAAAGAAGCGTAAAACATAGTGTCAGGAGCATAAATCCTGGACGGCTGATCAATAGAAACACGTCATATGGTCTGACGAGTCAATGTTTCCTTAATTTCAAACATCTAGAGAACGCCAGAAGAAGACTACAATCCTGATTGCTTGATTCCAGCTGTTAAGCATGGAGGTGGAAGTGTGATGGTGTAGACAGCCATATCATCGAATTCTGCTGGTCCCATAATTACTATCAAAGGCCGCGTTACAGCCAACGATTATGTGAACATTTTAAATGATCAGGTGAACCCCATGATTCAAATGTTGTTGCCCAACGATGATGCGATATTTCAGGACGATAATGCACTCATTCACACAGCCAGGACAGTACAGTCGTGGTATGAGGTGCATGCAACTGAACTGCAGCGTCTTACCTGGCCAACACAGTCCCCAGACTTGAACATTATCGGACCATTGCCCTTGTGGGCGGCATTGGAGCGCAGTGTTCGGAGCATATTTCCACCTCCCTCGTCACTACAGGAGTTAAAAGAGGTTCTGATCGAAGAGTGGGATATGTGGTGTATTTCTTTTTTAAAAAAAGATATTTATATTTTGATCAAATTATTATTCTCTTGTGAAGATTCAGAAATCTGTTGTGAGTTTTGCACCACTTCTTGGCAGGAAGAGCAAAGACTTTTCAAAAAACTTAAGTACTGTATGTGATATTTTATATGTCACCTGAAATCGTTTGCAGAAGGCGTAGCGTTCTCAAGATCAAGAACAGAGTTCGCATTGCCACTTAATTTATTTGTGTCGTGATCATGTTCGATCACGACCGGATATGAGACGTAGCAACTACGAAGAGAGAAACCTAAGGGACCAGACAGAGCTGGAAATTTTCTTTGCTATACTACACCACACATTAAAAGAAGTTAGATTTAAATCACAAACAAGGTAAATAGCAATACACCTACTGCCTTAACTACGACGTTTGCCGACATGCAGTCCGTCCCTGCTAGCTATAAAAACGCCGTTATTTCTGTTGCTATTAATAGGACATGGACAGCATAGAAATACTTTAAGTAATAAGCAGGCACTACTGCATTTGAGAGCACAATAACTTATTTTATTGCTAACTATAGGTTCCGTACGATTTCAATTTTCTATCTTTCTGGCTGTTTCTTTAAATAAAGTCCTTTAACATTTTCGATATTTCATCTTAGATGCACACATAAATTCTTACATAGCACTGAACAATAATAATATTTTACAATAACTAATTAGTGATTGCGGCCCACGCCATATACGCGTCCGCTGTCTTTAAAAAATATCACGACTGTGTTAACAGAAGAGGATTACAATTCTTCAGCTGTCAAAAAAGTAAGAAACACAAAATATCTCTATCGATACAATTTATGAACAATTCGTATTCCGCGCCGTCGCGCGTAAGGTATTCTTTGAAATATCAGGTGGTCGCTGCTCAGCGACGATCTAAGAAATTTTTACACAGATGGGTTTTATGAACCTGCATGATTAGATTATCGCATGCAAGTTTATTTAAGCTATCGAAACAGATACTAATATTACACATAACATTCCACAGGAGACTATACAATCGTTATATGCCAGTATTCCAAGAAGAATCGCAGCTGTATTACGGGCAAATGGGGGTCCAATTCCTCATTAATAAACCATTCCCAAGTAAGTACACATTATTTTGCCTATCCGCTACACATCTGCAGTACTTCCCATTGCGGTCGGCAGTGTGAAATCTGGAGTTCAATGGTGTCGCAGATAGTGATTGCTACGAGTTTCAGAGAATTTTGTGATGAATCAAAAGTCTGAAAGACTCCAGCAGGGGGCGAGTGCCCCGTCTTGCCCCCACCCCCGCCCTCTCTGCCCACACCTTGCGGACGCAGATGATGAGCTCTACGCTGTATTGGCTAACAGCTTGTTGTCGTCCTTGGTGAGTTCCTACTTCGTTCGCTGAACCGCGGCGCCATTCAGCTTGCTGGCCTTCCTCAATGTTGCGGTACTTCCCGGTATCCCCAGCGACCAATAGAGGCCAACGGCCTCGCTTACGTGTGCACGGTGCTGGTGAAGCCCCGCAGTGCGCGATGGACCTCCGCCGAGGGCAGTTGTGCGCGCTCTTGCTGCTGTTCACCGCTCGTAAGTACCAGCCAATAAGTTGGGGAGTCGGTAGGGGACGAATCCATCAGCCTGACAAATGTGGCCAACCCACTGCAGTCTGTCTGCCGTTATATTCGGCCAGTGCCCAAACCCCTGGTACAGGTATTCTTTCGTTCTTTGTTCCCACTGTAGACGGGCCCGCAGACTAAAGATGATGCGATTAGCATTTATTATCCGCTGAGGCACTTCTGTCGCCCACTTCACTTTTATGAGTCGGTATGTAAAGTAGCAAATCATTAAGAGTTTTCACCTTGCACTGAACGCTTAGCTTGCCGTGGAGCCAGTGAGAGAGCAGGTGTTTGGTTCTCACGCTTTGCTACTGGGCCGAGCGAGCAGTGTACTTGATTAACGTTGCATGCAGTACGTTACACGTACTCTCTGTGAATATGAAGAAGTACTATTGTGGTGTCACCGCCAGACACCACACTTGCTAGGTGGTAGCCTTTAAATCGGCCGCGGTCCATTAGTATACGTCGGACCCGCGTGTCGCCACTGTCAGTGATTGCAGACCGAGCGCCGCCACACGGCAGGTCTAGAGAGACTCCCTAGCACTCGCCCCAGTTGTACAGCAGACTTTGCTAGCGATGCTACACTGACAAATACGCTCTCATTTGCCGAGACGACAGTTAGCATAGCCTTCAGCTACGTCATTTGCTACGACCTAGCAAGGCGCCATTACCAGTTTATATTGAGGTTATAAATTATGTATCATCAAGAGCGATGTTCTCCAATTATGGATTAAAGTTAAGTATTCCAAGATCTTCGTACTTTATTTGCAATTCTCAAGACATTGTCCTGTTCCAGACCTCACGCCAGTCTGCGTGGGCTTAAACGCGTGCCTTTCGGCTACCTCCGAGTGGCTTGGCTGTCTTGCCAAGTCATTACAACTATTAAATATTAATCGATCTTTTTCATACTTTGTATACCAAATTCTATGGATAACACAACCACACCGTTAAAGTTTCAAATCAATAACTCCAATACTTTTGGAGATATAAATTTTTACCTAAATCACATAATAACCGTGCTGGCATTGTGAAACGGAGTATTCATCTATAGTATCTATTGAAACCACAACCCAGAGGATAGGTTCACATAATCTAATGTTCTACAATTTTCTTTATTTTGATTACCACAGATTTCTGACGTTATTGAAAGTACTTTGTAAAATTATTGTTTCATCGCGTTTTGGTTGTGTGAAGCATTGGCGTGATGCGGCTCGTGTTACGTGACCACGAGTCTGCATTGCTCAGATACACGTATTTAGTTTTGTGGCTGCGAACTGCTATTTACGAGGCGACCTGTACGCCACAGTTGCCGCGTTACGTTAACGATCTGTTGCGTACGAGGTGTGCTCAAAAACTAAGGTGACTTTATATTTTTATGAAAAAAAAAATTTATTTATTCATTATATTCACGTTGTCTATGAAGATAGTATAACTCGAAAGAACAGATACCATTGATGACCGTGCACCTTCTCTAGAATAAATGATAATTAGTTGAAACCCTCAGCTGCCGACAGGTGTTGTTGACATACCTCGATGGGGACAGCTGAAAATGAGTGCCCCGACCGGAACTCGAACCCGGGATCTCCTGCTTACATGGCAGACGCTCTATCCATCTGAGCCACCGCGGGCGCAGAGGATAGTGCGTCTGCAGGGACTTATCCCTTGCACGCTCCCCGTGAGATCCACATTCCCAACATGTCCACAACACTACATTCGTAGTGCGCCTAATAGATGTTTGCCCATCATACTCATTACTCGTGGCAGATTAATCTACCAAGTCCCGTACGAGTTCGGGCATAGCGTGTGCGTTCGCACAAGAAGGTCAAAGGCCGGGAACCCATATTTTTAACTATATATGACGGTAGTATCTGTTCCCGAAAGAACAGTTACCGTGGATGACCATGCAGCTTTGCTAGAAATGAAATGATAATTAAATAGACACCCTAGCTGCAAGCAGGCGTTTATACACTTCATTGGGGACAGCTGAAAATGTGTGCCCCGACCGGGACTCGAATCCGGGATCTCCTGCTTACATGGCAGACGCTCTATCCATCTGAGCCACCGACGGCACAGTGGATAGTGGGACTGCAGGGACTTATCCCTTGCACGCTCCCCGTGAGACCCACATTCCCAACTGTCCACAATATACATACATAATGTTCCTAATAGATACTTTGCCCATCCACTCATTACTCGCTCCCACTTAAGTTGACGGTTCCCGTAAGAGTTCGGGCAACCTGTGAGCACTCGCATGGGATAAGTATCTATTAGGAACATTACGTATGTACCGGGTTATCAAAAAGTCAGTATAAAATTGAAAACTTAATAAACCACAGAGTAATGTAGATAGAGAGGTAAAAATTGACACACATGCTTGGAATGACATGGGGTTTTATTAGAACCACCCCATATTGCTAGACGCGTGAAAGATCTCTTGCGCGCGTCTTTTGGTAATGATCGTGTGCTCAGCCGCCACTTTCGTCATGCTTGGCCTCCCAGCTCCCCAGATTATTGGCTTTGGGGTTACTTGAAGTCGCAAGCGTATCGTGATCGACCGACGTCTCTAGGGATGCTGAAAGACAACATCCGACGCCAATGCCTCACCATGACTCCGGACATGCTTTACAGTGCTGTTCATTATTCCTCGACTACAGCTATTGTTGAGGAATGATGGTGGACGTATTGAGCATTTCCTGTAAAGAACATCAGCTTTGCTTTGTCTTACTTTGTTATGCTAATTATTGCTATTCTGATCAGATGAAGCGCCATCTGTCGGTAATTTTTTGAACTTTTGTATTTTTTTGGTTCTAATAAAACCCCATGTCATTCCCAGCATGTGTGTCAATTTTTACCTCTCTATCTACATTATTCCGTGATTTATTCAGTTTTCAAATTTATTCCCCCCCATGAACCATGGACCTTGCCGTTGGTGGGGAGGCTTGCGTGCCTCAGCGATACAGATAGCCGTACCGTAGGTGCAACCACAACGGAGGGGTATCTGTTGAGAGGCCAGACAAACGTGTGGTTCCTGAAGAGGGGCAGCAGCCTTTTCAGTAGTTGCAAGGGCAACAGTCTGGATGATTGACTGATCTGGCCTTGTAACAATAACCAAAACGGCCTTGCTGTGCTGGTACTGCGAACGGCTGAAAGCAAGGGGAAACTACAGCCGTAATTTTTCCCGAGGGCATGCAGCTTTACTGTATGATTACATGATGATGGCGTCCTCTTGGGTAAAATATTCCGGAGGTAAAATAGTCCCCCATTCGGATCTCCGGGCGGGGACTACTCAAGAGGATGTCGTTATCAGGAGAAAGAAAACTGGCGTTCTACGGATCGGAGCGTGGAATGTCAGATCCCTTAATCGGGCAGGTAGGTTAGAAAATTTAAAAAGGGAAATGGATAGGTTGAAGTTAGATATAGTGGGAATTAGTGAAGTTCGGTGGCAGGAGGAACAAGACTTCTGGTCAGGTGACTACAGGGTTATAAACACAAAATCAAATAGGGGGAATGCAGGAGTAGGTTTAATAATGAATAGGAAAATAGGAATGCGGGTAAGCTACTACAAACAGCATAGTGAACGCATTATTGTGGCCAAGATAGATACGAAGCCCACACCTACTACAGTAGTACAAGTTTATATGCCAACTAGCTCTGCAGATGACGAAGAAATTGAAGAGATGTATGATGAAATAAAAGAAATTATTCAGATTGTGAAGGGAGACGAAAATTTAATAGTCATGGGTGACTGGAATTCGAGTGTAGGAAAAGGGAGAGAAGGAAACATAGTAGGTGAATATGGATTGGGGGACAGAAATGAAAGAGGAAGCCGCCTGGTAGAATTTTGCACAGAGCACAACATAATCATAACTAACACTTGGTTTAAGAATCATGAAAGAAGGTTGTATACATGGAAGAACCCTGGAGATACTAAAAGGTATCAGATAGATTATATAATGGTAAGACGGAGATTTAGGAACCAGGTTTTAAATTGTAAGACATTTCCAGGGGCAGATGTGGACTCTGACCACAATCTATTGGTTATGACCTGTAGATTAAAACTGAAGAAACTGCAAAAAGGTGGGAATTTAAGGGGATGGGACCTGGATAAACTAAAAGAACCAGAGGTTGTACAGAGATTCAGGGAGAGCATAAGGGAGCAATTGACAGGAATGGGGGAAATAAATAAAGTAGAAGAAGAATGGGTAGCTTTGAGGGATGAAGTAGTGAAGGCAGCAGAGGATCAAGTAGGTAAAAAGACGAGGGCTAGTAGAAATCCTTG
Source organism: Schistocerca piceifrons (assembly GCF_021461385.2). NCBI lineage: Eukaryota > Metazoa > Arthropoda > Insecta > Orthoptera > Acrididae > Schistocerca > Schistocerca piceifrons. The sequence continues at coordinate 35,039,357 of NC_060147.1, read as the reverse complement.
GGTAACAGAAGAAATATTGAATTTAATTGATGAAAGGAGAAAATATAAAAATGCAGTAAGTGAAACAGGCAAAAAGGAATACAAACGTCTCAAAAATGAGATCGACAGGAAGTGCAAAATGGCTAAGCAGGGATGGCTAGAGGACAAATGTAAGGATGTAGAGGCCTATCTCACTAGGGGTAAGATAGATACCGCCTACAGGAAAATTAAAGAGACCTTTGGAGATAAGAGAACGACTTGTATGAATATCAAGAGCTCAGCTGGAAACCCAGTTCTAAGCAAAGAAGGGAAAGCAGAAAGGTGGAAGGAGTATATAGAGGGTCTATACAAGGGCGATGTACTTGAGGACAATATTATGGAAATGGAAGAGGATGTAGATGAAGATGAAATGGGAGATGCGATACTGCGTGAAGAGTTTGACGGAGCACTGAAAGACCTGAGTCGAAACAAGGCCCCCCGGAGTAGACAACATTCCATTGGAACTACTGACGGCCGTGGGAGAGCCAGTCCTGACAAAACTCTACCATCTGGTGAGCAAGATGTATGAAACAGGCGAAATACCCTCAGACTTCAAGAAGAATATAATAATTCCAATCCCAAAGAAAGCAGGTGTTGACAGATGTGAAAATTACCGAACTATCAGCTTAATAAGTCACAGCTGCAAAATACTAACACGAAGTCTTTACAGACGAATGGAAAAACTAGTAGAAGCCAACCTCGGGGAAGATCAGTTTGGATTCCGTAGAAACACTGGAACACGTGAGGCAATACTGACCTTACGACTTATCTTAGAAGAAAGATTAAGGAAAGGCAAACCTACGTTTCTAGCATTTGTAGACTTAGAGAAAGCTTTTGACAATGTTGACTGGAATACTCTCTTTCAAATTCTAAAGGTGGCAGGGGTAAAATACAGGGAGCGAAAGGCTATTTACAATTTGTACAGAAACCAGATGGCAGTTATAAGAGTCGAGGGACATGAAAGGGAAGCAGTGGTTGGGAAGGGAGTAAGACAGGGTTGTAGCCTGTCCCCGATGTTGTTCAATCCGTATATTGAGCAAGCAGTAAAGGAAACAAAAGAAAAATTCGGAGTGGGTATTAAAATTCATGGAGAAGAAATAAAAACTTTGAGGTTCGCCGATGACATTGTAATTCTGTCAGAGACAGCAAAGGACTTGGCAGAGCAGTTGAATGGAATGGACAGTGTCTTGAAAGGAGGATATAAGATGAACATCAACAAAAGCAAAACAAGGGTAATGGAATGTGGTCTAATTAAGTCGGGTGATGCTGAGGGAATTAGATTAGGAAATGAGGCACTTAAAGTAGTAAAGGAGTTTTGCTATTTGGGGAGCAAAATAACTGATGATGGTCGAAGTAGAGAGGATATAAAATGCAGGCTGGCAACGGCGAGGAAAGCGTTTCTGAAGAAGAGAAATTTGTTAACATCCAGTATTGATTTAAGTGTCAGGAAGTCATTTCTGAAAGTATTCGTATGGAGTGTAGCCATGTATGGAAGTGAAACATGGACGATAAATAGTTTGGACAAGAAGAGAATAGAAGCTTTCGAAATGTGGTGCTACAGAAGAATGCTGAAGATTAGATGGGTAGATCACATAACTAATGAGGAAGTATTGAATAGGATTGGGGAGAAGAGAAGTTTGTGGCACAACTTGACCAGAAGAAGGGATCGGTTGGTAGGACATGTTCTGAGGCATCAAGGGATCACCAATTTAGTATTGGAGGGCAGCGTGGAGGGTAAAAATCGTAGGGGGAGACCAAGAGATGAATACACTAAGCAGATTCAGAAGGATGTAGGTTGCAGTAAGTACTGGGAGATGAAAAAGCTTGCACAGGATAGAGTAGCATGGAGAGCTGCATCAAACCAGTCTCAGGACTGAAGACCACAACAACAACAACAACAACAACAACACTGACTTTTTGATCACCCGGTAGATTGTGGACATTAAGTTGGGAGTGTGGGTCTGTCGGGAAGTGTGCAAGGGATAAGTCCCTGCAGTCGCGTTATTCAACTGTGTCCTCGGTGCGTCAGATGGATGGAGCGTCTGCCATGTAAGCTGGAGATCCTGGGTTCGTTTCCCGATCGGGGCACACATTTTCAACTGTCCGCATCAAGGCCGGCCGGGGTGGCCGAGCGGCTCTAGGCGCTACAGTCCGGAACCGCTACGGTCGCAGGTTCGAATCCTGCCTCGGGCATGGATGTGTGTGATGTCCTTAGGGTAGTTAGGTTTAAGTAGTTCTAAGTTCTAGGGGACTGATGACTTCAGAAGTTATGTCCCATAGTGCTCAGAGCCATTTGAACCATTTTTTTGTCCGCATCAAGGTATGTCAACAACACCTGTCGGCAGTTGAGGGTTTCAATTAATTATCATTTATGGATGGATAGAGCGTCTGCCATGCAATCAGGAGATCCTGGGTTCATTTCCTGGTCGGGGCACACATTTTCAGCTGTCCCCATCAAGGTATGTCAATAACACCTGTCGGTAGCTGAGGGTTTCAATTAATTATCATTTATGGATGGATAGAGCGTTTGCCATGTAAGCAGGAGACTCTGGGTTCGAGTCCCGGTCGGGGCGCACATTTTCAGCTGTCTCCATCAAAATATGTCAACAACACCTGTCGGCAGCTGAGGGTTTCAATTAATTATCATTTATCGATGGATAGAGCGTTTGCCATGTAAGCAGGAGATCCTGGGTTCGAGTCCCGTTCGGGGCACACATTTTCAGCTGTCTCCATCAAGGTATGTCAACAACACCTGTCGGCAGCTGAGGGTTTCAATTAATTATCATTTATCGATGGATAGAGCGTCTGTGATGTAAGCAGGAGATCCTGGGTTCGTTTCCTGGTCGGGACACACATTTTCAGCTGTCCCCATCAAGGTATGTCAATAACACCTGTCGGCAGCTGAGGGTTTCAATTAATTATCATTTATTCAAGTTGTCCCTTCAAAGCAATCGCCCTCCGATACAATACACTTGTGCCAACGCTTCTTCCAATCCTCGAAGCACTTCTCATAAGCACATTCTGATACAGTCTTCAGTTCTTGCAGCGATGCAGTTTTTATTTTATCAATCGTTGAAAATCTTAGTCCTTTGGTAGGTCTCTTCAGTTTTGGGAACAGGAAAAAGTCGCAGGGGCCATATCCGATGAATATGGTGGCTGGGGCATGACTGTCGTGTTGTTTTTGCCAAAAAATCTCTCACAAGCGACGACGAATGAGTTGGTGCATTGTTGTAATGCGAAAACCACGAATTGTTGTCCCACAATTCCGGACATTTTTTGCGTATTGCTTCCGCAAACGACGCTTAACGTCGAGATAATATTCCTTATTGACTGTACGACTTTTTTGGCAAAAATTCAAGGTGCACTACACCACGGTAATTGAAAAAAACAGCGAACAAAACTTTGACATTTGATCGAACTTGGCGTGCTTTTTTCGGTCTTGGCTCTCAGGGATGCTTCCATTGGGACGACTGGGCGTTGGTTTCGACGTCATAATCGTAAACGAATGTTTCGTCACCAGTATGACCCTTTTGAGCAAATCAGGATCATCACTGATGTCATTCGAGAGCTCCTGAGCGATGCTCATGCGACGGTTCTTCTGATCAAAATTGAGAAGTTTTGGAACAAACTTCGCTGAGACACGTCTCATGTCCAAAACATCCGAAAAACATTGCATGACACGAGCCGACAGATATGCCAACATCCTCAGCATGTTCCCTTGCGGTAATTCGACGAGTTTCCAAAACAATTTTCTTCACAGCTTCGACGTGATCAGCTGTTGCTGATGAGCTGGGGCGTCCAGAGCGAGGTTCGTCATTGGCATCTTCTCGGCCATCTTCGAAGAAGTTGTACCACTTGCAACCTTTTTTTTTTTTTTTTTTTTACTTAGAGCAGACTCACCGTATGCCACTGTCAACATTTCAAGTGTGTTAGAGCACTTGATTCCATATTTCACACAAAATTTGATGCAATTTCTTTGCTCCATTTTTTATAACATTAGAAAATCGCCGAGTGCACTAAAACACGTCTAAACTTTCTATCTGTCAAAAACAAACGAAGTATGCTGTAACTTGAAACTGTGAACATATGTTCGGGACATGTGTACCAACATAACAAAAAGAGATCATTAATGGATTGTATGCTGCCCGCACAATTTGAAAAGATACCGTACTTTTTGAACAGCCCTCGTATGTGACAGCGCCGTGGTATAATGATTGCCATTGCATGTGACATTCATCAGTGCGAGTCAGATGTTTGGGCAAGACTAGCGGTGGACATAAAATAATTGAATCCTTTTATCGCCCATCAGGCTCGTCTCCTGATTTAACCCAAAACTTTAGAGAAAACCTCAGTTCACTTGTATCTAAGTTCACCAATCATACTTTAGTTATCAGTGGAGACTTAAATCATCCAGCAATTGATTGGGAAAATTACAGTTTTGTTAGTAGAGGGCGTGATAAGACATCCTGTCAAACTTTACTAAATGCGTTCTCTGAAAACTACAATATTAAGAGTAAAATCAGGCTTTTTGCAGATTATGCAGTTATCTATGATGAAGTACTATCTGAGGTAATCTGCTTAAATATTCAGTCAGATCCTGATAAGACTTCAACATGGTGAAGAGATTCCAACTTGTTCTAAATGTTCGGAATGTAAAATTTTGCGTTTCACAAAACGAAACAGTCAAAAAGTCACTGCAAAAATGCCGTGTGACTAGGGCCTTCCGTAGGGTAGACAGTTCGCCGGGTGCAAGTCTTTCGAGTTGACGCCACTTCGGCGATTTGCGTGTCGATGAGGACAAAATGATAAAAATAAGGACAACACAACACCCAGTCTCTGAGCGGAGAAAATCTCCGACCCACCCGGGAATCGAACCCGGGACATTAGGTATGACATCCTGTCGCGCTGACCGCTTCTTTTTTTTTTTTTTTTAAATCTCATTTTGTTCGCTTTTGTTCCTTGCATCTGCTCGGGGCGGACGTCGTAAGACATTCATTTAAGTTCGTTGTTGATCGATTAACTCAGTATTTTTTATTACAGACGGCAGCTGACCCTCTGACCGAACACGCTGAGCTACCATGCTGGCGACCACTCAGCTACCAGGGGCGGAAAATAAGTCACTATTGGAATCGGCTAATTCATACAAATACCTGAGAGGAACACACTGTAGGGATATGGAATGGAGTGGTCACATAGACTCAGTTGTGTGTAAAGCAGGTGGTAGACTTCCGTTTATTGGTTGAATACCAGGGAAGTGCAATCAGTCTACAAAATGTAATTGCTTACAAATCATCGGTACGACCAGTTCTGAAATACTGCTCATGTGTGTGGGACCCATAACGTATAGGACTAACAGGGGATATTAAATGTATACAGAGAAGGGCAGCACGAATGGTCACAGGTTTGATTAATCCGTGGGAGAGTGTCACAGAAATAGTGAAGTAACTGAACTGGCAGAGTCTTGGAGACAGAAGTAAACTAACCCAATAGTGAAACTTCCTGGCAGATTAAAACTATGTGCCTTTCGCCAGCAAGTACTCTACCAACTTATGGCGAAATTGAAACTGTGATGACGGGTCGTGAGTCGTGCTTGGGTAGCTCAGTTTGTAGAGCACATGCCCGCAAAAGACAAATGTCCCGATTTCGAGTCTCGGTCGGGCACACAGTTTTAATTTGCCACGAAGTTTCATATCAGCGCACACTCCGCTGCAGACTGAAAATTTCATTCTGTAACCCGAGACTGTCTAGTAACAAAGTTTCAAGAGCCGGATTTAAATGATTACTCAAGGAATATACTACAACCTCCTACATGTCGCTCACATAGGGGTCCTGAGGATAAGATTAGAATAATTACTGCACGCACAGAAGCGTTCACACAATCATTCTTCTCGCACTCCGTACATGAATGGAACAGGAAGAAACCCTAATAAGTGGTACAATGGGACATACCCTCTGCCATGCACTTCACGGTAGTTTGCAGACTATAGATGTACAGTAGTTGTGATGCTCACAGTCACCCATAAGAATTTTACACAACAGTTGCGCAATTACTTTGTTGATAGAATGAGATTTTCACTCTGCAGCGGAGTGTGCGCTGATATGAAACTTCCTGGCAGATTAAAACTGTGTGCCCGACCGAGACTCGAACTCGGGACCTTTGCCTTTCGCGGGCAAGTGCTCTACGGTCCCGAGTTCGAATCTCGGTCGGGCACACAGTTTTAATCTGCCAGGAAGTTTCATACTTTGTTGATAGTTTCTAATGTGCTGAACTCTCCAATGTTCACTTTCACCTATACAAAGAAAATTATAAAGACTCGTTATTCAAAATCTGAAATCTACAAAAGTTCTTCGGCTATTGCTTCGAAATTTGGACAGAACGTTGAATTCGAATACGCATGTGTTTTTACATAGACTGCCTAATTGAGTGCCATGTGTTGAACATAAATGCAAGTACCCTGATCAGCCAGAGCATTATGACAACCGATCTACTATCGATATAAAACCGTCCAGGCGATAGCAGCATCACCTGGTGAGCAACGACTGCTAGTCAGACAGTCACACGCACGGTGCATGTGGTATCAATGGGCGTACTGTCCAGGTGTAGAAAGGGCAAGGTACGCGTTACATCTGAGTTTGGCCGAGTTCAGATCGTGATGGCCCGTTAGGCTCGGCTCGAGCAATTCGTAAACCGCATGACTCATCGGGTGTTCGAGCACTGCTGTGTTGAGTGTCCTCTACACGTGGCGAAACCAAGGTGAAACCACTCCTAATCATGGGATTCCGCAGCTGGCGACGCAATCATCCCGTCCCCCATGCGGATCCTCTATGACCTCATTCCTTTCCCCCATCTGCTCCTATTCCTCGAATATATCCGCATACTCTACACCTCCCACCGCCTTGATCCCCCTCACCCCCTGGTTGCTCCTCTCAACCCCCGCCCTCTGCCCCACCTTCACTGTTGTGTCCCCCCTACCCTCCACCTCTACACCCTTCATCTCCTTTCCCAAGGTGGCTTCCATCAACTACTCCTCCTGGCTCATGCCCTCTCTCCCTTCATATATCCAACCTATCAACTCTGATCCTCATCTCCCCCTCCTCTCCTCTGTCCTTTCCCTGGGTTCCCTCTTCCCCCCCTCTTCGTCCTGTTTTCCTCCACCAAACCTCTCTCTGCCTCCCTTCCCCCCCTAGTCCTTTTGCATTCCCCAGTCCCTGTCACGTCTGCCCCCCCCCCCTGTTATGGGTCCTCGTCCCCCATCAACTCCTTCCCCCCTGCCCTCCACATCGTTTTTTCCTCTCCTTCCCCCCTTTTCCTTCCCATTGTCTGTCCCAGTTCCCCCCGTCTGCCCTCCCTCAGCTGTGGTGTGTCATATTTGTGCCAACTTTTTAGTGCAGTGTTCAAGTGAGTGTTCAGTGTTGTGCATCTATCCAAAGTTTTGCAAACAGAAATCATGCTGTCGCTGGGTGTGAATTTCATATCCTTTGCAAACAGAAACCAGACTGTCGCCGTGTTTTTTAGTTGTCTGTCTATTATTTTTCTGCTTCCTGTTTATTTTATTAGCATCATCAACCCTTTGTTTTATTTTTTAAGTTCCACAATTTTCCGCCATTTGACCATTTGTGTCACCGATTTTATCGCCAGCTTTTATTATTTATTATTTTCATTTTTTTTAAAACAAATTCTGTAGGCTGAAGAGCGGCATACTAAGCTGCTGCCAGCCCGCCCTCTTCGGGGGGAATCGCAACTCAATAAAGGAGAAAAAAAAAATGCCAATGATAACACGTGACCATCGGCACTGGACGTTGGCGCAGTGGCAGAGCTTTTCTTCATCTGATGAATCCCAACACTTTCTTCATCAAGCAGACGGGAGTGTGCGAATCCGTCGTCCTCCAGTGGAACAGCTACTTGACTTCCGTTCTGTAGGACAGAGACAAGCTGGCGGCAGCTCCGAAGTTTCACTTTAAACTACATAGTTCTTACATACTTACTCGATAGGACTGTAATGGCCCTACATAGAGATCTTACCTGGTTGCTCATTGCTTAGTGCCAGGTGACTTTGTGGGACGTTGACTATTTAAAGACAGGCATAAGATTATGTGACTTCTGAAACTACATAATGTTTTGAAAATTGGCTAGGGTAGACTTTACTATACTGCATGTACTCTACAGTTTTACTATTATCTGGTGTATAAAAAAAGGTTTCATGGTAGTAAAACATAAAATATATGGAACACTATTATTCATCCTTAGTCCGAAATCCCCTACCCACCAGTGTAGCTGAAACCGCTAACGCACTGCTTGCTGGACTCGTGTAGTTGTGCCGGCGGATTACTGACGAGGGCTCGTGTGCTGGCCAGCGTGGTTGTGGTTTTTAGGCGGTTTTCCACATCCCACTAGGTGACTTCTGGACTGGTCCCCACGTTCTGCCTCAGTTACACAGATTGCAGACATCTGCACACTATTCCATGGATTACACTAGGTGCAGACAGTTGGGGTACACTAATCCCTTCCCGCGGGGTACGGGGTGGTGACACGAAGAGCATCTGGCCACCCCTTCAAATTAACATGCCACATCCGATTGACCAGCAGACCCCACCAGTCGAGATTAATGCTTGGAAAGAGAGAGAGTCAGAAACCCCCTGTTTACATGTATGAAATCCATCTTGGAATAAATTTGTTATGACCCCAAATTATACAAAATCTCTGTCTGTGATTGAATTAATTAGTGAGAGGTGTTGTTTCATTCAGAAAAAAAATATAGCAACAAAAATACATTGTCATACTTCAGAATCTTGTAGGTGTTAAAGCAAAATAGGCAGTTGGAATTGTGAGGTTCTGAACTCTTATTAATGTTAATCATTTCATGAGTTGATTAGTTTCAGATAATTCAAAATATGTTCTCAAAAAGTTGGGAAGTCTGCTTTTGAATGAGTGGTAGCAATACCTCCTATGCTCCCTCTCCTGCAAAATGTTTCCTGATTAAATGTCATAACCTCAGTTAGTCATTTAATTATATAGGCTTCTAGTAAAGTCAATTGCGTCATTAACAAGGAAAGTAAATGTGAATAATCCTGAAAGAATGGTTCGGTGTGGGGTGTTGGAGGGGTGAAGTGGACTGCGGTAGTTGTCGTGGGGTTGTGGACCACTGCGGCTGTGGCAGCGACGGAGCCTCTCCATAGTTTCTAGGCCACTGGTTAACATACAATACAGTACATACAATACAACATAAATATGAACAAATAAACTGTGACTTTAAATGGAATTTTTCATAAAGAACAATTTTATATTACTGTACACATTATCTATTAAGTGTGCAGCTGCATTACATATAGAATGAAATAGCAAACAAAAATTAATTATTCTTGGGAGCAGAAAGTATAACAGATGGAATAGTAGCAACACACTACAGCTTAGTATCCTGAAGGTAAGTAAGAGCCAGCAATTTTAAATTCATCTTGAGTGTATTTTCTTTTTTGTACAAAATGTGAAACATAAACTCCTGCTTCCTTGCTTTGAAAACATGGAAGGTGAACAGCAGCATCAAAATGGACATGCCAATGAATAAATAAGATAGTTCAATATACACTGAGCTGACATAAGTCATGTGATACCTCCTAATGTCATGTCAGAGCCCGTTTCGCCTGACATAGTGCAGCAACTCGAGGCTGCATGGACCCCACAATTTGCTGGAAGCCTACTGCAGAAACACTGCGAGGTGATGCCTCTATAGCCATCCATAATTGCAGAAGTGTTGCTGGTGCAGGACGTCTTTATTGTGGCCCATAAATATTCGATGGGATTCATGACTGGTGATCTGGGAGGCCAAATCATTTGCTCAAATTGTCCGCTGTCTTCTTCAAACCAGTCATGAACAATTGTGGCGTGGTGACATGATGCATCAACTTCATCCCTAAAAATTCCATTGTTGTTTGGATACATAAAATTGATGAATGGCTGCAAATGGTTTCCAAGTAAAGAAATATCCAGAGGAACCAGTCAATTGCATGTAACCATTATGGAGCCATCACCAGCTTGCACAGTGCCTTGTTCACGAGATGGGTCCGCGGCTTTGTGAGGTCTGTGCCACACTCGAACCCTACCATCAGCTCTTATCAACTGAAATCGAGGCTCATCTGCTGTGGCCACAGTTTTCCAGTCATCCAGGATCCAACAGACATGGCCACGAACGCAGGAGAGGAGCTGCAGGTGATGTCGTGCTGTTAGCAAAGGCACTCACATCAGTCATCTGCTGCCACAGCTAATTAACGCCAAATTTTGATGCACCACCCTAATGGATATGTTCCTCATATGTCCCACATTGATTACAGCGTTTGTTTCATGCAGCATTGCTTGTCTGTTAGCACTGACAGCTCTACCCATACGCCACTGCTCATGGTCGTTAAGTGAAGGCTGTCAGCCACTGTGTTGTCCATGGTGAGAGGTAGTGCCTGAAATTTGGTACTATCGGCACATTCTTGACACTATGGGTCTCAGAATATTTAATTTCCTAACAATTTCCAAAAGAGATTGCCCCAACTACCATTCCGCGTTAAAGTCTCTTGATTCCCGCTGCGTGGGCATAATCACGTCAGAAACCTCTTTGACATAGCGACCTGAGAATAAAAAATGACAACTCTGCCAACACACTGTCCTTTTATAACTTGTGTACGAGATACCACTGTCACCACTATGTATATATACATATCACTATCCCATGACTTTTATCACTTCAGTGGATAACGAAAGGAGCCAATAAAAAGAGAATGCATAAACATGGAAACATGCAACAACAACAACATAATGGGATAGTCAATGAAAGATAGTAATACAAGTCATAGACTTCATGGTCCTCATGGTGAAATGAACGATGACAGATAATGTTGCTAGAAACCAAGACATTGTTTCTGGAAATCAGCAGATGTTATCTTACTTGTGGCAAGGGGCTCAATTAATAGCCAACACTATTATCTCTTCTCCAATTTAAAGTGAGTTCAAAAACAATTAGTATTAGATCCCCATTTTACGGAAGATCAGTACAGATAAATGATAGAGTGTTCTGTAATAGTATTGTTTACTAAACCTGAGGAAGACAAGATTTATATTTATGAAACATATGTATAACTTTTAATGTATGAAAGTAAAAAACTGTTACCCAGCCTGTAATAATATTAAGTAAACGCTCATACTAACCAACTTGTGAATTATTTGTTCTCTGCTCATGTACCCTACTGTTTTACTGAATCATTAGCATACTGTAAAATATCCTCTTCCCTGCACTTCAAAGTAATTTCCATAGTATTAATGTGGAGGTAGATGTAAAATTATGCTTCCTGAAGATTCACTTTATTTTGCCTACATTGCTTGAACTTGTCTGGCAAATAACAATTGTAAACTTTATGCCACCAATATAAATTTGTCAGCTTGATCTTTATCATCATACATGCAAATACTAAAATAATGCAGAAAGTAAAATCAAATGTGTGATTATAAAAATGTTGCAGAGTGTGTAAAACCAATTCCAACAGACGAATCGTATCTCCTTGATGGAAAGCCTTCACTGGCTGCAGAATTTCCATGGCATGTTGGAATATATTTACATGAAAATGATGGATATTTACAACTATGTAGTGGAACCCTTATAAAAAGAAAGTTGGTTCTAACTGGTGAGTTATTTACAAGTTAAATATTTGCTACAGTGTGTGTTACTTCAGGGTAACGTATTATGGATTGCATTACATAGTATCACCCAAGCTGCTTCTCTAAAGGCAGTAAGTCTATAATTTGTTCACTCCCTCTTTACCCCTCTGAATACCTGAGATTTGTAAATCTTACTGTTTATTGCATCTTGTTGTGTATTTGCCTCTCATTTTGTTGTAGTATCCCTCTCTTGTTCCAAGAAACTTACCTGATTGTCTTGACATACCTTCGTAAACTCCCAGTCTGCACAAATCTACAAAGAGTATAAGCAACAATAAAGAGCACAGACAATCACCCACAATGTAGTAGAAGAGCGGAGCAGGAGACAGGCACATACACAAGCTCTAAAACATATTGCTTAGCTTTCTTGCAGCTGAGCTACAAATACCAAATACTGATTATGTGATCCATGACACTCTGTTATACAGGGTGTCCAGAAAAGGGCTCCCTGATTTCAAAATTAAATATCTCGAAAACAAAGATCGATAGAGGAATGCAGTAAACGGTATGTTTATTGTGAAAGCTGTAAGAAGTTTATACAGCAGTTTGAAATAATAGTTAGAAAAGCTGCTAACAGATGGCGCTGTACGCTGTACAGCTCATATCAGCATACATAAGTGAATTAATCGTATGAAAACAATCTTTGCAAACAATCACATCACAATGTTTTCAAAATGTTCACCATTGGCACCACAGAGGTGGTGCAAACGAAGAATGAAATTCGTCATCACATTTCGTAGTGTCTCAACCGAAATGGATTCACCTGCCACAGAGATCGCCGATTCAAGCTCGTCCAGCGTGGCGGGATGCTTCGGGTAGACCATGTCTTTCACTGTGCCTCACAAAAAAAGTCACAGGGAGTCAAATCCGGCGAATATGGAGGCCAATCCATGCCAGCACCAGTAAATTTGGGATATTCCAAAGCAATGACTCGATTCCAGAAGTATTCCTCAAGAAAGCGAAACACTTGTTCGGTCCGATGTGGATGGGCGCCATCTTGCATAAACCATTCAGTACCTGGTCGATCCTCTGACGCTTGCTGTCTGGCGACAAATTGTTCCAAAATCGCAACGTAACGTGCACCAGTGACCGTTTCTCGAATGAAAAAAGGGTCAATAATGCCTCTGCTGCATACTGCAGCCCACACAGTAACTTAAGGAGAATACAGGGATTTCGCTTCACACCAATATGGCTTTTCGGAACCCCAAAATCGCCAGTTCTGCTTATTCACTTATCCATTCAGGTGGAAGTGTACTTCATCTGTAAACCAGATGCAGCCAACATCAAATCCTTCACTATCAATCATTGTGAGCATCTGATTAGCAAAGGCAACCCTTTGTTGCACAGCTCGTACTGGTATGGCCTGGTGCGTTTGAATTTTGAATGGATACATGTGTAGGCTCTTTCTCAGTATTTTCTGCGAGCTAGAACGCTTCAAACCAGTCTCAGATGCAATTCTACGAACGGATGACATTGGATTTTGCTGAATAATTCCAGAAACTGTGGCGATATTTTCAGGCGTAACTGCGGTTTGCTTGCGGCCAACATGCCTCACTAGATCATCAGTTACGCTGCCTGTTCATTGAAATTTTGCGAAGAGCGTACGAATGGTTTTCGCATCGGGTCCTTTTGGAACATTAAATCGTGCTTGAAAACCTCGCCTTGTTGCCGTAGGACTCTCTTCTAACCTGTGGAACTCTAGCACCAGAAAAACGCGTTGTTCAGTGGAGTACAAGGTTTTAATCTCTTCCTTCGGTACGCTAACCTCCTTTCACGTTTCAATAGTGGAACTCATCGCTCTGGGCTTCGGATCACTATTTATACTAGGTATTACGTAAGGCGATTACAGCGCCATCTGTTAGCAGCTTTTGTAACTATTATTTCAAACTGCTAACTTCTTACAGCTTTCACAATAAACATACCGTTTACTGCATTCCTCTATCGATCTTTGTTTTCGAGATATTTAATGTTGAAATCAGGTAGTCCTTTTCTGGACACCCTGTATGTGTTCATTACAATTAAACTTTCGCTACTTCCGCCAATGTACATGGAAAGCTATTTACTGTACAGGTAGCCAACTTTATAGGAATACTGTCCAGACTTTGTGTTGGAGCATTTGCATTGTTAGTAGTGTCAGGGTCATGTCTTGACCTAGAAGCTGGTGCTGGTATGGCAACGCTGAGTTGAAACAATTGCAGACTTTCAGCATGGAGCTTTACCCATAAAGATTTTTTTTTATCAAAACAGCAGCAGGACTGATGTTCTTTGTGAGCATCAATGTGTGAAAGGAATAACGAAAGGCCCTCTACCCACATCAAGTTGGAGAACATGATTCAGAAGTTTGAATTAACTGGCGAGAAGCCGACAGTGAATCGTGCCACAAATGGTTGAAGAAGTTATTGTTGCCATAGCTAAAAAATGCCATCTCCTGGCAGTGCATGAGCTGAACTACCAATGGTCCACCGTTCAAAAAGTGTTGCAATCATGAAAAGGAATCCATACATGGCATCATATTTTGGGGTAATTCATCACTGACTAATAAAGTATTTATTGCACAAAAGTGTGTAATCAGAATAATAGCTGGAGTCCACCCAAGATCATCCTGCAGACATTTATTTAAGGATCTAGGGATATTCACAGTAGCTTCTCAGTATATATACTCTCTTATGAAATTTGTTATTAACAACCAAACCCAATTCAAAAGTAATAGCAGTGTGCATAACTACAATACTAGGAGAAAGGATGATCTTCACTATTCAAGATTAAATCTAACTTTGGCACAGAAAGGGGTGAATTATACTGCCACTAAAGCCTTTGGTCACTTACCAAATAGTATCAAAAGTCTGACAGATAACCAACAAGTATTTAAGAAGAAATTAAAAGAATTTCTGAATGACAACTCCTTCTACTCCATAGAGAAATTTTTAGATATAAATTAAGAAAAAAATATTTAAAAAAATAGAAAAAACACACAAAGAAAATAAAAAAGTTGTTATATTAGCTTAAGTATGTTGTTAAATTAACTTAATTATGTTATGTATTGGAAAATTTGACTCGTTCCTCATCATTACGAAATATCGTATTCATGATCCATGGAACTAGTATTATTCTAATCTAATCTAATCTAATCTCTTTACTAACCATCTGCCGGCCGCGGTGGTCTAGCGGTTCTAGGCGCTCAGTCCGGAGCCGCGCGACTGCTACGGTCGCAGGTTCGAATCCTGCCTCGGGCATGGACGTGTGTGATGTCCTTAGGTTAGTTAGGTTTAAGTAGTTCTAAGTTCTAGGGGACTGATGACCATAGATGTTAAGTCCCATAGTGCTCAGAGCCATTTGAACCATTTTGAACTAACCAACTTTTTTCATTTGATGCAAACATTTGAGTAGACTTTGCTCTTATGTTAAGGACATTTGGCCTTGGAACATTTTCTGGAGTGATGAAGCACACTTTACGCTCACTGGGGCGGTGAGCACTCTCATCCACCACGTTTGGGAATCGTCACCACCAACAAACATTCATGATGTTCCCCTGGATAGTGAACACATTATTGTAACTGGAGCCCCAAAGATGAAGGACAGGCAGCGTGAATAGCACACAAGTGTGTCATTGTGCTGCAACAGAGAAACGTATTGTTGAAAATGGCTCTGAGCACTATGGGACTTAACATCTGTGGTCCTCAGTCCCCTAGAAATTAGAACTACTTAAACCTAACTAACCTAAAGACATCACACACATCAACGCCCGAGGCAGGATTCGAACCTGTGACCATAGCGGTCACGCGGTTCCAGACTGAAGCGCCTAGAACCGCATGGCCACAACGGCCGACACTTATTGTTGAAATTTATATAATTTACATTTCAAGAACAGTCATGTCTGACAACATACTACTTTCTCTTACATGAAGTTATTGTGTACTTGGTCCAAAGACTGGTTTTAAGCAGCTCTTTCCATGCTGCTCCGTGATGTAGAAACCTCCTTGTCACCAAATGACTACTTCAAACTACATCGGTCTGAATCTGCTCTTACTGTATTCATCTCATAGTGTCCCTCCACAATTTTTACTTCCAAAACTTCCCTCCAATACTAAACCAATGACTAGTTGATGTCTTAGAATCTATCCTATAACGAATCCCTTCTCTTAGTCCAGGTATGCCGTAAATTTTTCTCCCCAGTTCTGTTCAGTACCTCCTCATTAGTTATGCAATCTACCTACCTGCGAGGTGCGTCCATAAAGTAAGGTCACCAAGAAACTGGAACCATGAAAAACGGTTTTGGCTCCCCCCCCCCCCCCTTCAAATCCCCACCAATCTTAGACTGCTGCAACACACAGTCTTGACTGGGCAGCTGTTTGCGATGGCTCTCCCCTAGTTTCTCTTGTAGGTGCCATTTACTTGCAGTGATCTAGTTTTTTGAGTGCCGAGGGCACTACCCCCATTAACATGCGTTGCCAGTTATGCAAAGTCTATGGGCCAAAGTGAATGGACATTGAAAACATGTGGAAGTGAGAGAGTTCAAGAACAAACATACAGACATCCACAGTGGACAGAATTCTGGTTGGGTTTCGGTTTTGGCTGAAACAAATCCAAAAGTGGAGACAGAAATGTATGACTATTGGTGTAAAACGATTCATGAACTATGTGAAAGGATGCTTGAAGTCCATCAGACTACGATTGACAAGATATTGGTTAAACATTTGCATTATCACAACATGTGTGTGAGGTCGATCCACAAAATGGTGACCAAACGCCATAAATGGCAACGTGATGAAGTGGCCCGCAGATTCCTGGAGTGCTATGCAGAAGAGGGCAAGGAGTTTTTCGGTTCAGTTGTCATGGGTGCTGAAACCTGGGTATACTACACTACACGGCACCTGAAATTAATGAAAAGCCTTGTCAGCGGTGGCATTAGAATTTGCCAAAACTGTGAAAGTTCAAACAAATATTGTCTGCTGGCAAAGTGGTGGCGATAATGTTCTGGGAAGAATAAGGCGTATTGTTGTGACAGTTTATAACTACCAGCAGAACAATAAATGCTGCCCATTACTGTGAGACTTTGAAACAACCCATGTCATTCCTAATTGGAGGAGGGGAATGCTGACAAAGGGAGTGTGTTTTCATTACAACAACTCTCATTGCCATATTGCCTATGCAACAGCCAATCTCTTGGCCCAGTTCTGATTGGGCATCCTCACCCCTACAGCCCAGACATAGTACCTAGTACCTATGTTTCCTGAGGTGAAGTTACATCTCGGTGGAATGCATTTGCAGACAGATGATGATTTGGAAAACGAAGTTGAGTGTTACCTGCACAATATGGCAAGGGAGTTCTGTGACAGGGGTGTATGCAAAGGACCACACCACATGCAAACTTGCAATGACCACAACAGTAACTACATCAAAAAATATCTGAAAGCTCAGTCTTATCATCAACATGACATTCATTGCCAATAAACTTGGTTTCTATGTGAAAAAAGTTGGAGGCCTTATTTTATAGACATATCTCATAATTTTCATCTATTTTCTTTAGCACTGACTTTCAAAATCTTCTATTCTTTCCTTTTCTGAACTGACCATCACCCATGTTTCAATTCCATACAAGGCTAGCTCCACTCTGGGTATTAGAAAAGAACTTCTAACATTTAAACTTATGATTGATCTTAACAAATTTCTCTTCTTCAGAAATGCTTTTCCTTCTGCTGACAGTCTACAATGCATATTCTATCTGTTTTTGCCATTATCAGTAATTTTTTCTGCCAAATAGCAAAACTCATCTTCAACTTTCAGCATCTCATTTCCTAATGTAATTCCCTGAGCACTACCAGATTTAATTTGACTACATTCCATTACCCATGTTTTGTTTTTGTTGATGTCCTCTAATAATCTCTTTTCAACACAATGTCCATTCTTTAAACTTCTCTTCCAAGTTCGTTGCTGTCTGTCACAATTACAACGGCATCAGCACTAGTTTCTTGTAACACTGATAGTAATTTTGATAATAATAATAATAATAAAATAGTAGCAGCTTATAGGTTTTCAATGTTAGGTTATCTCACAAAAGTCGTGCAACTAAAGAATATTGTTTTTACAGCTGCTCACTGTCTTGGAAAATCAAATAATCCTAAGGATTACATGATTGTAGCAGGCAAACACCACAGAGGCTGGGATATAAAGGATCCAAAAGAACAACAACTTGAAGTGAGTAGAAGTTCAGTATACATTTGTCTTGAGTATAGAAAGTATATTTTGAAGCGGAATGTTATCACAGGCGTCACATACTGCTTAATTAAAAAATGTTGGATGATGCAATTTCTGAGATGAATGTATATAAAAAATTTTGTGAACACAATGAGATGTTGTTTTTCAGGTTCTATACCTCAATCGGTAATAACAGAACCCTTATAGGATCACTGTCTGTCTGTCTATCTGTCTGCCTGACTGTTAAAAACCATTTCTCTCAGGGATGTCTAGACAAATACTGTTGAAATTTATCGTGTATTAAGGTCTACAGTCCCTTGGTGGTGTCAAAATTGAGCTTCTAAGCCAATGCAATCAAAAGATATGGGAATTAATGTCAGATATTTTGATAGTCGCAAACGTTCTCATGAAAACCTATGGGGTACTTCCGTTAGTCTAGAATCATGAAATTCGGCAAGAAGCAAGGTTTCACAGGAAAAGTACAGGAAAAAATCCAAAATTTTTTATCTGCAATTATACAACATAAAAAAATATTTTTTTGCCATTACAAACTTACGTTGCATTCATAATCTGTCTAAAGTGTCAGGAACTACTGTAAGGATTTTTATATGGTTTTCACTGAAGGGTACAGTGATTCGTGAGAAACATTTTTATATATAACATATACAAATATTTCGTGCTAATTGGCTGCCTATGATGGAGTGAAGTCCCCTGCCACAGTGAAAATTATGACTTTGCCATCTAGTGGTGATAGGTGTAAGGCTGTCTGACTACCATGCCACACCAGCGCTCATTGTAGATGCAAACTGTCTCTGACAGTCTATGCCTACGACACGTACAGCATCTGTAATGTTTCAAAGTGAAGTAATACAGGTAACTGATGCAGGATTGCAATTCCTTTGTTTGGAACGAGTTTCCAACATCCCATAAAATATCCACTGAAGCATTCCACACAGCAGTTTGATATCTGCGTAACAATAATAGGCCCATACCTGGCTGTACCATTTTCTTCTCTGGAGACTTCTGTCAAATCTTACCGGTAACTGGACAGGGATGAGAGTAGATGAAGTCAGAGAATCTGCAATTGCCAATTGGTGTAGCATCTTAACATAACTTCAAAATAAAATAAATGAAAAATAGCGACAGAAAATGTGAAATTAAAAAATCCAGGCTTTAAATTAAACATTGTTGAATGTCTTAGGATTCCTGGGACCGTTATTTTGCTAGTATCAATGTTTCGCAATTCCCAGGATGGATAAAACTATCTACAGGATGTACATAATTAAATTTGTATGGAACACTCAGAGCGGAAGTCCTACTCAGATTTGTACGGTCTTTGCATTTTTTAACATTCTCGGAGGCGAAGATGATAGCAGCCTTGTTAACAATGCCTCTCACACATGTTCCTGCTCGAATTAATAAATGGTTTGAAGCTAGTTCACTGTCATTAACCTTTCAAAAGACCCACTATATGCAGGTCAGAACCTGTGCGAGATTTCCTTCCAGCATGCCTATAACACACAAAGATATGCAGAATGAAGTTAGCAGTGTTAAATTTCTGGGATTACAACCCGATAATTACTTTAGTTGTGAAGCGCATACCACAGAACTGCTGAAGCGCCAAAAAAGTCTGTATCTGCAGTGAGAATTATGTGAGATACAGGAGATATAAATATAAAAAAACTTGCATAGTTTGATTACTTTCATTGTATTATGTCATACAGGATTATATTCTGGGGTAACTCGTCAAATTGAGCAAAAGTTTTAGCATGCAAAAGTGTGTAGTAAGATTTATTTGGGGTATAAATTCGAGATCATCGTGTAGAAACCTGCTCAAGGAACTAACCTCTAACCACTGCTTCTCAGTATATTTATTCCTTAGTGAAATTTGTTGAAAGTAACATATCTCTATTTCCAACCAATAGATCAATACATAATATCAGTACTAGGAATAAGAACAATCTACTTAAAGACATAAAATCACTTAACTTGGTCCAAAATGGGGTCCAATATTCAGGAACACACATTTTCAATAAATTGCCAATGACCATTAGAAACTTGGTTTCAGATAAAGCACGGTTTAAACAGAGTTTGGAAGATTGCTTGATAAGCAACTCTTTGACTCTATAGACAGAGACTGTCAGACCAGCTTAAGTAAAAATGTCTGTTAGATTGTAAAAATGTCTGTTAGATTTCAGTTCTGACAGCACTTGTTCACAACAGTCATGATTAGATGTTTTGTGTATGATAAATTTATTAAAAGTGCACAACAATGTTTCCTACTGGCATTGTATTAATTCTGTAAATATTAGCAGTTCCAGTTTACTGTGATATATTCACCTATTTGACAATCTCCTGACAAGTTTGCCCTGCTGGAAACTGAACTCTGGCCTGTCATGTGACATCATTCTGCTGTGCTGACCACTAAGCTGTGGAAACACACACACCACTAAATCGGCTGGTTTCAATTCCACAAAAGATGTCTGGGACTACTTGGGAAAGTGGATGAAATGTAGCAATCAGCTTAACCACCACTAGTCAACTCTACAATATCCAATTGAATGGCTATAACTGATTATGGCATACATGTAGAAATTTGTGCACTCTCCTTCTTACCTAATAGAACCTGTTATCTAGACTAGAGGTTCAAATAGATGCCGGCTGCAGTAATGATTCAGAGGTGAAGAGGCAAAATAGACTAGCATGGAGAGGTGCATCAAATCAGTCTTCCAATTGAAGATGACAATGACAACAACGGCAACACTGCTATCCACAAAACTGAAGGAATAATGCATACTCCACATATAATTGCGTAGGCTTCCGCGGCCAGAGTCAGTCAACATGAAAGTTTTCTGGGTTTGGTACTGCGTCATAATGTAAAAACTACTGCTGCTATAGAAAAGCTAACGTTTCAACCCAGAAGAAGGCCGCTGCAATCATGGCCGAAACGTTGGCTTTTCTATAGCAGCAGTAGTTTTTGCATTATGATGCAATACCAAACACAGAAAACTTTTATGTTGACATACTCCACATATTTAGAGAACATGTTATGTTCTGTTTCAAAAAAAAAATGGTTCAAATGGCTCTGAGCACTATGGGACTCAACTGCTGAGGTCATTAGTCCCCTAGAACTTAGAACTAGTTAAACCTAACTAACCTAAGGACATCACAAACATCCATGCCCGAGGCAGGATTCGAACCTGCGACCGTAGCGGTCTTGCGGTTCCAGACTGCAGCGCCTTTAACCGCACGGCCACTTCGGCCGGCATTCTGTTTCTGATCAGTTGCTACTACATGTATATGGAGGACATATGATAGGACCTTGAACTATTTATATGGGGTAGCCACAAGGATCTGTTTTGTTACCTCTCCGGTTTCACTTTTTTGGTTTACTCGTTTTGAGCTGCAAGGGGTGATCGATGACAATATATTAGAGAAAATAAACTTCTTTGTCAAGATAGATAATAATAACCTTTATTCTCTATAACCAGTTTTGGTAACTAATGTTACCAACTTCATATCTCGACAGACAATTTATTGCATATTTCTTAAAAATAGTAGAATGAACTGGCAAGTACCTCACAGACTAGAAGTGTGATGCATTGGCATGAAGACCACAAAATTTAATTTTTACGTGCCAATGCACCAGTGTTAGGAAAGTGAGAGGTGTGACCAGGGAAAAATGTATACGAAATGAAGATAGTAGGAATGAACTAGATATTTATAATATCAATATTAATAAAGAGATGAAGAAAATAAAATGTTATGGGAACATCACCTACAAGGAATGAATGCAGAGAGAATCCCACATCTAGCCACCTTGCACCATTCAAAAGGAAGAAAGAAAGGATGCAGGAAGACCCAGAATGAGATATCAGTGAAAAGTAAAGACAGAACAGACACAAGAACCTAAGCCTTGAAGTGCAGAAGAAGAAGAAGAAGAAGAAGAAGAAGAAGAAAAAGAAAAAGTTTTAAAGGGACAAAGCAAATCTGTCAGTGTTCATTGCATTAGGCCCATACCAGTTCCCTTCGAGGATGGTAGTCAGATACCTGGGACTTCAGAGCTAACGATACACTGCTTAGTTTGACACTTCTGGATCACTAGAACTCTTCCTCATCTAGTCCAAGTGTATTTAGACTCCCAGGAGATATCAAGGAAGATCATAAGAATAGCTAGGTTAAATGGCTTTTGCATTCTATTCATACTCAAAATGTCTAAGCTAAACATGTTAACTGATGTTACCTTTGGCCATGAGACTCAAATTTACAATAATCAAACAAAAAAATATTATATTTTCAAAAGTAGTTCAATCTACAGAATTTAAACATGCACAGTTTATTTCTTTGAATCACTGCAACACACATGAGGTATTTGCTAGTGTTCCATTTATATTGTTTAACAAATATTATGTGATATAAAATGTTTGGAAATTATTAGGTCAATTTGGAATAATGTTACATCAAAATCAAGTTTTGTGAAACACCAGAAAATATGCTGCACAGCACATAAATCTCTAATTTTGGAACTTATGTCCATATGTTCTATCAGTTACAGTGGAAAGTGTATGTAAATGCTAATTCAATGTGTTATCTTACAATAATCAATTTTTAATTATGTTATAAGTAAGCAATATGTGAAAAAATACAAGGAAGAATTGATCACTAATGCTTACTTTCAAACCATTGTAATGTATAGCACTGTTGAAAGACAAATATGAGACATGTCCTGAAAGTAAGTTTCATCAATATATTTTAAAGAGATGGTACATCAAGTGACACAAATACATGCCATATAGTGAACCCACAGCTGTTTCTGGTTCAAAGACAGAAGGGGGGGGGGGGTCAGAGGAGGAGGAGTAATGATGCATGCTCAGAAAATGGGAGAAGAGAGAGTAGTAGCAGACTGGCATGCCCCATCAGGATGGCAGACACAAGTGTACTGACAATTTGATCGCCAATGTAAGTGTGAATGTTATCTGGTATGAATCGTAATGGCGGACTAGTGTATCCATCATCTGTGAATGTCTATAGTCTGTATATGGTGAAGTAGTTGGTTGCTGGTGCTGGTTGCTGGTGTTGCACGTTCAGAGACGGAAGGCAGAGCATGGAGGTTGAAAGTTGCAGTGGACATCCCTTCACATCCACAAATGAAAAGATTACGCTGATAAAATAGCTCCCTACTTAGCAATCATATACAACCGCTCGCTCACCGACAGATCTGTACCTACAGATTGGAAAATTGCGCAGCTCACACCAGTGTTTAAGAAGGGTAGTAGGAGTAATCCATCGAATTACAGACCTACGTCATTGACGTCGGTTTGCCGTAGGATTTTGGAGCATATACTGTATTCAAACATTATGAATCACCTCGAAGGGAACGATCTATTGATACCTAATCAGCATGGTTTCAGAAAACATCGTTCTTGTGCAACGCAGCTAGCTCTGCTATCGACAGGGGATCTCAAGTTGATTCTGTATTATTAGATTTCCAGAAAGCTTTTGACACCGTTCCTCACAAGCGACTTCTAATCAAGCTGCGGGCCTATGGGGTATCGTCTCAGTTGTGTGACTGGATTCGTGATTTCCTGTCAGGAAGGTCGCAGTTCATAGTAATAGACGGCAAATCATCGAGTAAAACTGAAGTGATATCAGGTGTTTCCCAGGGAAGCGTCCTGGGACCTCTGCTGTTTCTGATCTATATAAATGACCTGGGTGACAATCTGAGCAGTTCTCTTAGGTTGTTCGCAGATGATGCTGTAATTTACCGTCTAGTAAGGTCATCCGAAGACCTGTATCAGTTGCAAAGCGATTTAGAAAAAATTGCTGTATGGTGTGGCAGATGGCAGTTGACGCTAAATAACGAAAAGTGTGAGGTGATCCACATGAGTTCCAAAAGAAATCCGTTGAAATTCGATTACTCGATAAATAGTACAATTCTCAAGGTTGTTAATTCAACTAAGTACCTGGGCGTAAAAATTACGAAAAACTTCAGTTCGAAAGACCACATTGATAATATTGTGGGGAAGGCGAGCCAAAGGTTGCGTTTCATTGGCAGGACACTTAGAAGATGCAACTAGTCCACTAAAGAGACAGCTTACACTACACTCGTTCGTCCGCTGTTAGAATATTGCTGCGTGGTGTGGGATTCCTACCAGGTGGGATTGACGGAGGACATCAAAAGGGTGCAAAAAAGGGCAGCTCGTTTTGTATTATCACGTAACAGGGGAGAGAGTGTGGCAGATATGATACGCGAGATTGGATGGAAGCCATTAAAGCAAAGACATTTTTCGTCACGGCGAGATCTATTTACGAAATTTCAGTCAACAACTTTCTCTTCCGAATGGGAAAATATTTTGTTGAGCTCAACCTACATAGGTAGGAATGATCATCAAAATAAAATAAGAGAAATCAGAGCTCGAACAGAAAGGTTTAGGTGTTCGTTTTTCCCGCCTGCTGTTCGGGAGTGGAATGGTAGAGAGATAGTATGATTGTGGTTCGATGAACCCTCTTCCAAGCACTTAAATGTGAATTACAGAATAATCATGTAGATGTAGATGTAGATGTAGAAGGACATGGTTTCAGTGGACATGCACATTACAGTGTCAGGCGAAGCATCCACGCTGCCTGTTGGCTGTGCTCAAGCCCACCATATGCTCCACGATGTGTCGGGTTACCAAAAAGTGTCTGAAAGATGTGTACTGAGAAAGCTGATCCTAGATCACCAAGAGTGCAAGAATCAGAGCCAGCCTCCATCACCTGGTGCACAGTACACGTGAGAGGGAAATAAGTTCATATTCAGAATCATCACAGACATGGAGACACATGGGTGCACCACTTTACCCCTGAATCCAAGGATGCTTCAACGATGTGGAAGCATTCCAGTTCACCAGTGAGGAAAAAACCTACCCAGGAAAAGTTATGGCTCCAGTGTTCTAGGGCACAAAAGGTGCTACTCCAGTCCTCACCAAACTCAGGTCCACCATTCAACGAAAGAGATGAGCCCTTTAGTGAAGGTGTTGGGTCTCTTGAATGACAATGCAAAACCACACACAGCAAGGCTCATACAGAATCAGATTTGTTGCCGGCCTGCAGTCCTGATATTGCCCAATTGGACTTTCAGTTGTTTCCTGTATTGAAAGCCGCACTTTCAGGATATCCTTCCAAACCAATGCTGAGTTGGAGCATTGCGACAATTACTTGCATCGCTGGGCACCGAGTTTTACCAAAGCGGTTTCTTCAAACTGATTGCAAGATAAGACAAATGTCTCAATGTCAGTGACAACTATGTTGAAAAATAGTGCAAGATGTATAGTTCACGATGCCATGGTGTAAGTTTTTAGTACAAAGTATTCATGTAGAAATAATGATGAGACTTTCATTCAGAACAGCGCTGATGTAAAAGTAAAAGCGACACACTACTTAACATTAGAACTAATAGTTCCTTATCAGTTACGAGAGGTGGATTGTTTCGCAGTATGAAAAATGAAGGGCATGCCTCCCAATAAGTAGGAGCCGTGTGTGGTGATGACAAGAGTCTATAAAGGTGAAGGGGGGAGGTGCTGGAGGGAGTAGGTTCAATACAGTAGACATGTAATCACTCTGTCAGCAGATTGATAAGGAAAGAGTGAGAAGTAAAGATAGATTAAGAGGAAGAGGAAGATGAATTTTTTTCTGACTTAATTCTCAGTCACACTATTCTCTCTCTTTCTCCAAATCTATCATTACTTGTCAATCTGTCCTTATCACATGTGGACTGAAACTGACAGAGTGCTTAGCAACGTAGCATGTCTGCCCTGCTCTCTCTGACACCTCCCCTTTCACTTTTGTTGGCCCTCGTCCTCGATACATGTGAATGATTTTCCCCTCCTTTTTAACTGTGCACAACCTATGCTTCTCTTCAAGGGAGAAACTGCTAGTTCTGAAAGCTGGGAAGTGTGCCCCTATCACTTTTATATTTGTCTGTCGGTGGTACTATACATTTTAACTGCTTAAAAGTAAGTACTTGACATCAAACCTGTCTCATGATTTGTTAGCTTCCTCAATTGCATTCTTCTTCGATACTATTCTGTAATATGTGTTCAATTTGCAGGTGGAGTCAATTGTGATTCATGATATGTATAGAGGACCTTCACGAAATTATGCAGATGATATAGCTATAATAGTTCTGAAAAATGAAATAAGAATCTCAGATTTTGTGAGACCAGCTAGTCTAGATCTTGAAAGTAAATATGAGAGAGAACAACTGTCTTCTGGGAGTTTTGGCTCTGTGAGTATATGTTTCTATTGATTTCAGTCTTTGTTTTCAACATGCTTTATTTCCTTTCCATTAGTTTGCATAGAAATGTTTCTTTGATGGTACTACACTTAAAACTGCACAATTACTAAACTTTAAGCTAAAAGTGTCATCAGGCATGCACCCAAACTCACCAGTGTATGAGTATGTATATGCAACACACTTCTTTCTAGAAATTCGAACATTTGTTCATCTTTGTTGATAATGTAGTCATCTTTTGGAACATTATTATTTTTGTCGTCTGTGATGTTTCATCTTCATGTTCGTATACTGATCACTGCATCAATACCTGACTTTCCTTGTTTAATTTCTTTAAAATGGTGCTCGTACATTAAGCATTTAACATAGAAGGGAAGTGTGCCATTTGAAATTGCTGAAGAAATAACACTAGGGACTGGAATGACACACAAAAAGATAAAATAAGAATGAAAATGACATCCTGGTCACTGAGACATAATGAGGTACTTGAGACAGGTCACAGTTCGCAGAGGTCAGTTTACTAGTTGATCTGAACTCTGTTTCAGCTGAAAATAGGGAATTATCTTTTTGTAAGATGTAGGACTTGCGTCCCTAACCTATTATGGAGAAGGTTTTAATGTGTTTAGCACTGAAAAAGTTACAGATTTTACATTCTTCATGACTAGATGTGACTGGGTGGTGAATGTAAATGGAAGAAAATGGTTCTAATCTTAAAATGACATTTTATTTGAGGCATTTTTGCTTTTAATGCCTTAACCACATTTGTCTGTCTATTTTAGCACGTGCACCAATAAACTTGCTTCTGAGTGTTCTAGAGAAACAAACACATGCATCGCATCACACACACACACACACACACACACACACACACACACACACACACACACACACACACACACGCACACACACCTTTTCGATTTAGGTTTTCTGTGGTCTACTTTGATGAAAAATGCCCTGATGGTTCCTATGAAAGTCGCAGAACCCCTTTTCTGTCTCATCATATGTCAATCCGAGATCTGGCTCAGTTTCCAAAGATGTCATAATTGATCGGATGTGGAACATTAATATTTCTTCTCTTCTTCTTAATCTTAGATGTGCAGTATCTTGCTTAACAGAATGACTGGACAACATCCCCACAGTCAAAGCCATTGCTGTTGAGACATGTAAAACTGGAACTCCACTGAGCATTCAAGTCTAATATTTTTGTAGGTGTTCACTTCAGTTTTGTTTGGGTAAACTAATTGTCTGAATTGTTGATGCATATTTTTAAGTTTTTGTCTTAAGTTTGGGTGACTTGTCTGATACTGCACGTAATTTATGTGAAAGCTTTCTTATCTATTGTTAGTTATTCAAGAAATAAGTCATTCTTGAAAGGATGATGCAAATATAATAAAATCTCTGTCATCTGTCATTTTAAGATTGCCCACTGGGAATACAATGAAAGCCCAGAACCAAGTGATGTACTGCTAATGACCAAATTGCCATTTATCGAGTTCAGCCAGTGTTACGAGCTACTTCCCCAGTCTGTAAGACCTTTATTTGCCTCTGACAAATTCTGTGCAGGATTTAGAAATGGTGAGTATTTAAACACTGTTTCATAAATAAAATGAATATGAATCTGCAGTTCAAGGAAATTACCACTCTCTGTTGTTTTCTTAATAAAATGGTGGTCTTTACAGGTACTGCACTTTGTGCAGGTGATGGCGGTGGTGGCTTGTTGTTCGAGCAGAAGGTAACAGCCACAACAAAGCAGTGGTTCATTCAGGGAATAGTAAGTTTAGGCCCACCAAGAGGACGGAAACCGTGTTCCGGTTACCCGGTTCTTTTCACGAGAGTGAATAGTCATCTGAATTGGCTCAAGACATACTATGACAAATATTAAAAAGACAGTGACATTATGAAACATGTGCTATAATTATACATGGAAGAACTTTTATTATTCTGGATTCCACTTAATGTAAATAAGCTTGTGAGAGTTTGATCAGGAGGGGCGGGGGTTTAAGCTATAATAAAGTGTCTTCCTAAAAAATCCAATACATTTTTCCAGAAGGAATTTGTAGGCTTTATTTGCCATTAAAAAGAGATATCTTAAAAATGTGTCTATGTAAAAACAGACTTTTATTATAGAAATAATAAATTGCAGCCATGCAATAGAAAGTAATTTTATGAGAGGTCAAGCTGTTGAAGCTGAAAACGGCCATATTTAAAGAAAAACGAGGAGGTGGTATGTAAAGGTGGCAGAAGTAATGTACGGAAGAGAAGCTTCTTCTTTCTTTGTAGAACCGAAATGGCTCTCAAACGTAATTTACGTTGCAAAATAATTCTAAGCAGTATGCATTTCAAGTGTTTGAACCTTTGTGAAACATATTAATTGAAGTAACAATTTACATGACATGTCTGAATGAACATACTTGTGATTTTTGATTTGATTTATTGATCCATTTTCATCTACAGCTGCACAATATGCAAGAGATATTTGGAGTTTTATGCTAATATTGACAGTTTTACATATAGTATACCTTTGTACATAATAACACATTAATATATCAATTAATGATGAATACTTAAATAAATGTTGTTACGCTATATACAGAGAGATAAAGTACAAATGTTCTTCTGAATGAGACTACATTGGGTTAACACAGATAAATTTAGTTTTGTAGGTATTCATTTACGTTGTAGAAGCAGTGATCAACCAAGTACAACTTCAGTTTCGATTTGAAGTGACCAACGTTTTGTATGTGTTTAATGGTATCTGGTAAGGCATTGTATAGTTTTATACTAGGATGGATAAGGCCATTTTGAAATAACTTTGTGTTGGCGCTTTGAACACGTATATCCAATTTTTGTCTTTTATCATAGCTGTGTATTGTGTAATTTTGAGTGATGAGTGGTCTTTTTGTATGTAAGTTTTTCTTTAAATACACTATAATGTATTTAAAGTATATATATTCAGGTGTGTATGTATATATAAGATCCGTAGTAAATTTCTCGTCTGACATGTAAATAAATACAAATAAAAAATATAGAAGCTCCATTTGCATGTAAGGTTCGAATAATTCAGCCATTATTTACGTCTCGGCAGATGTGAACTACACTACTAAATGCTATTTCAATATTTGATGTATAATGTATAGCTAAAAATAGTCCAGTTACAATTTGAATTACCAAACATAACCCTAGTAGGGACCCAAAATTCCATCAAAATGAAATATTTGTTGGTGCGGGTAAATCAACTAAAGAGTTATTAATGATTTTAATTAAAGGATGTCTCAATCGTAAGGGTTTATTCATTAGTAAATTATCTTATTTTACGAATAGGCCCCTGGTTAATGTTGGTGATTTTAACAACTGCTAATAGTGCTAAAAATAAATAAATTATTATTATTATTCTAATAATGAATGTTGGTCTATTATATAGTTTTTCTAAAGATATTGTTATTTCTTGATAATTGATTGAATTATCAATATTTATAGTTTCAGTATTTTTGAAAAAGTCTATAAATATTGTTATATCTAAAATAATTAATGTTGATATGATAAATATTCATATTGTTAAGGTAATAATTATTGTAATTGATTTAGATTGAAATATTTCGTTTGATGCAATTCTCGTAATATAAATAAATAGGACTAATATACCACCAAGAAATGTTAAAAATAAAATATATGATAACCAATATCTTTCCATTATTGTTCCTGTTATTAGTCCAACTAGAAAAGTTTGTAGGATAATGAAAAGCATTATTGATATTGGGTGTCTTAATTTAATAAAACTAATATTTATTACGTTTGATAGTGATATAATTATTATTTTGATTATTTCAGGGGTTAGTTTATTTAAAATATCGGTTTTGGGGACCGATGATGGAAAGCTTTTCACCTCTGAAGTTTTAAAAGTGGGGGCCAGACTTATTTCCGGTTTACAAGACCGGTGTTTTTTTTAAACTATTAAAACTAATGTTTATATTCTCTGTCTTTACTTCTTTATTGATTTATTTTGCTGGTGTTTATGTTTTTTCTTCTAAACGTAAGCATTTATTAATGGTTCTTTTGAGATTAGAATATATTGTTCTTTCTTTATTTATGTTGGTTATTGTTTTTCTTATTGAGTTTGATTATGATTATTTTTTTCCTGTTATTTTTTTGGTTTTTTCTGTTTGTGAAGGTGCTTTAAGTCTTTCTATTTTAGTTTCAATAATTCGTTCTCATGGTAATGATTTTTTTAATTCTTTTGGTTGATCTTTATGTTAAAGTATTTATTTATAACTATTTTTTTGATCCCTCTTTGTTTAGTTAATAATTGTTGATGGTTGGTTCATTCTTTAATGTTTCTGTCTAGTTTTGTTTTTATGATTTGTGTTTATTCATATGCAGATTTAAATATGATTAGATATTATTTTGGTATTGATTATTTTTTTTTAGTTTGATTCTGCTTAGTTTTTGAATTTGTTCTTTAATAATTACTGCTAGAGGTTCAGTTTATTTAAGTTCTTATCATTCTAATTTTTTGTTTTTATAGTCTTAATTTTAATGATTATGCTTTATTGTTCATTTGCTAGATTGAGTCTTCTTTCTTTTTATATTTAATTTTGAGGCTAGATTGGTTCCTACTTTACTTTTGATTTTGGGTTGAGGTTATCAACCTGAATGGTTGCAGGCTGGTGTTTATTTAATTTTTTATACTCTGGTTGCTAGATTGCCTTTATTATTAGTGTTATTTAGGGTTTATGATTTTTCTAATACTTTATACTTTCCTTTATTAGTTGATTTTGGTTTTTATTATTTTATATTTTATGTTTTTATAATTCTTGCTTTTTTAGTTAAGATGCCAATATTTTTGGTTCATTTGTGGCTTCCTAAGGCCCATGTTGAGGCCCCTATTTCAGGTAGAATGATTCTTGCTGGTGTTTTATTAAAGTTAGGTGGTTATGGTATTTTTCGTGTTATAAAGGTTATTTCTTATTTGGGTTTAAAGTTTAATTATATTTGATTGTCTTTAGGTTTATCTGGTGGAGTTATTGTTAGATTTATTTGTTTTCGTCAGGTTGATCTAAAGTCTTTAATTGCTTATTCTTCTGTTGCTCAAATAAGAATGCTTATTGGAGGATTGATAACTATGAATTGATGAGGTTGTATAGGTTCTCTTTCTTTAATGGTTGGTCATGGTTTGTGTTCTTCTGGTTTATTTTGTTTATCTAATATTATTTATAAGCGTTTAGGTAGACGAAGATTATTAATTAACAAGGGTATAATTAATTTGATACCAAGAATGGCTTTATGATGATTTCTTTTGAGATCTTCTAATATAGCCGCTCCTCCTCCTTTAAATTTGGTAGGTGAACTTAGATTATTAAATAGAATTATGTCTTGATCTTCTTTTAGATTTTTTGCTTTAATTTTTTTGTCTTTTTTTAGAGTTGTTTATACTTTATATATATATTCTTATTCTCAGCATGGTAATTATTATTCTGGTGTTTATACTTGTTCTCTTGGTTATTTTCGTGAATATCATCGTTTACTTTTACATTGATTGCCTTTAAATATTCTTTGTTTAAAGGGGGAGTATTTTTTTGTTTAGTTTGCTTAAGTATTTTAATTAAAAATGTTGTTTTGTGGAATCAATGATATGAATTTTTTCATCTTAGGCCGTGAATTTGTTTTCTATTTGTTCTTTGAGTTTTTTTTCTTTATTTTTTTCTAGAACTATAATTTTTATTTTGGGTATTTATTATTTAATAATTGATTATAGAGTTTTTGTTGAATGAGAACTTTTTAATTTAAATGGTTCTATGGTTGTTATGACTTTAATTTTTGATTGAATGTCTCTTATTTTTATATCTTTTGTTATGTATATTTCTTCTTTGGTTATTTATTATAGAGAGGATTATATATGGGGAGAAAAGAATATAAATCGTTTTATTATTATTGTTTTAATATTTATTCTTTCTATAGGTTTTTTAATTATTAGTCGTAATTTGATTTGAATTTTATTGGGATGAGATGGTTTAGGTTTAGTTTCTTATTGTTTAGTTATTTATTATCAAAATGTGAAATCTTATAGTGCGGGTATGTTAACTGCACTTTCTAATCGTATTGGTGATGTTGCTATTTTAATTTCTATTGCTTGAATATCGAATTTTGGTGGTTGAAATTATATTTATTATTATGATTTTATTTCTAATTCTTTTGAAATAAAGCTTATTACTATATTAATTGTTTTAGCAGCTATAACTAAAAGAGCTCAAATTCCCTTTTCTTCTTGACTTCCTGCTGCTATGGCTGCTCCTACTCCTGTTTCTGCTTTGGTTCATTCTTCTACTCTTGTTACTGCTGGTGTTTATTTATTAATTCGTTTTACACCAATATTAGATACTTATAATTGTGGTTGATTCTTACTTTTAATTGGTTGTATAACTATGTTTATAGCCGGTTTGGGAGCGAATTTTGAATTTGATTTGAAGAAAATTATTGCTCTTTCTACTTTAAGACAACTTGGTTTAATAATAAGAATTTTGGCTATGGGTTACCCAAAACTTGCATTTTTTCATTTATTAGCTCATGCTTTATTTAAGGCTTTATTGTTTATGTGTGCAGGTTCAATAATTCATAATTTAAAGGATTCTCAGGATATTCGTTTTATAGGTTCAATTGTTAATTTTATGCCTTTAACTTCAGTTTGTTTTAATGTTTCTAGTTTATCTTTGTGTGGTATACCATTTTTAGCAGGTTTTTATTCAAAGGATTTAATTCTTGAGATGTTTTGTTAAAGATGAATTAATTGTTTGATTTTTTTTCTTTATTTCTTTTCTACTGGTTTAACTGCTTCTTATTCTTTTCGTCTTTTTTATTATTCAATATCTGGTGATAATAATTTTTATTCTAGATTTTCTTTTGACGATAAGGGTTATTATATTTCTTTTGGTATAAATGGTTTATTGTTTGTTGCTGATTTTGGTGGTAGTCTTTTGTCTTGGTTAATTTTTCCTGTTCCTCATGTAATTGCCTTGCCTTATTATTTGAAGTTTTTAACTATTACTGTAGTTGTTTTGGGTGCTTATTTGGGTTATCTTATTTCTAATTTTGATTTTTCTCAAAATTTATTTTCTTTAAGTATGCTTTCTTTTGTTAGATTTGCTGGTTCTATGTGGTTTATACCTTTCATTTCGACTAAGTTTATTAGATATGTTCCTTTAAAATTGGGTTATTATTCATCAAAGTCATTTGATTATGGTTGAGGTGAATTATTTGGTGGTCAAGGTTTATATAGACTATTTATTTATTTAATTAGTTATATACAAGGTTGATATGATTCTAATTTTAAGATTTATCTTTTAACTTTTATTTTTTGAATATTTATTTTGGTGGTATTATTTTTCGTTTACTTAAATAGCTTATAATTAGAGCGTGACACTGAAGATGTTAAGGAAGTATTTTTACTTTTAGGTATTTATAAATATACATATATTATTTTTACAGTGAAAATGTAATGTTTTATTTAAACTATATAAATTTTAGAAATGTTAACGGAGTTTAACCGCTAATATAAAAAGTTAGCAGCTTTCATATTGGCTTTACATTTCCTTAATTGGAACTTTATAGTTCAATTATATTATTAACAGCAAATGCCTCTTTTTGGCTTCAATTAATAAGAATAAGGGAATTTTATTTACCAACCTTCCAGGTCGAAACTAACTGCAATACTTCGCTTCTTATTCTATTTAAGGTTGATTGATTATATCAATACTTTTTGAATGCAACCCAAATGTTATAGTTAACTACAACCCTTTATTCTGCTCATTGTAAGGCTCGTTGATTTCATTCATGGTATAGTCCACCTAATAATACTATAATAAAAAATATTGTTGATACTGTTCAGAGTATAATGTCTGAAGTTTTAAAA
Organism: Schistocerca piceifrons; assembly: GCF_021461385.2. NCBI lineage: Eukaryota > Metazoa > Arthropoda > Insecta > Orthoptera > Acrididae > Schistocerca > Schistocerca piceifrons. The sequence goes on along the minus strand of NC_060147.1, from coordinate 35,005,274 downwards.
ATAATTACAATTGGAAGGATTAATGCGATTTCTACATCAAAAATTAAGAAAATTACTGCAATTAAGAAGAATCGAAGTGAGAATGGTATTCGTGCTGATCTTTTTGGGTCAAATCCACACTCAAATGGTGATCTTTTTTCTCGGTCATTAATTAATTTTTTTGATAATGTTGTTGCAAGGATTATAACAATTATTGGAATAATAAATCTAATAAAAATTCTTGTAGATAAAATTAGGATTGTTTTTCTTGATTTATATCAAGCTTTTTGATTGGAAGTCAAATGTACTATTTATACTAGAAAAACAATTATCTACCTCATCAATAAATAGAAATATATAAGAATAATCATACTACGTCTACAAAGTGTCAGTATCATGCTGCTGCTTCAAATCCAAAGTGGTGTCTTGGTGATAATTGGTTTATTGAATGTCGAAGTAGGCATATTGATAAGAAAATTGTTCCGATAATTACATGTAGACCATGAAATCCTGTTGCAACAAAGAATGTTGATCCATAAACTGCGTCTGCAATGGTGAAGGGTGCTTCTCAATATTCATATGCTTGAAGTATAGTGAAGTATAGTCCTAGTAGTACTGTGAAGAATAATCCTTGTAATGCTTGAGTATGATTAGATTCTATTAGACTATGATGTGCTCATGTTACTGTTACTCCTGACGCTAAACGAATAGCTGTATTAAGTAATGGAATTTGTATAGGATTGAAAGGTTGAATTCCTATTGGGGGTCATAATATTCCTAGTTCAATAGTAGGCGCTAGTCTTCTTCTAAAAAATGCTCAGAAAAATGAAACAAAGAGTAGTACTTCTGATGCAATAAATAAAATTATTCCTCATCGTAATCCAATTGATACAAATCCCATATGTAGTCCTTGGTATGTTCCTTCTCGAACTACATCTCGTCATCATTGAATTATAGTTAGAAGTGTAATTCCAAATCCGATTATAAATAAGTTAATGTTAAATAGGTGAAATCATTTTGCTAATTCTGATACTAGAACTATTGCTCCAATTGCTCCTGTTAATGGTCAAGGTCTGTAATCTACTAAGTGGAATGGGTGGTTTGAGTGAGTTGTTAACATAAGTTTAGTATACTTCTCTAGAATATAAAGTTCTTAAAACTGAGAAAACATAGGCCTGAATTATTGCTACTGCTGATTCTAGAATTAATAGAAGTATTTGTCCAATAATTAATAGTGAAATTAAGTTTATTGCTATAGATGGTCCTGTATTCCCTAGTAACGTTAATAGTAAGTGTCCTGCAATTATATTTGCTGCTAGTCGTACTGCTAGTGTACCTGGTCGAATGACATTTCTAATTGTTTCAATTAATACTATAAATGATATTAATGCAGGTGGTGTTCCTTGGGGAACAAAGTGTGTAAATATGTGATTTGTATGATTAATTCATCCAAATAATATAAATCTTAATCATATAGGTAGAGCGATTGCAAATGTTAATGCTAAATGTCTTGTTCTAGTAAAGATGTAAGGAAATAATCCTATGAAATTATTAAATAGTATTATAATAAAGATTGAAATGAAGATGAATGTTGTTCCATTAAATGATTTTGGTCCTAGCAATGTTTTAAATTCATTGTGTAAGGTTAAGTTTAGTTTATTTCAAATAATGTTAATTCGTGATGGTGTAAGTCAAAATATTGATGGGATTAATAATAATCCTAAGAATGTTCTAGTTCAATTTAATGATAAATTGAAGATATTAGTTGGTGGATCAAATGTTGAAAATAAGTTTGTTATCATTTTCAATTGAAGTTCTTTATATCAATTGTTCTTTTTTCTGCTCTTTTAATAAGGTTTGGTTTAAATGAGAAAAAGTTTATTTGATTAAATAAAATTAATGTAGCCGAAAATATGATAAATAGGGATAATCATATGAGAGGAGATATTTGAGGGATTTGGATTAAATTCCCCATGGGAAGTAGTCGTTAATTTACTATTTTTTGGTTTAAGAGACCATTACTTACTTTCAGTCATCTGATGTATTTCAAGGTGTACTAATTATTTAGTTATTTTAGATTGACACTCTAATGTTATATATTTTAACTAACTCCTTAGATTATCTTAGATAATCACTTGATAAATAGATTTACTGAAGTTCTTTCAATTACAATTGGTATAAATCTATGGTTTGCTCCACAGATTTCTGAGCATTGTCCAAAGAATAATCCAGGCCGGTTTTTTGTAAATGTTCCTTGGTTTAGTCGACCTGGCGTTGCGTCAATTTTAACCCCTAATGCAGGCACTGCTCATGAGTGTAGAACGTCTGATGCTCTTGTTAATACTCGTACTTCTGTATTTATTGGTAAAATTGTTCGGTTATCTACATCTAGAAGTCGAAATCCGTCGTTTTCTAAGTCCTGTTCTGGTGTTATATTAGTGTCAAATTCTACATCTATAAAGTCTGAATATTCATATCTTCAATATCATTGTCGTCCAATTGTTTTAATTGTAATTATTGTGTCTACTGAATCATCAAGTAAATATAGTAGTCGTAATGATGGTAGTGCAATAAAAATTAGTGTAATTGCTGGTAGTGCTGTTCAGATTGTTTCAATTAAATGTCCGTGAAGTATGTTTCGGTTTGTATAGGCAATGAATAATATGTAACTTAGGGCATAACCTACAATTACTGTAATTAATAATAATACGACCATAGTATGATCATGGAAGAATGATAGTTGCTCCATTAATGGTGAAGCTCCATCTTGAAGGGATAAATTTGATCATGTTGCCATTAATTAATTTTTCTAATAAAAGGTCAAACCTTTATTTGTAAAGCTTAATTCTACTGCACTAATCTGCCATATTAGAATCTAGAAATTAATGGTAGCTCTGAGTAACTGTGTTCCGCAGGTGGGTTATTTTGTAGTCATTCTGTTGATCTTCTTATATTAGCTCTAAATATGATTGCCCGGTTTGTAACCATTCTTTCTCATATAATTACAATGAATATAATGATTCCTACAATAGAAATTGTGGACCCGATTCTTGATACTACATTTCATGATGTATATGCGTCTGGATAGTCTGAATATCGTCGTGGTATTCCTGCTAGTCCTAGGAAGTGTTGAGGGAAAAATGTTAAGTTTACTCCAATAAATATAATTGTAAATTGGATTTTTAATCATGTATTATTTATAGTTAATCCTGTAAATAATGGGTATCATTGAATAACACCTCCTATGATTGCAAATACTGCTCCTATGGATAATACATAATGGAAGAGGGCTACTACATAATATGTATCATGTAATACGATGTCAAGTGATGAATTTGCTAATACTAATCCTGTTAATCCACCAATTGTGAATAGAAAAATAAATCCTAAAGCTCATAATAACGGTGGATTGAATTTGAATTTAGTTCCATATAGTGTAGCTAATCATCTGAATACCTTGATTCCTGTAGGTACAGCAATAATTATTGTTGCTGATGTAAAGTATGCTCGTGTGTCAACATCTATTCCTACTGTGAATATATGATGTGCTCATACAATAAATCCTATTAGTCCAATTGATAATATAGCATAAATTATACCTAATGTTCCAAATGATTCAATTTTCCCTCTTTATTGACATACAATGTGAGAAATAATTCCAAATCCCGGTAGAATTAAAATGTAAACTTCTGGGTGCCCAAAGAATCAGAATAGGTGTTGATATAAAATTGGGTCACCTCCTCCCGCAGGTCAGAGAATGATGTATTTAAATTTCGATCTGTTAATAGTATAGTAATAGCCCCTGCTAATACTGGAAGCGATAAAAGGAGGAGAAGGGCTGTAATAGCTACAGATCATACAAATAAAGGTGTTTGATCTAGAGTAATACTTTCTGATCATATATTAATTGCTGTTGTAATGAAGTTTACTGCACCAAGAATAGATGATACACCTGCTAAGTGAAGTGAAAAAATAACTAGGTCTACAGATGCCCCCCCATGTGCGATAGCTCCTGCAAGAGGAGGGTAAACTGTTCATCCTGTACCAGCACCGTTATCTACTATAGAAGATGTAAGAAGAAGGGTAAGTGAAGGCGGTAGTAATCAAAAACTTATATTATTTATTCGTGGGAACGCTATATCTGGTGCGCCAATTATTAATGGTACTAGTCAATTACCAAATCCACCAATTATAATAGGTATTACTATAAAAAAAATTATTACAAATGCGTGGGCTGTAATAATGACATTATAAATTTGGTCATCTCCAATTAGAGATCCTGGTTGACCAAGTTCAGCACGAATAAGTATTCTTATTGATGTTCCTACTATTCCTGCTCACGCTCCAAATAAGAAGTATAAAGTACCAATATCCTTATGGTTTGTTGAGAATAATCATTTTTGCGGTAAGATGGCTGAATTTAAGGTGGTAGACTGTAAATCTACTTATGAGATGTTTCTCTCTTACCATGCTTTAGGTCTTATATTCAATTATGATTCTAGACTGCAATTCTAGAGGTGTAAAATTTTACTAAGGCCTAAAAGATTATTCTTTTAATTATAACTTTGAAGGTTATTAGTTTGTTTAACTTAAGTCCTTAGTATAATGAGATTAAGGTTGATGTTGAGATTAATCCTATTGTTGAAATTATTACTGTTATAGGAAGAATAATTCTTGATTTTTGAGACTTTATTTTTATAGATCACGAATTTTCTGTGTATGATATAATTAGGGCTGAGAATCTAATACGTATATAATAATAAAGTGTAATTGTAGTTAATACAACCATAATTGTTATAATAGTTGTTATGTTATTTTCCATCAATGATTGTATTACAATTCATTTTGGTAGAAATCCAAGAAATGGTGGTAAACCACCTAAGGATAAAAGTGATAAAAATATTATGAATTTAATTTCAGCTTTTATATTTCTGGCTGAATAAATCTGGTTTATAAAAAATAGATTTATTTGCTTAAATAATAGGACCATAATTAATCTTAATAGTGAATAAATAATAAAGTATAGTTCCCAAATGTTTTCTCTAACTGTTAGGGATCTAATTATTCACCCTAAATGTCTAATTGAGGAATATGCTAGAAGTTGTCGTAGCGATGTTTGATTTAAACCACCTATTGCTCCAATAATAATTCTTAGAATAATAATTGTTCAAATGAAAGTTCTTAGTTGAATACAATAAGATAATACTATTATTGGGGCAATTTTTTGCCATGTTATTAGTGTTAAACAGTTATTTCATCTTGAAGCTCCTATTACTTCTGGAAATCAGAAATGAAAGGGTGCAGCCCCGATCTTTAATAATAATCTAGATCTAATTATTATTGATGGAATAAATTCTGTTTCTCATCCTATTGGATACTTTATTTGAATCAGCAAAATTGAAAATAATAGTATTTTCGATGCTATTGCTTGGACAATAAAATATTTAATTGATGATTCATTTATTATTATATTTTTATTTCTTGTTAGGAGCGGAATAAATGAAAGTAAGTTGGTCTCAAGTCCTATTCAAACTCCAAATCAGGAGTTTGATGAAATGCACAGGATCGTTCCTATCATTAATGTTGATAGGAAGAGAAGTTTTGTAGAGTTGTTGGTCATTAAAAAGGAGAGGATTGATACCTCTATAAATGGGGTATGAACCCATTAGCTTGTTTAGCTTACCTTTTTACATTAAGGTGTATGATGCACGTTAGTTTTTGATACTAAAGGAGGTAGTTTAATTCTGTCTTATGTAATTTTTAATGAAGGTAATTTTATTTACTTGATTTACCCTATCAAGGTAACCCTTTAATCAGGCACTTCATTTTTATTTAATATATAAATTAAAATTTTTTTTTGAAATTTGTTTATGTATTATTTTGGTTATTTCTAATTAATTTATCTCGGTTAGGATAATCTGAATATATATTATATATAATAAATAATTTATATTAATATATTACATTTAATTAAATTTAAATACCTATAATGTTATTTTGTAATTATTAAATGATTATTTTAATACATTTATTTACCTAGGATTATAGCTACTTATGTTTTTAGCTTAAAATAGCTTATTATATTATAAATTATATAATAATATGTAAATTAATATTAAATATTATTATAATTGGATATAATAAATATAATTAATATTATTAAATAAAAATTTTATATTAATATAAATAATTATATTAATTGTAATAATATAATTACATATATTATCTATAATTAGATTATTTATTAATTAATATTTAAGTTAACTTAATATAAAGTTAATTTTATATTAATACCATATTATATTAATTTACATAATTATATTAAATATATTTATTATATTATTTAATCTTTCTTTATTATTAGTGAAAAGAAAGATTAAATAAGAAAGAATATAATACATTTATTGGTATACATGTTCCATATTAATATTTATTTATATATAATAGAGAAGTTGTTGTGGTCATTCTAGGGTGCATTTCTTTTTTTTTGTCATTTTTGCGTTTCTTTTCTTTTTTTTCTTTAAATATTTGAATCTTTTATTTTTTCTTATTTTTATAAATTTTTAAATTTCTTATTTTGTTTCCAAAAGTTTTATTCTTGCTTGTTTATTCACTTTTTCTTTGTACTATATGTAAGTTTTGTTAAACTAAATGTTCTATTTTGCAGTAATTTGATTTAATTATCAAGTGATTTTGGATTTAGCAATTGATTTAGTATCGGCATAATTCGTGCCATCAGCTGTGGTTATACGATTGATACAAGTGAATATTATTGGTTAAAACAGTTATTTATATTTTTAGGGTTAAAATATAAATTTGTAAGGTGAAATGTTAAAATTTATTTATAGCTCTTTTTATGAATCTGTGAAATTTGAATAATAAACTAGGATTAGATACCCTATTATTTTAAATTTTAATTATATTTACCAGGGTACTATTAGTTAAGGTCTTTATACCCAAAGAATTTGGCGGTATCTCATTCCATTCAGAGGAACCTACCCCGTGATTGATAATACACTATTTACTCTACTTAATTTATTTGTTTGTGTATCTCCGTTATCAGAGAATCTTTTTAGAGTTATAATTCTCAAGATTTATAATTATAAAATATTTCAGGTCAAGGTGCAGCTTATAATTAAGAGGAGGTGGGTTACAATAGATTTTTGTTTATAACGGATTTGATGGTGAAATACTATTAATGAAGGTGGATTTGATAGTAATTTAATTTATTTAATTTAACTGATATTGGCTCTGAGGTGTGTACACATCGCCCGTCGCTCCCATTATTGATTATTCTATTTTATTATTTTAATTTAGCTTCAATTTAGATGAGATAAGTCGTAACATAGTAGATGTACTGGAAAGTGTATCTAGGAAGAGTTTCAAGATATAACTTATTAGTAAAGTGTTTCATTTACACTGAAAATTTTTCTGTGCAAATCAGGATATCTTGATTATTTATTTTATTATATTTATTTTTTTGTTTATTTAATTATTTAATAAAAATAATTTTGTCGAATTTTGTCTTAGTATATTTTGTAGAACTAATTTTTTATATTATAGTTTATTGGTAATGTAATTGTTTTATGAAATATTATTTTAAATTTTTAAAAGTAGATTTTATTTAATGTACCTTTTGTATCAGGGTTTATCAAAATTTTAGTATTTACTTTACTTGTCTCGATTTGGGTTGATTTATAAATAATTTATAGTTAATGTATCATAATTATTATTAAATTATTTATAGAAATGAGATGTTAATCGTTTCCCAAGATATCTAGTTTCTTAAGAAAAAATTTAATTTTTTGAAGTTAATTGTTTTTATTTAATTTTTTAGATATAAATATTAACTTATTTATTCTTTAAGGGATAAGCTTTGAAGTTAATAACCTATAATTTGTTTTATAAAATATAATAGTAAGCTTTACACCAGCTATCTCTAAGATTACGTTTTAGTTCATTATTTTTATTTCTGATTTTATAATTATTTTAGGATTTTTATTAAGATTATAAATTTAATTTTGAAATTTTTGTAATAATGATAGAATTAGTATATTTATTTGTATATAATTTTTACCTTGTTAATTTATTATAAGGAACTAGGCAAAATTGATTTCCGCCTGTTTATCAAAAACATGTCCTCTAGAAAATACTTTGAGGTCTGGCCTGCTCACTGAGCAGATTTTTAAAGAGCCGCGGTATTTTGACCGTGCAAAGGTAGCATAATCATTAGTCTCTTAATTAGTGGCTGGAATGAATGACTTGACGAGAAATCAACTGTCTCTTAATAAATTTTTGAATTTAACTTTTGAGTCAAAAGGCTTAAATTTTTCTTTAGGACGAGAAGACCCTATAGAGCTTAACATTTTATTTTTATATAGTTTTTTGTAATGATGATGTTCTGTTGGGGTGACATGAAGAATAAATAAACTCTTCATTATTATATCATTTATTTATGTTTGTTGTTTTGATCCATAATTTATGATCATAAGATTAAGTTACCTTAGGGATAACAGCGTAATTGTTTTTGAGAGCTCATATCGACAAAGCAGATTGCGACCTCAATGTTGGATTAAGAAAAATTTTGGGTGCAGTAGCCCAGTAATTAGGTCTGTTCGACCTTTAAATTCTTACATGATCTGAGTTCAGACTGGCGTGAGCCAGGTCGGTTTCTATCCTAAGATTATTAATTCATATTAGTACGAAAGGACCATATGGTTGAAATATTTTTTATTTTATTGATTAATACTAATTAAATTACTATTTTGACAGATTAATGTGTTGAATTTAGAATTCATTTATGTAGATTTTTTCTACAAATAGTATTGATACTTTATGATTTATTTATGTTTATTTTGAATTTTCTTTTATTAGTTATTTAAAGAAAAACTGACATACAAAAAGACCACTCATCACTCAAAATTATATGTATATATATATATATATATATATATATATATATATATATATATATATATATATATACGAGGGCAGTTCAATAAGTAATGCAACACATTTTTTTTCTCGGCCAATTTTGGTTGAAAAAACCGGAAATTTCTTGTGGAATATTTTCAAACATTCCCGCTTCGTCTCGTATAGTTTCATTGACTTCCGACAGGTGGCAGCGCTGTAAGGAGCTGTTAAAATGGCGTCTGTTACGGATGTGCGTTGCAAACAACGGGCAGTGATCGAGTTTCTTTTGGCGGAAAACCAGGGCATCTCAGATATTCATAGGCGCTTGCAGAATGTCTACGGTGATCTGGAAGTGGACAAAAGCACGGTGAGTCGTTGGGCAAAGCGTGTGTCATCATCGCCGCAAGGTCAAGCAAGACTGTCTGATCTCCCGCTTGCGGGCCGGCCGTGCAGAGCTGACTCCTGCAATGGCGGAGCGTGCGAACACATTCGTTCGAGATGATCGACGGATCACCATCAAACAACTCAGTGCTCAACTTGACATCTCTGTTGGTAGTGCTGTCACAATTGTTCACCAGTTGGGATATTCAAAGGTTTGTTCCCGCTGGGTCCCTCGTTGTCTAACCGAACACCATACGAGAGCAAAGGAAACCATCTGTGCGGAATTGCTTGCTCGTCATGTGGCTGAGGGTGACAATTTATTGTCAAAGATTGTTACAGGCGATGAAACACGGGTTCATCACTTCGAACCTGAAACAAAACGGCAACCAATGGAGTAGCGCCACACCCACTCCCCTACCAAGAAAAAGTTTAAAGCCATACCCTCAGCCGGTAAAGTCATGGTTACAGTCTTCTGGGACGCTGAAGGGGTTATTCTGTTCGATGTCCTTCCCCATGGTCAAACGATCAACTCTGAAGTGTATTGTTCTACTCTTCAGAAATTGAAGAAAAGACTTCAGCGTGTTCGTAGGCACAAAAATCTGAACGAACTTCTCCTTCTTCATGACAACGCAAGACCTCACACAAGTCTTCGCACCCGAGAGGAGCTCACAAAACTTCAGTGGACTGTTCTTCCTCATGCACCCTAAAGCCCCGATCTCGCACCGTTGGATTTCCGTATGTTTGGCCCAATGAAGGACGCAATCCGTGGGAGGCACTACGCGGATGATGAAGAAGTTATTGATGCAGTACGACGTTGGCTCCGACATCGACCAGTGGAATGGTACCGTGCAGGCATACAGGCCCTCATTTCAAGGTGCCGTAAGGCCGTAGCATTGAATGGAGATTACGTTGAAAAATAGTGTTGTGTAGCTAAAAGATTGGGGAATAACCTGGTGTATTTCAATGCTGAATAAAACAACCCCTGTTTCAGAAAAAAATGTGTTGCATTACTTATTGAACTGCCCTCGTATATATATATGAAAGGAAGTGGCAGGATCATCCTTTTTTGAAACAATGGTTTACATGATTTGCGATTATCTGCCCCTTCCATTAATCTTATGATTTTTTTTTTAATTTTGAATGTTTTGATGGCATCTCCAGAATTTTCCCAGAAAATAATCCCATACCGGAGGTAAGAGTACAACTGCATAATATACACACTGAAGGGTGTTGTAGCTGGTGACACTTATTTGTAGAAGAATACATGATATAAATTTACAACTTGGTTCTAAAATGTTGCATATTTTGCTGATCTCATACCAGTTACAGAGTTATTACTACATGACAGCTGACAAGTTTTAAAATCCTGTTAAATAATTATGATATGGTGGTCACTGCCTCTAAAGGTTGTGCATGGCTTAGACATAGTTTCAACACACCTGGGTATGCAATACAACAGTTCAGTCCTTCATTTAAAAGGGTAATGTCATACGGATTTGAGCTATGGCACTAAATACATAATCCATAACTCACTTGTGTGTTAGATCACAGAAAGAGCATGTTTATCGGATTTTATCCATCAGGAGAAACAAGTCTTATAGAAGGCGTAGTAAATTATTTAGTATTCGGTCGCCATGGTACTGGGTTTAAACCTGTATCCAACAGCAAATAAGGCGAGTTTGCTATTGGTATGATAATGAGCAATGAAGTTAAGTGCTGTGTTTTACTATAATTACTCTTATGCTTTTAAAATTTTTGGGGTGATTTACTTGTGTAACAAGTGTAGGCCGCAGATTGCAGAAAAAATATACAGGTTGGTCCATTGACGAAATAAGCATCAAACGAAGAAACTACAATGAACAAAACTCGTCTAGCTTTAAGGGGGAAACCAAGATGGTGCAATGGTTGGCTCACTAGAAGGCGCTGCCATAGGTCAAACGGATATCAACTGCGTATTTAAAATAGGGACCCCCATTTTTTATTACATACTCGTGTAGTACGTAAAGAAATATGAATGTTTTAGTTGGACCACTGTTATCGCTTTGTGATAGATGGCGCTGTAATAGTCACAAACGTATAAGTACCTGGTATCATATAAGATTCTACCAGTGCGGACGGTATTTGCTTCGTGATACATTACCCGTGTTAATGGACCGTTTACCATTTGCGGAAAAGGTCGATATCGTGTTGATGTATGGCTATTGTGATCAAAATGCCCAACGGGCGTGTGCTATGTATGCTGCTCGGTATCCTGGACGACATCATCCAAGTGTCCGGACCGTTCGCCGGATAGTTACGTTATTTAATGAAACAGGAAGTGTTAAGCCACACATGAAATGTCAACCATGACCTGCAACAAATGATGATGTCCAAGTAGGTGTTTTAGCTGCTGTCGCGGCTAATCCGCACATCAGTTGCAGACAAATTGCGCGAAAATGGGGAATCTCAAAAACGTCAGTGTCGAGAATACTACGTCAACATCGATTGCACCTGTATCATATTTTTAAGCACCAGGAATTGCGTGGCGACGACTTTGAATGTCGTGTACAGGTCTGCCACTGGGCACAAGAGAAATTACGGGACGATGATAGATATTTTGCACGCGTTCTATTTAGCGTTGAAGCGTCATTCACCAACGCTGGTAACGTAAATCGACATAATATGCACTGTTGGGCAACGGAAAATCCACGATGGCTGCGACAAGTGGAACATCAGCGACCTTGGTGGGTTAATGCATGGGGCGGCATAATGGGATGAAGGATAATTGGCCCCGATTTTATCGATGGCAATTTAAATGGTGCAATGTATGCTCATTTCCTACGTAATGATCTACCGATGTCACTACAAGATGTTTCACTGCATGACAGAATGGCGATGTACTTCCAACCTGATGGATGTCGGGCACATAGCTCGTGTTCGCTTGAAACGGTATGGAATAGCATATTTTATGACAGGTGGATTGGTCGTCAAAGCATTTGACGTGTCCGGATTTCTTTCTGTGGGGAAAGTTGAAGGATATTTACTGTCGTGATCCACCGACAGCGCCTGACAAAATGCGTCAGCGCATTGTCAATGCGTGTGCGAACATAACGCAAGGCGAACTACTCGCTGTTGAGAGGAATGTCGTTACACGTATTGCCAAATGCATTAAGGTTGACGAACATCATTTTGAACATTTATTGCATTAATGTGGTATTTAAAGGTAATCACGCTGTAACGGCATGCGTTCTCAGAAATGATAAGTTCACAAAGGTACATGTATCACATTGGAACAACCGAAATAAAAGTTCAAACGTCCCTAAGTTCTATATTTTAATTTAAAAAACCCTACCTCTTACCAACCGTTCGTCTAAAATTGTGAGCCATATGTTTGTGACTTTACAGTGGCATCTATCACAAAGCGAAAAAAGTGGTCCAACAAAAACATTCATATTTCTTTGCATACTACACGAATTAGTAATAAAAATGGGGGTTCCTATTTTAAAAAAAAAAACGCAGTTGATATCCGTTTGACCTATAGCAGTGCCGTCTAGCGGGCCAACCATAGCGCCATCTGGTTTCCCCCTTCAAGCTATACGAGTTTCGTTCTTTGTAGTTTTTTCTTTTGACGCTTATTTCGTGAGATATTTGGCCCGGTCACGATCAGTGGACCACCCTGTATATCTACATTGTTGAAAGTTGTCTGTCATTTTCCGTGACATACGCCGGGTGCTCGGAACTACCATCGACAGACCGTCACTGCTGTAATACAAGTCAAACCTGCAACCAACAGCCATGAATTGGATTTTTACTTTGCCTATTTGGTGATTAGGTGCAAAATCACGCTGCTTTCTGAGAATAAAGTCGAAATTGGTCCACAAGTATGTGCACAGTGTGTCCGAATTGCAACTAATTACTTCCATCAATCTCGTTTGCATTTAATTACTTCCATTAGTCTGGTTTGCAATTAATTACTTCCTTCATTTAAAGCTGTAAATGAATTTTTAAATAAACGGCAGTAAGCTGCAGTCTGAATAAAGGAAAAGATAGAAATCTTACTTACATTATATTTTAACATCCGCTTAATTACCGTTCATTCACTTTTTATTTACTATCTCTAGAAACATTTATCAAACTCAGTGCTACTTCCTCTTCAAAATTTCAACACAAAACCCTTTTTCATGACCATTAGCTCACAGACCGTTTTCCATTATTATTCCAGAACAAGACAGAACATTTCAATCTCATATTACGATAATTAATTATTAAAATAATTGTTACTTACTTGGGTAGTTCACATAACTAATGAGGAGGTATTGAATAGAACTGGGGAAAAGAGGAGTATTTGGCACAACTTGACAAGAAGAAGGGACCGGTTGGTAGGACATGTTCTGAGACATCGAGGGAATACCAATTTAGTATTGGAGGGCAGCATGAAGGGTAAAAATCGTAGAGTGAGACCACGAGATGAATACACTAAGCAGAATCAGAAGGATGTAGGCTGCAGTAGGTACTGGGAGATGAAGAAGCTTGCACAGGATAGAGCAGCATGGAGAGCTGCATCAAACCAGTCTCAGGACTGAAGACCACAACAACAACAACTTGAAATCAAAGAATAATTACGATTCTTAATTTTTTTTTTTTTACTTTATTGAGTTTTGATTCCCCCTGAAACGGGCGGGCTGGCAGCAGCTTAGTACGCCGCTCTTCAGCCTACAGACTTTGTTTCAAAAAGGTGAAGATGATAAATAATAAAAGCAGGAGATAAAATCGGTGAATTAAATGGTAAAACGGAGGAAAATTGTGGAACTTAAAACATAAAACAAAGGGTTGATGATGTTAATGAAATACACAGGAAGCACACAGGTAAAATAATAGACAATTGAACAACACAGCGACAGTCTGGTTTCTGTTTGCAAGAGATATAAAATTCACACCTAGCGCAAGCACGATTTCTGTTCGCAACACTTTGGAGAGATGCACAACACTGAACACTCAGTGGAACACTGCACTAAAAAGTTGGCACAAATATGACATACCACAGCTGGGGGAGGGCAGACAGCGGAAACGGGACAGATGATGGGAAGGAAAAGGGGGGAGGGCGGAGGGGGGAGGAGCCGATGGAGGACGAGGACCCATAAGAGGGAGGGAGGCTGGGCAGAAGCGACAGGGAGTGGAGAAAGGCAGAGGAGGGGAATGCAAAAGGACTTGGGGGGGGGGGGAAGAGGGGAGACAGAGAGAGGTTAGGTGGGGAGAAAACAGGATGGAAGGGGGGAGAAGAGGCAGTGCAGGGAAAGGACAGAGGAAAGGAGGGGGAAGTGAGGATCAGAGTTGATAGGAGGGATAAATGGAGGGAGAGAGGGCATCATCCGGGAGGGGGAGTTGACGGAAGCCACCTTGGGAAAGGAGATGAAGGGTGTAGAGATGGAGGGTAGGGGGAACACAACGGTGAAGGTGCAGCAGGAGGTGGGGATGGGAGAGAAGCAACGAGGGGGTGAGGGGGATCAAGGCAGCGGGAGGTGTAGAGTATGTGGATATGTTCGAGCAATAGGAGCAGATGGGGGAAAGGAATGAGGTCATAGAGGATCCGCGTGGGGGACGGGAGGCGTATGCGGAAGGCGATGAGGAGTGCATGACGCTCGAGGATCTGGAGGGACTTATAGAATTTGGGGGGGGGGATATCCAGGCGGGACTGGCATAACAGAGGATTAAAAATCTCAACACAAAACCCTTTTATAATACATGTCCATAACGTCACAGATCGTTTTTCATTATTATCCCAGAACAAGATAGAACATTGCAACCTTATATCATGACAGTAAATTATTAAAATAATCGTTAATTACTTAAAATCAAACAATAATTAGGCTTTTTTAAAAATCACAAGGTATTTTTTTAAAACTGCAAAATACCACTTTACATTTAAAAATCTCTTGACTCGTTTCAACTTTTATGACACTCACTCATAGATGTCACTCTCGTCGGCAGTTCATGTTCTCTCTGTCTGGTAAGCCTTATCCCGAGACACATGGCAATACTCCTGTCCGATACAGATCGTCTTTCTCTGCCCACTGCATGTTGAAACATTGAGTGTCATTTGGAAAATAATATCCCCCTCCCATCTTTTCCTACGTAGTTCTCTTGAAACATTTACTTGAATTATATTTCGTTTGAATGCTGTAAAGAAATTATCTGCACATTGAGCGGACTAAAACACGCAGCTTGTGACGGAAATTCGCCTGAAAAAATGTACACCAATGTGTTACCTTACAAGTGTTGTTCCAGTTCGCCATTGTACTGATTTAGAAACAACTTCCGGTCCATCTGTTCTTTTGTTTTTCGCTAGTATCGTTATTTTTTTATGCAATTCTTTTGAGAATTTCCTTTTTGGCCACACCTAAATATTTAATCCTCTTTGTTGACAGTAATTTAAGACAGTAATTTTCGTCACATTCACCTGCCATTACAAGTACGTATTTAACCTCCCCAGGAAAGCGGAACATCTTTAACGGCCAAACTTCTGGGTCAAGGAAAGGGGTGGGGTGGGGTGGGAGTGTGGGGGGTGGGGGTGGGAAGGTTGACATACGCCAGTCCCAGGTCGATGCCACCGCACATATTAACCGTGGGGGAAGGATGGAAGGAAGAATAGGTTTAACGTCCCTTCGACTTCGAGGGACACGGGGCACAAGCTCAGATTGTCTTTCTCAAGTATGGGGAGGAAATTGGTCGTGCGCTTGGCAAAACCTCTCGTTTAGACAACTGTAGCGTTATGTACCCGATCGCAGTGAAATAATATAAGGCGGCTCACGAAAAAAACGGCCTCAAGTACAGACTGCTTGCTAATTACGCACGATTTGCTGACCACTACGAGCGGAATAGATAATTATGTACGTAGTTATTAGGCATTAAAGAGAAAACAAATAAGCTAATGCAAACAACAATTTCGAAACAACAGATGACGGTTGGTGGGCGACAATCAGCAGTCTAGTACTCGGGGCCGATTTTTCGTACGCCACCCTGTACCACTGAAATAATATTGTAGGAGTTATCGTATTCTCTTCACAAAATGTGACACCAGACATTTGATTGTGTAGTGCGCGCTTCATTTGGTTGTAAGTCGGCCTGCCTTCCGTAACAATGAACATGCTGTTTTAACTTGCATGTGTAATAACAAAAAAAAAGCCTTTTTATGTCTCCTGCTACTTATCGAAATAGTGAAATAAGCAGATACGCTCTTTTGTTACCTGAAAACATACACTCCTGGAAATGGAAAAAAGAACACATTGACACCGGTGTGTCAGATCCACCATACTTGCTCCGGACACTGCGAGAGGGCTGTACAAGCAATGATCACACGCACGGCACAGCGGACACACCAGGAACCGCGGTGTTGGCCGTCGAATGGCGCTAGCTGCGCAGCATTTGTGCACCGCCGCCGTCAGTGTCAGCCAGTTTGCCGTGGCATACGGAGCTCCATCGCAGTCTTTAACACTGGTAGCATGCCGCGACAGCGTGGACGTGAACCGTATGTGCAGTTGACGGACTTTGAGCGAGGGCGTATAGTGGGCATGCGGGAGGCCGGGTGGACGTACCGCCGAATTGCTCAACACGTGGGGCGTGAGGTCTCCACAGTACATCGATGTTGTCGCCAGTGGTCGGCGGAAGGTGCACGTGCCCGTCGACCTGGGACCGGACCGCAGCGACGCACGGATGCACGCCAAGACCGTAGGATCCTACGCAGTGCCGTAGGGGACCGCACCGCCACTTGCCAGCAAATTAGGGACACTGTTGCTCCTGGGGTATCGGCGAGGACCATTCGCAACCGTCTCCATGAAGCTGGGCTACGGTCCCGCACACCGTTAGGCCGTCTTCCGCTCACGCCCCAACATCGTGCAGCCCGCCTCCAGTGGTGTCGCGACAGGCGTGAATGGAGGGACGAATGGAGACGTGTCGTCTTCAGCGATGAGAGTCGCTTCTGCCTTGGTGCCAATGACGGTCGTATGCGTGTTTGGCGCCATGCAGGTGAGCGCCACAATCAGGACTGCATACGACCGAGGCACACAGGGCCAACACCCGGCATCATGGTGTGGGGAGCGATCTCCTACACTGGCCGTACACCACTGGTGATCGTCGAGGGGACACTGAATAGTGCACGGTACATCCAAACCGTCGTCGAACCCATCGTTCTATTATTCCTAGACCGGCAAGGGAACTTGCTGTTCCAACAGGACAATGCACGTCCGCATGTATCCTGTGCCACCCAACGTGCTCTAGAAGGTGTAAGTCAACTACCCTGGCCAGCAAGATCTCCGGATCTGCCCCCATTGGGCATGTTTGGGACTGGATGAAGCGTCGTCTCACGCGGTCTGCACGTCCAGCACGAACGCTGGTCCAACTGAGGCGCCAGGCGGAAATGGCGTGGCAAGCCATTCCACAGGACTACATCCAGCATCTCTACGATCGTCTCCATGGGAGAATAGCAGCCTGCATTGCTGCGAAAGGTGGATATACACTGTACTAGTGCCGACATTGTGCATGCTCTGTTGCCTGTGTCTATGTGCCTGTGGTTCTGTCAGTGTGATCATGTGATGTATCTGACCCCAGGAATGTGTCAATAAAGTTTCCCCTTCCTGGGACAATGAATTCACGGTGTTCTTATTTCAATTTCCAGGAGTGTATATGTATTACATACCACGTAATTCTTATGTAATTTGCGTTATTATAAAATACATTTTAATTACCGGTCGTGGGCGCTGAATAGAATACGAAAAGAACCAGAAGTCCAGAGTTCAAAAAATGTTTGAAACATATCTAGTATGG
This sequence comes from Schistocerca piceifrons, assembly GCF_021461385.2. Taxonomy (NCBI): domain Eukaryota; kingdom Metazoa; phylum Arthropoda; class Insecta; order Orthoptera; family Acrididae; genus Schistocerca; species Schistocerca piceifrons. The sequence continues at coordinate 34,987,202 of NC_060147.1, read as the reverse complement.
GTGTGCGCAGCGAACGAAACGAACAACTCGATACTGAACTAACTATGAGCAGTCGGCATTGGAACTTCGACGAGTGGCCACCCGAAGAAGGACGAGTCCGGCCGAAGGAGACCGAGACAGGCGGAAACGGGACAGAGGCTGGAACGGGACGGCCGACGTGCCGTTGTGGGAACGACACCGACTGCTTCCAGTTTTCGGGAACTGCAATTAGAAAGCCGCGACCGAAGTGAACTACGAAAGACCGTTCCTTAGAATTCTTTCCTCGCTCCTTCCATTCATCTTGGTGAACCGTTCCTTTGGGCATGTTAGTTCGCGAACGACCCATCTCTACTAATCTCCGTAATTTCATTTGGTAACTAGTTTAAACAAGCAACAAATTCCAGATAATTCATTCATTACTAGGATAAGCCTGCTTATTAACTAAATTCATTAACATATTATCTACGTATTTTAAGATGTATGAGACAGGTGAAATACCCTCAGACTTCAAGAAGAGTATAATAATTCCAATCCCAAAGAAAGCAGGTGATGACAGATGTGGAAATTACCGAACTATCAGTTTAATAAACCACAGCTGCAAAATACTAACACGAATTCTTTACAGACGAATGGAAAAACTGGTAGAAGCCGACCTCGGGGAAGATCTGTTTGGATTCCGTAGAAATGTTGGAACACGTGAGGCAATACTGACCCTACGACTTATCTTACAAAATAGATAAAGGAAAGGCAAACCTACGTTTCTAGCATTTGTACACTTAGAGAAAGCTTTTGACAGTGTTGACTAGAATACTCTCTTTCAAATTCTGAAGGTGGCAGGGGTAAAATATAGCGAGCGAAACGCTATTTACAATTTGTACAGAAACCACATGGCAGTTGTAAGAGTCGAGGGGCATGAAAGAGAAGCAATGGTTGGGAAGGGAGTGTGACAGGGCTGTAGCCTATCCCCGATGTTATTCAATCTGTTGTATATTGAGCAAGCAGTACCGGTAAAGGAAACAAAAGAAAAATTCGGAGTAGGAATTGAAATCCATGGAGAAGAAATATAAACTCTAAGGTTCGCCGATGGCATTGTAATTCTGTCAGAGACAGCAAAGGACCTGGAAGAGCAGCTGAACGGAATGTATAGTGTCTTGAAAGAAGGCTATAAGATGAACAACAACAGAAGCAAAACGAAGATAATGGAATATAGTCGAATTAAATCGAGTGATGCTGCGGGAATTAGTTTAGGAAATCAGACGCTTAAAGTAGTAAATGAGTTTCGCTATTTGGGGAGCAAAATAACTGATGATGGTTGAAGTGGAGAGGATATAAAATGTAGACTGTCAATGGCAAGGAAAGCGTTTCTGAAGAAGATAAATTTGTTAACATCGAGTATAGATTTAAGTGTCAGGAAGTCGTTTCTGAAAGTATGTGTATGGAGTGTAGCCATGTATAGAAGTAAAACGTGGACGATAAATGGTTTAGATAAGAAGAGAAAAGAAGCTTTCGAAATGTGGTGCGACAGAAGAATGCTGAAGATTAGATGGGTAGATCACATAACTAATGAGGAGGTTTTGAATAGAACTGGAGAGACGAGAAATTTGTGGCCCAACTTGACTAGAAGAAGGGATCGGTTGCTAGGGCATATTCTGAGGCATCAAGCGATAACGAATTTAGTATTGGAGGGCAGCGTGGAGGGTAAAAATCGTAGGGGGAGACCAAGAGAGGAATACACTGAACAGATTCAGAAGGATATACGTTGCAGAGGTACTGGGTGATGAAGAAGCTTGCACAGGATACAGTAGCACAGAAAGCTGTATCAAACCAGTCTCTGGACTGAAGGCCACAACAACAAGATTATCTATTTATCTATTACTAATTAAAATCTTAGTAATTAAGATCTTGAAGTTTGTCAACTTGGTTCCATCTGTTGTGCATTTTAGTAGCTGTGTGTATATTGTACTTTCTGAGAGAGATTGGAGACCAGCCAAGCATTTGCCTGAATGAGCATGGAAAACCACATAAAAACATCACTCAGGTATGCCAGAGTAACGGTTGTTAACGCAATCCATGAATGTGATGCAGGTCTAACTCTCTTCCCTATGTTGCAAGCTAGCACACTGACAATTAAGCTAGACAAGCTATTCGATAGACTCATCACCTGTTGTCAAAATCATTAATGATAATCATCACTTGTAAGCTTCAGTCTCTGTCACATTTTAACTATATATAGGACGGATTGATGGTGTTCACTAAGGACAATGTTTCTAGTAATTCTGATAACTTTTTCAGCGTTCTTATAATTCCACTAAGGGGAGTTCAGTAATTAACGCAACAAAATCTTTTGTTCGGCCAGTTTCGGTTGAAAAGCGCGGAATTTGTTGTGCGACATCGTGGAATTACAGAAGAATGCTGAAGATAAGGTGGGTAGATCACGTAACTAATGAGGAGGTGTTGAATAGGATTGGGGAGAAGAGAAGTTTGTGGCACAACTTGACTAGAAGAAGGGATCGGTTGGTAGGACATGTTCTGAGGCATCAAGGGATCACAAATTTAGCATTGGAGGGCAGTGTGGAGGGTAAAAATCGTTGAGGGAGACCAAGAGATGAATACACTAAGCAGATTCAGAAGGATGTAGGTTGCAGTAGGTACTGGGAGATGAAGAAACCTGCACAGGATAGGGAAGCATGGAGAGCTGCATCAAACCAGTCTCAGGACTGAAGACCACAACAACAACAACATCGTGGTATTATCTATACAGTTTCATGAAGTTCTGACATGTGGGTGTGCCATACGTAGAGCAACAAAGGGTCAGTAAAGGAGGTGTGTTCGAAGCAGACAGCTACCATGGAGTTTCATAGGCATTTGCAGAATGACCAGTCTCCTGCGTACCTGCTGGTTGCACACAGCTAAGAGTCCTGCAATGCTGGGATGTGCACACACTCATTTGAGGTGGTCAACGGATCACACTCACTTCACTGCTCAATTGGACGTCTGTGTTGGTAGTGGAGAACATCTGTCCACCAGTTGGGGTACTAAAAGTTGTCTGCCTGCTGGCTTCCTTGCTACCTAACAGGAGACCATAAAGAGCAACAAAGGGCCAACTGTGAGGAATTGTTTGCGCATTTACAAGTCTGATGGCGACAGTTTTTTTTGGTCAAAAATCATCATAAAGCTTCATTGGACCGTCCTTTCCATGCTACAGTCCGGATCTCGCACCTTTCGACTTCCATCTGTTTAGCCCAATGAAGGATGCACTCCACAGGAATCAGTATGTGGATGATGTGGAGGTGATTGAGCAACAAGACATTGGCTCTGACCTCGACTGGTAGAGTGGTACCATGTGGGTATATAGGCCGTCCTTGTAAGGTGGCGTAAGACCATATGATGTTGAAAAATAGGGGTTTTAGCCTGATGAGTGAGGAATAAAATGGTGTATTGGTGTCTCGAATATAACCAACCTCCTTTCAGAAAAGAAATGTGATGTGTTACTTATAGAAGGCCCATCATATGGTTCTGTACTCGTATGTCATAAGAAATACATAATGGGAGGAGGAAAAAGCATACTTTGATAGCAACTAATGATTGTATGAATCAGTTTTCACCTGTGCTGTTCTCTGGTAGATATGGCTGATGTTTCATTCTGTTTTGAGGAATTAATATTGACGTCTTGAGGCTTCGAATTTTTCGTTGGATATTAGCGTCTTTCACGCACGATATTTAGACAGCATTACTTGTTTTCTTCATCAGACTGCTCTTTGAGTCACTAGTCACCATAACTGTCGAGTATTCCTCGTTTGGCATGTGTCCAGGCTAACATTAAAATGTTATTCCTGCTGAACTTGGTACAACGTTAAGTATTACCTGACCTGTTGAATTGGTCTTAGCTAATGTGGAGGTCTTCATCATCATCATCATTCATTCCCATTACAGTCAGAGGAAGGTAATGGCAAACCACCTCCACTTGGACTTTGCCTAGTACGTTGGTGCGGCTCTCCCGCATCGTCCCCCTACGCTCCTCGGAGTATGGGATCTCATCATCATCATCAATGTGGAGGCGATTGTTCTCATGCTGTTGTAAAGAAAATTATTCTCACAGCAAGACTGGCCTCTGGTGACGGGGAGGTGAGTCTACCTCAGGCTGCTGTGGAGAAAATTATTCTCACTGCAGGTCAGGCCAACGTGTTGTCAGCCTGTGGTACAAGGTGCATTCAAGTTCTAAGGCCTCCGATTTTTTGTCTCCGGACTGGAAAGAGATAGAAACATGCGTATTGTTTTAAAATGAAGACGCGTTCATTGTCAATACGTCCCAGAGATGGCAGCACCGTACGGCAGATGGAATTTTATCACCAGCGGCGAGAATGAGAACTGTTTTAAATACTTAAAATGGCGACGTTTTCCTTACTTGAACAGCGTGCAATCATTCGTTTTCTGAATTTGCGTGGTGTGAAACCAATTGAAATTCATCGACAGTTGAAGGAGACATGTGTTGATGGAGTTATGGATGTGTCGAAAGTGCGTTCGTGGGTGCGACAGTTTAATGAAGGCAGAACATCGTGTGACAACAAACCGAAACAACCTTGGGCTCGCACAAGCCGGTCTGACGACATGATCGAGAAACTGGAGAGAATTGTTTTGGGGGATCGCCGAATGACTGTTGAACAGATTGACTCCAGAGTTGGCATTTCTGTGGGTTCTGTGCACACAATCCTGCATGACGACATGAAAATACGAAAAGTGTCATCCAGGTGGGTGCCACGAATGCTGACGGACGACCACACGGCTGCTCGTGTGGCATGTTGCCAAGCAACGTTGACGCGCAACGACAGCACGAATGGGACTTTCTTTTCGACGGTTGTGACAATGGATGAGACGTGGATGCCATTTTTCAATCCAGAAACAAAGCGCCAGTCAGCTCAATGGAAGCACACAGATTCACCGCCACCAAACAAATTTCGGGTAACCGCCAGTGCTGAAAAAATGATGGTGTCCATGTTCTGGGACAGCGAGGGCGTAATCTTTACCCATTGCGTTACAAAGGGCACTACGGTAGCAGGTGCATCCTACGAAAATGTTTTGAAGAACAAAGTCCTTCCTGCACTGCAACAAAAACGTCCGGGAAGGGCTGCGCGTGTTCTGTTTCACCAAGACAATGCACCCACACATCGAGCTAACGTTACGCAACAGTTTCTTCGTGATAATAACTCTGAAGTGATTCCTCATGCTCCCTACTCACCTGACCTGGCTCCTAGTGACTTTTGGCTTTTTCCAACAATGAAAGACACTCTCCGTGGCCGCACATTCACTAGCCGTGCTGCTATTGCCTCAGCGATTTTCCAGTGGTCAAAACAGACTCCTAAAGAAGCCTTCGCCGCTGCCATGGAATCATGGCGTCAGCGTTGTGAAAAATGTGTACGTCTGCAGGGCGATTACGTCGAGAAGTAACGCCAGTTTCATCGATTTCGGGTGAGTAGTTAATTAGAAAAAAAATCGGAGGCCTTAGAACTTGAATGCACCTCGTATGGCTGGTGGTCCAGTTCCATGATAAGAAGATTGTGGGACTGACTCAACTTTTTGTAGGAGCCACGAGCAGTCTGCCAGATTCTGTCCCGCACAAGTGGATCCAGCCCCAGGAGATGCAAGACGAGTTTCAGAGCTCGATTCTGCACCCTGTGCGGTTCCATAATGTGCGGTTCGATGGCCTTCACCCACACCATGGTCGCATACTCCCAACACTTTTCCGACCAGTGTTAGAAAGAGCACAATGCCGTGATGTGGTGGGAGTGGTGACTGTGGATTAAACAGCAGATACTGTTGTTCCACAGTCACTGGTTTTAGTATTGTTCGAGTTGTTTGTGGAAGTGTTTCGTGGAACTGTGTGTAGCTTGTGTGGTTTGACTAAGCAGCTATTTTAATGCTGTCTGCAAGTGTGGTAGTTGGTCAGTTGGGACAGAGCAGCGAGCAACTCTCTGCGGCGCTAGGTCAGGCCGGGACCACAGGCAACGTGCACACGCGGTCTGATTGTGAGGCGCTAGCTGCGATAGCTACACACCGAACCTGGACGCTGAAGTTGAGTGATCGGCTAACCTGTTATGAAACCTCAACTGCTGTGACACCTCTTCGTTCATTGCCGGTTGTTGTTTCCTGGGCCGTTCCGACTAGCAGCAATGTATGGTGTCTTGGAGTCGGCGAAATTTTTCAGCCGTCTTCCTGTATGGTGTTTAACTATTAGATTGGTTGTTACTTATCAGTGAAGTGCACCAGCGGTATTTTCTGCCTTAACGCCCCAGTTACCTGCCCTGGTCGTTAGCACAGTTTTCCTCACTGTGTTGATGCTGTCCAGCACGACGTGTAATTCGACAGTCTTTTTTGTTGTTCTTTCATATTTTTTTTTCTTACAGTGGTTATTGTGCCCTGGCTGTTTTTAGATGCCAATTTTGAAGACGTAGTGCTGCTGGTATCTTCGTCCTTGGCTGATACTTTCTGTTGTCATGCCGTTGGTCGGACAGAAGGGAATTGATTAGGTTGTCGGCCGGTCCTTCAGCCGTCCATGTGTCGGGTTGCCATCTGATTATTTAACGTTACTCTTGGCTGGCTGTCTCACCTAAACTGTGGTTAGAGTTTCCTCCTCAGGCCGACCCATGGAACACTTATGAGCACCACTGTTCTGTTGGTTCTAGATTGTGATTTTCATTTTAGTCTGAAGTACTGTCGGAGGCTTTCAGGCATCTATTAATTTACCTTGCTTTAATTTTTAAAAAAGGCCTTCAGCCGACTTAAATTGAAATTTAAGGATTGATTTGCTTAAAAACTAAATTTTGAATGTTTGTTGTATCTGAAATTGTTGTTATGCAGGCCGTAAGACCTGTGTTGTTCAACGTCCAGTGTGTGGCCTTCAGCCGAGCTTTTATATGAAATACTTTTGGATAAGGCCTTCAGTCATCTTAAATTAAAAATAGAAAATTCTTTTGTTTAAAACATACTTTTTTAAAATTTGCTCTATCTGAAATTCTTGTTATCCAGGCCCTAAGCCTTGTGTGTGGCCTTCAGCCAAGTATTTACGTGAAATATTTTTTTAAGTAAGGCCTTCAGCCGTGTGTATTCTTTAAAGCGATTTTTTTATAACTTGTGTTTATGCCTTCAGCCATTCTTGTTTTTCGTGTGGTTTGGGCCTTCAGCCCAGGAGGTATCTCAAGTTTTCTTAACTAGACCTTCAGCAATATTGTTTTATTTTGATCTCTTTAAGGCAATGTGTAATTAAATGGTTCTTAGAAAAATAAAAGTTTGCGTTTGTTTTGTGCAACTAACAGTAACTAATTACGGCCCCCTCCACAACCATAACCTGATCTGCTTTATCCTGTGAAACCGGATTTCAGTATGAGATATTCAAGAGTGGAAAAAAGTTATTTTTTTCATAAAATCTATCGAAATCTTAGCTACAGGTATCATTACCATTCCCCCTGACTGCCAGGGTGTTTCTGTAAGAGTGTGCGAACATTAAACAGGACAGAGGACGTTCCACTGAACAATTTGAGGTAGCGAATCTGGGGTTGGAGAAGTCAGCTTAAGGAGATAATAGGAATAAAATCACATTACTGTGTACATACCAATTGTACTGTATCTTACAAAATGTGCTGAAACTGACGCCCGTCAAGCTCAGTGCAAGCATGACATTGGTGAACAAGATTCTGATGCACCCTGACAAATGCCCCTAGTGTGTTTCAAATCATATGACGGGTAGCTACAGTTCTAGCACCTAATTCCACCTCTGTATCCAGTGTGGTGTCATACACAAGTGACTTGAGATATCCGCATAGGAAATAAACAAGGGCATTCAAGTCAGGTGAACTTGCAGGCCATGGAACAGGACCTCCTCTCTAGTGACCAGGAGATACAGCTTGGAGATGGTTGGGGACATCCACACTGATGTGAGGCGATGCACCGTCATGTTGTATCCACATCCTCTCACCACCAGCCAACGGTACCTTGTCCTACAACTCGGGTAGAACTCTTTGCAAGAACCTCTAGTACAGATGGACATTCAGATGGCCAGGTAGAAGACATGGCCCAGTGAGATTGTTGCCTACAGTGTCGGCCCAGACATTCACAGCAAAACTTACTTGGTTGTGTGACTCTACTACAGTGTGAGGGTTTTCCTCATCCCACACACGGCTATTCCCGTTGTTCGAAATACCATCACGGTGGAGAGCCTGTGACCATCGTACATTGGCTGGGGCGGGGCAGCACACACAGGGTTGAGATAAGTAATATTATTGACTTGGTATATATGTACCGTGTACTTGTAAAAAAATTTTATGGGGCCTTGCCGCTGTAGGTGTTGATTTTAGCCTTTGACTATGCCTATTTAGGCAAGCTGTTTTATACACTCTTGGAAATTGAAATAAGAACACCGTGAATTCATTGTCCCAGGAAGGGGAAACTTTATTGACACATTCCTGGGGTCAGATACATCACATGATCACACTGAAAGAACCACAGGCACATAGACACAGGCAACAGAGCATGCACAATGTCGGCACTAGTACAGTGTATATCCACCTTTCGCAGCAATGCAGGCTGCTATTCTCCCATGGAGACGATCGTAGAGATGCTGGATGTAGTCCTGTGGAACGACTTGCCATGCCATTTCCACCTGGCGCCTCAGTTGGACCAGCGTTCGTGCTGGACGTGCAGACCGCGTGAGACGACGCTTCATCCAGTCCCAAACATGCTCAATGGGGGACAGATCCGGAGATCTTGCTGGCCAGGGTAGTTGACTTACACCTTCTAGAGCACGTTGGGTGGCACGGGATACATGCGGACGTGCATTGTCCTGTTGGAACAGCAAGTTCCCTTGCCGGTCTAGGAATGGTAGAACGATGGGTTCGATGACGGTTTGGATGTACCGTGCACTATTCAGTGTCCCGTCGACGATCACCAGTGGTGTACGGCCAGTGTAGGAGATCGCTCCCCACACCATGATGCCGGGTGTTGGCCCTGTGTGCCTCGGTCGTATGCAGTCCTGATTGTGGCGCTCACCTGCACGGCGCCAAACACGCATACGACCATCATTGGCACCAAGGCAGAAGCGACTCTCATCGCTGAAGACGACACGTCTCCATTCGTCCCTCCATTCACGCCTGTCGCGACACCACTGGAGGCGGGCTGCACGATGTTGGGGCGTGAGCGGAAGACGGCCTAACGGTGTGCGGGACCGTAGCCCAGCTTCATGGAGACGGTTGCGAATGGTCCTCGCCGATACCCCAGGAGCAACAGTGTCCCTAATTTGCTGGGAAGTGGCGGTGCAGTCCCCTACGGCACTGCGTAGGATCCTACGGTCTTGGCGTGCATCCGTGCGTCGCTGCGGTCCGGTCCCAGGTCGACGGGCACGTGCACCTTCCGCCGACCACTGGCGACAACATCGATGTACTGTGGAGACCTCACGCCCCACGTGTTGAGCAATTCGGCGGTACGTCCACCCGGCCTCCCGCATGCCCACTACACGCCCTCGCTCAAAGTCCGTCAACTGCACATACAGTTCACGTCCACGCTGTCGCGGCATGCTACCAGTGTTAAAGACTTCGATGGAGCTCCGTATGCCACGGCAAACTGGCTGACACTGACGGCGGCGGTGCACAAATGCTGCGCAGCTAGCGCCATTCGACGGCCAACACCGCGGTTCCTGGTGTGTCCGCTGTGCCGTGCGTGTGATCATTGCTTGTACAGCCCTCTCGCAGTGTCCGGAGCAAGTATGGTGGGTCTGACACACCGGTGTCAATGTGTTCTCTTTTCCATTTTCAGGAGTGTATTTGTTCTGAAGAAGGAGTGGTTAGCCACGCTGAAACCCAGCTAAACACCAGGTAGTTTGTGCAGTCGAGGTGGATTTTTCATAATTATTTCCATCACTATGAAATGAGGTCTCGTACTAAACAGCACGACTTGGAGGAAATCTGGTCGATCAACCCATTGTTGGAGATACCACTGACACAATGCGGCCATTGGCGCAAAGTCGGTCACAAGAACTGGATGGACTCGTTGTGGGTGAAATGAGTGTAGTTGTTGTTAGTGGAGTACTCGCCACATACTACTATGTGCAGCTCCCATTTAACGTGCTATACGACGAGTACTTGCACTGACGTCCGCTGCGACACTTTCCAGCACCTCCTCTTCAAAATCGGGTGTGCGAGTAGTCCTCATGCTGCCAGACCCCTCGTTTCTTCTTTCCAGTGAACCAGCCTCCCGCATTCGTCGATCGAGAGAAATAAACAGTCGTGACAGATGATGTCTGTTGCGAAATTGTTCCCTGGACAGCGTTTCAGCAGCGAGAGCATTGCAACGTACTTTGCCATACATGTGATGTATGTCAGTGAGTTCTGCGACTCTGTACCAGTACTGCTCCATCATACGGTACTGTACGTCTCTTAATAACACTGAGTAATGAGTGGGTGTTTCATTGATTCATACCAGGTCCTGTCAACGTAAATAAAAACGTGTGAAATCTTATGGGACTTACCTGCTGAGGTCATCAGTCCCTAAGCTTACACTCTACTTAACCTAAATTATCCTAAGGACAAACACACACACCCATGCCCGAGGGAGGACTCGAACCTCCGCCGAGACTGCAGCGCCTTAGACCGCACGGCTAATACCGCGCGGCTCAACGTAAATACGATACAAGGGAGGCACATTATGGACAAGTAAAATAAACAAAACCTGCATCATGACTTCCTAGTAATCAGGCTCATCCTCCTTGTTTCCTCTCAGAAAATAATGTACATGTAAATCAACAGCACAGTACGTGTAAACGTGTAAGTTGCAAAAAAAAAAAAAAAAAAAAAAAAAAAAAAAAAAAAAAAAAAAAAGTTTCAAATGGCTCTGGGCACTATGGTACTTAACATCTGTGGTCATCAGTCCCCTAGAACTTAGAACTACTTAAACCTAACTAACCTAAGGGCAGCACACTCATCCATGCCCGAGGCAGGATTCTAACCTGCGACCGTAGCCGTCTCGCGGTTCCAGACTGAGGCGCCTAGAACCGCTCGGCCACCAGAGGCCGGCTGTGAGTTGCAAATAAGCTAGAAAACAGTAATGCTAGACAAAGTGGTAACAAGTTTACTTCTGGATCTCCTTCAGCTAGCTTCTCTCACCCCAGGTTCCCTATACCAAATTGTTCAGTGGAACATTCTCTGTGTCCTGTTAGACTTTTGCACGCTCTTACGGAAACACCCTGTTGTTACGCCGTTGCCAAAGTAGCCCCTGCGGGCCGGCAACACATCTAACATGACATAGGACCGAGGTAGCCTATGCCCAAAGGCGTAAGCAATGGTAAACATAGGCTGTTTTGGAAACAGATATTCCGCATACTACTTCCTGCAGAGGGAGTTAGCCTGCAGGAAGTATTACTACAGCAACATTTGATTGGCTGACCAATACTATTTAAAGGCTAGAACCAGCACCAGACGACCCTCTCCCTGATGATGTCCTCGTCCCCTCCATCTACCCCTCCTATCAACTTTGACCCTGCCCCGCCCCCCTCTCCCGGTGTCCTTTCCTTTCGGCGCCCTCCCTCCCGTCTCTTCCCTTCCCTTCTCTTTCCTTTTCCCCCGTCCCCTCCCTCCACCCCTCTTCCACCGGGCTTCCCCTCCCCCTTCCTCCCTCCCCCCTATCTCCCCTGCCCGTGGCATCTCTGCTCTCCCATCTCGCTCTCCCACTCCCCTTCCTCCTCCTCCTCCTCTATTGGCAGGTCCCCGGACTCGCACACGCTCAGTGGATATTCGCGCGCCGGAGATCACCGCCGTCAGTGTATCGTGTGTGCCGTCATGTTTAGTGTTCAGTGTTTCACCGTCACACTCCATCGTTCACCAGTGCCATCGTCTTCTTCAGTGTTTGTGCCTCGTGTCAACAGTTCGTCGTGTGGATTGTCATCGAGTGTGAACGGCTTCTTGTGTTTTTATGTTCATGTGTCTACTGTTTTATCCCGTCGTTTTTCTATGTGATGTCTCTTCTCTGTTTATCTCATTGTACTCTCTTCGGCTGAAGAGCGGCGTATTGTGCTGCTGCCAGCCTACCTGATTGTTCAGGTGTCAAAATAACAATAAAGTAAAAAAAAAAAACACCAGACGTCAGTTCACGCCGAATACCGACCTCAAGGACGTCTCCACGGAAGACTACGTCTTCGCCATCGGAATAGGAATTAAGTGTATGTGTGGTACAACGGACTCATGTGGGAAACTTAGAAGTTTACTTTTGTTAATAAATTAAAAGCACCAGTTTGCATTTGTTCTACAATATTACTTTTATTGTTAACCGGTTTTCGGCTTTCTAGGCCATCTTCAGACATTTACTATTATCACTATTAGGAAATGAGACACTTAAAGTAGTAAAGGAGTTTTGCTGCTTGGGGAGCAAAATAACTGATGATGGTCGAAGTAGAGAGGATATAAAATGTAGACTGGCAATGGCAAGGAAAGCGTTTCTGAAGAAGAGAAATTTGTTAACATCGAGTATAGATTTAAGTGTCAGGAAGTCGTATCTGAAAGTATTTGTATGGAGTGTAGCCATCTATGGAAGTGAAACGTGGACGATAAATAGTTTAGACAAGAAGAGAACAGAAGCTTTCGAAATGTGGTGCTACAGAAGAATGCTGAAGACAGATGGGTAGATCACGTAACTAACGAGGAGGTATTGAACAGGATTTGGGAGAAGAGAAGTTTGTGGCACAACTTGATTAGAAGAAGGGATCGGTTGGTAGGACATATCCTGAGGCATCAAGAGATCACAAATTTAGCATTGGAGGGCAGCGTGGAGAGTAAAAATCGTAGAGGGAGACCAAGAGATGAATACAGTAAGCAGATTCAGGAGGATGTAGGTTGAAGTAGGTACTAGGAGATGAAGGAGCTTGCACAGGATAGATTAGCATGGAGAGCTGCATCAAACCAGTCTCAGGACTGAAGACCACAACAACAACATTATCACCAAAGAAGTTAAATGTTAGCAAACAACATTGGAATAGAAGTAACACATCTACACTGAAGTAGAAACATACAGTATATAACATCTTTCCAATGAAAAAGTAAAAACTGAACAGTTCATAAATAACAATGGAGTCGACAGGAAAACCCTTAGCACAAAATAGAAATAGCATGCCTACATAACAGTTTCTATTAATAGACAAAACTAATAAAATAAGTACTAGCCAAGGCTGCATCAGGAGGTATGAAGCATGGAGAGTGACACACAACCAATTAAAGAGACAGTTATCAATGTAACTATAGATTACATAAGGAACTTAAGCAATATCAATAAGATAAACAGAAATAAATAAATGCAGGAAAATGGAGGTGTTTGAGGGAACCTACAGTTTGAGAGTGTGGTGGTACTGCATTTTAACATTAACATTATAATCAAAGCAGTGGTTGTGTAACAGTTTTAATTAAATTTAAATTTGTTTTCATTAAATAAATGAGCTAAGTAAAATATGAACAGTATTTGATGAGACAACTACAAGGGGTATTAAACATCGACAGTAATACAAGTATCAGTTAAAAGAAAGCTTTAACTATTGAAACTACAGTCTATGTGGAATACAAAGACAACTTCAACAAAACAAAACAACTTAATGAATACAGGAAAATGGAAATATGTTGGAAGAGAGAATGTGGGAAGCAATGAACAACAAAGATGATTATATGAAGTATAGGAGAGGGGAAGTGTTGAGCTGTGTCTGGTCATTTAGGATGAGATCTGGACTGTGAGCAAGATGTTTGTTAATTTCCAGGGCTTCGAGCAGGTTGAGTTTATGGCTTTTGTTGCCTCTAGTAGGAAATTCTTACTGGCTTTGTGATTGTGACTTTTCGTTGTTATTTAGTCATTTTCATGTAGACTCATATAAATAAAAGTTGAGTTGTAAAAACGTTCGAATTGTCAGTTACAAGACCTGCATACCACTGAATGTACCTGCAAAATCATGTCACTCTACGACACACACAGGGAGGAGGCAAAAACATGGAAACAGCACAATCGCAACACGTCACCAGGCCTAATGGTGTGTAGGATGCTCATTGGCATTCAAAACAGCTTCCACTCGTCTCGAAATGAGTAAATACAGGTCGTGTATAGTTTTCAAGGGAATATTGTATCATTCTTCCTGCAAAACAGTGGCGACTTCAGGTGACAGTGATGTAGGTGGCTGCGGTCGGCAGAAAGGAACTAACGATAAAGTTTGAATACAATTTATTAAAATAAAACACCTGCTTGGCGAGCACTAATTTCCAAAACTCAAGAACAGCAAGAAACAAAAACTTGTGGTGGTGGCAAAAGCCAGCTAAGATCTCCTGTCTACTAGGCAGGTGAGTTAACCACTGCACCATCCTGGACTATCTCAGCGGCATGCCTCATGGCCTATCGACATTCCTATCGAGCACTACCTATCTGCAGTTCCTGTCCATTTACTCACTTTTCGCTGCTCTGCGATTCCCACAGGAGGTCGGATGTATGTGTGCATCCATACAGCAGGAAGAGGATCCATTTCTTAGCTAGATGTATCAGTTCCATGAATGTATGGTGTCTGTTCTTTCGGACATGTCTGAACGAACAGACCCCATGCATTCGTATAATTGGTATGCCTAACTGGGCAGTGGATGTTTTGGACATGTCTGAAACAATGGACATGATTCATTAATATAACTGATACACCTAGCTGGGCAATGGATCTTTTGGACATGTCTGAAAGAACAGACACCAGGCATTCATTTAATTGATATGCCTATCTAGGCAATGGATTCACTTTCTTCAGTGCAGATGCTCAGACACGTCCAGCCTCCTAAAGGAAACAGAGTAGCGGACAGTCAGTAAATGGACAAGGACTGTGGACTGCTGAATGGGAATATGGATTGGCCATGAGGTATGCTGAGATAGTCTGAACTGTTGTGATAACGATGTGTCGTGGATGGTGCAGTGGCTAAAGCATCTGCCTAATAAGCAGAAGATCCCAGGTTAAAATCCAGGTCCGGTACATATTTTAGCTCGTCACTGCTGATACTGCATAATGTGCTCTGCAGCTGACACAGTGATCCCCTTCAATTTACAAGTAATTAACTCCCTGCAACATTCCATGTCATGGCATGCAGTCAATTGGAGACATGCACAGGGAGCCATTAACACCACTGAGGAAATGGATTCGTTTGGAGAGGGGCCATGACTGGGAAGCATGGGCTGCAGATGAATTGTGTCATCATGTGTTCAGTGTGGAATCGCGATTGTGCAGTAAGCCGGATGACCACCGTAATTTTTGAAGGACATCATCTTTACGCCAGTGACTGTAATAAATTTTTATTACATTATTTCAATTTTGGCCTTAGGCCAATATCAAGTGCTGCTGAAAAATACAGGATGTTTAAAACATTATTTTAGAGATTCACTATGTATCTCGACGTTGTGCCGATTATACAAGACATTTTAACTATGAAGCCATGTTAACGTATACTAAGTTGACACATTTGTATCTTTTTTCTTTATTGTTATTTTAATACCTTACGAAAGGTAGGCTGGCAGCAGTATATCTACGTCACACTTTGGCCACAGAAAAATAGACAGTAAAGATGGAGACAAAAACAGACATACATGAATGGAATAAACAGAGACATACATAGGAAATGATATGAAAGCGTTCGCAGAAGGCACTGGTTATACAAGTAAGTTCAGCAGTACAAATGTAGACCAACAGTTTCACATGCGAACGAAGGAGCACACTGAAGAAGAACACTGATGCACTGAAACGAAGAGAACACTGTAGCACATTGGTGATGATCTTCGGCGCACTGAACGCACTGAGGAGATGGGGGTGGGGGCTGCCACTTGGTGCAGGAGATAGGCAGAGGGGAAGGAGGGAGGGGAGAAGTCAATGGGAGAAAGAAAGGGTGAGGGGAAGGGGCAGGGTCAGGTGCGGAAGCCTGGGGAGGGGCTAGGGAGGAAGTGGGAGAACTGGGAGAGAGAGGAGGGGGGAGGGAGAAAAGAAGGTGAGGAAGGAGAGAGGGATCCCTGGAGGGAAAGGGGGTAAGATAGGAAAGGAAGGGGATGATTACAGCTGATAGGAGGGGTATATGGATGGAACGAGGACATCTTCCGGAAGGGGGAATTGGCGGAAGCTACCTCGGGCAAGGGTGTGGAGAGTGTGAAGATGGAAAGCAGGTGGAACGCAAGAGTAGAGGTGTGGCAGTGGGATGTGGTGGGAGAGGATGAGAGAGACAAGTGGGTGGAGAGGATTAAACTTGCGGAAAGTTTAGAGGATTCCTATCTGTTCGTATATCTTTTTTTTTTCTTTATTGTATTTCAATTCCCCATCGGGACGGGCTGTCAGCAACATATGCGCTGCTCTTCAGCCGAAAGACATTAAAAATAACAAAGGAGAAAATACGGTGTACAGAGATATAAAAAAAGGGGGGAACATTATGAAGACAATAGATAAAAAAGGGGCGACTCTAAAATGGAGATAAAAACCATAAAAAATTAGCACACACAAAAAAACCACACATTGGGACAACGGAAAGAACACAAGGTGAAGCATGAGCAGAGCACAAAAGTATCAACGGATGGCATAGTTTGCATGTCTTGTTTTTCTTTACTGTTATTTTAACACCTTCTACAAGGTAGGCCGGCAGCAGCAATACTGCGCCACTCTCCAGCCACATTTGTATGTCGTTGTCAATACTGTTAAATACACTCGTGACGTTGTTTCACAGTGCGAGCACACGTATTCAAACTTCATAAAACAACATAATCTGTAAGTGCTCATGTTCGTTAAACCACCACTAGTCACAAATGCATTAGACCAGAGTTGCAGAGTACTGTTTGCAGACTACTAATAACCGTTTTGGTGCTTAAGTGGATTACAGATATTGTTTTGCTATGTGTGGAGTGCCATTGCAGTCCAACTACTGTACTAGGAAGCAAAAAGTATACCCTCGTTGCACAATTATGAAAAAAAATTGATCAAATGGCTCTGAGCACTCTGGGACTTAACAGCTATGGTCATCAGTCCCCTAGAACTTAGAACTACTTAAACCTAACTAACCTAAGGACAGCACACAATTATGAAGTCTGCTATAAAATTTTACTTGGCGTATTCTTAAATCATCATATATAAACGTGAGAATTACACAAGGAATTACATACATAAGGGTTATACGTCGTTATACATTAAATCTTAAGTGACTTATTTTGAAAAACATCATGAATAAACGTGAGGATTATACGTCGAATTACATACACAAGGGTTAAACACCGTTATACATAACTGTAGGTATTCAGCAGCAAGTTTAACCATCGTAGTTGGCGTTTGAGGAAATTCTGACAGCAGAGCAGTACGTCACAAATAGGACTGTTGATATTTTTAAAAATATTGGGAATCAGAATTATCGATATTTAAGAAAGACATCTTTACCTGTGCTCGATATATCGAAAAGATATTTTCATTATATCTATATATCGACGGAAAAAATATCGACTGTACATTGTAAATATGCTGGCAGTTTTACAGCTGTATATTTAAGTACTGATTTATTTTTAGATATTCTGTACATCAAAAAGCTAGCTGCCTGAACTCCCCCTTAGAGCAAGGATTGAAAGGAAAACGATGCACGTCCACGCTTGGCGATAACTACTTTGCTGCAAATTGCAGCAGCACGATAAAGGGTGTCCGATGGGTCCGTCGTTCAGTTTCGTCACATATTGGATTTGTCCGGAACACTTCATGTCGACTTCCCTCTTTTTTTATCTCTGGAACCGCCACTGACCTAGAAGTTGTTGTGTGAAAATCGCGTGGTGAAGCTAAACAATGCAGTTTCTGTTTGTAGCGCCGAGCACCGATTACGTCACCATTTCCCCTCACACCCTCACATAGTACCGCCCACCGCAAAGACCAATCTTGTCATTTCGATTTTTGTTCGCCAGTTTCAGCAGCTGTTTTTGAAGAATGTTGATGTGAAGGAATAGCACACTCGCAACTAGTGTGCTATTCCTTCACACTGGATACCTTCTTATTCCTTCACACTGCCACCCCCCCCCCACCCCCCCTTTTGGTATCCAACTTCTTCTTTGTGCCATCTATACTTGCTTCACACAGTCAAACACAAAGAGTGGACGTGATGGAAACTCAAAAAGTAGCAAGACCCCTGCACACAGTAAAAGTAGAATTAAGTTCTACTACGATTTCAAAAGAACAATATTTACCAGAAATTGCGAGAAAATATAATGTAAAATATTGTCATTTCGATATCGATATATCGGTGAGAAAAGTATCGCTGACATATACCGAGACTTTTTTGAAAAAAATTATCGATGTCTCAATATTTTATCAACAGCCTGTCACAAACATCTTGCGTCCTCGTGTATTGCCTCTCGTGCGACATTATTGTAGTGCCATTTTCAACAGGACAATGCTCTTGCACTCATAACACAGGTCTCTATGAGCCACATGCATCATGTTGAGGTAGTCCCGCAACCAACAAGATCGCCAGATCTGTCCCTGCAGGAACATGCATGGGATCAGCTAGGATGTCACCTCTGAGCTGGTTCCAGCATCAAGAATAGAAAGGCCCAATTACAGCAGCTATCGGCCAGCTTACCTCAAGAGGCGACTTAAAAAAAAAAAAAAAAAAAAAAAAAAAAAAGCAGCCGAAGAGGCGTTGAAAGCCCAACAGTGCTGACCGACCGCCATGTCCTCTTCAGCCGTCAGGCATCACCAGACGCGGGTACGAGGAGGCACGTGGTGAGGACATTCCTCTTCTGGTTGTTGTCAGTTTCTATGACCAGTGCCGCTACCTCAGCTGGCCCCACAAGGGCTGAATGCAGCCTGCTCCCCAACAGCACTCGGCAGACCCGGTCGGCGACCTATCTGAGCGCCAAAGCGCTAAAGTGGCAGCCAAGCCTGACACCGCTTACCTTCGGTGATCTTACAGGAACCGCTGTTACTACTGCTTTATGACAGCATTCCCAATCGAGTCACAGCATGCATGTGTCATACTGATAAGTGAGCTCAAATTTCAAAGTTCTTTTTAAATATGGTTTGAGTCTGTGACCACTGAAATAACATGGCATATCCCTTCAATCCATAAAGCTTCATTTCGTTTCCTCCTCTCATTCTTGGAGCCTCACTTTTTAGGGTTTCGCACCTCAGTGGTTAAAAACGGAACTTTATAGGATCAGTTTGTTGCTCGTCTGTTTGTCTCTGCTTGTCTGTTTGTCTCTGCTTGTCTATCTGTCTGCCTGACTGTTAAAAAACCCTTTCTTTTTTAAGAATAGGTGGACTTATCAAGTTGAGAGTTAAGTTAAATATTGAGGTCTGTTGTATCTGGGTGGTGGAAAACATTGAAGCTTGCAGTCAAAACATACTGCCATTTATGCCACATATTTTAATACTCGGAAATTCACTCTGTGGGGTACTTCCCGCTGGCCTAGAATCATGAAACGCGGCAAGACGCAAGATTTCACAGTTGAAGTAAAGGAAACAAAAATCTGAAACTTTTTAAACTGTAATCATATCACATAAAAAATATATTTCGCCAGTTGAACATACATTGTATTCATCATCCGCCAAAAGCATAATAGACGAACATCACTGCAAGCAGACATAGCAAGAGAGTTTTGGTCGTTTTAGTCAACGGTTTATTAAATCTCCCCCCCACCCCCACCCCCCACCCCCCTTCTCTCTCTCTCTCTAGCCTCTTCTTGTATATCCAGGCTAGTCTGAAGAATTACTGCAGAGATTTTGTTACAGTCTTGGAATTCCCAGAACCAATATCTCGCCAGTATAGATATCGATAACAGGCAAAAACCGTGGAGATTCTCGATTGCCAGTATGGATGAACGGTTTATATAATTAATTAGGTTTGCACGGAATCATCAATGTGCGAGACCTCCTCGCACTTGGCTATTTTTTTGTCAGTCTACATCTACATCCACGTAGACACTCTGCCATTCACATTTAAGT
Organism: Schistocerca piceifrons; assembly: GCF_021461385.2. Lineage (NCBI taxonomy): Eukaryota > Metazoa > Arthropoda > Insecta > Orthoptera > Acrididae > Schistocerca > Schistocerca piceifrons. Next base: position 34,967,236 of record NC_060147.1, on the reverse strand, counting down.
GCCTGGCAGATGATTCATCGAACCACCTTAACAATTCACCATTATTCCAATCACGTATAGCGCGCGAAAAGGACACCTCTGTCTTATTGCACGAGCTCTGATTTCCCTTATTTTATCTTGGTGATCGTTCCTCCCTATGTAGGTCGGTGTCAACAAAATATTTTCGCATTCGGAGGAGAAAGTTGGTGAATGGAATTTCGTGAGAAGATTCCGTCACAACGAAAAACGCCTTTCTTTTAATGATGTCCAGCCCAAATCCTGTATCATTTCTGAGACACTTTCTCCCATATTTCGCCATAACACAAAACTTGTTGTTCTCCTTTGAACTTTCTCGATGTACTCCGTCAGTCCTGTCTGGTAAGGATCCCACACCGCGCAGCAGTAGTCTGAAAGAGGACGGACAAGTGTAGTGTAGGCAGTCTCCTTAGTAGGTCTGTTACATTTTCCAAGTGTCCTGCTAATAAAACGCGGTCTTTGGTTAGCCTTCCCTAGAACATTTTCTATGTGTTCCTTCCAATTTAAGTTGTTCGTAATTGTAATAACTAGGTATTAGACTGATTTATCGTGTAACCGAAGTCTAACGAGTTGCTTTTGGCACTCATGTGGATGACCTCACACTTTTCGTTATTTAGGATCAACTGCCACTTTTAGCACCATTCAGATATCTTTTCTAAATCGTCTTGCAGTTTGTTTTGATCTTCTGATGACTTTATTAGTCGATAAACGACAGCGTCATCTGCAAACAACCGAAGACGGTTGCTCTGATTGTCTCCAAAATCGTTTATGTAGATAAGAAACAGCAAAGGGTCTCTAACACTACCTTGGGGAACGCCAGAAATCACTTCTGTTTTACTCAATGACTTTCCGTCAATTACTACGAACTGCGACCTCTCTGACAGGAAATCACAAATCCAGTCACATAACTGAGACGATATTCCATAAGCACGCAATTTCACTACGAGCCGCTTGTGTGGTACAGTGTCAAAAGCCTTCCGGAAATCCAGAAATACGGAATCGATCTGAAATACCTTGTCAATAGCACTCAACACTTCATGTGAATAAAGAGCTAGTTGTGTTTCACTGGAATGATGTTTTCTAAACCCATGTTGACTGTGTGTCAATAGACCGTTTCCTTCGAGGTAATTCATAATGTTCGAACACAATAAATGTTCTAAAATCCTGCTGCATATCGACGTTAACGATATGGACCTGTAATTTAGTGGATTACTCCTACTAATTTTCTTGAATATTGATGTGAGCTGTGCAACTTTCCAGTCTTTGGGTACGGATCTTCCGTCGAGCGAACGGTTGTATATGATTGTTAAGTATGGAGCTAATGCATCAGCATACTCCGAAAGGAACCTAATTGGTATACAGTCTGTATCAGAAGACTTACTTATATTAAGACACTACTCCGAGGATACTTACTTCTACGTCACTCATGTTGGCAGCTGCTCTCGATTCGAATTCTGGAATATTTACTTCGTCTTTATTTGTGAAGTCATTTCGGACGGCTATGTTTAGCAACTCTGCTTTGGCAGCACTGTCTTCGACAGTATCTCCATTGCTATCGTGCAGAGAAGGCATTTATTATTTCTTGCCGCTAACATACTTCATCCGCGTGTTTTGGAAGCGAACAGCTACACAACTAGCTATTTATTCGCACCAAATGTTGGGTGCTATTGACAAGGGATTTCAAATTGATTCCGTATTTCTAGGTTTCCAGAAGGCTTTTGGCACTGTACCACAGAAACGGCTTGTAGTGAAATTACGTGCTTATGGAATATCGTCTTAGTTATGTGACTGGATTCACGATTCCCTGTCAGAGGGGTCACAGTTAGTAGTAACTGGCTAGTAATTGACGGAAAGTCATTGAGTAAAACAGAAGTGATTTCTACTACTCCCCTGGTAGAGTTTTAGGTCCTCTGCTGTTCCATATCGATATAAATCATTTAGGAGACAATATGAGGATCCGTCTTAAGTTGTTTGTAGATGATGCTGTCATTTATCGTATAGTAAAGTCATCAGAAGAGCAAAACAAATTACAAAATTATTTAGAAAAGATATCTCTATGGTGCTAAAATTGGCAACTGACCCTAAATTGTGAGATAGTCCACACGAGTGCCAAAAGGAATCCGTTAAACTTCGGTTACAAGATAAATAAATCAAACATAAAGGCCGTAGATTCAGCTAAATACGTAGGAATTACAATTACAAACAACTTAAATTGCGAAGAACACATACAAAATGTTGTGGGGAAGGCAACCCAAAGACTGCGTTTCAGTGGCAGAACACTTAGAAGATGTAACAGATCTACTAAATAGATTGCCTACACTACGCTTGTCCGTCCTCGTTTGGAATACTGCTGCGCGGTCTGGAATCCTTACTAAATAGGATTAACGGAGTACATCGAGAAAGTTTAAAGAAGAGCAGCACGTTTTGTGTTATCGCGAAATAGGGAAGAGTGTGTCACTGAAATGATTCAGGATTTGGGGTGGACATCATTAAAACAAAGGCGTTTTTCGTTGCGGCGGGATCTTCTCACAAAATTTCAAAATGGTTCCAATGGCTCTAAGCACTAGGGGACTGAACATCTGAGGTCATCAATCCGCTAGACTTAGAACTACTTAAAGCTAACTAGCCTAAGGGCATCAGACGCATCCATGCCCGATGCAGGATTAGAACCTGCGACCGTAGCGGCCGCGCGGTTTCAGACTGCAGCGCCTACAACCGCTCGGCCACCCCGGCCGGCGTGTATAACTGCAGCTATATCATGTAGGCTGTATAACATTGACAGTGGCCATCTTGTTGTACCCCTTTTTGTAGAGTATGGCCTAACGATTTGATCTACGGCATCCACTCCTCCCTTAGTGGAATCACGGTACAGGTTTATGGGTGTTTTCTTTTTTTGTGTGTGTGTGTGTTTGTGTGTGTCAACTTCTACTCCTGCATTACGATGTTGTGTAGACATCGACGGATTTTTCTTTGGTTTTTCCTTTGTGATGTAAGAGACAATTGTTACTGGAGGCTTCTTAGAAGATGGGTATGTGAATGCGAATTTGGAGGAATACAGCTCTCTGCCTGCTGTTGTCTTAAGTTCCTGCGGTACATGTTTCCTGTTTGATTTGAGTGTCCCAACCAATGTAAGTTTGTAGTCGTGATAGAGAAGTCCGCCAATTCCACAGAAGTGTAGAAGCGGTCAGTTGTGACATTGTAGCCTGTATTCTTTATTGGCTCCACCAGTCTCTTCACAATCTCAAGAGAACCTCGTTCACTGGCAAGTCTTCTGTCTTTTCCAGCATACACTTCCATTTTCATTATGTATCGTTCAGTTGCACTAAAAAGCATTCTGACTAATATTCCATAGTTTCAAGGTTTGTCTTTGAGGAAACCTTTGAAAGGACAACGACCTCGGAAAAGACACAACATTTCATCAACTGTATTGTCAGGTCCACTTCTGAAGTACCGTGGGAATATTCCATACAATACTTCAAATACTTCACGCAGCGGTGCAAATTTGTCACGTACACGTCTCTCTGACCTGGTGCCTTTAACATCGAAGCGAAGAATTTTCAAAAGCTCAATGCTCTTGTCTTACCCATAGCTCCTCTACAAATCGCTCTTCCCAATAAATTTGACCATAAATCAGATAAAGAAATATTTGTGTCCTGGTAAACTACCATTAGAATTAATTTTACCATCAATGCACATATTTCAGAATCGCTAACGGGAGATACGTTTTCTCTTTCAGCTTCTTCATTTGTATAATCAAGTATTTTCCGTACTAATTCAGGAGTGAAATTTATTTTAAATGATTCACATATGCTTGTTACTTTCCCAGCACTGGTTATCCCTTGACGTTCACGGACTATGTTAGCAAAATCCCTTTTACTGTGCCTTGGAGCTTCTGCAGGATACACTCTGCCAGAACTTATAACATATTTATTTGGAGCGTTACCTGCAGGGTTTGTTTCTTCTTCATTGTCCTCCGCTTCTTCACTGGAATCCTTTACTACTTCTGTATCACTTAAGTCTGATAATTCGTCGTCGAGTAACAGTTGTGCAAGAACTTCTGCTTCGTTCAAGCCTCTATAACTCATCTTACAAAATCTACTTTACAATCAAGGCGTCGATCTACTGTGACAAACTGTTAATAGTAAAAATGGCAAGTCTAAAATCAACAATGAAAGCGAAACTCAACAATCAGACGCTCAACAAACCACTGTAAAACTCATGTTCGAGATTGCCAACTGAATAAAAGAAAGAAAAATGTACGGGTAAATTTTGCCCATGCTTAGTGGCTGTAGGGAAGATAATAAGAATTATGGTCGCGTGGAGTACCAACCCCGGGCAAAATGTGCCCCTGGGTGTAAAATTCCTATTTTGTACTTGCAATTACAAAAATTTAACCACAGAAACGTACAGCATAGTGTATTATAAGGCAACAGACAAATAGAAAAAGACCCAAAAACATAGGATCTTTGCCATGACTTTTTTAAAAAATAAAAATGTAGGGGCAATTTTTGCCCGTGCTTGGTGTTTATAGGGTTAAGTGTGATTTGCAGAGTATTCATGTAGATGTAGATGTACATGCTGGTTTTCAAAGTTAAACGGTCATCATTTTCAACAAACGGAGTCTCCTTGAGAACTTGTGAGTCACTCTCGGCGTCAGAATGGGCCAGTAAACGTGAAGTGGCAGAAAATTGCTTGGTCACTGTACTGGCGAGGAATGACACGCTTCTAACAGTTATCGGCTTGTAGTTCTCTTGAATGCATACAAACTGCCGGCCGTAATGCACTGTCAGAATCAATCAGCGCGAAACCCTTATCTATGATGCAACAGCTGACCCAGCTTCGCGTTGAAAATTTGCCAGCGAGCATGCGCAGCGAAACGCGTCACTGTCCTTCACAGAAGTTGTCTCCCTGTCTCGCTAACGCACGGTACAGCGCAGTGGCATTTGGCTCGCTGGAAGCCGGTTCGGACTCTGCTTCTGGAAGAAGTGAATCAGTGCAAACGCCTACTTGATGCATTTCAGTCTACTAGTCAAGCCGAGGAGTGAACTAAATACTTTGTTAATGAAAATGCACACAATTTCCAAACATAAGACTGAGTTGTACGGGGTGTTGAAAAAGTCTCTCCGTAGTGCCGTATGATTGCTAGCCGCGCGTGCCGTATGATTGTTCGTCTGCCTGGGTTACTTCCCTTCAAGTGGACTCTCCCAACATTCCACTGTTCCGTTTATCTCAGACAGCGCCAGTAGTGTCGTTGGTGTGTGTCGTTACCTGTTGACGTGAACGTTTAAGTTTAGTTCCTTTATTCGTTAGTTTCGTGTTTGTCACTTTTAAAATGCTAACCATTGAGAACGTGTGTTTTTAGTCGAACAAGTATTCGAAGCTGGCGGTAAATACACAGTTTCAGTTCGTCAAACATTTAATTCAGTTTTCCTGGAGACAACACTCCCACATCGCGATACTGTGCGAGATTTGATTAACAAATTTCGAATTACGGGTTCAGTGACAGATGCAACGAGAAGTGGTTGGTTGAAATGGCTCTGAGCACCATGGGACTCAACATCTGAGGTCATCAGTCCCCTAGAACTTCGAGCTACTTATACCTAACTAACCTAAGGACATCACACACATCCATGCTCGAGGCAGGATTCGAACCTGCGACCTTGGCGGTCACGCGGTTCCCAACTGAAGCGCCTAGAACCGCTCGGCCACACAGGGCGGCGAAGTGGTCGTCCTAGCGTTTTGTCTGAGGATAAACTGCTCGATATTTCCGATAAAATGTCCACGAGTCCGAACAAGTCAGTAAGAAAACTCGCCCAGGAAATCGATGTTAGTGTCAGAACGGCCCACACAGCTGTAAGGAAAAAATTAGAACCGTTCCCATACAAAGCGACAATCGTGCAAGAACTGAGAAATAATGATCATGGCAAAAGACTGCATTATTGTCAATAGTTCAAAAACGTCATTCAGCAAAATGGAAGGGATATTCTTAATGAAACGTTTTTCACTGATGACGTGTAGTTTCATTTATCAGGGTACATGAACTCGCAAAATTGTGATGTTGATGAGGAAACACTTCATTCTGTGGAAATAGGAGTTTGGTATGCAATATCTAGGCGTCGGATTGTGGGTCCCATATTTTTCAACGAAACAATAAACGCACAACGATACTGCAGTGGTATTCTGTACCCATTCATAGGAGAACTTGTGGTAAGTGAAATACTGAACGGCTATTTTCAACAAGATGGTGCAACCGCGCATACAGCTCTCGTTTCGATGCCACTGCTTGCTGATGTTTTTGGTGATCGCATCATTTTACAGGGACTTTGGTCTCCACGATCGCCTGACCTAACACCACCTGATTTTTCTCTTCTGGAGTGCAGCGAAAGCAACGGTCTATAAAAACTGTCCAAAATCCATCGATGAATCGAAAACTGCACTATCCACTTTCACTGAGTCTGTCACAGAAGAAATGCTACAGCTTGTGTTTGGAAACATGATAAGACGAATTGAATTGCGTATTCAACAACAGGGCAGACACTTTCAACACCTCATGTGAAAATTTGTAAATAAAAATGAATATTGAACAAATTAATAACTTGTATTTCACTGAGTTTCATTTCGGTATATTCACTGCGGCATACGCCACGCGCGGCTAAGAATCATACGACACTGAGGAGAGACTTTTTGAACACCCCATATTACTAGAATTGCATTAGTAATAATTCTGCCCACAAACTGTTACATAGGTAGTGGGCTAATTGTAACAAATAAATAAATAAAATCTTCCCTTCACATGGGTGTTGAATGATGGCATTGTTGTTTCCAGAGTAACTCTGAGGCAATTGTGTTTTGGTGACACTTCCTGGTGGTTTGTTTTGAAAGGCCAGTGTCTCTTGCTGAGAGTTTTCATTCGGACCAGCCTCGTAGTCAGTCTAGGAAGCTTGGTTCGCTAGACAAACAATGAAATACCTCGTATTTATGAGTTTTATTAACAACAAAATTACAATACTTAACTTTGCAAGATGTGTCGCAAACAAAGCGCGACATTCAAAATAATCTTATAGAAAGTCGAAACGCGTAAGGCTGTTGGAGAAATAAAAGTGTGGTCAAAACATCAGAAAAGTTATTAAAAGTGCATCCAAATGGGAGCGTAATCTCACAGGATTTTCATGCAAATTGCACTTAGGAGTAACAGAAGGGCCAAGATCAGGACTGTGGAATTAAATTTTATGACAAGATGCCTGCAGATCAATAATGAAGACTAGATCAAAACATCCCATATATGGAAGTGACTCAGTTCATAACGAGAAGAGGGTGAAGTAAAGCCTTCAGTGGTTTGCGCATCTATTAGAGCTATCGGACAGTAACGTCCAAATTTTTCATTAAATTCACATAGATTATTAATTAAGAATTTTCTATTTTTAATTTATGATACAAGCATCCTCGTTATCAACAACATTTTGTCGCCTAGCGTTCAAATTTTCAATGCTGAGTCACTATAAATCAATTGTTTTTCTTTAGTAAAATATGTGGAAATGGCATTTTGGACATCATCCATATTTGAAATTTTGTGCCACTTAGCAAATGTTATAGCAATATCAGGGAAGCATAGTGGGTGAGGCGATACCTCCCACACCAATACATTAATTTTTTTGCGGCACGGTCTTGCGTTATCGTGTTGCATAATAACGCCTTTTCTGTTGAAAATCGCTGGGCACTTTTTAATTAAAGACTGATTCACTCGATCAAATTGCTCACAGTTTAGGTCTGCATTCACAGCTTGTCGAGGTTTCAGCATTTCGAAATGAACGACCCTCGAATACTCCACCAAACACACCATAGCGTCATTTTGCAGTGTAAACCTTGCTTAGCTACACTCTGTGGCGATTCATTCGGAGAAAGCCATTGCCTATTGCGTTTTTGACTATCGTAGAGAAATCATTTTTCACCTCCAGAGTTCAACCGATCAAAAAATGCTACTATAGTGTGCCGCTGAAGCAATGAGTTGCATGCGGTGAGTGGGTTTGTGGTGTCACCGCCAGACACCACACTTGCTAGGTGGTAGCCTTTAAATCGGCCGCGGTCCGTTAGTATACGTCGGACCCGCGTGTCGCCACTGTCAGTGATTGCAGACCGAGCGCCACCACACGGCAGGTCTAGAGAGACGTCCCAGCACTCGCCCCAGTTGTACAGACGACTTTGCTAGCGATGCTATACTGACAAATACGCTCTCATTCTCCCCACTAGTTAGCATAGCCTTCAGCTACGTCATTTGCTACGACCTAGCAAGGCACCGTTACCAGTTTATATTAAGATTGTTATTTATCTTGGGATGCATGTACAGTCAGACCGATGTTCTCCAATTATGGATTAAAGTTAAGTAATACAGCAACTGCGTCCGTTTTTCTAAGTTCTCATTTCCTTGTAATGTTCCAGACCTCACGCCAGCCTGCGTGAGCTTAAACGCGTGCATTTCGGCCTCCTCTAGCAACACGGTGTTGGCTCTTCTGCCAACACATTAGGGTTAACTTTGTGGGTCTTTACCAATCTGCTGCAAATGTTCTTCGATCGTCGCCCGAGGCTGGTTAAGAGTGTCTGACAATTCGTCGATTGAAACTTCCTGGCAGATTAAAACTGTGTGCCGGACCGAGACTCGAACTCGGAACCTTCGCCTTTCGCAGGCAAATGCTCTACCAACTGAGTTACCCAGGCATGATTCACACGGCGTCCTCACAGCTTCAATTCTCCCAGTACCTCGTCTCCTACCTTCCAAAAGCTGTGAGGGGCACTCGTGAGTCGTGGTTGGGTAGCTCAGTTGGTAGTGAGCACTTGCCCGCAAAAGGCAAAGGTCAGAGTTCGAGTCTCGGTCCGGCACACAGTTTTAAGATGGCAGGAAGTTTCACATCAGCGCACATTCCGCTGCAGAGTGAAAAATCTCATTCTGGAATACATCGTTTGTTTGACACGGATTTGATCACGCGACTGCTACGGTCGCAGGTTCGAATCCTGCCTCGGGCATGGATGTGTGTGGTGTCCTTAGGTTAGTTAGGTTTAAGTAGTTCTAAGTTCTAGGGGACTGCTGACCACAGATGTTAAGTCCCATAGTGCTCAGAGCCATTTGACACGGATTTGCTTCCACTCCCGCTATTAACATGTCACTTTCTAAAGTTTTTGGTCTTCGCCTAATCATTGACAGAATAAAAAAAATTAATGTCACTCATAATCTAAGTTTTGTCTTGAACCAGCGAAACTGAAGGCGCGTTAATACCCGGACTTCGGTCATCCGGTATTTGACAATGACAGCACTCAGCGACTTCCAATGAGGTTTACACATAGTTTGAAATTCTTATGAAACATTTTCACGCAGACAACTCCCACAGGACTATGAATCGATAACGATTACAACCTTTTCGCCGTTCATGTAGTAGAATTTCAGCATCAGATACGGCGGTTTAATTTATTACTTCTTTACTACCGATTCCATTCGCAACACATTTTTCAGACAATATCGACGTATGTTGATGGTGTTGAGACAGCAACCAGCCACAAATTTATTTTCAGTTCCATTATTCAGAGGGTACCGTTAGCGGTTTCGAATCGTTGTGATTCATCTTCAGACGGTTTTCATGCTTTCATTACAACGTTTTTTACAGATTTATTGTCCTAAAATATAAATAATACATAATTATAAGCACACCACACAGATAGTTCCGTTACAGATTTTCGTTGGATGTGACTTAACGTAAAATGTCGGTTTGGAGTTACATTCGTCCAACAGATGTGAATACATTGCCGCTGCATTCTTATCGTTGCACACATAAATTTTTCTCGCTGAACACTTTAGATTTGTCACAGAGAAGATTTCTAGCACACACCACATGTTCTGATACAATACAAAGTGCTTACAAACATATGCGTGACAAAGATGCTATGATATATCGTAACATCATGAAAATGCCCCATGTTTGGAAAAAGATCATAAATTCACTTACTTACTTAACTCACTGGTCATACCAGACTCGAGAGTCCATTACCGCAGCAACGTATTTTCGCCGTCTCTCCCTGTCTTGGGCTATTTCCTTCCATTCACCTTCAATACCTAGGCTCCTCAAATCAGCCTTCACATTTTCCTCCCATCCACGCCTCGGTCTCCCCACAGGACGTTTTCCCTCTAGGTGCCCTACCAGTACTCTGCTTATGCAACTAAAACGGCTTTTACACTAGTACAGAGAGACATTGATTGTATGAGCTTTAGAGTGAATATCGTTACATTAATTATAAAGGTGATACTTTTTTTAGAACTGTATAGGTAAGACAGTACATTATTTACATTTAGCATCATGAGAATTGTAGTAACATGTAAATTTGCTACTTGACCAAGAAGAAGATCTGCTTATTTGTTCCACTAGAGACTTTGAAATGCTACAAGTAGCACCGTTGAGTGGTGGTAAGAACTTCTTCCAGAACCGGGGTACGAACTCGCTATCTCCGAGTCTCGCGCTGGCGAGGCAGATAAACAGCTTCCACGAAGGACAGAGATGCATTTCACTCGGTGTGCCCGCTGGCGGCTTTTCAAGGTAAAGCCATATCTGCCGCTGCATCTCAGATAAGAGTTTCGGGCTAGTTGGATTACTGACGGTGCATACGGGGGCACGTGGTTGAGCGCGTTCCGGAGACCTGTAGTGAGTCGCGGAGATGCTGTGACTGGACAGTTTCTAGGAACTGCCGGTTTCTTCTTCTCTCTCTCTCTCTCTCTCTCTCTCTCTCTCTCTCTAACAAAGTCACGGCCAACCAGCTGATAAGAGTGAGGCAGCAAGTTATTTCTCGCCAGTACGCTGACTGAGCGATTTTCTGCAGTTCCTGGCTGGCGCGTTCAGAGGTCAAGAACCTCGCTAGTGATTCGCCAAGTCACGAGGAATTTCCGTCTGCTGATATTAGTGAACATTTCGCTCAGGCATGAATATATGTTTTGCATTGAGAATCTAGAATGATCAAGGAGCAGCAGGTCGAGCCCTAGAAAAATATGTACTTTACAGAACATTGTAGACGAGGCCGTGCTGGAAAGTAATGTCTTCAAATTCTTTATTTGAAAACTCTTAAAGCTTTTTAAATAAAACAAATTTTGTTAACATTCTGCATTTTTATTCTTCATGTCTACATATTTATTTCTCAACTTGTACACATCTATCCGACTACTCCTTCACAGTATACAGAACTTTATCCACAAAATTTTTGTACGCTTGCCTTTTACTTATTGTGCATACCGTCCTTCGAAATACGAGGGTCGTTTGAAACGTCCGAGAGATGGCACCACCGGCGCGTATCGAGGTCACGTCTTGTTAGTAGCATCTTTGGAAAGATTGCACACCAAGTTTCAGCCATATTGCTCTATTTCTTTGTGTTTGGCATTCGTGTGAATCAAGCAAGTCGAGTGATTGTCAAAACATGGACGAAACAGAATTTCGTGTGGTGATTAAACATTATTTCATGAAAGGTAAAACGCCTCAGGAGACTAAAGAGAAGCTTGATAAACATTACGGCGATTCTGCACCTTCGATTAGAACAGTTTATAAGTGGTTTAAAAATTTTCGGAGTGGCCATATGGGCACAACTGATGCTGAACCTTCTGGACGCCCTGTGGAGCTGAGACTCCAGTAATCATTTATAAAATCCATGATATCGTGATGGATGACAGAAGAGGTGCGTAAGATTGCTAGTGCTGGAGGCAACTTGAATGAGCGGGTACATAATATTTTGCATAAAGATTTGGACATGAGAGAGGTATCTGCAAGATGGGTTCCGCGATTGCTCACGCTTGACCAAAAACGGAATCGTGTGAAGTGTTGCAAGGATGGTTTGCAGCTGTTCAGGAAGAATCTGCAGGACTTTAAGCGTCGTTTCGTCACTGTGGCTGAAACATGGATACATTACTATACTCATGAGACCAAACAACAATCTAAACAATGGATTACCAAGGGAGAATTTGTACCAAAAAAGGCGAAGACCATTCCTTCGGCTGGAAAGGCTGTGGCGACAGTCTTTAGGGATTCACAAGGGATATCTGGCTAAGCGTAAAACTATTACAGGTGAATATTATTCATCGTTATCAGACCGTTTGAAATCCGATCTGCAAGAAAAACGCAGGCGATTGGACCGCAAAAAAGTCGTTTTCCATCACGGCAATGCAGCAGCACACGCCTGAGCAGTTGTGGTCGCAAAATTAATGGAAATAGGATTCCAACTCGTTTCACATCCCCCATATTCTCCAGACATGGCTCCCTCAGACTACAATTTGTTGCCCAACTTGAAGAAATGGCTGGCGAGACAAAGATTTTATTCAAACGCGGGGGTGATTGCAGCAACTATTAGCTATTTTGCAGACTTGGACAATTCCAATTATTCAGAAGGGATCAACAAATTAGAACAGCGTTTGACGAAGTGTATAAGTCTAAAAGGAGACTATGTTGAAAAATAAAAAAGGTTTACCCCAAACACGTAAGTAGTTTTTGTTTTTGCACCGACTTTTCAAACACCCCTCGTACTCTCCTCCACAATTGATACACCGCTCCCATGCCGTTTCCACTTCCAGATGCAGTCTTAGTATGCCTCTTACTAGATCACACAAAGCGCCTTCTGCGAATTTTCTGTTATCTCGTGTATCGTTGCAAATCTACGTCCTTTCAACGGGCTTTGAAACTTTGGAAATAAAAAAAGTTAACAGAGGCCAGGTCTAGATAATACCGAGGATGAAGCAGCACGGTGATTTCTTTTTTTGTCATAGTCACGCACCAACAGCGATGAATGAGCAGGTAATTAATCGTGTTGCAACAGCCACGAATTGTCTCGTGACATTTCAGGCCGTTTCCTTCTCACATTATCTCGCAGGCGTCGCAATACGTCCCGATAATACAATCGATTAACAGTTTGTCCCTGAGGCACGAATTCATGCTGAACTAATTTTTCAAAATCAAGGAAAACTATCAGTATCGCTTTGACGTTTGACCTGACCTGCAGAGCTTTTTTTTAGACTTGGAGAATCTTTACTGGCCCATTGCGGAGTTCGAACGTTTGTGTTAACATTATAACCGTAGACCCACGTCTCATTACCAAGTATGATTCTTCTAAGGAGCATCTCGTCCCTCGGAACTTATTCGCATTTGCTTAATTAAATCGCCTGAACACTTAAGACATATTATTTTGGCTGAACATCGTAAAAATGATATCGAAGCTTTTCAGGGACTTTTCTAGAATTGTAAATCGACACAGACAATCGCATGATGCAAAAACAGAAAAACAACAACAATTACAGGTCACATCCATCACAATTTCATGATGACAGAAATAATATCCGTGCATGACAAGGCTACTGTTATAATGCAAATCGTGACCAAAACAGACACCACCCGTATGACAACCATTGGCAGAATAACAATAATTACAGAGAAAGATCATATTTTCGTGGTAATTACTATGACACAGACAACCGTAGAAATAGACAATATGGGAACCAAAATAATTATTATCAAGGGAGACAAAATGACTTCAGAAGCAACAGCCAACCTCGTAATTACGATTCCGGGAGAAATTCTCCACCACTTAATCGACAAGAAAGAAATTACAGAAATTACCGACAAGACCTGAATTTAATGAGAACTGGGGTGGTTAAAACAGTGCAGAACCCTCTCAACAAGCTGAATTGGTAGATCTCCAAATCCCAGTAACGACGCGCGACAAGAAACAGATAATAGCCAATGACTTGCACCGCAGGCAGCCACAAAACGTTATTATGAAGCGGACGACGTAGCTACCGTGGCTATCAATTACGTTAAAATGGAAGACATTAGGGACATTTTACTCCAGGAACATTACATGAAACAGAACAATACTGCGTATCCTGTAATTCACATCACAACAAATGACACAAAATTTACGGCAGTACTTGGTCAGTCCTATTTTGGTAATTAGTGAAACAGCTTTCAGTAAATGCAGCAAATCGAACGATAGGCCCACACTTCCTTTACGTAAAATTAAATTACAAGATGCAATTTTTGGAAAAAGTGAAGATTGTATTTGGTGTAGACTTTTTTGAATGAGTATAAACCAGTTTTAACTTTCACGTCGCAGAATTTTAAAGAAAGAAGGTAAGTCAATAGCTTTGAAATATGAAGATTGACTTTCAGACCATGACGAGAAAATCAGTCGGCTTTACCTTTTGTCAGTTCATAGTTTGGAACTTTCGACGGAATTTGACATCAATAATCACTTTGCAAGTGTGGACGGGGATGATATTTATGACGTATTAGATACTAACGTTGTAATTCAGAAAAATTCAAACAATTGAGAACTTTAGTGACACTGATAGGCAGGAACTTTTTGATATCTTACAAGCACATTCCACAGTTTTTACTCATAAAACAGGAGCTATTAAAGGATTTCAATGCAAATTTCGTGTTCTTGACCATACTAAATTTTGCGTCAGACCATACGTAATTCGGGCACGTTATAGGGAGCGTGTTAGAACGGAATTAAATTCTATGCTTGACAAGGGCATTGTTGAACCAGCGGTAAGCTCATACAACAATCCATTACATGTTGCTAAGAAGAAAAACGGATCGATCAGGCTTGCCTTAGATTCCAGACAAATAAATACCATAAAATTTCTTGAAACAGACAGGGCGCACACGTTGGATGTGTTCAATTGGTCTCAGATCCGGCTTTTATTTGCTTCGGCGTTTGTTATGAATTTAGGAAACTTGCTTTTGGTTTGAACATCTCTTTGGCAGCACCCATTCGTGGGCTAAATTCCATATTACTTGATTCTTGAAACGACACATCACCCCATAAGCGAACGATATTTTTATAGCAGAAGCGTCTTGGGAACAATATAATTGTATCCTCAACAGTTTGTTACGTATTTTTGCTGAATTTGGAATTACAGTTAACTTGGAAAAATCTGAATTCGGTAGGACAAAGGTGAAGTTTTTGGATCACATTATTTCTTCTGAGGGCATTCAGGTCGGATCCTGAAAAGCTGGAAGCAAGCAGAGCCATTCCAGTTCCATTCACAAAAAGACAAGTTTGCAGTTTTCTACGTCTCGTGAATTTCTATCGTAACACTATTTGGAATAGGTACAGTTGGAATTTGATTTTTTGAAAGAAGCGCTACTTAACGCGCCAATCTAAGCTCACCCAGATCTGTCACAAGATTTCTGTCTTAGCAAGGATTCTCCTAAAGTTGGTCTTGGTGCCCATTTTATTTTAGGAAGCTATTGAAAATGACATTACTGCTCAGAAAACCGTCGCGTACTGAGAAAAATTATTCCGTCACTGAATTGAAAGCCTTAGCTATCGTTTGGGCATTTGACAAATGTCGTTTCTTTCATGTAAAAGTTTATAGTGATCGCCGAGCATTACAGTTTCTAGCTATGGGTACTTTATATTTTGTTAATAAGCTCATCTGGTACATTCATTTCAGCTACGCACATTTGGGTCCACGAAAATGTTATCATGTTCTTCGGACGATTTGTTATTTTAACAACATGGAAAAGAGAGTTGGGAGAGTCTTGTCTACTTATAAACTTTGTCAAAAAGCTAAACCGTCTACCATCTCACATCGTGCTCCATTGTTTCCTATTATTCCTACTAGATTACAAGAATTATCTCAATTCTCGTAGAGAGACACTCTTCATAATCAGGTGTGTAAATGTAAGAAGGTTTCTCATCAATTCATATGCATTTCAGTAAGTAGCTCAAACTACAAACTCCAATGTGTAATTATATGTTTATAAGTAATAGAGTATGTCGTATTTGCGGTGTGTTCTGCAAAGAAATGTTAGTAGCGAGGTAGTTTTGATGATCACAGATGCACACATCCTATTGCAAGATTATATGGATACTTCCCTTTTCTGTATTGCTGTCTTTACTGGAAGACTTTTTCTTCTCGTACTAGGTATAAGTTATAGCATTTTCTGCTAATATTTGTCAAGCAATGTACTACTGAATTTTAGTTTGTATTACTGTGATAAGCCAGTTTTACCACTGATTTATTTTTCTTGTTTGCTGCTTATTGCCATTTATTAGCTGTAATGTTGCATTTTCTTTGCTAATTTAGATATGCTGCTGCTTGCTTTGCCAATTTGCATTTTTGTCGTTGCTGTTTGTGTTAATTTTTTGTGCTGTTGCACTGTTTCGTTCTCTAGTTTATGTATCTGAGCGCCGGCCGCGGTGGCCGTGCGGTTCTAGGCGCTACAGTCCGGAACCGCGGGACTGCTACGGTCACAGGCTCGAATCCTGCCTCGGGCATGGATGTGGGTGATGTCCTTAGGTTAGTTAGGTTTAAGAAGTTCTAAGTTCTAGGGGACTGATGATCTAAGATGTTAAGTCCCATAGTGCTCAGAGCAATTTGAACCATTTTGTATCTGAGCTCAGTAGACTTAAGTTAGCATAAGAGGGGGTATGCTATATAAGAAAATGAGTTATGATGAGGTGGTAAGAAATGCATTGAGAAGCTATGAGGAAAAGGTGTGGCCAAAAAGTATTGTATAATGAGGAACAATTATTCTGAAAGAGGAAATGAACAGATATAAGTAGGGTGTAGCAGAAATCCTTGGGTAACAGAAGAAATATTGAATTTAATTGATGAAAGGAGGAAATATAAAAACGCAGTAAATGAAGCAGGCAAAAGAGAATACAAACGTCTCAAAAATGAGATCGACAGAAAGTGCAAAATGACTAAGCAGGGATGGCTAGAGGACAAATGTAAGGATGTAGAGGCTTATCTCACTAGGGGTAAGATAGATACTGCCTACAGGAAAATTAAAGAGACCTTTGGAGAAAATAGAGCCGCTTGTATGAATATCAAGAGCTCAGATCGAAAGCCAGTTCTAAGCAAAGAAGGGAAAGCAGAAAGGTGGAAGGAGTATATAGAGGGTCTATACAAGGGCGATGTACTTGAGGACAATATTATGGAAATGGAAGAGGATGCAGATGAAGATGAAATGGGAGATAAGATACTGCGTCAAGAGTTTGACAGAGCACTGAAAGACCTGAGACGAAACAAGGCCCCGGGAGTAGACAACATTCCATTAGAACTACTGACAGCCTTGGGAGAGCCAGTCCTGACAAAACTCTACCATCTGATGAGCAAGATATATGAGACAGGCGAAATACCCTCAGACTTCAACAAGAATATAATTATTCCAATCCCAAAGAAAGCAAGTGTTGACAGATGTGAAAATTAGCGAATTATCAGTTTAATAGGTCACAGGTGCAAAATACTAACACGAATTCTTTACAGACGAATGGAAAAACTGGTAGAAGCCGACCTCAGCGAAGATCAGTTTGGATTCCGCAGAAATGTTGGAACACGTGAGACAATACTGACCCTACGACTTATCTTAGAAAATAGATTAAGGAAAGGCAAACCTACATTTCTAGCATTTGTGGACTTACAGAAAGCTTTTGACAATGTTGACTGGAATACTCTGTTTCAAATTCTAAAGGTGGTAGGGGTAAAATACAGGGAGCGAAAGGCTATTTACAAATTGTACAGAAACCAGATGGCAGTTATAAGAGTCGAGGGGCATGAAAGGGAAGCAGCGGTTGGGAAGGGAGTGAGACAGGGTTGTAGCCTGTCCCCGATGTTATTCTGTCTGTATATTGAGCAAGCAGTAAAGGAAACAAAAGAAAAATTTGGAGTAGGTATTAAAGTCCATGGAGAAGAAATAAAAACGTTGAGGTTCGGTGATGACATTGTAATTCTGTCAGAGACAGAAAAGGACTTGGAAGAGCAGTTGAACAGAATGGACAGTGTCTTGAAAGGAGGATATAAGATGAACATCAACAAAAGCAAAACGAGGATAATGGAATGTAGTCGAATTAAGTCGCATGATGCTGAGGGAATTAGATTAGGAAATGAGACACTTAAAGTAGTAAATGAGTTTTGCTATTTGGGGAGCAAAATAACTGATGATGGTCGAAGCAGAGAGGATATAAAATGTAGACTGGCAATGGCAAGGAAAATGTTTCTGAAGAAGAGAAATTTGTTAACATCGAGTATAGATTTAAGTGTCAGGAAGTCGTTTCTGAAAGTATTTGTATGGAGTGTAGCCATGAATGGAAGAGAAACATGGACAATAAATAGTTTGGACAAGAAGAGAATAGAAGCTTTCGAAATGTGGTGCTACAGAAGAATGCTGAAGATTAGATGGGTAAATCACATAACTAATGAGGAAGTATTGAATAGGATTGGAGAGATGAGGAGTTTGTGGCACAACCTGACAAGAAGAAGGGATCGGTTGGTAGGACATGTTCTGAGGCATCAAGGGATCACCAATTTAGTATTGGAGGGCAGCGTGGAGGGTAAAAATCGTAGAGGGAGACGAAGAGATGAGTACACTAAGCAGATTCAGAAGGATGTAGGCTGCAGTAAGTACTGGGAGATGAAGAAGCTCGCAGAGGATAGAGTAGCAGGGAGAACTGCATCAAACCAGTCTCAGGACTGAAGACAACAACGAACGAACGTAGTGACAACAGGTCTAGGTAGTATTTTCTTTGAAACGAATGATGAGGTAATAAAAATACGGAAGTATAAGCTCTGGTTGAAAGTACAAATACAGATAGATAGGATTTTTTTGTGGTAAAAATGTTGAAATAAGAGAGGTCTGCGAGAATTAAATGAAATTTTGGTTGGAAATGAAGTAATTTTTATTGAAACAGAGGTATAAAAAGCTCACCACAAGTACTGCAGTACTAAATGTTATACTTACACATTGACAAATTTGCACTTGAAAACAGATCCCGTCCTTTCCTTTTGTGTTATTCTGCTATGTTTATATTTACCCTTGTGTGTCTGTGTTCTTCCTATCTCTTTGTGTTTAGCTAATAAGATAAATTTTGTAGAATTTTTTTCCCTTCTAATACTAGGCTCCATTCACTATGATGAGGAATACTGTTATCCTCAAGTCTAATCTCTGCTTTTGTACCACGTTCGGAAGATGTCTAAACAACCTTTACTCTGTTATGCTTCTACTGATCTTCTCATCTTTCATTTATTTACTTATGTCATAATTTCTGCAATCCTCGTATATATGCTTGTTTTCATTCTTTTTGTAAATCCTCTATTACTAGAAATGTTGTTTGCATTATCATATTCTTTACTATAATGATGTTTTTTTTTACATTTGTAATTGTATTCGTATGTTGTAAGATTGTAATTGTTAGGTAAATAGTAGGGATTCATTTTACTGCACAGTTTTGTTTGATAGTCATACTACATACATCAAATCTCAGAGATTATATGACTGTTAGTACTTGCATGTGTGTTGATAATTCAGCAAGGGACTGGTTAACAGCATTGCTGGTTCTAAGGATACTGCAAAATAAAAAAAATAAAAAAATAAAAAAAAATTGTGAGTGCACAATTGATGGTTTAGGATCTTGTTATATCCATCAATACTGACTACACAATGGTGGTTCATGGACTTTCTATATTATCTTCAAGACTCTTCAATTGTGCACCTGCACAGTCACAACTGATGGCTGCTGGCCATCTCTACAAGGATTACAGCAGCTCAGCACCTCTAGTGGCCCACTACTATCATAATCTCTACAAGGACTACCGTGGGTCTACTCTGTGGTAACCCACCAATTCTATCAATATTCTTCAAAACGTCGACTGATACTGCTGGGGGTCTGCCCTGTTGTGGCCCATTACCAATCTTACGATATCAGCTGAAATCTTCATGTCACGAGTCAACATTGTGTTTATGAGGGGAGGACGACACTACTTCTTCTAGACTGCATGGTTGCCCACTACTTCTTTGTGCATTCTCATATACTGCTCAGCCTTTGTGCATAAAACTGGCGTATTCTCTTCTATTATACGGGGTGTTCAAAAATTCTCTCCCCATTGCCGTATGATTGTTAGCCGCTCGTGCCGTGATTGTTCGCCTGCCTGGGTTACTTCCCCTCAAGTGGATCTCCAAACATTCCAGTTCCATCCATGGAGGTAAGAATAAGGGGAGATGGCGCTACGTATCCCAGCCGTACTACGTTTTGAAGCCATGGGGGCGTGGTTCGCTGCCATGACACTCTGACCAAAACATTGCCAGTGTGCTATAGCGCTGGTGTATTACAGTCGCTAATTGCACCATATACGCATGTAATGTCATCAGATTGGTTGTTTCAAAGTTTTTGTTTAAAATAAAATCTCGTAAAGGCGAAATTCCGCGTTTCTTCTGATTAAAAATGGTTTTTAATGTAATATTACGAATAGCTAGCCTTCAATGTAAACGATGCAATTTTGTTAATTCAGTAATAAACGTGTATCACAAACTAAATAATAGAAACTGAAAACTAAGTTAGCTATACCCTCCCTCCAAAGCCCCATAAATACATCTTGTTTGTAATACGTACTGGGAAATTTCAGTTAGGTTACACTACTGGGAAACACTGTTCATTACCACCAATACTTACTGAAATACGGTAAATAGAATGGCAAATCTACACAGTGTCCTGTTTAGGCCTATACTTTACGGCAGTTAGTGTAGTGTTAGCTTTTAATTTGGTACATGATGAAGACAAAGTGAGTTACTCAACACTTCGATTATCGACGATACGTACGTATTATACTGAAACGTGAACTTGAAAACTAAGAATTTAATACTTTGAATTAACATATCTTTTGCAAATGTTTTGGGTGTGTAGGGAAAACTGATGGTACAGCATTTTCTCGGAGCCTTACTGTTGAAAGGGAAGTTCGGTCTATGTCCTCCATTTAGACGCACGCCAATTCTTCCTCCTCACGGCATTCTCCCACAGAGCTTTACGACTTTCATTTTTAGGAAATCTAAAATCATACGGGAGAAAAACACGCTATAGTACAAGTACCGATGTAGCACACGTTCATTCACAATGAAGTTGTAAAATCACACTTAACGAGACAACTTACACATGAAATGTTATTCCCTTCGATTTCGCATCACAATCAGAACGATTCGTACATCCGAACACCACACAAGTCACCATAATAGCGCAAAATCGTTCCAAAAGCGAGCGACAAACCTATGCACACAAGCTTACAGCAGCAATGTTTTGGTCGGATTGAGATGGCTACCCTCGTCTTCACATAGCTTCACAGCTGTGACGTCACGGCGTCTCCCTCTGTTCTTACCTCCACTGTTTCATCTCAGCGAGCGTCAGTAGTATCGTTGGTGTGTGTCGTTACGTGTTGGCGTGAACGATTAAATTTAGTTCCTTTGTTCGTTTCTTTCGTTTTTGTCACTGCTAAAATGCTAACCATTGAAGAACGTGTGTTTTTAGTCGAAAAAGTGTTCAAAGCTGGCGGCAAATACACAGGTTCCGTTCGTCAAACATTTAATTCAGTTTTCCCGGAGACAACACTCCCACATCCCGATACTGTGCGAGATTTGATTAACAAATTTCGAAGTACGGGTTCAGTGACAGATGCGTTTTGTCTGAGGATAAACTACTCGATATTTTCGATAAAATGTCCATGAGTCCGAACAAGTCAGTAAGAAAACTCGCCCAGGAAATCGATGTCAGTGTCGGAACGGCCCACTCAGGTGTAAGGGAAAAATCAGAACTTTTTCCATACAAAGTGACAGTCGTGCAAGAACTGAAAAATACTGACCATGGCAAGAGACTGCATTATTGTCAATGGTTCAAAAATTTCGTTCAACAAAATGAGAGGGATATTCTTAATGAAACGTTTTTCACTGATGAGGCGTGGTTTCATTTATCTGGGTACATAACTCGCAAAATTCTCATATGTGGAGTACTGCAAATCCATTGTGTATTCATGAGGAACCACGTCATTCTGGGAAAATAGGAGTCTGGATTGCAATATCTAGACGTCGGATTGTGGGTCCCATATTTTTCAACGAAACAATAAGCGCACAACGATACTGTAGTGATATTCTGTACCCATTCATAAGAGAACTTGTGTTAAGTGAAACACTGAACGGTTATTTTCAACAAGATGGTGCAACCGCACATAAAGATCGCGTTTCAGTGTCACTGCTTGCTGATATTTTTGGTGATTGCACAATTTCACAGCGACTTTGACCTCCAAGATAGCCTGATCTCCTGACTTTTTCTTTTTGGGTGCAGCGAAAGCAACTGTCTATAATAACCGTCCAAAATCCATCAATGAATTGAAAACTGCAGTATGCACTTTCACTGCTTCTGTTGCAGAAGAAATGTTACAGCTTGTGTTTGAAAACACGATTAGACGAATTGAACTGTGTATTCAGCAACAGGGGGGGACACATTCAACATTTAATGTGAAAATTTGTAAGTAAAAATGAATAGTCAATAAATTAGTAACTTGTATTTCAGTGAGTTTCATTTCGGTATATTCACTGCGGCATACGGCACGCGCGGCTAATAATCATATGTCACTGCGGCGACACTTTTTGAACACCCCCTATTATTAGAAGTGTCTTTAGGGACTGTGAGGAGAAGTTTTACTTTATTGTACAACTGCTTATTACTTAAACTTTGTGTGCATCTGATCTATTTGATATTGTTAATATCAGAAAATTTTAACAACTTAGTCTTGGCCACAGCCCAAACCACTTTGTAAAATTTTTTGAGGGAGCAGGGGGCTATGTAAGTAGCCTTTTTATATTTTGTATGTTGGCAGTGCTATAGACTGCATTAATATCGCTGACTGCGCTCTGCGCCCTCGGTAAGAGACTCTGTGGTTGAAATCTACTATGTTACGACTTATCGGGTCTAGTGCAGCAGGGGATACAACCCGTCGGCTTTGAACAATGACGTCATTCCTTAGTCATAGATCGTAATGTCTTCACTTCGAGGCATAGATAATAAAGCAGTTCTGTGTTCTAATAAGCACTATCATTAAAATAATTGAATGTTAATCTAAAAGCGATCGCTTGATATTCGGTACATCATTGAACGTGTGATTTAATTAACTTAATTGTTTGTTTTTTATTCGGCCGGTACTTAATAATAACCTGATCCTAAGATACAGATGCTTCAGTAGCTGATAAGTGGTTTTCGGCTTTTTTTAAAAAAAATGTCACAGTAGCTGATAAGTGTTTTTTGGCTTTAAAAAAAAATCTCACGAGGTAGAATAAACTGATCCTACTTTATTAAGCAATCAATAAAAAAACTAAACTAAAACGTAACAGCTTTTGCTGTTATGTTTTAGCAGTAGCTGATAAGTGTTTTTTGGCTTTTTTTAAAAAATAATCTCACAGTAGCTGATAAGTGTTTTTTAGCTTTTTTTTAAAAAAAAATCTCACGAGATAGAATAAACTGATCCTACTTTATTAAGCAATCAATAAAAAAACTAAACTAAAACATAACAGCTTTTGCTGTTATGTTTTAGCAGTAGCTGATAAGTGTTTTTTGGCTTTTTTTTTAAATCTCACAGTAGCTGATAAGTGTTTTTTGGATTTTTTTAAAAAAAATCTCACGATATAGAATAAACTGATCCTACTTTATTAAGCAATCAATAAAAAAACTAAACTAAAACATAACAGTTTATTCTATCTCGTGAGATTTTTTTTTAAAAAAAAGCCAAAAAACACTTATCAGCTACTGAAGGGAGCTACAACACTAAGAAGAATCGCTTCTCGGCGTTTGACAAGATATTGCTTAATAAAGTAGGATGTTAATTATATCTCGTGAGATTTTTTTTTAAAAGCCAAAAAACACTTATTAGCTACTGAAGGGAGCTACAACACTAAGAAGAATCGCTTCTCGGCTTTTGACAAGATCAATGTTTATCTCTCTCACATTCCTTTGTTTCTCAACATTCTCCTCAGCTCTTTCATCTTTGTAATACATGGTCTCTGGCGACTTGTGACGTCATTGTTCAAAGCTGACGGGTTGTATCCCCTGCTGCACTAGACCCGACTTATCTCATCTAAATTGAAGCTACTTTAAAATAATCAAAATAGAATAATCAATAATGAGACCGAGCGAACGGCTTGAACATGTGTCCTTTGTGGAGACTCAGTGTTGGTAGGACATGCATTCTAAAATGAGGATGGATGTAGCTGGTAATGGTTGGGGAAATACAGAAGCGTCCGATCTTACCCGTCGGCTTTGACCCATGACGTCACAAATACCGCGGAAACGACTATAAACAATTCCAATATGGCGGATATAAAAACATCGCATACGTATTGTAAACACTGAAATACACAAGTTTCACAAAAAGCCTAATGACTGTAACGGGAGAAGCGTGGGAAATTAGGGGTTTTTGGGTGCGGAGAAACTAAATATACAGAAATGTAGCCACCGACCGCCATTCAAAACCACGCAAAACAACGAAATAAATCAACATCACAAAACTGACCAAATACCAAAAAACACATTCCTATCCATAATCGGACACTTCCCTTAACCTATATAGCTCAACAGAACCTACCGATCACATCCCCCAATAGAAAACTAAGAAACGAAAGCTTCCCTTACACCTACATACATCGGCACTTATGCAGTTTAGCAGGTACGGAAAAAATTTTTCATTTTTTTTCAAAATTTGATCATCATGTGTCGTTATGCGGTGGAGGGAGTCTGCAGTGCCCCCCCATCCCCCCACAGGCTTCATTAGTGTCAAATCAATATTTTCGAATCATAGGCGGCCGCTGCCGCGGCCGCATTCCAAAAAAAAACTCCCAACCTAACCTCAAGTGGGCTACGCTACAGATCAATATGTTCATCAAATTGCTTCATACTACGTATACATGTTCATTAGTGTCAAATCAATATTTTCGAATCATAGGCGGCCGCTGCCGCGGCCGCATTCCAAAAAAAAACTCCCAACCTAACCTCGTATTCAGGGCTACGCTACAGATCAATGTGTAGGTCCCTTACGTCACGGGTCAAAGTCGACGCGTGAGATCGGACGCAATGAGCATTAAATTAACCATTAACTCACTAATAGAAATTCCGCTTCAAATCCAACACCTGAGCAACAGAAAACTGACCCCACCACACGAAACAAACGAAACAAACGAAAACCATGAACACACCACCAGAGAGCACGACAAACAAAAACAAGACATCTACAAACACGCCACAATCGCAAATCAAACTCCGCGCCGTAATGACGTCACACACCACAACACGCTTACGTCACGGGTCAAAGCCGACGGGTAAGATCGGACGCTTCTGTTGACCCAATGGTTGGTTAGTGGAATTATTGACAGCTATATAATTTATTGAACTGGATGTCACACGAATGAGGTAAAATCTGCTAAATACATTGTTTGCTCTTCAAAAACTCTTTCTTTTGCTATCCATATGACTCCTAGTAGTTAGAGCCCATAATAGTTAGAATCCTTTTATTTAGCTGGTTGTAGTTGCTGCTTGCAATAATTGCTGTAGTTCGTATTATGAAGATTTTCTGTGACGTAAGTGACTTATGAATAGTATGGGTTATTGTTAGGATTCCTTCCAATTCAGGGCCATTCTTTTGTGTTAATTATTTGAGGCCGTGTTGTCATTGTATAGCAGTCAGATTGCGTTGGGTTGTACAATTGCGGGTCCGGGAAGATTCTGTAGGTCAGTGTTTGAAATGATAAAAATAAGTAAACACAAAGAAGTTTCAAGACACGGACAAGTGCTGTTTCCTCACACACACGCCTCAGGAAACGACGAGAAAACCAGCAAAATTAAAGCTCATACGGAGATGTATCGACACTTGCTCTTTCCACTACCTAGTTAGTTTTCCTCTGCATTGCAAACAAACGAATAGACCTCCTAAAGTACAGTATTTCGCATATTTACACTCAATAATACGTTACAGAATGATTTGTTGGAGTAGCTCATCACTTAGAAAGGAATTAACTGATTGCACAAAAGAAAAAAAAATGGTTCAAATGACCCTGAGCATTATGGGACTTAACATCTGAGGTCATCAGTCCCGTAGACTTAGAACTACTTAAACCTAACTAACCTAAGGACATCACACACATCCATGCCCATGGCAGAATTCGAACCTGCGACCGTAGCGGTCACGCGGTTCCAGACTGAAGCGCCTAGAGCCGCTCTTCCACCGCGGCTGGCCACTGATTGCACAAAACCAAGCAGTGAGAATAATATGATGTCTATTCAAAAAAATTCGGAACTTTGTCCACCAACTTTTTTGCGCTTATCTATTAATTATCGTGCATGGTCTCCTCCGAAATATTTTTAGCACGGTGCAGCAGAGTCAGCAACTGTAAAATGCAATAATATTAAATTTCAGCCTCCAGTTACATAAGCCCGCGGCGCTCAGTTACGACTCAGCGTTCGCGGCCCACCTGTCTGGCACCTGCGTGGCCTATCGGCAAAACATTAGTAGAAGTGACGCAGTCTTATGACTGTGTACTGTAGTACTAACATTTTAAGTTTGATAAGGCCAATATCTGGAATGTTCTAATTTTATATTGTGACATTTCTGAAGAAGGGTACATTATTATAGCCGAAACCTAGGTAAAGTTTCTTTGCTTATACAGCTTGTAATGGTACTTGAATTACGTAACCATTACGGCAGCTCACCTGAACCTCTTGATACCAGCAATATTCTACTGTGTTTTTTTAAGCAGTTAACACATTTCTGAGACAACATTCAGATTTGATTTCATTAATGTAGAGATGCTTTGATACATCGATATGTTTATATTGCAATGATATTATTCTTATGTGTATTCTTTCTTTTGTCACTATGATCTTTGACGTACTTGTAACTCTGATTTTCGGGCGCGTAAGCGATTATTAGAGAATTAGAGAGTCGGACCTTGAGAAAGTCAAGTCTTGGACGTCATGTTGGAAAGACGCATAACGTAGTCAGCTTATAACATGTGAACTTTGACAGTGAGGAAGATGTTTTCAAGTATGTTTTGTATTGTGAAGTGATGTTTTGTGTGTTACGTGGTATTGCAATAAAAGCAATTAAAACGAAGTGTAACTTAAATTCGGAGTGCTGATTACTTTTTTTACATCACCATTGTCCTGCAAAAGTGTAATCTTCAAGAATGGTTTGTGAAATACATCTATAAAACTTTTGAATATAGCAGGATAAAACCTAGGCCTCTTTACATCCGAGCTTGGAATCATCACCACCTAGATTTTCGACGATTGAGCCATGATTTTACAACGAGACCAGCATGGGAAACACGAAAAGATGAGTGCCTAGTTTATTTATTATTACATGGAATGACTTTATTAACTGTGCTCTAATGACACCTGCCACACAATAACTTTGTTGTTGCCCGAAAATGCAGTATTTATCAGCGTGAGCAACACCACAATCATTATTAACTTTTGACCTTTGTTGTGGTAGGGTTGTTAGAAACTGGAGGCTGAAATTTAATATAATTCCTTCGAAATACTCTCCTCCACAATTTACACACCGCTCCCGATGCCGTTTCCACTTCCGGAAGCAGTCTTGGTACGCCTGTTCCTGGATCCCGCGATGCGCAGTCTGCGAATTTTCTTTTCTCTCGTCTATCGTTGCAAATCTTCGTCCATTCAGCGGGGTTTTCAACACTGAAAATTAAAAAAAGTCCGCAATGGTCAGATCTGGAGAGTGCAGAGGATGAGGCAGCACAGTGATTTCGTTTTCTGTGTAACAGTCACACACCAACAAGCATGAATGTGCGGGTGCGTTATCGTTAAGCAACAGCCATGAATTGTCTCACTGCATTACAGTCCGTTTCCTTCTCACATTATCTCGCAGGTGTCGCAACACGTCCCGATAGTACCATCGCTTAACAGTTTGTCGCTCTGTCACGACTTCGTGATGAACTAATCCTTCAGCGTCAAAGAAAACTATCAGCATTGCTTTGACATTTGAGCTGACCTGACGATCTCTTTGATTCTCTAGAAACATCTCGTCCGCATTTTGCACAATCCAAAAACTCTTTGACAGATTGCTAGCCGAAGGTGTTTCTAGTCATGACTCATGAGCCATGGGACGGGATATCTGATACGATCCTACTGAAATGTTGGATTCTTCCCCAATTTCTCGGACTGTCAATTTTTGATTGGCACGCACAATTTCGTTAACTTTCCTGGCATGACCGTCGTCGTTAGACGTCGAAGGGCGTCTGAACGAGGGTCATTTTTAACTTCTGTTCGGCCATTTTTAAACTGTGTGAACTATTTGTAACATCGAGTACGGCTTAAAAACTCAACGCTGTAGGCTTCCTGCATCATTTGGTGTGTCTCTGTAAAGATTTTCTTGAGTTTCACGAAATATTTAATGCAGACGCGCTGCTCTTCTAAGTCTGCCATCTCGAATTTCGCAAACTGTGCGACGAAACGTTCTGCTCAATACGAGGGGGGACCCAAAAGAAATCGGATCGATGTCATAAAAAAATTATTGATGAACATTTTTACAAAATTACTTCAGTCACCTTCAAAATACTCTCCATTACATGCGATGCACTTGTCGAGTCTCTTTTCCCACTGTTGGAAGCATGTTTGGAACTCTTCAAGTTTGATATTGTCCAGCGCCCTTTGCGAAGCTGTTTTTACCGCCTCCACATCGTCATAACGCTCCCCTTTTAGCGTTTTTTTTTTCATTCGTGGAAATAGGAAAAAGTCGCATGGGGCTAGGTCCGGCGAATACAGAGCGTGGGGAACGACAGACCACCTCTGAGATGCCAAATAGTGGGTCACTCGTAAGGCCGTATGTGCTGGAGCGTTGTCGTGATGCAGAAACCGGTCAACTGATCGCCAAAGTTCCGGACGTTTCCTCCTTACATCCTCTCGCAGTCGCCTTAAAACATCCAAGTAAAAGTGCTGGTTAACAGTCTGGCCAGGGGGCACGAATTCCCAATTCACAATTCCACGAACATCAAAAAAGACAATGATCATCGCCTTCACATTTGACCTCACTTGCCTTGCTTTTTTTGGTCTGGGAGAGTTGGGAGTCCTCCAATGGCTTGACACTTGCTTGGTTTCTGGGTCATACCCGTAACACCAACTCTCATCCCCTGTAACGACTTTGTTCAAGAAGTTTGGATCACGTGCAATCTCTGTTTTCAAGTCCTGACATACATTCATGCGGATGGTTTTTTGCTCCCGTGTGAGAAGGCGCGGAACAAATTTAGCAGCAACACGTCTCGTGCGCAAATCCTCACTCAAAATCCTCTGGCACGAGCTCCAACTGATTCCTGTCTCTGCTGAAATTTGGTCGATCGTTTGGCGACGATCCTCGTTATTCTTTTGGCGGACCTTTACAATGTTCTCCTCATTTCCCGATGTTGAAGGGCGTCCAGAACGAGCTCGGTCTTCAACACACATCTCACCACGTTTAAAGCGCCCAAACCACTCGAAAACCTGTGTGCAGCTCATAGCGTCCTCCTGGAAAGCTCCCTGAAGCCTTTGGTGTGTCTCAGTCGCAGTTTTTTTAAGCAGGAAACAAAATTTCACACACACTCTTTGTTCTTTTAAAGTTGCCATAACGACTTCGCAGAGGTGATCCGCCAACAGTCAGAGAAACACAATACCACACTCGCACGTTAAGCTCTACACTGACGCCGTCTGCACAGCTGTTTCATGAAGGTCTCTACTAACACCATCTAGCGTGAGAACCCTGCACTACGTCTAAGAGTGGTAGCGCCCTCGGAGTCCGGTTTCTTTTGGGTCCCCCCTCGTACAGCACTGAACAATAACTAACAGACATACGACAATGAAAGTTCCGGCAGTTTACACAATAAACACAGGAGTGTGCAGAGATGCCAACAGCATTTAGTTACAACATACCATTGGCGCGAAATCACGAACGTTGTGGAGTTTTTTGAACAGCCTTCGTATGTAGTGTTCACTTGGAGTCACTTTGAAGGACGGACATAATGGCCAGTGACTTGATAGCGGCTGTATGAATTGTGAGCCCATACAGCACTGCAATCATGCGGAAACAGCATAAAAGTGTCCCACAAAAAACTCCCTCAGTTATGCTTAGCCAGAGTATCCCGTTGTCTCACAGTCCCGTTTTTTATGGCTCGAGACTTATATCTACGTAAGTCCGCCGGTGTGGCCGAGCGGTTCTAGGCGCTTCAGTCTGGAACCGCGCGACCGCTACGGTCGCAGGTTCGAATCCTGCCTCGGGCATGGCTGTGTGTGATGTCCTTAGGTTAGTTAGGTTTAACTAGTTCTAAGTTCTAGGGGACTGATGACCACAGCAGTTAAGTCCCATAGTGCTCAGAGCCTTATACCTACGTAATATAGAATGTTAGAACATAATGAATTTTGAACAGAATGACCTCCTCAAAGCCAACCAGCATAGATTTCGAATACATCGATCACGTCAAACCCAACTCGCGTTTTTCTCACATAACATACTGAAAGCTTTGATCAAGGCAATAAGGACTTAACTGCTGAGGTCATCAGTCCCCTAGAACTTTGAACTACTTAAACCTAACTAACCGAAGGGCATCACACACATCCATACCCGAGGCAGGATTCGAACCTGCGACCGTAGCGGTCGCGCGGTTCCAGACTGTAGCGCCTAGAACCGCTCGGCCACACCGGCCTGCGCAGTAAGGTATTTTGTGGTTTCCAAAAAGCATTTGACTAACAAGGTGTTATATCCTAGCCAGTAATGCCACCCGAGCCCGCTGCCAAAAGGTTGGCAGCATGAAAGTCCGGACGCCGTCCGCATAAGCAGCGCCAGCGAGACAGGAAATCGCCGCAAGTCTGCGCGCGCCACCGCTGGCTTCTGGCTTCTTAAGCGCTGGAGTCGCGAGCGCTAGCACAGTTCTGTATTCGCCGCTCAGTTGTATACTCGCCACCGAATTGTGTACTTGCTAGTCAGTTGTGTGTTCATCGCAGCAGAGTTGTTGTTTGTCGTCAGCCGACGCTGACCTAGCCGCTCCGACTCGAACTAGACAGATTTCTGTAGACACGGAGTTCAGTACTGTGTTTCTGTACCTTCGTTAATAAAGATAAGTACCGACTTATATTTAATCAGAGTGTTTGGGTTTTCATCTTTCTGTTCGCTGTTCCAGCGGACCGGTCGGCTCGCTATTAAAAGTGTGGCGGTGACTTCGTAAGCCGTTTCTACAGCGAATAGTTTGTCGCTACGAACACCGCCACAAAACAAGGGGAGGCCGCCAATTGTGAAATTCAGATTCGATTCATACTGCGCATAATAAAAGCTCATGCCCAGAGGTGTAATGTGGCAAAGCACCAAGATGCACTTCTCAGCCGTTGTCGAGAAAATCGACAGTTAAAAGAAACCGTTGCGGTGAAATACTCTCTACGATTAATAATTTTATAGAGCGTCGTGGCGCAGCGGTATATATATATATATAGTATTAATGAATTGCTTATGCATGTTGGTGAAGGCGGATCGCTCTCCAATTGCACCGCCTCCATTTTTCCGTTTGTTTAACAGGGTGTACCAAAGCTCTCCCGTCCGCACTGATTTTCGACGACGTTATAAGTTGCGCTAGGGACCGCATCTACCTTCTTTCGAAGTTAGCAGGCAACTACGCTTTTATGCGGCGGCTCATTTCGGCCCATTCAACATCTGTCCTTCAAGTGTAACGAGCGAGTAAAGGAGTTTATATTTCATACCTGCCGCAGCAAATTTGTGTTCTTGGGGTCTCTATTCTAATTCGAACGTTTGACTTACGCTATACGTATTCGTTTCGGAATATCGTTTCTACGTCTTCCGTTAACTATACGTGGTTAACATTATGAAGATAATTAATAACATTTGTGAAATACAACTTTGTTTGCAGAAAACATAATGATGTTCGAAGTCGCCAGTTTTTCCACGAAAAACGACTTTCAACAACTTATTAAACTTATTATATGCATAATTGTTGCAACTGATTGCCGGGAATTATATATATATATATATATATATATATATATATATATATGTGTGTGTGTGTGTGTGTTTGTGTTTGTGTGTGTGTGTGTGTGTGTGTGTGTGTGTGTGTGTGTGTGTGTGTATATATATATACACACATTTGAATTACAAAAAACAAATACTAAAAAAAAAAAAAAGGTTGCATGGCGCGAGATTCGATCCGGCGACCGTCGGATTACGAACCCGAGAGCTTACCGCTGCACCACGACGCTGTAGAAAATTAATAATCGTAGAGATTATTTCACCGCAACGGTTTCTTTTAACTGTAGATTTTCTCGACAATGGCTGAGAAGTGCATCTTGGTGCTTTGCCACATTACACCTCTGGCCATGAGCTTTTATTATGCGCAGTATGAATCGAATCTGAATTTCACAATTGGCGGCCTGCCCTTGTCAGTATTGCACCTACACTTACTGTCAAAAGTACGATCGTATGGGGTATCAAGCTAAATTTATGACTGGATTCTTGGTAGGAAGGGTGCAGCATGTTATCTTGGATGGAGAGCAACTGTCAGATGTAGAAGTAATTTCAGGTGTACTGCAAGAAATGTGTTTGGACCCTTCTGTTCGTATTGTATGTTAATGATATTGCAGACAATATTAATGGTAAAATTAGACTGTTTGCCGATCATGCAGTTATCTATAATGAAGTACTATCTGGAAAAGCTACATAAATATACAAACACCTGGGTGGAACACTATTTAGGAATCCGAAATGGTCACATAGGTTCAGTTGTGGGCAACGCACATGGTAGACTTCGGTTTATTGGAAGAACGCTGGGAAGTGCAATCAGTCTACAAAGGAGATGGCGTACAAATTATTCTTGCGGCCGGTTCTAGAATATGGCTCAAGTTTGTGGGACTCGTACCATATAGAACTCAGAGGGGATATTTAACGTATACAGAGAAGAGCAGCACGAGTAGTCAAGGTCTGTTTAATACGTGGGAGAGTGTCACAGAGATACTGAAGGAACTGAACTGGAAGACTCTTGAAAATAGACGTAAACTATCCCGAGAAACTCTATTCACAAAGTTTCAAGAACAGGCTTTAAATGATGACTCTAGCAATATACTACAAGCCCCTATGTATCGCTCACATTCGGCTCGTGATTAGAATAATTACTCCAAGCACAGAGGCATTAAAAAAATCATTCTTCCCGCACTCCATACGTGAATGGAACAAGAAGAAACCCTAATAAGTGGTACAGTGGGCTGTACCCTCTCCCATGCACCTTACAGTGGTTTGCAGAGTACAGATGTAGCTACATATACATCTGTATACAAACCACTTTGAAGTGCATGGCAGAGGATAGGCCTACAGACATTTACGACCATATCCTGTCGTAGGAGGGAGCGGTTCTAGGCACTTCAGTCTGAAGCCGCATGACTGCTGCAGTTGCAGGTTCGAATCCTGTCTCGGGCATGGATGTGTGTGATGTCCTTAGATTTTTTTTTTTTTGGTCGTCAGTCTACTGACTGGTTTGATGCGGCCCGCCACGAATTCCTTTCCTAACCTCTTCATCTCAGAGTAGCACTTGCAACCTACGTCCTCAATTATTTGCTTGACGTATTCCAATCTCTGTCTTCCTCTACAGTTTTTGCCCTCTACAGCTCCCTCTAGTACCATGGAAGTCATTCCCTTATGTCTTAGCAGATGTCCTATCATCCTATCCCTTCTCCTTATCAGTGTTTTCCACATATTCCTTTCCTCTCCGATTCTGCGTAGAACCTCCTCATTCCTTACCTTATCAGTCCACCTAATTTTCAACATTCGTCTATAGTACCACATCTCAAATGCTTCGATTCTCTTCTGTTCCGGTTTTCCCACAGTCCATGTTTCACTACCATACAATGCTGTACTCCAGACGTACATCCTCAGAAATTTCTTCCTCAAATTAAGGCCGGTATTTGATATTAGTAGACTTCTCTTGGCCAGAAATGCCTTTTTTGCCATCGCGAGTCTGCTTTTGATGTCCTCCTTGCTCCGTCCGTCATTGGTTATTTTACTGCCTAGGTATCAGAATTCCTTAACTTCATTGACTTCGTGACCATCAATCCTGATGTTAAGTTTCTCGCTGTTCTCATTTCTACTACTTCTCATTACCTTCGTCTTTCTCCTATTTACTCTCAAACCATACTGTGTACTCATTAGACTGTTCATTCCGTTCAGCAGATCATTTAATTCTTCTTCACTTTCACTCAGGATAGCAACGTCATCAGCGAATCGTATCATTCATATCCTTTCACCTTGTATTTTAATTCCACTCCTGAACCTTTCTTTTATTTCCATCATTGCTTCCTCGATGTGCAGATTGAAGAGTAGGGGCGAAAGGCTACAGCCTTGTCTTACACCCTTCTTAATACTAGCACTTCGTTCTTGATCGTCCACTCTTATTATTCCCTCTTGGTTGTTGTACATATTGTATATGACCCGTCTCTCCCTATAGCTTACCCCTCCTTTTTCAGAATCTCGAACAGCTTGCACCATTTTATATTGTTGAACGCTTTTTCCAGGTCGACAAATCCTATGAAAGTGTCTTGATTTTTCTTTAGCCTTGCTTCCATTATTAGCCGTAACGTCAGAATTGCCTCTCTCGTCCCTTTAGTTTTCCTAAAGCCAAACTGATCGTCACCTAGCGCATTCTCAATTTTCTTTTCCATTCTTCTGTAGATTATTCTTGTAAGCAGCTTCGATGCATGAGCTGTTAAGCTGATTGTGCGATAATTCTCGCACTTGTCGGCTCTTGCCGTCTTCGGAATTGTGTGGATGACGCTTTTCCGAAAGTCAGATGGTATATCGCCAGACTCATATATTCTACACACCAACGTGAATAGTCGTTTTGTTGCCACTTCCCCCAATGATTTTAGAAATTCTGATGGAATGTTATCTATCCCTTCTGCCTTATTTGACCGTAAGTCCTCCAAAGCTCTTTTAAATTCCGATTCTAATACTGGATCCCCTATCTCTTCTAAATCGACTCCCGTTTCTTCTTCTATCACATAAGACAAATCTTCACCCTCATAGAGGCTTTCAATGTATTCTTTTCACCTATCAGCTCTCTCCTCTGCATTTAGCAGTGGAATTCCCGTTGCACTCTTAATGCTACCACCGTTGCTTTTAATGTCATCAAAGGTTGTTTGACTTTCCTGTATGCTGAGTCTGTCCTTCTGACAATCATATCTTTTTCGATGTCTTCACATTTTTCCTGCAGCCATTTCGTCTTAGCTTCCCTGCACTTCCTATTTATTTCATTCCTCAGCGACTTGTATTTCTGTATTCCTGATTCTCCCGGAACATGTTTGTACTTCCTCCTTTCATCAATCAACTGAAGTATTTCTTCTGCTACCCATGGTTTCTTCGCAGCTACCTTCTTTGTACGTATGTTTTCCTTCCCAACATCTGTGATGGCCCTTTTTAGAGATGTCCATTCCTCTACAACTGTACTGCCTACTGCGCTATTCCTCATTGCTGTATCTATAGCGCTAGAGAACTTCAAACGTATCTCGTCATTCCTTAGTACTTCCGTATCCCATTTCTTTGCGTATTGATTCTTCCTGACTAATGTCTTGAACTTCAGCCCACTCTTCATCACTACTATATTGTGATCTGAGTCTATATCTGCTCCTGGGTACGCCTTACAATCCAGTACCTGATTTCGGAATCTCTGTCTGACCATGATGTAATCTAATTGAAATCTTCCCGTATCTCCCGGCCTTTTCCAAGTATACCTCCTCCTCTTGTGATTCTTGAACAGGGTATTCGCTATTACTAGCTGAAACTTGTTACAGAACTCAATTAGTCTTTCTCCTCTTTCATTCCTTGTCCCAAGCCCATATTCTCCTGTAACCTTTTCTTCTACTCCTTCCCCTACAACTGCATTCCAGTCGCCCATGACTATTAGATTTTCGTCCCCCTTTACATAGTGCATTACCCTTTCAATATCCTCATACACTTTCTCTATCTGTTCATCTTCAGCTTGCGACGTCGGCATGTATACCTGAACTATCGTTGTCGCTGTTGGTCTGCTGTCGATTCTGATTAGAACAACCCGGTCACTGAACTGTTCACAGTAACATACCCTCTGCCCTACCTCCCTATTCATAACGAATCACCGAGCGAGGTGGCGCAGTGGTTAGCACACTGGACTCGCATTCGGGAGGACGACGGTTCAATCCCGTCTCCGGCCATCCTGGTTTAGGTTTTCCGTGATTTCCCTAAATCGTTTCAGGCAAATGCCGGGATGGTTGCTTTGAAAGAGCACGGCCGATTTCCTTCCCAATCCTTCCCTAACCCGAGCTTGCGCTCCGTCTCTAATGACCTCGTTGTCGACGGGACGTTAAACACTAACCACCACCACCACCATAACGAATCCTACACCTGTTATACCATTTTCTGCTGCTGCTGATATTACCCGACACTCATCTGACCAGAAATCCTTGTCTTCCTTCCACTTCACTTCACTGACTCCTACTATATCTAGATTGAGCCTTTGCATTTCCCTTTTCAGAGTTTCTAGTTTCCCTACCACGTTCAAGCTTCTGACATTCCACGCCCAACTCGTAGAACGTTATCGTTTCGTTGATTATTCAATCTTTTTCTCATGGTAACCTCCCCCTTGGCAGTCCCCTCCCGGAGATCCGAAAGGGGGACTATTCCGGAATCTTTTGCCAATGGAGAGGCCATCATGACACTTCTTCAATTACAGGCCACATGTCCTGTGGATACACGTTACGTGTCTTTAATGCAGTGGTTTCCATTGGCTTCTGCATCCTCATGTCGTTGATCATTGCTGATTCTTCCGCCATTAGGGGCAATTTCCCACCCCTAGGACAAGAGAGTGCCCTGAACCTCTATCCGCTCCTCCGCCCTCTTTGACAGGGCCGTTGGCAGAATGAGGCTGACTTCTTATGCCGGAAGTCTTCAGCCGCCAATGCTGATTATTTATCAAAATTTAGGCAGTGGCGGGGATCGAACCCGGGACCGAAGACGTTTTGATTATGAATCAAAGACGCTACCCCTAGACCACGGGTACTAACTTCCTTAGGTTAGTTAGGTTTAAGTAGTTCTAAGCCTAGGGGACTGATGACCTCAGATGTTAACTCTCATAGTACTCAGAGCCATTTGAACGAATTGTCGTAGGAGGAAAGAGTTTTCTGCATGACATTTGAGAATCTACAATACGCAGCATTTGAGGAACTGGCCGAGAGGATTGATCTTGCGCATAATTGCAAAAAAAGGACCAGGATGGCTGGAAAGGGGTGGATTGTTGGTGTACAAGAAAAGTTTCCTATGCTGAGGTCATGGTCAGGTGCCCAGGGTATGCATTCGGGGCCCACAAAACGGGCGCGGCTATTGTCAATGTCAATGGAATTCACCAACACCCGTATAACTTAAGACATTATTTTATTTTATTTCGAAGGCTAGCAGTTTCAGCATTTCCTTATGCAATTCTCAGGCCCCTTATGAATCTCTGCAAATAAACTAAAATGTCATGTAGAGTTATAAATCACTGGATGTCGTGGATTCAGTCGTTACTCTAGTGCTTCATTCGAAAATTTGATAGGTTACTATCAAGTCTTCGAATAAAGCGTTAGAGTAATGATTGAATTCACGATCTGATAGGTTTGCTATCAAGTCTTCAAAATTGGAAATTTGTGGTAAGGACTAAGGGATCAAACTGCTGAGGTCATCGGTCCCTAGGCTTACGCACTATTTAATCTAACTTAAACTAACTCATGCTAAGTGAAGAATACTGAGTATTGTAGAACACTCAGTATAATGTCGTTTATTGAAACTGAACTACACTTCTCGAACAATCACTACATACACACAAAAACAAATAACTTGTAGACGACCATTCATCAAGAGCTTCGGCGAGGTCCGTCGGAGCTGGTCCTAGCTTGGCGAGGAACTGGCCGTACTGCCGCTGCTCTGGCCTCATAAAGCCGGCAGAGGTCGGCGGAGTACTCCAACTTCCTTGTGTCTGTGTGGCGACCTCTGCAGAAAAAGGTTCGCATTAGTCTCTAGCAAGTTCTGTTTGTTTTGAAGAAATATTTTCCTCTTGGTTGCGCCTGCAAGTGCTTGTGTATGTTATATGCTACACAGGGGTGTCTGGAGTGTAGTCTGCTGGCAGGGGCTGTCTGTGGCAGACGTAACACTAAGGACAAAACACACACCCATGCCCGAGGGAGGATTCAAACCTCGATGGGGGAGCTGCGCAAACCGTGGCAAGACGCCCTAGACCGCACGGCTACCCCGCACGGCTCAAGTCTTCAACTGAGGCATTAGTGTAACGACTGAATTCACGACCTCCAGAGATTTATGGATCTATATGACATTTTCGTTTATTTGGAGAGGTGCGTATTGGGCCTGAAGATGACATAGTGAAATGCTGAAACAGGTAGCCATCAAAATAAAATAAAATAACATCTTTAGTTACACAGCTATTGTTGAATTTCATTGACACTGACAACTACTTTACCAGCCGATGTTCTCTGTCCATGATTGGCCAACAAAATCGAATGTGATTATTTGTGCAAAAACTTTACTTAAATTTTTTCTTTAATTTTTTTTTTACTTTAGTAATAATAGTAAAAGCTAGTAATAATAGCGATTACTGTAGTAATAATTAAGTTCTCTTGAAATTGTGATTCACCTTATGTAATTAATTTGTCACTCTCAAAATGTAATTTTAAGTTTGTACTTTTTTTCTCTGTACACTTTTTTAAAGTTACAAGGGTCGTTCGATAAGTAATACCCCACATTCTTTTCTCAGAACATGTTTATTGTGAAGAGTCAGAATTTGGAGACAATATACCTCAACATGTCTTATGCATGTCCCATTTTTCTACATAGTCTCCATCACGTTATATGGCCGTACACTAACAGCAAGTATTCCCTGCTGGCAAAAGCTCTTATTTCTTCCTACGTAGGTGGGTGTCAACAAAATATTTTCGCATTCGGAAGAGAAAGTTGGTGATCGAAATTTAGTAAATAGATTTCTCCGTAAAGAAAACAGCCTTTATTTCAGTGACTGTAACCCCAAATCGCGTATAATATCAGTGACACACTCAACCCTATTGCACGATAACTCAAAATGAGCTGCCTGTCTTTGCACTTTTTTTCGATGTCCTCTGTCAATCCTACCCAATAAGCACACGACACCGCACAGCAATATTCAAGCAGAGGACAGACAGGCGTAATGTAGGCTGTCTCTTTAGTGGGTTTGTCGCATCTTCTAAGTGTTCTGCCAACAAAGCGCAGTCTTTGTTTTGCCTTCCCCACAATATTATCTATGTGGTCTTTCCAATTTAATTAACTTAGTATTAAGAAAACATTCTTAATCTTAAAAACGCGA
This sequence comes from Schistocerca piceifrons, assembly GCF_021461385.2. Classification (NCBI taxonomy): domain Eukaryota; kingdom Metazoa; phylum Arthropoda; class Insecta; order Orthoptera; family Acrididae; genus Schistocerca; species Schistocerca piceifrons. The sequence continues at coordinate 34,927,994 of NC_060147.1, read as the reverse complement.
TTAAGACTGTTTTCTTGATACTAAGTTAATTTTATATCAATTGCTGTTTCTCCGTAACCATATTGTCCAAACATCTTTCCAATTTAAGTTGCTCGTAATTGTAATTACTAGGTATTTAGTCGAACTGACAGTCCTAAGATTTGTGCACTTTATCTTATAGCCAAAATTTATAGGATTTCTTTTAGTAGGCCTACCCATGTGGATGACCTCCCTCTTTTCTTTGTTTAGTGCCAATTGCCACCATACAGAAACTCTGTTTAGATCATTTTGTAATTGGAATTGATCGTCTGATGATTTTACTAGATGGTAAAATACAGCGTCATCTGCAAACAGTCTAAGGGGGCTGCTCAGATTATCACCTAGATCATTTATGTAAATCAGGAACAGCACAGGGCCTACGACACTACCTTGCGGAACGCCAAATGTCACTTCTGTTCTACTCGATGATTTACCGTCTATCACTACGAACTGTGACCTCTCTGAGAGGAAATCACGAATCCAGTCACAAAACTGAGACAATACTCCATATGCACGCAATCTGATTAACAGTCGATTGTGAAGAACGATATCAAAAGCCTTCTGGAAATCTAGGAATATGGAATCGATCTGAGATCCCTTGTCGACAGCACTCATTACTTATTGGGAATAAAAAGCTAGCTGCGTTGCACAAGAACGATATTTTCTGAATCCTACGGGAAAGTACCTTTCGAACTGTATAAGGATCATTGGCTTTCTTGTACATTAAAAATCGGTCCGTCAATTTTCGTGTTCTCGTGTTAATATTATGATGACGTAAGAATTTTACACCCATCCATTTCGCAAGCAAACTGCGTTTGTCGAGCCAGGCACAGCGGAAAACTTCCGCTGGACCACGCTGCCATCACGTATACGACGTTTAGGCATTGACGTCGCCAGACTCAAAATTGGCATTCGAATGGACGATACATGCGACGACAGCTTTACTCCTATATTTCTCACACTTAAGCAACGGCCTGGCCGCAGTGGATACACCAGTTCCCGTCAAATCACCTAAGTTAAGCACTGTCGGGCGTGGCCGGCACTTGGATGGGTGACCATCCGGGCCGCCATGCGCCGTTGCCATTTTTCGGGGTGCACTCAGCCTCGTGATGCCAATTGAGGAGCTACTCGACCGAATAGTAGCGGCTCCAGTCAAAGAAAACCATCATAACGACCGGGAGATGCAGTGTGCTGACCCCACGTCCCTCCTATCCGCATCCTCATCTGAGGATGACACGGCGGCCGGATGGTCCCGATTGGCCACTTGTGGCCTGACGACACACTCAACCCTATTGCGCGATAACTCAACAGATGAGGATGCGGATATTATACCCCACGCACATCTGATTATTGCAATGTTATTGCACAATTTACAGCACGTACCACAATTTTTAAAGCAAAAATTAATAGGAAGTTCACATTTACCAGGTTTTGTGTCGTGTATCCGCTTTTGAACCACGAAGACCTAAACATGTTCACAAATGGAGAGGGTGAAAACTGATTACGAATAAAAGATTGAATTTTCGGGATAATATTGCTCAAGTGCAAATTTAAGTCATAGCCATATAACAGGGTTACATCATGGTTGCATTTTGCGTTGTTAAATATACAGGGTGATTCAAAAAGAATACCACAATTTTAAAAATGTGTATTTAATGAAAGAAACATAATATAACCTTCTGTTATACATCATTACAAAGAGTATTTAAAAAGGTTTTTTTTCACTCAAAAACAAGTTCAGAGATGTTCAATATGGCCCCCTCCAGACACACGAGCAATATCAACCCGATACTCCAACTCGTTCCACACTCTCTGTAGCATATCAGGCGTAACAGTTTGGATAGCTGCTGTTATTTCTCGTTTCAAATCATCAATGGTGGCTGGGAGAGGTGGCCGAAACACCATATCCTTAACATACCACCATAAGAAAAAACCGCAGGGGGTAAGATCAGGGCTTCTTGGAGGCCAGTGATGAAGTGCTCTGACACGGTAGTTGACGTTCAGGTTTCATAACTAACCTTTTTCGTAGGACTCTCCATACAGTTGATTGTGGAATTTGCAGCTCTCTGCTAGCTCTGCGAGTCGATTTTCCTGGGCTGCGAACAAATGCTTGCTGGATGCGTGCTACATTTTCATCACTCGTTCTCGGCCGTCCAGAACTTTTCCCTTTGCACAAACACCCATTCTCTGTAAACTGTTTATACCAACGTTTAATACACCACCTATCAGGAGGTTTAACACCATACTTAGTTCGAAATGCACGCTGAACAACTGTCGTCGATTCACTTCTGCCGTACTCAATAACACAAAAAGCATTCTGTTGAGCGGTCGCCATCTTAGCATCAACTGACGCTGCGCCTAGTCAACAGCGCCTCAAGCGAACAAATGTACAACTAAATGAAACTTTATAGCTCCCTTAATTCGCCGACAGATAGTGCTTAGCTCTGCCTTTTGTCGCTGCAGAGTTTTAAATTCCTAAAGTTGTGGTATTCTTTTTGAATCACCCTGTACTATTAGATTTACTGCACATAAACTTTTTATCGTTTCAAAAATTGTGAGGTGAGAGGAGTGTTTCGAAATATATCAAAATGTTTGAAGATATGATTGCACAGTTGTAAAGTACTGTGGCAACCATGAATATTATGATCCAACATTTTTGTTATATCTTCTAATGTTTCGACCACGTGTGCTCAGAAAGAAACCGAGTTTTCTTCGGAAGAATTTTCACCAGCGGTCGTATGGTCACCTATAAAAAGATACGTGTCTCATATTTTGAGCTAGACTACAAGATATTCGAAGTGTATCAGAATGGGCGAGTGGCATTTGAGTCGTGTTACTTGTAAGTAACCAGGCGCCAGTGGAACTGAGAATACAGGGATCTGTAGTGGTACCTGAACTATCCTATGCCACACACCGTAAGCTAGCTTGTAGATGCAGGTGTAGCAGTGTTTTAGATGCAGAACTCCACACTGCAGGGAGATTGGAAAACCATGCGAGAGTACTTCAATGCGAGATGCTTTTAATAATTTCCACAACGAAACTCTGTCTCGGAATCTGGCAGAAAACCCAATGAGATTCTGGTCATACATAAAGCACACCAGTGGCAAGACACAATCAATACCTTCACTGCGCGATAACAACGGCGAAGTCACTGATGACAGTGCCACTAAAGCAGAGTTATTAAACACGGTTTTCCGAAACTCCTTCGCCAAATCGGACGAAGTAAATATTCCTGACTTCTAATCAAGAACAACCGCCAAGATGAAAGTTTGGAAGGTAGGAGACGAGATACTGGCAGAAGTGAAGCTGTGAGTACCGGGCGTGAGTCATGCTTCGGTAGCTCAGATGGTAGAGCACTTGCCCGCGAAAGGCAAAGGTCCCGAGTTCGAATCTCGGTTGGGCACACAGTTTTAATCTGACAGGGAGTTTCATATCCGCGCACGCTCCGCTGCAGAGTGAAAATTTCATTCTGGAAACATCCCCCAGGCTGTGGCTAAGCCTTGTCTCCGCAATATCCTTTCTTTCAGGAGTGCTACTTCTGCAAGGTTCGCAGGAGAGCTTCTGTAAAGTTTGGAAGGTAGGAGACGAGATACTGGCAGAAGTAAAGCTGTGAGTACCGGGCGTGAGTCGTGCTTCGGTAGCTCAGATGGTAGAGCATTTGCCCGCGAAAGGCAAAGGTCCCGAGTTCGAATCTCGGTCGGGCACACAGTTTTAATCTGCCAGGAAGTTTCATACCAGCGCACACTCCGCTGCAGAGTGAAAATTTCATTCTGGAAACATCCCCCAGGCTGTGGCTAAGCCATGTCTCCGCAATATCCTTTCTTTCAGGAGTGCTAGTTCTACAAGGTTCGCAGGAGAGCTTCTGTAAAGTTTGGAAGGTAGGAGACGAGATACTGGCAGAAGTAAAGCTGTGAGTACCGGGCGTGAGTCGTGGTTCGGTAGCTCAGATGGTAGAGCACTTGCCCGCGAAAGGCAAAGGTCCCGATTTCGAATCTCGATCGGGCACACAGTTTTAATCTGCCAGGAAGTTTCATGAAAAATATAGATATCCTCGGTATAATAAAGCAGCTTAAATCACTTAATAAAAGCAAGGCCTCCGGTCAAGATTGTACACCAGTCAGGTTCCTCTCACAGTACCGCTCGCTCACAGAAAGGTCCATACCTAAAGACTGGAAACTTGCTCAAGTCACACCAATACCCAAAAAGGGAAGTTGGAGTAATCCGCTGAATTACAGGCGTATATCACTAACGTCGATTTGCAGTAGGGTTTTCGAACATATACTGTCTTCGAACATTGTGAAGTTCCTCGAAGGAAAGGATTTATTGACACACAGTCAGCACGGACTCAGAATGAATTGTTCTTGTGAAACACAACTAGCTCTTTATACTCATGAAGTAATAAGTACTATCGACAGGGGATGTCAAATTGATTCGATATTTTTAGATTTTCAGAAGGCTTTCCACACCGTTCCTCACAAGCGTCTACTAATCAAACTGTGTTCCTATGGAATATCGCCTCAGTTGTGGACTTTCTTCGTGATTTCCTATCAGAAAGGTCACATTTCGTAGTAATAGACGGAAAGTCATCGAGTAAAACAGAAGTAATATCCGGCGTTCCCCAAGGAAGTGTTATAGCCCCCCTATTGTTCCTGATCTATATTAGCGACATTGGAAACAATCTGATAGTCCGTCTTAGATTGTTTGCAGATGATGCTGTCATTTACCGTCTTGTAAAGTCATCAGATGACCAAAGCGAATTGCAAAATGATTTAGATAAGATATATGATGGTGCGAAAAGTGACAATTGACCATGAATAAAGAAAAGTGTGAAGTAAACCAGATGACTAGTAAAAGAAATCCGCTAAATTTCGATTACGCGATAATTCACTCAAATATGAAGGCTGTAAATTCAGCTAAATACTTAGGGATTAAAATTACAAATAACCTAAATTCGTATGATCACATAGATAATGTTGTGAGTAGAGCAAACCAAAGACTGTGATTCATTGGCAGAACACTTAGAAGGTGCTACAGGTCTACCAAAGAGACTGCTTACACCACGCTTGTCCGCCCTATTCTGGAGTATTGCTGTGCGGTGTGGGATCCGCATCACGTGGGACTGACGGATGACATCGAAAGAGTACAAAGAAGGGCGGCTCGTTTTGTATTATCGCGAAATAGGGGAGATAGTGCCACAGACACGATAATTGAATTGGAGTGGCAATCATTAGAACAAAGGCGTTTTTCGTTGCGACGGGATCTTCTCATGATATTTCAATCACCATTCGGTTGACACCTACATAGGGAGAAATCATCATCACGATAAAATAAGAGAAATCAGGGATCGCACAGAAAAATCTAACTGCTCGTTGTCCCGCGTGCCGTTCGAGCGTGGAACGGTTATAGCGTCCCCAGTGAAATAATAAGAAAAGACTTAAAAAACAATATTTTTTTAGAAGAGACATTTAAAATTTGAATAATAAGTGGACACGAGCCACTCGGGCGAACATACATTTTTCTCCGCATTATAATAACTTCTCTGTGTAAGTTTCGAGGGCAAAGAAATACAACAAAATGATCTAAAGAGACGACAAGATACTCTCTTTTGTTAATTTTTTAGTCGTCTTCACTTCTTCGCTTGTCTTGGTTGCGTGTAGACTGACATCTTGCGAGTGCTGGCAAATGTAAGCATTTTTGTACTAATTAAGCAGATAATATATTGATTTAATATTGTTGTTCACTTTTTATTTGTAAGAGATGATTTCGATTTCACGTCCGCCTTCCTTGAATTAACCTACATTCGAGTAATTTACAGTGCAACAATCGCAGCGGCCGATGCAGCCAACGACGCCATTACGTGGCGATATTAACTTATAAAATTAGCGGAAGCGAAAAACTTGTCCGCTATTAACATAATATACATTTTTCTCCACAGCCGCCTGACGTTGCAGAAAATCCGTAGCTTTAACATTCTTATTTTCATTACAACAGCGGAGAGCCAGAGCCAGGACTCCGACTACAATGCAGTGGTTAACGGAGGCAAGAAAAAATACTCTCGCGCGTGTGTGGGCTGCAATTTTAATTAATAACTAAAGATTTTTTGCTTTAAAGTGAGCTGACTAGCCGAGGAAATTAATATGAAAAGTTTATTCCGTTGTTCAACTTATATGTTCATGTTTTAAGATTCAGCGAGTCTAACGTTCATTAACATAACAAATAATTTGTACTGTAGATTAATATTGTTAAAAAAGAGAACTTCACAAAAGCATTTAATTGTAAATCAGAATTGAAAGAAATATCATTTTGATTAAGGCCCGCCGGCCGAAGTGGCAGATTGGTTCTAGGCGCTTCAGTCTGGAACCGCACTGCCGCTACGGTCGCAGGTTCGAATCCTGCCTCGGGCATGGATGCGCGTGCTGTCCTTAGGTTGGTTAGGTTTAAATAGTTGTAAGTCTAGGGGACTGATGACCTCAGATGTTAAGTTGTTGTTATTGTTGTTGTTTTTGGGGAAGGAGACCAGACAGCGAGGTCATCGGTCTCATCGGATTAGGGAAGGATGGGGAAGGAAGTCGGCCGTGCCGCTTCAAAGGAACTGTTGTGAATTGGCAGGAGCCAATTCACGGGGTTTGGAGGAAGCCGAAAGGCACGCGTTTAAGCTCACGCAGACTGGCGTGAGGTCTGGAACAGGTAAAGTAATTATACTATCAAGAAAAGTACGTAGCTGCTGGAATACTTAACTTTAATCCATAATTGGTGAACATCGGTCTGACTGTACATGCATCCCAAGATAAATAACAAATGATAATGGCGCCTTGCTAGGTCGTAGCAAATGACGTAGCTGAAGGCTATGCTAACTATCGTCTCGGCAAATGAGAGCGTAATTTGTCAGTGAACCATCGCTAGCAAAGTCGGCTGTACAACTGGGGCGAGTGCTAGGAAGTCTTTCTAGACCTGCCGTGTGGCGGCGCTCGGTCTACAATCACTGACCGTGGCGACACGCGGGTCCGACGTATACTAACGGACCGCGGCCGATTTAAAGGCTACCACCTAGCAAGTGTGGTGTCTGGCGGTGACACCACAGGAACCATCCCGGCATTTGCCTGGAGCGATTTAGGGAAATCACGGAAAACCTAAATCAGGATGGCCGGACGCGGGATTGAACCGTCGTCCTCCCGAATGCGAGTCCAGTGTGCTAGCCACTGCCCCACCTCGCTCGGTCAGATGTTAAGTCCCATAGTGCTTAGAGCCATTTGAACCATTTGATTAAGGCCCACCACGTAAGTCGGCAACTATCAACATTACCGATAAATAATATATTAAATTACGACGGCCGTTCGAGGATGGAGTGGTAGAGAGACAGCTTGAAGGTGATTCATTGAACCAAAAAAAATGGCTCTGAGCACTATGGGACTTAACATCTGAGGTCATCAGTCTCCTAGAACTTAGAACCCATGCCCGAGGCAGGATTCGAACCTGCGGCCGTAGCGGTCGCGCGGTTCCAGACTGAAGCGCCTAGAACCGCTTGGCCACACCGGCCGGCTTCATTGAAGCCTCTGCCAGCCACTTTATTGTGAATTGCAGAGTAATCACGTAGATGTAGATGTGAGAGGTTTTGTGAAGTTATTTCAACTTCCAGACGACCAAAATAGCTTTTGCTTGTGATATGAGCCGATAATGATATACCACGTGACTTGCGTCCCGTGTTTACCTTTCCTCCGAACGATACAGCAGCGGTGCCTCAATAGGCCGCACGCGATGACTCGAAGGTCGCTGGGGACGCCTACTGCTCCAGATAGGTGCCTACTCATCACAGGTAGCGAGATAAGTCGCGAGCCATGCAAAACAAGAATGAAAAAGGAAAGCGATTTTTACGCTGCAGAATGACAACCTCGCTTCCTCCCGAACTGCCGCGTGTGATGACGTCAGCATCGTCTAGAGATGCTGGTACTACAGGAGTGTGTTTACTCATCATAGGTAGCGAGATAGGTCTTGTGGGGGTGGGGGGGAGGGAGGGAGGAGGTGGAGTGGGTGGTGGTGGGGCTACGATACGGTTAGGGGGAAGGGCGATGGAGGAACATTTCGGTCGGCTCTGCCTTTAAAACCACCCGCCCCAGCTGCTAGTGGGTTAAGTTGTGTTGCGTCGGAGTATCTCGCAGGAGTGTACCGTGCAGACACTGTGCTTGTCGGCCATGGCGATTGCCGGAATCCTGCTCGCTGTCTTAGCTGTGGGGCTGCTCGCTTACTACGTCATCAAGGCGGCCTATGACAAGCCCCCCAACTTCCCGCCAGGTACGTACCCAGTCTCACGGCGGTGAATTATTCTGACTAGGTGGTCGTAAGCTTCACAATTCGGAAATGTGGGTATCTGTTGCGAAACACGACAGAAATAAGATGGGAAATGTACAGCTGCTGCAGAGTATGACAGTCAACCTTCCTATCCAACTTATTATTATTTCGCTTCGGTATGTAGAACCACTAGCTAGCTTTGAGATTTGCTGTTGTTGTTGTTGTTGTTGTTGTTGTTGTGGTCTCCAGTCCAAACACTTGTTTGATTCAGCTCTTCGCGCCACCTTACACTGTGCAGGCATCTTTGCCTCTAAATAGCTACTCCAGCCTACGTCCATTTGATTCACTGCATTCGATCGTCGTTTTTCCTTCTGCAATCTCTACCCTCCAGTATTAAATTGACGAACTCTATATAGACACATCTGTGCTCAAGAGTGTACACATTGCAAATCAGTTATTCCTAAGAAAAGTTTATGTCTCTGCAAAACTTCCGATACCAAATGATGTGTCACAAACTTACTTTCTTACACTCACGTATTTATCAAAGAACAATATTGCTGATAAAAATAGAACAGATATTAGTGGGTCTTTTAAATAAATTAAATATTTTTATACACAAGGTGTACAACTTGGCTTCCGCCTTTTTTCCCCCAGCATTTGAGGCTTTAATGAAACAAATTGGTTACACTGGTATTATTCAAAGTATTTTCCATCGCTGTCCACTACTATCTCCCATCTTTCGGGCAGTGTACGAATTCCGCCTCGAAAAAATTCTTCACCTTTTGAAGCGATCCACGAATCGATGCAATTTGTGACTTCTTCATGAGATCGGAAGTGTTGGTCAGCCGGCCGGAATGGCCGAGCGGTTGTAGGCGCTACAGTCTGGAACCGTGCGACCGCTAGGCTTAAGTAGTTCTAAGTTCTAGGGGACTGTTGACCTCAGCAGTTAAGTCCCATAGTGCTCAGAACCATTTGAACCACATTTTGTTGGTCAGACAGACCATGCGTCATTGATCTAAACAGGTTATAGCCAGAGGGAGCAATGTCTGGAGAATACGGCGGGTGGGGTAGGACTTTCCATTTTATCGTTTCCAAGTACGTTTTGGCCTCTTTTGCAACGTGGGGTCGAGCGTTGTCGTGCTGCAAAATCACTGTATCGTACCTCTCGCTGTATTGTGGTCGTTTGTCTTTTAATGCTCTGCTCAAACTCATTAATTGCGTTCAATAACGAACGCCTATGATTGTTTCACTTGGTTTTAACGCCTCATAGTACACAACGCCGAGCTGGTGCCACCAAATGCAGAACATGATCTTGAAGCCGTGAATATTCGGTTTGGCCGTCGACGTGGAAGCTTGGCCGGGATATCCCCCTGGTTTTTTGCATTTAGGGTTATCGTAATGAACCCATTTTTCGTCCCCAGTCACAATGCGATGCAGAAATCCCTTCCGTTTTTGCCTCTGAAGCAACTGTTCACAAACACACAACGTCTCTTGGTTTCAGCTCACACGGGAGCCAAGTTCCTTCTTTCTGAATCATGCCCATAGTCTTGAGACGTTTTGAAATGGCTTGCTGTGTCACTGCCACTAATCGTGCCAATTCCTCTTGAGTTTGACGCGAGTCTCCACTCAGCAATGTCTCCAATTCTGCATCTTCGAAAACATTCTCTCTTCCACCACTATGCCGGTCTACGACGTTAAAATCACCGTTCTTGAAGCGTTGAAACCACTCACATTCTTTCACTAATAGCGTCCTTACCATACATACTTGAGAGCATTCGATGAGACTCAGCAGCTGTTTCCTTGATATTGAAACGAAACAGTAACACCTCACGCAAATGACGAGAATTAGGCTCGTAAACTGATATTTTCAATCAAGAACAACTTTATGATGCAGACACAAATCGACTGCCTGACCTCTGCGATCTGTTTCTTTCGACCACTACTTACCGTTGTCGCCACCTATCGGCAAACGGCGGAAGCAAAGTTGTACACCTTGTAGAATCTTAGTTATGAAAATATGTCTCTATAAGGGGCGGGAAATCCAAAACTTTGCATTTGGGGGCGTTGCCCCAGCAAATATGCAAAGTAGTACAACTACGATGCGGATATATAAGCACCGACACGTAGGCAAGGGATTAGTGTAATATTCGCGTCATTTCGACGTGTGTGCTGGAAATGAGGAAACGTTTACTGTGACGACGTTATTACCAAATGCATACGCACAGAACCGACGTGCTGTTATTATTTTCTTGGCTGCCGAAGGACAAACACCGGCAGATATCCACCGAAGAATGAAGAATGTGTCTGGGGCAGCATTTCTGTCGAAAACCACAGTTGTGGAAAATTGCGACAAGGGTTGCTGCTGCTTCGTGAATACGCACTTCCCAATATCGCAAATGTTACGTATGAGTTACGACAATTCAACTGGGAGACACTCGATTATCTGCCCTGTAGCCCTGATCTCTCCCTACGTAAGTATCACGACTTCGATCCCTTAAAAAAGGTCTCGAAGGGTCGACGATTCCTAGTGGACGAGGATGTGCAGCAAGCAGTTACCGAATTCTTCACACAGCACGACACAGTTTTTACCAAACGGGTATATTCAATCTGGTGTATCGGTGGGATTATTACCTCAATGCTGACGGTGATTTTGCCTCATTGGCGTACCGATTATAGGGTGTGCGACCTTCGACCGGAAACTTTTTGGACGTCCCTTACACGATTTCCTTTCTTAACAGTACACGTAGTCTGACTAGAGATAAAAATTTTGGATCATTTTGACAACATTACGATTTCAAGCTACTTTTCTTAAAGCCGTGACCTTCGGAGATCTTCAGTTATTTTAATAGTACAAAAATATAGGTGGAATGTTGGTATTAACATCAAGGCGAATCAGTTGTGTTTCGAAAATGTTGTCTACGATGCAATGTAATTGTTACTTACTTCAATTAATCCCCAATCCAGCAAGTGTGCTGGAAAGGAAGTTTTGCTGCATCTCCGTTACCTGTGCTTTGTAGTGACATACCAATATCATAAAGGATAAATAATTTTTGTAATTCGAATTTTCGTAAATTATGTGTTTCTTGAATTTCAGTGTTGTTTCCATGTTCTGGTAACACTGGAGAATATTTACGAACTGCAGTCTATAAGAGATTAGATTGTGGATCAGTGCAGGTTATTTGCGAGGCATGGCCAATAAGAGATTAGATTATGAATCACTGCGCATCTAATTGCTTCACTGTCTATCAGTATTGAATTATTATGTAGTTTTAACCATATTAGAAAATTTTAGCTTGTAATCAAACATTGCCAGTTGGACGAGGTTAATTCTATGTCAGTATCCCGGATAGCATAGAGAAGGTTGTCATTCCAATTACGAGTCTTAATCTCTAACGCATAGCGTAAAAGTATCGACTGCATTTCTCGATACCTAGCCTGTTTACTTTTGGATCATGGCCACCGATCTGATTATACAGTGAAAAGATAGATAGCACACAAAATGTGTTACACCATCAACCACGCCTTCTTTTACTCAAGCCACGCCTTAAATATCTTTCTTCCCCAACCGATTCAGTACTCGCTCATCAGTTATTCGAAGTACCTATCTAACCATTATCATTCTTTGATGGCACCACATTTCGAAAGCTGCTACTGCCTTCTTGCATGAACTGTTTATCGTTCACATTTCAGTTCCATACAAAACTAAACTGCAGACGAATACTTTCAGAAAAAAACCTGCTGATACTTAAATTTATACTCGATGCTAACAAATTCGTCCCTTTCAAAAATGGTTTTCTTGCTACTGGAAGCCTGTACTTAACATCGTCCCTACTTCGAACATCGGCAGCCATTTTGCTGTCCAAATAGCAGAACTTCAATGCCTCATTTCCTAATCTCGTTTCCACAGAACCATCTGACTAAATTCGACTGCATTCCGTTATCTTTGTCTTCCTCTGACAACGTTCATCTTAATAACATCATTTCAAGATACTGCCTATTCGCTTCTACTGCTCATCCAAGTCTATTACCGTCTCAGAATTAGAACGTCATAGGCAGGACTTGAAGTTCTTTTTATTTCTTCTGCCTGGCCTTTAATCCCCTTTCCACTTTTAACGTTGGTTTCCTTCACAGCTTCCTCATTAATAACATCAGGCCTAAGCTACAACCCTATCTCACTTTTTTCTGAGCTACTACTTCCGCTGCATGTCCATCGTTGTTATAACTACAGTCCAAATCCTGTACAAGTAGTCAAGTAGTAGGTACACATTCGCTCCTTGTATTTTATCCTTGCTACCTACAGATTCTCAAAGAGTGTATCCCATTTAACGTATGCTTTAGGGGTAACATATTTAAGGGGTAACATATTTAAGAGGTAACACCATTGTGACGGCCTAAGAAAAGCACTTCTTTTTTTATCACAAAATAGTTTGTCGGAAAATATTACAGATTATCCTAGTGAGCTTGAGGTGATCTGCGCCACACACTGTAGCTGGTGCCACTTTGAATCTGGAAAAAGGAAAGAAATATCTAAGTAATCTACATGAGTATAGCTAGTGAACCACACAGGGGATTTTAGAAATATTTATCTTTGCGTAGTTGGCGAGTGTTTGAATAAAGTCATTCTATTCCCACCAAAACACAGACAGTCATTTGGTAATAAATGTTGTTTAAATTTACGTAATCGAAAATTCCCTAGTGGTTATGCTATTTCAAAACTGTGGTTAAATTTTCAATTGAAAAGATTAAAAATTGTTGGAGTTATACTATGTGTCGTTTCGAAAACTCGTATTGCGAGAGAAACGTGTTTGAAGTTTTGAAATGTGTTACAGACACGAACACATGAAGAAATTCTACTTTTAGAAAACTCTTAGTGTTGATACGCTATCCCAGGACCGTCTTGTCGCACTGTTGCCGTTCCGACTGAAAACATATCCAGTAGTTTATCACAGAACGGTTGAAATATCGGTCGATGCAGTTAAATGAGCGAACAAAACGTTATAATTCCGTTAGCCCTAGTCCAGGCATTGCTTGGACGATTCGACGCTTGATTTCATATGCGTCCGTATAAACTTACTACTTGGTATAACGGCTTCTGTGAAGTTTGGATAAGCAATAATTATCGTGGAGCCCAAGCCTCGAAGACTTCGTTCTTGCAACGTGATTTCTGCATTGCAGTTTTTGCAGATCACGTGTTGAAAAATAACAAAGAAAACAGCAAGAACATTTATAATCCTATTGCTCAATCCGTAATGCACATCAATATCCTTGTCACTGTCTTTCAATTTCGTAGCAGAGGCGCTGAGTCATTCTCTGAACTTCTCTCAGCCTCATATGTACTCTCCGGACGCTTTGATGACATACTTCTTCGACGCCGCGTCGGATACGATATTTCCGCACCTTTTCTGTCCGAGTACACTTACTCATCACTCATTCTTACTTGAAAGACAAAAAAGTACACTATCAGATCACAAATAAACTATCATTCGAAAATACTGCACATAAATATCAAAATTCGAAGCGAATGAGTTGTTTTTTCTTACACCCATTGATCCCTGATTGCACCAAGCTACGTATCATTGCTCTGAAATGCTTGTAACTATACCCAGACACTACAGGGGGTCTCGAGTTGGCACAGGTAGGTAGTTTTGGGTCATCCGAGGAGCTAGAGGAGCGGCTTGGAATTCCATAGAACACTTATTTTTCAAGGATTAGAATTTTTGCCTCATATTTTAGAAGGTTCGAAGCATATTTTAAGCCAATAAAGAAATTGCTTGTTCGAAAATTCTGCTACCCGTTAAGGAAATCGAAATAAATTAATAAATATAAAAATTATGAATTTCTTCTGCGTTGATTAGTCACACTTTATGTCTCTAAACACTATTTTTTAAAAATGTCTGCCCCGGGTAGCTGAGTGGTCAGCGCGACAGAATATAAATCCTTAGGGCCCCGGTTCGATTCCCGGCTGTGTCGGAGATTTTCTCCGCTCAGGGACCGGATGTTGTGTTGTCCTTCTCATCATCATTTCATCCCCATCGACACGCAAGTCGCCGAAGTGGCGTCAAATCGAAAGACTTGCAGCCGGCGAACGGTCTACCCGACGGAAGGCCCTAGTCACACGACATTTATATTTTATTTAAAAATTTAAAAAATCTTGTTTATCATTATCTAATAAAGGTGGGTTTATTGTCACTTGGTATCCATTTGCATGTTTCATAAATCATGTGAGGTGCAATTCTCAATGACAGCAAATGACGTTGAATATTAGTTAAGCGGTATAGATCATGTCTCTTTTGTGAACAACAGTCTATTTCACAAAAACAAAAATTTAGCGCAACTGGATTAAAAATAATGGAAAAAACTCAGTTTCATGATGATTACATACATTGTTAATATGTAGACACTTCAGTTTTTAATATCTAAATTGTCCAGCTACAACTTGTTTACCAACTCTGAGAAGGGAGGCTGTTACCACCGTTCATGTACAACATATGAAAGTCGATAATGTCGACCGCTTTTGGCTCTGATTATACTTTCTACTTTCTTATGCCGCAATTGTTTTAAAATTTGATAAAATAATACGGCATACTTAGTACAAAATATCTTATGAAGTTTTCGTTGTATTTTCGATGTTTCTCTGTTTTGCTACATCCTGTAGTAATGCAGCAGCGGTAATGGTCCAGGTGCGTCTGTTTTCATCACTTAGTATTCATAGCTGGCCAGTAACCGGTACTAACACGTCCTTTATGTATTCGGTTGTAGTGTCTTGTCCGGAAGAAGCATCTCAGAAACAGGCTGGAAGATGAACACCAATGTAAGTGAAACAAAGGCAATGGAATGTAGGCAAATTCGGCCAGATAATGTTCGGAAACTTAGATTGGGAAATGAGACGGTAAAAACAGTACACGAGATTTGGTATCTGACCAGCAAATAAACCGACAGCTACATGAATCAGGAGAATACAAAATGTTCACAGAAAATAGCAAAAGAAGCTTACTTCTGACAAAAAGAAGTGTGTTACCGTCGGAAATACAATTCAACTGCCAGAAAGTATTTTCTGATGGTATTCACGTAGGTTGTAACCACGTTTGTGAATAAAATATGGACTATAAACAATACGGGAAAAGTAGAAAAGACGGCATTTGAAATGTGGTGCTACATTAAAGTGCCTTTTACGTCACAACTTGATGTTAAGAAGAGCTACTTTGGTTCGTCCAAACCACAAACATCAGGGAACATGCAGTTCGGTAACACTTCTTTGGTAGGTGACAATTAACTTACATCTTCTCAGTGCTATTATGGCTATGTGTGTTCCACTTTAATCTATAGTAACACTTTACTAAAATGTAAACCAATCGCGTACGAACACTACGTATTCACAAATTCACCTATAAAGTAGAAGGATATATCCACTAGTATGAATTATATATGTTTTTAAAACCGTTTCCATTGTCTGTCATCACCTGAAATTCACGAGGGAGGCGGTCAACTAATTTTTATGTCTACATGCGTTTGCTCTATTCTTTGCAAGATTAAGATTAAGATGTGGGCTGAGAAATCGGCTTATACTTCTAGTCTTACATTTATGTACTCTGCCTTTGTTTTCAAAGAATGCCTGATTCCCCACAACAGACATCATACAAGGGTAAATGGTTTTTGCCTTAATTTTTTTAACAGCAACTTACATGAAGGCTGAGGACAACAGCAGACAGATTCCCTATAGCATATGTTTGTACAATGAATACTGCTTGACTAATTGCATACTGCTGCATACAATTATCCAAAGTAATGCTAATGACTGGAAGTACACGAAGTAATCCAATTACCTGTTGGTTTCAACACCAAAATCATCACTTACACAGCTATAATAAAATGTGATTTCCAACTCAAGTTCTGCTCAATGCAGGAATCCTGAACAGTCAATTTAGCGTACTTCCTTTCCTATATTGTCTGTTGTTAATGTTGCTCATACATCCTGCCTAGCAGAGAACTGGATGAACTGAGAATCTTTCAAGTTAAGTTCAAAAATGGCTCTGAGCACTATGGGACAACTGCTGAGGTCATAAGCCCCCTAGAACTTAGAACTACTTAAACCTAACTAACCTAAGGACAACACACACATCCATATCCGAGGCACGATTCAAACCTGCGACCGTAGTGGTCACGCGGTTCCAGACTGTAGCGCCTAGAATCGCACGGCCACCCCGGCCGGCTTTCAAGTTAAGTGATGTAGCATCATGACGAATAATGCAGTGCTTTTCTATGTACGTCATTAACGTTTTAACCAATCTCGAGCGGTTTCACTTGTAACACAGTGCCAGTGAAAAATATTTACTTTATGGATTAAAGTCTGTCAGTTCTGATGCACATGCTGGTGAATACAAACCAACATATAGTGAACAGACCGACTTTTATTCATAACACGTGCTTCAATTTTCCTTTCTTCTGCGGCTACATCCTTATTGGATATGTTATGGTGCATGAGTCATCAGTAAATAGCATTGGTTTTGGTTTATTGCTGTAACCTGGAAGATCACTTGTGTATACAACAGAACATTGAACCCTGTACAACGCCAGTAGAAATTCGCGAAATCTCGATGGGAGATCTAACAAAATTCTTCGTTTTGACTTTTGTATTTTCAGTTACAGTCCAACAGTTATATAAAAATTATTTTTTTGGAAGGTTTTGAGAATGAAGTAAGTGAATCAGATCATTTATAATTAATATCTGTCATAAATTATTAATTGAATAAGAGCATGTTTTACTCTATGATAAAATCTTCTCGGGTTGACAGCCGAGTCAATGTGTTGTTCTCTAGCAACGTTTCAGCATGTTTCTCACTTTCTATCTTCAGGCGAAGTGTCAGGTTCACGTCTCGTCCGGATCTTTATAGCCACGGGCTTCTCTGCATCCTCGGCGCCAGTCGAGCCAATCAGGAGCGAGCGGAATCGGCGCGGAGGGGACGTGAACCCGACACTTCGCCTGAAGATGGCAAATAAGAAACTTGCTGAAACGTTGCTGGAGAACAACACATTGACTCGGCTGTCAACCCGAGAAGATTTTATCATCGACATTCGCGGAGAAAGCCTGCATTCTCATATGTTTTAATCTGTTAGGGAAGTTACCTTGAGAAAGTGACGATTCCCATGTGTGGCTGAGTACAAGAGCAGTGCTTGCTTAAAAATGGAAGTAGTTCAGCTAAGTTCATCTACGAGAATATTAATTATGACAATCTCCTCCAACACAATTCTAGTGGAGAATATTAAAAGTGAGAATGTAAGAGTTAAGCTTTTTTATCTCTGAGCCATCAAGAGAAATGGACAACGATATAACCACAAAACATAATTTCCTGTCTTATTGTCTGACTCGTGCTACCCCAGGATTTGTATTTATCAGAAAGCTAAGTTTTCATATTGGGGATCCACCAGGTGTAGCAATTATACATGTGCTTTTCAGCAGTATGTTTTTACATGCCTACCCTTCAGTATTTTTTTTTCCAAAATAGTTGTGTTGTTTTGAATTTAGGAATGTTTCTCCCATGTATGGCAGATCCTCCTTACATAGTATTCCTTTTGCAGTGGGAGCTGCTAAATGACAATCATCAACATTTAATATTGCTACTGCTGCATTTAACTGGTGCTCAGTAATGGTTAATACACAGACTACTACCCCAATTTATAACGCTTTTAAACAAACTATTAGATTAATAGCTCTGTTTTCCAAACGTATAGTAAATTTGTTGAGTAATACTAAATGAAGTCTCCAGTTTGTCTTTCTCTGTGGTTTTCATAACTTCATAATTTTAATTTTGTTCAGTATAGTCTTTATAAATGGAAAAGTTAATCTACAAACATGAGCCCCTTCCACACTAATTGATAAGTTGAAGGAAGTTAGCGTAAGTGTTTCGAGTATATTTAAAAGTCACCTTAATCCCTTGTTACAATATTACTTAAAATAAGCGTGCCTTGAGATTCTATTCTTGGACCACTGCATTTCTTAACAAAGACAGCTTTCAGGAATGAAATGGGAAGGACGATCTTTTAATGTAATAACAACTTCCTACTGTATATAATGAGTGTGCTAATTATTCTTCAAAAGTTTGTGTAACATTTGTGATTTTAGTGTATCTATTGTCCTTACTATCCGCTAACTGAAAGATGTAAATGATAGTCAAATTTGTTTCGTTTCATTTAACTTTGGAGCATCCACAGTTCTTATTTTCGCCAAAATGTTCTACATCTGTGACTTTTTCTGAGTCACTGATACACTACCATGAATTACTAATGTCGTGTCTGCATATTCCCTTCACTCATAAATGATTTTGCAACTTCACATGTCAATAATTCATGAATAATTAAGAGGGCTCTATGCAGTAGCCAATAATACCTTACAAAAGGAAGCCTGATACGAAAGTCTGTAAGAGGTAGACTGTAGACATCAAATAGGCAAGTACACTTTCTTAGAAATTCTGTCTAAAATTTATCACAATACCTGGACGATAATGTTCGCTGTTTTGGCCATGTTGTATATCTCAGATATTCGAAGCATACCACAATGTTATATGGGCTCATTATAACTGCCTCCATGAAAACGTCTTCCAAAGCTCATCGATCACGTAAATAAATAAATAAACGATGTTTTACTAATGAAGTGTCTCAATATATAATAATTATCAAGAATTCCTACAGAGACCATTCACTGGTACACACACCCATCCATCCATCGCTCACGCAAGTCCCATCTGTCACACAGGAATTCTTCAGGGCAGTCCATATTAGAGATACGTTGTTTAAATGCTTTATGAGGTGTTGGGCTGTAATAACTGTTTGCTTGACTGCAGTTTTTGTTGAGAAATTCGATTTGTTGAGCCACAATACAATGATTCACATATTGGATCCTTTGAAAATGGCATAATACCGAAATGCACGATCTGTAAAGAAACCTATAAGAACTATGGTGAAGACAAAAATGTTATTGTAGTGCAGTCCATCTGACTGTCGCAATATTTTGCTACACATATGTAATACATACTCAATCTTGTAGGCCCCCCTAGAATACCAATATGGGGCAGCTACATCCAGCTGCTTCTGGAGAACTACAAGTTCCCGTATAAAGTGATGCACGCCTTCACGCGCCGCTACAAGTCCAAACTGGTGGGCTTCTACTTTGGACCTCTTCCCGTGGTGGTCATCAGTGACTACGAGGCCGCCAAGGAGGCCTTGAACAACCCCGCTCTGCAGGGCCGGATATCCAATATCGCCATCAAGCACAGAATGCCACATAAGGAACTTGGTAAGTGCAGATTTAACTCACAATACCTTCTCTGGTCTGTAATAATATTCTAAAGGAATTCATCTAATAGAATACTGTTTACACACCAGTATCTATTATCATATGTTGTTGTGTGAATTATCCACACACAACAATAAAAGCTTTTAGAGTTTCCTACTAAAATTTATCATTATGAAGTATGAAACTGTTGGGCCCCTTTGAAGTGCGGCTACCACAGTGTTCTCTCTGCAGACCACAGCTTTCATTGATAAAACTTCTAAAAAATCTGTTCATTACATTAAGATGGCTCTAAAATACCTCTTATTTGTAAATGATGCAAGCAACATTGTTAATAGTTGAAATATAACGTAAATGACTTAGTTGAAAGGGTTCATTTATGTTATTCATCTATCAGTGAAAAATATTTCTCCATTAGGAATAGCCCCAGTTAAAGAGATGTGTATTATACAGTAGCATGATGGAGGTGGAGGGCGGGCTTGCTGATGCACTGAAGTACAAGAGGCTAGCAAACACTGGACACAGCAAACTAAACTCGCCAACG
Source organism: Schistocerca piceifrons (assembly GCF_021461385.2). NCBI lineage: Eukaryota > Metazoa > Arthropoda > Insecta > Orthoptera > Acrididae > Schistocerca > Schistocerca piceifrons. The sequence goes on along the minus strand of NC_060147.1, from coordinate 34,907,859 downwards.
GTGATGTTTACTGCGATCCCTATTCAATATCTGGAATAGTTATGGAACTGTCGGTGTTCTGGGAACAATTTGTTAATGCCAAATGGACGTGTGTTGCTAGCTGAAAGGTGTTATTTTTCATGTTCAAAATTAAGCTTTGTAGGCTTTGTGTGTGACATGAGAAAAAAATTATGTGTACTACCTGACGAGTTATACAATGATCTCACCAGACGTTCGAATCCTTCCTCGAGCATGGGTGTGTGTATTGTTCTTAGCATAAGTTAGTTTAAGTAGTGTGTAAGTGTAGGTATCTCAGCAATTTGGTCCCTTAGGAAGTCACACATATTTTATACAATATAATATAAATAAATATGTTGAAAGTTATAATAAACACAAAGTAGAAGATTCCAAAATATACAAAGAAATAATGAGCAATCAACGTTTAAATTCGTTGCTGTGTCAGATAGATACAAACGTCTCAAATATTAATTAGATAAGTTACAATAAAATTAATCCTCAGAAAGAGTCAGGAAGTTGTAGCTGCATAAATATGCTAAAAAGGAACGAGTGTTCCACGTCTTGATTTGTTGCAGCATCAGGTAGACACACAAATATCATACATCACAAGAACACGTCCAATTCCCAACCATAAAGTCAAAAAGATAAAAAGTAATAATAGTTAACTGAAGCATGTAAGATAAATGAAAAAAAATAAGTCACTTATTTTTTACTAGTTCACCATCTAGCTTACGGATCACAATATAATGTATGTGGGTGCCAATACGTACATGTGTTCTTTCCAGCTCTCTCAGAGAGCACAGCAAAATGGACATGTTATTAGACGTGGATGTTCATTTTAAAATTTTCGTAATGGCGTGAGCAAAAAAAAAAAAAAAAAAAAAAAAAAAGAGTACATAGATTCGAAAGTCACACGGAAAGTCTCTATGGATTCCTGTTATAGCAGCAACAGTTATTACTGCCACTGCAGATTGAGAGCTTACTCACTTGATATTCCATCTGGAAGATAGCTATGTCAGCTATATCAGAAGACCTATCACCGCAGAGGAGTAGAAGGTACACAAACGTCCAAGAGGAGCATGGTTTTATGGCTACTTCTGAGATAACAAATCAAAAGAATAAAAAGCAAAAAGGGCATATGGGGTGGATGATGAGTGCAGTGTGTCGGAAGAGACTATGGGGATCGAGTGAGTAATCAGCACGAAGGAAGGAAAGGTTTGAGAGTTCTAGAAAGTGACTAGACGCGTCATCGGATGTAGTATGGAGGGGCGTGTGGTTTCTTGACATTGGAACCGACAGTAACCGGTCGAGCACCTCTACGGTCGACCTCACGAGGCTGAGTGCACACTGCACCTGTCCACCCACCAAGGAACGACCCATGGCGGTACCCGGAATCGAACTCAGTCCACTGCTTGCCAGTCAGCTGTGATGAGTGCTCATCTACAGAGGCGGAAAAGTATATTTATGTGGTGTTGCACTATTAAACTGAGCAGCTAGTCTTAGAGATGTTGTACAACTATGCATCGTATGGAAAAAATTAGAGGTATAATATGTTGTTACTTATTTGTAGTGAACCATACATCACTCATTGTTGTTGATAATCACTAGGTCATGTTTTCTATTAAGATATTTAGGATATTATTCAGGTATTTAGAACGATGACCAAAATAATATTTATGTGGCGTTGCACAGTATTGATGTTCTATGCTGCTGTGAAGGGGTGCTAGAGAGGTATCTTGCACTGTTGTCTTTCCATGTCAGCGACATTTTATTCGAGGCAGCTCTGCAACACAGGCCTAATATATTCAAAACTCTTGAATTAAATATTTTAATCGTAAATAAACTAAAGTAATAGTTAAATTTTTTGCATCGGATACTAAAAAATCTGGTGTGGATTCTGACTGTCGGGCTCTCCACTGTGCAGGCATCAACTTCCTGGAGGGCGAGGAGGCGATGGAGCAGCGCCGCTTCATGCTGAGGTACCTGCGAGACTTCGGCTTCGGGCGGCGATCCGACCGACTGGAAGCGGAGATCGAGTCGGAGATGAGGGAGCTGGTGGAGCTCATCCGCTGTGGGACCGGAGACAAGGTGGCTGTCCTACTTGTCCTGCCTCACTGCACTGCACACATTGTAGGGCTAAAAACGATCTGGCCCCAGGGAAGAAAGTACAAGGAAAACGCACATCAACTGTTATAATAGCCCAGGGGTGACTATACAACAGTTATATTGATTACTAGTCCAAATGGCCTGGGAGATGAGGATAATGGACTAAAGGAGGTTGAAGTAGACTAACGATCGGTCAAAGACCTCACGAGGATAGAAATAGAAATGGCTTTGTACAAGACGAAAGGAGGAAGTCACTGGGTGTGGAAGAAATAAATGCCGAAATGGTGAAACTGGCATGGGAGGTTGGGAAGCATTGGCTGTATTGTATGATGAGGGTGGTGTGATGAAATGAGGTGAAGACTTTGCGGGATTGTAAGAGGGCACTAATCAGCTGTGGATTCAAGAGAGAAAGAAGGAGGGATTGTAAAAACTACAGGGGAGTCACATTGATAGCACACTGTACCTAGGTATATGAAAAGATCCTGGAGAGCAGACTCTGAACGAGGGTCAAGAACAAATTGAGAGAGGAACAGCGTGGTTTCAGATCTGGGAGGCCAACTGTTGACCACATTTTTCCAATGAGGGATTTCCAGGAGCACCACTATGAATTTGGGGAAGACTTCATCATGGCCTTCCTTGGTATAGAAAAGGCATTTGATAGTGTCTGTAGAAGGAAGGTCTAGGAAGCATTGGAAAAGAAGAGAGTGAAAAAAAGAGAAAAGAAAGAGAGCGGAGGAGGTGTATTGTGTAGGTCTGAATTGTGTGAAAGTGGCAAATGAAAGGATGGGTTGGTTCCAGCAAAGGAGTTGTGTGAAATAGGGCAATGGATTGTCACCTCTCCTCTCCATTGTGATCTTGAATGAGATAATGATAAGGTGGCAGAAAAAACTGTGGAAGAAAAGATGAAAGCAATAATGTTTTGAAACGAAGGGATGATTTGCAGAAACAAGGAGGAAGACATTCAGGAACTGCTGCATGCTGGGGAGGAAACTTGAGACACTATGGAATGAAATTTAATGGAAACAGATCTTAAATTACAACTAGAAAAAAAGATAAAAAGGCTTGAAGGTGAACAATTAATGAAGATGGAAAGTGTCAGTTACTTGGGAAGCGTGACAGAGGAAAATGGAAGAAATCAGAGATGAGTGAAAGTGGCAGACAGGCAGAAGCACTGCTGCAAAATTTTAGGAGTCTGGTTTGGAAGAAAGATGTCCCAGGAAAAAAACAAAGAAGCGATATATAGAAGTTACTACATTGCAATACTGATCTGTGCATCTGAAACAAGGATAATGAAGACAAGAGAAGTAAATAGATTACAGGCATGTGAAATGAAGTTCCTCAGAAGTCATATGGCATTAAAAAGGAGAGATAGGGTGAGGAAAGAAGTGGTAAGGGAAATAATGAAGGAGGCACCATTTGCAGAGCAGGATAGAAATATCAAGAGTAATGTGGTATGGTGACCTAAAGAAAATGGAAAACAAGCGGATTCCCAAGAAGATTCACGAAATGACAAAGGGGTGTACAGCTGAAAGATGTGAAGGAATGTTTTGAAAAAAAGTGGTGAAGTCAGAAACAGAGTGAGTACATTAAGAGGGTGGAAAAACAGGACTACATGGTGAGGCTTATGTTCCGAACAGACCCAGCCTGTGGCTGCTAACTGGTGACGATGATTAGTTTCAATGTTCACAAAAAGTCCAGACCTTATGAGAAGGCCTCATGGACTGCTCTGTCCTCTTCGATTATATTCATACTGAGGTGATTTGAAAGTAAGTGCCTGGACATCAGTTTTATAATGCTGTGTGTCACACTTATCGAAAACACTCGAAAAAAATCATTTTGAAAAATTTCCATGTGCTCTTTAGTGTGAAAGTACAAAATGTTCGTAGCAGAGCTGCTTATTGCATGTACATTGCACATAACTGGCTAGTCCAACACTGCCGCTTAGTGCAGAGGAACTCCTGAGCGTTTCCCCCTCCCCCTCCCCCCCCCCTATCTTCCTTGCTGACAGAAGGAGCTAGTATAGGCCACTTTCCAGCCAGCCCAAATTGCACTCACTCTGCACTTGCAAGGCAACTAGCCATCCCCATCCGCATGCTTTCGGTCAGTGCAGTACTACCCAGCTGGCTGAGCCCACAGTCTGCAGGTCAGCTGATCCTATGTGCCCATTTTCCAATGTGCTGCATGCCTGTGGGCACGTGAGATGGAACAGTCCACTGTATAAGTCTCAGGGTTGCTGGTTACATACTTTTCCATACAGATCCATTTGAATTTTATTGCTGTCATGATACACAATGTTCAGTAGTAGGATCACAATTTCTTGAAAGAAATAACGTTTTTTAAATAACTAATCAAGTAAAAATGCGAGTATTCAAGATTAATGTCAAATGAAAAAAACTTTAGTAATTATAGAACACCATTACTGAAGCATATAAGTTTTTCATTTATCAATCAAAAACAAATAAGAGTGCTATGGGCGACTAATAAATGTTCTTAAAATATATTACACCTGCAGAATGAATTTTTCACTCTGCAGTGGTGTGTGTACTGATAAGAAACTTCTTGTGAATTTAAAGCTATGTGCCAGATCGAGACTCTAACTCAGGACCTTTGCCTCAAGTGGGAAGTGCTTCACCAACTGAGTTGCAAAAGCATGACTGGTTAACAAACCATGACACCTCCTGTCGCCCTCAGGGCTTTATTTCCGCCTGTATCTTGTCTGTACCTTCAAGACTCGCTGTGAGTCATCATTGGGTGGCTCAGTTAATAGAGCACTTGCCTGCAGAAGGCAAAAGTCCCGAGTTACACTCGTAGTGTGGCACCCAGTTTTAATCCGCCAGGAATTTTTATGTTAAGACTATCTTAGTAGCATCGAATTTACCTACTTTTGGACTGTGGTTAAAAATCACAGCAGCCTCTCTTCACAAAACACAGCATTTACACACCAATTTCACAAACTAAAATTAAAATGAAAAGAGCGGTAAGACCATTATATTACTGGAAATCTCAGGACCACCCTCCTAGGTGTCACTTTACTTCAAGGCATGCAGACTATTGGCAGACAGATCTTCACTGGGGTGCAGGGTCCGGAAACGTTTGCCAAGTATGCATTCAGTAGCTGCATTAGATTCTGCCAACAACTAGCAATAGCTGTGGGTGGCAGTCACTGCTTGTACACAGAACAAAGTCTTGAGCAACCTCCTAGCAGAATTGGAAGTGTCTCATACGAGGCTTAGGACCAAAGTGTCACACACAGCTACATGTACATTTACATCTTCATGTACATTTACAAATTTATCTGCATCTAGGGTGCTCTCTCTCTCTCTCAGAGGTCTGCAAAATTTTGTCTGAGATTGTCCTTATATCTGACTATCCAGCTCTGATTGTCTCTCTTGCCGCTCAAATAATTTGTTAGCATCCTTAATTGCTATTGTGTAACAATCACATTTCCCAATGCAGAAGAAACACACATACGTGGAAAATGTTCCATTCTAAGAGTATTCACTTTTGTGTATTGTTTAGTTTCTCTAATATTGTACATTTTCGGTCCTGTTGAGATACAAATCTTTTTGTTTTGGTTAGCACCTCTTTTGAACCGTCGTTAGCTGGGTCAGCTGGTGTGAGAAAGCTATGGTCTGGTCTTTTTCGAAAATTCAGTGGTTGGAAATGTTCCTCCTTGTGTCTGCCATGTCAGTTGAGAGAACTTGGTGGTGGTGTCATAGTACAGACAGACTACACACCAGTGAAGACAGAGTTGGAAATAAAGCCATAATTACCTTCATACAGGATTTTGCTATATAGAAGTGAGATAAAAATATTCAGGAAATTTTCAGAGGGTCACCACACTATCAACACTGTGAGAAGCTACAATGACTGTTCCATAGGGTTCAATGTTGTTGCCAGTGCTTCTTATCTCTGTAGGTATGAGACCCTATTTTATGTCAGATCTAGAGGTGATACTAATTCTTTTCATAGTTGATATCAGCGTTATCAAAAAGATAGATCCAACAAAAACTGTCCGGAAATTCACAAAAACTACCAACCTATTTTGCGTAAATGAACACTCTGTAAGCATAGAAAATAAAATAATGCCGAGCTTGGACAGGGAGAGTAGGTATGAGCTCTTTAGTGGGGTGTGAATGAAAACTGGCAACTGGAAGTCTGTATAGTGTATATCCTAAAACGTTTAAATTCAGCTACATTTGCCCTTAATATAATTGTTAACTAGAGATTAGTAATTGAACATATTGTTCTTGATTCATTTACAGATGTTCTACAGTGTAATATAATAGCTACCTCCACAGTCAGACACTCAAATTTCTTGAGGAGACTGTTAGGCAGCTAATGACAGGGCAATATGTCAAGCAGTGAAGAGCTATTGCGTAGCATAGGGTAATTAAAAGTTGCAAACAGAGTAACTGCTGTTCAGTTTAAAGCTATTCTTTGATAAGGGTGGATTTCAAAGGAATGAAACCATAATAATTTACTGAGATTACTTGCTGTCATACCTTAATGAGGTACATACACAAGTGAGCAGCTGTGACAAGCAGAAGCAGTAAGCTGGAGGATGGTTAGAATGTAGTTACCTGCATTTAGTTGGTGCCATTTGGGACATGTTAGTGTGCCTCATGAAACGACTCAAACCTCCAACAAATTACTAGCCCATCTCAATATGTTTTCCTCCAGAAACCCTTGAATAATGAAACTGGGAGACCATTAGCTATGAGGTAGTGATTTTTTTGGACACACTTGCCTTTCTAGAGCAACATTCAGATCAGGTTGATTTATTCGCTATATATTTACAGTTCACACTTGTAGATTTCCTTTAGATCATGGAGGGGTCAATCTCTCACCTAACACTGCTGTGTACAATGAAACATGGGGGATTAAGCATGTGGCACTGTACAGCGGAAGGGCAGAAAGTAACTGGTGACGTTTCGACAGGCTGTGATGCAACCGTCATCATACGGAGAAGGCTGCCGGCGTGTGCTGCTGCCCGACGCGCTGTTCCCCGGCTTCATCAATGGCTTCATGCCAGTGGTGGCTGGCAGCCGGCTGCCACGATCCGCTGACGGGACGTGCCGCCATCTTGGGCTGGCAGGCCTGCAGGCAGCCAGGGCTGGGGACGCCACTGGTGGTTTCCTCACGCTGCACCCCACACTCAGCAGCATCGCCCCCAAGATGTCCGGCTACTGGGACACGGTCGAGTCTGCTGAGAAGATCCTGGGTTACTTGCGTGTGAGTACCCGTGTACCTGTTACTCTGCTGTCTCACAAAGCCCTATGTTTGTAAAGTGAATGTAACAGAACCATATCAACAGTATGTATGAGAGATCTCCAATCCACAATGGCGAAATAAAAGAAAAAGAATGTTCCACTTTCTAAGTATGTTAAAACAGTTTAATCTCTCTTCAAAAAAGGCAATGTCCTCACTTACTCACTCACTGAATTATCGTCACCCAGCCCACACCACTAAGGATAGAAAGTTCAGATTTGGAGAGGATGTGACTTTAACTGTAGGCATGGTTTAACAAGGGATAGCTCCAAATTCCGCTCCTTAGAAGGTGAAACAGGGGATGAAAGTCTTTCTGAAAATCTGTCACAGTTAAGATTGGTCCTAAGAAAATTGGTATTTGGTTTCTCAGTAAGAAATAAAGAAATACATGTTTCACCATTTTTGAAATTTAGCCCCTATGGGGCTTTTTGAAAGAAAGTCATTATTTAAGATCTACTAAAGTCAAAAAAATTTTTATGCGGGTGTGACTGCATATCAATACGTAAAACTACTGCCGTTTCGGTCCTGTTGCAAGTGACCTTCTTCGTGTTTTTTTGTTTACAGTTAACAAAAACACCCTGAAGAAGGTCACTTGCAACAGTAAACAAAAACACCCTGAAGAAGTTCACTTGCAACAAGTAGTTTTACGTATTGACAATCCAGTTACAAACACAGAAAAATTTTATTGACTGTGACAATGGCCACAGAAACCTACGATTATATATAACTACTAAAGTATTTTTAAAGTTCCATAGGTGAAAACTGGTATTTGACTTCTCAGTTAGAAATATAAATACATGTTTCACTGTTTTTTGGAAATTCAAACCTTGTGGGGGTGAAAGAGGAAATGAAAATTTTTATGGAAATATTTTATTATACAAGCACTTTCGAAACTAAGAAAATTTGTCCTTGGCTTCTCTCTCAGAAATAAAAAAATAAGCATTTCACTGTTTTCGGAAATTCAACACCTAAGAGGGTAAAACACGAGGTGAAAATTTTTAGGGAGATGTTTCGTTACATTAAAATTTTTTTAGAATCTGATTCTATGAAGAACTGGTTTTTCATTTCTTGCTTATATGTAATGAAATATTTGTTATGGGATTAACGTTTCTGCAGAAATATCACCACAAGAAAGCAAACAACATCTGTAACAAAACTTTGGACTCCAGTTACCGGAATCGCCTTTTTTTCAGAAATACATTCGGAAAAGATAATGATTCTATGACCTTAATTAACATGAAAAGTTTAAAAGCTGTTGCAATTTGTGATTAACACAAAATTACGTTAAAGGAAAACAAAAAACAAAAAAATCTCTGCAGACCATAGAGCCTATGTAAGTGAAACAATGGGTGCCAAACTAGTTTAGACTGTTTAAAACAAATAATACATCAAACTGAAGGTGAACTAAACTAGTTTCTCTTACGAATGTTCAGCATGTGCACACTTCATTATAGGTGGCACACATCCAGTCTAAAATCCAATTCATCCCACACTTTGGTTAATATGTCCGGTGTAGTGAAGCAATAGTGTGATGCAATTTAGATAATGGAACAGCGGAAATAAAATGTTATAATTTACTTGACATTTTGTATGATGTGAACTAATTAAATGATAGAAAGTTACAATGTTTCTCAAGAAACATTTACCTTCAGAATTATATTCGCAATCATATTTTTATGTTTTGAAATAGAACTAATAGTACGACAACCTCTTAAAACTATTATGATGATGTGTTGTGACAGCTAAAATTTATTTGCATCATTTATAATCATATACGAAAATATTGTCACAGGAACTCAATTCTATCGTATATTCCTTTACAAATATACATCAAGCGTTCTCAAACTAAAACGGTATCAAATGAATTGAAAATAAAAGTGGTGGTGTCGCAAAGTTTGTGTGACAAATTTGTCTTCTCTCTTGGTCTGTTTCACTGTCACTGAGAGAATTACCGCCTTGTTCCTGAATGAGTGTTTACTTCCCCATCGATGGTCATTGTGTTGTGACAGTCATAACGTATCATTGATATTCAATGTCTGATAATTTTGAAAGTTATGCTTGAAAAATCTTCGCTTCATCTTCCGTTTATCAGTTCGTGCTAGTCCAACTTATCGTTTATCTACATTTTACAGAAAGTCATCCAAGAACACGAGAAGACATACTCTGATGACCACATGAGGGACTTCATCGACAGATACCTCAAGGAGATAAAGGAGAGACAGAAGACAGGCGAACCCAGCACTTACTCCAGTAAGTAAACCAAAACTTAGTGATACACCACTAAACTACAGCTAAGAAGTGTATTGTATTTGTAGCCATTATGGTCAGAGGAACAGCAACCTCAAAAATCCTCACGAACAAATGGTAAGTATATGTATACTTTATTAATGCAATATGGAGGCAAGTTTCTGTTATACAGTATACAAGTAAATTTTTACCAGTAGTTTTCGAAAAATAAGTCCATTTACTACACTGAAATTGTAGTTCTTGTTGAGACAATGCGTTTCCTAGCTTTGGAGCTGACATCACGCTGACAGCCAGAAGTATTTTGTCAGTTACCCATCAAGAGGGATACTGGTTAGCAGCGTCTTTGAGAAACTGTAAGACGGCTGAGGTGAATAAATCGAGTCACTCAGTCATAGGATCGGAAAGATGGTGTCCAATTTAGTGCGAATTTTTTCATATTTCTCACATCACTGAGGAGCATAAAGAAAATACTTACGTAATTTTCAGTACTAGCTGTTCATTATTAAAAACACACTGGGCAACAGAATTCAGCCGAAATTGCTACAAAGGTAGCTACTTATTTTCGCCTGCCTTGTTAACAAATTTTTACTTTCAGCGAAGCGTGATCTGTGACGAATGTTGAGTAACACGCAAATATATTTTACAGACATTTTAAAGTTAGCTTCTTTTGCCGGAACGCAGCGGAGTTCGCACAATGTCATCTTACAAACATGTCAATTCTGTTGCACTTGTGACAGAAACCTGAAACAGCACCATATTAGATAAGAAAGTTACACGTGTTAACTTAATGGAAAAATTATCTCCATCTTACATGCAACACTTTGGGAAAAACTCGTTTCAAATTCTTGAACAATTTAGGAGATACAATGGATGTCAGTAATATTTTCATTTTCACTTATCGTTAGCGTGCGTGAGAGCGGAAGTGAACCCACTACATACAATTCTTTTTTCAAGACTGGACTTACATATAGATCTCCCCACAAGTTTAAAGAAAACTTCAACATTTTAGCTAAATTTCATGTGCAGCAATGTACAACCTAACATGCACCAATCGTAAACTCATGGTGACTCCTATTTTTTATTGTAATCAATTCTAACTACACACTAAGACCACTAACGAAATGATACACTTCACCATGAAGCTGACGAATGATGCTACAACATTGAAAATTTTCAGATTTTTGTACTTTAAAATCGTGTGAGAAAAACTGCAAAGCAGTCGCAGTATCTGCGACGCTCTATTCACAATGGCACTGCTCCACCTCCATTATTCCCTGTGTGAGCTTTAGACATATACACTGAAGCGCCAGAGAAACTGGTATAGGCGTGCGTACCTTCGACCATAAATATAATAGACTGGCCCTGACGTCATTTTCGTGGCTCCAACATCTCTGGGCTAAAGTCACGTGAATGTTGGCAAAACATGATTGTTTCGTGTTGCGCTTATGGGTGTACTCAGCGTTTTGTCGGGGGAAATGGCATTACATTTCACGTGTGTTTCTATGATAATGCAGATGCGTTTATTGAAATCTGCTGAAGTGACTCTTATATGTTTTTTACACTTGAAATAGAGTATCACGTAAATTAAAGTGTTGAAAGTGATGCCTGTAAAGTCAGACTCATATTACATTTCGGAAAGTATCTGTGATAATTCGGTTACAGAAGTAAGTATAAGTGTTTCTCGTTCCCACTCATAGGTTCCCTAAGGATGAAAACCGAAGACAGCTTTGGATACAGGCCCTGAAACGGAGAAAGTTTAAGCCATCTGCACATAGGCGCCTTTTTGTATATACAAGTGAGATTATAATAAGGTAAGAGCACCTATAGTCGACACATGAAGAGCATTTTTTTCTACCTTCTAATACTATTAAATAAATGTAGGTTCCAAAATTATTTTCTGAAACTTCAGAGTCTCATCTTTCATCTAAAATATCATTTTTTTAAACTGATAGTTTAAACTTTTGTAAAAATAGTAGGAACTGAACCTTTGAAGTGCACCTAAAATTGATACTCTAAAATGGACCTGCTCCTAAAGTCGACAATTTTGGGACCTATAGTTGACATAATTCCCGTATCCCATTTTCTTTTATAAGTGACCAGAGCTCAAAACGCGGCGAATACAATGTTTAAAGTTTTGACACGAGCCCACTCTTATTGTTTAAAAGAATTTTAACGACGTTTTACTTTAATTGATAGTTTATAGTAATTTAGTCCCGCTGCCCACCAGAGGGGCCTTCGATATATTTTTTAGATTTTATAAATGGTACTGTGAACAAATCCAGGTCAAATGTAGTTCTGACATAATTTTTCGCAAATAAAAAAGTAATTTTTGTTGGAAGCGTTTGGCAGTCAATTGAGAAATGTGGGTAAAATACGATACAAACACAGGATGGCAGACCGCTCATTTGAAATCCCGCCACGTTTTGCCAACAGTCACGTGGTTTATGTTGGAGTCACACCAGCCCTATAGCTTCTGCACAGCAAGGCCAGTCTACTAGTATCTATGGTCGAAGGTGCGTACTCAAATGCAGAGATGTGTAAACAGGCAGAATACGGCACTGTGGTTGGCCACGCCTAAATAAGACTAACTCTCTGGCGCAGTTGTTAGATCGATTAGTGCTGCTACAATGGCAGGTTATCAAGTGTTATGCGAGTTTGACCGTGGTGTTACCGTCGGCGCACGAGTGATGGGACATACCATCTCCGAGGTAGCGATGAAGTGGGGATTTTCCCGTACGATCATTTCACGAGTGTACCGTATCAGGAATCCGGTAAAACATCAAATCTCCAACATCGCAGCAGCCGGAAAAAGATCCTACAAGAATGGGACCAATGAGGAGTGAAGAGAATCGTTCAACTTGACAGAAGTGCAAGCCTTCTGTAAATTGCGGCACATTTCTATACTGGACCATCAAAAAGTGTCAAAGTACGAACCATTCAAAGAAACACCATCGATATGAGTTTTCGAAGGTGACGGTCCACTCGTGTATCCCTGATGACCGCCCGACACAAAGACTTACACCTCATCTGGGTCCGTCAACACCGACTGTTGATGACTTCAAGCATGTTGCCTGGTAGGACGAGTCTCATTTCAAATTGTATCGAGCGGATGGACGTGTATGGATACGGAGACAACCTCATGAATCCATGGATCCTGCATGTCGCAGGGGACTGTTGAAGCTGGTGGAGGCTCTGTAATAGTGTGGGGCATGTGCACTTGGTGTGATATGGGACTGGATCCGACTCTGACAGGTGACACGTGCGTAAGCATCCTGTCTGATCACCTGTATCCATTCACGTTGTCCATTGAGATGGACTTGGGCAATTCGGGCAGGACAATGCGACACCCCACACATCCAGAATTGCTAGAGAGTGGCTCCAGGAACACTCTTCTGAGTTTAAACACTTCCGCTGGCCACCAGACTCCCCAGTCACGAACATTATTGAGCATATCCTGGGATGCCTTGCAAAGTGCTGTTCAGAAGAGATCTCCTCTCCCTCATACTCTTACTGATTCATGGAGAGCCCTGCAGGATTCATGGTGTAAGTTCCCTCGAGCACTACTTCAGGCATTCGTCGAGCCCGTGCCACGTCGTGTTGCGTCGCTTCTTCGTGCTCGCAGCGACCCTAGACGATATTAGGCAGGTGTACCAATTTCTTTGGCTCTTCAGTGTGTAACAGCACTAGACAGCGCAGTAGCCCAGCACACAGACTACTTTTTTCTTTGTGTTACAAGACTTACAGTATCTACGCTAGCTTGCGGAGTCCAGATCGACATCACCGTTTGGTGAGGACACAAAACTACAAGTAGTTATGACTGCTGTACTGGTGGAGGTGTGTGGTTAACCATCTGCCCGTGTCGTGTTTGCAGCCGACCAGCTGGGCGTCATGATGTTCGACACGTTCCTGCCCTCGTCGATGGTGCAGTCCACAGTGCTGACCTGGGCCCTCATGTACGTCGCCTACTTCCCCGAGGTGCAGAAGCGGGTGCAGCAGGAGCTCGACTCCGTCATTGGGCCTTCCAGACTGCCCAACCTCAACGACCGCCCAAAGTGAGTCCCTCGCTAAACTCTTCTCTGGACAACCCTCTGACTATAGCTCAAAGTGGATCAAACCATCCTGTTGTCCAAATTAGTGGAGTGTTCTTGTAACCAACTCACCTGATGATGCCTTAACACATTTGTTTTTGCACTCTTCATCAATTTTGCCAGTTTATTTTTCTCTGTGCTGATCCGTTTCCTAAATCCTTCTTCCATACGAATATTGTATGGAAGAAAACAGAATCCCTTCACTTTACCTACTTCGTGGTTCTCTAGCTTATCATTAATCTGATTGGGGTTCACCATTACTTTCGCTTTTACTGTTTACTATCACTCAGTACTATGTGTTCATTAAACTGTTCATTTATTCAACAGGTCTTGTGCATTCTTGTTCCATTTTAATGAGCGCTGTAATGTCATCAGTCAGTCTTGTGACTGACCTCTTGTAGTCCGACGTTCTAGCTAGTTTTCACCTTTCCTTGTTTGATGTCTAGACTGAAGAGCAGTGGCAAAATCCTGCATCCCTGCATATCACCCTTTTTAATCGAATCACTTCATTCATGGTCTTGCATTCTTATTGCTCTCCCTTAACTCTTGTAAACATTGGATATTACTTGCTTTTTCCTTCAACTAACATACATTTTTCTAAATTCAAACATCTTGCACCATTTTACATTGTGGAATGGTTTTCTCTGTATCAACAAATCCTAGGAGTGCTCCCATATATACGAGCAATGTCAGAAATGCCCCTCTGGCTCTGGTGCATTTATCCCCCTCCTCCACTCAAAGCCGAACTGTAACTCATACAAATGTATCATATATATATGAACTTACTGTAAATATTACCAAGCTGGCTAGAGCAGTGGTTAGTACAATGGACTCGTATTCGAGAGGCCATCTGTTCAAACCCGTGTCTGGACATCCTGGTTTAGGTTTTTCGGTGATTTCCCTAAATCGCTTAAGGCAGATGCTGGGATGGTTCCTTCTCTGTTTTTCCTTAATCCTAGCTTGGGCTCTGTCTCTGATGACCTCGTTGTCGACAAGACTTTAAACCCTAATCTCCTCCTCCTCCTCCACTGTAGGCATTCCATTGTTAAGCTTTCAGGGCTACACTTTCCAATCCTTACAGCCCACCCCTCATTTCTCCCACAAACAGCAGTGCTAGGGGTGTTTCATCAGCGTGGTAAGTGTCATCTGATGGTAAATCACAAATGTATCAGAGTCACACATGTACCAAACCAAGATGAAGTTGCTGAAGGTGTTCAACACCCATGTTGGAAAAGACATAGACATGTATTTTCATTTTTGGAGATAGAGATTTGTGATATTCTTCGCATTTCCAGTTTTTCTAATTTGCTACACCTTTGTTTTGTAAGGAACTTATTTGTTCAAAACGCTTTCATTCCTGTCCTCAGAACTCAAGGAAAGATCAGGAATGCTGCAGTCCGGAACCGCGGGACTTCTACGGCCGCAGGTTCGAATCCTGCCTCGGGCATGGGTGTGTGTGATGTCCTTAGGTTAGTTAGGTTTAAGTAGTTCTAAGTTCTAGGGGACTTATGACCTAAGATGTTGAGTCCCATAGTGCTCAGAGCCATTTGAACCATTTTTGATCAGGAATGAAACGTTTCTGCTCTGTGAGAAAGCTTTTGGTGATTGATTGGAGAGGTGGGCTTCCACGATGCTCTGCTCTGACTATGCCACTGTCTTCCACAGCTTGCCCTACACGGAGGCGACGCTACGCGAGACGATGCGGTTCCAGACGCTGCTGCCGATCGGAATTCCGCACATGGCGCTGGACGACGCCAAAGTCAAGGGCTACAACATACCCAAGGTCAGTCCTAGTCACTACTCGCGGATCAGTGATAGGGTGTATGACTGCAGAAAGGAAGTACGTGGGGGGAGCTTACAAACTGAGATCAATGCATTACTTCAAGAACAGCCACGAGGTGGAGACAAAACTTGCTGATACCATGCAGCGGTGAAACAGGTACGGGGTGGCAATTATTGAACTATCCAAAAAGAAAAGAAAAAAAAAACGTAAACTAGCTACAGACTACAGCGTGCTTACACACTATTCAAAAAGTAAATGTCACTGCAGATATTTGGATTTAGGTTATGACATGTTCGATATGCCTGTCATCATAGGCGATGATGTGATGCAGACAAATAGCGAAATTCTGCATGACCAGCTGAAATGTCGGAACATCGATGCTGTCGATGACCTCCTGAATGGCTGTTTTCAGCTGAGCAATGGTTTTGGGGTTCTGTACACCCTGTCTTTAATAGGCCCACACAAAACGAAGGCGCATGTGTTCAGATCTGGAGAATATGGTGGCCAATCGACGCCCATGCCAGTGGCCTCTGGGTCCTCAAAGTGCTCCTCCAAGACGTCAAACACTCTCTTCTTTCAGATGGAGTCAAGCTCCATCTTGCACGAACCACATCTTGTCGAAATAAGGATCACTTTGCATAATAGGGAATAAATCACCTTCCAAACCCTTCACGTGCCATTCAGTGGCCACTGTGCGATCAAGGAATATCGCACCAATATTGCATGACTGGACACTGTACATCACTGAGTCAGTCACTGAGTGTAAAGAGACTCCTCGATAGCGAAATGCGGATTCTTAGTCCCTCAAATAGGCTCAGACATGCTGTACTGTCACTTTTCATGTGCAAATGGACGACAACGACAAGGTGTGTGTGCATGTGCATACCAATTCCCATTATACCCCTTGGGCAACCGTACAGTTGAACGTCCTAACGCAAACCATTCAGAAGTTATGACTATTTCATTTCATATAGTTCAATAATTGTCTCCCTATATGTGAAGTGGGCATAGAATAAATTCGAAGTGATAGACAAAGTAGCAAATAACAACAGCAATCAAAGATGTGTGAATGGATTTGAATCTCCACACCAGGCTGTTCAAGTATCTACATCTACATCTATAATCCGCAAGCTACCTGACGGTGTGTGGCGGAGGGTACCTTGTGTACCTCTGTCGGTTCTCCCTTCTATTCCAGTCTCGTATTGTTCGTGGAAAGAAGGATTGTTGGTATGCCTTTGTGTGGGCTCTAATCTCTCTGATTTTATCCTCATGGTTTCTTCGCGAGATATACGTAGGAGGGAGCAATATACTACTTGACTCTTCGGTGAAGGTATGTTCTCGAAACTTAAACAAAAGCCCGTACCAAGCTACTGAGCGTCTCTCCTGCAGAGTCTTCCACTGGAGTTTATCTATCATCTCCGTAATGCTTTCGCAATTACTAAATGATCCTGTAACGAAGCGCGCTGCTCTCCGTTGGATCTTCTCTATCACTTCTATCAACCCTATCTGGTACGGATCCCACACTGGTGAGCAGTATTCAAGTAGTGGGCGAACAAGCGTACTGTAACCTACTTCCTTTGTTTTCGGATTGCCTTTCCTTAGGATTCTTCTAATGAATCTCGGTCTGGCATCTGCTTTACCAACGATCAACTTTATATGATCATTCCATTTTACATCACTCCTAATGCGTACTCCCAGATAATTTATGGAATTAACTGCTTCCAGTTGCTGACCTGCTATATTGTAGCTAAATGATAAGGGATCTATCTTTCTATGTATTCGCAGCACATTACAGTTGTCTACATTGAGATTCAATTGCCATTCCATGCACCATGCGTCGATTTGCTGCAGATCCTCCTGCATTTCAGTACAATTTTCCATTGTTACAACCTCTCGATATACCATAGCATCATCCGCAAAAAGCCTCAGTGAACTTCCGATGTCATCCACAAGGATGGCTGAATGGGCACAGATAGAAGGCAGGTAGGAATGGGCAAAAGGATGACACATGGGGCGATACTGCAGCTGGGCCGTAGCATAGTCCACTGGCCAAGCTTAGGGGATTAGAGATGACCAAGCAGGTCACACATGCTCACAACACATGCAAACTGGCTGCCTTGCGGGTTGCCTACACCACGCACCACAGTCAGCGGAAGAACTGCATGGCGCTCGGGCACACATGATCAGTGGTGCAGCCTTGCAACAGACTGCTCGACAAGAACAGCTCTGCCTGATCAACAGAATACGAAGTTAAAAACGTCGAGGAACATAACACGCAACTTCAGAATTTTCTCAACATTCTTCCAAACGTATGAAGGGAACTTTATGTTTTGACAGTTTCGTTATGGCCAAGAGAAGCCCAGTGTTGTATTACTACACAACAATGGATTTCAACTCGAGAGGGAAGTTTATTTAATTCAGAGTGACATTTGGAGAGAAGAGCAGCCTAGATTTATATAATCAGTATTGTATGCCAAATCGAGACTCGAACCTGGACCTTGCTTTTCATGGACAATGGACATACCAACTGAGCAGTCAGGCTGTGACTCACAACCCACTCTCATATTCACTTCCACCAGTAACTGACCCCTACTTTCTGAACTCCAGAGACGGTTATTCTATGAGTGGACACTGAATACCTTGTGGGATTAGCATTCTAGAGACGATTACTTATCCACAGCACATGGGAACGTTTCCAGGACGAATCGTCCACACTACAGTGAAATGTTCGCTGTTTTTTAAACTTCCCTACACATTAAACTTGCAACCCCTAGGTTGCAGCAACACTTTTCCCCCTCAATATTCTTTCTTTCAGTAGAGTTATTTTCACTTGATATGCAGGAGAACTGCTGTAAGGTTTGCAGAGTAGGAGAAAAGGGGATGCCGGAAGTGTACCTGTCAGTGCGGGTTGTGAGTCATGCTCGGATAGCTGAGTAGGTAAGAGCCAATGGAAGGTCCTGAGTCAGAGTCCGTGTGCAGCACAGAACAGCCTGCTGGGAAGGTTCAAAACAGCACACCCCTCATTAGGTTCAGAAACGTTTATCTATTATCATATTTTCTGTCTGGGTCAAGCCACTTCTAAGAAACTAGATCATCCAGTGGATATGTGAGAAAGATGGGGAAACACCGAAGGAATCCCAGATGGTGTGCCGCCGAAAGCGAGACGGAAAGTGTAGAGACATGCAACAGGGGCGGGAGGGGGGGGGGGGGGGAGGGGGGGGCTCCCTGACAAAAAAAATGTGAATTCATAACAAAAAAATCCAAAGCTCTGTAATCTGTGCCAGTATGCCAGTAACATGTAAATGTGAGATATCCAAAGTTTCTTACTGTTATCGCATCTTAAAAACCTCCTGAACTAAGGATACTCATCGAGTTAGTTTTTACTGTGAAACGTAGTAAGATGGTTAATATACACTAATTTCTTGTAACAGCACGTTGACTGTCCCAAACATATTAGTTTCAAAATTATGCAGATGAATCACGAATCTGAGCCAAGTACTTTTAGATGAGAGACTGGCGGTCGAAAATGAATATTGAAATTTTTCATTGACACAAATTCCTTATGTCTCACATCAACAAAACAGCACACCCTTCATTACGTTCAGATACGTTATTTCTATTATCATATTTTCGGTCTGGGTCAATCCGCTTTTAAGGAACGAGATCATCCAGTTGATATGTGAGAAAGATGGGGAAACACTGAAGAAATCGAAGATGGTGTGCCGAAAGTTAGACGGAAAGTGTTGAGACATGCAACACACTCGGCCCCCCCCCCAGACAAAAATATGTGAAAATATAACAAAAAAATCCAAAGCTCTGTAATCTGTCCCACTATGCCAGTAAAATGTAAATGTGAGAAATTCAAAGTTACTGTGTAGTTGCTTACCATTAGCGCATCTTAAAAACCTCCTGAACTAAGTATACCCATCGAGTTAGTTTTTACTGTGAAAAGTAGTAAGATGGTTAAAATACATTAATTTCTTGTAACAGTACGTTGACTGTCTCAAACGTATTAGTTTCAAAATCATGCAGATGAATCGCGTATCTGAGCCAAATATTGAAATATTTCATTGACACAAATTTCTGATGTCTTACATCAACAACTTCAACTCACAGTACGTCTTCAAAGTCTCTGCTGCGTGAAAACACTGATTACAACATTACTAGCGATCGGTTCAATTCCGAAAATTCTGAAGGTATGTGGGATGAAATATAGGGATTGAAAATTTATTTGCATCTTGTACACCGACCAAACTGTAGATGTAAGAGTCGAAGGGCACGGAAAGGAAGCAGTAGTTCAGAATTAAGTGAGATAGGGTTGTGGGCTATATCCAATGTTATTCAGTTTGTACACTCAAATAAACAGTTAAGGAAACCGTGGAGAAATTTGGAGAAGAAATTATGGTTCAGAGAGAAGAAATAAAAAGATTTGACGTTTGCCAATGGCAATGTAATTCTGTCAGAGACAGCAAAGGATGTGAGAGAATAGTTGAATTGAATGGATATTGAAACTTCCTGGCAGATTAAAACTGTGTGCCCCACCGAGACTCGAACTCGGGACCTTAGCCTTTCGCTGGCAAGTGCTCTACCATCTGAGCTACCGAAACACGACTCACGCCCGGTACTCACAGCTTTACTTCTGCCAGTACCTCGTCTCCTACCTTCCAAACTTTACAGAAGCTCTCCTGCGAACCTTGCAGAACTAGCACTCCTGAATGAAAGGATACTGCGGAGACATGGCTTAGCCATAGCCTGGGGGATGTATCCAGAATGAGATTTTCACTCTGCAGCGGAGTGTGCGCTGATATGAAACTTCCTGGTAGATTAAAACCGTGTGCCCGACCGAGACTCGAACTCGGGACTTTTGCCTTTCGCGGGTAAGTGCTCTACCATCTGAGCTACCGAAGCACGACTTACGCCCGGTACTCACAGCTTTACTTCTGCCAGTACCTCGTCTCTCTCCGCTTCAGAGTGAAAATCTCATTCTGGATACATCCCCCAGGCTGTGGCTAAGCCATATCTCCACAGTAACCTTTCTTTCAGGAGTGCTAGTTCTGCAAGGTTCGCAGGAGAGCTTCTGTAAAGTTTGGAAGGTAGGAGACGAGGTACTGGCAGAAGTAAAGCTGTGAGTACCGGGCGTGAGTCGTGCTTCGGTCGCTCAGATGGTAGAGCACTTGCCCGCGAAAGGCAAAGTTCCCGAGTTCGAGTCTCGGTCGGGCACACAGTTTTAATCTGCCAGGAAGTTTCATATCAGCACACACTCCGCTGCAGAGTGAAAATCTCATTCTAGAATGAATAATGCCTTGAAAAGAGGTTATAAGATGAATAACTAAAAGTGAAGCAAAGGTAGTCGAATTAAATCAAGCGATGTGGAGGGAATTAGAGTAGGAAGCTAGACTTTCAAAGTAGTTAATGGGTTTTGCTAGTTCGACAGCAAAATTACTGATAGGGCTGAAGTAGGGAGTATATAAAATGCAGGCTGGTAATACCAAGAAAATCATATCTCTAAAAGGGGAATTTATTAAAATCTGATATCAGTTTAAATGTTAAGAAGTCTTTTCTGATAGTATTTTCTGGAGGGTAGCCATGCACAGAAGTGAACTGCGATAAATAAGCAGTTCAGACAAGACGAGAACAGAAGCTTTTGTAGTGTGATGCCACAGATAATGGTGAAGATTAAGTGGGTAGATCGAGTAAATAATGAGGAGTTTCTGGGCAGAATTCGGGAAAAAAGAAATTTATGGGGGATCTTGACTAATGGAAGGAATCGTTTGACAGAACACGTTGTCAGGCTTCGGAGATTCGTCAGTACGATAATGCAGTGGAGAGAGAGAGAGAGAGAGAGAGAGAGAGAGTGCGTGTGTGTGTGTGTGTGTGTGTGTGTGTGTGTGTGTGTGTGTGTGTGTGTGTGTGTGTGTTGAGTGGGTGTGTGAGGGAGGGCTTATGTTTGAAGAGGGAGGCGTGAAGACTGTATGGAGATTCAAATGGATGTAGGTCGCAATAAGTATCCAAAGATGAAGAGGCTTGCACAGGATTGATTAGCAAGCCGTGCGGCATTAAACCAGTCTTAGGACGGAAACCAGAACATTAACATCAATTCCGAGGAAACTAACTGCATCATGTAATCGTGAGACATTAGTAGCTTAACAAAGAAATTGTGTCACGAAAAGGATGGCAAGACGACGGTAAGAACTTTTATTTCGTAACAAAACATTTTTTCTTCAAATTGCCAACTCTCTCAATGCTGGTATTTTAAAGTGTTAACTCAGGGAAATGTGATAAATAACGCAGTATTTTTGTGTTACAGGGAACCGTAGTGGTGACCAACCTGTGGAGCATGCACATGGACAAGGACGTGTGGGGAGACCCAGATAGGTTCAGGCCAGACAGGTTCCTTGGCCCAGATGGGAAGATCACCAACAAGGACTACACTCTGCCATTTAGCACTGGTACGTACTCCTTCTTCCAGTATTTCCAGTTTTGGAGGTACGGTATCATATAAACAGACAACTTCGAACATGCAGCAACCATAGATACATCTACAACCATATATATATATATATATATATATATATATATATATATATATATATATATATATATATATACAGGGTTATTACAAATGATTGAAGCGATTTCACAGCTCTACAATAACTTTATTATTTGAGATATTTTCACAATGCTTTGCACACACATACAAAAACTCAAAATTTTTTTTTATGCATTCACAAATGTTCGATACGCGCCCCTTTAGTGATTCGGCAGACATCAAGCCGATAATCAAGTTCCTCCCACACTCGGCGCAGCATGTCCCCATCAATGAGTTCGAAAGCATCGTTGGTGCGAGCTCGCAGTTCTGGCACGTTTCTTGGTAGAGGAGGGTTAAACATTAAATCTTTCACGTAACCCCACAGAAAGAAATCGGATGTGGTTAAGTCGGGAGAGCGTGGAGGCCATGACATGAATTGCTGATCATATTCTCCACCACGACCGATCCATCGGTTTTCCAATCTCCTGTTTAAGAAATGCCGAAGACCATGATGGAAGTGCGGTGGAGCACCATCCTGTTGAAAGATGAAGTCGACGCTGTCGGTCTCCAGTTGTGGCATGAGCCAATTTTCCAGTATGTCCAGATACACGTGTCCTGTAACGTTTTTTTTGCAGAAGAAAAAGGGGCTTTAAACCGTGAGATTGCACAAAACACGTTAACTTTTGGTGAATTGCGAATTTGCTGCACGAATGCGTGAGGATTCTCTACCGCCCAGATTCGCACATTGTATCTGTTCACTTCACCATTAAGAAAAAATGTTGCTTCATCACTGAAAACAAGTTTCGCACTGAACGCATCCTCTTCCATGAGCCGTTGCAACCGCGTCGAAAATTCAAAGCGTTTGACTTTGTCATCGGGTGTCAGGGCTCGTAGCAATTGTAAACGGTAAGGCTTCTGCTTTGCCTTTTCCGTAAGATTTTCCAAACCGTCGGCTGTGGTACGTTTAGCTCCCTGCTTGCTTTATTCGTCGACTGCCGCAGGCTACGCGTGAAACTTGCCTGCACGCGTTCAACCGTTTCTTCGCTCACTGCAGGCCGACCCGTTGATTTCCCCTTACAGAGGCATCCAGAAGCTTTAAACTGCGCATACCATCGCCGAATGGAGTTAGCAGTTGGTGGATCTTTGTTGGACTTCGTCCTGAAGTGTCGTTGCACTGTTATGACTGACTGGTGTGAGTGCATTTCAAGCACGACGTACGCTTTCTCGGCTCCTGTCGCCATTTTGTCTCACTGCGTTCTCGAGCGCTCTGGCGGCAGAAACCTGAATTGCGGTTTCAGCCGAACAAAACTTTATGAGTTTTTCTACGTATCTGTAGTGTGTCGTGACCATATGTCAATGAATGGAGCTACAGTGAATTTATGAAATCGCTTCAATCATTTGTAATAGCCCTGTATATATATATATATATATATATATATATATATATATATATATATATATATATATATATATATATACACTCCTGGAAATGGAAAAAAGAACACATTGACACCGGTGTGTCAGACCCACCATACTTGCTCCGGACACTGCGAGAGGGCTGTACAAGCAATGATCACACGCACGGCACAGCGGACACACCAGGAACCGCGGTGTTGGCCGTCGAATGGCGCTAGCTGCGCAGCATTTGTGCACCGCCGCCGTCAGTGTCAGCCAGTTTGCCGTGGCATACGGAGCTCCATCGCAGTCTTTAACACTGGTAGCATGCCGCGACAGCGTGGACGTGAACCGTATGTGCAGGTGACGGACTTTGAGCGAGGGCGTATAGTGGGCATGCGGGCGGCCGGGTGGACGTACCGCCGAATTGCTCAAAACGTGGGGCGTGAGGTCTCCACAGTACATCGATGTTGTCGCCAGTGGTCGGCGGAAGGTGCACGTGCCCGTCGACCTGGGACCGGACCGCAGCGACGCACGGATGCACGCCAAGACCGTAGGATCCTGCGCAGTGCCGTAGGGGACCGCACCGCCACTTCCCAGCAAATTAGGGACGCTGTTGCTCCTGGGGTATCGGCGAGGACCATTCGCAACCGTCTCCATGAAGCTGGGCTACGGTCCCGCACACCGTTAGGCCGTCTTCCGCTCACGCCCCAACATCGTGCAGCCCGCCTCCAGTGGTGTCGCGACAGGCGTGAATGGAGGGACGAATGGAGACGTGTCGTCTTCAGCGATGAGAGTCGCTTCTGCCTTGGTGCCAATGATGGTCGTATGTGTGTTTGGCGCCGTGCAGGTGAGCGCCACAATCAGGACTGCATACGACCGAGGCACACAGGGCCAACACCCGGCATCATGGTGTGGGGAGCGATCTCCTACACTGGCCGTACACCACTGGTGATCGTCAAGGGGACACTGAATAGTGCACGGTACATCCAAACCGTCATCGAACCCATCGTTCTACCATTCCTAGACCGGCAAGGGAACTTGCTGTTCCAACAGGACAATGCATGTCTGCATGTATCCCGTGCCACCCAACGTGCTCTAGAAGGTGTAAGTCAACTACCCTGGCCAGCAAGATCTCCGGATCTGTCCCCCATTGAGCATGTTTGGGACTGGATGAAGCGTCGTCTCACGCGGTCTGCACGCCCAGCACGAACGCTGGTCCAACTGAGGCGCCAGGTGGAAATGGCATGGCAAGCCGTTCCACAGGACTACATCCAGCATCTCTACGATCGTCTCCATGGGAGAATAGCAGCCTGCATTGCTGCGAAAGGTGGATATACACTGTACTAGTGCCGACATTGTGCATGCTCTGTTGCCTGTGTCTATGTGCCTGTGGTTCTGTCAGTGTGATCATGTGATGTATCTGACCCCAGGAATGTGTCAATAAAGTTTCCCCTTCCTGGGACAATGAATTCACGGTGTTCTTATTTCAATTTCCAGGAGTGTATATATATATATATATATATATATATATATATATATATATATATAAGTGTTTATCTTTGTTATCTTTGTAAACATATGATATCACAGCACCAAAACTGTCCCATTACTGTCATAATAAAATTAATTACTACGTTACTTCAACGAATATAGGACGACAGTCAAAATACAGTTACAAACGAGGTTTTATATATATACGTCAATCCATCTAGACAGTATATAAGTAGCAATCCATGCTCAATGTCGTACCATAACATAAATATGTGTAACGGATATAACGTCACCCACACTTTACTGCAGTTCATTTGATAATGGTAGTGCATCTGAAACAAACCTATAGTTAAAGATAGACAAAAATTAATGTCACACAGCAGCGATTCTCGACACTTCTTGTAAATAAGTCACTTACTGAATTATACTAAGCGGCAGGTGCTGTGGAACATAGAAAATAGCATTCTGAGGAAAACCCACTCATCCTTGAAGTCTCCATATTAGTTGAACAATGTTCAGTGATCCGTATTTTGTTTACTGAAGAAGAAAAACCGCCTAAAGTCTTTTCTCGAATGATTTTACAGTATGGTGAAAGCTATATGAGCAACGTTAACTTTTCTAAGCAAGTGGAACAGTTCAAGACTGGTCGATCCTCAGTGACTGACAGCCAGTTGAAATGTCAATAGCCTCGCTAGAAACCTGCAATGACGACATTATTGGCAAAGACCGATGTATTACAGTTTAACGTATAGCAAAGACAGTTGCAGGAAGTGTTAGCACAGTTCATAACGCGACTGTAACAAGCTCAACACAACAAGTACAAAGTGGGTGCTGGAAGAGTTAACGGAACAACGCAAGGAAACAAGAGTCAGAGAGTGTACAGACTTGGAAAATTGCTATGAAAGCGAAGGGGATTGTTCTGTAAACAAAATTTTCATTTGTTTGGTCCGTTCAAGGAGCATTACGTTGAGAAAAAGTTCGGCAACGACGAGAAGGTGAAGGAATTTGTGGGAAAGTTGTTCAAACAACAAGACAAGGACTTCTTTGCATCATGTACGAATAAAAGTGGTTCATCGTTGGGACAAGTGTTTTAATATTGGCGGGGATTATGTTTTGTAAAAATACACTGCTATTTTTCTACATCAATTGGCTCCTAATTATTGAATGTCCCTCGTACAAAGTTTTCCGTTTCTTTATATGTAGGCTTATCTTTCTAGCAGCTCTTTCAAGACTTCTAGAGTGTGCTTGTTTTTCTTGTAATTATATCAACAGCAACTGCTATGGCGACCCCTGAACTGATGTGCCCAGGGCAGTTTCCCTCTTATTCATGTCTGTACCTCTTATAACGTTTTGCAAGGTTTATATTAAACAGAAGGTTGTTGCTGTTGTTGTTGTCTTCAGTCCTGGGACTGGTTTGATGCAGCTCTCCATGCTACTCTATCCTGTGCAAGCTTCTTCATCTCCCAGTACCTACTGCAACCTACATCCTTCTGAATCTGCTTAGTGTATTCATCTCTTGGTCTCCCTCTACGATTTTTACCCTCCACGTTGCCCTCCAATGCTAAATTTGTGATCCCTTGATGCCTCAAAACATGTCCCACCAACCGATCCCTTCTTCTAGTCAAGTTGGTTCAAATGGTTCAAATGGCTCTGAGCACTATGGGACTTAACATCTGAGGTCATCAGTCCCCTAGAACTTAGAACTACTTAAACCTAACTAACCTAAGGACATCACACACGTCCATGCCCGAGGCAGGATTCGAACCTGCGACCGTAGTGGTCGCGCGGTTCCAGACTGAAGCGCCCTTAACCGCGTGGCCACACTGGCCGGCCTAGTCAAGTTGTGCCACAAACTTCTCTTCTCCCCAATCCTATTCAATACCTCCTCATTAGTTACGTGATCTACCCACCTTATCTTCAGCATTCTTCTGTAGCACCACATTTCGAAAGCTTCTATTCTCTTCCTTTCCAAACTATTTATCGTACATGTTTCACTTCCTTACATGGCTACACTCCATACAAATACTTTCAGAAACGACTTCCTGACACTTAAATCTATACTCGATGTTAACAAATTCCTCTTCTTCAGAAACGCCTTCCTTGCCATTGCCAGTCTACATTTTATATCCTCTCTACTTTGACCATCATCAGTTATTTTACTCCCTAAATAGCAAAATTCCTTTACTACTTTAAGTGTCTCATTTCCTAATCTAATTCCCTCAGCATCACCCGATTTAATTTGACTACATTCCATTATCCTTGTTTTGCTTTTGTTGATGTTCATCTTATATCCTCCTTTCAAGACACTGTCCATTCCATTCAACTGCTCTTCCAAGTCATTTGCTGTCTCTGACAGAATTACAATGTCATCGGCGAACCTCAAAGTTTTTACTTCTTCTCCATGAATTTTAATACCTACTCCGAATTTTTCTTTTGTTTCCTTTACTGCTTGCTCAATATACAGATTGAATAACATCGGGGAGAGGCTACAACCCTGTCTCACTCCTTTCCCAACCACTGCTTCCCTTTCATGCCCCTCGACTCTTATAACTGCCATCTGGTTTCTGTACAAATTGTAAATAGCCTTTCGCTCCCTGTATTTTACCCCTGCCACCTTCAGAATTTGAAAGAGAGTATTCCAGTTAACATTGTCAAAAGCTTTCTCTAAGTCTACAAATGATAGAAACGTAGGTTTGCCTTTTCTTAATCTTTCTTCTAAGATAAGTCGTAAGGTTAGTATTGCCTCACGTGTTCCAACATTTCTACGGAATCCAAACTGATCTTCCCCGTGGTCTGCATCTACCAGTTTTTCCATTCGTCTGTAAAGAATTCGCGTTAGTATTTTGCAGCTGTGACTTATTAAACTGATAGTTCGGTAATTTTCACATCTGTCAACACCTGCTTTCTTTGGGATTGGAATTATTATGTTCTTCTTGAAGTCTGAGGGTATTTCGCCTGTCTCATACATCTTGCTCACCAGATGGTAGAGTTTTGTCATGACTGGCTCTCCCAAGGCCATCAGTAGTTCTAATGGAATGTTGTCTGTTCCTGGGGCCTTGTTTCGACTCAGGTCTTTCAGTGCTCTGTCAAACTCTTCACGCAATATCTTATCCCCCATTTCGTCTTCATCTACATCCTCTTCCATTTCCATAATATTGTCCTCAAGTACATCGCCCTTGTATAAAGCCTCTATATACTCCTTCCACCTTTCTGCCTTCCCTTCTTTGCTTAGAACTGGGTTGCCATCTGAGCTCTTGATATTCATACAAGTGGTTCTCTTCTCTCCAAAGGTCTCTTTAATTTTCCTGTAGGCAGTATCTATCTTACCCCTAGTGAGACAAGCCTCTACATCCTTACATTTGTCCTCTAGCCATCCCTGCTTAGCCATTTTGCACTTCCTGTCTATCTCATTTTTGAGACGTTTGTATTCCTTTTTGCCTGCTTCATTTACTGCATTTTTATATGTTCTCCTTTCATCAATTAAATTCAATATTTCTTCTGTTACCCAAGAATTTCTACTAGCCCTCGTCTTTTTACCTACTTGATCGTCTGCTGCCTTCACTACTTCATCCCTCAGAGCTACCCATTCTTCTTCTACTGTATTTCTTTCCCTCATTCCTTTCAATTGTTCACTTATGCTCTCCCTCAGACTCTCTACAACCTCTGGTTCTTTCAGTTAATCCAGGTCCCATCTCCTTAAATTCCCACCTTTTTGCAGTTTCTTCAGTTTCAGTCTGCAGTTCATAACCAATAGATTGTGGTCAGAATCCACATCTGCCCCTGGAACGGACACTGTTTTGGGATGTCAAGAGAAAGTCACTGCACTGCACTGACGTGGGTTTGTGTATATACTAAACAAAAGACAGGATAATGAATCTCCCCGTCTTACTCCATTTTTTGTAGTCACAGCACTTCACAACATATTCTGCATCATTGACACTGGGTATTTTCCATAGTGGCTTGCACTGAGCAGTTTTCAGTAACGGTATCGGAGGACTAATCATAGCTTTAAAGTGACATCTCTTTACATGAAGTTCAGCAAGCAAACACCTGCTAGGACCGAGACATTTATGCCACCCTTTTTCCATATTAATGTGTTATCGTCTGCCGGTCGGAGTGGCCGAGCGGTTCTAGGCGCTGCAGCCTAGAACCGCGAGACCGCTACGGTCGCAGGTTCGAATCCTGCCTCGGGCATGGATGTGTGTGATGTCCTTAGGTTAGTTAGGTTTAAGTATTTCTAAGTTCTAGGGGACTTATGGCCACTGCAGTTAAGTCCAATAGTGCTCAGAGCCATTTGAACCATTTTGTTATCGTCTCTTTTTGTGACACACGTGATTATATCTGTCGGCCACTGTTTTGGGACGCCTAGAGGAAGTCACTGCACTGACGTGTCTTGGTGTTGGCAGGCAAGCGCGTGTGCCCCGGGGAAACGTTCGCGCGGCAGAACATGTTCCTTATGCTGGCGACAATCCTGCAGAACTTCTTCATCAGGTCGGACGGGGTGCCGCCCCCCTGCATCAGCAACATCCCGGGGGTGGTCGAGACGCCGCCCGCCCTGTGGGTCGAGTTCCAGGCCCGATAGGTGCACCCTGCGCCCTGCACCCCACTCCAGACTAACAAACAACACCGCCTGTCTCACAACACAGGCAGAAGGCGCATACGTGTTAAAAAATACTGTCACTTTACAGTGAACAAAAACAGTTTTCTATGATATCAAATATGGAAATATTAGCCTTATTGCTAGCAAACTGATTCTGTTTCTGTATTGCTTTCCTATATATAGGAGGCATGACTTTTTCAAGTATGTATCCTTTGTTTACAAAAAAACACATGTGTATTTTAAAACATTTTATCCTTGCACCAAAGCTTGTACTGTAATTTAAATTTCAATAAAATTTTTCACTTGTATTAAGGCACTTATGACTACAAACAAAGGCACCCGAAATTCTTCCTTATAGAAATCTGCGACCGTACTTCTCGAGCAGCACTGAATGACCGTTGTGAGGTTATCGTCATTTTCTTGAGATAAAACGAACACACCTTGAAGTTGCAGAAAACTCACTAGACGTGGACGAAATGCACCGTTGAGCTTCGCCGTTGACTTCCTGCACAAAATATTGGTAATGACATATGTTTTCGCCGGCCGCTGTGGCCGACCGGTTCTAGGCGCTTCAGTCTAGAACCGCGCGACCGCTACGGTTACTACCTGGCTTCCGCATGCAACATACCTATGTCACCAGTGACTACTAGTGTAGACACATACGGTTGCTGTCAACAAGTATGCACCTGAAGATGATGTTGTAACAACACCGAAACTAGTTGCCAATAAAAGCAACACCTTAATACAGCTGGAGGAATTTCGTCATTTTTTAACATACCGGGTGATCAAAAAGTCAGTATAAATTTGAAAACTGAATAAATCACGGAATAATGTAGATAGAGAGGTACAAAGTGACACACATGCTTGGAATGACATGGGGTTTTATTAGAACAAAAAAAAAAAAAAAATGCAAAAGTTCAAAAAAATTTCCGACAGATGGCGCTTCATCCGATCAGAATAGCAATAATTAGCATAACAAAGTAAGACAAAGCAAAGATGATGTTCTTTACAGGAAATGCTCAATATGCCCACCATCATTCCTCAACAATAGCTGTAGTCGAGGAATAATGTTGTGAACAGCACTGTAAAGCGTGTCCGGAGTTATGGTGAGGCATTGGCGTCGGATGTTGTCTTTCAGCATCCCTAGAGATGTCGGTCGATCACGATACACTTGCGACTTCAGGTAACCCCAGATATCGCACAGGGACCTGGGAGGCCAAGCATGACGAAAGTGGCGGCTGAGCACACGATCATCACCAAACGACGCGCGCAAGAGATCTTTCACACGTCTAGCAATACTTTTTTTGGTTGTAATAAAACCCCATGTCATTCCAAGCATGTGTGTCAATTTTTACCTCTCTATCTACATTATTCCGTGATTTATTCAGTTTTCAAATTTATACTGACTTTTTGATCACCCGGTATATTATACTAGCTGACGTCCCAAGTCATCCGTTTCAATTACGGATATACGAAGATTTGAACAGATGGTTGCCCACTTCACAATACGTCAAACATCAGAATTGCCGTCTCTAAACGCCCTTCTTACCAATGCACTGGTCACGCAGTTTTCCCCATAAACTTCATTTGTCTGCCGGTGATAATCTGCACTGTAACGTCTTTCGCAGAGAGAAGACGAATCACTGTACATATTTCGTACTCAGGACGGTTTTCAATTGTTGTTGTCTTCAGTCCAGAGCCTTGTTTGGTGCAGCTCTCCATGCTACTGTATCCTGTACAAGATTCTTCATCTCCAAGTAACTGCTGCAACCTACATCCTTCTGAACCTGCTACGATTTTTACCCTCCACACAGCCCTCCAGTACTAAATTGGTGACCCCTTGATGCCTCAGTACATATCCTACCAACCGATCCCTTCTTCTAGTTAAATATTGCCACAAATTCCCCTTCTCCTCAATTCTGTTCAGTACCTCCTAATTAGTTACGTGACCTGCCCATCAAATCTTCAGCATTCTTCTGTAGCACCATGTTGTGGATTGGCAAGACAGCCAATCCACTATAAGGAAGCCGAAAGGCACGCGTTTAAACTCATGCAAGCTGGCGTAAGGTCTGGAACAGGACAAGGAATTGAGACTAGCAAAAAACGTACGTATCTTCTGGAATACTTAACTTTAATCCATAATTAGTGAAGATCGCTCTTGACGGTACATGTTTTACAGCATCAATAGTAACTGGTAATGGCGCCTTGCTAGGTCGTAGCAAATGATGTAGCTGAAGGCTATGCTAACTATCGCCTCGGCAAATGAGAGCATAATTTGTCAGTGAACCATAGCTAGCAAAGTCGGCTGTACAACTGGGGCGAGTGCTAGGAAGTGTCTCTAGACCTGCCGTGTGGCGGCGCTCGGTCTGCAATCACTGATAGTGGCGACACGCGGGTCCGACGTATACTAATGGACCGCGGCCGATTTAAAGGCTACCACCTAGCAAGTGTGGTGTCTGGCGGTGGCACCACATTCCTCCCCCGCAAATCGGCGGACGGTTGTGGCATAAGGCTTCCGCCCGCCGTGGAGAGGACCCCATGTTGGCGTATGCGACGAGGTGGGGAGCCTAACAACAGGCGAGGCTGTGCCATCCGCACCCTGCCATTCGGTCCGAGGGGAGCTAGGAAACGCCTGAAAACCTAGTCCAGGGTGCACGCCAACATGCGGTGTATGCGCCCGTAGAGAGACAGGAGGGGCCGAAGGGTCGACCTCCATCGGGCCGGGGCACCCGACGGGCGAAGACGACATATGGTCCCGAGTGGGCAAGAGTTCCATGGCGGAGGACAACTGGTCACGGGAAGCGATTGGCGGCGCGTGACCCAGAGAGGCGCCCGGCGGTTGCAGCGACGCGTCCACTGCGGGCGTCGCCGGCGGGAGAACAGGCGGCGGCGGCGACGGCGGCGCGCCGCCATGGGGCAAAATGGAAGGCAGCGTCGGTAACACCTGGGGCTGAGGCGAGCCAGTAGATGGATCCCCAGGGCGCTGACCGGACGGCAACGTCGCTGAAAGCAGACGGGGAGCGGAAGATCCCGTGCGACGACAGAGGCGCAGCTGATTGAGATGCCGACGCACCTCACCAGAGGCCCCCAAAACCAAATACATAGCGCGGCCGAGGCAGCGAAGAATGCGCCCTTCGTGCCAACGCCGTGAACCTCGATAGTTGCGGTAGTAGACAACGTCGCCTGGGGCAAAAGCAGGTGTCTGCCGCTGCACAGGAACCTGATGCGGCGGATGTAGCAAAGACATCAAGGTTCGATGAGGGCGACCGTGAAGCAACTCAGCCAGCGAGCGACCATCTCGGGGCTGAGAGCGATACGAGGACAATAAGAGCAATAACGCGTCCTCCCGAGAATTAGACTCTTTCAACTTCAACATCTGTGACTTGAAAGTCCTGACCAAACGTTCAGCGGCACCGTTTGACTGTGGCGAAAACGGCGCGGATGTCAGATGTTGAATACCATTCGCCTTGCAGAATGACTGAAATTCTGTGGACATGAATTGTGGGCCATTGTTGGAAACAATAGTCTGTGGAAGACCTTCAATGCAAAAGATAGCGGATAACGCTTGGATGGTGGCAGATGACGTCGTGGAAGACATCCGGAGAACAAAAGGAAAATTACTGAATGAATCTACCACAACCAACCATAGAGCATTCCAGAATGGACCAGCAAAATCGATGTGTAAGCGTTGCCAAGGGGAAGTGGCTTTTGGCCATGCAAAGAACGTCCGCGGTGGTGCGGATTGTTGTTCGGCACACGTCATGCAAGAAGAGCACATATTCGTAATCACGGCATCGATTCCGAACCAAGTACAGTGCTGACGAGCAAGTTGTTCCGTTCTCACTATACCCCAATGTCCTTGGTGGAGAAGCTGTAAGACAGAGGACTGTAACGAACGTGGGACCACGACCCTGGACTGATAATTATCTGAACGCAACAGCAAAACACCACGGCGTACAAAAAGTCTCTCCTTGTGAGCAAAAAATCGGCAAACCAACGGATCCGCGATCCGTGACTTTGACAAGGGCCATTGAGTAGCAACAAAACGCAGAACGGGAGCAAGCACAGGGTCTGCAGCTGTGGCTGTAGCTACACGACGAAAATCAATCGGAAACGATTCGACCACGTCATCGGTTTCCGAATCAATGAACATGCAAGCAAGTTCGGAGGAATCGAATGCTCTATCCTCAGCAACAGGCAAACGGGGCAACGCATCGGCGTTTCCGTGCTTAGCAGTGGACCGATACGAGATATCGTAGCGGTACTGCGAGAGGAAAATAGACCAGCGAATGAATTTCTGTGCTGTACGTGGAGGTACAGGCTTGTTCAGATGAAAAAGCGATGTCAAAGGTTTGTGGTCTGTGATGATGGTAAAGTGACGACCATACAAGAAATCACGAAACTTTGTAACACCAAATACGAGAGCCAATGCTTCTTTCTCGACCTGTGAATAATTTCTTTGCGCAGACGAGAGCAATTTGGACGCAAAGGCAATAGGGCGATCGTGCGAACCATCTTTGTGCGCAAGCACAGCACCGATCCCGAAATCCGATGCATCCACCATCAACAAAAGGGGTTTCTGGGGATCGAATGGCGTAAGGCAAGTATTGGAAAGCAACGCCGATTTCAACTGGCGAAAGGCGCGTTCGCATTCCGTCGTCCAGACGAACGGAACACCCTTACGGCGTAAGCGATGAAGCGGAGCTGAGATGGAAGAGGCGTGGCGCATATATCGGTTGTAATAATTAATTTTACCCAGCACACTCTGTAGCTGCTTCAAATCCTGCGGCGAAGGCAAGTCTTGTATGGCACGGAGGTGCTCAGGACTGGGATGTATGCCTTGGGCATTGATTACATGCCCCAAATATGGTAAGTCACAAGCAAAAAACACACATTTGTCCTTCCGCAAGTGAAGACCATTTTGGCGCAAGACCTGAAATAATGTTCTGAGATTGGCTAAATGTTCTTCTTCCGTCTTTCCGGAGATCACAATATCGTCCAGATCGTTTGCTGCAGTAGGGACCGACGCACAAACAGTTTGTCGATATTGCTGAAACGATGCAGGGGCGGATGCACACCCGAATGGCAGTCGTTTGAAGCGATACAAACCAAGATGCGTGTTAATCACCAAAACGCGCTGGGATTCTTCGTCCACTGGTATTTGCAAGTACGCATCAGCTAGGTCCAATTTCGAAAAATATTTACCCGGTCACAGTTTGTCAAAAAGATCTTCCGGGGGGGGGGGGGGGGGGGGGTAAAGGAAAAGTTGCAGTCACTAGTTGTGGATTCACTGTAGCTTTGAAGTCCACACAAAGTCCCAATTTTCCGGAAGGTTTTGACAAAATTACTAAGGGTGATGCCCAGAGAGAAGCCTGCACACGTTCAATCACACCTTGTGATTCCAAATCGTGTAATGTTCTTGCTACCTCATCACGCAATGCGTGGGGAATGTTGCGCGCTCTGAAAAATTTTGGCTGCGCATTTACTTTCAGTTCCAAATTTGCTTTATAGTTCTTAGCGCAACCAAGGCCCGGTGCAAAAATGTCTGCAAACTCTTCACATTGACGAGAAACACTGTCTGAAGGCACAGGCTGGTTCACTGATAGGACCTGATTGACTATAGACAAGTTAAACAACTGAAACAAATCTAAACCAAACAAGTTCACTGCAGAAGAAGAACGAAGGACGTACAATGACACAAGTTTTGTTTGTCCCTTGTATGTTGCAAGAAAGCTGCACTGTCCTAACACAGGGAGCCCGTGACCTGAATATGTAGTTAGCTTAACATTTGCGGCACGCAACGGAGGTGTGCCCAGCTGTTTGTACATGTCTTGATTATCAGTGAAACTGCAGCTCTGGTATCGAGCTGGAATGGTATCACGTTGCCGTTAATGTCCAAGTCTACAAAAAGTTTATTGTCCTGCTGACGACAAGAGCGACTGTTTTGTGCAACGTGAACTGACACTGGTACAAAATCACTTGCGACTTGATGGGATTTCCGGCGACGTCGACGCACACTCTTGGGGGGGACGAACACAGTCACTGTTAGAGAGAGTGGCACTGGGTGGAGTGGAATGAACTACATGAATTTCCATGGGCGAAGTTTCACGAGCCGGAGTATCCTTGGTTCGATTCCGATTCCGGCGTGAAGCAAAGGGCCTGGAATGGTTTTGAGCTTCCGATCGGAGCTTTTCCTGGCGAACACTTTGAACATGTCCTTTTTTATTACAGAAAAAGCAAATAGCCTGGCGTGATGGGCAATTCTCACGTGAATGTCTAGTAGCACACCGCGGACATGATTTCACTGCATTTGCTTGCTGGCGTGGTACACGTGGTTGAGAGCCAGGCGGCTTTGGCGCGGCCGGGCCCGAGGACTGTTTACTGTTCCGTGCAGCTCGCCCGGCGGGCCGGTTAACCTGACACACGGCTGGCGAAGTTTCAAATGATTCCTGAGCAAAGTCAAGTGTGTCCTGCCGATCCAATATGTCCATCACTTGTTGAAGGGAGGGATTGACTAGTTTCAAAATATATTCCCGTATACGAACATCAGAGACGTTCTGTGCAATAGCATCACATACCATAGTATCTGAATAAGGGAGTCCACAATGACACTCAAAAGCACAATCCCTAGTAAGGCCTTGCAAAGTTGCAACCCACTCCCTATTAGTCTGACCTGCCGTACGTTTTGTACGAAAGAAGGTATACCTATTCGCAACTACATTGACTGATGCTTTGAAATATGCATCTAATGCAGACAAAATTTCGTCGTAGGACAGAGTTGCTACATCGCGTCGAGGAAATAATTTCACTATCACACGGTACGTGGACACTCCAACACATGATAATAAGAAAGGCTGCCGCTCGTTACCTTGAATTCTGTAGGCGGCGAGATGGAATCCAAATTGGCGTGACCACTCCATCCAGCTTTCCAGTGCCGCATCAAAAGGACGAAAAGGTGGTGCAACTGCGTGTTGGGGCTGCGTGAGCGGTGGAGCGGCGACCGCCGCATCGTTCTGCATTGCACGTTCACCCTGGAGGATCTGTCCAAGGGCATCAAGTAAGGGTTGCGTCTGCTGGTTCTGTAAGCGAATAAATTCGGACAGTACATCTGGAGATTCTGGCGAAGCAATTACACAAGCAAATAAGGGCAGTATAGTTACGAACGCGATCCCATCCTCGTCACCAAACTGTTGTGGCTTAGCAAGACAGCCAAGCCACTATGAGGAGGCCAAAAGGCACGCGTTTAAGCTCACGCAGGATCGCGTGAGGTCTGGAACAGGTAAAGTAATTGAGACTAGCAAATAAAGTACGTAGATGCTGGAATATTCAACTTTAATCCATAATTGGTGAACATAGCTCTTGACAGTACATGTTTTACGGCATCAATAGTAACTGGTAATGGCGCCTTACTACGTCGTAGCAAATGACGTAGCTGAAGGCTATGCTAACTATCGTCTCGGCAAATGAGAGCGTAATTTGTCAGTGAACCATAGCTAGCAAAGTCGGCTCTACAACTGGGGCGAGTGCTAGGAAGTCTCTAGACCTGCCGAGTGGTGGCGCTCGGTCTGCAATCACTGATAGAGGCGACTCGCGGGTCCGAGGTATTTAACGGCTACCACCTGGCAAGTGTGGTGTCTGGCGGTGACACCACATTTACTACATCCCTCGCACCCTCACATTGACGAATTAACACAGAAATTACGTCGCAATGAAATACTATGGGTTCCATGCCTTTTCTCTCCCAATCTAGGAACATTGCTATGGCAATGACAGGATTTTCTTTTGGGGTCGGATATCTCCTTTCCGATGCACTATTTCTTTTTTACTGTCTCCTTCACACACTCACATTGACAAATTGAACGTAGACATTGCGTCGCAATGAAATAGTCTGGGTTCCACGCCTTCTCTTTCTCAATCTTGGAACGTTTCTACGGCAACAACAGGATTTTCTTTTGGGGTCGAGTATCTCCTTTCCGATGCACTATTTCTTTTTTACTGTATCCCTCACACCCTCACATTGACGAATTAACACAGAAATTGCGTCGCAGTGAAATACTATGGGTTATATGCCTTCTCTTTCCCAACCTAGGAACGTTTCTACGGCAACGACAGGATTTGCTTTTGGGGTCGAGTGTCTCCTTTCCGATGCTTTATTTCTTCTTTACTGTATCCCACGCAACCTCACATTGTCGAATTAACACAAAAATAGCGTCACAATGAACTAGTCTGGGTTCCATGCCTTCTCTTTCCCAAGCTAGGAACGTTTCTATGGCAACGAAAGGATTATGTTTTGGGGTCGAGTATCTCCACTCCGATGATTTATTTCTTCTTTAGTGTATCACTCGCACCCTCACATTGACGAATTAACTCAGAAATTGCGTCGAAACGAAATAGTCAGGGTTCCATGCCTTCTCCTTCCCAATCCAGGAATGTTTCTACGACAAAGACAGGATTTTCTTTTGGGTCGAGTATCTCCTTTTCAATGCACTATTTATTCATTACTGTATCCCTCGCAACCTCACATTGTCGAATTAACACAGAAATAGCGTCACAATGAAATAGTCTGGGTTCCATGCCTTCTCTTTCCCAAGCTAGGAACGTTTCTATGGCAACGAAAGGATTATGTTTTGCGGTCGAGTATCTCCACTCCGATGATTTATTTCTTCTTTAGTGTATCACTCGCACCCTCACATTGACGAATTAACTCAGAAATTGCGTCGAAACGAAATAGTCAGGGTTCCATGCCTTCTCCTTCCCAATCCAAGAATGTTTCTACGACAAAGACAGGATTTTCTTTTGGGTCGAGTAGCTCCTTTTCAATGCACTATTTATTCATTACTGTATCCCTCGCAACCTCACATTGTCGAATTAACACAGAAATAGCGTCGCAATGAAATAGTCTGGGTTCCATGCCTTCTCTTTCCCAAGCTAGGAACGTTTCTATGGCAACGAAAAGATTATGTTTTGGGGTCGAGTATCTCCACTCCGATGATTCATTTCTTCTTTAGTGTATCACTCGCACCCTCACATTGACGAATTAACTCAGAAATTGCGTCGAAACGAAATAGTCAGGGTTCCATGCCTTCTCCTTCCCAATCCAGGAATGTTTCTACGACAAAGACAGGATTTTCTTTTGGGTCGAGTAGCTCCTTTTCAATGCACTATTTATTCATTACTGTATCCCTCGCAACCTCACATTGTCGAATTAACACAGAAATAGCGTCGCAATGAAATAGTCTGGGTTCCATGCCTTCTCTTTCCCAAGCTAGGAACGTTTCTATGGCAACGAAAGGATTATGTTTTGGGGTCGAGTATCTCCACTCCGATGATTTATTTCTTCTTTAGTGTATCACTCGCACCCTCACATTGACGAATTAACTCAGAAATTGCGTCGAAACGAAATAGTCAGGGTTCCATGCCTTCTCCTTCCCAATCCAGGAATGTTTCTACGACAAAGACAGGATTTTCTTTTGGGTCGAGTATCTTCTTTTCAATGCACTATTTATTCATTACTGTATCCCTCGCAACCTCACATTGTCGAATTAACACAGAAACAGCGTCGCAATGAAATAGTCTGGGTTCCATGCCTTCTCTTTCCCAAGCTAGGAACGTTCCTATGGCAACGAAAGGATTATGTTTTGGGGTCGAGTATCTCCACTCCGATGATTTATTTCTTGTTTAGTGTATCACTCGCACCCTCACATTGACGAATTAACTCAGAAATTGCGTCGAAACGAAATAGTCAGGGTTCCATGCCTTCTCCTTCCCAATCCAGGAATGTTTCTACGACAAAGACAGGATTTTCTTTTGGGTCGAGTAGCTCCTTTTCAATGCACTATTTATTCATTACTGTATCCCTCGCAACCTCACATTGTCGAATTAACACCGAAATAGCGCCGCAATGAGATACTCTGGGTTCCATGCCTTCACTTTCCCAATCTAGGAACGTTTCTACGGCAACGACAGGATTTTCTTTTGGTGTCGAATATCTCTTTTCCGATGTACTATTTCTACTTTACTGTATCCCTCGCACCCTCACATATACGAATTAACACAGAAATTGCGTCACAATGAAATACTCTGGGTTCCATGACTTCTCTTTCCCAGGCTAGGAACGTTACTACGGCAAAGACAGGATTTTCTTTTGGGTTGAGTATCTCCTTTTCAATGCACTTTTTATTCATTACTGTATCCCTCGCACCCTCACATTGACGAATTAACACAGAAATTGCGTCGCAATTAAATACTCTGGGTTCCACGACTTTTCTTTCCCAATCTAGGAACGTTTCTAGGCCAATGATAGGATGTTTTTTTGGGGTCGGGTATCTCCTTTCTGATGCATTATTTCTTTTTTAATGTATCCTTCACCCCCTCACATTGACGGATTAAGACAGACATCGCGTCGCAATGAGATAGTCTGGGTTCCATGTCTTCACTTTCCCAAACTAGGAACGTATCTACTGCAACGACAGGATTTTCTTTTGGGGTCGAAATTCTCTTTTCCGATGTACTATTTCAACTTTATCCCTCGCACCCTCACATATAGGAATTAACACAGAAATTGCGTCGCAATGAAATACTCTGGGTTCCATGACTTCTCTTTCCCAATCTAGGAACGTTTCTATGCCAACGACAGAATTTTCTGTTGGGGTCGAGTATCTTCTTTCCGATGCGCTTTTTCAACTTTACTGTATCCCTCGCAACCTCACATTGTCGAATTAACACCGAAATAGCGCCGCAATGAAATACTCTGGGTTGCATGACTCCTCTTTCTCAATCTAGGAACTTTTCTACGGCAACAGCAGGGTTTTCTTTTGGGGTCGAGTATCTCCTTTCCGATGCACTATTTTTTCATTACTGTATCCCTCGCACAATCACATTAATGAGTAAATAGAGATATTTCGTTGCAATGAAATTCTATGGGTTCCATGCCTGTTCTTTCACGATCTAGGAACGTTTCTCTGGCAATGACTGGGTTTTCTCTTGGGGTCGGGAATCTCCTTTACGATGCACTATTTCTATTTTACTGTATCCTTCACACCCTCAAATTGATTAATTAACACAGACATTGCGGCACAATGAAATACTCTGTGTTCCATGCCTTCTCTTTCTCAATCTTGGAACGTTTCTACGGCAACAACATGATTTTCTATTGAGGTAGAGTATCTCCTTTCCGATGCATTATTTCTTCTTTACTGTGTACCTCGCACCCTTACATTGACCAATTAATACAGAAATTGCGTCGCAATGACATGATCTGGCTTCCATGCCTTCTCTTTCCCAATCTAGGAACGTTTCTACGGCAACGACGGGATTTTCTTTTGGGGTCGATTATCACCTTTACGATGCACTATTTCTTCTTTACTGTATCCCTCGCACCCGCGCATCGACGTATTGACACAGAAATTGCGTCGGAATGAAATACTCTGGCTTCCATGCCTTCTCATTCCCAATCTAGGAGCGTTTCTACGGCAACGACATGACTTTCTTTTGGTGTCGAGAATCTCCTTTCCGATGCACTATTTCTTCTTTACTTTATCCCTCGCACGCACACATTGCGTTGCAATGAAACACTCTGGTTTCCATGCATTCTCTTTCCCAATCTAGGAACGTTACTACGGCAACGACAGGATTTTCTTTTGGGATCGAGTATCTTCTTTCTGATGCACTATTTCTTCTTTACTGTATCCCTCGCAACCTCACCTTGACGAATAAATACAGAAATTGCGTCGCAATGAAATACTCTGGCTTCCATGCCTTCTCTTTCCCTATCTAGGAACGTTTCTACGGCAATGGCAGAATTTTATTTTGGGGACGAATATCTGTTTTCCGACGGGGGGCGTGCAAGGGGGGCGTGCAAGGGATAAGTCCCTGCAGACGCATAATCCTCTGTGCCTGCGGTGGCTCAGATGGATAGAGATCCCGGGTTCGAGTCCCGGTCGGGGCACACATTTTCAACATGTCCCCAATGAAGTGTACCAACGCCTGCTTGCAACTAGGGTGTCAATTTAATTATCATTTCATTTCTTCTTTACTGTATCCATCGTACCCACACATTGCGTCGCAATGAAACACTCTGGTTTCCATGCCTTCTCTGTCCCAATGCAGGAACGTTTCTACGGCTACGACAGTAACTTCTTTTGGGGTCGAGTATCTCCTTCCTGATGCACCATTTCTTCTTTATCGTATCCCTCGTCCCCTCACATTGACAAATTAACACAGAAATTCCGTCGAATTGAAATACTCTGGGATCCATGCCATCTCTTTCGCAATCTATGAAAGTTTCTATGGCACCGACAGGATTTTCTTTTGGGGTCGAGTATCTCCTTTCCGATGCAATATTTCTTCTTTACCGTATCTTTCGTCCCCTCACATTGACGAAATAACACAGAAATTGCGTCGAAATGAAATACTCTGTGTTCCATGCATTCACTTTCCCAATCTAGGAATGTTTCTATGGCACCGACAGGATTTTCTTTTGGGGTCGAGTATCTCCTTTCCAATGCACTATTTCATCTTTACTGTATCCCTCGACCCCTCACATTGTCGAATTAACGCAGAGATTGCGTCGATATGAAATACTCTGGGTTCCATGCTGTTGAGTGGTACTTAGGTAAATAAATTAGTGAAATCAGAGTGAACTAGAAATTAGAATATAAATATAGTTTAGAGAGTTACATAGTGGCATTCAGCGGGCAGAACAGAAGAGAGAATGACCGTGAAGTCAGCAAGTTCCACATAAGCGGGCGCTGTCGATTCAGCCGTCAGGGCATCGCCCGACCGGCTCACGTGTTTCTCAGTCGTCACATGTGAGCAAAGGCCCACGCCTACATTCCAAGAGCCAATGACCGACGTTAAGAAGATTCTTCGAGAAACTTTTCAACGTGACGGAAGAGGCAATGACCGGCTCACGTGTTTCTCAGTCGTCACATGCGATCAGAGGCCCCCGCCTACATTCCAAGAGCCAATGACTGAGTCAAGAAGATTCTTCGAGAAGCTTTTTAACGTGACAGTAGAGGCAATGGCCGTGAAGTCGTTCACCTCCAGTGAACTGAAGTGAATAAATACGCGAGACACGGTGGGCCCGACAGATGAAGACAGATGAAGACGGGGACGAAGACGAAGACGGAGACGGGAAAAGAGACGAAGACGAGAGACAAAGGAAGGAAAGAGGAGTAGCAGTAGTGTTCAGTCAGTTTCGCCGCTGAAGACCGTCATGCAAGAAGAGACTGCTTCATGCACAGACGCACCAAGTCCGCCGCTGTAATGGAATAGCAAGCAGCAGCCGCGGCGCCAGAAGACAGAAGTTAAAAGGTATTTGAAGTCTGGTTTTTACATACCCGGGTGACTCGTGAGGACGGGAAGGAGACGGCCTCACATCAGCAGTCACCTGTGAGCTGGGATGAAGATCTGACAGCCGAAGACTGGCAAGCGGGAGTCCGTGGTTCGAGTCTGCGACACCGGCCTTCCCCCGCCGCACCGCTCCGCTGGCCGACGCACAACACACGCGGCCGCTTAGAGAAGAGAAACACTGGGACGCCACACCCAAGGTATCATCCGATGCATGACTTCGCTCTCAATAATTAAACCGGCCACATCGCGCTGCGCGTCTCCAGTCAGCTGGGCGAGACGGCGACACGAGATACACACCGCTACGCGTAATCAGACGCCGCCGCCGCCGCCGCCGCCGCCGCCGCTGCCGCAGCAGAAGACTTCACAAACGACACAGCTGCCGCTCTCCGAACTAGAACATCCCGTAAGATACAGTTGTACAAATCTTCAATAAAAGTTATCTTATGTAAAAATGATGTGTCATTCGACCTCATACCCGAGCCAAGGAAGAACCCACCCTGCCCACATGTTATTAAGAGAGAAAAGTTAATTTATTTAATATTTTCACCCTGACAGAATGCTTTAGAATGCTCATCCTGACAATTGACA
Source organism: Schistocerca piceifrons (assembly GCF_021461385.2). Classification (NCBI taxonomy): domain Eukaryota; kingdom Metazoa; phylum Arthropoda; class Insecta; order Orthoptera; family Acrididae; genus Schistocerca; species Schistocerca piceifrons. The sequence continues at coordinate 34,864,408 of NC_060147.1, read as the reverse complement.
GCATCAAAAGAGAAAACCCAGATACAATGAGTTGCAGAAGTGTCACATTTAGTAACACAACTGTTACATTTGATGTCAGAAGCCGTTTTAGTTGTTACAATGCCTACTCTTTCCCAATCTAGGAAAGTTTCTATGGCACCCACAGGATTTTCTTTTTGGGTCGAGTATCTCCTTTCCAATGTACTGTTTCTTCTTTACCGTATCCCTCGTCCCCTCACATTGACGAATTAACACAGAAATTGCGTCGAAATGAAATACTCTGTGTTCCATGCATTCTCTTTCCCAATCTAGGAAAGTTTCTATGGCACCGACAGGACCTTTTTTGGGGTCGAGTATCTCATTTCCGATGCACTATTTCATGTTTACTGTATCCCTTGCACCCTCGCATTGACGAATTAACACACAAATTGCGTCGAAATGAAATACTCTGGGTTCCATGCCTTCTCTTTCCCAATCTAGGAAAGTTCCTATGGCACCGACAGGATTTGCTTTTGGGGTCGAGTATCTGCTTTCCGATGCACTATTTCATCTTTACCGTATCCCTCGACCCCTCACATTGACGAATTAACGCAGAGATTGCGTCGAAATGAAATACTCTGGGTTCCATGCCTTCTCTTTCCCAATCTAGGAAAGTTCCTATGGCACCGACAGGATTTTGTTTTGGGGTCGAGTATCTCCTTTCCGATGCACTATTTCATCTTTACTGTATCCCTTGCACCCTCACATTGGCGAATTAACACAGAAATTGCGTCGAAATGAATTACTCAAGGTTCCATGCCTTCTCTTTCCCAATCTAGGACAGTTTCTATGGCACCGACAGGATATTCTTTTGGGGTCGAGTATCTCCTTTCCGATGCACTATTTCATCTTTACTGTATCCCTTGCACCCTCACATTGGCAAATTAACACAGAAATTGCGTCGAAATGAATTACTCAAGGCTCCATGCCTTCTCTTTCCCAATCTAGGAAAGTTTCTATGGCACCGACAGGATTTTCTTTTGGGGTCGAGTATCTCCATTTCCGATGCCCTATTTCTTCTCTACCGAACGCTCGCACCCTCCCATTGACGAATTAACACAGAAATTGCGTCAAAATGAAATACTCTTGGTTCCATACCTTCTATTTCTTAATCTAGGAAAGTTTCTATGGCACCGACAGGATTTTCTTTTGGGGTCGAGTATCTCCTTTCCGATGCACTATTTCATGTTTACTGTATCCCTTGCACCGTCGCATTGACGAATTAACACAGAAATTGCGTCGAAATGAAATACTCTGGGTTCCATGCCTTCTCTTTCCCAACCTAGGAAAGTTCCTATGGGTCCGATAGGATTTGCTTTTGGGGTCGAGTATCTCCATTCCGATGTACTATTTCATCTTTACCGTATCCCTCGACCCCTCACATTGACGAATTAACGCAGAGACTGCGTCGAAATGAAATACTCTGGGTTCCATGCCTTCTCTTTCCCAATCTAGAAAAGTTCCTATGGCACCGACAGGATTTTCTTTTGGGGTCGAGTATCTCCTTTCCGATGCACTATTTCATCTTTACTGTATCCCTTGCACCCTCACATTGGCGAATTAACACAGAAATTGCGTCGAAATGAATTACTCAAGGTTCCATGCCTTCTCCTTCCCAATCTAGGAAAATTTCTATGGCACCGACAGGATATTCTTTTGGGGTCGAGTATCTCCTTTCCGATGCACTATTTCTTCTCTACCGAATCCCTCGCACCCTCCCATTGACGAATTAACACAGAAATTGCGTCAAAATGAAATACTCTTGGTTCCATACCTTCTATTTCTTAATCTAGGAAAGTTTCTATGGCACCGACAGGATTTTCTTTTGGGGTCGAGTATCTCCTTTCCGATGCACTATTTCATATTTACTGTATCCCTTGCACCCACGCATTGACGAATTAACACAGAAATTGCGTCGAAATGAAATACTCTGCGTTCCATGCCTTCTCTTTCCCAATCTAGGAAAGTTCGTATGGCACCGACAGGATTCGCTTTTGGGGTCGAGTATCTCCATTCCGATGCACTATTTCATCTTTACCGTATCCCTCGACCCCTCACATTGACGAATGAACGCAGAGATTGCCTCGAAATGAAATACTCTGGGTTCCATACCTTCTCTTTCTAAATCTAGGAAAGTTCCTATGGCACCGACAGGATTTTTCTTTTGGGGTCGAGTATCTCCTTTCCGATGCACTATTTCATCTATACTGTAACCCTAGCACCCTCACATTGACGAATTAACACAGAAATTGCGTCTAAATGTAATACTCTGTGTTCCATGCCTTCTCTTTCCCAATCTAGGAAAGTTTCTATGGCACCAACAGGATATTCTTTTGGGGTCGAGTATCTCCTTTCCGATGCACTATTTCATGTTTACCGTATCCCTCGCCCCTCACATTGACGAATTAACGCAGAGATTGCGTCGAAATGAAATACTCTGTGTTCCATGCCTTCTCTTTCCCAACCTAGGAAAGTTCCTATGGCACCGACAGGATTTTCATTTTGGGACGAGTATCTCCTTTCCGATGCACTATTTCATCGTTACTGTATCCCTTGCACCCTCACATTGACGAATTAACACAGAAATTGCGTCGAAATGAATTACTCAAGGTTCCATGCCTTCTCTTTCCCAATCAAGGAATGTTTCTATGGCACCGACAGGATTTTTTTCTGGGATCGAGTATCTCCTTTCCGATGCACTATTTCTTCTTTACCTAATCCCTCGCACTCTCCCATTGACGAATTAACACAGAAATTGCGTCAAAATGGAATACTCTTGGTTCCATACTTTCTATTTCTTAATCTAGGAAAGTTCCTATGGCACCGACAGGATTTGCTTTTGGGGTCGAGTATCTCCTTTCCGATGCACTATTTCATCTTTACCGTATCCCTTGACCCCTCATATTGACGAATTAACGCAGAGATTGCGTCGAAATGAAATACTCTGTGTTCCATACCTTCTCTTTCCCAATCTAGGAAAGTTCCTATGGCACCGACAGGATTTTCTTTTTGGGTCGAGTATCTCCTTTCCGATGCACTATTTCATCTTTACTGTATCCCTTGCACCCTCACATTGGCGAATTAACACAGAAATTGCGTCGAAATGAATTACTCAATGTTCCATGCCTTCTCTTTCCCAATCTAGGAAAGTTTCTATGGCACCGACAGGATTTTCTTTTGGGGTCGAGTATCTCCTTTCCGATGCACTATTTCATCTTTACCCTATCCCTCGACCCCTCACATTGAGGAATTAACACAGAAATTGCGTCGAAATGAAATACTCTGTGTTCCATGCATTCTCTTTCCCAATCTAGGAAAGTTTCTATGGCACCGACAGGACTTTCTTTTGGGGTCGAGTATCTCCTTTCCGATGCACTATTTCATCTTTACCGTATTCCTCGACCCCTCACATTGACGAATTAACGCAGAGATTGCGTCGAAATGAAATACTCTGGGTTCCATACCTTCTCTTTCCCAATCTAGGAAAGTTCCTATGGCACCGACAGGATTTTCTTTTTGGGTCGAGTATCTCCTTTCCGATGCACTATTTCATCTTTACTGTATCCCTTGCACCCTCACATTGGCGAATTAACAGAGAAATTGCGTCGAATTACTCAAGGTTCCATGCCTTCTCTTTCCCAATCAAGGAAAGTTTCTATGGCACCGACAGGATTTTCTTTTGGGGTCGAGTATCTCCTTTCCGATGCACTATTTCTTCTTTACCGAATCCCTCGCACTCTCCCATTGACGAATTAACACAGAAATTGCGTCAAAATGAAATACTCTTGGTTCCATACCTTCTATTTCTTAATCTAGGAAAGTTCCTATGGCACCGACATGATTTGCTTTTGGGGTCGAGTATCTCCTTTCCGATGCAATATTTCTTCTTTACCGTATCTTTCGTCCCGTCACATTGACGAAATAACACAGAAATTGCGTCGAAATGAAATACTCTGTGTTCCATGCATTCACTTTCCCAATCTAGGAAAGTTTCTATGGCACCGACAGGATTTTCTTTTGGGGTCGAGTATCTCCTTTCCAATGCACTATTTCATCTTTACTGTATCCCTCGACCCCTCACATTGTCGAATTAACGCAGAGATTGCGTCGATATGAAATACTCTGGGTTCCATGCTGTTGAGTGGTACTTAGGTAAATAAATTAGTGAAATCAGAGTGAACTAGAAATTAGAATATAAATATAGTTTAGAGAGTTACATAGTGGCATTCAGCGGGCAGAACAGAAGAGAGAATGACCGTGAAGTCAGCAAGTTCCACATAAGCGGGCGCTGTCGATTCAGCCGTCAGGGCATCGCCCGACCGGCTCACGTGTTTCTCAGTCGTCACATGTGAGCAAAGGCCCACGCCTACATTCCAAGAGCCAATGACCGACGTTAAGAAGATTCTTCGAGAAACTTTTCAACGTGACGGAAGAGGCAATGACCGGCTCACGTGTTTCTCAGTCGTCACATGCGATCAGAGGCCCCCGCCTACATTCCAAGAGCCAATGACCGAGTCAAGAAGATTCTTCGAGAAGCTTTTTAACGTGACAGTAGATGCAATGGCCGTGAAGTCGTTCACCTCCAGTGAACTGAAGTGAATAAATACGCGAGACACGGTGGGCCCGACAGATGAAGACAGATGAAGACGGGGACGAAGACGAAGACGGAGACGGGAAAAGAGACGAAGACGAGAGACAAAAGAAGGAAAGTGGAGTAGCAGTAGTGTTCAGTCAGTTTCGCCGCTGAAGACCGTCATGCAAGAAGAGACTGCTTCATGCACAGACGCACCAAGTCCGCCGCTGTAATGGAATAGCAAGCAGCAGCCGCGGCGCCAGAAGACAGAAGTTAAAAGGTATTTGACGTCTGATTTTTACGTACCCGGGTGACTCGTGAGGACGGGAAGGAGACGGCCTCACATCAGCAGTCACCTGTGAGCTGGGATGAAGATCTGACAGCCGAAGACTGGCAAGCGGGAGTCCGTGGTTCGAGTCTGCGACACCGGCCTTCCCCCGCCGCACCGCTCCGCTGGCCGACGCACAACACACGCGGCCGCTTAGAGAAGAGAAACACTGGGACGCCACACCCAAGGTATCATCCGATGCATGACTTCGCTCTCAATAATTAAACCGGCCACATCGCGCTGCGCGTCTCCAGTCAGCTGGGCGAGACGGCGACACGAGATACACACCGCTACGCGTAATCAGACGCCGCCGCCGCCGCCGCCGCCGCCGCTGCCGCAGCAGAAGACTTCACAAACGACACAGCTGCCGCTCTCTGAACTAGAACATCCCGTAAGATACAGTTGTACAAATCTTCAATAAAAGTTATCTTATGTAAAAATGATGTGTCATTCGACCTCATACCCGAGCCAAGGAAGAACCCACCCTGCCCACATGTTATTAAGAGAGAAAAGTTAATTTATTTAATATTTTCACCCTGACAGAATGCTTTAGAATGCTCATCCTGACAATTGACAGCATCAAAAGAGAAAACCCAGATACAATGAGTTGCAGAAGTGTCACATTTAGTAACACAACTGTTACATTTGATGTCAGAAGCCGTTTTAGTTGTTACAATGCCTACTCTTTCCCAATCTAGGAAAGTTTCTATGGCACCGACAGGATTTTCTTTTTGGGTCGAGTATCTCCTTTCCAATGCACTGTTTCTTCTTTACCGTATCCCTCGTCCCCTCACATTGACGAATTAACACAGAAATTGCGTCGAAATGAAATACTCTGTGTTCCATGCATTCTCTTTCCCAATCTAGGAAAGTTTCTATGGCACCGACAGGACCTTTTTTGGGGTCGAGTATCTCATTTCCGATGCACTATTTCATGTTTACTGTATCCCTTGCACCCTCGCATTGACGAATTAATACACAAATTGCGTCGAAATGAAATACTCTGGGTTCCATGCCTTCTCTTTCCCAATCTAGGAAAGTTCCTATGGCACCGACAGGATTTGCTTTTGGGGTCGAGTATCTGCTTTCCGATGCACTATTTCATCTTTACCGTATCCCTCGACCCCTCACATTGACGAATTAACGCAGAGATTGCGTCGAAATGAAATACTCTGGGTTCCATGCCTTCTCTTTCCCAATCTAGGAAAGTTCCTATGGCACCGACAGGATTTTCTTTTGGGGTCGAGTATCTCCTTTCCGATGCACTATTTCATCTTTACTGTATCCCTTGCACCCTCACATTGGCGAATTAACACAGAAATTGCGTCGAAATGAATTACTCAAGGTTCCATGCCTTCTCTTTCCCAATCTAGGACAGTTTCTATGGCACCGACAGGATATTCTTTTGGGGTCGAGTATCTCCTTTCCGATGCACTATTTCATCTTTACTGTATCCCTTGCACCCTCACATTGGCAAATTAACACAGAAATTGCGTCGAAATGAATTACTCAAGCCTCCATGCCTTCTCTTTCCCAATCTAGGAAAGTTTCTATGGCACCGACAGGATTTTCTTTTTGGGTCGAGTATCTCCATTTCCGATGCCCTATTTCTTCTCTACCGAACGCTCGCACCCTCCCATTGACGAATTAACACAGAAATTGCGTCAAAATGAAATACTCTGGGTTCCATGCCTTCTCTTTCCCAATCTAGAAAAGTTCCTATGGGTCCGATAGGATTTGCTTTTGGGGTCGAGTATCTCTATTCCGATGCACTATTTCATCTTTACCGTATCCCTCGACCCCTCACATTGACGAATTAACGCAGAGATTGCGTCGAAATGAATTACTCAAGGTTCCATGCCTTCTCTTTCCCAATCTAGGACAGTTTCTATGGCACCGACAGGATATTCTTTTGGGGTCGAGTATCTCCTTTCCGATGCACTATTTCTTCTCTACCGAATCCCTCGCACCCTCCCATAGACGAATTAACACAGAAATTGCGTCAAAATGAAATACTCTTGGTTCCATACCTTCTATTTCTTAATCTAGGAAAGTTTCTATGGCACCGACAGGATTTTCTTTTGGGGTCGAGTATCTCCTTTCCGATGCACTATTTCATATTTACTGTATCCCTTGCACCCACGCATTGACGAATTAACACAGAAATTGCGTCGAAATGAAATACTCTGCGTTCCATGCCTTCTCTTTCCCAATCTAGGAAAGTTCGTATGGCACCGACAGGATTTGCTTTTGGGGTCGAGTATCTCCATTCCGATGCACTATTTCATCTTTACCGTATCCCTCGACCACTCACATTGACGAATGAACGCAGAGATTGCGTCGAAATGAAATACTCTGGGTTCCATACCTTCTCTTTCTAAATCTAGGAAAGTTCCTATGGCACCGACAGGATTTTTCTTTTGGGGTCGAGTATCTCCTTTCCGATGCACTATTTCATCTTTACTGTATCCCTTGCACCCTCACATTGGCGAATTGACACAGAAATTGCGTCGAAATGAATTACTCAAGGTTCCATGCCTTCTCTTTCCCAATCTAGGAAAGTTTCTATGGCACCGACAGGATTTTCTTTTGGGATCGAGTATCTCCTTTCCGATGCACTATTTCTTCTCTACCGAATCCCTCGCACCCTCCCATTGACGAATTAATACAGAAATTGCGTCAAAATGAAATACTCTTGGTTCCATACCTTCTATTTCTTAATCTAGGAAAGTTTCTATGGCACCGACAGGATTTTCTTTTGGGATCGAGTATCTCCTTTCCGATGCACTATTTCTTCTCTACCGAATCCCTCGCACCCTCCCATTGACGAATTAACACAGAAATTGGGTCAAAATGAAATACTCTTGGTTTCGTCCCTTCTATTTCTTAATCTAGGAACGTTTCTATGGCACCGACAGGATTTTCTTTTGGGGTCGAGTATCTCCTTTCCGATGCACTATTTCATCTATACTGTATCCCTAGCACCCTCACATTGACGAATTAACACAGAAATTGCGCCTAAATGTAATACTCTGTGTTCCAAGCCTTCTCTTTCCCAATCTAGGAAAGTTTCTATGGCACCGACAGGATTTTCTTTTGGGGTTGAGTATCTCCATTCCGATACACTATTTCATCTTTACCGTATCCCTCGACCCCTCACATTGACGAATGAACGCAGAGATTGCGTCGAAATGAAATACTCTGGGTTCCATACCTTCTCTTTCTAAATCTAGGAAAGTTCCTATGGCACCGAAAGGATTTTTCTTTTGGGGTTGAGTATCTCATTTCCGATGCACTATTTCATCTTTACTGTATCCCTTGCACCCTCACATTGGCGAATTAACACAGAAATTGCGTCGAAATGAATTACTCAAGGTTCCATGCCTTCTCTTTCCCAATCTAGGAAAGTTTCTATGGCACCGACAGGAATTTCTTTTGGGATCGAGTATCTCCTTTCCGATGCACTATTTCTTCTCTACCGAATCCCTCGCACCCTCCCATTGACGAATTAACACAGAAATTGCGTCAAAATGAAATGCTCTTGGTTCCATACCTTCTATTTCTTAATCTAGGAAAGATTCTATGGCACCGACAGGATCTTCCTTTGGGGTCGAGTATCTCCTTTCCGATGCACTATTTCATGTTTACTGTATCCCTTGCACCGTCGCATTGACGAATTAACACAGAAATTGCGTCGAAATGAAATACTCTGGGTTAAATGCCTTCTCTTTCCCAATCTAGGAAAGTTCCTATGGGTCCGATAGGATTTGCTTTTGGGGTCGAGTATCTCCATTCCGATGCACTATTTCATCTTTACCGTATCCCTCGACCCTTCACATTGACGAATTAACGCAGAGACTGCGTCGAAATGAAATACTCCGGGTTCCATGCCTTCTCTTTCCCAATCTAGAAAAGTTCCTATGGCACCGACAGGATTTTCTTTTGGGGTCGAGTATCTCCTTTCCGATGCACTATTTCATCTTTACTGTATCCCTTGCACCCTCACATTGGCGAATTAACACAGAAATTGCGTCGAAATGAATTACTCAAGGTTCCATGCCTTCTCCTTCCCAATCTAGGAAAGTTTCTATGGCACCGACAGGATATTCTTTTGGGGTCGAGTATCTCCTTTCCGATGCACTATTTCTTCTCTACCGAATCCCTCGCACCCCCCATTGACGAATTAACACAGAAATTGCGTCAAAATGAAATACTCTTGTTTCCATACCTTCTATTTCTTAATCTAGGAAAGTTTCTATGGCACCGACAGGATTTTCTTTTGGGGTCGAGTATCTCCTTTCCGATGCACTATTTCATATTTACTGTATCCCTTGCACCCACGCATTGACGAATTAACATAGAAATTGCGTCGAAATGAAATACTCTGCGTTCCATGCCTTCTCTTTCCCAATCTAGGAAAGTTCGTATGGCACCGACAGGATTTGCTTTTGGGGTCGAGTATCTCCATTCCGATGCACTATTTCATCTTTACCGTATCCCTCGACCCCTCACATTGACGAATGAACGCAGAGATTGCGTCGAAATGAAATACTCTGGGTTCCATACCTTCTCTTTCTAAATCTAGGAAAGTTCCTATGGCACCGACAGGATTTTTCTTTTGGGGTCGAGTATCTCCTTTCCGATGCACTATTTCATCTATACTCTATCCCTTGCACCCTCACATTGGCGAATTAACACAGAAATTGCGTCGAAATGAATTACTCAAGGTTCCATGCCTTCTCTTTCCCAATCTAGGACAGTTTCTATGGCACCGACAGGATTTTCTTTTGGGGTCGAGTATCTCCTTTCCGATGCACTATTTCATCTTTACTGTATCCCTTGCACCCTCACATTGGCAAATTAACACAGAAATTGCGTCGAAATGAATTACTCAAGGCTCCATGCCTTCTCTTTCCCAATCTAGGAAAGTTTCTATGTCACCGACAGGATTTTCTTTTGGGGTCGAGTATCTCCATTTCCGATGCCCTATTTCTTCTCTACCGAACGCTCGCACCCTCCCATTGACGAATTAACACAGAAATTGCGTCAAAATGAAATACTCTTGGTTCCATACCTTCTATTTCTTAATCTAGGAAAGTTTCTATGGCACCGACAGGATTTTCTTTTGGGGTCGAGTATCTCCTTTCCGACGCACTATTTCATGTTTACTGTATCCCTTGCAACGTCGCATTGACGAATTAACACAGAAATTGCGTAGAAATGAAATACTCTGGGTTCCATGCCTTCTCTTTCCCAAACTAGGAAAGTTCCTATGGGTCCGATAGGATTTGCTTTTGGGGTCGAGTATCTCCATTCCGATGCACTATTTCATCTTTACCGTATCCCTCGACCCCTCACATTGACGAATTAACGCAGAGACTGCGTCGAAATGAAATACTCTGAGTTCCATGCCTTCTCTTTCCCAATCTAGAAAAGTTCCTATGGCACCGACAGGATTTTCTTTTGGGGTCGAGTATCTCCTTTCCGATGCACTATTTCATATTTACTGTATCCCTTGCACCCTCACATTGGCGAATTAACACAGAAATTGCGTCGAAATGAATTACTCAAGGTTCCATGCCTCCTCCTTCCCAATCTAGGAAAGTTTCTATGGCACCGACAGGATATTCTTTTGGGGTCGAGTATCTCCTTTCCGATGCACTATTTCTTCTCTACCGAATCCCTCGCACCCTCCCATTAACGAATTAACACAGAAATTGCGTCAAAATGAAAAACTCTTGGTTCCATACCTTCTATTTCTTAATCTAGGAAAGTTTCTATGGCACCGACAGGATTTTCTTTTGGGGTCGAGTATCTCCTTTCCGATGCACTATTTCATATTTACTGTATCCCTTGCACCCACGCATTGACGAATTAACACAGAAATTGCGTCGAAATGAAATACTCTGCGTTCCATGCCTTCTCTTTCCCAATCTAGGAAAGTTCGTATGGCACCGACAGGATTTGCTTTTGGGGTCGAGTATCTCCATTCCGATGCACTATTTCATCTTTACCGTATCCCTCGACCCCTCACATTGACGAATGAACGCAGAGATTGCGTCGAAATGAAATACTCTGGGTTCCATACCTTCTCTTTCTAAATCTAGGAAAGTTCCTATGGCACCGACAGGATTTTTCTTTTGGGGTCGAGTATCTCCTTTCCGATGCACTATTTCATCTTTACTGTATCCCTTGCACTCTCACATTGGCGAATTGACACAGAAATTGCGTCGAAATGAATTACTCAAGGTTCCATGCCTTCTCTTTCCCAATCTAGGAAAGTTTCTATGCCACCGACAGGATTTTCTTTTGGGATCGAGTATCTCCTTTCCGATGCACTATTTCTTCTCTACCGAATCCCTCGCACCCTCCCATTGACGAATTAACACAGAAATTGGGTCAAAATGAAATACTCTTGGTTTCGTCCCTTCTATTTCTTAATCTAGGAACGTTTCTATGGCACCGACAGGATTTTCTTTTGGGGTCGAGTATCTCCTTTCCGACGCACTATTTCATCTATACTGTATCCCTAGCACCCTCACATTGACGAATTAACACAGAAATTGCGTCTAAATGTAATACTCTGTGTTCCATGCCTTCTCTTTCCCAATCTAGGAAAGTTTCTATGGCACCGACAGGATTTTCTTTTGGGATCGAGTATCTCCATTCCGATGCACAATTTCTTCTCGACCGAATCCCTCGCACCCTCCCATTGACGAATTAACACAATAATTGCGTCAAAATGAAATACTCTTGGTTCCATACCTTCTCTTTCCCAATCTAGGAAAGTTCCTATGGGTCCGATAGGATTTGCTTTTGGGGTCGAGTATCTCCATTCCGATGCACTATTTCATCTTTACCGTATCCCTCGACCCCTCACATTGACGAATTAACGCAGAGACTGCGTCGAAATGAAATACTCTGGGTTCCATGCCTTCTCTTTCCCAATCTAGAAAAGTTCCTATGGCACCGACAGGATTTTCTTTTGGGGTCCAGTATCTCCTTTCCGATGCACTATTTCATCTTTACTGTATCCCTTGCACCCTCACATTGGCGAATTAACACAGAAATTGCGTCGAAATGAATTACTCAAGGCTCCATGCCTTCTCCTTCCCAATCTAGGAAAGTTTCTATGGCACCGACAGGATATTCTTTTGGGGTCGAGTATCTCCTTTCCGATGCACTATTTCTTCTCTACCGAATCCCTCGCACCCTCCCATTGGCGAATTAACACAGAAATTGCGTCAAAATGAAATACTCTTGGTTCCATACCTTCTATTTCTTAATCTAGGAAAGTTTCTATGGCACCGACAGGATTTTCTTTTGGGGTCGAGTATCTCCTTTTCGATGCACTATTTCATATTTACTGTATCCCTTCCACCCACGCATTGACGAATTAACACAGAAATTGCGTCGAAATGAAATACTCTTCGTTCCATGCCTTCTCTTTCCCAATCTAGGAAAGTTCGTATGGCACCGACAGGATTTGCTTTTGGGGTCGAGTATCTCCATTCCGATGCACTATTTCATCTTTACCGTATCCCTCGACCCCTCACATTGACGAATGAACGCAGAGATTGCGTCGAAATGAAATACTCTGGGTTCCATACCTTCTCTTTCTAAATCTAGGAAAGTTCCTATGGCACCGACAGGATTTGCTTTTGGGGTCGAGTATCTCCTTTCCGATTCACTATTTCATCTTTACTGTATCCCTTGCACCCTCACATTGGCGAATTAACACAGAAATTGCGTCGAAATGAATTACTCAAGGTTCCATGCCTTCTCTTTCCCAATCTAGGAAAGTTTCTATGGCACCGACAGGATTTTCTTTTGGGATCGAGTATCTCCTTTCCGATGCACTATTTCTTCTCTACCGAATCCCTCGCACCCTCCCATTGACGAATTAATACAGAAACTGCGTCAAAATGAAATACTCTTGGTTCCATACCTTCTATTTCTTAATCTAGGAAAGTTTCTATGGCACCGACAGGATTTTCTTTTGGGATCGAGTATCTCCTTTCCGATGCACTATTTCTTCTCTACCGAATCCCTCGCACCCTCCCATTGACGAATTAACACAGAAATTGGGTCAAAATGAAATACTCTTGGTTTCGTCCCTTCTATTTCTTTATCTAGGAACGTTTCTATGGCACCGACAGGATTTTCTTTTGGGGTCGAGTATCTCCTTTCCGATGCACTATTTCATCTATACTGTATCCCTAGCACCCTCACATTGACGAATTAACACAGAAATTGCGCCTAAATGTAATACTCTGTGTTCCAAGCCTTCTCTTTCCCAATCTAGGAAAGTTTCTATGGCACCGACAGGATTTTCTTTTGGGGTCGAGTATCTCCATTCCGATACACTATTTCATCTTTACCGTATCCCTCGACCCCTCACATTGACGAATGAACGCAGAGATTGCGTCGAAATGAAATACTCTGGGTTCCATACCTTCTCTTTCTAAATCTAGGAAAGTTCCTATGGCACCGAAAGGATTTTTCTTTTGGGGTTGAGTATCTCATTTCCGATGCACTATTTCATCTTTACTGTATCCCTTGCACCCTCACATTGGCGAATTAACACAGAAATTGCGTCGAAATGAATTACTCAAGGTTCCATGCCTTCTCTTTCCCAATCTAGGAAAGTTTCTATGGCACCGACAGGATTTTCTTTTGGGATCGAGTATCTCCTTTCCGATGCACTATTTCTTCTCTACCGAATCCCTCGCACCCTCCCATTGACGAATTAACACAGAAATTGCGTCAAAATGAAATACTCTTGGTTCCATACCTTCTATTTCTTAATCTAGGAAAGATTCTATGGCACCGACAGGATCTTCCTTTGGGGTCGAGTATCTCCTTTCCGATGCACTATTTCATGTTTACTGTATCCCTTGCACCGTCGCATTGACGAATTAACACAGAAATTGCGTCGAAATGAAATACTCTGGGTTAAATGCCTTCTCTTTCCCAATCTAGGAAAGTTCCTATGGGTCCGATAGGATTTGCTTTTGGGGTCGAGTATCTCCATTCCGATGCACTATTTCATCTTTACCGTATCCCTCGACCCTTCACATTGACGAATTAACGCAGAGACTGCGTCGAAATGAAATACTCCGGGTTCCATGCCTTCTCTTTCCCAATCTAGAAAAGTTCCTATGGCACCAACAGGATTTTCTTTTGGGGTCGAGTATCTCCTTTCCGATGCACTATTTCATCTTTACTGTATCCCTTGCACCCTCACATTGGCGAATTAACACAGAAATTGCGTCGAAATGAATTACTCAAGGTTCCATGCCTTCTCCTTCCCAATCTAGGAAAGTTTCTATGGCACCGACAGGATATTCTTTTGGGGTCGAGTATCTCCTTTCCGATGCACTATTTCTTCTCTACCGAATCCCTCGCACCCCCCATTGACGAATTAACACAGAAATTGCGTCAAAATGAAATACTCTTGTTTCCATACCTTCTATTTCTTAATCTAGGAAAGTTTCTATGGCACCGACAGGATTTTCTTTTGGGGTCGAGTATCTCCTTTCCGATGCACTATTTCATATTTACTGTATCCCTTGCACCCACGCATTGACGAATTAACATAGAAATTGCGTCGAAATGAAATACTCTGCGTTCCATGCCTTCTCTTTCCCAATCTAGGAAAGTTCGTATGGCACCGACAGGATTTGCTTTTGGGGTCGAGTATCTCCATTCCGATGCACTATTTCATCTTTACCGTATCCCTCGACCCCTCACATTGACGAATGAACGCAGAGATTGCGTCGAAATGAAATACTCTGGGTTCCTTCCTTCTCTTTCTAAATCTAGGAAAGTTCCTATGGCACCGACAGGATTTTTCTTTTGGGGTCGAGTATCTCCTTTCCGATGCACTATTTCATCTATACTCTATCCCTTGCACCCTCACATTGGCGAATTAACACAGAAATTGCGTCGAAATGAATTACTCAAGGTTCCATGCCTTCTCTTTCCCAATCTAGGACAGTTTCTATGGCACCGACAGGATTTTCTTTTGGGGTCGAGTATCTCCTTTCCGATGCACTATTTCATCTTTACTGTATCCCTTGCACCCTCACATTGGCAAATTAACACAGAAATTGCGTCGAAATGAATTACTCAAGGCTCCATGCATTCTCTTTCCCAATCTAGGAAAGTTTCTATGGCACCGACAGGATTTTCTTTTGGGGTCGAGTATCTCCATTTCCGATGCCCTGTTTCTTCTCTACCGAACGCTCGCACCCTCCCATTGACGAATTAACACAGAAATTGCGTCAAAATGAAATACTCTTGGTTCCATACCTTCTATTTCTTAATCTAGGAAAGTTTCTATGGCACCGACAGGATTTTCTTTTGGGGTCGAGTATCTCCTTTCCGATGCACTATTTCATGTTTACTGTATCCCTTGCACCGTCGCATTGACGAATTAACACAGAAATTGCGTAGAAATGAAATACTCTGGGTTCCATGCCTTCTCTTTCCCAAACTAGGAAAGTTCCTATGGGTCCGATAGGATTTGCTTTTGGGGTCGAGTATCTCCATTCCGATGCACTATTTCATCTTTACCGTATCCCTCGACCCCTCACATTGACGAATTAACGCAGAGACTGCGTCGAAATGAAATACTCTGAGTTCCATGCCTTCTCTTTCCCAATCTAGAAAAGTTCCTATGGCACCGACAGGATTTTCTTTTGGGGTCGAGTATCTCCTTTCCGATGCACTATTTCATATTTACTGTATCCCTTGCACCCTCACATTGGCGAATTAACACAGAAATTGCGTCGAAATGAATTACTCAAGGTTCCATGCCTCCTGCTTCCCAATGTAGGAAAGTTTCTATGGCACCGACAGGATATTCTTTTGGGGTCGAGTATCTCCTTTCCGATGCACTATTTCTTCTCTACCGAATCCCTCGCACCCTCCCATTAACGAATTAACACAGAAATTGCGTCAAAATGAAATACTCTTGGTTCCATACCTTCTATTTCTTAATCTAGGAAAGTTTCTATGGCACCGACAGGATTTTCTTTTGGGGTCGAGTATCTCCTTTCCGATGCACTATTTCATATTTACTGTATCCCTTGCACCCACGCATTGACGAATTAACACAGAAATTGCGTCGAAATGAAATACTCTGCGTTCCATGCCTTCTCTTTCCCAATCTAGGAAAGTTCGTATGGCACCGACAGGATTTGCTTTTGGGGTCGAGTATCTCCATTCCGATGCACTATTTCATCTTTACCGTATCCCTCGACCCCTCACATTGACGAATTAACGCAGAGATTGCGTCGAAATGAAATACTCTGGGTTCCATACCTTCTCTTTCTAAATCTAGGAAAGTTCCAATGGCACCGACAGGATTTTTCTTTTGGGGTCGAGTATCTCCTTTCCGATGCACTATTTCATCTTTACTGTATCCCTTGCACCCTCACATTGGCGAATTGACACAGAAATTGCGTCGAAATGAATTACTCAAGGTTCCATGCCTTCTCTTTCCCAATCTAGGAAAGTTTCTATGCCACCGACAGGATTTTCTTTTGGGATCGAGTATCTCCTTTCCGATGCACTATTTCTTCTCTACCGAATCCCTCGCACCCTCCCATTGACGAATTAACACAGAAATTGCGTCAAAATGAAATACTCTTGGTTTCGTCCCTTCTATTTCTTAATCTAGGAACGTTTCTATGCCACCGACATGATTTTCTTTTGGGGTCGAGTATCTCCTTTCCGATGCACTATTTCATCTATACTGTATCCCTAGCACCCTCACATTGACGAATTAACACAGAAATTGCGTCTAAATGTAATACTCTGTGTTCCATGCCTTCTCTTTCCCAATCTAGGAAAGTTTCTATGGCACCGACAGGATTTTCTTTTGGTTGCTTTCCGATGCACTATTTCATGTTTACTGTATCCCTCGACCCCTCACATTGACGAATTAACGCAGAGATTGCGTCGAAATGAAATACTCTGGGTTCCATACCTTCTCTTCCCCAATCTAGGAAAGTTTCTATGGCACCGACAGGATTTTCTTTTTCGGTCGAGTATCTCATTTCCGATGCACTATTTCATCTTTACTGTATCCCTTGCACCCTCACATTGACGAATTAACACAGAAATTGCGTCGAAATGAATTACTCAAGGATCCATGCCTTCTCTTTCCCAATCTAGGAAAGTTTCTATGCAACCGAAAGCATTTTCTTTTGGGGTCGAGTATCTCCTTTCCGATGCATTATTTCATCTTTACTGTATCCCTAGCACCCTCACATTGACGAATTAACACAGAAATTGCGTCTAAATGAAATACTCTGGGTTCCATGCCTTCTCTTTCCCAATCTAGGAAAGTTGCTATGGCACCGACAGGATTTGCTTTTGGGGTCGAGTATCTGCTTTCCGATGCACTATTTCATCTTTACCGTATCCCTCGACCCCTCACATTGACGAATTAACGCAGAGATTGCGTCGAAATGAAATGCTCTGGGTTCCATGCCTTCTCTTTCCCAATCTAGGAAAGTTCCTATGGCACCGACAGGATTTTCCTTTGGGGTCGAGTATCTCCTTTCCGATGCACTATTTCATCTTTACTGTATCCCTTGCACCCTCACATTGGCGAATTAACGCAGAGACTGCGTCGAAATGAAATACTCTGAGTTCCATGCCTTCTCTTTCCCAATCTAGAAAAGTTCCTATGGCACCGACAGGATTTTCTTTTGGGGACGAGTATCTCCTTTCCGATGCACTATTTCATATTTACTGTATCCCTTGCACCCTCACATTGGCAAATTAACACAGAAATTGCGTCGAAATGAATTACTCAAGGCTCCATGCCTTCTCTTTCCCAATCTAGGAAAGTTTCTATGGCACCGACAGGATTTTCTTTTGGGGTCGAGTATCTCCATTTCCGATGCCCTATTTCTTCTCTACCGAACGCTCGCACCCTCCCATTGACGAATTAACACAGAAATTGCGTCAAAATGAAATACTCTTGGTTCCATACCTTCTATTTCTTAATCTAGGAAAGTTTCTATGGCACCGACAGGATTTTCTTTTGGGGTCGAGTATCTCCTTTCCGATGCACTATTTCATGTTTACTGTATCCCTTGCACCGTCGCATTGACGAATTAACACAGAAATTGCGTAGAAATGAAATACTCTGGGTTCCATGCCTTCTCTTTCCCAAACTAGGAAAGTTCCTATGGGTCCGATAGGATTTGCTTTTGGGGTCGAGTATCTCCATTCCGATGCACTATTTCATCTTTACCGTATCCCTCGACCCCTCACATTGACGAATTAACGCAGAGACTGCGTCGAAATGAAATACTCTGAGTTCCATGCCTTCTCTTTCCCAATCTAGAAAAGTTCCTATGGCACCGACAGGATTTTCTTTTGGGGTCGAGTATCTCCTTTCCGATGCACTATTTCATATTTACTGTATCCCTTGCACCCTCACATTGGCGAATTAACACAGAAATCGCGTCGAAATGAATTACTCAAGGTTCCATGCCTCCTCCTTCCCAATCTAGGAAAGTTTCTATGGCACCGACAGGATATTCTTTTGGGGTCGAGTATCTCCTTTCCGATGCACTATTTCTTCTCTACCGAATCCCTCGCACCCTCCCATTAACGAATTAACACAGAAATTGCGTCAAAATGAAATACTCTTGGTTCCATACCTTCTATTTCTTAATCTAGGAAAGTTTCTATGGCACCGACAGGATTTTCTTTTGGGGTCGAGTATCTCCTTTTCGATGCACTATTTCATATTTACTGTATCCCTTCCACCCACGCATTGACGAATTAACACAGAAATTGCGTCGAAATGAAATACTCTTCGTTCCATGCCTTCTCTTTCCCAATCTAGGAAAGTTCGTATGGCACCGACAGGATTTGCTTTTGGGGTCGAGTATCTCCATTCCGATGCACTATTTCATCTTTACCGTATCCCTCGACCCCTCACATTGACGAATGAACGCAGAGATTGCGTCGAAATGAAATACTCTGGGTTCCATACCTTCTCTTTCTAAATCTAGGAAAGTTCCTATGGCACCGACAGGATTTGCTTTTGGGGTCGAGTATCTCCTTTCCGATTCACTATTTCATCTTTACTGTATCCCTTGCACCCTCACATTGGCCAATTAACACAGAAATTGCGTCGAAATGAATTACTCAAGGTTCCATGCCTTCTCTTTCCCAATCTAGGAAAGTTTCTATGGCACCGACAGGATTTTCTTTTGGGATCGAGTATCTCCTTTCCGATGCACTATTTCTTCTCTACCGAATCCCTCGCACCCTCCCATTGACGAATTAATACAGAAATTGCGTCAAAATGAAATACTCTTGGTTCCATACCTTCTATTTCTTAATCTAGGAAAGTTTCTATGGCACCGACAGGATTTTCTTTTGGGATCGAGTATCTCCTTTCCGATGCACTATTTCTTCTCTACCGAATCCCTCGCACCCTCCCATTGACGAATTAACACAGAAATTGGGTCAAAATGAAATACTCTTGGTTTCGTCCCTTCTATTTCTTAATCTAGGAACGTTTCTATGGCACCGACAGGATTTTCTTTTGGGGTCGAGTATCTCCTTTCCGATGCACTATTTCATCTATACTGTATCCCTAGCACCCTCACATTGACGAATTAACACAGAAATTGCGCCTAAATGTAATACTCTGTGTTCCAAGCCTTCTCTTTCCCAATCTAGGAAAGTTTCTATGGCACCGACAGGATTTTCTTTTGGGGTCGAGTATCTCCATTCCGATACACTATTTCATCTTTACCGTATCCCTCGACCCCTCACATTGACGAATGAACGCAGAGATTGCGTCGAAATGAAATACTCTGGGTTCCATACCTTCTCTTTCTAAATCTGGGAAAGTTCCTATGGCACCGAAAGGATTTTTCTTTTGGGGTTGAGTATCTCATTTCCGATGCACTATTTCATCTTTACTGTATCCCTTGCACCCTCACATTGGCGAATTAACACAGAAATTGCGTCGAAATGAATTACTCAAGGTTCCATGCCTTCTCTTTCCCAATCTAGGAAAGTTTCTATGGCACCGACAGGATTTTCTTTTGGGATCGAGTATCTCCTTTCCGATGCACTATTTCTTCTCTACCGAATCCCTCGCACCCTCCCATTGACGAATTAACACAGAAATTGCGTCAAAATGAAATACTCTTGGTTCCATACCTTCTATTTCTTAATCTAGGAAAGATTCTATGGCACCGACAGGATCTTCCTTTGGGGTCGAGTATCTCCTTTCCGATGCACTATTTCATGTTTACTGTATCCCTAGCACCGTCGCATTGACGAATTAACACAGAAATTGCGTCGAAATGAAATACTCTGGGTTAAATGCCTTCTCTTTCCCAATCTAGGAAAGTTCCTATGGGTCCGATAGGATTTGCTTTTGGGGTCGAGTATCTCCATTCCGATGCACTATTTCATCTTTACCGTATCCCTCGACCCTTCACATTGACGAATTAACGCAGAGACTGCGTCGAAATGAAATACTCCGGGTTCCATGCCTTCTCTTTCCCAATCTAGAAAAGTTCCTATGGCACCGACAGGATTTTCTTTTGGGGTCGAGTATCTCCTTTCCGATGCACTATTTCATCTTTACTGTATCCCTTGCACCCTCACATTGGCGAATTAACACAGAAATTGCGTCGAAATGAATTACTCAAGGTTCCATGCCTTCTCCTTCCCAATCTAGGAAAGTTTCTATGGCACCGACAGGATATTCTTTTGGGGTCGAGTATCTCCTTTCCGATGCACTATTTCTTCTCTACCGAATCCCTCGCACCCCCCATTGACGAATTAACACAGAAATTGCGTCAAAATGAAATACTCTTGTTTCCATACCTTCTATTTCTTAATCTAGGAAAGTTTCTATGGCACCGACAGGATTTTCTTTTGGGGTCGAGTATCTCCTTTCCGATGCACTATTTCATATTTACTGTATCCCTTGCACCCACGCATTGACGAATTAACATAGAAATTGCGTCGAAATGAAATACTCTGCGTTCCATGCCTTCTCTTTCCCAATCTGGGAAAGTTCGTATGGCACCGACAGGATTTGCTTTTGGGGTCGAGTATCTCCATTCCGATGCACTATTTCATCTTTACCGTATCCCTCGACCCCTCACATTGACGAATGAACGCAGAAATTGCGTCGAAATGAAATACTCTGGGTTCCATACCTTCTCTTTCTAAATCTAGGAAAGTTCCTATGGCACCGACAGGATTTTTCTTTTGGGGTCGAGTATCTCCTTTCCGATGCACTATTTCATCTATACTCTATCCCTTGCACCCTCACATTGGCGAATTAACACAGAAATTGCGTCGAAATGAATTACTCAAGGTTCCATGCCTTCTCTTTCCCAATCTAGGACAGTTTCTATGGCACCGACAGGATTTTCTTTTGGGGTCGAGTATCTCCTTTCCGATGCACTATTTCATCTTTACTGTATCCCTTGCACCCTCACATTGGCAAATTAACACAGAAATTGCGTCGAAATGAATTACTCAAGGCTCCATGCCTTCTCTTTCCCAATCTAGGAAAGTTTCTATGGCACCGACAGGATTTTCTTTTGGGGTCGAGTATCTCCATTTCCGATGCCCTGTTTCTTCTCTACCGAACGCTCGCACCCTCCCATTGACGAATTAACACAGAAATTGCGTCAAAATGAAATACTCTTGGTTCCATACCTTCTATTTCTTAATCTAGGAAAGTTTCTATGGCACCGACAGGATTTTCTTTTGGGGTCGAGTATCTCCTTTCCGATGCACTATTTCATGTTTACTGTATCCCTTGCACCGTCGCATTGACGAATTAACACAGAAATTGCGTAGAAATGAAATACTCTGGGTTCCATGCCTTCTCTTTCCCAAACTAGGAAAGTTCCTATGGGTCCGATAGGATTTGCTTTTGGGGTCGAGTATCTCCATTCTGATGCACTATTTCATCTTTACCGTATCCCTCGACCCCTCACATTGACGAATTAACGCAGAGACTGCGTCGAAATGAAATACTCTGAGTTCCACGCCTTCTCTTTCCCAATCTAGAAAAGTTCCTATGGCACCGACAGGATTTTCTTTTGGGGTCGAGTATCTCCTTTCCGATGCACTATTTCATATTTACTGTATCCCTTGCACCCTCACATTGGCGAATTAACACAGAAATTGCGTCGAAATGAATTACTCAAGGTTCCATGCCTCCTGCTTCCCAATGTAGGAAAGTTTCTATGGCACCGACAGGATATTCTTTTGGGGTCGAGTATCTCCTTTCCGATGCACTATTTCTTCTCTACCGAATCCCTCGCACCCTCCCATTAACGAATTAACACAGAAATTGCGTCAAAATGAAATACTCTTGGTTCCATACCTTCTATTTCTTAATCAAGGAAAGTTTCTATGGCACCGACAGGATTTTCTTTTGCGGTCGAGTATCTCCTTTCCGATGCACTACTTCATATTTACTGTATCCCTTGCACCCACGCATTGACGAATTAACACAGAAATTGCGTCGAAATGAAATACTCTGCGTTCCATGCCTTCTCTTTCCCAATCTAGGAAAGTTCGTATGGCACCGACAGGATTTGCTTTTGGGGTCGAGTATCTCCATTCCGATGCACTATTTCATCTTTACCGTATCCCTCGACCCCTCACATTGACGAATTAACGCAGAGATTGCGTCGAAATGAAATACTCTGGGTTCCATACCTTCTCTTTCTAAATCTAGGAAAGTTCCTATGGCACCGACAGGATTTTTCTTTTGGGGTCGAGTATCTCCTTTCCGATGCACTATTTCATCTTTACTGTATCCCTTGCACCCTCACATTGGCGAATTGACACAGAAATTGCGTCGAAATGAATTACTCAAGGTTCCATGCCTTCTCTTTCCCAATCTAGGAAAGTTTCTATGCCACCGACAGGATTTTCTTTTGGGATCGAGTATCTCCTTTCCGATGCACTATTTCTTCTCTACCGAATCCCTCGCACCCTCCCATTGACGAATTAACACAGAAATTGCGTCAAAATGAAATACTCTTGGTTTCGTCCCTTCTATTTCTTAATCTAGGAACGTTTCTATGGCACCGACAGGATTTTCTTTTGGGGTCGAGTATCTCCTTTCCGATGCACTATTTCATCTATACTGTATCCCTAGCACCCTCACATTGACGAATTAACACAGAAATTGCGTCTAAATGTAATACTCTGTGTTCCATGCCTTCTCTTTCCCAATCTAGGAAAGTTTCTATGGCACCGACAGGATTTTCTTTTGGTTGCTTTCCGATGCACTATTTCATGTTTACTGTATCCCTCGACCCCTCACATTGACGAATTAACGCAGAGATTGCGTCGAAATGAAATACTCTGGGTTCCATACCTTCTCTTCCCCAATCTAGGAAAGTTTCTATGGCACCGACAGGATTTTCTTTTTCGGTCGAGTATCTCATTTCCGATGCACTATTTCATCTTTACTGTATCCCTTGCACCCTCACATTGACGAATTAACACAGAAATTGCGTCGAAATGAATTACTCAAGGATCCATGCCTTCTCTTTCCCAATCCAGGAAAGTTTCTATGCAACCGAAAGCATTTTCTTTTGGGGTCGAGTATCTCCTTTCCGATGCACTATTTCATCTTTACTGTATCCCTAGCACCCTCACATTGACGAATTAACACAGAAATTGCGTCTAAATGAAATACTCTGGGTTCCATGCCTTCTCTTTCCCAATCTAGGAAAGTTCCTATGGCACCGACAGGATTTGCTTTTGGGGTCGAGTATCTGCTTTCCGATGCACTATTTCATCTTTACCGTATCCCTCGACCCCTCACATTGACGAATTAACGCAGAGATTGCGTCGAAATGAAATGCTCTGGGTTCCATGCCTTCTCTTTCCCAATCTAGGAAAGTTCCTATGGCACCGACAGGATTTTCCTTTGGGGTCGAGTATCTCCTTTCCGATGCACTATTTCATCTTTACTGTATCCCTTGCACCCTCACATTGGCGAATTAACGCAGAGACTGCGTCGAAATGAAATACTCTGAGTTCCATGCCTTCTCTTTCCCAATCTAGAAAAGTTCCTATGGCACCGACAGGATTTTCTTTTGGGGTCGAGTATCTCCTTTCCGATGCACTATTTCATATTTACTGTATCCCTTGCACCCTCACATTGGCAAATTAACACAGAAATTGCGTCGAAATGAATTACTCAAGGCTCCATGCCTTCTCTTTCCCAATCTAGGAAAGTTTCTATGGCACCGACAGGATTTTCTTTTGGGGTCGAGTATCTCCATTTCCGATGCCCTATTTCTTCTCTACCGAACGCTCGCACCCTCCCATTGACGAATTAACACAGAAATTGCGTCAAAATGAAATACTCTTGGTTCCATACCTTCTATTTCTTAATCTAGGAAAGTTTCTATGGCACCGACAGGATTTTCTTTTGGGGTCGAGTATCTCCTTTCCGATGCACTATTTCATGTTTACTGTATCCCTTGCACCGTCGCATTGACGAATTAACACAGAAATTGCGTAGAAATGAAATACTCTGGGTTCCATGCCTTCTCTTTCCCAAACTAGGAAAGTTCCTATGGGTCCGATAGGATTTGCTTTTGGGGTCGAGTATCTCCATTCCGATGCACTATTTCATCTTTACCGTATCCCTCGACCCCTCACATTGACGAATTAACGCAGAGACTGCGTCGAAATGAAATATTCTGAGTTCCATGCCTTCTCTTTCCCAATCTAGAAAAGTTCCTATGGCACCGACAGGATTTTCTTTTGGGGTCGAGTATCTCCTTTCCGATGCACTATTTCATATTTACTGTATCCCTTGCACCCTCACATTGGCGAATTAACACAGAAATCGCGTCGAAATGAATTACTCAAGGTTCCATGCCTCCTCCTTCCCAATCTAGGAAAGTTTCTATGGCACCGACAGGATATTCTTTTGCGGTCGAGTATCTCCTTTCCGATGCACTATTTCTTCTCTACCGAATCCCTCGCACCCTCCCATTAACGAATTAACACAGAAATTGCGTCAAAATGAAATACTCTTGGTTCCATACCTTCTATTTCTTAATCTAGGAAAGTTTCTATGGCACCGACAGGATTTTCTTTTGGGGTCGAGTATCTCCTTTCCGATGCACTATTTCATATTTACTGTATCCCTTGCACCCACGCATTGACGAATTAACTCAGAAATTGCGTCGAAATGAAATACTCTGGGTTCCATGCCTTCTCTTTCCCAATCTAGGAAAGTTCGTATGGCACCGACAGGATTTGCTTTTGGGGTCGAGTATCTCCATTCCGATGCACTATTTCATCTTTACCGTATCCCTCGACCCCTCACATTGACGAATTAACGCAGAGATTGCGTCGAAATGAAATACTCTGGGTTCCATACCTTCTCTTTCTAAATCTAGGAAAGTTCCTATGGCACCGACAGGATTTTTCTTTTGGGGTCGAGTATCTCCTTTCCGATGCACTATTTCATCTTTACTGTATCCCTTGCACCCTCACATTGGCGAATTGACACAGAAATTGCGTCGAAATGAATTACTCAAGGTTCCATGCCTTCTCTTTCCCAATCTAGGAAAGTTTCTATGCCACCGACAGGATTTTCTTTTGGGATCGAGTATCTCCTTTCCGATGCACTATTTCTTCTCTACCGAATCCCTCGCACCCTCCCATTGACGAATTAACACAGAAATTGCGTCAAAATGAAATACTCTTGGTTTCGTCCCTTCTATTTCTTAATCTAGGAACGTTTCTATGGCACTGACAGGATTTTCTTTTGGGGTCGAGTATCTCCTTTCCGATGCACTATTTCATCTATACTGTATCCCTAGCACCCTCACATTGACGAATTAACACAGAAATTGCGTCTAAATGTAATACTCTGTGTTCCATGCCTTCTCTTTCCCAATCTAGGAAAGTTTCTATGGCACCGACAGGATTTTCTTTTGGTTGCTTTCCGATGCACTATTGCATGTTTACTGTATCCCTCGACCCCTCACATTGACGAATTAACGCAGAGATTGCGTCGAAATGAAATACTCTGGGTTCCATACCTTCTCTTCCCCAATCTAGGAAAGTTTCTATGGCACCGACAGGATTTTCTTTTTCGGTCGAGTATCTCATTTCCGATGCACTATTTCATCTTTACTGTATCCCTTGCACCCTCACATTGACGAATTAACACAGAAATTGCGTCGAAATGAATTACTCAAGGATCCATGCCTTCTCTTTCCCAATCTAGGAAAGTTTCTATGCAACCGAAAGCATTTTCTTTTGGGGTCGAGTATCTCCTTTCCGATGCACTATTTCATCTTTACTGTATCCCTAGCACCCTCACATTGACGAATTAACACAGAAATTGCGTCTAAATGAAATACTCTGGGTTCCATGCCTTCTCTTTCCCAATCTAAGAAAGTTCCTATGGCACCGACAGGATTTGCTTTTGGGGTCGAGTATCTGCTTTCCGATGCACTATTTCATCTTTACCGTATCCCTCGATCCCTCACATTGACGAATTAACGCAGAGATTGCGTCGAAATGAAATGCTCTGGGTTCCATGCCTTCTCTTTCCCAATCTAGGAAAGTTCCTATGGCACCGACAGGATTTTCCTTTGGGGTCGAGTATCTCCTTTCCGATGCACTATTTCATCTTTACTGTATCCCTTGCACCCTCACATTGGCGAATTAACACAGAAATTGCGTCGAAATGAATTACTCAAGGTTCCATGCCTTCTCTTTCCCAATCTAGGAAAGTTTCTATGGCACCGACAGGATTTTCTTTTGGGATCGAGTATATCCTTTCCGATGCACTATTTCTTCTCTACCGAATCCCTCGCACCCTCCCATTGACGAATTAACACAGAAATTGCGTCAAAATGAAATACTCTTGGTTTCATCCCTTCTATTTCTTAATCTAGGAACGTTTCTATGGCACCGACAGGATTTTCTCTTGGGGTCGAGTATCTCCTTTCCGATGCACTATTTCATCTATACTGTATCCCTAGCACCCTCACATTGACGAATTAACACAGAAATTGCGTCTAAATGCAATACTCTGTGTTCCATGCCTTCTCTTTCCCAATCTAGGAGAGTTTCTATGGCCCCGACAGGATTTTCTTTTGGGGTCGAGTATCTGCTTTCCGATCCACTATTTCATGTTTACTGTATCCCTCGACCCCTCACATTGACGAATTAACGCAGAGATTGCGTCGTATTGAAATACTCTCGGTTCCATACCTTCTCTTCCCCAATCTAGGAAAGTTTCTATGGCACCGACAGGATTTTCTTTTTGGGTCGAGTATCTCATTTCCGATGCACTATTTCATCTTTACTGTATCCCTTGCACCCTCACATTGACGAATTAACACAGAAATTGCGTCGAAATGAATTACTCAAGGATCCATGCCTTCTCTTTCCCAATCTAGGAAAGTTTCTATGGCACCGACAGGATTTTCTTTTGGGGTCGAGTATCTCCTTTCCGATGCACTATTTCGTCTCTACAGAATCCCTCGCACCCTCCCATTGACGAATTAACACAGAAATTGCGTCAAAATGAAATACTCCCGGTTCCATACCTTCTATTTCTTAATCTAGGAAAGTTTCTAAGGCACCGACAGGATTGTCTTTTGGGGTCGAGTATCTCCTTTCCGATGCACTATTTCATCTTTACTGTATCCCTAGCACCCGCACATTGACGAACTAACACAGAAATTGCGTCTAAATGAAATACTCTGGGTTCCATGCCTTCTCTTTCCCAATCTAGGAAAGTTTCTATATCACCGACAGGATTATCTTTTGGGGTCGTGTATCTGCTTTCCGATGCACTACTTCATGTTTACTGTATCCGTCGACCACTCACATTGACGAATTAACGAAGAGATTGCGTCGAAATGAAATACTCTGTGTTCCATACCTTCTCTTTCCCAATCTAGGAAAGTTTCTATGGCACCGACAGGATTTTCTTTTGGGGTCAAGTATCTCCTTTCCGATGCACAATTTCTTCTCTACCGTATCCCTCGTCCCCTCACATTGACGAATTAACACAGAAACTGCGTCGAAATGAAGTACTCCGTGTTACATGCATTCTCTTCCCAATCTAGGAAAGTTTCTATGGCACCGACAGGATTTGCTTTTGGGGTAGAGTATCTCCATTCCAATGCACTATTTCATCTTTACTGTATCCCTCGACCCCTCACATTGACGAATTAACACAGAAATTGCGTCGAAATGAATTACTCAAGGTTCCATGCCTTCTCTTTAACAATCTAGGAAAGTTTCTATGGCAGCGACAGGATTTTCTATTGGGGTCGAGTATCTCCTTTCTGATGCACCATTTCTTCTTTACCGTATCCTTCGTCCCCTCACAATGAAGAAATAACACATAAATTGCGTCGAAATGAAATACTCTGGGATCCATGTCTTCTCTTTCGCAAACTATGAAGGTTTCTATGGTACCGACAGGATTTTCTTTTGGGGTCGAGTATCTCCTTTCCGATGCACAATTTCTTCTTTACCGTATGCCTCGTCCCCTCACATTGTCGAATTAACGCAGAAATTGCGTCGAAATGAAATACTCTGTGTTCCATGCATTCTCTTTCCCAATCTAGGAAAGTATCTATGGCACCGACAGGATTTTCTTTTGGGGTCGAGTATCTCTTTTCCGATGCGCTATTTCATCTTTACTCTATCCCTTGCACCCTCACATTGACGAATTAACACCAGAAATTGCGTCGAAATGAAATACTCTGTGTTCCACACCATCTCTCACCCAATCTAGGAAAGTTTCTATGGCACCAACAGGTTCTTCTTTTGGGGTCGAGTAATCTCCTTTCCGTTGCACAATTTCTTCTTGACCGTATCCCTCGCACCCTCACATTGACGAATTAACACAGAAATTGCGTCGAAATGAATAGTCTGGGTTCCATGCCTTCTCTTTCCCAATTTAGGAAAGTTTCTATGGCACCGACAGGATTTTCTTTTGGGGTCGAGTATCTCCTTTCTGATGCACAATTTGATCTTTACCGTATGAATTGCACCCTCACATTGACGAATTAAGACAGAAATTGCGTCGAAGTGAAATACTCTGTGTTCCATACCTTCTCTTTCCAATCTAGGAAAGTTTCTATGGCACCGGCAGGATTTTCTTTTGGGGTCGAGTATATCCTTTCCGATGCACTATTTCTTCTTTACCGTATCCCTCGCACCCTCACATTGATGAATTATCACAGAAATTGCGTCGAAATGAAATACTCTGGTGTCCACACACTTCTCTCACCCAATCTAGGAAAGTTTCTACGGCACCGACAGGAATTTCTTTTTGTGTCGAGTATCTCCTTTCCGATGCACTATTTGATCTTTACCGTATGACTTGCACCCTCACATTGACGAATGAAGACAGAAATTGCGTCGAAGTGAAATACTCTGTGTTCCACACCATCTCTCACCCAATCTAGGAAAGTTTCTATGGCACCGACAGGAATTTCTTTTGGGGTCGAGTATCTCCTTTCCGATGCACTATTTCTTCTTTACCGTATCTCTTGCACCCTCACATTGTCGAATTAACACAGAAATTCCGTCTAAATGAAATACTCTGGGTTCCACACCTTCTCTCACCCAATCTAGGAATGTTTCTATGGCACCGACAGGTTTTTCTTTCTGGGTCGAGTATCTCCTTTCCGATGCACAATTTCTTCTTTACCTTATCCCTTGCCCCCTCACATTGACGAATTATCACAGAAATTGCGTCGAAATGAAATACTCTGGGTTCCACACCTTCTCTCACCCAATCTAGGAAAGTTTCTATGGCACCGACAGGAATTCCTTTTGGGGTCGAGTTTCTCCTTTCCGATGCACAATTTCTTCTTTACCGTATCCCTCGCACCCTCACATTGATGAATTATCACAGAAATTGCGACGAAATGAAATACTCTGTGTTCCATACCTTCTCTCACCCAATCTAGAAAAGTTTCTATGGCACCGACAGGAATTTCTTTTGGGGTCGAGTATCTCCTTTCCGATGCACAATTTCTTCTTTACCGTATCCCTCGCACCCTCATATTGATGAATTATCACAGAAATTGCGTCGAAGTGAAATACTCTGTGTTCCACACCATCTCTCACCCAATCTAGGAAAGTTTCTATGGCCCCGACAGGACTTTCTTTTGGGGTCGAGTATCTCATTTCCGATGCACAATTTCTTCTTTACCGTATCCCTCGCACCCTCACACTGATGAATTATCACATAAATTGCGTCGAAATGAAATACTCTGGGTTCCACACCTTCTCTCACCCAATCTAGGAATGTTTCGATGGCACCGACAGGACTTTCTTTTGGGGTCGAGTATCTCCTTTCCGATGCACAATTTCTTCTTTACCGTATCCCTCGCACCCTCACATTGATGAATTATCACAGAAATTGCGTCGAAGTGAAATACTCTATGTTCCACACCATCTCTCACCCAATCTAGGAAAGTTTCTATGGCACCGACAGGACTTTCTTTTGGGGTCGAGTATCTCATTTCCGATGCACAATTTCTTCTTTACCGTATCCCTCGCACCCTCACATTGATGAATTATCACAGAATTTGCGTCGAAATGAAATACTCTGGGTTCCACACCTTCTCTCACCCAATCTAGGAAAGTTTCGATGGCACCGACAGGAATTTCTTTTGGGGTCGAGTATCTCCTTTCCGATGCACTATTTCTTCTTTACCGTATCTCTTGCACCCTCACATTGTCGAATTAACACAGAAATTCCGTCTAAATGAAATACTCTGGGTTCCACACCTTCTCTCACCCAATCTAGGAAAGTTTCTATGGCACCGACAGGATTTTCTTTTGGGGTCGAGTATCTCCTTTCCGATGCACTATTTGATCTTTACCGTATGACTTGCACCATCACATTGGCGAATTAAGACAGAAATTGCGTCGAAGTGAAATACTCTGGTTTCCACACCATCTCTCACCCAATCTAGGAAAGTTTCTATGGCACCAACAGGTTCTTCTTTTGGGGTCGAGTATCTCCTTTCCGTTGCACAATTTCTTCTTTACCGTATCCCTCGCACCCTCACATTGACGAATTATCACAGAAATTGCGTCGAAATGAAATACTCTGGGATCCACACCTTCTCTCACCCAATCTAGGAAAGTTTCTATGGCACCGACAGGAATTTCTTTTTGGGTCGAGTATCTCCTTTCCGATGCACTATTTGATCTTTACCGTATGACTTGCACCCTCACATTGACGAATTAAGACAGAAATTGCGTCGAAGTGAAATACTCTGTGTTCCGCACCATCTCTCACCCAATCTAGGAAAGTTTCTATGGCACCAACAGGTTCTTCTTTTGGGGTCGAGTATCTCCTTTCCGTTGCACAATTTCTTCTTTACCGTATCCCTCGCACCCTCACATTGACGAATTATCACAGAAATTGCGTCGAAATGAAATACTCTGGGTTCCACACCTTCTCTCACCCAATCTAGGAGAGTTTCTATGGCACCGACAGGTTTTCCTTTTGGGGTCGAGTATCTCCTTTCCGATGCACAATTTCTTCTTTACCGTATCCCTCGCACCCTCACATTGATGAATTATCACAGAAATTGCGTCGAAATGAAATACTCTGGGTTCCACACCTTCTCTCACCCAATCTAGGAAAGTTTCTATGGCACCGACAGGAATTTCTTTTTGGGTCGAGTATCTCCTTTCTGATGCACTATTTGATCTTTACCGTATGACTTGCACCCTCACATTGACGAATTAAGGCAGAAATTGCGTCGAAGTGAAATACTCTGTGTTCCACACCTTCTCGCACCCAATCTAGGAAAGTTTCTATGGCCCCGACAGGACTTTCTTTTGGGGTCGAGTATCTCATTTCCGATGCACAATTTCTTCTTTACCGTATCCCTCGCACCCTCACATTGACGAATTAACACAGAAATTGCGTCGAAATGAAATACTCTGTGTTCCACACCATCTCTCACCCAATCTAGGAAAGTTTCTATGGCACCAACAGGTTCTTCTTTTGGGGTCGAGTATCTCCTTTCCGTTGCACAATTTCTTCTTGACCGTATCCCTCGCACCCTCACATTGACGAATTAACACAGAAATTGCGTCGAAATGAAATAGTCTGGGTTCCATGCCTTCTCTTTCCCAATTTAGGAAAGTTTCTATGGCACCGACAGGATTTTCTTTTGGGGTCGAGTATCTCCTTTCTGATGCACAATTTGATCTTTACCATATGAATTGCACCCTCACATTGACGAATTAAGACAGAAATTGCGTCGAAGTGAAATACTCTGTGTTCCATACCTTCTCTTTCCCAATCTAGGAAAGTTTCTATGGCACCGGCAGGATTTTCTTTTGGGGTCGAGTATATCCTTTCCGATGCACTATTTCTTCTTTACCGTATCCCTCGCACCCTCACATTGATGAATTATCACAGAAATTGCGTCGAAATGAAATACTCTGGTGTCCACACCTTCTCTCACCCAATCTAGGAAAGTTTCTACGGCACCGACAGGAATTTCTTTTTGTGTCGAGTATCTCCTTTCCGATGCACTATTTGATCTTTACCGTATGACTTGCACCCTCACATTGACGAATGAAGACAGAAATTGCGTCGAAGTGAAATACTCTGTGTTCCACACCATCTCTCACCCAATCTAGGAAAGTTTCTATGGCACCGACAGGAATTTCTTTTGGGGTCGAGTATCTCCTTTCCGATGCACTATTGCTTCTTTACCGTATCCCTCGCACCCTCACATTGATGAATTATCACAGAAATTGCGACGAAATGAAATACTCTGTGTTCCATACCTTCTCTCACCCAATCTAGAAAAGTTTCTATGGCACCGACAGGAATTTCTTTTGGGGTCGAGTATCTCCTTTCCGATGCACAATTTCTTCTTTACCGTATCCCTCGCACCCTCACATTGATGAATTATCACAGAAATTGCGTCGAAGTGAAATACTCTGTGTTCCACACCATCTCTCACCCAATCTAGGAAAGTTTCTATGGCCCCGACAGGACTTTCTTTTGGGGTCGAGTATCTCATTTCCGATGCACAATTTCTTCTTTACCGTATCCCTCGCACCCTCACACTGATGAATTATCACATAAATTGCGTCGAAATGAAATACTCTGGGTTCCACACCTTCTCTCACCCAATCTAGGAATGTTTCGATGGCACCGACAGGACTTTCTTTTGGGGTCGAGTATCTCCTTTAAGATGCACAATTTCTTCTTTACCGTATCCCTCGCACCCTCACATTGATGAATTATCACAGAAATTGCGTCGAAGTGAAATACTCTATGTTCCACACCATCTCTCACCCAATCTAGGAAAGTTTCTATGGCACCGACAGGACTTTCTTTTGGGGTCGAGTATCTCATTTCCGATGCACAATTTCTTCTTTACCGTATCCCTCGCACCCTCACATTGATGAATTATCACAGAATTTGCGTCGAAATGAAATACTCTGGGTTCCACACCTTCTCTCACCCAATCTAGGAAAGTTTCGATGGCACCGACAGGAATTTCTTTTGGGGTCGAGTATCTCCTTTCCGTTGCACTATTTCTTCTTTACCGTATCCCTCGCACCCTCACATTGACGAATTAATACAGAAATTGCGTCGAAGTGAAATACTCTGGGTTCCACACCTTCTCTCACCCAATCTAGGAAAGTTTCTATGGCACCGACAGGATTTTCTTTTGGGGTCGAGTATCTCCTTTCCGATGCACTATTTGATCTTTACCGTATGACTTGCACCCTCACATTGGCGAATTAAGACAGAAATTGCGTCGAAGTGAAATACTCTGGGTTCCACACCATCTCTCACCCAATCTAGGAAAGTTTCTATGGCACCAACAGGTTCTTCTTTTGGGGTCGAGTATCTCCTTTCCGTTGCACAATTTCTTCTTTACCGTATCCCTCGCACCCTCACATTGACGAATTATCACAGAAATTGCGTCGAAATGAAATACTCTGGGATCCACACCTTCTCTCACCCAATCTAGGAAAGTTTCTATGGCACCGACAGGAATTTCTTTTTGGGTCGAGTATCTCCTTTCCGATGCACTATTTGATCTTTACCGTATGACTTGCACCCTCACATTGACGAATTAAGACAGAAATTGCGTCGAAGTGAAATACTCTGTGTTCCGCACCATCTCTCACCCAATCTAGGAAAGTTTCTATGGCACAAACAGGTTCTTCTTTTGGGGTCGAGTATCTCCTTTCCGTTGCACAATTTCTTCTTTACCGTATCCCTCGCACCCTCACATTGACGAATTATCACAGAAATTGCGTCGAAATGAAATAATCTGGGTTCCACACCTTCTCTCACCCAATCTAGGAGAGTTTCTATGGCACCGACAGGTTTTCCTTTTGGGGTCGAGTATCTCCTTTCCGATGCACAATTTCTTCTTTACCGTATCCCTCGCACCCTCACATTGATGAATTATCACAGAAATTGCGTCGAAATGAAATACTCTGGGTTCCACACCTTCTCTCACCCAATCTAGGAAAGTTTCTATGGCACCGACAGGAATTTCTTTTTGGGTCGAGTATCTCCTTTCCGATGCACTATTTGATCTTTACCGTATGACTTGCACCCTCACATTGACGAATTAAGGCAGAAATTGCGTCGAAGTGAAATACTCTGTGTTCCACACCTTCTCGCACCCAATCTAGGAAAGTTTCTATGGCACCGACAGGACTTTCTTTTGGGGTCGAGTGTCTCCTTTCCGATGCACAATTTCTTCTTTACCGTATCCCTCGCACCCTCACATTGATGAATTATCACAGAAATTGCGTTGAAATGAAATACTCTGGGTTCCACACCTTCTCTCACCCAATCTAGGAAAGTTTCTATGGCACCGACAGGAATTTCTTTTTGGGTCGAGTATCTCCTTTCCGATGCTCTATTTGATCTTTACCGTATGACTTGCACCCTCACATTGACGAATTAAGACAGAAATTGCGTCGAAGTGAAATACACTGTGTTCCACACCATCTCTCACCCAATCTAGGAAAGTTTCTATGGCACCAACAGGTTCTTCTTTTGGGGTCGAGTATCTCCTTTCCGTTGCACAATTTCTTCTTTACCGTATCCCTCGCACCCTCACATCGACGAATTATCACAGAAATTGCGTCGAAATGAAATACTCTGGGATCCACACCTTCTCTCACCCAATCTAGGAAAGTTTCGATGGCACCGACAGGAATTTCTTTTTGGGTCGAGTATCTCCTTTCCGATGCACAATTTCTTCTTTACCGTATCCCTCGCACCCTCACATTGATGAATTATCACAGAAATTGCGTCGAAATGAAATACTCTGGGTTCCACACCTTCTCTCACCCAATCTAGGAAAGTTTCTATGGCACCGACAGGAATTTCTTTTTGGGTCGAGTATCTCCTTTCCGATGCACTATTTGATCTTTACCGTATGACTTGCACCCTCACATTGACGAATTAAGACAGAAATTGCGTCGAAGTGAAATACTCTGTGTTCCACACCATCTCTCACCCAATTTAGGAAAGTTTCTATGGCACCAACAGGTTCTTCTTTTGGGGTCGAGTATCTCCTTTCCGTTGCACAATTTCTTCTTTACCGTATCCCTCGCACCCTCACATTGACGAATTATCACAGAAATTGCGTCGAAATGAAATACTCTGGGATCCACACCTTCTCTCACCCAATCTAGGAAAGTTTCTATGGCACCGAAGGGATTTTCTTTTGGGGTCGAGTATCTCCTTTCCGATGCACTATTTGATCTTTACCGTATGACTTGCACCCTCACATTGACGAATTAAGGCAGAAATTGCGTCGAAGTGAAATACTCTGTGTTCCACACCTTCTCGCACCCAATCTAGGAAAGTTTCTATGGCACCGACAGGACTTTCTTTTGGGGTCGAGTATCTCCTTTCCGATGCACAATTTCTTCTTTACCGTATCCCTCGCACCCTCACATTGATGAATTATCACAGAAATTGCGTCGAAATGAAATACTCTGGGTTCCACACCTTCTCTCACCCAATCTAGGAAAGTTTCTATGGCACCGACAGGAATTTCTTTTTGGGTCGAGTATCTCCTTTCCGATGCACTATTTGATCTTTACCGTATGACTTGCACCCTCACATTGACGAATTAAGACAGAAATTGCGTCGAAGTGAAATACTCTGTGTTCCACACCATCTCTCACCCAATCTAGGAAAGTTTCTATGGCACCAACAGGTTCTTCTTTTGGGGTCGAGTATCTCCTTTCCGTTGCACAATTTCTTCTTTACCGTATCCCTCGCACCCTCACATTGACGAATTAAGACAGAAATTGCGTCGAAATGAAATACTCTGGGTTCCACACCCTCTCTCACCCAATCTAGGAATGTTTCGATGGCACCGACAGGACTTTCTTTTGGGGTCGAGTATCTCCTTTCCGATGCACAATTTCTTCTTTACCGTATCCCTCGCACCCTCACATTGATGAATTATCACAGAAATTGCGTCGAAAGGAAATACTCTGGGTTCCACACCTTCTCTCACCCAATCTAGGAAAGTTTCTATGGCACCGACAGGAATTTCTTTTTGGGTCGAGTATCTCCTTTCCGATGCACTATTTGATCTTTACCGTATGACTTGCACCCTCACATTGACGAATTAAGACAGAAATTGCGTCGAAGTGAAATACTCTGTGTTCCACACCATCTCTCACCCAATCTAGGAAAGTTTCTATGGCACCAACAGGTTCTTCTTTTGGGGTCGAGTATCTCCTTTCCGTTGCACAATTTCTTCTTTACCGTATCCCTCGCACCCTCACATTGACGAATTATCACAGAAATTGCGTCGAAATGAAATACTCTGGGATCCACACCTTCTCTCACCCAATCTAGGAAAGTTTCTATGGCACCGACAGGAATTTCTTTTTGGGTCGAGTATCTCCTTTCCGATGCACTATTTGATCTTTACCGTATGACTTGCACCCTCACATTGACGAATTAAGACAGAAATTGCGTCGAAGTGAAATACTCTGTGTTCCGCACCATCTCTCACCCAATCTAGGAAAGTTTCTATGGCACCAACAGGTTCTTCTTTTGGGGTCGAGTATCTCCTTTCCGTTGCACAATTTCTTCTTTACCGTATCCCTCGCACCCTCACATTGACGAATTATCACAGAAATTGCGTCGAAATGAAATACTCTGGGTTCCACACCTTCTCTCACCCAATCTAGGAGAGTTTCTATGGCACCGACAGGTTTTCCTTTTGGGGTCGAGTATCTCCTTTCCGATGCACAATTTCTTCTTTACCGTATCCCTCGCACCCTCAAATTGATGAATTATTACAGAAATTGCGTCGAAATGAAATACTCTGGGTTCCACACCTTCTCTCACCCAATCTAGGAAAGTTTCTATGGCACCGACAGGAATTTCTTTTTGGGTCGAGTATCTCCTTTCCGATGAACTATTTGATCTTTACCGTATGACTTGCACCCTCACATTGACGAATTAAGACAGAAATTGCGTCGAAGTGAAATACTCTGTGTTCCACACCTTCTCTCACCCAATCTAGGAAAGTTTCTATGGCACCGAAGGGATTTTCTTTTGGGGTCGAGTATCTCCTTTCCGATGCACTATTTGATCTTTACCGTATGACTTGCACCCTCACATTGACGAATTAAGGCAGAAATTGCGTCGAAGTGAAATACTCTGTGTTCCACACCTTCTCGCACCCAATCTAGGAAAATTTCTATGGCACCGACAGGACTTTCTTTTGGGGTCGAGTATCTCCTTTCCGATGCACAATTTCTTCTTTACCGTATGACTTGCACCCTCACATTGACGAATTAAGACAGAAATTGCGTCGAAGTGAAATACTCTGTGTTCCACACCTTCTCTCACCCAATCTAGGAAAGTTTCTATGGCACCGAAGGGATTTTCTTTTGGGGTCGAGTATCTCCTTTCCGATGCACTATTTGATCTTTACCGTATGACTTGCACCCTCACATTGACGAATTAAGGCAGAAATTGCGTCGAAGTGAAATACTCTGTGTTCCACACCTTCTCGCACCCAATCTAGGAAAGTTTCGATGGCACCGACAGGAATTTCTTTTTGGGTCGAGTATCTCCTTTCCGATGCACAATTTCTTCTTTACCGTATCCCTCGCACCCTCACATTGATGAATTATCACAGAAATTGCGTCGAAATGAAATACTCTGGGTTCCACACCTTCTCTCACCCAATCTAGGAAAGTTTCTATGGCACCGACAGGAATTTCTTTTTGGGTCGAGTATCTCCTTTCCGATGCACTATTTGATCTTTACCGTATGACTTGCACCCTCACATTGACGAATTAAGACAGAAATTGCGTCGAAGTGAAATACTCTGTGTTCCACACCATCTCTCACCCAATCTAGGAAAGTTTCTATGGCACCAACAGGTTCTTCTTTTGGGGTCGAGTATCTCCTTTCCGTTGCACAATTTCTTCTTTACCGTATCCCTCGCACCCTCACATTGACGAATTATCACAGAAATTGCGTCGAAATGAAATACTCTGGGATCCACACCTTCTCTCACCCAATCTAGGAAAGTTTCTATGGCACCGAAGGGATTTTCTTTTGGGGTCGAGTATCTCCTTTCCGATGCACTATTTGATCTTTACCGTATGACTTGCACCCTCACATTGACGAATTAAGGCAGAAATTGCGTCGAAGTGAAATACTCTGTGTTCCACACCTTCTCGCACCCAATCTAGGAAAGTTTCTATGGCACCGACAGGACTTTCTTTTGGGGTCGAGTATCTCCTTTCCGATGCACAATTTCTTCTTTACCGTATCCCTCGCACCCTCACATTGATGAATTATCACAGAAATTGCGTCGAAATGAAATACTCTGGGTTCCACACCTTCTCTCACCCAATCTAGGAAAGTTTCTATGGCACCGACAGGAATTTCTTTTTGGGTCGAGTATCTCCTTTCCGATGCACTATTTGATCTTTACCGTATGACTTGCACCCTCACATTGACGAATTAAGACAGAAATTGCGTCGAAGTGAAATACTCTGTGTTCCACACCATCTCTCACCCAATCTAGGAAAGTTTCTATGGCACCAACAGGTTCTTCTTTTGGGGTCGAGTATCTCCTTTCCGTTGCACAATTTCTTCTTTACCGTATCCCTCGCACCCTCACATTGACGAATTAAGACAGAAATTGCGTCGAAATGAAATACTCTGGGTTCCACACCCTCTCTCACCCAATCTAGGAATGTTTCGATGGCACCGACAGGACTTTCTTTTGGGGTCGAGTATCTCCTTTCCGATGCACAATTTCTTCTTTACCGTATCCCTCGCACCCTCACATTGATGAATTATCACAGAAATTGCGTCGAAAGGAAATACTCTGGGTTCCACACCTTCTCTCACCCAATCTAGGAAAGTTTCTATGGCACCGACAGGAATTTCTTTTTGGGTCGAGTATCTCCTTTCCGATGCACTATTTGATCGTTACCGTATGACTTGCACCCTCACATTGACGAATTAAGACAGAAATTGCGTCGAAGTGAAATACTCTGTGTTCCACACCATCTCTCACCCAATCTAGGAAAGTTTCTATGGCACCAACAGGTTCTTCTTTTGGGGTCGAGTATCTCCTTTCCGTTGCACAATTTCTTCTTTACCGTATCCCTCGCACCCTCACATTGACGAATTATCACAGAAATTGCGTCGAAATGAAATACTCTGGGATCCACACCTTCTCTCACCCAATCTAGGAAAGTTTCTATGGCACCGACAGGAATTTCTTTTTGGGGCGAGTATCTCCTTTCCGATGCACTATTTGATCTTTACCGTATGACTTGCACCCTCACATTGACGAATTAAGACAGAAATTGCGTCGAAGTGAAATACTCTGTGTTCCGCACCATCTCTCACCCAATCTAGGAAAGTTTCTATGGCACCAACAGGTTCTTCTTTTGGGGTCGAGTATCTCCTTTCCGTTGCACAATTTCTTCTTTACCGTATCCCTCGCACCCTCACATTGACGAATTATCACAGAAATTGCGTCGAAATGAAATACTCTGGGTTCCACACCTTCTCTCACCCAATCTAGGAGAGTTTCTATGGCACCGACAGGTTTTCCTTTTGGGGTCGAGTATCTCCTTTCCGATGCACAATTTCTTCTTTACCGTATCCCTCGCACCCTCACATTGATGAATTATCACAGAAATTGCGTCGAAATGAAATACTCTGGGTTCCACACCTTCTCTCACCCAATCTAGGAAAGTTTCTATGGCACCGACAGGAATTTCTTTTTGGGTCGAGTATCTCCTTTCCGATGAACTATTTGATCTTTACCGTATGACTTGCACCCTCACATTGACGAATTAAGACAGAAATTGCGTCGAAGTGAAATACTCTGTGTTCCACACCTTCTCTCACCCAATCTAGGAAAGTTTCTATGGCACCGAAGGGATTTTCTTTTGGGGTCGAGTATCTCCTTTCCGATGCACTATTTGATCTTTACCGTATGACTTGCACCCTCACATTGACGAATTAAGGCAGAAATTGCGTCGAAGTGAAATACTCTGTGTTCCACACCTTCTCGCACCCAATCTAGGAAAGTTTCTATGGCACCGACAGGACTTTCTTTTGGGGTCGAGTATCTCCTTTCCGATGCACAATTTCTTCTTTACCGTATCCCTCGCACCCTCACATTGATGAATTATCACAGAAATTGCATCGAAATGAAATACTCTGGGTTCCACACCTTCTCTCACCCAATCTAGGAAAGTTTCTATGGCACCGAAGGGATTTTCTTTTGGGGTCGATATCTCCTTTCCGATGCACTATTTGATCTTTACCGTATGACTTGCACCCTCACATTGACGAATTAAGGCAGAAATTGCGTCGAAGTGAAATACTCTGTGTTCCACACCTTCTCGCACCCAATCTAGGAAAGTTTCTATGGCACCGACAGGACTTTCTTTTGGGGTCGAGTATCTCCTTTCCGATGCACAATTTCTTCTTTACCGTATCCCTCGCACCCTCACATTGATGAATTATCACAGAAATTGCGTCGAAATGAAATACTCTGGGTTCCACACCTTCTCTCACCCAATCTAGGAAAGTTTCTATGGCACCGACAGGAATTTCTTTTTGGGTTGAGTATCTCCTTTCCGATGCACTATTTGATCTTTACCGTATGACTTGCACCCTCACATTGACGAACTAAGACAGAAATTGCGTCGAAGTGAAATACTCTGGGTTCCACACCTTCTCTCACCCAATCTAGGAAAGTTTCTATGGCACCGACAGGACTTTCTTTTGGGGTCGAGTATCTCCTTTCCGATGCACTATTTGATCTTTACCGTATGACTTGCACCCTCACATTGACGAATTAAGACAGAAATTGCGTCGAAGTGAAATACTCTGTGTTCCGCACCATCTCTCACCCAATCTAGGAAAGTTTCTATGGCACCAACAGGTTCTTCTTTTGGGGTCGAGTATCTCCTTTCCGTTGCACAATTTCTTCTTTACCGTATCCCTCGCACCCTCACATTGATGAATTATCACAGAAATTGCGTCGAAATGAAATACTCTGGGTTCCACACCTTCTCTCACCCAATCTAGGAAAGTTTCTATGGCACCGAAGGGATTTTCTTTTGGGGTCGAGTATCTCCTTTCCGATGCACTATTTGATCTTTACCGTATGACTTGCACATTCACATTGACGAATTAAGGCAGAAATTGCGTCGAAGTGAAATACTCTGTGTTCCACACCTTCTCGCACCCAATCTAGGAAAGTTTCTACGGCACCGACAGGACTTTCTTTTGGGGTCGAGTATCTCCTTTCCGTTGCACAATTTCTTCTTTACCGTATCCCTCGCACCCTCACATTGATGAATTATCACAGAAATTGCGTCGAAATGAAATACTCTGGGTTCCACACCTTCTCTCACCCAATCTAGGAAAGTTTCTATGGCACCGACAGGAATTTCTTTTTGGGTTGAGTATCTCCTTTCCGATGCACTATTTGATCTTTACCGTATGACTTGCACCCTCACATTGACGAATTAAGGCAGAAATTGCGTCGAAGTGAAATACTCTGTGTTCCACACCTTCTCGCACCCAATCTAGGAAAGTTTCTATGGCACCGACAGGACTTTCTTTTGGGGTCGAGTATCTCCTTTCCGATGCACAATTTCTTCTTTACCGTATCCCTCGCACCCTCACATTGATGAATTATCACAGAAATTGCGTCGAAATGAAATACTCTGGGTTCCACACCTTCTCTCACCCAATCTAGGAAAGTTTCTATGGCACCGACAGGAATTTCTTTTGGGGTCGAGTATCTCCTTTCCGATGCACAATTTGATCTTTACCGTATCCCTCGCACCCTCACATTGATGAATTATCACAGAAATTGCGTCGAAGTGAAACACTCTGTGTTCCACACCTTCTCGCACCCAATCTAGGAAAGTTTCTATGGCACCGACAGGACTTTCTTTTGGGGTCGAGTATCTCCTTTCCGATGCACAATTTCTTCTTTACCGTATCCCTCGCACCCTCACATTGATGAATTATCACAGAAATTGCGTCGAAATGAAATACTCTGGGTTCCACACCTTCTCTCACCCAATCTAGGAAAGTTTCTATGGCACCGACAGGATTTTCTTTTGGGGTCGAGTATCTCCTTTCCGTTGCACTATTTGATCGTTACCGTATGACTTGCACCCTCACATTGACGAATTAAGACAGAAATTGCGTCGAAGTGAAATACTCTGTGTTCCACACCTTCTCTCACCCAATCTAGGAAAGTTTCCATGGCACCGACAGGAATTTCTTTTTGGGTTGACTATCTCCTTTCCGATGCACTATTTGATCTTTACCGTATGACTTGCACCCTCACATTGACGAATTAAGACAGAAATTGCGTCGAAGTGAAATACTCTGTGTTCCACACCTTCTCTCACCCAATCTAGGAAAGTTTCTATGGCACCGACAGGACTTTCTTTTGGGGTCGAGTATCTCCTTTCCGTTGCACTATTTGATCTTTACCGTATGACTTGCACCCTCACATTGACGAATTAAGACAGAAATTGCGTCGAAGTGAAATACTCTGGGTTCCACACCTTCTCGCACCCAATCTAGGAAAGTAACTATGGCACCGACAGGACTTTCTTTTGGGGTCGAGTATCTCCTTTCCGATGCACAATTTCTTCTTTACCGTATGACTTGCACCCTCACATTGACGAATTAAGACAGAAATTGCGTCGAAGTGAAATACTCTGTGTTCCACACCTTCTCGCACCCAATCTAGGAAGGTTTCTATGGCACCGACAGGACTTTCTTTTGGGGTCGAGTATCTCCTTTCCGATGCACAATTTCTTCTTTACCGTATCCCTCGCACCCTCACATTGATGAATTATCACAGAAATTGCGTCGAAATGAAATACTCTGGGTTCCACACCTTCTCTCACCCAATCTAGGAAAGTTTCTATGGCACCGACAGGAAATTCTTTTTCGGTTGAGTATCTCCTTTCCGATGCACTATTTAATCTTTACCGTATGACTTGCACCCTCACATTGACGAATTAAGACAGAAATTGCGTCGAAGTGAAATACTCTGTGTTCCGCACCATCTCTCACCCAATCTAGGAAAGTTTCTATGGCACCAACAGGTTCTTCTTTTGGGGTCGAGTATCTCCTTTCGTTGCACAATTTCTTCTTTACCGTATCCCTTGCACCCTCACATTGATGAATTATCACAGAAATTGCGTCGAAATGAAATACTCTGGGTTCCACACCTTCTCTCACCCAATCTAGGAAAGTTTCTATGGCACCGACAGGAATTTCTTTTTGGGTTGAGTATCTCCTTTCCGATGCACTATTTGATCTTTACCGTATGACTTGCACCCTCACATTGACGAATTAAGACAGAAATTGCGTCGAAGTGAAATACTCTGTGTTCCACACCTTCTCTCACCCAATCTAGGAAAGTTTCTATGGCACCGACAGGAATTTCTTTTTGGGTTGAGTATCTCCTTTCCGATGCACTATTTGATCTTTACCGTATGACTTGCACCCTCACATTGACGAACTAAGACAGAAATTGCGTCGAAGTGAAATACTCTGGGTTCCACACCTTCTCTCACCCAATCTAGGAAAGTTTCTATGGCACCGACAGGACTTTCTTTTGTGGTCGAGTATCTCCTTTCCGATGCACTATTTGATCTTTACCGTATGACTTGCACCCTCACATTGACAAATTAAGACAGAAATTGCGTCGAAGTGAAATACTCTGTGTTCCGCACCATCTCTCACCCAATCTAGGAAAGTTTCTATGGCACCAACAGGTTCTTCTTTTGGGGTCGAGTATCTCCTTTCCGTTGCACAATTTCTTCTTTACCGTATCCCTCGCACCCTCACATTGATGAATTATCACAGAAATTGCGTCGAAATGAAATACTCTGGGTTCCACACCTTCTCTCACCCAATCTAGGAAAGTTTCTATGGCACCGAAGGGATTTTCTTTTGGGGTCGAGTATCTCCTTTCCGATGCACTATTTGATCTTTACCGTATGACTTGCACCCTCACATTGACGAATTAAGGCAGAAATTGCGTCGAAGTGAAATACTCTGTGTTCCACACCTTCTCGCACCCAATCTAGGAAAGTTTCTACGGCACCGACAGGACTTTCTTTTGGGGTCGAGTATCTCCTTTCCGTTGCACAATTTCTTCTTTACCGTATCCCTCGCACCCTCACATTGATGAATTATCACAGAAATTGCGTCGAAATGAAATACTCTGGGTTCCACACCTTCTCTCACCCAATCTAGGAAAGTTTCTATGGCACCGACAGGAATTTCTTTTTGGGTTGAGTATCTCCTTTCCGATGCACTATTTGATCTTTACCGTATGACTTGCACCCTCACATTGACGAATTAAGGCAGAAATTGCGTCGAAGTGAAATACTCTGTGTTCCACACCTTCTCGCACCCAATCTAGGAAAGTTTCTATGGCACCGAC
The DNA here is from genome assembly GCF_021461385.2 of Schistocerca piceifrons. Classification (NCBI taxonomy): domain Eukaryota; kingdom Metazoa; phylum Arthropoda; class Insecta; order Orthoptera; family Acrididae; genus Schistocerca; species Schistocerca piceifrons. Next base: position 34,819,419 of record NC_060147.1, on the reverse strand, counting down.
AGGACTTTCTTTTGGGGTCGAGTATCTCCTTTCCGATGCACAATTTCTTCTTTACCGTATCCCTCGCACCCTCACATTGATGAATTATCACAGAAATTGCGTCGAAATGAAATACTCTGGGTTCCACACCTTCTCTCACCCAATCTAGGAAAGTTTCTATGGCACCGACAGGAATTTCTTTTGGGGTCGAGTATCTCCTTTCCGATGCACAATTTGATCTTTACCGTATCCCTCGCACCCTCACATTGATGAATTATCACAGAAATTGCGTCGAAGTGAAACACTCTGTGTTCCACACCTTCTCGCACCCAATCTAGGAAAGTTTCTATGGCACCGACAGGACTTTCTTTTGGGGTTGAGTATCTCCTTTCCGATGCACAATTTCTTCTTTACCGTATCCCTCGCACCCTCACATTGATGAATTATCACAGAAATTGCGTCGAAATGAAATACTCTGGGTTCCACACCTTCTCTCACCCAATCTAGGAAAGTTTCTATGGCACCGACAGGATTTTCTTTTGGGGTCGAGTATCTCCTTTCCGTTGCACTATTTGATCTTTACCGTATGACTTGCACCCTCACATTGACGAATTAAGACAGAAATTGCGTCGAAGTGAAATACTCTGTGTTCCACACCTTCTCTCACCCAATCTAGGAAAGTTTCTATGGCACCGACAGGAATTTCTTTTATGGTTGACTATCTCCTTTCCGATGCACTATTTGATCTTTACCGTATGACTTGCACCCTCACATTGACGAATTAAGACAGAAATTGCGTCGAAGCGAAATACTCTGGGTTCCACACCTTCTCTCACCCAATCTAGGAAAGTTTCTATGGCACCGACAGGATTTTCTTCTGGGGTCGAGTATCTCCTTTCCGTTGCACTATTTGATCTTTACCGTATGACTTGCACCCTCACATTGACGAATTAAGACAGAAATTGCGTCGAAGTGAAATACTCTGGGTTCCACACCTTCTCGCACCCAATCTAGGAAAGTATCTATGGCACCGACAGGACTTTCTTTTGGGGTCGAGTATCTCCTTTCCGATGCACAATTTCTTCTTTACCGTATGACTTGCACCCTCACATTGACGAATTAAGACAGAAATTGCGTCGAAGTGAAATACTCTGTGTTCCACACCTTCTCGCACCCAATCTAGGAAGGTTCCTATGGCACCGACAGGACTTTCTTTTGGGGTCGAGTATCTCCTTTCCGATGCACAATTTCTTCTTTACCGTATCCCTCGCACCCTCACATTGATGAATTATCACAGAAATTGCGTCGAAATGAAATACTCTGGGTTCCACACCTTCTCTCACCCAATCTAGGAAAGTTTTCTATGGCACCGACAGGAATTTCTTTTTGGGTTGAGTATCTCCTTTCCGATGCACTATTTGATCTTTACCGTATGACTTGCACCCTCACATTGATGAATTATCACAGAAATTGCGTCGAAGTGAAATACTCTGGGTTCCACACCTTCTCTCACCCAATCTAGGAAAGTTTCTATGGCACCGAAGGGATTTTCTTTTGGGGTCGAGTATCTCCTTTCCGATGCACTATTTGATCTTTACCGTATGACTTGCACCCTCACATTGACGAATTAAGGCAGAAATTGCGTCGAAGTGAAATACTATGTGTTCCACACCTTCTCGCACCCAATCTAGGAAAGTTACTATGGCACCGACAGGACTTTCTTTTGGGGTCGAGTATCTCCTTTCCGATGCACAATTTCTTCTTTACCGTATCCCTCGCACCCTCACATTGATGAATTATCACAGAAATTGCGTCGAAATGAAATACTCTGGGTTCCACACCTTCTCTCACCCAATCTAGGAAAGTTTCTATGGCACCGACAGGAATTTCTTTTTGGGTTGAGGATCTCCTTTCCGATGCACTATTTGATCTTTACCGTATGACTTGCTCCCTCACATTGACGAATTAAGACAGAAATTGCGTCGAAGTGAAATACTCAGTGTTCCACACCTTCTCGCACCCAATCTAGGAAAGTTTCTATGGCACCGACAGGACTTTCTTTTGGGGTCGAGTATCTCCTTTCCGATGCACAATTTCTTCTTTACAGTATCCCTCGCACCCTCACATTGACGAATTAAGACAGAAATTGCGTCGAAATGAAATACTCTGGGTTCCACACCTTCTCTCACCCAATCTAGGAAAGTTTCTATGGCACCGACAGGAATTTCTTTTTGGGTTGAGTATCTCTTTTCCGATGCACTATTTGATCTTTACCGTATGACTTGCACCCTCACATTGACGAATTAAGACAGAAATTGCGTCGAAGTGAAATACTCTGTGTTCCACACCTTCTCGCACCCAATCTAGGAAAGTTTCTATGGCACCGACAGGAATTTCTTTTTGGGTTGAGTATCTCCTTTCCGATGCACTATTTGATCTTTACCGTATGACTTGCACCCTCACATTGACGAATTAAGACAGAAATTGCGTCGAAGTGAAATACTCTGGGTTCCACACCTTCTCTCACCCAATCTAGGAAAGTTTCTATGGCACCGAAGGGATTTTCTTTTGGGGTCGAGTATCTCCTTTCCGATGCACTATTTGATCTTTACCGTATGACTTGCACCCTCACATTGACGAATTAAAGGCAGAAATTGCGTCGAAGTGAAATACTCTGTGTTCCACACCTTCTCGCACCCAATCTAGGAAAGTTTCTATGGCACCGACAGGACTTTCTTTTGGGGTCGAGTATCTCCTATCCGATGCACAATTTCTTCTTTACCGTATCCCTCGCACCCTCACATTGATGAATTATCACAGAAATTGCGTCGAAATGAAATACTCTGGGTTCCACACCATCTCTCACCCAATCTAGGAAAGTTTCTATGGCACCGAAGGGATTTTCTTTTGGGGTCGAGTATCTCCTTTCCGATGCACTATTTGATCTTTACAGTATGACTTGCACCCTCACATTGACGAGTTAAGGCAGAAATTGCGTCGAAGTGAAATACTCTGTGTTCCACACCTTCTCGCACCCAATCTAGGAAAGTTTCTATGGCACCGACAGGACTTTCTTTTGGGGTCGAGTATCTCCTTTCCGATGCACAATTTCTTCTTTACCGTATCCCTCGCACCCTCACATTGATGAATTATCACAGAAATTGCGTCGAAATGAAATACTCTGGGTTCCACACCTTCTCTCACCCAATCTAGGAAAGTTTCTATGGCACCGACAGGAATTTCTTTTTGGGTTGAGTATCTCCTTTCCGATGCACTATTTGATCTTTACCGTATGACTTGCACCCTCACATTGACGAATTAAGATAGAAATTGCGTCGAAGTGAAATACTCTGGGTTCCACACCTTCTCTCACCCAATCTAGGAAAGTTTCTATGGCACCGAAGGGATTTTCTTTTGGGATCGAGTATCTCCTTTCCGATGCACTATTTGATCTTTACCGTATGACTTGCACCCTCACATTGACGAATTAAGGCAGAAATTGCGTCGAAGTGAAATACTCTGTGTTCCACACCTTCTCGCACCCAATCTAGGAAAGTTTCTATGGCACCGACAGGACTTTCTTTTGGGGTCGAGTATCTCCTTTCCGATGCACAATTTCTTCTTTACCGTATTCCTCGCACCCTCACATTGATGAATTATCACAGAAATTGCGTCGAAATGAAATACTCTGGGTTCCACACCTTCTCTCACCCAATCTAGGAAAGTTTCTATGGCACCGACAGGAATTTCTTTTTGGGTTGAGTATCTCCTTTCCGATGCACTATTTGATCTTTACCGTATGACTTGCACCCTCACATTGACGAATTAAGACAGAAATTGCGTCGAAGTGAAATACTCTGTGTTCCACACCTTCTCGCACCCAATCTAGGAAAGTTTCTATGGCACCGACAGGACTTTCTTTTGGGGTCGAGTATCTCCTTTCCGATGCACAATTTCTTCTTTACCGTATCCCTCGCACCCTCACATTGACGAATTAAGACAGAAATTGCGTCGAAATGAAATACTCTGGGTTCCACACCTTCTCTCACCCAATCTAGGAAAGTTTCTATGGCAGCGACAGGAATTTCTTTTTGGGTTGAGTATCTCTTATCCGATGCACTATTTGATCTTTACCGTATGACTTGCACCCTCACATTGACGAATTAAGACAGAAATTGCGTCGAAGTGAAATACTCTGGGTTCCACACCTTCTATCACCCAATCTAGGAAAGTTTCTATGGCACCGAAGGGATTTTCTTTTGGGGTCGAGTATCTCCCTTCCGTTGCACTATTTGATCTTTACCGTATGACTTGCACCCTCACATTGACGAATTAAGACAGAAATTGCGTCGAAGTGAAATACTCTGGGTTCCACACCTTCTATCACCCAATCTAGGAAAGTTTCTATGGCACCGACAGGATTTTCTTTTGGGGTCGAGTATCTCCTTTCCGTTGCACTATTTGATCTTTACCGTATGACTTGCACCCTCACATTGACGAATTAAGACAGAAATTGCGTCGAAGTGAAATACTCTGGGTTCCACACCTTCTATCACCCAATCTAGGAAAGTTTCTATGGCACCGACAGGATTTTCTTTTGGGGTCGAGTATCTCCTTTCCGTTGCACTATTTGATCTTTACCGTATGACTTGCACCCTCACATTGACGAATTAAGACAGAAATTGCGTCGAAGTGAAATACTCTGTGTTCCACACCTTCTATCACCCAATCTAGGAAAGTTTCTATGGCACCGACAGGATTTTCTTTTGGGGTCGAGTATCTCCTTTCCGTTGCACTATTTGATCTTTACCGTATGACTTGCACCCTCACATTGACGAATTAAGACAGAAATTGCGTCGAAGTGAAATACTCTATGTTCCACACCTTCTATCACCCAATCTAGGAAAGTTTCTATGGCACCGACAGGACTTTCTTTTGGGGTCGAGTATCTCCTTTCCGTTGCACTATTTGATCTTTACCGTATGACTTGCACCCTCACATTGACGAATTAAGACAGAAATTGCGTCGAAGTGAAATACTCTGTGTTCCACACCTTCTCGCACCCAATCTAGGAAAGTTTCTATGGCAGCGACAGGAATTTCTTTTTGGGTTGAGTATCTCCTTTCCGATGTACTATTTGATCTTTACCGTATGACTTGCACCCTCACATTGACGAATTAAGACAGAAATTGCGTCGAAGTGAAATACTCTGGGTTCCACACCTTCTCTCACCCAATCTAGGAAAGTTTCTATGGCACCGACAGGACTTTCTTTTGGGGTCGAGTATCTCCTTTCCGTTGCACTATTTGATCTTTACCGTAAGACTTGCACCCTTACATTGACGAATTAAGACAGAAATTGCGTCGAAGTGAAATACTCTGGGTTCCACACCTTCTCTCACCCAATCTAGGAAAGTTTCTATGGCACCGACAGGACTTTCTTTTGGGGTCGAGTATCTCCTTTCCGTTGCACTATTTGATCTTTACCGTATGACTTGCACCCTCACATTGACGAATTAAGACAGAAATTGCGTCGAAGTGAAATACTCTGTGTTCCACACCTTCTCTCACCCAATCTAGGAAAGTTTCTATGGCACCGACAGGAATTTCTTTTTGGGTTGAGTATCTCCTTTCCGTTGCACTATTTGATCTTTACGGTATGACTTGCACCCTCACATTGACGAATTAAGACAGAAATTGCGTCGAAGTGAAATACTCTGGGTTCCACACCTTCTCGCACCCAATCTAGGAAAGTTTCTATGGCACCGACAGGACTTTCTTTTGGGGTCGAGTATCTCCTTTCCGATGCACAATTTCTTCTTTACCGTATGACTTGCACCCTCACATTGACGAATTAAGACAGAAATTGCGTCGAAGTGAAATACTCTGGGTTCCACACCTTCTCTCACCCAATCTAGGAAAGTTTCTATGGCACCGACAGGATTTTCTTTTGGGGTCGAGTATCTCCTTTCCGTTGCACTATTTGATCTTTACCGTATGACTTGCACCCTCACATTGACGAATTAAGACAGAAATTGCGTCGAAGTGAAATACTCTGGGTTCCACACCTTCTCTCACCCAATTTAGGAAAGTTTCTATGGCACCGACAGGAATTTCTTTTGGGGTCGAGTATCTCCTTTCCGTTGCACTATTTGATCTTTACCGTATGACTTACACCCTCACATTGACGAATTAAGACAGAAATTGCGTCGAAGTGAAATACTCTGGGTTCCACACCTTCTCTCACCCAATCTAGGAAAGTTTCTATGGCACCGACAGGATTTTCTTTTGGGGTCGAGTATCTCCTTTCCGTTGCACTATTTGATCTTTACCGTATGACTTGCACCCTCACATTGACGAATTAAGACAGAAATTGCGTCGAAGTGAAATACTCTGGGTTCCACACCTTCTCGCACCCAATCTAGGAAAGTTTCTATGGCACCGACAGGACTTTCTTTTGGGGTCGAGTATCTCCTTTCCGATGCACAATTTCTTCTTTACCGTATGACTTGCACCCTCACATTGACGAATTAAGACAGAAATTGCGTCGAAGTGAAATACTCTGGGTTCCACACCTTCTCGCACCCAATCTAGGAAAGTTTCTATGGCACCGAC